>NC_141685.1:1771324232-1772717982 GCF_964263255.1 Lissotriton vulgaris
CTCTCTCTCTTCTCTCTCTCTCTTTCTTTCTTCTTTCCTTTCTCTCTCTATTCCTCTCTTTCACTCTTTCTCTATTTCTCTCTCTCTTTTTCTGGATGCATGATGCACCATCTTATCTTTCTTTTTGTCTTGCAGGCTGTGATTCACAAATGGTCCAGTGATGACACACCATGGCTGTACATAGTTTTTGTTGTTGTTGTTTTGTTTTAATAAAATGTTTTAAATGTAAATTCATCCATGACTAAGATTTTTATTTGTCCAACCTCACAAGAATCTTCTTATTAATAATTATGTGACATTACTCAATTTTTTACCTTCCAGATTCCCTAACGTGTCTGTCACATTTGTGTGTGAAGGATCGGGGTGAGGAGGGATTGCAGACAAGGAGCTCCTGCTGGGGGATGCCGGAGCAGTGTTGGGTGTCGGACCTGCATGATTGTTGCCTCCATGGCATCTGTTCTCAGAGACTTACGAGCCGAAGGCTGGCTCGTAGATGAAAAGCTGCGAGCCGACTGGCTAGCTAATAGAGGGAAAACCGTGTCTCGTCAGTTCGCAGAGGGAGAGCTGTGGGCCAGCTTGCAGAGGAACACCTGCGGGCCGACTGATATGGGAAAGGTGTGGGCGTTTCGGCTTCCAAAGGCATAGCTGCTGAACAGTAATGTGAAGAGAGGGAGCATGAAGGAGGTATCTTGCAGAGAGAGACCTGCAATATATTTCCAGTCTTGGCTTCAGATATACAACTGCGGGCCCGAGAAGTCACACCTGAAGAGCTGCGAGCCAACAAGTGGTTCGCAGAGGGAGACTTGGGGGCCCCAGAAGGTTGTTGGGGATATACTAGTGATGTGGGAAGAGGGTGCGTTACCTGCTGATGTGGGGAGATGCATGGTGAAAGGGGTATCTCACACAGACAGAGCTCTGGTATTTTTCAGAGATGACCCAAACAGATGCCAGCTGACGGACTGAATCACAAAATGGCTTTTCAATGCTCATACAGTGCGACTTAAGAACAGTTCGCACCCAGGCTCGCAGAGGGACAACTGTGGCCCTTGGGCTCGACTCGTAGAGGGAGAACTATGGGCCGTCCACTCCCAAACGAACAGCAGCGTAGTAGCTCGCAGAGGTAGAGGCACAGCAGCGTACTAGCTTGCAAAGATAGAGAGCTGTGAGCCGACGGACTGGCTTCTAAAGGCATAGCTGCAAAGTGGTGATGTTGGACAGAGGGAGCGTGAAAGAGTTATCTTGCACAGACAGAGCTCTGGAATATTAAATTGCCCCCGGGACCTTTCTTTTATATTTTCACTTGATGCAAGGTACAAGATGGCTGTTAACACTTCCTGGTTTGAAGTGTTAGCAGCCAATCAGAGGACACTTCCTGGTTTGAAGTGTTAGCAGCCAATGAGAGGCAAGCTCGTGCTCGGGAGTTAGGCTCTGCCCAGATATATATGTATATATATGTATATATATATTTCCTTTAATAGCCCAAAAACTACTGAACGGATTTACATCATTTCAACAAAAGCACGCTTTCTGGACCAAGACCTTTCTCCTGCCAAATTTGGCATAATTCCGTTGAGCAGTTGGACCTGTAGCCTTGTCTAAAGTTTCCTATGGAAAATGCATTGAGAAAACACATTTAGGGACACCCCTTTTTTCTCAGCTCTCCTTTGACCAATCACCCCAAAACTTTCGAGATAGGAGCTGATCAAAAAAGAGAAACTTTTTGGAAAATTTCATAAAGATTCTTCAAACGGCCCCATAATTATAAGCACATGGAGGGCTTCAGGAGGGGGGCGGCACAACCCCCCTCCCAACATGAGTGAAGCCCGGGGCTGCGGGGACCCCAGTGGGTCCCCACAGCCCCAGCGAGTCTCCACTATTATTTTTTAAGAAATGCCCCCGAACTTAGCCCACCCAAGAGCCTCATTAAAAACAAACGTGGGAACCCGCCACCCCAGTGCGAATTGTGCCGAATTTGGTTTTTTAAATGCTTTTTTGGCCCTGGGGATTCTTCTGAGACCCCCTGAGCAGGCCTAGGGGGTCAGGGTGTCTACCCTGCCCCCTTCTCTTGTTTTATACCTTTGTTTCTCTGTTTTCTGGTGACTCGCTTCTACCGAGTCACAAGAGCTGCCAACTCTCCCTGGTTTGGAGTGTTAGCAGCCAATCACGGTGATGCTCGTGCTCGGGACTTGGCTCTGCCCAGATATTGAAACTTTTATATTTTAATTTCTCAGCAACTACTGAACTGATTTATACCATTTAGAAAAAAGTTCGCTTTCTGATCCAAGCACTACCTTTTTACCAAATTTGGGGTAATTCCGTTGAGTAGTTTCGGCTGTAGCCTTGCCCAAAGTTTTCTATGGGATTTTTTTTTTGGTTTTAACTCTTATTTTTTTAATTTCTCAAAAACTACTGAACGGATTTACACCATTGAAAAAACTTTCACTTTCTGAACCAAGTTATACATTTTTGCCAAATTTGGGGTAATTCCGATCAACAGTTCGGGCTGTAGCTTGTTGCAAAATTTCCTATGGAAATTAACATTAGGGAAAACACGTTTTGGGACCCCCCTATTTTCTCAGCCCCGCTTTACAAATCACCCCCAAACTTTCAGGATAGGAGCTGACCTGGATAGACTTTTATTTGGAGAATTTCACAAAGATTCGTCGAACCACACCAGTTATTAGCAAATCAAAAAATGCATTACCTATGGAAACTAGGTTGTAATTGTAACTACCTACTGGCGAACGGCAGTAGGACATATATATATATATATATATATATATATATATATATATATATATATATATATATATATATATATATATATATATATATATATATTCACAGAAAAAACCATAGGTTATAGTGGATATATAGTTAGGAATTTGCATTTACAAAACCTTGAAAATTCAATGAAAAAACCATTGGTTTTAGGCCATATATAGTTAGGGATTTGCAAAACCTTATTTTACTCGCATAAAACCATGAAATTCCATATATAGTTATAAGCGCTAACTATATATCGCGCACCCGCAATCCACTGCTGATGATGTCACATATTACATCATTCATGACATGGTTAGTGACATCACTGATGACATCACTGATGACATCTCAAATGACATCACTGATGACATCACTGATTACAACATCCAGTGACTGTATGTTTCTGTAAAGTTAAAATATCTTATATATTGAAGAATGAGTGGATATATAAGTGTCTGGATGAAGGATTTACTAGGTGCATGACTGACTATATGAGTGAGTGATTAAATGTGTCTCACTGAGTGCATGGGTTAATGACTAAACTGTCTCAATTTGTGCATCATTATGTCTGTTGTTCTGTAAACTGTTCCATGTGTTGATAAGTAGCTATATGAGTAACTATATGGGTTATTGATTGGTTGCCCAAGTATTTGTATGGGATACTGAGTGAGTGTGTGTGGGTAGCTGGGAGGTGTGTGACTCTGTGCATAGATGTGTGAGCAGTTGATTCACTAGATGTATGGTTTCAAAAGTGCATGTGGAAACAGCTGTATGGGCGGTTGACTGTGTGCATGAGTGTATTGGTGAGTGAATGGATATCTCAGTGCTACATGTCAAAGTAAGTACATATGTAAAACACAGTACATGTGAGAGTTGACATATATAAATAACTGTGCATAAGAGCCAGTGAATGTGTGAGTGGCTGTATGGATCATTGTGAACTTGTATCAGGGATTGTATAAGAGAGTAAATATGTGTTAGTATATGTTTGAATAAGTAAAGTTTGTATAACTGTATATTTGAGGAAATGGAGGTGTGATTGATTCTTTGCATGACTGACTAGGTGTGTGAGTAACTCCATGGATGAGTGACAGTCTGTGAGTGTCTGTTTACACTGATTGTATCTAAGGTTATATTAGAGTCTGAAGAGGTTCATCGTATTATCACATGAATGATATCATCAGTGATGTTATCAGTCATGTCAAATGAGATGTTTTCAGTGATGTCATCAGTGATGTCATTTGAGATGTCATCAGTGATGTCATCAGTGATGTCACTAACCATGTCATGAATGATGTAATATGTGACATCATCAGCAGTGGATTGCGGGTGCGCGATATATAGTTAGCGCTTATAACTATATATGGAATTTCAATGGTTTTATGCGAGTAAAATAAGGTTTTGTAAATGCAAATCCCTAACTATATATGGCCTAAAACCAATGGTTTTTTCATTGAATTTTCAAGGTTTTGTAAATGCAAATTCCTAACTATATATCCACTATAACCTATGGTTTTTTCTGTGAATTTCATTGGTTTTTTAATAGCAAATATGAAAAGCTTAAAAATGTCAAGTACGTGACAAATAAAAATATTTTCGTATTTATGCACGCTGATGTGCTTTGAACGCTGCACCCCCCCCCTCCCCTCTTTTGTCTTAGTAGTACTCTCTCTTTGCAGATACTGAAGGGTAGTTAACGCAGGCCTTTACCCCCGTTGTAATCCGTCGTGGCTGCTTGTCTCTCCATTTGATTGATTGTTGTCCAAGCATTTACTGTTTTAGAATTGGTTCTCTTTGGATCATTCTCTATTTACAAACAAGCACAAAGTCGCAATACTCTGTTTAGTCTTTGCAGATAGTGAAAAATCGTGTAAAAAAAATAAAAGTAATTGAGCAAAATCAGTAGGCCACTAATTGGATCTCTTTTTGACCTCGCTAAAATAGAAATATTAGGAACAACCCTTCATGAGAAATACGAAAATAGTGAGATGAACTGAGCTCCACACCATGAGGGCTGCAAGACAGCTCGGCTCCATCACCCATCCCGCACAAAATAACGACAAACCGTATGCAAATATTAAAAATATAGACAACACACCAGCAAAGAAACAGGGTAAAACATTTTATTAAAAAACTATTTACATAACGTTGGTTTATAAGATGATGTCAGTAGTGGACCGATGTGTGAATAGATCGAAAGCAGCACAAGGCTCCAAGATCCGGATGGCAAGCTCCTGGATGTTGGGTGCCATAGTTTAGAGTTCTGAATTTGAGCCTTTTTGAATGTCTGTGCTTTGTTGAATCAAATTTGCGGCTTGACACAAAGCTGACTCAAGCGTTGCTACTGATGCTATGCAGACCAAAACTGGTTTTCAGTTTGTACATTTTTCTAGATTTTTAATCCAAGTTTGGTTGACTTTGTAGAACGATGGCTTCAAATTTTCAACATACGGTGTGGTGGCGCTGACTGGGAGGGGGCGCTTCGCTCCTGCCCCCTCCCCAAGTAAGATTTTCATACGTGAAAGTACGTTAATGGTTTTGGTCCCTGAGATGCTTCGATGTCACTGCCATTCTCAAATAGCATAAGTTCTGGATGTTGGGTGCCATAGTTAAGAGTTCTGAGCAGCGCTTGTAACACTGTCTGAAGCTTATTTCCACCTACTGCAGCTTCACTATTCTCAAAGTAAGTGAATGTCGTTTGTGGACCTGACTGCATTAGAAAACAATGTGATATGTTACCTTCCTAAACAGCTTGACGGAGGCCCCTGAGGGGCGGTGTGATGGCCATGGACTCGGAGAAGACGCTTGGCTCCGACACCCTCCCCAAGTCTTATAGCACTGGTGTAGCCTGAGATTGCCCCCGACATAGGCGGCCGGCTCCCGGGATCCGGCGGAACTTTTTGCCTTTTGATGACTCTTCAATTCTGAACCTTGTCCCATCCAGCTGAGTTGCGCCCACTCTTGCGGCTACAGCGTCTTGCCCACCATCCAGCTGAATTGTGCCCACTCTTGCGGTGCAGCGATAGGCGACTGCCACAGGACTCTCAAAATGGCGGCCGGCTCTTCGGTTTTGGGCCTGGTCCACTAAAATGGCCCTGGGACACCTTTGAACTCGGACGCTTCCCTGATAGGGCTTGGGTCCCATTCTCGAAAAGCGTCCCCTCAGCCGTGAAGATTCTACAAAAGTCTTGGGGGCCTCCGACTCCCGCAGGCTTCTGGTGGGGAGCGGCTGCCATGATTGCTCGTGGAATGGCCACGACGGAGCTACGAGATGGTAGTGGTCTCATGCTGACGCCAGCTTTAGTCTGAAACATCCAGAAACACTGTAGACTACCAATTCGATCAGTTCCGGTAGCGCCCCAACATGACCCGGAAGAGAAGAACTTGCCCTCCCCTCTTTGACTGATGGTTCTTGTTGCCTGTCCCCTCTGTTGTCATTTAACAGAACTTTTTGGACTGCTGAAAGGAGTTGTGTTCCGAACGCTGGTTGGTGGAGACATTTTGACTATATTCTTGACCTACGTTGTCGCGTAATGCGTTATATGACACGCCGCGTTACCGCACCCGGAAGTGATCCGCGGCGCGGCGCGCAGCGCGCAACGTAAGCATAACAGGACATGTGACTTGTTAATAAAACTTTTCATTGGTTCATTTTACTTTTGTTAATTTAATGATGAAAAGCTTGGTCATATGACCTAAAAATTACGCTTTTTATTGTTTTCGAACAATATTTTTTTTTCAAACATATGTTATAATATTCCAGGCTAATGTACTTTCCCGGAAAATTTACAACTGTCTTGTAAGTAAAATATATTCCTTTTTCGAGAAAAAGGGCGTTTCTTCCTTCCATAACGGAGCCGTTGAGTAAAAGAGATTCGGCCTGCTATCTTAGTCGCCGATACGCCTGATTATCAGATTCTTATCGATCACTTTATATTGCAGACATGAAAAACACAACTGCCCTTAAGCATTTATCTTTACTGCGTTCCTACATATTATACCTTTTATCCGTCATGTAATTGGACTGCTTTATTTCACTTGCCTTTACTGATTCGAAAACAGTGACTAAAAGTAAAAACTTTACCAATGTAAATACTACTACCGTGTTTTGTTTTAAAAACCTTTATTGTGAAAATGTCAGTATACAAATACGGGCCTATAACCACGTGGGCCGGCCACGGAGCAAACTGAAATCGTATATGATGAGGAGACATTTACACTGTAGAAGAACGTAACGAGCGGGCCATTAGGTTGCAAGAACAAAGGTGTCTAACAGTTGCGGAATCGGTGGACGTACATTTTGTAATTAAAATACGATACAGCCACTTACAATAACATTTTCTAGATATACATTTGCGGGCAAGGAGTTACGAGTCCCATTTATACCGGCGCCATTTTGGGCGAGGCCGGGCAGGTCCAAGATATAGTCAAAATGTCTCCACCAACCATCGGCCAGACCAGAACCCCTTTCGGCCCTTTATGCTACAAGATGGTGTCTTCCATTCAGAAAATAGTGTTGGCAGCATTTTGAAAGGAAACAGAAACAGCCATTCTCCTAGTGAGTTTCACATTGTTACATTTAGGAAGAATGTTGAAGAGTAGTATGTGGAAAATCTGAAGCCATTTTTCTACAAACTCTCAATCAGACTTGGATGGAAAAAAAAAACCTGAAGAATGTACAAACTGAAAACCAATTTTTGTCTGTATAGCATCAACAGTAACGCTTGAGTCAGCTTTGTGTCAAGCCGCCATTTTCATTCAATCAATAGCGTCCCGCTGCACACATTCAGGGACCTGGTCGTGTCTTCAGATGAAACGGATTGTAGGAAAAGAAGCAGAAAGGAAAAGGAAAAAAGTTCTGCCGCACCTCGGGAGCCGGCCGCCTATGTCATGTGCCACCTTTGGCCACACCAGGGCAATAGTGAAGCTGCAGCAGGTGCAAATAAGCTTCAGACAGTCTTACAAGCACTGCTCAGAACTCTCAACTGAGGCACTCAACATCCAGGACTTGCCATTCGGATCTTGGCGCCTTGTCCTGGTTCCGACCTATTCACACATCAGTCCACTACTGACATCACCTCATAAGCCAACGGGGCACCCCACGCCGACTTTCGGCGCAGCATTGTAGGATGGCCACACCAGTGCGCCCACTTGCTGGACACCACCTCAGTGCCATCCGGATCTCGGCGCGTTCGAGTCACTGTGCCGGAAGAGTGACCGGAACTCAGCTGAACACGCCGTCTTTCGGCGCAGCATTGTAGGATGGCCACACCAGTACGGCAATTTGCTGGACACCACCTCGGTGCCATCCGGATCTCAGCGCGTTCGAGTCACTGTGCCGGAAGAGTGACCGCAACTCAGCTGGACACGCCGTCTTTCGGCGCAGCATTGTAGGATGGCCACACCAGTGCGGCAATTTGCTGGACACCACCTCGGTGCCATCCGGATCTCGGCGCGTTCGAGTCACTGTACCGCAACAGTGACCGCAACTCAGCTGGACACGCCGTCTTTCGGCGCAGCATTGTAGGATGGCCACACCAGTGCGGCAATTTGCTGGACACCACCTCGGTGCCATCCGAATCTCGGCGCGTTGTGCTGCCTTCGGCCTATTCGCACATCGGTCCGCTACTGACGCCGCCTCACGTGCCAACGGATTTTCTACGCTTTTTGTAGCCCTATGCCGCATAACAGGTCATGTGACTTGTTTATAAAACTTTTCATTGGTTCATTTTACTTTTGGTTTCCTAAAGATGGAAGGCTTGGTCATATGACCTAAAAATAACACTTTTCATTGGTTTAGAACATTTTTTTTTCCCAAACGATGAAAGCCCCACCTTGTTTCTGGATCATTCAGACTGAAGCTGGCGTCAGCATGAGAGCACCACAATCTCGTGGCTCCGTCATGGTCATTCCGCGAGCAATCATGGCAGCCGCTCCCCACCGGAAGCCTGCGGGAGTCGGGGGCCCCCAAGACTTTTGTAAAATCTTCACGGCTGAGGGGACGCTTTTCGAGAATGGAGCCCAAGCCCTAGCAGGCAAGCGTCCGAGTTTCAAGGTGTCCCAGGGCCATTTCAGTGGACCAGGCCCAAAACCGAGGAGCCGTCCGCCATTTTAAGAGCCATGTTGCAGCCGCCTATCGCTGCACTGCAAGAGTGGGAGCAACTCAACAACATGGTGAGCGAGACGCTGTAGCCGCAAGAGCCGGCGCAACTCAGCTAGATGGCCGCCACCTGGGGAGGCCCGTTCACGCCGCCTCCCCCACCCCCGGGCCGCCGCACGCCAATTTTCGGAGCAGCATTGTAGGATACCAAAACCAGTGCGGCAGTTTACTGGACATCACCTGGGTGCCTGTCGTACATGTTGTGTCAGCCATGTGACACTGGACACAGTCCCATCAACATCTCAACGCGTTCTGCTGCCTTGGGACTATTCGCACAACAGACCGCTACTGACGAGGCCTCCCCCCGCACCACCCGGGACGCCCCACGCTGTTTTTCTGTGCTGCATTGTAGGATCCCAAAACCAGTGCGGCACCCAGGCGACATCACCTGGGTGCCGTCCAGAACTCTGCACGTTGTGCTGCCTTGGGACTATTCGCACAAAAGACAGCTTCTAACCATTGTTGCTTTTTGTGTTGAAAAATGTTTAAATGTTTTTAGTTTTTGTTCCGTTCGTTATAGTTAATAGTTAATAAAGTTTTATAATCTTACTTTGTTGGAGTGTTATCTATTTTTTTAAAAACGGGTGAATGGGGCCTTGAATCGGGTTATTGTCATGTGTGGGCTTTGGAAGTGTGCTGCTGCAGGATCGGACATTTCAAACTCAAATGCACGTTCTTTTTCTTACCTTTCCGAAGCATGGAGCGCAATAGCAGGCAGAGAAAGGGTGATGCACGTGTTGAACACTACCTGACCTGGCAAGTTGCTGGCAGTGCCTCCCCGCCCGCTCCTAAAAGAGGGCACACACACACCGCCGCCCCGAGTACTTCACAAATCTTTAAAAGACCATGCGCTTGTTCATGAGGCTTAAATGGTTTATCACCTCTTCTAGAACCCCTGCATCGACCCTCTGACTTTTCCTGGAAAAATTACCATGTAACACAATACCAAGCCCTGTCAGCTGAAGCCCCCAAGGAATCATGGGGCATATTATCAAGGGGGTTTATCTCCGCTTTTTTGGCTTTAAAAGCCATGAAAGCGGAGATAAAATTATCTCCCTATTACCAAGCTGTCGCTAACACCAGTTAGTGACAGCTAAAAGGAGATAGCGACCATCTTGGGCCCCGCTTTGCATGTCAGTGATACTTATCACTAATGACATGCAAAGTGGCGTACCAAGATGTTAGCGACTGGAAACAGTCCCTAACATCGCTATCTTCTATTTCCAACTTTTGGAGATATTCGCGCTAAGCGCGAATATGTCCAAAATCTAACACCTGCCCTGAGCAGTTCTTAGCCATGTTATCCAATGTGAGGTGGATAACATGGCTAAGAGCATTTGCTCGATAATACATGAATATCGCTGACTTTTCTGCGATAATAGCAAGGTTTATCTGCGATAAAAATCGCCGATGTGCGGCGATAATTTTTGTCTCTAAACAAGTTAGAGACAAAAATTATGGCTAGTTGTTCGTAATATGCCCCCGGGTTTTTGCTTGCAGAAATCGGGAGGCGGGAGACTAGCACTGAAATCAGTAGTCACACGCCTGAATCGGGAGGGTTGGCATGTCTGAATTCTCTACAGCTGGGGCCATAAACTACATCCGCAGGGGTAGGTGATAGCCTGGGACCAGCCTGGCATCTAAAATGGATGCCGTGCACGACAAAATTGTGGCATTGGAAAAAAGGCAAGATGGCGCAGCCGCTGGAAGAGATGTATCAACATATATGAGCCTCCTCAGCCACCCTCAGGAAACATAGGGGATTAGGATACGTCTCCCGCACCCCCTTATACCTAGTAATTTAATTAACGAAGCACAAAATGGCGAATTCCCGTTTCGCTACCAGTTTGCGGCCCAGTTCGCGGCCCGTGAAGCGCTTCTACCGTGAAAAATCATTTTTTTTTTCTTTTCCCCACGGGACCCTTTAATAACCCCAACAACATTCCTAGGGGGTCAAGAGGGGGATACCTTGCCCCCTTTCATTAAATTCCCCCTTAGTTTTTCACCTCTTCTTCTCTCTCGATCCTACCGAGAGACAAGATGGCGGCCGCTCCGGACTGTCACGCAGCAAAATAAAAAAAAGCTCACGCACAGCCGCTGGAAGAGATGTATCAACATATATCAGCCTCCTCAGCCACCCTCAGGAAACATAGGGGATTAGGATACGTCTCCCGCACCCCCTTATACCTAGTAATTTAATTAACGAAGCACAAAATGGCGAATTCCCGTTTCGCTACCAGTTTGCGGCCCAGTTCGCGGCCCGTGAAGCGCTTCTACCGTGAAAAATCTTTTTTTTTCCTTTTCCCCACGGGACCCTTTAATAACCCCAACAACATTCCTAGGGGGTCAAGAGGGGGATACCTTGCCCCCTTTCATTAAATTCCCCTTTCGTTTTTCACCTCTTCTTCTCTCTCGATCCTACCGAGAGACAAGATGGCGGCCGCTCCGGACTGTTTAGAATGTTGACAGACACCGGAGAGCCAATCAGCTTTCTGCGCGCAAAGTTCCGATAAGCGAAAAGTAAGCGGACCGGATCGCTGCCCGGAGCGCTGTTACAGATATATATCTTGATTTAAACGTTAATTTCTCAAAATCCACTGAAGCACATATATTGAGACCTAGCAAAGGCACATCGGGCTACCAGTCCCTACAATTTTGCCAAGTTTCGTGCAAATCCATTCAGCCGTTCGAGCTAAAAGTGAGGCCAAAGGCCCTATGGAAAAATGAATGGGAAAAACGCGTTTTGGGACCCCCCTTTTTTCTCGGCCCCCCCTTGACGAAACCCCACCAAATTTTCAGGGGCTGCTCAGAAACAAAATGTGCCATTTTCCTGAAAATGTCAGCCGATTCCGTCCACAAACGCCAAAGTTATTAGACATAGAATTTTCAAAAATCCCATAGGGAATTAATCCTAACTATATATACCTACTGGCGATAGCCAGTAGGTAATATATATATATATATATATATATATATATATACATATATATATATATATATATATATATATAAACATATATATAAATATATTGTGACCAAACCAAGCTTTCAATCAAAAGAAGGCTCTGACTCCGTGAATCAAAATCCAAACGATATTTAATTACTCAGTTGCTGCTTAGACGCGTTTCGGCGGCTTGCTCCCGCCTTGTTCACTACATCTGCATGAACATATTGTTAAGCTATATATACATACATACACAAGATCACACGGGCATGCGATTGCCTTACAGGTTTCAACTAGCTAGCGGATGTTATGGTTACCGGGTCGTGACCCTCATGGACGAACATAGAAGAGTTCATGACTTGCACATTACATATTCATGGCAGTCTTTTTACACTCTTGCCTGAAACTTTAAAAAAAAAACACAATACTTACAGTTTTTCAAATTCGTCCCTAATATGCCTGATGTTAACATTCACACACGCATATTTAAAAAAGAGAACACCCTTTGTTGGATAGAAAGTGCATTACCACGATTTGTTACAAGTCAAACTACATACGTACTACACTGCTCGTAACACACTTCTGTGTGCTAGAATTTGGTGTGGCAGGTCGTAACATTGCAGTCGATTTCCTGACATTATGGCTATCAGAAAGTGATGTATGCGACTAAATGTCAATCACGTATTTAGTCAGCACTCCGGAGTACATGCCCAAATGAAATTAACAGATAGACATAACTAATGCTGCATGTAGTCAATACTACCTAGATAATGAGCACAATTTGGCATTCGTTAGATATGTAACCTATATCATCTGCTTATGGCATGTACATCTGCAGTGTTACCATTCATACTGATGGTGCTGTGCACAACGTTATTCCCTAATGGTTACATCATATGGTGCTGCTCGTGTATAACACAACCCGTTCTTGTGCCATGATGGCTTCTCTCGCTTGTGTTCTCAACACCATAAACACTGCGCAATGGAAAAAGAATTTCGCAAAGATTCGTCAAACCACACCAAAGTTATAAGCAAATCAAAAAATGCTTTACCTATGGAAACTAGGTTGTAACTGTAACTGCCTACTGGCAAATGCCAGTAGGTTTTATATATATATATATATATATATATATATATATATATATATATATATATATATATATATATATATATATATATATATATATATATATATATATATATATATATATATATATATATATATGTATATATATATATCTATATATATATATATTCACTGAAAAAACCATAGGTTTCACACTAGCTATAGTTAGGAATTAGCATTTAAAAAACCTATTAAATTCACTTAAAAAACCATAGGTTTCACACCAGCTATAGTTAGCTGGAAATTTTACTGACATAAAACCATTGAAATTCCCACGTTATAGTTAGTTGGACTGACTATAACTTGCGCGCCTGCAATGCACTGCTGATGACGTCACATATTACATCACTCATGACATGGTCAGTGACATCACTCATGACATCACTGATTACACCATCCAGGGAATGTGTGTCTTTCTGAAAAATCAATATGGTTTATATTTTAGTTTCTATTTTTGAATATGTGTGTCAAGGGTTACATTACACTGAAAGGAGGTCTGTCACTGGGTCACAAGGATGGTGTCACTGTTTTTTTATTCTTTTTTGTTGTTTTATATTTTTTAGTATCAGTATGAGTGTCTGTATGGTTTGGTGGGGGTATTACTTAGCACATAGATGCATCAATGACTGACTCACTGTTTGTAAGTGTTTTGAAGACAGCATATGTCCAGGACTGTATGGGTGGATGAGTGTATATATGTGTGTGTTAGTGAGTGAATGACTGTCTCACTAGTGTCTTAATGAGTAACTACATATGTTTTAATCTAGTATATGTGAGTATTGATGTATATAAGTGAGTATATGTGAGAGTGAGAGATTGCAAGAGTTCCTGTTTAAATAAGTATGTGTTTCTATAAGTGATTGTTTAAGAGAGTAAGTATGTGTAAGTTTCCTTAGAAGTAAGGTGGTAGTGTGTGTATAGCTGTATATGCAAATAAATGGATGATCAATAGTTTATTTGCATGTGTGATTATGTGTGTGAGTAACTTTTGGATGACTGTCGGTGTGTAACAGGATGTATAGGTGTTTCACTACATATGATGAGTGAATATATGTATGAGTGGCTATATAGAACTGTTGGTGAATGAGTGGATGTGTATATAGATGGTGGTATTACTGAATTGGTTGTTGAAACTGGTATGGGTATCTCTATTTTTGTGAAAATTTTAGTTTCTATTTTTGAATATGTGTTTCAAGGGTTACATTACACTGAAAGGAAGTCTGTCACTCTGTAACAAGGATGGTGTCATCAGTGATGTTATCAGCAGTGCATTGCAGGCGCGCAAGTTATAGTGAGTCCAACTAACTATAACGTGGGAATTTCAATGGTTTTATGTCAGTAAAATTTCCAGCTAACTATAACTGGTGTGAAACCTATGGTTTTTTCAGTGAATTTAATAGGGTTTCTAAATGCTAATTCCTAACTATAACTAGTGTGAAACCTATGTTTTTTTCAGTGAATTTCTAAGGTTTTTTTAAATGCTAATTCCTAACTATAACGTGTGTGAAACCTATGTTTTTTTCAGTGAATTTCATAGGTTTTTTAATAGCAAATTGTTAGGCTACATCTGGCTGATATTTGGGCTACATTTGTTTTTTTTGTCTCTGGTGGCCATTTTTGGGCTACATTGGGCTACATTGGGCTACATTTGGGCTCTAACATATATATAGCCCAATGTAGCCCAATATATATTTTTTCAAAGTTAATTTTCGTAAAAACCACTGGAGCATAAATCTTGAGACATGGCAAAGGCACATCGGGGTACCAGTCCCTAAAATTTTGCCAAGTTTGGTGGAAATCCATTCAGTCGTTCGGGCTAAAAGTGAGTTTGACCGCCCTATTGAAATTAACATGGGGAAAACACGTTTTGGGACCCCCCTCTTATCTCGGCCCCCGCTTGACGAATCCCCCCCACATTTTCAGGGAAGGAGCGGAGACGATCGGGCCACAAACTTTGAGAAATTCGCGAAGATTCGTCTAACAGCGCCAAAGTTATTCCCAATAGAATGTTGCGGATTTCCTATGGAAAGTAGATCCTAACTATAACTACCTACTGGCGACCGCCAGTAGGTAATATATATATATATATATATATATATATATATATATATATATATATATATATATATATATATATATATATATATATATATATATATATATATATATATATATATATATATATATATATGTACACTAGCAGCCCGTCCCGACCTTGTCCGGGAGCAATCAGGCTGCCCCGACCCCCGCCTGCCCCGACATTGGCCAGCAGCCTGGGCCCCCGTCCGCCCCGTCCCCTGGCTGCCCCGACCCCCGGCTGCCCCGACCCCCGCCTGCCCTTACATTGTCCTCCGGAGGCTTACCTCACACAATTATGCCAGAGGCCCAGTGTTGCAGTGGCGGCCAGCAGCAGTGCCTAAGGCACTGGGGAGCTTTCTCGGTAAGTGGGTCTCTGGCGCTGTTTGCAGGGAGGCGAGGATGAGCAGAGGTTGCAGGGATAAGAGTAGGAGTATGGAGCGGCCGGCGGGAGTCGGGAGCTTGACCACCATTATGCCAGAGTGTCCCCCGCCTGTCCCGACCTCCGCCTGCCTCGACATTGTCCCCTGGAGCTTTTTTGTTGTAACACCCCTGTTGTAACTCCCCATCCCCGCGTGCCCCGACCCCCGCCTGCCCTGACATTGTCCCCTGTAGCCTTACCTCAGCCGCCGCTCCTCAGTTCAGTGCTCCTCGCCGGTCCGCCGGTCCGCTGCTGCTCACGGCCTGTGTGCCGCTCGTCAGTGCTCCTCCCCCGCGCCATGTCTGCCGCTCAGCTGCCGCTTCTCAGTTCAGTGCTCCGCTGGTCTGCTGCTGCTTACCGCCTGTGTGCCGCTCGTCAGTGCTCCTCCCCCGCGCCATGTTTGCCGCTCCTCCTTGCGTTCCTGGACGCCGCTCCTGCTCGCGCTCCTGGACGACGTCAGCACGCAGGTTGCGGCCGGCAGTACTTCGAGGGGACTACTTTTTTTTTTAAATGTAAAGTTTTTAAATATAACGTATTTTTTACATTTATATAGCCTATGTCCATCTGCACACCCTGAGGAGTCCAACGATGTATCGGGTGTGTGGATTGGCGCTGTGGTTCCTGAGTTTACCCGCCTCAAGCCTCAAAGTTCTTCCTTTATAATAGTAGTATAGATATATCTATCTATATATATATATATATATATATATATATATATATATATATATATATATATATATATATATATATATATATATATATATATATATATATATATATATCTATATATATATATATATATATATCTATATCTATATCTATATCTATATATATATATATATTACCTACTGGCGGTCGCCAGTAGGTATATATAGTTAGGATTTTTTCCCTATGGGATTTCTGAAAATTCTATGTCTAATAACTTTGGCGTTTGTGGACGGAATGGGCTGAAATTTTCAGGAAAATGGCACATTTTGTTTCTGAGCAGCCCCTGAAAATTTGGGGGGGTTCCGTCAAGGGGGGGCCGAGAAAAAAGGGGGGTCCCAAAACGCGTTTTTCCCATGTTAATTTCCATAGGGCGGTTGGACTCACTTTTAGCTCGAACGGCTGAATGGATTTGCACGAAACTTGGCAAAATTGTAGGGACTGTTAGCCCGATGTGCCTTTGCTAGGTCTCAATATATGTGCTTCAGTGGATTTTGAGAAATTAACGTTTAAATCAAGATATATATCTGTAACAGCGCTCCGGGCAGCGATCCGGTTCGCGTACTTTTCGCTTATCGGAACTTTGCGAAGCGAAGCTGATTGGCTCTCCGGTGTCTGTCAACATTCTAAACAGTCCGGTGCGGCTGCCATCTTGTCTCTCGGTAGGATCGAGAGACAAGAGGAGGCCAAAACAAAGGAGGAAATGAAGGAAAGGGGGCAAGGTAGACCCCTTCTGACCCCCTAGGATTGATGAGGGGATATTATAGAGCCACGCTGGGCCCAAAAAAAAAAAAAAAAATTCCGTTTTTTTCGCCGTAGAGACGCGTCTTGGTACGCGAACCGGGCAGCTAACCGGGAAGGTAACCGGCAGTATAACGGGAGTCTGACGAGTAGCTGATTGGCTGTCAACATTGTAAACAGTTCGGAGCGGCCGCCATCTTGTCTCTCGGTAGGATCGAGAGACAAGAGGAGGCCAAAACAAAGGGGGAAATGAAGGAAAGGGGCAAGGTAGACCCCTTCTGACCCCCTAGGATTGATGAGGGGATATTATAGAGCCACGCTGGGCCCAAAAAAAAAAATACGATTTTTTCGCCGTAGAGACGCGTCTTGGTACGCGAACCGGGCAGCTAACCGGCAGTGTAACGGGAGTCTGAGGAGAAGCTGATTGGCTGTTATCATTGTAAACAGTCTGGAGCGGCCGCCATCTTGTCTCTCTGTGGGATCGAGAGACAAGAGGTGGAAAAAAAGGTGTAAATGAATGAAAGGGGTAAGGCAGACCCCTCCTGAACCCCTAGGATTGATGAGGGGGCTATTAAAGTTCCCTGGGGGGTGAAAAAAAAAATGCGATTTTTCGCGGTAAAGGTGCTTCCTGGTACGTTAACCGGGCAGCTAACCGGCAGCGTAACGGGAGTCCGACATATTGTGTTTTTTGAACGTTTGTGATATGTGCACGTGTGGATTTTGTCTAATTAAGGTTAAAAAAATATATATATATCTTTAAGCGTGTTTTGGCGCGCTTACGTTTTGGGTTTGGTTTGCGCTGCAGAGACGATACGTCACGGTTATGCGATGCATCATGAGGCGTCTCACGGGCTATGTGATACGTCACTTAATAAAGAATATATTTTACAGCTATAGATATTAGCTTTTAAAAAACCAATGAAATTCACAGAAAAAACCATAGGTTATAGACCATATATAGTTAGGAATTTGCATTTACAAAACCTTGAAAATTCACTGAAAAAACCATAGGTTATAGACCATATATAGTTAGGGATTAGCATTTAAAAAACCTTATTTTATTTGCACAAAACCATTGAAATTCCATATATAGTTAGTTGCACTAACTATATATCGCGGACCCGCAATCCACTGCTAATGATGTCACATATTACATCATTCATGACATGGTCAGTGACATCACTGATGACATCACTGATGACATCTCAAATGACATCACTGATGACATCACTGATGACATCTCAAATGACATCACTGATGACATCACTGACATCTCATTTGACATTACTGATTACATCACTGATGATATCATTTATGTGATAATACATCTTCAGACTCTAATATAACCTTAGATACATTCAGTGTAAACAGGCACTCACAGACTGTCACACATCCATGGAGTTACTCACACACCGAGTCAGTCATGCAAAGAATCAATCACACCTCCATTTCCTCAACTATACAGTTATACACACCTTACTTATTCAAACATATACTAACACATATTTACTCTCTTATACAATCCTTGATACAAGTTCACAATGGTTCATACAGCCACTCTCACATTCACTGGCTCTTATGTTCAGTTATTTTTATATGTCAACTCTCACATGGAGTGTGTTTTACATATGTACTTACTTTGACATGTAGAACTGAGATATCCATTCACTCACCAATATACTCATGCACACAGTCAACTGTCCATACAGCTGTTTCTACATGCACTTTTGAAGCCATACACCTAGGGAATCAACTGCTCACACATCTATGCACAGAGTTATACACCTCCCAGCCACCCACACACATACTCCCATACAAATACTTGGGCAACCATTCAATAACCCATATAGTTACTGATATAGCTACTGATTTAAACATGCAGCAGTTTACAGAAGAACATAAATAATGATTGCCAAATTAAGACACTTTAATCACTAACCCATGCACTCAGTGAGACACATTTAATCATTCTCTCATACAGTCAGTCATGCACCTACTAAATCCTTCATCCAGACACTTATACATCCACTCATTCTTCAATATGTAAGACATATTTTAACTTTACAGAAACATACAGTCACTGGGTGTTGTCATCAGTGATGTCATCAGTGATGTCATTTGAGATGTCATCAGTGATGTCATCAGTGATGTCACTGACCATGTCATGAATGATGTAATATGTGACATCATTAGCAGTGGATTGCGGGTCCGCGATATATAGTTAGTGCAACTAACTATATATGGAATTTCAATGGTTTTGTGCAAATAAAATAAGGTTTTTTAAATGCTAATCCCTAACTATATATGGTCTATAACCTATGGTTTTTTCAGTGAATTTTCAAGGTTTTGTAAATGCAAATTCCTAACTATATATGGTCTATAACCTATGGTTTTTTCTGTGAATATATATATATATATATATATATATATATATATATATATATATATATATATATATATATATATATATATATATATATATATATATAGATAGATATATATATATTCCCAGCATGTGACCAAATCCAATGGCCACTGATTAAGGGCAGACTGACACAGTACATTTTTAAAGATGTATTCAGTTACTCGAGTATATGGACAGACGCGTTTCGGCTACGCCTTCCTCAATGTCACAAAATTCATTTGAAAGTGATGCAACTTTATAAGGGAAATATGTGAACAAAATCATGAAAATCAAGAGAGGACTCACAGTTCATGGAAATGGCAACATCAATGATGGACAAAAAGTAAATATTTTCTCAAATCAACATGGTGGCCATATTATAAGGTCTTAAAAATGTTTATCATTTACAATTAGATGAGATGATTCAAAAATAATTTCATATTTCAAACAGTTATATACATATATACAACTGAATATATTCAATTAATTAGACCCATGAATTATTTTTGAAGTCAACTAATACATGTTGTGTTCCACATGATTGTTACAATTTATTATATTCTCGCGGTGTAAGGGCATTTGCATCATCCAAGACCTTAAAAAAATATATATATAGATATATATCTATATCTATATCTATATCTATCTATCTATCTATCTATCTATCTATCTATCTATCTATCTATCTATCTATCTATCTATCTATCTATCTATCTATCTATATATATATAGCTTGAGATGGACGCTGCATGCTGGGAAATGTTGTTCACCTGGGGAAACAGAGGCGAATCCAGGCCGTGTTTTTGAGGCAGCCCACACTACTTCAGGCGGTGGGAAGGGCATATTCTTTTAAAAGCGGGACTGCAAGCAACAGTGGCGAATCACTAACCAGGGGGGCATTTTGAGAAAGGAAAGTAAACCCCCGAAACGCGTCAATGCCCATGGTTAAATAATAAAGAATTGATGTCACCACGAACCTCGAGTGCCGCCTCAAGTCTTCTTCTTTTGGGGCAGACTTCCTTGGGAACACATAGCGTGCTGTGGCTGCGGGCAGGGATGGCACCCCCCGCAAGTGTTAAGGGGGTCGCATTTGGAAGACCCTCTGACTGCCCCGCACGAAATCTGGACCGGGCGTACCTGCGGATGCGCAGTCCATACCTGAATGGGACCACACCTTTACTTCACTGGTGTTCTCTGCTCCGCGACGGATGGAAATGCAAGGCAGGGGGAGAGGACCGTGAATGACTTCAGGAAATGCCCAGAACAATTGCTGCAATCCCTGCCTGACTACACAGCCTATCGGTCACTCACCTGGCAAGATGCACCGATGAATGGGGTCACCGCCAGCTTGAGATGGACGCTGCATGCTGGGAAATGTTGTTCACCTGTGGAAACAGAGGCGAATCCAGGCCGTGTTTTTGAGGCAGCCCACACTACTTCAGGCGGTGGGAAGGACATATTCTTTTAAAAGCGGGACTGCAAGCAACAGTGGCGAATCACTAACCAGGGGGGCATTTTGAGAAAGGAAAGTAAACCCCCGAAACACGTCAATGCCCATGGTTAAATAATAAAGAATTGATGTCACCACGAACCTCGAGTGCCGCTTTAAGTCTTCTTCTTTTTGTCACTGACCATGTCATGAATGATGTAATATGTGACATCATCAGCAGTGGATTGCGGGTGCGCGATATATAGTTAGTGCAACTAACTATATATGCGAATTTCAATGGTTTTGTATGAGTAAAATAAGGTTTTGTAAATGCTAATTCCTAACTATATATGGTCTATAACCTATGGTTTTTTCAGTGAATTTTCAAGGTTTTGTAAATGCTAATTCCTAACTATATATGGTCTATAACCTATGGTTTTTTTCAGTGAATTTCAATGGTTTTTTAATAGCAAATATCAAAAGCTGTAAAATGTATTCTTCTTTTAAAGGAAAAGGTAGCTTCCCGTTAGCTCAATTTGGTGCTGCGACCCGTTCCTCGCACCGGGAAACGTTCCGTTAGCGCAACTGCCGCGTTCGAAAAAAACATTGTGACGCGTCACGTAAGCGCGACGTATCGCATTGCCGCGTAATGCGTCTTATGACACGCCGCGTTAGTGCACTCGGAAGTGCTCCGGAACACGAACCGAGGCGCGAAGCGCAGCACCCCGGAAGCGCTCCGGGTGCGTAGCGGGACGCGTAACGTAAGCGTAAAAGGTCATGTGACCTGAAAATAACACTTTTCATTGGTTTAGAACAGTTTTTTTCCCCAAATGATGAAAGCCCCCACCTTTTTTCCTCACTCTGACTTTCAACTTTGTGAGAGGAAGACCTGTTTCTGATTATTCAGTGTTGGCATCAGTAGTAGCTGCAGCTGGTGGCCCCCCACCACCACCAAAACCACCTAGGAAGGAAGGACCACCTGCACAGTTCCTTCCAAACCCAGAGGAAGAGGAAGAAGAAGAGGAAGTGGAGGCAGACGCAGTTCTTGCGTGAAGAGCCCCGGCAACCCCACCGCAAAGACCATTTTATATGGCAATTTTTTTCTTACCCTCGAGGGCAAAAAAAGGTCAATGCCCGGCTGGTGACATGCCTCATTTGCAATGCAGTTCTGTCCCGAGGCACAGACAAAAAGTATAGTTTTGGAAACTATACTATGCACCGCCACATGCAGAGGTGGCACCCAATTAATTATAGCGTTGCTGAGGTGCGTCACCTCCAGGATAACCCACCAACTCCTGTGGCCAGTACATCGTCACAGGAAACTCTATCAGGACCAGAGGCGAGGGAGACGGTCCCAAGTATTCAAAACAATTTTGCGCACATGAAGCTAGTGTGCATTTATTGTGGTGCACTACTTTGTTATGGGGAGAGGAGTGTCATTTTAATGAATAGAGCATTTGAAAACCACAAGTGCTCGAAACGCCCCCAAGTAGTAATTTTTTTTTTGCTCCTGTTGAGCCCTTTCTAATGCCTGTTTTTCGTTGTTCCCCCCCCCCAAAAAAACAAAAAAAATTTAAATTGTTCAAAAAATACAACAAAAAAAAATGTTCAGAAAAATAATAAAAAAAATATAAAACAACAAAAACAATAAAAAAAGTTCTTTTCAGAAATACTTCCCATTTATAAAAAATTGCTAAAATGTTTAGCACTCTGGCAATCTCTTTTTTTTTGATTCGCTTCCCGGTTCGCGTGCTGGTGCGTGAACTGGAAGCGAACCAAAAAAAAAATAAAAAAAAATAAAGAGTGTGTATAAGGGAAGGAGACAGAGAGAATAATGTTAAAAGAAAGACAGCTAGAGGGAGTAACACAGAGATACTGTATAATAGATAATTATACAAAGAAAAGATGTAAGAGGGTAAAATTGAGTAAAAGAAAATAGATAAGGAAGTGAAAGAAAAAAGAGAGTAGAAGAATAATAAACAAGAGTTACTTGGAGAATGTGAGTGAATGTTCAAATTAAAAAGAAAGAGAGTAAAGGATGTGGAGTGAGAGGTAGGGATAGAACCGGACTAAAACAACAACCCTGAGGGAAGGTGTTAAAAAAACAGTGAGTGAAAGTAAATAGGAATAAAACACGGTGTATGATAGTGAATAAGGTTAAAACATGTGGAATGACAGAGAGAAAAAACAGAAAGAAGAAAAGAAGAAGTGACAGAAAAGGAATAATTGAAGCAGCAAAGAAATGTAAATAACATAGTGTGCTTGAACTACAGGGAGAAAGCATAATGAACAACTAGTAAAAGAGTGAAGAGACAGAGACAGTGAGAGTAAGAGAGACGGACTGAGTGAAAAGGAGTGAGGAACTGTTAGAACAGAGGGACTGACAAAAGGAGTGGAAGGAGTGGAGTAAGTAAGTAATTGAAAAGGAATGAGGGAAAAAGCAAAGGAAGGAAACTGAGGGTTAAGGAAATAAAGCAGTGGAACTAATAGAAGTTACATGTGATAGAGATGTAAGGGAAAGAGTACTAAATACTTACCTAATAGTTGTCATTAACTTCATCACTTGTAATTTTTTTACTTTCAATCTGTGAAAGAAAGAACAAAAATTTGAAACATATTAAAACATGTATTTAAAAAATAGAAAAGACAAGGCAAAAGGTTGAAAATCATACAATTTTACAAAGAAATAAAGTTAGAGATAAACATTCAGAAAGGAAAATAAAGTAACGGTGAAAGACAGACAGAGACAAAAAGAAATAGAAATAGAGTAAATTACTAAGAGAATAAAAAGGAGGATAGATTCAGTGACAGAAAAGAAGGATAGAAGAGAAAAATAAACTGAAGATGTGTAAGATACTAAAAGAATGTGAGCATGGTAAACTAAATAAGGAAAGGGTGAATAAGGAAAAGAGAGTGAGGGAGAGAGGGGACAGAGGAAGTGAAGGAAAGAGTGTCAGATACAGACTGAGTGAGGCAACAAAGAAAGATAAATGAGTGAAGGTGAGTTATACTAACTGATTGCAACAAAAAAGGAGAACCCAAAAATATTTAATTTCGAAAACAAAGGGAGGAAATATCGAAAAGAGAAGCGAAGCAGAGGGTCTAAAAGCTGGAAAATGGTGCATGAGAGAAAAGAAAAAAGCAGAGTTGGAATAGGGAAACAAAGGTTGAAAGATAAGTGGAGTTAGAGAACAAGGGTGAAAGAGAATAAAACAAAAGGCAATGTGAGTATGTAAAGAGGATTGATAGAAGGTAGTAAAAGATGAGTGAGCATGAGACAAGACAAGTACAAATTAAAAATCACAATACAAAGTATAGAATTATTATACATGTTAAATGGTTTATTTTTGCTGTTCTCAGAATATATCAAATTTCACTAAAAACAGTGAGTTGAAGGTATTCATTATATAACAGCGGGGAAAAAAAACACAATCAAAATGATTGTGTTTAAAAAACCCATATAATATAACAAATCAGAAATCAGAACTCATCAAAAGTACACTTACTTTCCATGACGTCAAATGATATGCTATGAACAGCTTATACTCTGTTGTGCTCTAAAAAATCCGTTGTGCTCTAAAAAATCCGTGCCCGCCACTTTCTGAAAGAAAAGCTCCTTCTTTTTGAGTAATATGTTAGAAACAATAAATGACTTTTCGCTCTCTACCGCACTTCTCCTCAAGGCCAAATTGTGTAAGAGCCATTTTAAACTCTTCGAATTCCTCAAAGCAAATCCTGTCATTTTCTTTTTCCACGAATTTCAGAAAGAAAACGTCCAAAATCAGTTTCACAATCCTGTACTAGTAATATCTCCCCTTCTGGCTCACTCATGTTCCACATTTCCTATAACACTGATACTGCTTACTATGAGGCACACTTACACTACCTCTATGACTACTAAAGTTATTTAATTCTCTTGATCACTGTTAATCACAAAGCAATTTAAAACAGCAGACTAAATTATATCAACTCCTAGAATCATTATAGGCCAGTTACCTACCCTAAAGTTTCACTTCTAAAAACACTAGGTAAGAATTTTTTAAGTCAAAAGGCAAACATTGTTTCATAGTCAAATGGGAATCATTGCCGAAAGACCAGCCTTTTTAACATTTTAAATAAGCTGTGTAATGCCCTGATGTTGTCAAAGGACCGTCATGTCATATAATAGCTGCAGTTACAAATGTTCTTCCTGAAATCGATGACTGTGTAGCCACAACATTTTTAATTAAAGTTGACAACTTACTTCCATCAGGTCTATATCCTTGGAATTTTAAAATGACATTACACTCATAATTTTGTACAAATAATGTGGACAGCATTGCAGACTTACATTACCTCTACTCTATGTTTTGATCGGCTGCTTGAATTAGCTTATTGAAAGAAACAGTTTTTCTGAACTCATTGAAAGTACACTTACTTTTCCATGACGTCGAATGATATGGTATGAACAACTTTTGCTTTGGAAAATACTCTGTTGTCCTTTAAGTAATCCGTGCCCGCCACTTTCTGTAAGAAAAGCTTCATCTTTTTCAGGAATAACTTAGAAATCATAAATCACTTTTCGCTCTGTACTACACTTATCCACAAGGCCAAATAGTGTAAGAGCCATTTGAAACCCTTGAAATTCCTCCAAGCAAATCCCGAGATTTTCATTTTTCCCCGACTTTCAGAAAGAAAACGTCGACAATCACTTTCACAATCTTGTACTAATAATATCTCCCCTTCTAGCTTACTCATGTTTCACATTTCCTATAACATTGATACCACTTACTATGAGGCACACTTACACTACCTCTATGACTTTTCCAATTTTTTCATTCTCTTGATCTCAGTTACTAACAAAGCAATTTAAAACAACAGAGTAAATCATATCAACTCTTTGAATCATTATAGGCCAGTTATGTACCTCTAGGACTACTTTACATTTTTAATTATCGTGATCACTCTTATTCACAAAGCAATTTAAAACAGCAGACTAAATATTATCAACTGCTCCAATCTTCGTAGGCCACTTACCTTCCCTAAAATTTTGGTTGTAAAAACACTAGGTAAGAATTTTTTAAGTCAAAAGGTAAACATTTTTTGAAAGTTAAAACAGAACCATTGCAGAATGACCAGCCGTTTCCAGATTTTAAATAAGCTGTGTAATGTCCTGAAGTTGTTGAAGGACCGTCATGATATATAATTGCTGCAGTTACAAAAGTCCTTCCTGATATTGACAACTGCGAAGCCACAAAATTTTTAATTGAAGTTGTCAATTTAGTTCCATCAGGCCTACATCGTTGAAACATTAAAATTACATACTGGCCATAACTTCGTATAAATAATGTGGGCAGCGTTGCAGGCTAACATTGGCTACACTCCATGTTTTGATCGGCTGCTTTTACTAGCTTATTAAAGGATACTGATTTACTGTTAGGCAAAGTTAAATATATAAATCTTTCTGAGTCTACACTAGTAGTACTTGATAGCCTACAGTTCTCGCAGTCATGCTGCCATTGATAAGAAAGGCGAAACAGATAATCTACATCTACACCTTCATCTTGCAATACATCAAGCATATACATTAAAAACTCGTGACAATCATGCTGAATATTTTGAGAGAATTGCGTTTGACCTGAACATTTGTCTAAGAGATTTCGAATTTCAGACACACTTTCTATTTTTCTTCTATCAGTGCTACATTTTTCTAACACAGAATTCAACAAACAGCAAAATCTTTGATCCGAATTGACCACAATCTGTTCTTTTAAAGTTTCTAGAGAAAAGACAACATGAACCACTACATTAGCATAGCAGTTGACACCAGAACTATTTTCAAATTCAAAACCAACAACATCTTGAACAGCATCCATTTTCTTTCTGGTTACAATTTCGGGTTCATCGACTTTTCGTCTTTTTGCTACAACCTCCCTACTATTGGTCACATTTCTTCGTTTCCGGCCTACCACACGTTTTTCAAACAAAGGATATTGAGGCAAATGTTGCGCATACTCTCTTCTTAACCTATTGTATTCCTTAACACAATCTTAATCTGCACAAATGTTTGAGACATCACACTCAATCAAGTACAAACCAGATAAAGTTCTGACTCGTGATAATGCCACATAAGCCATACCCTCCTTGAACACAGAACTGCCAATATTCACCAAAGCACTGTCTACACTTAAACCTTGCGATTTATAGATTGTCACCGCATATGCCAAGCAAACAGGAAACTGCTTACGGCGAACATATAAGTCTTTAACAAGCAAAAACCTAGCAGAGCAACAACCAATTTGCTGTACATCCTCAATGCCATCAAATTTAATTTTTATAAATTCAATTCCATCTCTATTTCTGTATTTCTCAAAATCAACAACATTACCCATTGATCCATTTACCAGACCTCTTTCAACATTTAAATTCCTTCTCAAAATGATACGGCAATTTAAGCACACATTCAGAGTCTTTTCAAAACCAGCAGTCTTAGATATAGTCTTCTCTAATGAATCCAATTTAGATTTCAAATTTTCAGACAAAATAATTGTTGCTCCCATATGCTCTATTCTGTCAATAGCTTCCAGTTTCACTATGTCTTGGCTTTCTAAATTCAACATTTTGTTGTTGAAGATGGAACATTCTTGCAGAGTTGGCATCAAACATATCCCAGATTTCTTCTCAGTAATTTTCTGAAAACTATTCTCTGGCAGAACGTCTTCATCTGGATACAAATTTGACAGTAATCGTGCATGTAAAGCTTCCTTCTCATGCTCGGTCACTTTTCCGATTCTAACATCTTGTAGAATATTCTTATAATCTTCATCCTTCGCCTGACGCATATTTTCACGCAGTTCAGCATAATTGAAGTTTAACCATATATTAACATTGCCAATGCTCCCTAGGCACTTCCTGGTATCTTCATGCGTAAGCAGTTTAAACACTGGTTGTCCTTTCACTGGTGTCAGCTGCAGAAGATCACCGAAAACAATGATGTGTTTGCCACCAAATAACACATCATACTCTGTTTTAAGAACTTCTTGCATTCTCAAATGCACAAAGGCAAGCATGACATTGGAAACCATGCTTACTTCGTCATTGATAAGAAGTTTCATCTTCTTTAGGACTCTTGAAACTTCACAACAAGCATCTCCAGATAACTTGTGGTATTGTAATTTGTTATCATGCTCCACTGGCAGCATCAGTAGACGATGCAAAGTAATACCTTTAATGTTATGTGCCGCCAGTCCAGTTGGAGCGGTGACAACACAAGACAGCGATGACTCAGTCCTTTTCTGCAAATAACATGAAATTGCTTTAATGAGGAAACTTTTTCCTGTTCCTGCTTCTCCACTCACGTACAGTCGGACAGGCTTCAATGACGTACATGAGCACTCTTTCTTCTCATGACTTAATCCATGATCAATTTGGTTGGTAACTTCGTCATATATTTTCCTCTGCTCAACGTTGAGTTGTCTTTCCAAATCTTCTAAGTTAACCGCATCCTCCTGAGCATGTGCCATGCTCTTTCCACTTCAATCATGGCAGTGGCAGCTTCATTTTCGATAACTGGTCCTCCTAGTGGATCCTGACTCAATGAAGTGGAACTCTGACTGTCCTGAGAACTGTCTCTAGCAATCTCAGCTGCAATTGTTGCTTCCTGCTCGATTTCCGCATTCAACATTTCTAGATATTTTGGAAAAACAGGACATTCTATAGACTCCTTGGCTGCATTGAAAGAATCTTCATAACAGAGGAAATCTCCAAGCAGTTCCTCTTCTGCACGCCAAGGCTTGAAAAGTTGCAAAAGAGCTAAATAGAAAAACTCTTTTCTTTCAGGAGATTCGCAACTCAATTTTCGATGATTTACCAATTGGCATTTTCTTTGCTTGACCAGACATCCCTCACTTCCAATTACAGCATACACTCCTTTATCAATATCTTCTTTGATGTTCCTCTTGAATATGTAATTTTGTAGAACCTCATACAGACAAACATTCTCGAGGTGACTGCTTCTATTTGGATAATATGTATCCAACATGTTGGTCTTCAAAATATCTGTACTGTTTGGCTCCTTCTCCGCCAAATACTCAATTTCCCGTACAGGTTTCAGAACTTGATTACGTGTTGCAGCAAGATCAAGACTCACCCAAATTATACTCCTAGATTTGGCATAGAGACTTGCTGAAGATAACCGATCAGAACATTCGTATGCTCCGATTTCTCGATGCGACAACATCTTTAGATTGAAACTGTACAACTTCTTACTGAGGCTCTTTTCATGTGAAATGTCATCCCACATATCCTTCAGTTCTGTCTTTTCTTTTTTTGTGATATAAGACATCACATACCGAGCCACAGCCATACAGTTGTCAGCCACAAACTGTATATCCATGTTAGCATTCCACATGGACAAAATCACTTGGTTGTAGTCGCTGATGTACTTGGACTCTTCGTTTCTTTTTAAATTGTATGTATTTTTGGGTGATTTCCTCGTCACATTATGGCGCAGCGAAGACATCAAATTGTTCACTCTTCCTTTAGATATCACTGATCGTGGAAACCCAAAACGACATTTTGTGTAGAACTTGTCCTTGTTTCTAAATTTACGACGACAGTACTTTCCACAACGATGGTTTTGAAAGCGTAAAACTTGTTCTCTTAAACTTTTGTCTTCCTTTGTCCTTGGAACAGCACATGTAGAATACTGTTCTATGAAACTCATCACTAAGTCATCCGGATCTGTATCTTTGATCCATAGCAGCAAATGTATATGAGGAGCACCTCTTGCTTGATACTCCTTTCTCCAGAAGAAATCCAACACCTCTCCAAGAGGTGGATTTTTCTTGTTCGTAATAAAAGACATCATAGCTTCAAATCTATGATTGAAGTACCTGCATACATTGACTGGATCAAAAGAGCACAGTTCTCCGGGTGTCTTGAATTCAATATTTTCAATGTTTCCATTTGCCTCTTGTAGAAATTCAAGTAAGTCTTCCCAGTCATACTCGGCACAGCTGAGAGTGAGGAACCATGTGGGAGTTCCTAAGTTCCTCAGCATACATTTTAAGTCACCATGACGACGGTACCAATACTCATTAGTACCACGCTGACATGCCATGATATTCATCAGGTGAGAATCCAAAATACTGTCTTGCACATTGACTTTATCCATAAACTCCCTTGCCGAGATATTTTGCAGCTGTACACTACTTTTCAGGATGTGGTTCACTGCATAAGACAGTCCAGACAGATCACTTTCATACAGTAGATGAAACAAATAGGCAATGCATTGAGGAAACCTAGGATCTTCTGCATACAATCGTAAAGTCCGGTATTCAGAAGCAGGAATTTGATCAGGTCGCTCATCATATCTTCCGCCTCGACCTGTTGGAAATAACTGTGGGAAACACTGAGCTTCCAAACTTTCCTCCCAAACACTAATGGGACTCCCTTTGGCTTGTTTCATTTGAAACAACTCAATAGCATTCCCCATGTCTTCTTTGGAATGCAAAGGATGAACACTATAATGTTCATATATTTCTTCATTTTTAGAGGCATCTACTTTCTCTATTTGTCCAGCACACAAATCGCTGTCCTCTTCTTCACTTATTTCCTCTTCTGCAACACATACATTCTTGTAGTACCCATTGTTTTTCATCAAATACAACGTTGCCTTTTTGACTTTCCTAACATCCACTAAATCTTGCCAGATTTTCTTACTCTTTGTCGGAACCCCATTAACTAGGATAACCAGAGGTTCCTCTTCCACTTTGTCTACACCAATTGTATCAATATTTTTCTTCAAATCTAGAGGCAAATAAACAACTCTTCCCTTTAATCCTCTCTGTAAATCTGAAGGAGGCAATTTCCCTGTCTTAGGCTCCATTCGAACAATAGCCTGAAAAGGATGGACACTTTGAATCAAAATAGATTCATAAGTCTTTAAATCCTTCAGTTCAGAAGGAATGTCAACCAATTCCAGATTATTATGAACCGCTCTAGCAGGCATCCGGTTTTGATTTAATTTGTTAAAAAAATAAGTACACATACGTTGATCCGATCCCAAATCAAAACAATTTTCTACCATCAAGTATGTTGCAAAATCCTTCCATTCACTATTGTTTTCCATTTCACTTTTTGCATATAAATCCACTAACTTAGTCTGATTCTTATAATAAGTCCGTCGACAACACACACAAGTGAAATTAGGCCTCTCACTAGATTTCACCGTAAACGTGGAAATTTCCTTGTGAAACTTATCTGTACTGGAAATCTGTATACTCTCTTCCACATTACCTTCTTCTACTGGCTCAATTTCAACATTGTTCTCTTTACTAGCAAAGTAACAAAACTGAATTTCTTCACAAATATTCTTCACATCTACTTCAGAACCATGCAAAAGAGCACTGCTTAATTGTTTAAGCATAATTGCTGGACTTTTAGCATAATACAACATTCTCACTAATTTCCTCACTTTATTATGATGCACTGCTAGCATCCTGAAATTATGAAAAACACTCAGGCATACTCTCCTGGAAAGACAAGCCAGTGAATGACCATGCAAACCTGTCACTTCTCTCACTCTGCAAGGATCTAATTCTTGCAACAACTTCATTTTCTGTTTTAAACTTTTCTTATTAAATGTCCGTACAAAATCACAAAGCAAATTGATGGAATCCTGTTGCACACTGCAAATACTACTACACTCCCAGGTGTACACTGGTCCCTTAGGACGTCTCCCTAAAACTTCATCACCTAACACCTCTTCTGCCTCTGTTGACACAAGTTTTTCTTTTTCAACCGGACAACAGTCTTTCACCTCATATGCTCGACCACTGGTGTCAACTGCATGCACCAAATCATTGTCCTAGAAGTAACTCTCCTCATTAAAAAATGCCTCACAACTTGAACTATGCATCCATTTTCCTGAAAAAACTTCACAAAAATTAGTACGATTAACTGTTCTCTTCCATCTACTATTTGATTTGAAATCATAAATTGCCTTGTTTAGTTTCCTAATTCTATTGATTATCAAAATAAATAACTTTCGCTTAATTTCGAAAGCCTGATCAATAATTTTCTATACATTTTTCTTTTTCCTATAAAAAGCCACTTTCTGTTGACCTTTCTTAATATTTTTTAACAAATTGCCAATTATCCTGTTGCGGAACATTCGTCTACGAATGTCCCTAAACTGATTTTTCCTTCTACTGCCATGCACAGAGTTATCTCCTGCTCTAGCAGTAACATTTTTGAGGGGCCTTTCCTTCCCGTTTAAATTGGATCTCTTCTTCTGGACTAAAACATGTTCTGTAGTGATACTTTTTCGTCCGCAAATGTTTCTTAAAAAAGATTTTGTTGTCTTACCCGGAGGTTTTTTGGTGACTTGACAAGTTTTTATTGTAGAGGACTGCTGCAAAGGTTTACCAAGGTGGGGTGTAAGTCGCTTTGCTTCTTTTCTTTTCCTTTGCCTTGAGGGCATTTTTTAATTTTTCAAAAGATCTTGAGTTGAATCTGTGGTAAATTTAAAAAAAAAATGTTATTAACCACTATTACCAAACAGTAAACCAATAACAGTAGGCAAACAATTAACACACTAGTTGTCAATTCTACCTACGGTAATTTAGCAGCATAGACAAATTTAAAACCCACAAATAGTAGCAATGGAATGGAATGCACCTACATATGAATTGTGCTCTCTTATATGTTATTTTCAACTAATTTGAAAACATGATTTTTAATAGTTTTTAAAAAAATGTAAACATGCAGTCACTATTTTTTCCTCAGCAGAAATTGGGAAGATATTTTTTTACTCTAAACTTATTTACAAATTTACATTTTGAAAACATATCAGAGGTCCTATATACAAGCATTCCACTTCACTACTAAAACATCACCATTTCACAAATAAACAATTGCTCTATAATTGCACGTTTCACAATCATATCATTTTCCCCATGTTAAAAGTGACGCAAAAGTGGTACAAGGGCTTTGTAAATACGCCCCCATGTGTGCTTAGCCATTTTAAGTCACTTCCCCCATGAATCTGGTAGAATGATTTGCTTACTGGATGTGTTTAAAATCGTTTCTTGAAGTCACTTAGGTTTCAGAATATGTACTGCTAGAGTTTCATAGCCCCGAGTGGGCTGGGTATGCTCAGACATGAGTCCCAGGCTCTCCACATCACTGGAGTCAAGCTATCCAGGCTGAAGAAGGCTGATAGCCAGAAACCGGTCCTTGGATGCTTGATTCCGGTCTAGGAAAGACATGGCTTGGTAGTTCGGGCGGGACTGTTCCCATGAGGCACAGGGTCAAGGCTGATTTGCATATAGCCAGTGTCTGACCTAGGGTGGTGTGGAGAGCAAAAAAAAGATGGATTTAGGCCCAGATCTCTGTACTCGGGTGAATGTAAGACATTGTTCTGCATTCTGTCCATCAACTGTGTTTTTTGCAGAGTTTCATAGCCAGCATGGGGCATATTTACAAGGCCTTTGAGCCATTTTAAGTCAAAAAACATATTTTTAAAACACATCAAGTAAGAAAATTTTTCTCCCAGATTCATGGGGGAAGTGACTTAAAATGGCCTAGCACACATGGGGGCGAATTTACAAGGCCCTTCCACCACTTTTGCGTCACTTTTAACATGTTGAAAATGACGTGAAAGTGGCTCAAAGGCCTTGTAAATATGCCCCATGCTGGCTATGAAACTCTAGCAGTACATATTGTGAAACCTAAATGACTTCAAGAAACGTTTTTTAAACACATCAAGTAACTAAATTATTCTCCCAGATTCATGGGGAAGTGACTTAAAATGCCCTAACACACATGGGGGCTGTTAGACCCGTCTGCTTCTGAGAGTCCCCTCACCACTATGATTTCTTTTGTTCCCCTGTACCTCCCAAAATTTGTCGATTTTCTTTGTCTACCAGGACCTTTTGTGTGCTGTTTCATGGGGCTAGATGTTCCTTGACGCCCAGTTGTTCACAAGGTTTTTGGCACCTATTTACAAGGACCCTGTGACATTATAGACTGGGATTGGCAACCTGTATGAATGACCTCAAAATGGTGGCCATCCATTTTCCTCATGTGAGTGACTCCCCTGGGAGCCTTCATGAACCTTGACCATTCAAGGTTTTGGCGCTCTTTTACTTGGCGCGCATTCCTGACAGGAATTACTTTATTTCCCTCAGGTACACAAAATGGCTGCTCTAGAACCCCAGTATGGTGGCTGTTAGAGACCCAAATACCCCAGAAGTGCCATGTCATTGGCCTAGCCCAAAGAAGGTTCTAGAACCTACTGGCACGAGCTAGCACCTCAGGGCACTGGTTATATAAGGTCCAGTCCCTGGGGGCCATTTTAGATGACCTGAAGACTAGATAGGATAATGATGTTCCAGATCTAGGTGAAGAAGGAGATTCCAGACCTGACACCAGATTGACACCTGCCCTGTTGACCCCCTGAGGCAGCTGGTAGCGCGGGCAGTAGAGCAAGCAAGAGTCACTGGCGTGGATCCTGACTGGCGTTCCAGTCAGCCGTGTGCGCGGTGACCTCGCGCCTACAGCACCTGCCCAGCGAGTGCCTCGTCACCCCCAAAAGACTGTGGCCATTTTCGTTTGCCTTCCCCGCCCCCCCCCCCGGTGGTGAATTTCGACCGACTTGGGTCACGAGGCGAGAGCAAGTTCGCCGCGACCGCGAGCGTCCTCTGTGCCCCTTGGGTGACCGACGCCTCCAGCGAGGAGCTCGGACGTCTCTGAGCTCCACAGGCATAGAGTGCTTCCTGCGCAGATTGAGGTGAGGTGGTGCGCCGGGGCGGGGAAAGGCCGGCCTACGTTGGGCGGGACTACTGTCTCTGCCCCTCCCCAGTGAATCGGCCGCTGTAGCTGTGGGCGGGAACCATCCCTGTTTGAGGAAGTCGGAGGGAGGTCCGTGGAGCCCCTGAGAACCCGTCGCTGGCGAGAGAAGTGCTGAACCCGACTGAATCGCTTTTCGATTGCACCCGATGGGAGGTGGGCCCGTCTCTTCAGGTGGGAAGCTGTAGAGTAAATATCCACAGAAATCTTTTTGATAGAAGTAAGTTTATTTGTAGATAAAGAAGCACTCCCTGCACACATCTGAAGGCTTCAAGCAGTCAGCGGTAACTGACTTAATAGTAACAGTTAAGGCATAGAATACAACATGAACAAACTGTGCAGGGTATCGAGGCACGCACATTCAAGTAATAACATGTCACGAGATATACTCAAAAGGAAACATAAGCGCGAGTCACGCACAGTGAATGTACACTTGAAAGAAAACACAAGCGCGAGTCACATAGAGTGAATGCGCGAGCGTTTACGCGTGCATTGAATACACAACACACCTTCCCCCCTTATAAAATGAAACAAAAAAAAAAAAGAGAAAAAAAAACAAACTGAAATTAAACTTTTCCTGTCATGTAAGCAACAAAATCTGACAACCACTTGGGTTTTCTTGTAGTTCTTTTGGGTAAAAAAACACTATGTTGGACACCCACATCTTGATTGGTATTACAACTACTTGAACAACAGGGTATTGCAGCTGTATCTTGATTGGTATTACAACTACTAGAACAACAGGGTATTGCAGCTGTATCATCACAAGCTACACCTTCACTCAAATCCTCATCCAAATATGATAGATCAGAATGTTCAGAAAAAGGTTCTTTACAATAAACATTCTTATCAGCCTTGAGAATAGCAATCCTACTGAGATTCCAAACTTTATTGTTTGATAATCTCACTGAATTTTTTAATACTTCTAAAACTTCAAAAGGGCCCATAAACGAACTTTCACCTTTCTTGACCTTCCACGGTTTTTTAACCTTAACCATCATACCAACCTCTACTGTCGGATCTTTTTTTGAACCAAATTTCTCATTAAAGTACTTTTTATTTGTGCAATGGGTGCGAATGAGGTTTTCTTTAACTTTACCCAAATCCACGTTTGAAGAAGTTGATTTGACCAACCACGACGGATTCACCTTAGTTCTAGGAATTCTTGCCCTCATGATTTCAAAAGGAGAATACCCAGTCATAGAATTCATGGTTGTTCTGTACATCCAGACTTTTTTAAAAATTTCAACTTCCCATTTCTTGTCATCATTACCAGTAGACTGTATGGCACCCTTCAGAACTCTATTGAATCTCTCTATTACTCCATTCCCACTAGGGTTATATAAAGAAGTACTGGAATGGGCAATGCCAAGTCTTGAAAAATAATCATTGGCTTTCCTTGAATTGAATTGTACACCATTATCAGATATAATCCTTACTGGTAGTCCTTCTTCAATGAAAACTTTGTCTAGAAAACATAGCACGGAATCAGTATCTATTTTTTGAACAATTTTGAAAATTGGCCATTTAGAGAAAATGTCAATGGCTGCAATGACATACTTAGATTCACAACCAATGGGGCCCATAATGTCTATCGCGATAGTCTCCCATGGATTGTTAGGAATGGTATGCGCACCCATGTTTGGTTTAAGAGTAACTAAAGACTTATCAGAATTTGCACATACAACACAATTCCTAACTAATCGTTCAGTAAACATATCCATCCCTGGCCACCAAAATAAATGCTTAACTTGTTGTTTGGTTCTAACCATGCCACTATGACCTTCATGACTTTGTAAAACTATAACTTTCCTCACACCCACTGGTGGAACAATACGTTCACCTCTTTTAATGATGTTCTCACAACATGAAAGTTCTGATCTTACTTCCCGGAAACTTTTCAACTCTGAATTTAAACACTTTTTGTCAGGCCAAGCACTAGTGATGTAATTAGGTACATTCTTTAAGATCTCATCGTCCTCAAATTTCTCCCTCCACAGAGTCTGATCAATAGAAATAGGACCCTCATCATGAATCATGGCAATCTGGAAATCATCCCATTCATTGTGCAAATCCTCCTGAATGGGTAAGGGCATCCTAGATAAAAAATCAGCAGAGACATTTTCCTTACCAGGTACATATTGTATATTATAAATAAAGTCTTGTAAACGCATGGACATGCGTGCAATGCGGGCTGAGGCTCTCAACATGCCTTCTGTAGTGAGAAGCCGTACTAGAGGTTTGTGATCACTCCTCAGTATACATTCCTTACCCCAGACAAACACCCTGAAATGTTCCAAAGCCCAAATGCATGCCAAAGTCTCCCTTTCTATTGTGGAATACTTTTCTTCAGCAGGAGTAAGAGCCCTGGAAGCATGTGCAATAACAACTTCTTTTCCTTCATTCGTTTTTTGGGTAAACACAGCACCCAGTCCCTTCGAGCTAGCATCAGTGGTGATGATATTTTGCAAAGAAGGATCAAAACAAGAAAGCGCACTAGCTGAGCAAATAGCACTCTTTACATCACAAAACTCCTTCTCACATTCATTTGTCCATTCAAAAACAACTCTATTCTTAATAAACTATCTGATATTATACGTTCTACACGAAAAATCAGGCACATATCTGGCGTAGAACTCGACTAAACCTAAAAAGGATCTTACATCATCTTTAGACTGAGGATGAGGAGCAGACTCAATGGCTTCTAAAAGAGAATGTTTTGGTTTAATCCCTTCTTCACAGAGTTCATGGCCTAAGTAATTTACAGAATGAACTCCAAATTTACATTTCTCATACTTAATGGTAAGGCCATGCACATTGAGTGCACTTAAAACTTCTTCTAGAGCAGCAATGTGTTTATCTTTGTCATCATTGAACACTAAAATGTCATCTTGAAAACAGATCGCATTTTTACAATCCTTTAGAATGTCCTGCATAACTCTCTGAAAGATTGCTGCTGCGGACGCCAAACCAAATGGCATCCTGTTGAATCTGAAGCACCCAAAAGGTGTAATAAATGCAGTTAGGTCTTTACTTTTCTCATTTAACTCTATCTGATGGTAAGCAGCAGATAAATCGATGGTTGAAAAAACTTTGACCCCCCAACAACAGATAACATTTCAGAAATGCGGGGAAGGGGAAACTGATCTACAACAATATTATTGTTGAGATGGCGAAGGTCAATACAGAGTCTTACCTTGCCATTGGCCCGTCTAGCCACCACTATGGGCGAAACCCATTCAGACGATTCAATTCTCTCTATTATGCCCCCTTCCACTAAGGCATCTAATTCACTTTTTACTTCTTCTCTAACGGCAAAAGGAATATTCCTGGCTTTGTGTACCTTTGGGCAAGCATTTTCTTTTAAGCGAATTTCATGCTTAAAGTTGGTTAACCTCCCAATGCCTTTTTAAAAATCTTTAGGAATCTTATTTAACATGAGAGAAGAGATTCCATTTTGTTCATCAATTAACATCACAGGATTGGGACTATTAGGGTTCAGTACGATGTCAAGTTTACCCCGGTCAAACCAGCTAAGTACTGGAGGACCTTTCTTTGAAACATACAACTTTGCAATACACTTTCTGTTTTTAAATCTGAAAACTAAATTTCTGAACCCTAAAATGTCAATCCTTCCGCCAGAATACCCTTCAGGATTGATGTCACTTTTCTCTAAGTGGCTACCTAATCTTTGCTCAAATAGTTTTTCCAGACAGATTCACACACAATGGAATAAGGTGATCCAGAATCAGCATACATGTTGATATGGCTGAGATACCCGCCACCCCCTCTCGACACAATCCCCAAGGATGGGAAACCGGAAACCGTATTGAACTTTTGGAAGGCGGGAGGGAGTGACCCTCCCGGCCGTATTTATTAAAATATGAAACAAAATCAAAACATTAAAAATAACAGTTTCATATTATGTACAATTTCATTTCCACATTACGATGTTTGGCTAACCTTAACATATTTCTAATACAAAGGTTCTCCTAGCCGAACTAACATCCTACAAAACATTTTAACTTGAAATTGTACATCCTAACGTTAAGGGCCAACGGCAAGGTCGTAACCGGTGTCAGATCCCTAAACCAGAATTACCCCCCCCCACTTGCGAGGGGCGACCGCACAGTCCGGACAGGGCGCTCCCCAGAAGAAAGAGGGGGGAGATAATAAGAAACAGGAGTTCTCCAAAGGCCCCCAAAATAACTTTAAGGGGAAAAGTTTCTTCTCCAACTCTAAGGCTAGTCCGCAAAAGAAGCCTAATCCTGGCCAGAGTCAGCAGCCAAGGGTTTTCCATTGCTTTGAGTGTGGTGGTATTGGACATTATAAGGGAGACGTGAAATGCCCAAAGAGACCACCCCCTCCCACTGGAGGAAAGGCCCCGGGAGTTGCTAGTGTAGCGCTCGGGGAGGAGATGCCCTTGGTTAAGGGGAGGGAGTGGGCAGGTGTCACCTTAGTGTCCCTGAGTGATCGGGAGATGGTTCCAAAGATCCAGGTGCCCCCAAATACTACCAAGTATGGGCAATGGGTCACCATCAATGGCCATAGAGGGGAAGCTCTGAGAGATACAGGAGCCAGTATGACTATAGTCAGGAGTCATCTGGTGTCCTCAGAGCAGGTGATTCCAGGCGTACTTCATCCAGCCGCGATGGCTGACGGCAGAATGAGCTACTTTCCCGTGGCTGAGGTTCCCTTTGAGTGGGGAGGGGTTGCAGGTTCACTTCGAGTTGCCGTAAGCCCCGCCGTGCCAGTCGATTGTCTGCTGGGCAATGATATGGAGCACAATGCTTGGAAGGAAGTGGAATACCGGACTCATTCTGAGATGCTGGGTACACCTGATTGGGCCTGTGTGAGTACCAGGTCGGCGGCTGCTCGGGAGGAGAAGTCGCAAGGGTTGGCGCCTGGAACAATGGCCCACCCAGCTGTCGATGAGGGAGCATCTCGAGGACAGGAAGAGCCTGCCTCGATGTCCATGCCCCGTGAGACGGATAGGCCATCGGAGGAGATGGACCCGGAGTCCGCGGAGGAGGACATGGTTCCGTTGGAGGATCTGCCTATCCCCGCTGAGTGGCGAGTGGAGGGAGGACCATCCAGGGAGGAACTGAGCAAGGGACAGAGGGAATGTCCCACCCTCGAGGGTCTGAGGCAACAGGCTGAAGCCCAGGCAGCAGGTAACGAGTCTGGGAACTATCGTGTTTACTGGGAGGATGGTCTCCTCTACAGTGAGCCCAGGGCGCCAGTGCACGGACTGTCACGGGCCATGGTAGTCCCACAGTGTTACCGAGCCTTCCTATTAGAGTTGGCTCACGAGATTCCCTTGGCAGCACACCTGGGACAGGACAAGACCTTTGCACGGCTTGTCCCCCACTTTTATTGGCCTCGAATGAGGGTGGCGTCTGATACATACTGTCGGTCGTGTGTGTCATGCCAAGCCAGTGGGAAAACAGGGAAGAAGCTGAAGGCTCCCCTGGAACCACTTACCGTCGTTGGCACCCCCTTTGAAAGGGTGGGCATCGACATTGCTGGGCCCTTAGATCCGCCGACAACCTCCGGTCCCCGTTCATCCTGGTACTGGTGGATCATGCCACAAGGTATCCAGAGGCAATACCTCTGAGAACCATTACTGCACCGGTAGTGGCAAAGGCCCTGATGGGGATCTTTACCCGAGTGGGATTCCCCAAGGAAGTTGTGTCTGACAGGGGGACCAACTTCATGTCAGCGTACATGCGGGCAATGTGGAAGGAGTGTGGGGTGACCTACAGGTTTACCACTCCTTATCACCCACAGGCCAATGGCCTTGTGGAAAGGTTCAACAAAACCTTAAAGGGTATGATCAGAAGTCTACCCGAAAGCCTGCGGAGGAAATGGGACGTCCTCCTACCCTGTTTGCTCTTTTCTTACAGGGAAGTGCTGACGAAGGGAGTGGGTTTCAGCCCCTTTGAGCTTTTGTACGGGCACCCTGTACATGGACCTCTCAGCCTGGTGAGGGACTCCTGGGAAAAGTCTCCTCGGAAAGTTCCCCAGGACGTGGTGAGCTACATGCTGGCCTTCCGGAGCCAAATGGCTAAGTTGTGGAAGCAAGCTTCTGACAACTTGGAAGCCAGCCAGTCTGTGATGAAAGCGTGGTATGACCACAATGCTCACCCAGTGGAGCTGGAGCCTGGTCAGAAGGTGTGGGTGATGGAGCCTGGAGAGCTGAGTGCCCTCCAGGACCGTTGGACAGGCCCCTATGAGGTGTTGGAGAAGATGGGCAAGGCTACCTACTTGGTGGACGTGAAGACCCCTCGGCACCCACATCGGGTGTTACATGCCAACCGCCTCAAGCCCCACTACGAGAGGCCCGAAGTCATGTTGGTTATGGTGACTGATGGATCAGAGGAAGAGGACACAGAGCCTCTCCCTGACCTTTTTGCGTCTCAAGAAAAGGATGGGTCAGTGGAGGGGTGAAACTCTCACCATCCCTGACTCCTGAGCAGCAGGAGGAATGTCGCCAGGTCTTGGGGTCATTTGCTCCTCTGTTCTCCCTTGTCCCGGGTAAGACCCACCTGTGTACCCATGATGTGGACACAGGAGACAGCCCACCTGTGAAGTCCAAGCCTTACCGGCTGTCTGACAAGGTGAAGGCCAGCATTCAAAGTGAAGTAGCTAAGATGCTGGAGCTAGGGGTCATTGAACCTTCAAGTAGCCCACCTCAGGGCACTGGCTATATAAGGTCCAGTCCCTGGCGGCCATTTTAGATGACCTGTGGTTTTGGTGCCCAAAGCTGCTCCACCTGGCGCCACACCAGAATTATGATTCTGTGTGGATTACCGAGGACTAAATTCAGTAACCAAAACGGATGCTCATCCGATCCCACGGGCGGATGAACTGATTGACCGGTTGGGAGCTGCCCAATATCTCAGTACCATTGACCTCCCTGCAGGGTACTGGCAGATTCCCATGACTGATGGAGCCAAGGAAAGGTCAGCCTTCTCCACACCTGATGGACACTACCAGTTCTGTGTCATGCCCTTCGGGCTCAAGAACGCTCCTGCCACTTTTCAGCGGTTGGTGAACACGATCCTCACCGGGATCGAGTCCTTCTCTGCTGCCTACTTAGATGACATAGCTGTCTTCAGTAGCAGTTGGGAGGATCACTTGCAGCACTTGCAGGCCGTTCTCCAGACCCTGGAAAGGGCTGGCTTGACGATCAAGGCCAGCAAATGTCAGATTGGACAGGGGTCGGTAGTGTACTTAGGTCACTTGGTGGGCAGGGGAAAGGTGCAGCCCCTTCAGGCGAAGATTGAGGCAATCATGGCATGGAAACCCCCCAAGACCCAGACTGAGGTCCGAGCCTTCCTGGGCCTCACAGGCTACTACAGACGGTTTGTGAAGGGGTATGGCACTATCGTGGCACCCCTTACTGAACTCACGGCCAAGAAGCAACCCAGGAGAGTCATCTGGACGAAGGCTTGTCAGCGAGCCTTTGATACTCTGAAACAAGCATTGTTTAACGTTCCCATCTTGAAGGCTCCGGACTTCACCAAGGAATTCATTGTCCAGACAGATGCATCCGCACATTGGCATTGGGGCGGTGTTATCACAACTCAATGAGGAGGGTCTGGATCAACCTGTGGTCTTTCTGTCATGGAGACTGCTTCCCCGGGAACAGAGATGGAGTACCATTGAGCGGAAATCCTTTGCGGTGGTCTGGGCACTGAAGAAGCTGTGACCATACTTGTTTGGTTCGCACTTCCTTGTTCAGACAGACCACCGACCCCTTCGCTGGCTCATGCAAATGAAGTGGGAAAACCCCAAACTGTTGAGGTGGTCTATCTCCCTACAGGGAATGGACTTTAGGGTGGAACACCGACCCGGAGTTGACCACGCCAATGCAGACGGTCTCTCCAGGTATTTCCACCTTAGTGTTGAGAACTCCCAAGGGGTTGGGTAGCTCTCCCCACTTTCAGCTGGGGGGGACGCGTGTTAGACCCGTCTGCTTCTGAGAGTCCCCTCACCACTATGATTTCTTTTGTTCCCCTGTACCTCCCAAAATTTGTCGCTTTTCTTTGTCTACCAGGACCTTTTGTGTGCTGTTTCATGGGGCTAGATGTTCCTTGACGCCCTGTTGTTCACTAGGTTTTTGGCACCTATTTACAAGGACCCTGTGACATTATAGACTGGGATTGGCAACCTGTATGAATCACCTCAAAATGGTGGCCATCCATTTTCCTCATGTGAGTGACTCCCCTGGGAGCCTCCACGAACCTTGACCTTTCAAGATTTTGGCGCTCTTTTACTTGGCGCGCATTCCTGACAGGAATTACTTTATTTCCCTCAGGTATACAAAATGGCTGCTCTAGAACCCCAGTAAGGTGGCTGTTAGAGACCCAAATACCCCAGAAGTGCCATGTCATTGGCCTAGCCCAAAGAAGGTTCTAGAACCTACTGGCACGAGCTAGCACCTCAGGGCACTGGCTATATAAGGTCCAGTCCCTGGCGGCCATTTTAGATGACCTGAAGACTAGATAGGATAATGATGTTCCAGATCTAGGTGAAGAAGGAGATTCCAGACTTGACACCAGATTGACACCTGCCCTGTTGACCCCCTGAGGCAGCTGGTAGCGCGGGCAGTAGAGCAAGCAAGAGTCACTGGCGTGGATCCTGACTGGCGTTCCAGTCAGCCGTGTGTGCGGTGACCTCGCGCCTACAGCGCCTGCCCAGCGAGTGCCTCGTCACCCCCAAAAGACTGTGGCCGTTTTCGTGTGCCTTCCCCGCCCCACCCGGTGGTGAATTTCGACCGACTTGGGTCGCGAGGCGAGAGCAAGTTCGCCGCGACCGCGAGCGTCCTCTGTGCCCCTTGGGTGACCGACGCCTCCAGCGAGGAGCTCGGACGTCTCCGAGCTCCACAGGCGTAGAGTGCTTCCTGCGCAGATTGAGGTGAGGTGGTGCGCTGGGGCGGGGAAAGGCCGGCCTACGTTGGGCGGGACTACTGTCTCTGCCCCTCCCCAGTGAATGGGCGGCTGTAGCTGTGGGCGGGAACCATCCCTGTTTGAGGAAGTCGGAGGGAGGTCCGTGAAGCCCCTGAGAACCCGTCGCTGGCGAGAGAAGTGCTGAACCCGACTGAATCGCTTTTCGATTGCAGCCGATGGGAGGTGAGCCCGTCTCTTCAGGTGGTAAGCGCTGTTAAAAAGGAACTGTGAACCGGCATTTACTTGACTGAGCGCGAAGATTGTGTGACCTCTTCGGCAGCCCCGTTCGTCAGTCTAAAGACTTTGAACTGGTGCCGCCTGAGTGCTAGTGGTAACAAAGCCCTAGGCGCGCTTAGACCCCACCGGCAAACAGAGAACTCAACCCGGTGGCAGCCGAGTGTAAACGAAGTGCTCACTGTGTTTCCTTGCTTTGTAGATATATGTGCTTATCCCCCGAGTGATTCTCAAAGAGTCCCAACACCCTCTTGTGCCCAGAGAAGCCTGTATTCGTTAGCAGTGAAGTCTTCATAAACTGTAAGAGTAATCTTTCTATCCTGAAACGCATTGCAAGTCAATGTTCCTGACATATTTAATTGGTGGCAGCGATACCAGAATGAACATGTGTTTGTTTATTTAAATGAACCAGTATTTATTCTGCTGAACAAAAGTGATATTTATTCTATTTATTCTATTTATTGATGATATTTATTCCTGATATTTATTCTATTTATTGATGATATTTATTCCTGATATATTTACTGTATTCAACCCGGAATCAAAACCCAGCAAATTGTGTCCAAAAGAAATATGTATGTACTTTCCTAATTGATCCCCATTCAAACAGAGAACTTTTTACATAAAGGAATCCTATTTTTCTACAACAGTGGTGTGGTATCCTTCTTTTTGGTGGTTGTTCAAGGAGATATTATTGGGTCAAAGCCGGCTTAACATGACAACCTTCACTTGCCTTGACACTTGAGCCAAGCTACCCCCTTTGTGCTGGGCTTGCCCATCGCAGGTCCAATAGGGGCGTATTTACAAGGCCCTTGCACCACTTTTGCGTCACTTTTAACATGGGGAAAATGACGTGAAAGTGGCTCAAAGGCCTTGTAAATATGCCCCATGCTGGCTATGAAACTCTAGCAGTACATATCAAGAAACCTAAATGACTTCAAGAAACGTTTTTTAAACACATCAAGTAAGCAAATTATTCTCCCAGATTCATGGGGAAGTGACTTAAAATGCCCTAACACACATGGGGGTGTATTTACAAGGCCCTTGCACCACTTTTGCGTCACTTTTAAAATGGGGAAAATGACGTGAAAGTGGCTCAAAGGCCTTGTAAATATGCCCCCATGCTGGCTATGAAACTCTAGCAGTACATATCAAGAAACCTAAATGACTTCAAGAAACTTTTTTAAACACATCAAGTAAGCAAATTATTCTCTCAGATTCATGGGGAAGTGAAATATTTGTTTAAAGAAGCAGACACCATTTTTTCCTTCTCATAAATGTAAAAAGCATTCCTTTTCCTTAAAACGATTTTCAAGTCATAATTTGAAAACACAACACAGCTCCTATGTACAAGCACACCCTGGCAGTACTAATACTTCACATTATCTCCAATTACAATTTCTCAAAGAAACAAAATCTTTTTGTAAAACACTTGACACAAAGCAACATTTTAAATACACAACTTACTTCCTAATTTTCTCCTTAAAGCATACTAGTCTCTATCTAAATTAAATAAATCTTTTCTCACCTTAGCAAATGCTTTTTGAGTTTGAAAACAATCTCAGACACACACCAATTTTTCTTTAGCAGAGCAAAGGGTATGCACTCCAGAGGCTGCAACCAACAATGGCACAGAAATGCTGTAATTCATCACACATATCCCTCATGTCACCCAATCAAAACTCTTCTCTCACTTTTTTCAAATCAACACCCTTCCCCCCTCTGCCCTTTCTGCCTTTTTTCCATAGCAACTACCTCCTGACAGATCTCTCATGTTTACAAGTTCACACAACAATGTTTCAACTGAACTCTGAACTCTCAGTACACCTGCTTATCCAGTGCAATGTTTCTTAAAATGACTTTTTCTTAACCATTCGAATTACATCTTTCAAAGAACACATCCATTCACCCTAACTTTCTGTTTTCAGCAATCAAAATCCACCAATCACTGCTACTGAATCATTAGCACTGAAACTCCACAGTTTTTCTTTCATTACCAACTCCTACTGTTTTAACTGCCATTTCATTCCCACACTTCCTCTGACTGCAGCAGAACCTCCTCTCACCATGTTTTCTGTCTGGATTCTTGGACATAGTTACATCCACTGGGTTCACAGGTATGCTGATAACAGAAATTTACACAACCTCAATTTACAAAATGTGGAAATCAACTGGATTGGCCAGAGAGGATTGAGATGTCACCAATTGATACCATTGGTGAAAACCTTTTTGCATTTGCCAAACCCTGACCTCTTAATAGTGCACTGTGGAGGAAATGATTTGGACACTTTGACTGGGGTAGGTTTGGAAATGCTTTTAAAGGACACCTTTGAGCAATTGATGGCACTTTTTCCTCAAACTGCCTTGGTGTATTCAAATATATGCCAAAGACAGAAGTCCAATCAATTTTGTCCACAAATTGAGAAAGCGAGGAAGCATGTAAATAAGTCTGTTTCAGCTTACATGAGAGACCATGGAATGGGCTCCATCTACAACAATAATTTGCGTTACTACATGCAAGATATCTACAGAGGAGATGGTGTGCACTTCTCAGATGAGGGGAACAGAGTTTTCATCCAGAATTTAAGACTGTGTATTGGTACCTACTTATAAGTACCTAAATCTTCCACAGAACCCAAAAGCTCTTTTCAGAGCTACCCTAACTATGATCACTCTAAATAAATTTAAAATGTAACTTTTTTCACTAATTTTCACGATTTACGCTTTCCGGAGCGCTACCCTGTTCGCGCACCGGGCGCTAACCGCGCGAAAAAAAATTTTATTTATTTTTTTGGCATATTTGGGCCTCCTCATCCACCCTCACAAAACCTAGGGGGTCAGGATATGTCTCCCTTGCCCCCTTTTACACAATCCCAGCATTGTTTATCCTCCATCTTGTGTCCAAATTAGACCGAAACGCAAGATGGCGGACTCCCGTTACGCTGCCGGTAAGCTACCCGGTGCGCGAACCGGGGCGCGCAACGGCACACGCAGCAAAAAAAAATGTGGGCAGTTAATGTACCAAAAAAGCACTAGAGACACTATCACCAAATTTTGAATAGTCCCTACTATATACCAATCCCTACCATTTTCCCAAATTTGATGGAATTCCATAGAGCCATTCAAGTTGTAGCCCTGTCTAAATATCCTGAGGTAAATTACATGGCAGAAACACATTAGAAAGAGTTGACATTTTCAACCAATGATAACATTACTTTCAAGTTGTATTTTTATGTGCTGACATTTGATTGGTTGGCTACATGAATATATATGAAAAATAGGAGGGAAAGAAAGCCATTTTGACTGGTACTCCCTGAGGTACATTTAAGAACCATTTGCAGGGAAACCTGAAACACTTTGCCACAGGTAAGTTGATAGTTTCTAAGGGGAAATATGTTGTGCAGCTAAAGTTATTTTTAAAAAACGTTTTCTGTTAGTTATGTACTGTCCCTCAGTTATAGTTATGGATTGAGTTAGGCTTCATTACATGCAGTTCTTCTTTTGTTCAGTTCCTGCCTGATACTATACACTGCCCAAAGATAACTTCACTGATAAAAACTCAGAAAAACCTGTATCAACTTCACCCCTACAGCGCATTATCTCTACTGATATAGCTTTAAAAACTATATGATCAAATTTGTCCATATTAATTGCAAAGAACTAAATACTTGATAAAGGTAGTTTCATATTAGCTACAACTGAAAACGATAAATTAAAGTTATTTTTTTTCTGCAATTTACAGCAAAAAATAAAAAAAATTAAAATGGAACAATCGAAGGAGTCTGTTGCAAATACTTTGGAGATATCATCGACCTATAAGGAAATTATGATTCACCCTAAAAATGAGAGCCAAAATATTGATGAAATTTCAAATGCAGAAGAAGACAGGGATTTTTGGGATCAATCTCTTGATGAGGAATACCTCAGATGTTTGGATGCAGTTGACCTGTTAGTTAGACTTTCAAATAAAGACATTCCTAAGGAAATAATTCAAGAGGAAATCCCTGATAAAGACTTGTTACAAGTTCTTCAAAATATAGAAAATTCTACGGAATAAATGTATATTTAGAAATTTAAAATTGTTTGACACATTATTCTTTTTCATTTGTAATTCATGCAGTAGGAGAATGAAGGTAAGTGAGTGAGTGAAGGAGTGAAGGAAGGCAAGTGAGGGAAAGGGAGTGAGGGACAGACAAGGACTGCTAAGGGAGAGTGAGGTATCAGAGTAAGAAGAAGGCGGTGAGAGAGATCGAGGGGAGGAGAGTGAGGGTGAAAGAAAAAAGTAACGATACAGGAAAAGTGAGGGAAAGACTAAGGGAAGCATTGTAAGGACAGTAAGCAAAGTGAGGGAGGAAAGGGAGTGATGGAGAGGGAAGGGAGGTGAGGGAACGAATTTATCAACTATCATGCTGAAGAAGAGTGTGGGGAAAAAAAACAAAGAGGAGGACTAAGAGGAAAGAACAATCAGTTCAAAAATACAATTGCATTAAAGCATGAAGTGCTTTTCCACACATTTACATTTAAATAACCCGTATTAGAACATACAAAATATCTACAGAGGAGACGGCGTACATTGAATTTTAGACTCTTCATTGATACCTACATGTTGGTACTTACATCACCCACACAACACAACAGCTCTATTCAGAGCTACCCTACCTCAAAGCACTCTAAAATATTATTTTACTATTTCCCTTGGTTTTCCCCTTGTTACGCTTTCCGGAACGCTACCCGGTGCACGGACCGAGCGCTAACCGTGCAAATTTTTTTTTTAAAAAGTTGTCTTTTTAACATATATGGGCATCCTCAGCCACCCTCAGAAAACCTATGGGGTCAGGATATGTCTCCCGTGCCCCCTTATACCCATTCCCAACATTGTTTATCCTCCATCTTATGACTAAATTCGTCTGAAACACAAGATGGCGGACTCCCGTTACGCTACCGGTGAGCTACCCGGTTCGCGTACCGGGTAGCGCTTCCACCGCGAAAAATCGTTTTTTGTTTTTTTTTGCCCCATGGGGCCCTTTAATAGCCCCCACATCAATCCTAGGGGGTCAGGAGGGGTCTACCTTGCCCCCTTTTATTCATTTCCCCCTTCGTTTATTTCCACCTCTTGTCTCTCGATCCTACCGAGAGACAAGATGGCGGCCGCTCCGGACTGTTTAGAATGTTGAAAGTCACCGGAGAGCCAATCCGCTTCTCCTCGCGAAGTTCCGTTACGCGTCTGGTATGCGAACCGGGGCGCTAACCGGGACGCTGTCACAGATATATATATATTTTTTTAACCTAAAATACTCAAAATCCACTGGAGCACATATCTTGAGACATAGCAAAGGCACATCGGACTACCAGTCCCTACAATTTTGCCAAGTTTCATAGAAATCCATTCCGCCGTTCGAGCTAAAAGTGAGTCCAACCGCCCTATGGAAAACTCAATGTTAAAAACACGTTTTGGGAACCCCCTTTTTTCTTGGCCCCCACTTGACGAACCCCCCCAAACTTTCAGGGGACGCTCAGAAACAAAATGTGCCATTTTCCTGAAGATTTCAGCCAATTCCGTCCATCAACGCCAAAGTTATTCAACATAGAATTCTCAGAAATCCCTATTCAAAAAAATCCTAACTAACTTATACCTACTGGCGACTGCATATATTTCCCAAGCAAACGTCCCTGTTTAAAGAGGAGCGGCCAGTCAGCGACGAGTCACCAAGCCCGGCCGATAATATCGAGCTGTGGTTGTCTGTACGAAAACATTGCTTCATATTTAGACTATTTCCTAGCCCCGATTGTACCGACACTCAACTCCTTTATCAAAGACACTGGAGATTTTCTCCGGATCCTCATGGAAACAGAATGGCAACCCACATATGTGCTAGCCACAATCGATGTGGTGCCGCTTTATACATCAATTGAACACCAACTGTGCCGAAAAGCTGTCGCATATTTTCTTAAACAACGACCAATAGGGGAACTCAATCATACAACCATGCTTTTGGAAAAGATAAAAACATGTCTAACCAACAATGTGTTCCTCTTCAACAATGAAGTCTATTCTCAGAATCGTGGAACTGCTATGGGAGTTTCCTTCTCTCCAAGCTATGCTAATCTCACCATGGGGTGGTGGGAGAAACACATAGCTTGGAGAGAAGAAAACGACTCATATACCACAAAAGTGGTCCTATGGCTAAGATTTATCGAAGATCTTTTCCTAATATGGAAGGGAACAAAACAAGAACTGCTCCAGTAAACAGCGATCTTGAACACCAACGATGTGGGGTTACAATTTACATTCAATATCCAGGAAAATGAAATCGACTTTCTGGATACCAAGGTATACATAAAAGATGAAAAAATACATACTACCCTATTCCGAAAAAAGACCACCACCAATAGTATCCTCCATGGAACCAGTTTCCACCCAGTGTCACTTAAGCAAAATGTACCTTATGAGGAATTTTTACGTATGAAACGTAACTGCTCAGAACCAATGGAAATGGAAAAGAAATTTGTAGAAACGACACAACGCTTCACACAGAGAGGATACAGCTTAAACACTATTAAATTTGGAGAACAAAGAGCCAGAAAAAAGACAAGAACAGAGACTTTAATTGAAAAGAAGAAAGAAAAAACTAAACAAACAGAGGAAAGACCAAGTCTCATTCTGACATATTCCAAAGAAAGCGCCCAAATCATAAAAATAGTCACAAAATATTGGAATGTGTTAAAAAAGGATCTGGACATTGGTAATATGATTGGTGACGCACCTCTAATCTCGTTTAGAAAGGCACCATCCCTTGGAGATACTTTGGTCAACAGTCACTTCGTTGACAAAAAAGAGGAATCTTGGCTACAAAAGAGACAGAAAGGTTTCACTAAATGCATGTCATGCAAAGCATGCAAAATTGGGAGGAACTTAAAATCTCTAAATGACCCCAAAGGACAACCCTTTGAAATCAAACACAAAATAACATGTGAATCCCATTATGTCATTTATCTATTGGAATGTCACTGTGGAAAACGCTACATTGGATTTACCATTTGTGCTCTTAAAAAACGAATGTTGGAGCACATTTGAGTGATACAGAACAAAGAACAAACCTATGCTATGGCCAAACATTTGATGACACACAAGAACAAAACTTGGCTTGACGTAAGATACTCAGGCATTGCAATGGTGCCAGAAAACGAAAGGGGAGGAAATCGCTTACAAAAATTAAGACGATTGGGATCGAAGCTGATTATCAGATTTAAAACCAAGGTCCCGATCGGTCTGAACGGGGACGAAGGACTGTATGTACACTTATAATGAGACTATGATATGCCTAAGACCAGAATCTTAAATCTGTAAACTTGATTTTGCCTTCCATTTATGTTTCCTTTTCCATATATTCTAACGCTTCAGTCCATAGGCTTGGAAACTAGATTAGTAACAATCAAAAAGAAGTACACATGTACATGCAGTACGAAAATAGACTATCAAAAATCAGATATGACAATGAACTGCACAAATAATGTTTAGAATAGGAGAAGAATGCTCTCTGCCTTGACAATGTTGATTTGCTCGTAACTCGTATTACATTTTGGACTGAATTTATTTAGATTATATTGTCAGCAAAAAATTGAATGAAAGATAAATGTTTATCACATAAGCTGCATTAAGTTTAACATTTGAATCATGAATATCTTTATCGACCTCCCACAAAAATGTATAAGCCATACAACATGAGTATGATTGATAAGCACTAAGTTTCCAATTATAAAAACAGGAGAGTCATATCCCTGCTCCTTAATCAACTTGGGCACTCAGCCCGTAACCATGCAAAGCCAAATGTGGCTTTCAAAAATAACCTTAAACAAAATTGGCTTATATTTACTGTGGGAATTCGATAATGGCTTTAACCAAGCCAAGTAAGAACTACCCCTCCCACAATGCCTCCTAACTGTCTGAGTGGGAATGAGGGTATAAATAAAAGAAACTGAAAACGGACTTGTAACTACCGTGATCAGGAACATTTACAGTTCGAAACGCGTAGGTGAAGGAAGTTTTTCTGAGCTGGATTAAATTGCTTTAATCAGATCCGAGAAGAGTGTGGTGTACTTATTTTTGCTTGAAAAAAAAAATATATATGATGATTACGAGTAGGCACTAACTCGCTATATGTGTTGAAATGCCCACCAGAGGGCTTTATTTTTGGGTTTAATTTTTGCATATATTAGTCACATTGAGTTAATTTCCTAAGAAAGTGACCCTTATTTTGCTTTCCATTGATTTGTATATAACCTGAAACTACATGTCCCACAAAGCCTGTGTGAGCAACAGGATGTGATGTAATTGATTAAAAAAAAACACTTTATTTAAACGTTAACAATGTTATTTCAGCTACCTGTGAGCAAGGTCTCCGTTGAGACCGAAACGCGTAAGGTGTTGCTGGTTGCTGACTGCTGATTAAACTACAATTAAGTGAAACCTCTGTGGCTGGCACTCTATTTGTGGACACGGGAGTGCATGAGGCAAAAAACTTCTCTTTACGAGAAAACGGGAATTTATATATATATATATATATATATATAATTTTTTATATCCAATGTTACTGCTTGTACGATCCTCAGCCTCACGATGTTGCTGCCGTGGGTAATTGCAGACACCACGCTTTGTATTCTCCTCCGTTCCTGCTCACAGCCGTGAGAGGTATCGCCAGGAAATGACACAGCACACCAGGTAAGTCCAGCACAAAAACTTTATTGTGCACAAACTAAAGACGACGCGTTTCGGAGTTAAGCCTTTCTCAAGTAGCCCCCATTTTGTTTTTGCACATATTTAAGTCCCCTTTACCATGTCAATAATAAACATAGAAAAAACACACGTCTCGTATTTTTTCCAGAAATCGATACATAAATAGTGACACGTCATACAATTGATTGCATTGCATAGTGTATCAGGGACATACATTTACGGCAATTTAGGATGCTGCACAACATTAAGATTTGGATTTGGTCTCCCCGCACTCAGCCGCGCATTGCAGAACATGTGGGCGCATTGCATTCTGGTTAATGTAGTTTGCGCTATTGCGTGTGTGTAGATAAGGACCATTCGATTCGGTATGAAACCAAATAGAACTCCACCTGACCGCAAGCCTGTGACTGGCTCTTAGAAGTAGTGAGGGATCACGTAATGTGAAACTGAATTTGAATTTTGAACAAAACTCGAACACGGGAGCTCCCGTTAACACACTCATAGCAGTGGGTATACGATTGCACCAGACGTGGCAGTACGGCCCTGTAATATATGATTACTGTAAACCCAGGCTGAGAAATTTAAGATGAGTTTACTCTGCGGTAAACGGGCGCTCCCGTTGGACTAGTACAAGGGATTATAATTGGTCGCCAGTGCAGCAGACGTTATGGGGTCAACTTTAGTTTTAAAGTGCATTAAAGTGTGAATGAAAGAACGGGACAGGGAGTGTGTGGTGAGAGTTGCGCTGTTTTTTAAGGCGTGAATGAATAATACATAATGTAAATGTGCTCAACAGGATGCCCATTCAGAACATTCATGCTCATTAGTGCCATGCCAAAATTGTGGGTATCGTGCACACCTTTCTAAGGTTGGGTATTACGGAGGCACATTGTACAGATAAAATTAGTGACAAATTTAAAACCAAGCGATTGCTTAAATCACACACACATTCATTCGTAGAGCGGCTGGACATCTTAAACATACATTTAGATTCCGATATGCGAGGATAACTCCCCCCCACAGTTCAGTCCTTTCGGCATCTTACAATCTAGATCCATAATATACCTGGATTCTAGGACCCTTAGTTTGCTCTCTCGTTCCCCGCCTCTCACATGTTTGGGGACTCTATCTATTCCACAGAATTTAAGGCTGGCGTTATTGCTATGATGTTTTTCGGCATAGTGACGTGCCATTGGGTAGTTTGCATCTACATTCGTTATGGCACGTAAATGCTGTAGCATTCTGACTTTTAATTGGTGCTTTGTGCTGCCTACGTACCGGAGGCCACAAGGGCACTCCAGTAAGTAGACAACAAAATCACTGTTGCAGCTGATGATTTTAGTTATTGTTCTTTTTTGCCCTGCGCCAGTCATGTACATCTTGCAGCATTTCCCATTTCTATCCGCTTTGCATGACCTGCAGGCTGAAAAGCCTCTGGATTTGGTTAGCCAGTCCGTCTGTGTAGCATCAGTAGGATAGCTATGGACTAATCTGTCCCTTAGTGATCTGGCCTTACGGTAAATGACTTTAGGTCTCAGCCCTACTCGTGTTCCTATAATGGGATCAGCCATGAGTAGGTTCCAGTGCTTTCTCATTATTTTCTCTAGAGCCCAAGCCCCTCTACTGAAGGTAGTGTTCATCCGGGGAGCATTGGGCTCGTTAGTTGTGCTCTGTATATCCTTTCTGGTAGCACTTGCTGACTTCCTGAACAGGGCATTTTCATGTGAAAGGCCTTTCACTTTTTGTTGTGCCTGTTCCAGAGTCCGTTCTGAGTACCCCCTTTGTCTAAATCTTGTCATCATTTCTCCCTTCTCTTTCTCAAAATCACTGTCTGTGCTGCAATTGCGGCGAGCTCGCAGTAGCTCACCGTACGGGATGCTATTAATTAAAGGAATGGGATGCTGACTTGATGAATGGAGGACAGCACTGCCTGCCGTCGATTTTCGAAACAGGCGGGTGGTGATGTTATCGTCCTTAATCTCAACTGCGATGTACAAAAATTCACAATAGCAATCACTGATTGTATATGTGAAGCGGAGATTCAAATCATTGACTCCCAGAATCTTAATATATTCCTCTGCTAGGGATTTAGGACCATTCCATATTAGAAAGAGGTCGTCGATGTACCTGACCCACATTATGATGTGGTCAGTGTACATCTCGGACTCATGTGACCACACATGTTGTTCCTCCCACCAGCCTAGAAAGAGGTTAGCTAGACTCGGCGCAAAACAAGTTCCCATCGCGGTACCAGACCGCTGACGGAATACAGATTTTTCAAAGAGAAAAATATTTTCTCGCAAACAATAAAGCATCATGGTTTCTAACATCGGATTGTGGCTCCAGTGGTCGATGTGTCTGCTTTTCATATAATGCATGCAAGCCTCAACTCCCTTTTTCTGGTTGATGCATGTATATAGCGAGCAGACATCCATGCTGATCAATTTCAATTCAATTTAAATTAGTCTTTATTCGATTTTTTCAATCATAAAAAGACATTTTACAATTTAAAAAATGTGTTGTTGTTACCACCCACACCCCACAAGAATACAGTATCCACAATGAATCATTTCAATCTAATTCAATCTAATCTAAAAGTAATATACCCATCCTCCCATTCAATATCATGCACTTTTTTCAAAAAATCAGAACTGTCTTTACAATACGAGTTCAAACTGGTGACGTATTCAGATAGGTAGAGGTCTAAGAAGATAGAGGTGTTTTCCAACAATCCTCTATTGGAGGACACTATAGGATGCCCTGGTGGTCTAATGGGGCCCTTGTGCACCTTGGGAAGAAAATAGATGCATGGTATTCATGGTTGATCTTTTCTTAGAAATTTATACTCATCGGTATCTAGGAGGCCTTTGTGATACCAACCCCCCAACAGTGTGTAATAGTCAGTTATAGTTTTCCTGTAGATTTCCCATGTTATGGGTTCATAGCAGGTTGAGTCCATTAGCTGCCTCATGGCTTCACTGTTGTAGTCTTCGAGATTCATAATAACCACATTGCCCCCCTTATCGGAGGGCTTGATTACAATAGTACAGTCTTCCTCCAAGTTTTTCAATGCTCTTCTTTGATCACATGATAGATTCTCCCTTTTCGTATTCCTGAAATTGTGTCGTGTTCGTTTTAGTTCCGAAATAACTGCCATATTATAGGCCTCGATATTGTCATATGGCACGTTGGGATTGTACTTAGTCTTTAACTTAACACCACTGTGTTGTATTTGTTTGTCCATGACGCCACATTTTCTGAGAACCACATAGTCATTTTTTTCTTTCATGTCATCTATTTCCAAATGGTACATGTCTTTTAATAGGTCCATATCTCTAACATTGAGATTCACCTCATTGGGGTCAGTATTAGTTCTGATAGTTGGCTTGGGTTTGGATCGTACCTCATAAATTTTCATTAATTTGAGTTTCCGGATAAACAGAAAAAGGTCAATTCTTGTATCGGTATATTCCAACACAGTACTGGGGCAGAAAGATAGTCCCATTTGTAGTAGGGTGTTTTCAGTCTTGGTGAGATTACGCTTGGACAGATTAACGACAGTTTTGTTGTCTTCTGTCACGATCCTAGAGAAATTGCCCATATTTTCCTTTTTATGCTGTCTTTTTAATCTTCTGCTTCTTGTGCTGTCCCGCATCCTTTTCCTTTTCCTCTTCCTTTCTTCGCTCCTCTGCCCCTTGTTTGTCCCCTTGTTTGAGGTTTGTTTGGGGTGGTCTGCTCCTTGTTCTCTTTCAGGATTTGAAATTCGTGGTAGAAGGTCAAGGGTCGCGACCCTAAAGGGATCCCTGTTCTGCGGTCCTCTGAGTCAGTGCTTGCATCTGAGCTGGATCCTGTGGAGATTGTTGCTGCTCTTTTATATGATAGATTGGCTCTTAGATTTCTTTGTGCCCAGTCATATCTTTTGGCATAGGTTTAAATTCGCCCCTCCGCGTAGTCACGCTTATCTCTTAAGAATTTTCGTTGTTTCTTCAGTTTTATGGTTTCCTCGTAATCCTGCAATCTTTTTGGCAATCCTTTCATGAAGTCCTCAAAGTACTTGTCTGTTTTAAATTTTTCCAATTCAATACCCAGTGCCGCCAAATCGACTTGCGCATACTTTACTAACATTTCTAGCATTCCTTTGCAGGTTTTCGTCATAAATTTTGCCCATTCTTCCAATAGATCTTTGTTTGGGTTATCATATGTTGGAACAATGCTAATTCGTAGTCCTCTTGGGACTCGGCCAACATCCACGTCATTTGTTGGGGATGCGACCTCCCACCACTTGTTTATCTGCCGCTTGCTTAATTTTTCAAACAAAGCCAGTTTCTGTTTAAGTGTAGAGTCACCACTTTTGGGAACGACGGCATCCGTGGGTCTTTGTGGTGTAGCGTCTTGTTCCTCGTTGAACAATGTCAATGCCTCAGCCGCCCTTGCTTTGTCCCATTCGCTTATTCTAAATCGGAAGACTTCCTCACGCCACAAGTGATACTTGCGGCTGTCACACCTGTTTCCGTACACCAATCAATGTGCGCGTATGTATGCGCCGGGGCAGAGGCAATATGCTAACCGTGTTCGGGGGGCGTTCTGTGGGAACCGTCACCCAAGGGGACCATCCACTTCCCGTACCCTTACTAGCAGAGAAGCAAAAAGCTTACCCCAAATCTTCACTTCTTCTTCAATGCAAATTCCTATATATATAATGCATATATAAATAACGAACCAAACCACATTCACTGGATGATGTCATCAGTCATGTCATTTGAGATGTCATCAGTGATGTCACTGACCATGTCATGAATGATGTAATATGTGACATCATCAGCAGTGGATTGCGGGTGCGCGAAATATAGTTAGTACAACTAACTATATAGGAGCAATTTCAATGGTTTTGTATGAGTGAAATGTCCAGCTAACTATAACACCCCTAAAACTTATAGTTTTTTGAGTGAATTTCAAAGGTTTTTTAAATGCTAATTCCTAACTATATAAGGCCTGAAACCAATGTTTTTTCAGTGAATTTCACAGGTTTTTTAAATGCTAATTCCTAACTGAATAAGGCCTGAAACCTATGTTTTTTTCAGTGAATTTGCAAGGTTTTTTAAATGCTAATTCCTAACTATATTCGCCCAGAAACCTATGGTTTTTGTCAGTGAATTTGCAAGGTTTTTTAATGCTAATTCCTAACTATATAAGGCCTGAAACCTATGGTTTTATCAGTGAATTTCAATGGTTTTTTAAATGCTAATTCCTAACTATATCAGGCCTGAAACCTATGGTTTTTTCATTGAATTTCGAAGGTTTTTTAAATGACAATTTTTAAATGTATTAATTGTTATTTTTTTATACTGATTTACTACATTTTTGCAGGCAGGTGTTCAGAGGGCACGCCCCCTTTTTACAACACTCTGCAGCGCAGCTCCATGGCTCTTACTGGAGATACCTGTTGGACTAGTTCCCTCTAGGGGACCTCTGGATTGAACAGGAATTAATTCCCCAACTTAAACTGTGCAAACACGCCCTGTAGATTGTTCTAAATTGGGGGATTAAGTTCCCTTGCGTACTGGGGGTCCCTAGGGCCAACTAGCCCACCATGAGCCTACATTATGCGCCAGGGGGCTGCTTTGCTTTTCCCCGGGGGCGGTGGTCCCCAGGGCATTATAGGGGGGATTGCCCCCCCCCACACTTCTTTATAACTATGCCCCCGCAATTTTGTCCCCCGGGGGGTAATTTAAAAAAAAATGGGTTTTATTAGCTACGGGAAAATTGCTTGCATGCACCTGTGTGCACCCAGAGTGCTGCACCCCAGCTCCTTCCCCCGCACTATCCTCAATTGTAGGTCTTGCCCCACTGGTGTGTCCCACGACGTATTGGTGCAAGCTCCAAGTCCTGGATACGTTTGTACGGTAGGCCAGGTCTCTGGTCGGGGACGGTGTCTTGATACTATGCAGAAACACTGACTGGGGGCATTTCGTGTGTTTTACCTGCTGCTTTGCGTGGACCCTGGACCTTCAATCCTCCGGTGCCTGTGTGGCCCTGTTGTGTCCCCCTCCCGCCGCCGAAGCTCACCATCCTGTGGCCGCCGAGCGGAGGGAGACCGCGTCTCCCAGGCTCCCCAGCTCCCCAGCACCGGAAGTGACTCTGCCTGGTTGGCGCCCGGAGGCGCTTTAAAATCACTGCAGCCCCGGTGAGCGGGTGGTGCAGAAACACTGACTGGGGGCATTTTGTGTGTTTTACCTGCTACTTTGCGTGGACCCTGGACCTTCAATCCTCCGGTGCCTGTGTGGCCCTGCTGTGTCCCCCTCCCGCCGCCGCAGCTCGCCGTCCTGTGGCCGCCGAGCGGAGGGAGACCACATCTCCCAGGCTCCCCAGCTCCCCAGCACCGGAAGTGACTCTGCCTGGTTGGCGCCCGGAGGCGCTTTAAAATCACTGCAGCCCCCGCGTCGCGGGACCGCGTACGGGCATCTCCGGGCTAAGCCCGGGCAAAGGGCGGGCCCTCTACGGCCCTCATCGGCCAGAAGAGGCTGGGCTGGGCCAGAGGTCCTGGTATGAGGATTACGTAAGTCACTGTTTCTGTTTTGTTTCTACTTTGCCATTACCCTTCACCACTGAATGGCAGCTGCGGCTACAAGCCCTGCTCTTGTAGGGTCGGACAAAAACATCACCAATCGAACACTGGACGACTACTTTCACAAACCAGCCGTAGATGGTAACAAGTAGCATTTGTTAGCTGAGAGGAGGGCAGACCGCCGTCGCTCTATTGAGCGCATTAAAAACAGAACATTCTCAGAACCCATAATGTCTGTTTCTTTGGACGACGATCTGATCAGCACCCCAGCAGACAACACCTCACTGACCCCCAGTGTACCCATGCTCCTTCAAGAATGTTTAGCTCCGGCAGTGTCACCCACCCAAACCCAACAAACCATTTCAACAGTGACCAATGAACTTAATAACACCCCTAAGATCCTGATATCTCCCACAATAAGGCCTGGTAAAGTTGTAAGAGGCAAAAACTCGAGGCTAGTGACACAAAAAACGCATGGGCCCCCTCCACCTAAAAGAAGAAGGAAAACAACAACTGTGAATAAGCCCAAAATAAGTCACACCGAGTTTGGTAAAAAGATGAACACTGTTACTATAATACCAATGGGAGCTCCTGATACCAACCAAGCCATAACAGTTAGTCCTACTCTCCCGACATCTTCAGCTCAAGCATCCACAGAATCAGACACTACCCACATCCAGATGGAGGAGGACTTGCAATCCGCCACCCCCAAGTCACTTCTAGACAATATTGAGTTGATTATACGTAGCTACATGCTTGCATTGTCAGATAGATTTAAGGGGATGGAGTCAAGACTAGGTAAAATTGAGGGGGACTTGACTGTGTTAGGGAATTTTGTACGCTCACAAGGACAATCTAAAGTACAACACCAACAGGTCATCACAACAACCCAACCCCTCCTAAAAAATACTGTGGGTCCCACACCATCTAAACCCAGTACAAGCAATAGCCAGGCAGCTGTAGCAACGCCAGCTGCCCCTAACCCCTTAAACGTGGCCCCGAAAGCACATGGTGGCAATACCTGTAATAATCCTTTATCAACAGCCCCAACTGCTGTACAGGGTAGACCTACCACTTCAATACTACCCAGTAACACAACCACTTCCGCCAATATTTCATCTAGGGAACCTAGTACTCTCCCGGAAAGACTCCCTAGACCTGAAGGGAAGGAGAATAACTGGGGAAGAGGGGGCCAGTCTAGGATACCACCTACAGAACTCCCCCCAGAAGCATTACCGTACGTGGTCATACTCACTGGGGTCCCGGAACTGCCTAATGGTAAAAGAGAGGGTTACTCACAACTAAAAAATAAAATAACGCATTGGCTCTCTCTTTATAGACCTAAACCCATTGCGATAAATGGAGAGATAGTCCACGTCCGGCGCCTGTCTTGGTTGGGGGGCAGAGCGAAGGACATTGGTGGTGATGTCGTGGTTATAAACTTTAGAGACAGAAAAGCTGTACATCATATCTTGAATTGGCCATACGGCAATGAAAAGAACTGCATAGCACCACGCCCCCTGACGTACTTTTACCCCAGATCTACTGTCTTTCCCCCTCAATACCATAATAACAATACCTTCACCACTTCCCAGTTCCTCAACATTGAGTCTGCTCTGAACCCTGTATACATGCACCAACTAGCTCCACCACCAGTTATACATGGATGGAACACTATACCTCTTAATCATAAAACAGGATTTAATGGGAATATGTCAAACTTGTTACCATTTACGCCCTTAGAGCTCTCTAACAGGTTCGAGGCCTTTAGCGGCCTGGAGGACTGCGACTGATGTTTAAGGAGCGCAGAAGCTACGGGGGGTGGGGTAAGTGCTTCATGCACCATAATGTCACCTGAGAAGCTGGGGTGTCGTCGCAGTGAAAAAGATACACACACTGCTCTACCAATTGCTGTTAAAAACAGTAGTCCCCCTAAAGCACCACCTACAGTGCCCTCTGGGGAAAACGAGGTGCCTTCAACACTCCTACCAGATACAAGGTTAGTTAATGGTGACACCGATAGTGGCGCCGAAAAGACAGAAAGCACAGCAGGTAATCACGAAAACCACCCCAGTATACTATTGTTAACTATGGATTCTCCATCTAAAATCGAGAACTCTCACACCCAGCATGGGGCATCTGTCCCTATACCCGAGCATCGGGAGTCAGCTGCATTGAGCACCGCGGGCCTGGCAGTAGCAGGCGCAGTGTTGCCTACTCCAACATCTACCCCATTAACCAGAGAGTCTGTTATTTGCCCTGCACTCAAAGACAGTGTAAATTTAATCTCATGGAATATTGCAGGCTTGGCAAATAAGCTACGAGACCCAGTATGGCTAACATTCATTAGAAAATTTAGCATTGTGTGCCTCCAAGAAACTTGGATAGAGGATAATAACGTCCATATCGAGGGTTTTCTAAGCTTTACTATCCCAGCGGTTGCCTCGACTAGGGGCAGAGCCAAGGGTGGCTTGGCCATCTTTATCAACCTAGGCCTGCGCTGCAATACAAGTAACTGCCACAATGTTAACTTGAATATACAGAAGATTGACATAAAAAATGGCAAGAATGTGCTGACACTGGTTAATTTTTATAATGCCAACAGTAGTAATGAAGCTTGTAATATTGCCTCCCTAATTGATATTTTGAGCAGAAATGTTCATAATGTATCACAGTATTTGTTGATAGCAGGTGATTTTAATGTCCAACCATGTGGTAACCCAGCTAGTACGCCAATGGGGTCCTTAGGGTGTAATAATGAGGAAGGTTTTCACTTCTCCCATAGCAGGGGTGGTAAGAACCTAAACGATTTAGTGAACGAATACAACTTGACTGTAGCTATGTCGCTGGTCCCGATACAAAAATCTTTGACACCCCAACCTTTAAAGGGCACGGGCAGGGATCCTTTATCGATCATATATTAATATCTTCAGATGTTGTTCAATTGGTCTCGCACTTTACTATTCTCACTAGTGTATACAGTGATCATAATCCCCTTGTTATAAACTTGGGTGGACCATTACTTGCAAAACGACAGTCACGCATTGATCATGGCACGCTAAGGTGCGTAAATGGAAGGCGTCGCATTAGATGGTCAATGGTAAACCAAGATACCCTGTATACTAAAATAACCAGCGCATGTGAAGAGGAGCTGTCTGTTTGCCTTTCGTCTGATTCAATCCCCTCGAACATTTTGTCTAGGTTCGAGGGGCTGGTCTCCAAAATTGGCTCCATGCTCACAGCGCCAACAAAGGGTCATAGTGAGAATAATTCCAAATGGTTTGATCATAACTGCTCAAAGGCAAGTAGGGATCTGAAACACGCATTAAAAACTAAACCCAGAGATTGTGACCTGATAAAAAATCTCTGTTTGGCCTATAGAAAAGCAATAGCCATCAGAAAAAAGGAAATTAAGGCGAATGTTATTGAATCCCTTTTAGACCCATCAGTGTTTGGGAACAGCAGCAAGTTCTGGCAAATAATTAACAAACCTGATGTTTGATAATCCAAACGACACAGCCCTTGGAACAAACATCCCAGAGGGGGAGTGGGTGTCCCATTTCAGCACAATTTTCAAGAGTAATGAGCATCGGGAAGACTATGACCTTTTAACTTCAACTGCGACTCCACTGTGTTTCACAGTACAAGAGACTGTTAGGGGAATACAGGGTCTAACCACCAACAAGGCCCCGGGTCCGGATGGATTGCCGCCGGACCTGTTTAAGTCCAGCATCCCTTTCTGGGCTCCGGTTCTCACGGCTGTAATAAACGCAGCGGTGACATCTGGATGCCCAAGAATTTGGGGTCTTTCGACTATAGTCCCCATTTTTAAGAAGTGCGATCGCAGTAGCCCGTTATGTTACAGGCCAATCTCTTTAATAAATTCAGTAGTTAAAGTGGTGGGGGGTGTAATTCTTAACAGGTTATCTACTTGGGCTAAAGATAATAACATCCTTTCACCCATACAATACGGGTTCAGACCAGGTCATTCGACCATTATGCAGTGCCTGCACCTATACCTTATCCTAAGCAAGTATACACTGGCGAGACAAGGCACTGTCTACATGGCATTTATGGACCTGTCGTCCGCTTTTGACTGTGTAGACAGAAGCCTATTATGGGCTACTTTGCTGAGAATGGGTGTAGAGAGGAACCTTGTTAACTTCCTCGCTGATCTGCATACAGATACAAGAGCGAACGTCCGTTACTCCCAAGACCTTAATGTAACGGACGAATTCAAAATAAACCGGGGTGTCCGACAAGGCTGTATCTTGGCCCCATTTTTATTCAACCTGTATATTAACGAACTGGAGGAATTTCTTCTAAACGTAGAAGCAGATTACCCCTTAGTTGAGCGCAAAGGGGTACCTGTATTACTCTACGCCGACGATGCTGTTCTTATTTCTAGAACAGCAATCGGTCTCCAGAAACTATTAAACTCCTTCCACAAATTCATGGAGTCACGTGGTTTAAGCATAAATAACTCCAAGTCCTACGTTATGAAAGCAGGTAAGGGTGTTCTGAAAACTGACTATTTCAGTATAAATGGGGAGAAAATTCCATCAACCAACTCCTTCTCTTACCTCGGGGTCCTGCTAGATCACAAGTTATCATGGGGCCCAGCAGTCTCCAAGAAGAAGGGAGAAACAACAAGGGTCAATGCGGCCATCCTTGGCTTTGCAAAAAAAATCGGCAATCGCCCGTTGGCCGCATTGCTTAAACTGTACCAGGCAAAAAGCGTTGCTGTTGCCTGCTATGGGAGTGAGCTCTGGGGTTATCGTAAGATTAAAGACCTAGAGGTTACAGAAAATAACTTCCTAAAAAAGATTCTGAGACTGCCCAGGGGCATTGGGAACTACTCGGTACATGAGGAGCTGGGGATCCCCTACTTAGGCGACAGAATAGCAGTAAGCCCAGTCATATGTTGGTTGAACTGCTGGCTGAACAACGATATTCCATTAACACATGCCCTACTGAAAGAAGCTTTACAGCTAGATGGGAGGTTTAAGGTACCGTGGGTGAAGTACATAAAGGACAGCCTAACGGCAATTGATCGACAGGATCTGTTCTATGCCCCAAACACAATTACAAAATCTGATGTGAGCTCGGTTAAGAATGCTATATTACTGTTAAGATGTTCCGACAGAGAAGAGGTTGAGATACAGAAGGTCAGTGTTAGGAAACACCTATTATTAAAAACATGTTTGCAAATGGAACCTTACCTGACATGGCCTATGTCTAGCTATGAACGGTTTCTGTTAACAAGGTTCCGCTTTGACCTCTATCATCTTCTATTGGCAGTCCCAAGTGGTGCTCAACGGGGCGAAGTGTTGCCAGCTTGTGGCTGCGACGGAAAGTCTCCTCAAGATCTGGCACACTTCCTTTTTATCTGCCCCTATTACTCTACCCCACGGAAATTATACCTTAAACCGTGCCTTAAAAAATTGAGTTTCACACAAATTAAACCCGCACTTTATTACTTACAACTACTGAATAGCGATTGCACTTTATTTGTATGTAACTTTTAAAAAAAAGCCATTTGCTTCAGGAAAAGCATGGATGGCTAACCACGCTGCAAAAATTTTAGGTGCTTTTTAAGATTACAGTTATTTATATTTTTAATCATATATTGCCCATGCTCATATTGTTTGATATATTGTACTGTATACTGTGTCATTATTTGCCATTTGAAATGAATTGTTTGTAATGTTTTTAATTGTGTGCTTATAAATTGTACTTTTATGATTGTAAAATCTACAATCGAATAAAGATTTTGAACTGAACTGAACTACTACGATGGAAGGTGTCAGAATGCCCAGGGCATCATTGCGTGGTCAGCTCCCGCTCCGCCCTTCTTGAGGCAATCAATGGAATATCTAAAAAGGGAGAAATAATTTAATGGTGGAAACGTATGGAAGTAAATGAAGGTTTATTTCAAGCTTGATAGAAAATAGGAGTTGAGTGCATACTTCGTTTTTGAAGTACGATGTACCAACAGTTAGTGGTAATCGTGGCTCACAGAGGAGTTGGTGTGCATGAGAATACCTGCTGGTCGCTATTCTGTGGTGTATCCTAGTTCAAATATAATCAAAGCAACTGCCATCAAAGACCCACCCATAAACTGAAAAAAATGTGGGAAGGAGAGAAAGCAAGAAACAGTTGCAACACCAAGGGGGATGCTGACTGGTACTCGCCAGCAAGCCCACTTATCATCATAGGTTGCTTTCTTTCCAGAAAAGAAATGTGTGTGCTCTTATAAAGTAAACATGAACCCAATGAAATCAAACAAAAATAGAGGAAACCTAAATGTGAATATACTTCCTACGCATGCTATAAAAATGCATAACTTATGGACCCCGTGAGAATACACACAGATAAACCTCACCATTAAAAATTGGTAAAGCTTACTTGTTTTTATTCAGTGCTGTAAGCTCTTCCAAATTAAAAAAAAATGGCTCTTATAGAGCCATAGTCAATCATTATTAGCCAACATGTTTCATTGCTATCACAAATTTCAAGCAATTTCTTCAAGGCTAGTGGGGTTCCAATTTAGAATTTCTTGGGAAGTTCACATCAAACCGTTTGGTTGTATCTAGACTGCATACCTTCAACCTTAAAAAGCGAAAGCCAAGCGTCAGCTGATCGCGTACCTGCTTGGTGACTGCCAAAGGGTCCTGTCACCGCTACCAAGTCTCTGCGGCGTCCAAGACTAGTTTTGACCTCTCAGAGTGTGCAATTTAGATTAGTGTAGCATGTGTCATGAGGGCGAAAATTATCGTTAATGAGATGGTGTTTCAAAAGACTGAATGGTGAACATTACATGTCGTTGTCAAGGTTGTGGATATGCACAGGCACGCATGTTAATGGTGTGCGGTATTATTGAAAGTGTTGCTATCGGGAAGCGTACACATGTGAATGTGCTCAGATGGAGGGAGGATCAGCAGTGAGGCTATGTCATACACAGTTATAACACTCATGACAGTGAAGCAATGCATGTCAAATGTGAATCTGAAAGTCTTACATATAACACACTACTATATTGGTAAAGCCTGACAATAGAGAGTACAGCAAATTAAATGTACACATTGCTGTTTACTGTTTGGCACATGTGATCTAGGATGTGCACTCTGCCCGTGGGTCCTTATACTTCTTAGAGCCACGAATACCGAGGCCAAAAGGGAGCACAATAATGTGCACACACAGACACCAGGAGCATCGTGTAACACACATTTGTTTTTTAATGGATTATTATTATTATTATTATTATTATAATTGCATTTGTTGAGCGCACAGCTACCCGGAGGTTTCCCGGCGCTAGAGCAAACGGAGGATGAACCAGTGAAGAAGGCCATAGGCAAGGCAGTTACATGTTAAAAAGCCAGGTCTTAATACCTTTGCGGAATGTCATATAGCATAATTCCGAACGCAGAAATTGGGGCATGGAGTTCCATAAAGAAGGAGCCAAAAAGGCGAACGAGCGTCCACCCATTTTGGCTCGCTTGACACGTAGGATTCGAAACTTGTTTTGGGTAGAAGATCTTAAAGTGCGTGATGGGGCATAATGCTGGACCAAGGAAGATAGGTATTTCGGGGCTTTGTCCATTTTAATACAGTGCATAATGCAGAGGGCTTTGAACTTGATACAGCTTTCAATTCATAGCCAATGCAATTTGTGCAGATGGGTAGTGGCCGAAGACCTAGCAGGTAAGTTACAAATCAGGCGCACAGCCATATTCTGAACCACCTGAAGTTTCTGTAATACCTCCTTACAGGCGCCAAGCAGTAGTACGTTGCCGTAGTCCATCCGTGAGATGACAAGGGCTTGGACCACGGTTCTCAGGGTATCCACTGGAAGCATCCATGTGATTTTTCTAAGCCACCTGACGATGGTGGTGCAGGTGGCAGAGACCTTTACTACATGTTGCTTCAATGACAACTGGTTGTCAAGCAGAACCCCGAGATTACGGGCTGAATCTGAGGGGGTAGATACCGGGCCCATCTGCAGAGGCCAATGTTGCGGGCCCCACAGAGATGTGTTGGGACCAAATAGGAGCAGCTCCGTTTTGTCCCCATTGAGCTTTAATTTATGTCTCTGCATCCAGTTGGCGATCTGTTCCAAACCAGACTGCAAGGAAGACGTAGGCGAATGATTCTTGGTGGAGAGTGAGTAGACGATTTGAGTGTCGTCAGCATAAGAATATATTGTGAGACCCGCCTGCTCTGCCAAGAAAGCAAGCGGTCTCACATAGAGATTAAAAAAGAGGGGACTAAGAATCGACCCTTGGGGAACACCGTGAGGGGAAGAGTAGATAGAAGAAACAGAAGTAGAGGAAAAGACCTGAAAAGTGCGATTAGAGAGAAAACTAGCAATCCAAGCCAGGGCTGTACCATCAATCCCCACGGATTGCAAGGTGGACAATAGGATGGGATGGGAGACAGTGTCAAATGCAGCACTCAAATCAAGCAAGATGAGTGCCACAGTCTCCCCATTGTCCACCTGTCGCCTGATGGTCTCAGACACACCCAGAAGCGTAGTCTCCGTGGAGAAGCCAGCCCTGAACCCAGACTGAGAGCAGTGAAGGAGGTGAGAAGATTCGACATAAGAGGTGAGAAGAGAATTCACATGTTTTTCAAGAATTTTAGAATAACAGGAGAGGAGAGAGATAGGACGAAAGTTAGAAGGGTTATTAGAATCCGCATTGGCCTTCTTTAGCAATGGAACCACCATCGCGTGTCTCCATTCACTGGGGACTGTAGCCTCCTCCAATGAGGCATTCAGCATATCTAAAATGATCTGAAGCAGGTTTGGGTCCAAGGTGCCCATTATTTGAGGGGGCAGAGGGTCAAGGGGGGAGCCCGATTTTGTTTCCTGTAAATATTTCTGGAGGAGCGGGAGAGATATCGGTTCCCAAGAGTGAATTGGTGAAGTAGTATGAATACCATCATCAGCAGCAACGAAGCAGGGGGTAGAGAGTAAGGGCTCAGGGATAGTAGGAGCATTGGGAGTGGCGTCAAAGATGGCATAGATCTTATCAATTTTGTCCAAAAAGAATTCAGCCAGAACATTGCATTGGGAAGAATCCATAGAAGGATCTTTTGGTGCAGAGGACATGCCAGAAAGGTCTTTTACTAATTTAAACAAAGCCTTAGGTCTATTTTGGGCCTTGAGTATGATGCTGTTCGCATGATTGGCTCTGGCAGTGTCACAGGCAGAGTGGTATGCCCGAAGGGCAGCCTTGTAGTTTGATTTCTTAAGTGTGCAATAGTCCGAACGCCATATGCGCTCCAATTTCTTGCAACGGGATTTTTCCTGACGCAATGAGTCGTTAAACTAGGGAGCTGGTGGGTGATGGAACTGTGACTTATTCCTCTGAGTGGGAAGACACAAATCTAGGGCTGTATTTAGCCAGGAATTGACCACAGGTACCTCCTTGGTAGAGATAATAGGAGACGTTGGTTTAGAGTTTTCGAGGCAGGAATTTAGTTTGTCTATATCCAAACGTTTCCAATTCCTACTAGCTTTGTAAGGGTGAGAGCTAGAGGAATTATTGTAAGCTGGTATCCTAATTGAGAAGTTTACAATAAAGTGATCAGACCAAGTGACAGGAGAAGAAGAGTGGTAAGTAATACAGTTGAGGTTTGAGATAATGGGATCCAATAAATTACCGGCTTTATGGGTGGGGCCGGAATTGTGTAGGTGAAGATCCAGGGCAGCTAAGTCCTGAAGTAAACGCATACTAATGGGACAAGATGTGAGATTAAAATGAATGTTTAAATCACCCACTACTAAAAAGTTAGTGGATTGTAAAATGAGAGGGGCAATAAGCTCAGGAAAGGAAGAAGCCCATGTATTGGCCGAGCCCGGGGGGCGATACATCAGGGTCCCAGTCAAAGTATAATGCGGGGTGAGAGAAAGTTTAAAGAGGCCAGCCTCGCAGTTTGGGAAATCTAAGTCCTCCCATTTACAAGAAATCTCTCTTTTAAAAATTATCGCTATGCCTCCTCCCTCCTTGAGCACACAATTTCTCCCCAAATAGGTGTAGTTGTTAGGGAGAGCCATAGCAATGTCAGGGCCAGAGCTATTGCTAAGCCATGTTTCCGTTAGAAACATGGCGGCAGGACTTGCCGATTTGAGAAGATGGTTTGAGATGCATGGCAATCACACGTGGAAGGCTAAAGTATAGAGCATGAATATTGATCAAGATGATCGTTGCATGTTGTGTGTAGTTAAGATATGTATATACAGGAAAACACTTTTCAAAAAAAGCTTTCTAAGCACAAGAGGTGTCTCTCATCAAACGCTGTAGAGAGAATGAGTAAAATGGGTGGGGTCGTCCAACTGTCACAATGGGAAAAGTTATGAACCAATCAAATGCTTTTGTTTAAGGTCACATGGCAATTGCGCACCGAGCACGCAAGGAGGCCGCATCCGACGTGAATTTGACAAAATATATTTATCATTATATAAGTTTATTACAGTTAGAAATATATAAATGTTTAAAATATTTTAGATTATCGCTTGCTCTGATATACTGTTTAAAGTTATTTAGATAAACTTTTGAGACAAAAAAAAGTGAATGGCATACCAGGCGCAATATTATGCGTCTGTGACGTAACTCAGGGCCTGGCAGCGTGTACAAAGCGCAGTGGGCACGATCTATTAAGCACATGACGTAACGCGTGGCTTGGTACTGCGTACCCGTCGGATGCCAAAGTAGCACCTAGGGTGACTTCATGCATATATGATGTTATGCGGGACGCAGTGACACAAAGTCGTCGGATATAAAATGCGCATCATTTACGAGTTTAGCAATATGGCAGATAGAATTCACGTGGTGATGGAGCTTGGTAAGCTACTGGTATGGGAATGCAGTCCCTCCCCCCCCCCAAAAAAAATATACATATTTTTTTGGGAAGATATAAAACATTACATACTTTTTAAAGTTAAAAAAAAGAAGTATAATAGAGTTCCAAAATATTTTAAAAATATTTGCAAAAATGTAGGTTTAAGAAACATTAAAATATGAAATTAACCTTTAAAAAACCTTCAAAATTCACTGAAAAAACCATAGGTTTTAGGTATGTTATTGTTAGGAATTAGCATTTGAAAAACCTTAGAAATTCGCAAAGAAAACCATAGGTTTCAGGGACGTTATAGATTGTTGAACATTTGACTCATATAAAACCAGAGAAATTTGCCTGTTATAGTTACCATGTCACATATTACATCACTCATGACATGGTCAGTGACATCACTGATGACATCTCAAATGACATCACTGATGACATCATTCATGACATCATCCACGTGACAATCTCACGCGCATACTGATGCTGTAATATAAACTTTGATACACCCATTCTAAAATGTTGACTACTGTTTCGGAAACATTCACAGAAGAATGCCACATACTACGTAGCACTCACTATTTACTAGGTCTGCACACACATCCAGTCACTTATACATGTAGTTACTCATCAATACAGGACTATAATATGCACTCATACATCTATACTTGCAGTCACACTCTGCCAGTCATCCATAGAGTTACTCACACACCTAGCCAGTAATGCAAAGAATCAATCATATACCCATTTAATCATGTATACAGTTATATACACCAACTGCGTTATTTATAGACATATGACATCACTTATTTATACAGATACTAACATATTTACTGTCTTATAGAATCACTCATAGAAGCAGACACTTATTTATATACCCACTCTTGAAATAACTTATTCTCACGTATACTCATTTATATATAGTCCAACACTCACATAAGGTGCCTTAAAACATATGTAGTTAGTCACAGATATACACCTAAAACATTTATTCACTCACCAAAATATCCATAGACACACTAACTCACCCATACAGCCCTTCCTAGATACACTTTTTAATCCATACAACCACTGAATCACCCACTCAGGCATCAATGCACAGTCTCATACACCCACACACCCACAGAGACACTCAGGGACCCATACAGAAACTCAGACAACAAATCAATAACCTATATAGACACTCATGGAGAGACTAATATAGACTTTCACACAGTTTAGTCACTAACCCATGCATTCAGTAAGACATGTTCAATCACTCACTTATACAGTCAGTCACGCACCTACGAAATAATTCCTTTAGGCACTTGTAAATGCATTCATTCTTCAATACACCTTGGTATATATATATATATATATATATATATGTATATATATATATATATATATATATATATATATATATATATATATTACCTACTGGCGGTCGCCAGTAGGTAGTTATAGTTAGGATTTTTTTCAATGTTAAATCTCAAAATTCTATTTGGAAAACCTTTGGCTTCGGTTGACGAATCTGCCTGAAAATTTCCTCAAAATGGCCTCGCGGCGCCCTGGTCCTTCCCTGAAAGGTTGGGGGGGATTCATCAAGCGGGGGCCGAGATAAAAGGGGGGTCCCAAAACGCGTTTTCTCCATGTTAATTTCCATAGGGCGGTCGATTTCACTTTTAGCCCGAACGGCTGAATGGATTTACACCAAACTTGGCAAAATTGTAGGGACTGGTAGCCCAATGTGCCTTTGCTATGTCTCAAGATATGTGCTCCAGTGGATTTTGAGTAATTTAGGTTCCAAAAAATCTATATATCTATAGGCGCGCTCCGGTGCGCGCACCGGGGAGCGCACCAGGCGCGACACGCGACTTGCGCACAGAAAGCTGATTGGCTCTTGGGTGTCTGTAAACATTCTAAACAGTCTGGAGCGGCCGCCATCTTGTGTCTCGGTAAAATCGAGACACAAGAGGTGGCAAAAACAAAGGGGGGAATTGACCAAAAGGGGGCAGGGTAGACCCCCTCCTGACCCCCTAGGTTTAATGTGGGGGCTAAAATAGGGTCCTGCGGGGCATTTAAAAAAAAAAAAATTTTGATTTGTGCGGGGGGAGCGCCCGGTATGCGCACCGGGAAGTGCACCGGGGAGCGAAGCACGGGGAAAATCCAGGACCATATTTATGAAGGCCTTGCGCTGCCAGTTTTGCGCCGCCTGTGCGTCACTTTTTGTGACGCACCAGCGGTGTAAAAAAATGCTCCTCGTTGCGCTATATTTAAAAAGTGACGCATCTAGGTAGATGCGTCACTTTTTAAATATAGTGCAACGAGGCGCATTTTTTTACACCGCTGGTGCGATGCGTCACTTTTCTGTGCGCACTCCTTACGACATTCCAGATGTGTCATATTTAATGTATGACGAATCATGTCGCAAGGAGTTACAGAGTTATAGATACGGAGAAGTGTGGCTCACTGGTTAGAGCAGGCAGACCCTGAAGCAGAGGTCAGACCCGGGACCAGGGTTCAATTCCCGACGCGGCAGGGTCTTGAGCTGAAATGTCCATGGACTCGATAATTCTCGCTTCGGTGCCTGACCTAATCATGGGTTCACACTCTGCAACTCTGGACATTAAGCTTGCTTAATCTCCACAACGGCCCCCCCGCGGCGGGATGCCTGGCTTTCACCTTGGAGATGCCCTGTAGGGGCTATCTCACAGGGAAAAGCCAGGACGGGTTCCCATGGCAAGCGCGGAGATACCCCTTCGGGGGTCGATTCAGGCGCTATATAAGAAACATAATAATAAAATAATAATAATATCTGTAAACATAAAAGTGACGCATTGCTGGAGTGCGTCACAAAAGTGACGCAACTCCAGTAATGCGTCCTTTCACATGGGGAAAGCACCATGTGAAAGGTCTTGCGTCAGTCTTACACCTGCCGTGAGGCAGGCGCAAGATTTTGACGCAACAGCATCCTAAAAGTGACGCAGTGAAATCTCATAGATTTCACTGCGTCGCTATTACCAAGCTTTTTGCGGGGGAATGCTCCCTCTGCATATATTATACCTGACGCAGATATAATGTGGCGCTGTGTTTTAAAAAGTGACCCATCTACCTAGATGCGTCACTTTTTAAATAAAGCGCAAGGAGGCGCATTTTTTTACACCGCTGGTGCGATGCGTCACTTTATTGTGCGCACTCCTTACGACATTCCAGATGTGTCATATTTAATGTATGACAAATCATGTCGCAAGGAGTTACAGATACGTCAGTATTTCTGACATATCTGTAAACAGAAAAGTGACGCATTGCTGGAGTGCGTCACAAAAGTGACGCAACTCCAGTAATGCGTCCTTTCACATGGGGAAAGCACCATCGCACCAGCGGTGTAAAAAAATGCGCCTCGTTGTGCTATATTTAAAAAGTGACGGATATAGGTAGATGAGTCACTTTTTAAAACCGTGCGCCACATTATATCTGCGCCAGGTATAATGTATGCAGAGGGGGCGTTCCCCCACAAAAAGCTTGGTAATAGCGATGCAGTGAAATCTATGAGATTTCACTGTGTCACTTTTAGGATGCTGTTGCATCAAAATCTTGTGCCTGCCTCACAGCAGGTGTAAGACTGATGCAAGACTTTTCACATGGTGCTTTCCCCATGTGAAAGGACTCATTATTGGAGTTGCGTCTCTTTTGTGACGCACTCCAGCAATACGTCACTTTTGTTTTTACAGATACGTCAGAAATACTGCCTCTGCATACATTATACCTGACGCAGATATAATGTGGCGCTGTGTTTTAAAAAGTGACCCATCTACCTAGATGCGTCACTTTTTAAATAAAGCGCAAGGAGGCGCATTTTTTTACACCGCTGGTGCGATGCGTCACTTTTCTGTGCGCACTCCTTACGACATTCCAGATGTGTCATATTTAATGTATGACAAATCATGTCGCAAGGAGTTACAGATACGTCAGTATTTCTGACATATCTGTAAACAGAAAAGTGACGCATTGCTGGAGTGCGTCACAAAAGTGACGCAACTCCAGTAATGCGTCCTTTCACATGGGGAAAGCACCATCGCACCAGCGGTGTAAAAAAATGCGCCTTGTTGTGCTATATTTAAAAAGTGACGCATCTAGGTAAATGGGTCACTTTTTAAAACCGTGCGCCACATTATATCTGCGTCAGGTATAATGTATGCAGAGGGGGCGTTCCCCCGCAAAAAGCTTGGTAATAGCGACGCAGTGAAATCTATGAGATTTCACTGCGTCACTTTTAGGATGCTGTTGCGTCAAAATCTTGCGCCTGCCTCACAGCAGGTGTAAGACTGATGCAAGACTTTTCACATGGTGCTTTCCCCATGTGAAAGGACGCATTACTGGAGTTGCGTCACTTTTGTGACGCACTCCAGCAATGCGTCACTTTTGTTTTTACAGATACATCAGAAATACTGCCTCTGCATACATTATACCTGACGCAGAAATAATGTGGCGCAGTGTTTTAAAAAGTGACCCATCTACCTAGATGCGTCACTTTTTAAATAAAGCGCAAGGAGGCGCATTTTTTTACACCGCTGGTGCGATGCGTCACTTTTCTGTGCGCACTCCTTACGACATTCCAGATGTGTCATATTTAATGTATGACGAATCATGTCGCAAGGAGTTACAGATACGTCAGTATTTCTGACATATCTGTAAACAGAAAAGTGACGCATTGCTGGAGTGCGTCACAAAAGTGACGCAACTCCAGTAATGTGCCCTTTCACATGGGGAAAGCACCATCGCACCAGCGGTGTAAAATAATGCGCCTTGTTGTGCTATATTTAAAAAGTGACGCATCTAGGTAGATGGGTCACTTTTTAAAACCCTGCGCCACATTATACCTGCGTCAGGTATAATGTATGCAGAGGGGGCGTTCCCCCGCAAAAAGCTTGGTAATAGCGACGCAGTGAAATCTATGAGATTTGACTGCGTCACTTTTAGGATGCTGTTGCGTCAAAATCTTGCGCCTGCCTCACAGCAGGTGTAAGACTGACGCAAGACCTTTCACATGGTGCTTTCCCCATGTGAAAGGACACATTACTGGAGTTGCGTCACTTTTGTGACGCACTCCAGTAATGTGTCAATTTTGTGTTTACAGATACGTCAGAAATACTGACGTATCTGTAACTCCTTGCGAATTGAATAGTCATAAATTAATTATGACATATCTGTAATGTCATAAGAAGTGCGCCCAGAAAAGTGACGCATAGCTGTTTTCACGTAGCGATGCGTCACTTTTCAGAAATGAGGCCTCCAGTTTATTCACTGTGTCACCTCTACGACCCTTTCTTGCGTCAATACGTCTCTTTTGCATACATTACACCTGACGTAGGAATAATGTGGCACAGGGGTTTACAAAGTGACGTATTTACCTAGAAACGCCACTTTGTAAATATGAATAAATAAGGTGCATTTTTTATTGGACTGTTGTGTCACAAAAAGTGATGCTTTAGGGCGTTAAAGTGACGCATGGCTTCATAAATGAGGCCTTCTACCTTCAACTCCAGCAATGCATCTTTTCTTATCCTTCAACACTCCTGTTCTTTTTCAACATTTTCATTGAATATCATCATTCCCCATATTCACTCTTCTTCTCATAACTTTCTTTCCTAACACTCACCTTCTTTCAGTCCTCCTACTTCACTTCCTTTCACCTCTCATACCTTTCTGTTCTTTCTTACTCATTCTCCTTTCAATTATCAATGCACTCTATTTCACTTACTCTTTTTCATTTTTTTAAGAATACAGCTCTTTGATGAGAATTGGAGGTAGTTCTGAAAAGAACTTTTGGTTTTCTTCTTTTTTCAAAACAGGAACAAAAACAGGGAATGGAAACTGCTCAACAGGAGCAAAAACACCAAAAAAAAATTAGGGGTGGGAAGGGCAGCGATGGTTCTCCAATGCTCGAACCATGAGCTGGACACTTTGCTCCCCATAGGTGAGGAGTTGATTGCAGTATCTGCATCTGACGATACCATGGTTAAATGCAGGTTGAATGTTTGGCACCTGCTCCTGTGATTGCCCCCTCCCAGAAGAAGTTGCTCCTCCGGTGGATGTAGAGGCCCCATCACTGGGAACCTCTTGTGCCAGAGCCCTGACACTTTCTCAGGCAAAATTCTGGGGGTGCTTCCTCTCCACATGCCGGATCATAGTGAAGTTCCCAAAAGAGTACTTTTTCAAAGGGTTACCTCGTGACAGCTCTTCTTTGCAGATCCTGCATTGTACTTTTGGAGCATTTACCTTTTTTTGTCCATGTGGGATTTTAAAAACATTTCCAAATGAAATGTTCCTTAACTTTTCGTTGAGGAGGCTCTTCATTGATGAATTCATTGGAGTCATCCTCACTGCTGGATTGTCTGGCAGCCATTGAAAAACCAAGAAATATCCTGGAGCAAAAAGGCAGGTCTTTCAGTCACAAAAGTGAAAGAAGAAGTGAAGGAAATGGGTGGGGATTTCATTCTTTGTAAATGTGGATATCCTCTAATGTGGATATGCAGCCCTCTGCTTCTGCCATCCTATCTGTGAAATCATTACATGATTTGACTAAGCGTCGTACCGTGTTCTGCAGTTTTTTGCATGCATTATGCGTTTTCAGGTGTTCGGCTTTTGCCTCTAGTCGTTGCTCCGTTATTGCTTTCAATATAATATCAATGGGCATTTGATTGGGCAGTCCCGGGCTAGAGCTAGTTTGTTGAATAGAATCTGCTAGGTCCAGCTCTATTTCTTGATCTATAATGGTAGGATCTCCTTCTGAAGTTTCCTCACTCCAGGACCTGATTGTACGCGTTTCTTCTGTAGCACTAGCATGAGCATCCTTGTCTATATTCTCCTTGCTCACATTTTCGAACTCCTCATCCAACTCCTCTTCCAGGTCGGACCCCTCTGAGTGTTCAGATAAAGAATAAAATTCGCTATCTTTGCTGCCAGTAGGATCGGGATCACCTTCCACTTCTATCCCTTCCACCGTGGGAATTTCAATGGTTTTATGTCAGTAAAATTTCCAGGTAACTATAACTGGTGTGAAACCTATGGTTTTTTCAGTGAATATATATATATATATATATATATATATATATATATATATATATATATATATATATATATATATATATATATATATATATATATATCTCACATATTTAAACTTTACAGAAAGCCACATTTACTGGATGATGTCATCAGTGATGTCATCAGTGATGTCATTAGACATGTCATCAGTGATGGCATCAGTGATGTCACTGACCATGTCATGAGTGATGTAACATGTGACATCATCAGCAGTGCATTGCGGACACGCGAGATATAGTTAGCTCAACTAACTATAACAGGCGAACTTCTCTGGTTTTATATGAGTCAAATATTCAACTAACTATAACGTCCCTGAAACCTATGGTTTCTTTTGTGAATATATATACACACACAGACACACACACTCATTTAAAAAGTGTTTTATAATCATTTTGCACCCTGCAGTGAGAGCTTGTTACTGTGGTAGGTAACATGTTGGCAGCATTCCACTAGCGTATTTGTTTGTTTTGGAGTTTATCAGCTCACGAGGGATTTAAAAAGAAAGATTTGACCATATTGGTGATTCATTGCACTAGTCCTTTGTCACATATGCTTTAAACCCACCATGCCGTAAACCCTCAGACTCAGGTGTATGAGGAGGTTCTAATATATTATTTTCAAACGTTGGAACAATATGTCTATTGATTCCAAACTTTGGAACAATTTTCTAAGGGCCCCATTAAACTTTGAACAAATACCTTGAATTATAGGATGAATTCACATGCATCTCTGTTCATATAATCGTCCATCTCAGCCCCTCATTGCTCTTAGTGTTAGTTTTACAAACTTGGAAGTTGTTACATTTCCGTTGTGCGCTTTACAGTTGTCCCTACTCATTCATACAGGCTATGTTCATGGTGCTATAGAATCTTTCCCCCCTTTCACTGTCTCTCCTCCTATTCCCTGCATTCCACTCCTGCCCTGGTGGAAATCCCACCTGTTGACATTCTATGAGGAATATTCCACTTGCTTCAGATACATCCTGGAATTGTGTTTTTTGCCCCCAACTATGTTGCTTGTAAATGCAAACAAGGCTGCAGATGGCGTCAGTGTTCTTCAAATTACGGACATTTCAGGAAAAAATAAAAAAGCTAAGAAATAAACAGAACTTTAACAAATGAAGGGATTTCAACAGAGATTCATATTTACAACACAATAAAGAAATGAAAGCAGAGTTGGTATGGTTAGCTAGGTGACGTGGACCATGTACTTGTACCAGGGTCAGGCAGAGGAAGTAAACGGTAAGAGCCTTGTTGAAAACCGGGATAAGGGTGCCAGTTCCAATGACATCTGTTGGCATCATTTGGTATTTTTGAGTAACTACTAAAATATCTTTGTTTTCACGTATGCCATTGTCCAAAACCCTCAAGCGCTGCAACTAGATCACATAGAAACAGAGCACAAGTCCCACAAAAAGAAGTGGGGGGACTAGTGGGGCAGTTTGCACGTGACTTCACAGTGCGTGACATCACATCGCTTGACATCACGGTGTGTGACATTACAGCACGTGACATCACGGTGCGTGACATTATGGCGCATGGCATCACCGCACATTGCATCACGGGAAGAGCATCACAAGCCACGACTTTACAGGAACTGACATCACAAGCATCAGATCTTAAGCCCTCACATATATGTTTAGCCCCTTGTAAACCCCCACTTTTATGTAACACATCCTGTACATTCATTTACAAACTTTATAATTTATTGTATATGTAATATTATGTAATATGCAAATCTGATGTAAAGCGCTCTGACACTCTGCTTTGTGATGAGTAGGGCTATACAAGAAGAAATAGTGGTACTTAAATTATTTCAACGCCTCCTCAAGGGAAGTAAGCTCTATACCAATGCACTTTGTTTTGTGTAAATACTGGGAAAGACCAACACATCTGACATTCTTACAGTGCATGCATTCATATCTACTAAACAGGGAGTGAACAAAGTAAAAAGCTGCCTCTTTAAAGTATGTGTGAAGTGCTAACTAGGTTTGAACCTTTGTTTTCCCTACTCTCCATTTGCTTCAGGTGGGAGGCTCCTGCCTCCTCCCAGCTAAGAGACTTGAACAAAAGGAGTCCTGATCAGCCACGGCCCGTGGAGGCAGTTTCAGTGGGGCGTAGAGGCGGGGCAGCGGAGGGGCAGGGTGGGGGGTGCTAAAAACTGAAGTATAGATGATTGAAGGTTAGTAAACAATTTAATTAATAAAACGAATTTCGTAGCCCGCCCTGCATCGCAAAATGTGATGCAGGGTGCACTACGAAATTCGTTTTATCTATTACATTGTTTACTTACCTTCAATTATCCATACTCCAGTTTTTAGCACCCCCCCCCCACCCTGCCCCTCCCCCGCCCAGCCTCTCCGCCCCACCGAAACTTCCTCCACGGGCCGTGGCTGGTCCTGATGACCCCTCAAATTCGGCCTTTGTTATGGGCTCAGCGGGAGTCTAAAATAAGAAAGCCCCCTACCCTGCCTGCATTCATTGCTTGTTGCTTTTGGAAAGCAGACAACGTGTAGTGTCACTGAAAGTGCCCTGGTGTTTGGAAATTAAACCGGGATGAGTTCAGCACATTATTTAGTGGGGCCCAAATTCTTGGCAGGGTAGACGGTGTTCACCCTGTGAAAATAGTGGGTGAACGCCGTCCACCCGCGCGTACCCCTGACTTGTGCCATGCGTAGAAACCACTTGTAGCTGGTAATGTGCAGATTTCCCCAGGGAGACAGAGCATGCGTCGACGCATACAGGCTGGCTGCATTCACACAGCACAGATTACGGGGATAATAGAGTAGGAAACAAGGTTTGAGGAAGAGAGGAGAGTGAAAGAGACAGGCGAGGACAGGGAGCAGCAGTGTAAGAGAGGTGCAATGGGTCCCAGTACGAGCTAGGAATATGGGCCCCTAGCTGCGATTCTGGGAGAAAAACAACTATATTTGGGGTTCATTAGGCCCCTCACCCCCTTGGGCCCAGGTGCCACTGTACCTGCTGCACTATTGATAGATACGTCCCTGTAAGGGAGGGAAAATAGGCTCACTACGTGGAATGACAATACTGGCCTCCCTTGCTCAGAGTTGCTGGTGCAGCATTTACACAGCGCGCCAGCTGCCTGGTACAGCCTGTGTTGACCTTGACACTTTCCAATCCCTTCCCAGCTCTGTATTTTGTATACATTTTACAGTAAAAGTTGTGTAAACTGTGTGCATTGTGCGCTGGAACCAGCATGGGACTGAGCTGAAGAAGCGTGGGGGTGTCTACAGTTACAGTATTTCTCACGTGGAACTGCCGCAAAACGTTGCTTAAAACTTTCCCTGTAAGGGACATACTGTTTCAGCTTTTTATCAGCGTGGGTCAGTTATCTCAGCTATAGCTGCAGATTGTCCCGCGTTTTTAAACTGTTGTTTCATCTTCATTGTTTTTGCAAATAGCCCTATGTTTTCTGAGTATCCACAGTCTCCTTCTGCTGCAACCTTGAAACTTTTCCTGTTGAAGCACCTCTCGAAGTGCTGATTTGGAGTTTAACCCTGCAGACTTGCCAACTTAAAAAAAACACCGTCCTTGTGTTTTAAAAAGCCCGCAATGAACACCCAGAGATGAAGTGGAAATGAACTCAGTGCCGGGGTTTCCAGCATGTCCATTTCCCCACCTACTGACATGGCTCTTCACAGGGTGACTGTGTGGAGGGAGCTAAAGTCGTGTGATACTTAGGGGCACCGTGTACGTTGGCAGGTCTGTATTTGACGGCTGCCTTTATCTTCTATCTCTGGCTGCCTGCTGCCTTCTGGCCAGGCTCACCATATCAGAAATAGCAGGAATGAACAGTGCATTATCAGCATTACAGCGGTAAACCCGGAGACGTTTTTAAGGCATGGGCAAACTGGGTAATTGCCCAGGCCCCCCCCCACCACCCCCCAATTTCAAAGGGCCATTGGGAAAGTGATGCGCCGCTCTATTTGACCGTCATCCTATTTCTCTATCTAAACATCTATCTCTGTGTGCCTACCTCCAGCTCTCACTGTGTCTTTCTACGCTGTGTCGTTTTATGAAGTTTTATGTTCCTGGGAAAAGCAAGTTTGAACTGTTTTTGTGTGACCTTGTTAAAGTGTAACTTATAATTTAGTAATGCTTGTCGTCATGCTGGCTTAAATTACCAGGAAATAGGTACTACAATTTTAATTAATTACATACAGGGACCCCGAAATATATCTTGCCCAATTCCTGCAACATCTTTAAAATGACAATGAGGAAACCCTGTAATGCTGAGCCTAGTTTGTGATGCAAAAGGGGATGATGGACGGAGCGCTTGAGCAAATCAAACACTCACCCCCAGTCAACTGATCTGGGTTTAATCCGTCACCATTCTTTAGCTCACCCAGCCACCCCAGTTCAGACATGGCCATAAGCAAATCAGTCTGACCCTGTGCCTCATGGGAACAGTCCAACCCGAACTGCCAAGCCATGTCTTCCCTGGACCGGAAACAAGCATCCTGGGACCGGTTTCGGATTCATAATCCTCATCAGCCAGGCTATCTTGAATCCAGTGGCCAAGTGAGCAAGGGACTAAAGTCTGAGCATACCCTGCGAACTAAGGGCGAATAAAGCGATACAAAAGGGGATGATGGACGGAGCGCTTGAGCAAATCAAACACTCACCCCCAGTCAACTGATCTGGGTTTAATCCATAGTTTGTGGACCTGTGACTGTGGTAGATTGACAAATATGCAACTGTCAGTGTCTAGCCCAGTACAAAACTATCGGCCCATAAACCTTCACTGATTGTATTTTCTAGAATTGGAAGAACTTGCTCTCACATTTAGAGGTCCACCCCCACACTTCAGGCGTCATAGACAACTCCGTTCTGGAGGCATCATTTCTTGTGCCACTTCTCCTTTGAACCATGCCTCTGATGGACCCTTGGCAGGTCAACTCATCATAAACAATGGTGGCAGTAGAAACTAAATGTTGGAAGGAGGGTTGGGCACAGAGTTAGGAGAGCCTGCAGGCCAAAAGGGGAAACAACCGTTACAACGCAGCTATGGCAACGGACTACTTTTACAACGCAACCACTACAATGCAGGATCCTTTACAACGAATGCCTTTACAACGCATGACATTACATCGCAGATGCTATTACAACGCATGCCATTACAACGTAAGTATAGGTAAGTATATAATTTTATTAAAACATTTATTTAATTTAAAAAATGTTTTAATTAATTAAATATTAATAATTTTATAAATATTAAAAATAAAAATAATTATTTAAAAAAGTACTTTAATTAAATTGAATAAATTAATTTAAGTAATTTTAATATTTATTAAAAAAAGTTCTTAAAATAAACAAAATATAAGTAATTTTTACCCCTACACTATCCAGCACTTACCCTACTATCACACCCCCCAGGAGTTAGAATAGTAATTTTTACCCCTACACTATCCAGCACTTACCCTACTATTACACCCCCCTGGAGTTAGAATAGTAATTTTTACCCCTACACTATCCAACACTTACCCTACTATTACACCCCCCGGAGTTAGAATAGTAGTTTTTACCCCTACACTATCCAGCACTTACCCTACTATTATACCCCCCTGGAGTTAGAATAGTAATTTTTACCCCTACACTATCCAGCACTTACCCTACTATTACACCCCCCTTGAGTTAGAATAGTATTTTTTACCCCTACACTATCCAGCACTTACCCTACTATTACACCCCCATGGAGGTAGAAAAGTAATTTTTACCCCTACATTATTCAGCACTTACCCTACTATTACTCCCCCCTGAAGTTAGAATATTATTTTTAAACACCTCCACTATTTAAAAAAAAATATATATATATTCACAAATACATTTAATAATTTTTTTAATTTAATGAAATAAATGATTAAATATTTATTAATTACATTTTTTAAAAAATGATATACTTACTTATACTCACGTTACAATGGCATGCGTTATAATAGCATCTGCGATGTAATGTCATGCATTGTAAAGGCATTCGTTGTAAAGGATCCTGCGTTGTAAAAATTGCATTGTAATGGTATGCGTTGTTAAAGTATGCGTCGTAACGTCATACATCTGGCCAAAAGTGTTATTGCTGAAACTTTGTTTTCTTCCCTGCCAACGCGGGGCTCCCCACGGTCCAGATTACAAGATCAGAAACCGGCAAGTGCAGTTTATTCTGCCTTGTCCTTAAGCACACAGATCAACATAGTTACAAGGGTGAGGACAACAATATGGGAGAGCCAGAGTTAACCACTGGTACCCATGGCTTGGCATTCGATATACCTGCCACTACCCTTACTACAACTTTGATTGAGCAGCAGGAACAGAGTAGGCGATGCCTTACTTTCTATAGTGTTTTTGTTTACTTTCTGAAGATTCCACATGTTGCCCTACCTTATTGGAAGACCTATTCACAGTGCCCCTACTCAGTTGGGTATATGTGTATATGGTGGCCTTTGGGAGACCACTGTGTGCTGCTCATCAAAAAGAGGTTGTGGGTGCCCTGGCCTACATACCAGCACCCAAGAGAGGTTGTATCTGCTCTTGACTTATCTGTGACAGCCTATGATTCCAACTTCCCACCTCAGTGCTCCTGCTGAGGTGTATCTCAACCTTGCACAATGTAAGTGGCAGCATCCGTTCTTACAGAAAAGTGATTGGGACCGTCTCTCTTTGAATTTGCATCAGTCCATGCAGAGCGCAGGGAAACACAGGAGTAATTTGCGCCTCCTCAGTGCACACAATTGGCTTATACACCATGGAGCAGCCATGTCTTAATTGTGCATGCATACGTGGCAGCCTGTCGTGTTTTAGCAAATTAAGCAGCCACATATAACCTAAAACTACACACATAGGTGCATAGTAGGTTTTTACTAGAAATATATTTTAACTTATGCTTGTATTTAAGGAAATCTGATCCTGTTTTGTAACTCCCTATCTGTCTATCTGCTCAGTTTTTACCCGGAACTCATGAAAGACAGCATGGAGAGTCTTTCACGAAAAGCAACATTTTCAGTATTTTTCCACTTGTTAAAATAAATACAGGCAGGACAGGAAACACATTGTTTTCTGTCTGTATTTATCTGAAAATGTCAGTAAAAACTGAAAACTGGGAGCCTTAATCTTTATTGATACATAGGCCAGTTCACAAAATAAGAAATTGGCTGATAAAATACTTGTCGCAAATTACAACCAGTATTTTGCGACCCGTTCTAAACACGTCTGGCCCTATGTCCCTGAAAATGGAAGTTTTAAGCAACTTGTTGTGGCGGTTCCACAAGAGAAATGCAGTAACTGATGACACTCTACACCTCTCAAGCTCAGTTACATGCTGGTTTCTGTGCACAATCCACACAGTTTACACAACTTCTACCATAAAATGTATGCAAAATATGGAACTGTGAAGGGATTGGAAAGTGTCAAGGCCAACACAGGTTATGCTAAGCACCTGCTGCATTGTGTAATTGCTTGCACCAGCAGCTCTCAGCAAGGGCAGTTAGTATTTTCCTTTCCACACAGCTAGCCTATTTGACCTACCTGCCCTCTTTTCTCTTTGTTTGCTATCCTCTAGTTCTCAAATTATGCTGCTGCCCAAATGACAAGTGAAACAGCCTCTTCACTCCATAAAATTGATCAAAAAGGAACTCGACTTTCGGAAATCACTGAAAATGTGTATTTTCCAAAACAGCCCCCTCTAAATCCCCTTAATGACTCTGTGCCACACTAACAGCTCTGGGAGGCCTATGGGTAGATAAGCGCTATACACGATTTGTATAGAATAGAATAGAATAGAATAGAATAGATTATTCATGCAATCTGTCCGGCATAAAATGCAGCCCGTCCGTGGAACGCTCAACCTGGTTTTCAACAAGGCCGTTTGTATCTATTCAACAAGATTTGAGTTGTACATTCTTTTCCTTCTAAACATGTCTTATTTATGCATTCCTCTTTTCTACCAAATGCTTAAAAATATAAATACAAATAGAAATGTGAATTTTGAAAAGATACTTTATTTTATTATTGTATAGACAACGTTGTTAGTTATTTGTAACAAAATAGTGGCCTAGTCTACTTTACCTTAATTTTTTGTTAAAAGCTGTGCCCTTTTTTCTCAAAATTTCAAACTATTCACCAATCCAATGGTGTTTATGGCAAGTTTAAGTGGGATCAATATATCCACTTTAATGTCAACCTGAAATAATGCAATCACAAAAACAATCGCAAGATAAATAACCCAATGAAAGGGCCCAATTTACTAATTTCTGGTTGCGGATATCTGGTCAGAATTTGCAACAGTATTTTTGCAACCAGTACACAATGTAATGAATGGACCTATGTACTAATAGGTCAGTTTGCTGAATTTCTATTTGGAGTGGTTCACAATCAAATCTAACTCCGGAATATTAAAGAGGCAGGTCACAAATTGCGACTCACTGTGATTGCTGGTCACCAGAGAAATGAGGGAATGCTAGGGTCAGCAGACCATCATGTCTGTGTTGCAATTCATTTGAGTGAACTTGTTTCAAATGCAGCCTTTTTTCCTTAAAGAAACTAGTGCTGCTTTTAAACGAAACTTTTCTACTTGTGAAAAGTTTGTGAGTTGCTGGTGGTCCCCTATGCCATCTCCTACTACCCAACAAACCTATATTTTTAATTCAGAAAGGGGAATGGGTCCCACACGGACCCCTTCCATTACCACCCCAAGTCATTAATTTTTTAATGTTTTACTACTGGATTTTGGTCGCAAGACAGTGGTGCGTCTCATACCCAATCACTGTTTCGAAGGTCTGCCTACAAAACAGCTCTTTCAAATAGCGATTTGGCATGGAGTTTCAAAGTCATTTATTGAGCTGCTAAAACTTTACCGACTCCTAAAAGGCATTAATACATAGCAAAAAAAAAAGGTTTTTGCAGTCACAAGATGTAATTTAGACTGGTTGTGAAACTAAAAACATTTAGTAATCTGGCCCTAAATTAAAAAATACTAGTCATGAAAGTCAAGTACAATTAAATTTAACACAGCCAGGATCCTGGCTTGAATCATTTCCTCATAGAGCAAAGTTAATGTTTTTTTGGGTGGAGGTTAGTTTCATGATTATAAAAAATGACAACAGTGCTGGCTACTACGTCACTACATTCAGCCCTGTATGGAATTTAAGATTCACATAAGGAAGGCAGCTGCCCAAGGCTCAGTAATGTATTTGTTCAACCTCACTCGAATTGTCTCAATAAAGTGCAGCTTCCTCAGGAATACTCCCTTTCATGCTTTCTTTTCACATCTACATTAGCTGCTGGCAGACTTCTCCTTCAGCACCTCCAGGTCCACTTCCAAATATAGGCTGATGACACTCAATTTCATCATTTAGAGTTTGGTAGAGTGGGAGCACAGCTGAAAATCCATGATTCCATTGCCTCATCAAACCTGCATGATTTAGAAGTGGAGAAACAGCAAGGAACTCAACAGCAGAGCCTCAGATGGTTCCACTGTAGGAAACCTTCGGCCTAATGTTCCACCTCAATAGGACCATCAGATCAAGGTGGCGGTCACTTCACCCTAGTCAGATGGGACAATCCTCACTAAATATCCCTGTCCAGGACCATCATATAAGGCATAAGGATCCCAGGAAAATCAAACAATAACCGCAGGAAAACTCTCATTGTTTTTCTGCTTTGAAGTAACAAACTCCTGGTTTGGGAGCCTTTTAAAAAAAAAAAACAGCCTTTGCTGAGTGGTCACAACAAACATAGTGCCAGTGCCCACTTTGAAAAGTTCAGTGTCTTCAGTTTAATTGCAGTACTGGCTTCACCACCAAAGGCCCTGAGATCCCTGCCTTCCTGGTGGAGAATCTTCAGAATTGGCAGGTGTCTTCCATGAGGGTAAAGAAGGCCATGGCAAGCTGACCAATATGTTCAAAATGACCCTGTGTGGTCTTGGAGATAAGAAATCCTGAGGTCAATTTGGCATTGCTGTCTGGCCTTCAAACCTTGGAATACCCCCATTGACCTTATTAAAAGTTAGGAATTAGGGAATTCTCTTCAACACCAACATCACTTTGTTCCCCAAGTCAATATTGTAGATAATCAGTTAACCTGAAATATTCTTCTGTTGCTCAATATTTCTCAGTATAGAACTCAGAAACGAGCTTACTGGAGCATTTCCTGTCACATTTCAACTATTGTAAAACCATCTAATCTGGTATCCACAAGAAATAACGATCCCAGACAAGAACTAAACGGCCAAAATGCTCCTCAAAAGGCAACACCACATGAGACCTGCGCTTACAGCTCACTACTGGTCCTTGGTAGGTACCATGATTAAATGAAAGTTCCTGCACATCATCCACAAAGAGTACTAGGGCAAAGGTCCTGATTTACTGCAGAACCTAACACCTTGCTACACCCCCACCAGATACCTTCCTTCTCTGTATTATTAACCTATGGTCCTTCAAGTGAGTGAAACATAGGGGGAGATCTCTGGTTGTTTTGGACAGAGACTCCAGACTACATTTACCCCACACTTAAAGGCCAACCTCAAATACATATACATTCAAAACTAGTACAAATTGAGCTTCCCTTCAACTGAGATTGTGTAGGAAAATTAATTTGACTGAATAAAGTTGGACATGGTTACTGACACCTCCAGAGTGGACACTAACTTCCCTTTTCCTTAATGAAACTGAGCCTCCAATCTGAAAGCGCTCTGAAGTTACAGTGCTATACAAACAATAAATACAAAACAGTCATCCTCAGTGCCAACACACCAGTGTAAGTCTTAATTACCTCATACATTGTCAGTGCCCCATGAAATCCTTAAGGACTCAACCAACAACAGTCTCAGTACCACCATTGCAACCCTTAGCTTCAATAGCTATAACTGCCAGTATCACTAGTTCCATACTTAGTTACTCTGTTACTATCCACAACACAGGTCTTAGTAACCCACTCACCAGCAGTGCCAGTACCACATTTCCAGGAATAGTAACTAGGAGTTTTTTTTATAGTTTGTCTGACAGCACTCCATTCCACCTGGGCCGTGGCATACTACTCATCTGTAGAAAGTGCCCTTTTTTGTGTGGTCAACACACACTTTTAGCTCCAATGCTGATGGCTATGACTCTGAAATTGCACTGGAGCCCGCTGCCCAGGCCCCAGTAACAGTTATCGCTCCCTAAAACTGATATGGGTGAATTTGTAACCCAAATTGTCAAGAACTTTAACCCTCTTATAAGTGCCTTGTATATGGTACCAGTGGAACACAAGGCATGGGTGTTAAAGGGGTCACCAGGTCCTGAAGCACTGTTTCTGCCACACTGAGTGACCCAGTAAACTACTGGTAACAGGTTTGCCATTGCAGACTGCAGGAGCATTGCAAACTGCTCGTACTGGACTTTGCCCTCAGCATGTGTGGTAAAGTCATTGCATTAATTTTAATGTATCCATTCTCCCCAACAGAAGGGCCTCCTAAGCCCAAATATGTCATGTTTGATATAACACAATGTGCCTTCTCACCACTGACATGAATCTTGCATCGAGGGCGATGTGGCATGCACCCAGGTGGTTACCTTAGAGTTTTCCCACCTGGTTGCCCCTGCCTTTCCTATACTCTGGGTGCTAGCTCACGCTTGCTGCCACCAAGACATGAATCTGAATCCTTGCCAGGAGATGTGACCTCTCCAAGGAGTCAGAAACAATGGCTGGATTGGAAGTAGGTCACACCTCCCTCCCTGACAGGCTGACAAATGAAGTGGCACATCAATTTGGTGAGCCTCAAAGGCTGCACCACCTGAGATATGCACCAGGCTGACTCCCAAAAGAGGAAATTGCCTTTCCCCCGCCCTAGGCACATTTGCACCCGGGCAGGTGGAAAAATTAGATAGTCAGGAGGTATGCACCCGCAGAAGGCTAGTCACATCTCTACGGTGGGCTACCTTGTCTGTATAGCTGACGCAGCCTACTGCCAGTTTTGAGTGGTAGAATAGAGAGTTATGGGTAGAAAAGGTGACCTACATCTGGTGGTCACTTCAGGCCACTTGCACCCACACCCCTACTGCCCCAAAATCCAGGATTTAAGGGCTACCCTTAACACTAGAACCTCAGTTCTGATCCAAATTGCAACAAGAACAAAAGAAGAGCACAGTGGGCCCATTGCTGTTCTCGGACACGCGCCCTCTCCTTGAAAGGCCAACAACGACTTATACATTTTAAATAACTTAATCAGGTATACCATACGCCTGCTCGCCTATTTCAGTAGGGCTTGTGCGAGGATCCTAAATGCTTGTGCTGTGGATTGGACGAATCTGGCTTTGCGCAGTTAGCATGGTTATGCCCTGGAGTACATAACTTTTGGTTTGAGATATTAAAGATTTTGAAGGAGATTATCGGGGAGTCCTTGATGTTCACTCCATTACTGGCCCTACTAGACTATGATAAAGATGTCCCAAAAACATATAGATGCTTGGTAGCCTTGGGTTTAATCCTGGCATGTCGCAGGGTGGCAATACACTGTATGAAGGGTCCAATTCCCACAGTGAAGAAGTGCACACTGATATGGTATACTGCAATACTTAATCAGATGCTTATCATCACCTTATGTCATTCCGTAGTCACCTGAAAGACATATGGGGCCCATACCAAAACCATTTTGCACTCAGGAGGAGTTCTATTGATGGAGAGGAAGGGTCGAGTAAAGTTGATTAATATGCTTCATCTTTGCCAATATTTGTATGAATGATTGGAGAATACCTACCTGTAAAGTAGGCATAGAGCTAAATGGGATTTCAACTGTTGTCCCCATTCACTGTAATTCAACACTCATTTATAAGTGAGGCTGTATATCATTTCTCCTTGAGGAGCCTCGATGATGTACATGTTTTTCGTGTCATAACAATTGTGACTGCGAATACATGCTTTCCTCCCTTCAAGGTTTTGCCTGTGCTTTACACTGTATTTACTATGTACCTGAGTCCCAACAGTGTCTGTGTGACATTTTCTGGACCCAGAAATGCTATACTTTATTGGCTTGCTGTTTATGATGATAAAATGAAAATAAAGAATTTAAAAAAAAGGAAAACAGAAGAGGCCATGTCTGCGACAACAGGAGCTACACAAACCAAAGGCGTGATACTATGCACCTGTGGCTATCTTCCTGGAACTGCACAAATGTGGCTTGTCCTGGTCCAAAGCTCTTTCCCCAGACAGAGGGACCCCTTGACAGACAAAGGCATCACCAGACTCCCCAGAACTACTTACACTATTCCCCTGTAACTGCAGCTAAAAACAGCGTACCGTAACCGAAGAATCGCTAGATATCGGGCCCACCGGGGTATCATCCAGAAGTAGATGGCCCTTTGCATTGTGGGAATTATACTCCTGACCTCCATGAAGTTATAGGTGGCTACTGTGTTCGCCAGGACCTTCATACATCGAAATAACTTTCTGCTGTGCTTACCGCTGCCAAGGCTTGTTGGTCGCCAGTCTGGCAACCACCCTCTTTACTCGACGTTGCACCTCGAGGAAATTCTGCAAAACCTTCATCCAACATCAGCCCTGACTTTGTTGTCTACCTTTTGCACCTTTTCCCTCCAGCACGGTGTAAGCGGTAAAACCAGTTCTCCCACTGCTCCAGCGTCAGCACCAAGGACAGCTAGGACAACTGCACCTGGGCTTCTCGAGCAACGTAAAATCAAACTGACTGTCGTGGCTTGGTACTGGGACCCACATCACCTTTACCCTCCTTGGGTTCCACGCATCTTGAGTCGGGCCAACTACTTATTGTCAATGTTAGTACTCTGAAATGCTTAACACATATTCCTCTATTAAAGCTTGACTGTTCTTCGCCTCTCTACTAAGACTTAGCTAAGGATGTATTATTGTGAGTCAAAGGATCATCTTTGTGGTATTGTGAGAGTACTGCATGGTGAAGCCTAACCAGCATCCCAACATAATATTCCACCTCCCTACACCACCATTTTTAGAGATCTCCACCTGACTAGTAGAGATCTCTGTGGCTTCCTAAGAGACACCTTCACAGTGGCTTCTCTGAAGGCACTGTAAGTTTGCTGAATAGCTGCCATGTTTATTGTCACACTCAGCAAATATTTTTGCATTTCATTCACAAACTCTCAAAGCAGGCGTTTGTTTTTGGTTAAAAAAGAAATTAATTGGCGTAATAACCAGGAAGTTTTCTCCCAATATGTGGAGTCATTTTTATTTTTTCTGCTCTGGACCTACAGGCTTTCCATGGTAGTGCCGAAGATTAAAACATCCACCCTAAATAGGTACCATGGTCAATGGCTCTCTGTACATCAGGATGTCAGTCTAAGGATTCCGCTGGCAGAAACAGCGGAGGCACCCCTGGTAGAAGCTTAAGAGTTTGGCCAAATATAATTTAACAAGTAAAACATCAGTCTGGTGGACAGGATACTCTGCCACAATTTTAGCAGATTATCCTGTCCTTCAAACTCCAATTAACTCCCATAGTCCATATATATGTCAGTACCATCTCTGCAAGCCGTACTAATGCAGTCAACATAAGGAGTGGTGCCACTGTACAGTGTACCATGAGTGCTTGGTACTACCTGTCCAAGATTTAGTAGCTTGGTCTCTATCAGTGCTAATACTACTAATCCAGGCCTCCTCCCACACTTTAATTTCATGCCTGAACTATATTTCAAGATTTAGGACCTCACTTACAGGCAGATAGCAGAGTTATTGACTCTGCCATCCCAGCTGTGGCTTGTCTGTACTAAGTGTTTCTGGTCAGATTAGTGGGGAATGCTTCCTGAATGTGCTTCCAGCAACATAGCAGGAGCACTTTTCGTAAGTATTGATAAAACCGACATAGCTCGCCAAGTCATATCTTTATGTGATACACCTCCTATTTTCCAAAGACAAATCCTAAAATTAATGTCTTGGATGCACTCATTTTTTCCTAGTGCATGGGTGAACTGATATTTCTTTCCTGCCATAGCAGACATAGAATCCTTAGCCCTACCATGAATAGAGCCAATCTTTTGAATCAATGTCACCTTTGACTCCTTCATTGGACAATAAATGCGATGTCCCCAAATAAATGTGATTTGTCCCCAATCCACACTCAAAATCCAAATTCAAAATAATGTGTTCAAAATGTGTTGAAAGTAATTGCAAGACTTTTCTTTATTTTCTTTCCATGAACCAAATGCGTTTTTACTTTACGGTGTCCATAATCGTTGTAATTGATTTGATTCAAACTCATATATCCATAACATGAATATGCCCAATGCATTTCAGCCTGCACCCTTCATCAGGGATCAATCTTAAACGTGACATACTAGCCTCAAAAAGGAATAGACTTGTTCATGTGATTTAAAGGTCAAAGGGTATTACCCTTTGAAACGCGGTGTGCCTCTTAGAGTGATTCCTGCGGTGCAAAGATGTCCATTGGAAACATTGAGCTTCCCACACCTCTAAATGAGGTGATGGGGCCAAGAGCTAGGCAGACAGGGATACTGTTCAGTTCTAAGTAGTGCCCTTAGCCACTGTGTTACCCTCAGTGCCAGGGCCATCTATGCAAACCTTAATAACTCATTTACTGTTAGTACCTATTCTACCAGTACAATACTTTAAACTCAGTCACCCAAAGGTGCTCATTACCACCAGCTCAAGCCTTAGTAGTCCAATCAAAATCAGTATGCCAATACGCCAGTTCTAGAGCAGTCCTTAATAATTGTTGATGTCACTAGCACTGGTGTAAAGCTTTTGAGTCAGATGCCATCATTGCACTGTTAGTACTACCAGTTTGGAAGTTTTGGTGATTCCATTACGACAAGGGCCAGAATCACACCAGTGTTGTTATAATTTAGACACCATCCATTTAGCAGATATAAATCAGTTACCTCTAGAAATTAATTGACTCATAGTACTGGTGAAGGGAAACAGAAGTTCTGACCTCGAGGAATGAATGACTAAGGAAATCGATACAAGGGCATATAACGTGGCAACGGTGAGATAGATGATGTATGACTGCAGAGTCTGTCACGTCTAGGGAAAATGCCTTGGAGTTATTGCTAAAACAACAATTGATAGACAGAATGGGGAACCATGTCATATATTCACCCCACTACAGAGATCTGGGCCTAAATCCATTGTTTTTTTGCTCACCATGCCATTACAGTTTGGACCCAGCCATATGCAAATCAGTCTTGACCCTGTGCCCAATGGAAACAGTCCATAACAAAAGGGGAGCTAATGTAATGCGATCTATTATATACTCTAAATTTAGTTCAGAGTGTAGGATAAAATTGGCATCTGAAAGCAAGAGATTCATGAACTACCTTCAGCTGCAGTCTTGAAAATGTCGGGGTGATCCGTCGAGCTGGGGCAGAGAAAAGGGGGGGTCCCCAAATGCGTTTTCCCAATTCCATAGGAAATTTTAGACACAGCTACAGCCCTAACTTCTGACCGGAATTAGACCAAGTTTGGCAGAAAGTCAGCTGTTGGTCCAGAAGGCACCCTTTTGTTAAATGGTGTCAATCTGTTCAGCAGTTTCGGAGTTATTTAATGAAATTTTGAGCTGCATATAAGCGGAGGATCTGCGTCCCCTCCAAATCTTGTGCTGAGTTCTGATTGACTGCCAACACTTCAAACCAGGAAGTGTTGGCAGCCATCTTGTGACTTGGTTGAACCGAGTCACAGAAAAAAAATAATAATAGGGGACAGGGTAGAAACAACCTGATCCCCCTAGTCTTCTTGGCGAGGTCCCAAAAAGCATTTTTTAAAACATTTCTGCGAGATTCAAGTTGGATCCACAAATTCTGCAGATTTTCTTTTTAAAAAACATAGCACGGTCTCCTACGCTCAGTTATTTTTAGGCCCTCGTGTGGGCCAGGTCCCAGGGGCATTATAGAGCTAAAGGGGGGCACATGGGCCCCCCTCCTGGGGCTTACTATTGCCCCAGGGACCACCACCTCCTCAGGGCTACATTACAATTAAATACGGGGATGCATGTACGGCCTACCCTCTTGCCCCTGGGACCACCACCTCCCCTGGGCCTAGGATTTTATATATGGGGGACCTCTTGGATCCCCCAACCCTGGGGCCCACCACCTCCTTGAGGCTCCCCATGCAGCCCCCAACAGATAAGAGTGGGTGCCCTGGGTGGGACCATGGCACCCAGAGTAGAGGCCTGGCCCCGGGGGATGGGGTCCCTGGGGCCAAAATTGGCCTGAGGGGGCAAGCTGCCCACCTCCATTTTTTATTAATATTTTTTTTCAAAATGGGCAGGCCCACGGGGATGGGATACCAGGGGATCAAACCGGCCCAGGAGGAGAGCTGCGTGGTCACCCTACCCTTAGTATCATTTTACTTTTTTTTAAAAGACCGGCCCCAGGGAATGGGGCCTGGGCCCAAAATGACTCAGGGAATGGGGGCAACACAGCTTCCCCTCCTAAAAAACAGGGAAAAAATACTGACCCCACCCCCTTTCTTCACTACTCTGCAAATGCACCTCCTGGTGTGCTGCTGATTGTGGGATTAAGTCCCCTTGGCTGCCGAGGGCCCTAAGGGGCAAACAGTCTTCCTGTTACCTACAGTAAGCCCCACAGTGGGTTTGTTGAGTGGTGGCCGGAGGCGGCGCCTCTTTATCCACCACTCTACATACACGCCTCTCGGCGCACTGCTGGTGGGGGGATGACGTCCCCTCTCCTCCTGAGGGCCTCAGGACTAAAGTAGACTTCTTCCCCCAAGCAACAGTGCACCAGGAGGCGCGTTTGCAGAGGGAGGGTGGACTCTAAGACCCTCTTAGCAATGATGATAATGATATTTATAAAGCCATGCTGTATGGGACTTACTGGCGGTAACAGGAGGAGTAGTTGGCCCCCAAGGATCTTCAAAGCCAAGGGGACTTCATCTCCCAACTAGTAGTGTACCAGGAGGCGCATTTGCAGAGTGGTGGAGAAAGGGAGCGTGGCCTCCGACAACCTCTTAGCAATCATGCTGTGTGGGACTTACTGGAGGTAACACAAGGAGTAGTTGGTACACAACTGGTTGGGGGATGTCGTTCACTTTACCCCTGAGGGTCATTAGTCGTCAAGAAGCCCTCCTGTTACCTTCTGTAAAACTGACACTGTGGATTTCTGAGAGCTGGTCAGAGGCCCTACCCCATTTCTCCACCACTCTGCAAATGCACCTACTACTTAAAAAACCATAGAAATTCACTAAATAAACAAAGGTTACAGGGACGTTATAGTTCAGAAATAGAATTTTAAAAAACGTAGAGATTCATTGAAAAAAAACAAAGGTTACAGGGACGTTATAGTTAGGCTCAGGTTTCACTTGTGCAAAACCAGTGAAATTCAGCAGCTATGTTAGCTGAACTAAAATAAACTTGTGCCCCCCCAATGCTCTGCTTATGACCTCACATAATACATCACTCATGACATGGTCAGTGACATCCCTCATGACATCACTCATGACATTTCAAATTATTTCACTGATTACATCATCCACAGAATCACTGATGCACCCACTCATACCCCCCATAGAAATGTTCATACACCCATTCCCACTCCCAAACAACCATTTACAAACCCATTCACAGACCTATACCAGTCCTTACACATCCACTCACTGATTCATAGATCCACACACACATTCACTGGCTCACCCTTAGAGCCACTCATACACCCACTCAGTCACTAATACAGCCACTGATACATCCCATTCCCATCCAACAAATTTTATTTTGGTCATCCTGGACCATAAACGGCATACACAATAGATACAGACATATAAAACCATGTACTATAAAACATCCCCATAAATAGTTATACAAATTCATAAATTGACAGCATTTAAGTGCATCACAGGGTTCACAGGTTGGTAGAACATGTAGATAAAACAGTTAAAAGAGCAGACAATATATACTTTAAGGCCAGGGTGATGAAATTAGGAACATCCAGCGCGTACGCCACATTGAGGTTAGAAATTTAGATACAGCAAAGACAATGGGAATAAAAGTATTGTACTTCATGGCTCTAAATGCCTCCGCGCAGTGGACAAACCCTGAGTTCCTGCACAGTTGGATAAGCCAGCACTATCTAGCTTATTTATAGCCAAGGCAAAAGAAAAAAAAAGGAAGATCTGACTCTCTCTCTCTCTCTCTCTCTCTCTATATATATATATATATATATGAAAACAGCAGACTCCCAACTGCTATGGTCGCAGTATTCGGCGAGCGCAGACCTCAAAAACAACTCCTTAATCTTCAATCAGGTAATAGATGAGCCAGACACCAACGTTGTTAGTTGTTGCAGTGCATATTTAATTAGCAGTGGAAAGTGCAGAGCAAGTGCCCTCCATGACGCGTTTCGCCCCGCGGACGGGGCTTGGTCACATGACGCGCCAGGAGTGGGCGGTGGGTTAAATACAATTAAAAGCCCAAACAGGTTGTAAGGGTAAAATAACGACATTAATTGGCAATATAATGTGCGAGATGATCTATACATAAACAAACAAATTCCACAAATAAATGAAAAGTTTGCAACAGAATTAGAGCATAGTGCTCATAGGCGATTAGGAATAATATAGCATATCTACTTTAAGGAAAAATTAGAAAAAATTCATGATGGAAATGAAACCACTAAATCACTGTGCAAATGCAAAAGAAGTGAAATATTTTTCTTTAAAGATATGTCAATTCATCATATCCCTCACCATCATCAACAGTAAATCACACGTTGCCAATATATACAAGTCAACTGAATTTAGACCAAAAGAAATTCTTCAAGATGTTATATATATGGGGACACAAATGGCGGCAAAGACTTCTATTCATGGAAGTTTGACACAAAACACACTTCAGAATTCTTGGCTATACTGAGCCCAGCTGTTATTACATTTTAAGAATATCTGAAAAAACTAAAAGAGACTGCAAACATCCCTCCCTCTTCAAGGATAACCAAAGGTACACATTCCCTAATATGCATCAAAGAAAACATACTGGAAATTATAGGTAATGGTGCAATTCATCAAAAGCATTCAAACCGTTAGGGGACCTGGTATCAAGCAGGGCAATGAAATAGGCCTCTCTTTAACGGAGAAGTCTCTCTCGATCACCCCCCCTAACTGGATTAGCCACTGAGCACAACAGGGTATATGTGAGGTCTTTCAATTTCTTGTCATGCACAGTTTGTCATGTCCGAATTTACTATTGCCCGGATGTGTTGTAAGATACGTTGATTTGCTTGCAACTTAGTACTCCCTATATATGATAGTGAACATGTGCATATATATATATATATATCCAAAAGTTTACCGTCTTTGATTGTTGACAGAGAGTCGAGGCCCAGGTCAGCTTAGTTCAAGTGCTTTTTATTCGGCAACAACAACACCCAACGCGTTTCGCAGCCTCCGCCGCTTTCTCACGAGTGAATGGCTGTGTTCATTCAATAAAGTTATATACAATAACAAAAACTTAATCATGTGACTCATTGTGTGAAAGTGAAAACATACCCTCTCAATTATACATCTCTTTTTACATTTGTATACTTGGTCACGAAATACCCATGTTTACTTAACATGATCGTAAAACATTTCTAGGTATTTGAAATACATTTCGGGAAAAGTCATGTTCGTTTTGGCTTCACGAACTACTACTCCCATAATTCAGTGTCCAAACTGTAATGGCTAAGCTGACCTGGGCCTCGACTCTCTGTCAACAATCAAAGATGGTAAACTTTTGGATTTAACGGGGCGAGGCGAAACCCCGTCGAGGCCCGCCACAAACTAAGAGGCGCAGGCACGAACTTCGCCAAGCTGTTTGGAATATATATATATATATATATATATATATATATATATATATTATATATAGCCATTTTAACAGCTCTACATGGATAGCACTGTGCTAATCCTATACCTAAAGATTTTGCTGTGGAAATGGTAAAATACTTTGTCCCTTTCTATCTCGGTGTGGATGGCACTGTGCTAATCCTGCACTTTAGACTTTGATAGAAAAGCAGACATTTAAGGTGAGCAAATTTAGAGTGTGCTATAATCTACTTCTGCATTTCCTTTCTCTATGGTTCTCTTCTCTACTGCTCAGCCAGTGTGAGTGTTGGTGTGCCTGAAGATGTCTAGAATGTTGGATGAATGATGATGTCATGGAGTGTTGGTTGCTTGGTGAGCTGTGGAGTGTCAGTTGGTGTGTGCAGGCTGAGCAGGACAGAGGCTGCTCCTGGTGGGGCAACATATGGACTTACCATCTTCCTATGGATATTGATGTTATTATCTTATCAATAAATCTAATGAATATATCTACTCATCATCAGGTCTCTAAGGACTATTTTATTTACAGTACTGGCGACGAGGTAAAAAGAACTACGTGTTGGTGAAGGATTACCCTGGATTGCCTGGATTACCTGGACTAACCAAAGGAATATAAACTTTTGAATTGGAACCCAAGGAAATACATAAGGAAAAGGAAAAGAATAAGGAAACGTGAAACAAATGCTCTGGTAAGCCCCACCAGTGTTCTTAGTCAACAGGACAGCCTGCAGTACAGAGCGTTTACCAGCCTTGCATGTTACCTGTATTTTTCTAATAATAAGACTTTCACATGCTGTCTGTGCGGGTGTATTGTCGAGATTACTTTGGATGGCAGTTTCATGGCAGTCTACATGAGCGTGCATTGGACATCTGTTGTGGGTTAGTGGAAGCACAGCTTTTATCTGCCGCTGGAGAGATCGGTGTGCTCGCATTGTTTAGCTTCACAGTGGGACAAAGAGTGAGTGCGCACGCCATAGTACCTTTGCGATTTTGTGCAGCGGAAGGAGAGAATATTTCGCTGTGTTCTGCGCAATGCAGCGTGTGTTGGGACAATGAAATTTTTTTTTAACGGACCAATGTCATGTTTGTAAACTCAAAAGGAAATTTCAGCGCACTTGCAGCTTGTTCTGGCAGTGACAACGTCCCTCTACGTTTTAAATGGGCCAGTGTACCATAGTATGTTCGTCAACTCACCGTATGCTGTGCTTGTGACGGTTGTGACGGTTGGTCAGCAGAGCTCTTTCCAGTTCCCCTGCTACCGTCCATCTGATGACTTTGTGAGAACTCTTCAGCGTGTTGGTGATTCTTGTGACGTATAATTATGAAGGTGTAAACGTGACCCATCTCCTTTAGAAAATGACGCTGAACGACGCTGTGGCGGCCATCTTTACACTTTGGGAAGGATCTTTCTAGTTTGCTGAGGATCGCGACGTTTGGGATTACCGTACTATGGACGTCATCGAGTCATTTGGTATTTCAACTTTATCCATGATGTCTTTCAGTCCCTTTATCGTTCAGTTTTGTCAACAGATGCTGCAATTCTTTTTGTTTATTGACAGTGGATTCATCGTATCTGGTTTTATCGTGTCCTTGTTGGTACCGTTACGTGACTCTGGACTTTAGGGGCTTCTACTTTGTGGGCTGATTGGAGCTACTGTTAAGGACATTATGTTGGGAGATCTCGAGTTCATCCAAGGGTGGTCATTGGAAGTCACTCAAATTATGGATGCTTATTGGAATGTTGCTGTCAAGACTTGGACTGTGGTACTGGTGGCGCAATTGCGTGGAAACACTGGATTTAACCTGTACCACATGGACTTCGGGTGAGAGGTTACAAGAATTTCGGGTGAGAAATCGCTCATCGATCATTGGCAATGGTGACTGCGTTTTTTGTTTTAATTTGTTGTGTTACTGTTGTTTTCACCTATTTACAACGTTGTGTTGCAGTATTGTATGGGGACATGTTACACTTGTTACAGGTTTTTTCTGTTTGTTTTTTTTTGTGAATTTATATGGAATGAGAGGAGGTTGTGTATATTGTCTTTGTTGTCCCTGTCTTCATATTAAGGTTGGTGTGGTTTTCCGTTACGGGTTGCTTTGACTTTGGGGGTATAGCACTTTTCTCTAGTTTGCCTGATTCCTTTGGTTTATCAACCACTTATTTGTGGTTATAGATTCACTTTTTATGTGTTACGATTCACATTTAGTGTTTTACCTGGTTGACATTAGTTTGTTGATTTACTTATCTTGGTCTGCGCAGAGCTAACACCTTCACATGAGGTTTCTTTGTGTATTCACCCACTGTTTGCTTCGTGGGTGAATGGTTTTTCCTGTACTTTCTTTAAGTGCTAATGGTTTTCCTGGTCGAGTATTGTGGTTTGGTCTGCGTAGAGTAAATGTCTTCACATGAAGTTTCTCTGCGTGTACACTCACTGTTTGGTTGGTGGGTGAATGGTTTTTCCTGCACTTTCTTTAAGTGCTATCCTGGTTAAGATTGTGTTGCAGTTGACACTTTCTTGTGAGTTTACCTTGCTTCTTACTTATTAAATGTTTGTGTTGAAGCAATTTTAGGTTTTACCTGGTTATGAGTCTTTTTGTGTTTTTTGGTTTTACCTGTGTTATGTTGGATTGATTATTATACTGTCTAAGTTTAATGCTTTCTGGGAACTCTTTTATTATCCTTCATTGTGTTTGGTTTCCTTAGGGAGGGGGATGTGTTATAATCTACTGCTGCATTTCCCTTCTCTATGGTTCTCTTCTCTACTGCTCAGCCAGTGTGAGTGTTGGTGTGCCTGAAGATGTCTAGAATGTTGGATGAATGATGATATCATGGAGTGTTGGGTGCTTGGTGAGCTGTGGAGTGTCAGTTGGTGTGTGCAGGCTGAGCAGGACAGAGGCTGCTCCTGCTGGGGCAACATATGGACTTACCATCTTCCTATGGATATTGATGTTATTATCTTATCAATAAATCTAATGAATATATCTACTCATCATCAGGTCTCTAAGGACTATCTTATTTACAATAGAGTGTCACTGGTGTTAAGAGTGCTCTAGGCTCGAACTGCTTTCCACCTAAACTTGAGAACTACCCAGAGTTCTCTACTTCTTTTTTGCATAATTTATGTGTCAATCTATGCCTCAGAGGGTATTCTTTTGACTTATACTGGGTGCTCCCTTGTTGTCTGGTCAAAGCTATACCACTATGAAGTGCTCTAATGAGAGCAAAACACGTGTCAGGGGTTGCTTTTATTAATTTCAGGTTGGCTTGGATTGTATTTTACTAATCCAAAGCTGTAAGACTTTGTCCCTTTCTATATTGGTGTGGATGGCACCGTGCTAATCCTACACTTAAAGACTTTGATAGAAAAGCAGACATTTGAGGTGAGCAAATGTAGAGTGTCACTGATGTTGAGAGTGCTCTGTACTGGAGCTGCTTTCCACCTAAACTTGAGAGCTACCCAGAGGTCCCAACTTTTTTTATGCACATAAATATATATTTATTTATAGTGTGAACAAATACTCATAAGTGTCCCGACGCGAAGCCTACGAGAAGGATAAAAGTGTCTGTTTAAACAAAAATATATGTTTTGAAGTTTTTCTTGAATACTGCTGGGTCTTGAATGTTACAAAGAGCGAGGAGCAGCGCATTCTAGGCAACAGCGGCCTTCCTTGCCAACGAACTGTCACCAAGCCTCTAATATTTGAATCGGGGAACCAGAACAAGGCGAAGGGATGAAGAGCGCAACTGTCTAGCTGGTATATAATAAGAGAACCGTTTTTGAAGGTAGGACGGACCCAGGCCCTGCAGAGCACGGTGGGCCAAAACCAGTGCTTTAAAGTTCACAGTTCCACCACAGGCAGACAATGTAGAAAACGCAGGTGATGTCGCACGCTGTTCCAGGCAGAAATACCGAGAAGTCTGGCTGCCGCATTTTGGACCACCTGGAGCTTTTTCAGCAAGTAACTAACTATGGGCCGAAAATTAGTTTTGCTCCTGGAATTTCCGGATTTTCCTCAATTTCACGATCCGTGAATCTCGCGAAAGTGCTGAAAAATCCACGAATCCGCGAGCGGGATGAATTTTTTCCAGGAAGCATTTACAGGGTTACAGCAGGTGCCCAAGTTAAAGCTAATTTCTTTGTAACCATTTACAAAATGGTTACAAAGAAATTAACTTCAACTTGGGCACCTGCTGTAACGCAGTAAGTGCTTCCTGAGCGTCGCCTCATTTCCTACTTACAACTATTCTCTGATCTTGCTCTGACCCTCGAATCAGGGTCAGAGAATAGTTACAAGTATAGCACGAGGCTCCTGTCACAAAAATTAAACCTCAACAGGAAGCACTTACAGATAAATAAAGCAGGTGCCCAAGTTGAAGCTCAAATCCAGTAACATTTTAATCAGCCCAAAACATTAGTGAGCACGGTCGAGGCTGGGCAAGTGTGCTTTAACCCCATCCCTGCCGTCGGATTGTCGGAAATTAGCTGTAATACTTGAGGGAGGTCTTTGCATCCATGAGTTTCTCAAGCACGATATCCTTGTAGTTCCTGTGGCCAGGAGGCTACTTTCTCCTCACCTGCTGCCCTGCTCCCTCTCTGACCCTTTACACAAGAGGCATGTGCAGACGCATAGAAGCCCCGCATCACACACTAGCAGTATCAAACGTTTTTCCCGCCCTTTCCCAACTATGATGGACAGCTCACTCAAGGGACCACGGCGCCTTTTGGCGCGGTGGCAAAGTTACAGGCACACATGGTCAGTGGAGACAAATCTTCTGGTCCTTTACGCAGCTGCAGTGTAGGAAAAGCACTATACATTTACACAATGAGGTAGCACTTACTGATTAGCCAGTACTCCAGTTGAGTAGAAGTATTGCACAAAACGGTGGCATCTTCATGGATAACTATGCAGGGCAGGATTCATTCTGGCATAAGGCTCCTGTCATAAAAATTAAACCTCAACAGGAAGCAGTTACAGATATAGCTGGTGCCCGAGTTGAAGTTCAAATTCAGTTACGTTTTTAATCAGTCCAAAACATTAGTGAGCACGGTCGAGGCTGGGCAAGTGTGCTTTAACCCCATATCTGCTGTCGAAAATTAGCTTTAATACTCGAGGGAGGTATTTGCATCGATGAGTTTCTCGAGCGCGATCCCCTTGTAGTTCCTGTGGCCAGGAGGCTGCTTTCTCCTCACCTGCTGCCCTGCTCGCACTCTGACCCTTTACACAAGAGGCATGTGAACAGGCATAGAAGCCCCGCACCACACACTAGCAGTATCAAACGTTTTTCCTGCCCTTTCCCAACTATGATGGACAGCTCACTCAAGGGACCTTGGTGCCTTTTGGCACGGTGGCAAAGTTACAGGTACATATGGTCAGTGGAGACAAATCTTCTGGCCCTTTACGCAGCTGCAGTGTAGGAAAAGCACTGTACATTTACACAACAAGGAAGCACTTACTGATTAGCCAGTACTCCAGTTGAGTAGAGGTATTGCACAAAACGGTGGCATCTTCGTGGATAACTCTGCAGGGCAGGATTCATTCCGGCACAAGGCTCCTTTCACAAAAATTAAACCTCAACAGGAAGCACTTACAGATATAGCTGGTGCCCGAGTTGAAGTTCAAATTCAGTAACGTTTTTAATCAGCCCAAAACATTAGTGAGCACGGTCGAGGCTGGGCAAGTGTGCTTTAACCCCATATCTGCCATCGAAAATTAGCTGTAATACTCGAGGGAGGTCTTTGCATCCCTTAGTTTCTCGAGCACGATCCCCTTGTAGTTCCTGTGGCCAGGAGGCTGCTTTCTCCTCACCTGCTGCCCTGCTCGCTCTCTGACCCTTTACACAAGAGGCATGTGCACATGCATAGAAGCCCCGCACCACACACTAGCAGTATCAAATGTTTTTCCCGCCCTTTCCAACTATGACGGACAGCTCACTCAAGGGACCTCTGCGCCTTTTGGCGCGGTGGAAAACTTCCAGGCACGCATGGTCACTGGGGACAAATCATCTGGCCCTTTACGCAGCTGCAGTGTAGGAAAAGCACTATACATTTACCCAACGTGGTAGCACTTACTGATTAGCCAGTAGAAAGTACTGCAAATCGTAAAAAAATCTGCGATTTCGCAGGAATTTTTTGCGATTTTGCACGAATTCGCGGACCGCAGATCCGCAAAATTTGCCCATACATACAAGTAACCCAAAATGCCCATATAAAGAGCATCAGCATAGTCTAATCAGGATAAAATGAGCGCGCAGGTGACCGTTTCTCTCGCTGCCTGGAGAAGGAGAGGAAAAAACTTCCTCAGAGTCTTGAGAAGACCAAAACAGTTGCCGGCCAACTTCTTGATATGGTTTGAGAATGAAGGTTTTGTCAAACCACACCCCCAAGTTCTTGGCCGGCTTCCCAGCAGAGATGGGCAAAGGAGGCCAAAGAGATTCCCAAAAGTTGGGCAGAAATTTACCGTAAAGGAGACTCTCTGACTTCTCATCATTATGTTTTAAATGTGCAGCCGATAACCATTTAAAAATGGATGATAGACAGTAGTGAACCGAGGAGACAGACTCATCACTATCATCCCACGTGAAAAGCAGCTGGGTGTCATCGGCATAAGCCATCACCTTAGCCCCCAGACTCTTGGCCAGATAGACTAAATAAGTCATATAGATGTTAAAGAGAAGGGAGCTAAGGGAGGACCCCTGGAGGACTCCTGTAGTCACAGGCTGTAGAGAGGAGGATGATATAGGAATTCAAATCTGCTGGGCCCGCTCCTCCAGGAAGGATCTAAGCCAGTTCCAGGCCGTACCGTAGACACCGGTGGGACACTGCCTGTCTGTAGCGACAAGTTGATAATGCTGTTCACCTCGGCATTGATCATCTCTGCTACTGCTGCCAGCCGTCTAGCAGGGCAGGGATCCGAAATTGAGCCAGATTTTAAACTCTTAAGAATTTTAAGAAAGTCAGGCATTTCCACCAGCTTAAAAACATCCAAACGATGTTCAGCACCGGCAGGTGAGGACAGACCAGTGTCCTCAGTTCCATTGCAACCAAATGAGAATGCCGCCTGAATAGTGCAAATCTTATCCCAGAAGAAATTCGAAAGGGTGGATGACACACTAGCTTGAGCCGATGGAGATGTAAAGCTCTGAACAATCGCTGAGCTGAACTGAATTACACCAAATTTGGCAGAAAGCTAGCTCTTGGTCCAGGAAGATCCCATTTTGTAATTTGGTGTAAATCATACAGTAGTTTTGAAGTTATTAAAGAAAAAGATTCATGTATATCTTGGGACGTGAAACCTGTATTGAATCCGACAGATCTCATTGTAAGATGACACTTTATGGTTGAAGTGTTGGCAACCATCTTGGTACTCAGACTCAGCCAAGCTGCAAGAAAAAAAATACATATCAGTCAGGGTAAACCTACACTGACCCGCAAGGCCTGGTGGTGGGATCCTACTGGGACCCTGCTGGGGGCCAAAACATTTATTTGTTTTAAAATTCCTGTGGATCCGCAGGAAGATTTTTAACAAACCATGGGATGTAATATTTAATATAACTGGGTCAGGGGCACGCGTGGTGCCCTCTGGGCTGCTTTTGGACCCAGTGACCTTATCCCCCGGGCCCGGCCTTAACAAAGTAGGAGAGGCACACCCCCCCCTTCCTGGGCTGACTGTGGCCATGGGGACAACCACCCCAGGTCCCAGCCATGCAGATAAATAGAAGGGGGGCCTCACAACACCCTTCAGGAGCATTGATAGCCCTGGGGACCCCATCCCCCAGGGCTGGCTCTAGGTATGTCTGGAACACAGTGGTTTCATGCCCCCTTCCCCCTTTATCATACAGCTGAGACCCGGGAGATGGGGTGCCTGGGGGCAAAATCTGCTCGGGGAGAGGGGCTGCATGCCCCCTTCCCTATTTACAATATGGCCAGGTACCTGGAGATGGAGATGGGGTACCCAGTGCCAAAATAGGCCCAGGGAGGAGGGCTCAGTGCCCCCCTCTCACATAAATCCAGTGTAGGCCACAGGGGATGGGGTTCCCAAGGCCAAAAACAGCCCAGGGAGTGGGCCCCTAAAAATGTGGCATGCCCTGGGAGATGGGTTCACTGGGACCTAAATCAGCCTGGGACGGGGGCTGCATGTGCTCCTCCCGGGTTGGATGCCTTTAGAGGGTTGGCTGCATGCCGGGGGTTGCTGCAGGGCCTGACACATGCGGTTGTATTAACGTATGGTAACTAAATTTTACTTTACATTAGAAAAAATATTAGAAATTCACTGAAAAAAACCAAAGGTCACAGGGACATTATAGTTAGGAAATATCACTAAAATAAACATATACATTCACTAAAAAGACCAACGGTTACAAGGGTGTTATAGTTAAGAGATTGAGTTTAAAAAAACTAGAGATTTACTAAAAGAACAAAGATTACAGGGACGTTATAGTTAGGTGCAGATTTTACAAGCACAAAATCATAGAAATTCAGAAGTTATAGGTATACTTATCTCAAGAAACTATAACTCATGCCCTAAGTTAACTATATCTCGCACCCTCTCCATGCACTGCTAATTACCCCATATATTACATCAGTAATGACATCTTCTATGAAATTATTGATAATATCACTGCAGCATTTGCTGTAAAGTTTTTAATGCGAAAATTGTGCATGGTACTTTTTCTGTCCAAACTGCTGATATATTCAAAAATACGTATACAGTTAATTTGTAAATTTGGTTGTGTGTTACAAAAGTAGGACATCCTTCAGCCATTCCTTCCTCAGTTCCTGTACTCCACCAAGACTGTCAAACATTTCACTTTAAAAAACTCCTATCAATTTGAAGTCAGAGAAAGAAAAGTAAACACCAATTCCCATGTTAAAAGAAAGAGCAGCAATTTGTCAGAAGACATAGACTGACATTTGTCCTCTGTCTTTGAAGCACAGCTAATGTGACAAAATAAATACAAAGGATAAAGACATCTTCATTTATTGCTCTTTCAAAACCCACCAGAAATTGGCTGGCGACACACCAGTGGGTCACAACCCATAGTTTGGGAAACGCTGGAGTAGGATAAATGTAAATTAACGTTTTTAAATTAGAATGAATTTCTTAGTTGATAACTAACTACATATAATAATTAACTGAGTAATTGTTATTTAAATTATTTGTTGATTTTTAATTTATTGCTAATAGGTTGATCAGTTTAATTGCATATTCAATTGCGTTAAATCTTTTTATATTTATTGTTTTAATTTTAATTGTTTTATTTAACTATGAATTTAATATTAATATTTTTATTACTGTATTCACTAATTGTAATTGTGTGTTGTGTTTGTTTTTTAGGGTAGAAAGGATGTGATTCTTTTAATTTAAGTTGTTTGTAAATTTTATTTTATTGTTTGTGAAATATAATTTGTTTAAAGTAGTTTAATTTGTTTTATACATAATGAATAAATTAATTTTTTTAAATATGTTTTACATTTTTGATCTATATATAAATGTATTATTTAATAAAAATAGGACAGTGGATAGTAAATGTGGGGCCTCCAAAGTCGAACACTTTCCCTACTGTTGCTTAGATTGGAATGTGAACAGTAAATCCAACCTCTCCAAAGTCCAAAACCTTCTCTACTTTTGCTTACACTGGCACAGGAATAGTAATTTCACTCAGCCCAAGTCCAACCCTTTCCCTACTGTTGTTTAATTTGGAGTGGGAATAGTAAATCTGAACCTTCCAAAGCCCAACACTTTCCATGCTGTTTCATAGATTGGAGGGGGAATAGTAAATCGAACCACTCCAAAGTCCGACTCTTTCCCTACTTGTACCTATTTTTAAAGGGCTACTAGTAAATATAACCCCTCCAATGTCCCCCACTTTCCCTACAGTTGGTCAGATTAGATTGGTTATCGTAAATCTGACTCATACATAGTCCAAAACCTTTTCTACTACTGCTTACTTAGGATTGTTAATATATATTTTATTTTTTACATTAATAATATTATTTATTTTAGATAATATTTTTAGTAATGTTCTTTTTTAATTAGATTTTTAAAATAACTTTATGCTTTTGTTATATGTATTTTGTCTTATTGCTGTCATTAGTAATTACTAATGTCAATGTAATTTATTTAGAATAATTGTTCAAATGTATTTTATTTATTAAAGTAGATCCCTTTAGTTTTGACTTGTTTAATGTTTAAATATTATGTTTATTTTCTTTTATCATGCACATTTTCAATTTCTAAGTATATGAAATATAATGCTATCTAAAGTAAATACAATATGCTTACCTGTGTTTTGACAATACTCTGATCAACAATGTTTTTGTCTCAATATTTTTGCAGTTCACATAAAAACTATGTAAAGAAATTATTTTGGTTCCTGATATTATTTTCTCTATATTTGTGTACTGTGATATTTTTGTTCTTGATATTATACCACACAACCCATATAGATAGCCTGGCAGCTCGGTGGCTGCAAGTGTGTGGTACATTGCTGTTGGGTGACTGAACCTGTAACCACAAGGATTGGTTTGGCACATATTTCAATTAGAGCCTATTTTGGAAAGAAAATCTAACAGTGATTTTCAGATCAACTGAACTCCATACATTCATTGGAGAATGGTACTGTATTTCTTTTTTCTGGAATGCCAAACACTAGTCATGTTTTCATTAGTGAACCATAGTGACTGATAATGTATACTGCATATGAGACATTACAAACCTTTCATGAGTTGAGCGGTCTTTGCCACAGATCTTTCCTTTTGTTTTACAAGCAAATTCAGATTTTACGCAGCAAGGGTGGGTAGAAAATCATGATTTTATAAAAGTCACAGAGACTGATATCATGCATATATCTTTAATTGCTAACTCACAGCAGCATCTTCAAAACAATGAAAAAGAACTTAGAATAGTAAACTTAAACATTCCAATATTCTTTTAATCCAGTGTGTGGCAGCCATCTTCCTTCTTTATGCTGCAAAAATGCTTGAAAGTTTGAACCATGAATACAACTTAGAGTCCCAAAGATCCTTTTCTTTCTCCAAAATTACTTCTTGTACTCTCCTTCTGAAAAGAATCTTAAACAAAAATTAATGGCTGAGAATCCAAAAGGGAGGGATATCAGCCTCCGTTTCTTTAATAAAATCATGCTTTTAATACCCACCATAGCTGTGGAAAATCTGAATTTTATGGCAAGGCACGGAGGCCAATACTATGCATGTTTAAAGCCTTGCATAATATTCCCTACTGGACAATCCACAGGCTTAAAGTTAAATCTTTTGAACACAGAATCAGGTGACCAATCGGCCGCAGCTAAGATCCTTGATAAACCCCCACCCAAAAGGAGAGCTTTTTGGAAGCCATATTCACCCTAGCAGAATGGGCGCCAAATTTAGAAAGATTCCTGCTTTCCTCATGACCTCCTTGACCCAGCAGGCCAAGGTAGGTGTGGAGACCGCCTTATGTGGGGTTCTGTAAGATATTATCAATTGAGAATCCGTAATGCATCTCAAACATTCAGTCCTTCTCTCATACTTGCATAAACATCTCACCACGCAGTTTCCTACATTCATCAAAGCTAGGGTAAAAAATTGTTTTAGACATCGGTTTAGTTCTCTTAGAGAGGCTGAAGCAAACCCATTCCGGAACAAATGTACGTACTGTAATCTCTTATGCTTTCACGTCTGAATCCCTTCTGAAAGAAATCAAACATAACAACATAACCAACTTCAAAGAAAGAGCCCTTAAATCCAAAAATGTGTTCTTGCTCCAACTCCTTAATTCCTTCAAAACAAGAGCCACATCCCAAAGGAAAGAATACTTAGCTTGTGGAGGTGCTTTAATTCTTACACTCCACAAGAGGCTCCTAATCACATCATGTTGACCTATTGGTAACCTATCTACCAAATCATGACCTGCCAAAATAGCTGACCTACCAATGTGTTGTAGTTCTCCTTTAATGATGTACATTCCTAGTCTAGTATGTACCCAGGTCATTGGTTTAGAATGTGATGTGTGCAGTTGTAGACAGTTATTTCTTGGTCTTTGCCTGAATAACTTGCCTCCCTGTTGGGTAATAATAAACCTCCTGTCACACCACTCTGTGTGCACTCATCTTTTTATCATTGGCGACGATGGACTCAACAGGTATTTAAGAACCCTGCGTGACTCGTTTTTAAGGACTTTGTTTTTGGCGATTTTTTGAAAACAAAGGGAAATCAATCTGATGTGGATTTAATGACCAGAGCGAGTGTAATGAGAGGAGCGGGAGCAGCATGTAACGAGAGGAGCAGCGCCTTAGCGGTGAAATAATCTTTTGGCAAGTACATTCTGTGAAATTTGTTTTGAACTGTGCCTACCATCTCCGCTGTATCTTTTTAAATATCCCGCGAGCTGCATCCGTTGTGCCTCGAGCATCCGAGCTCCATCTGTTCTGCCTCGAGCGTCCTTGCCTGTGGGACACGGTGAGAAGCAGGCGCTCCTCGGTGAAGCTTCCTTGTTCCTGTGATGCGCTGAATGTGGGCGCGCACGCATCTTGTCACGACGTCTCCTGAATCAACGCGCATCTCGTCATGACGTCTCCTGAATCAACACGCTTACCAATCCTTGTTTATGCAACGTGTTGAAGTAGGCGTGTACAGTTTGATTCAACACGCATGCTCGGAAGTGATGTACACTCCGTTTTTCACGCATTTTGCGGTGATGTGCTAGTTTTAAATCGTTTTTCTGTTTTGAGGCAAGTTTTTGGATGTTCCATAGCGCATTTTGACTGTTTCTGCGCTAATTTGACCAAAGAAATCGGAAGAGGGGGTAAAGATTAACTATTTAAGGTATGCTGAGATAAAAAAAAACGAAAGGAATACAGATTATTTTCTTTACTTGTTGAACATTGAAGGATTACCAAGAAAGGGAGTACTGTGGACTCTGTGATTATTTTCATCAAAAGATAAACAAAGCAGACCCCATTTACTCTTTTTATTTTTATTTTTCCTTCATTATTTTAATTTGTTGTGTTAGCTTGTTAAGTTAACTTTTCCTTTCAGGATGTCTTCTTCTGCAAGTGGGATGAACCAACCTCCTCAGTTCTTGACTGAACAGGGTGAACCAATTTTGCTATGGAAAAAATGGAAGCCAAATTTTGACTCTTATTTACTGGCTATTGGTGGTGAAAAGTTTTCTGCAGTCAGGAAACAAGCTGTTTTGTTGAACAATTTGGGTATTGAAGGCAGAAACATCTATGACAGTTTGTATCCCATACCTATTGGTAGAGGTGCTGGTGAACCTTCTGATGTGTATGAAATGAGTGTATTACTTTTGAAAAATCATTTTGGTGCTCGAATTAATGTTGTCATGGAGAGACACAAGTTTTTCATGCGTATCAAGGAAAGACTGAAGAGTTGGAAACTATGTTGCAGCTCTTAAATCTCTTGCACAAACTTGCGATTTTGAACTGTTAACCGATTCCCTCATTCTTGACCAACTGGTTCGTTGCACTAATGATCTAAAGATTCAAGAAAAACTTTTGTCTAAAAACCCAAATTTGAAGGAGGCTATACTCATCGTTGAAAGTGTTGAACATACTTCTACTTGGGTCAAAGAGATTAGGAAGGGTCCTACTCAGTCTGATCCTGTTTCTGAGAATCAACAAATTTTTCAACCTGAAATGAGTGTGGCCGCTGTTAGTAAAAATCTTTCGAAGCAAGAGAAACCCTCTTTAAAAACTGAGAAACCCAGACAAAATTATAGTTTTAACAAGGAAAATAAATTTAGATGTCCCAGATGTGGTAGTGAAAAGCATGGACCAAATTATCCAAACTGTTTTGCTAAAACTACTGTTTGTAGGAATTGTGGTAAGAAAGGTCATTATGCCAGGATGTGTAAAAACAGCAAAGTTAATTTTGTAGATGATGAAGAAGAGTATTCTCAGGATTCTATTCACTGCATTACTGATTCGCAGGATGAAAGTATTAATGGTGTGAGTCAAGTTGATGATGATGTTGTGGTCATGCCCTCTTGTGACATTCACATTGCCAACAAAGTTGTTCCTGTGCTTGCTGATTCTGGTTCATTGTATACCCTTATTAGCGATAAATTCTGGTTCTCAAATTTTGATGGGGACAGGATCAAGCTTTTGACCCCAGATATTAATTCCGTGGGGTATGCTAAGCAAAAAATTGATTTGATTGGTTACTCCATCCAGACCATTACTTTTAAGGGTAGAGAAACTGTTGGTAAAGTATATGTTGCGAAAAGGGGGGACAACCTTTTGGGTTGGCGTCATCAAAGGAACCTGGGTATTACCCTAAATCCCAATGCCCCTGAACAGGTCATGCTGGTTTCTCACCTGGGTGATTTTTCTGACATTTTTGAAAAATGTCCTCAGGTGTTTAGTGATGATTTGGGTCTCTTGAAAGGATTCAAACATAATATTATTTTGAAAGGGAATGCGAAACCTGTTGTGCACAAGGTTCGGAAGGTGCCGAATCTTATGATAAAACCTCTTCAAGATGAAATTCACAGGTTGTTGAAATTGGGTGTTGTTGAAGAAATTGAATGCTCAGAATGGCTTGCACCAATTGCTTTGGCACCCAAGGACAAGGGTACCAAGATTAGGATGTGTGTGGACCTCAGGTGTCTAAATGGTTCTATTTGTGTGGACAGGCAACCTTTGCCAAATATTAATGAGATTTTGACTAGATTGGGTGGTGATACCATTTTTAGTGTCATGGACTTGTCTGCAGCATACCACCAAGTTTTGTTGGATGAGGAATCAAGGCACCTAACGTCGTTTGTGACTCCTATTGGTGCTTACAGATTTATCAGGATGCCTTTTGGGCTGGCTAGTGCTGCTGCATGTTTTCAAAGGATCATGAAGAATGTTTTATCTGGAGTTGATTCTGTCTTATTCTTTCAGGATGACATTCTTGTGTACGGGAGTGATATTATGTGTAAAGAAGAAGGGGTATCCCCGACTAGAGTTCCTAATTCGGGATAGGTATAGTATTTGGAAGGAAGGTAATTAGGAACTGATTGCAAGTAAAGGGCAAAGACGGACAATTGACAGCAAAAACTATTAAAGAACAAAGTGTGTGGTACAAAATTAAGGCTTTTATTTTATTCAAATGTTATTCTGGTAAAAAGCATCATTATTTTATTACAAGTAATTATCGTGTGCATGCCTCCACTATACATGTGACTTTCAATCTACATATATATACACATATTGTTGCATCCTATACACATTTCAAAGTAATTAATTTAAACTTGAAAGTTGTGTGGAAGATTGTTTCAGCACACTGTACATAAAAACATGGCTAAGTATGACATCTACGCGCGTTTCGGCTGAGGGCCTTCATCAGGGAGCCATGTGAGTATCCAAAAGGACTTGCTAACGTTTTCTTGTGGAGCCTTCCAATTTATTGGGTTCGGAGAAGGGGAGAGTGGACGTGTCGACGGTTATGGCTCAACAGATTATACGGATACACTGCGAAGGAAAGAAAAGACAGATATGGATACCAGATCATGAGACAGTAGTTCCACCAACCCAGATAATAATAGTATCCGATTACCGATCTATGTTGAAGACCGGGCTAAATTCACTGAAACCTCACATGTGCCAATGTTGATCCAAAGTTGATCTAATTGAAAAAGACACTTATGAGATCATCTCCCACCTTTTCAAAACTTTCCAATTAAAAGGAAATACACTTTTAACCCAAGGACGTATAGACACCCTGTCCTCTAGGGTGTGGAACCCAATAAATTGGAAGGCTCCACAAGAAAACGTTAGCAAGTCCTTTTGGATACTCACATGGCTCCCTGATGGAGGCATGCACACGATAATTACTTGTAATAAAATAATGATGCTTTTTACCAGAATAACATTTGAATAAAATAAAAGCCTTAATTTTGTACCACACACTTTGTTCTTTAATAGTTTTTGCTGTCAATTGTCCGTCTTTGCCCTTTACTTGCAATCAGTTCCTAATTACCTTCCTTCCAAATACGGGAGTGATATTGGCAGGCATGATGAGGTTCTTTTTAGAGTTTTAGCTAGGCTCAAAGAATCTGGTTTGACCTTGAAACGTGAGAAATGTAAGTTCAGAGTCAAATCGGTATCTTATTTGGGGCACAATATATCTGGGGAAGGTATCAGGCCCAAAATTGATCTGGATGAGGCTATTCTTCAAGCTCAACCCCCTTCCAACAAAGATCAAGTGAAATCTTTTAATGGTTTGTCTGAATACTATTCTAAGTTTATCCCTAACTTTGCCAGTGTAATGCAGCCTATTAGACTGCTTTTAAAGGACGGCGCCGTTTTCAATTGGGACAAAGATTGCTCATTAGCTCTTGAAGCTGTTAAGTCTCAGATGGCAAAGATGCCAACTTTGGGACATTTTGATGTACACAAGAAAACTATTCTCTCCACTGACGCGAGTTTACGTGGTTTGGGAGCTGTTTTGTCTCAGTTGGTGGATGGTTCTGAGAAGGTCATTGGTTTCGCCTCACGTTCTCTGAAGGGTGCTGAGGAGCTCTATTCTGTTATAGAACGTGAAGCTCTTGCTTGTTTTTGGGCTATCAGGCACTTCAGGTTCTACTTATGGGGTTTACCTTTTGTTGTCAGATCTGACCACAAACCCCTGGTGCAGTTATTTTCCTGTAGGAATGTGGAATGTGCCACTCCAAGGATCAGGAGATGGGTTGAAGGACTTATGGAATACAACTTTTATGTAGAGTATTTGCCTGGACTCAAAAACGTCCCTGCTGATTTTCTCTCTAGCTCTCCCCTTGACAAGTTGGTTTGGTGTGATTCGGAGCCATCTGTTGTTTCATGGGTGAGGGAATCTGCCTTGAATGAAGTAGAATGGAAGGATAGTTTTTCAAAAAGATCCGGCAAGAAGTTTTGTTATGGAGTCCACGGTCAATGGTTGGCCTATTTTGAAGGAAGTTCCTGACACTGCCAAGGGCTACTGGAATGTGAGGGATGAATTAAACATTGTCCATGGAGAATTATTCAGGGGTGACAGGTTAATTTTTCCGTTTGGCATGAGGGAGAAGATTATTAATTTGGCACACGAGGGGCATCTTGGTCGTAGTCTCACCAAAGGTAGAGTCAGGGAAACCTATTGCTGGCCTGAGTTAGATCGGGAGGTTGAAACTGTTGTGAAGGACTGCAATATTTGCGCTGGTAATGATAAATCGAGGAAAGTGAGCACTCCTCCTCTTTCCCCCGTTGCCATACCTGAACGTCCTTGGTCCAAAGTAGCTGTGGACATCATTGGGCCTTTTGAGAACTTGGCTCCTTCTGAAAGGTTTGTGGTTGTCTTGTTCGACTATACTTCGAAATGGTTGTCTGCTTCCTGCATGAGTTCGGTTTTGAGCAGAAATGTTATCGAATTTTTAAAAGATGCCTTTACTTGTGAAGGGGTTCCCGACGTTTTGATTTCGGATTACGGTGTTCAGTTCACCTCCCAGGAAATGTCTGACTTTTTAGGAGACTTGTCCATCACCCATCATAAGACTGCTCTTTATTCCCCGCAGGCAAATGGCCTTGTAGAGAGCATGAATAGATTAATTAGAGCGTGTGCTCAGACTGCTTTGGAAAGAAGGCTTCCGCTAAAACCTATCCTCAGGGAAAAACGTTGGGCGCACAAAAACACTCCTAACAGTGTGACTGGTGTGTCACCTTTCAAGAAACTGAAAGGTAGAATTTCTGGTTCTAAACTTAATCCTTTGTGGCTTTCGGTCAAGGACAGAGGTTGCATGGTCAAGGATGAAAGGCTGTTGAACTATCAGGCGAAGTACAAACAAAGATTTGATTCTTTAAAAGGTGCCAAGAGTATTTCTTGGAAGGCGGGTGATTTTGTTTTCATTAAAAAAGCTGTTTGGTCACCCAAGGGTGAGTCTAAGTATTTTGGGGCTAGACGCATTGTTAAGGTCATGAAAAATGTTGTGATGCTTGCTGGTGGTGATGTTTGGAGTATGTCTCGCTTATCAAGGTGTGCGGAGGGGGATGGTATTGTGAAATCTGGTTCTGACGGTTTAGGAGAGAAATGTTCCAAACACTTACCTCTGAATGTTTCTCCTAATCATTTACCTCAGAATGTTTCTTCCAATCACTTACCTCAAAATGTTTCTCTCCGCAGCTATAGCACAAGAGTTAGAAGATCTCCTTTGTATCTCCAGGATTACTGTTCAAAGTGAATTGTTCCTTTATACTGTTTTTTCCTGCCTTGTCCTTTTTCTCTTTTTCCTTGTTCCCTGTCCTTTTGTTTTTTAATATTATAATAAGGGAGATGTGTTGTAGTTCTCCTTTAATGATGTACATTCCTAGTCTAGAATGTACCCAGGTCATTGGTTTAGATTGTGATGTGTGCAGTTGTAGACAGTTATTTCTTGGTCTTTGCCTGAACAACTTGCCTCCCTGTTGGGTAATAATAAACCTCCTGTCACACCACTCTGTGTGCACTCATCTTTTTATCACAATGTTAACAGTACTGTAAGGTTTTCCATCAAGAAAAACCTCAGTCAAATAGTTAACTACTTCCACCAGAGGTGCTGATAGCGGATCCAGACTCCTCGAAGTACACCAACAAACCCATTGTCTCCAGGCCAAACTGTAAGCCTTTGATGCCCCTGGAGCCCATGACGACTCCTTAATTAGCTTTAAAGCTTCTGATGATAAACCGGACATTTGCCCGGCTCTCCCGAAACCAACCAAGCCATTAACCTTAAACGTCCCTGAAGAACCAATTCGTGAAATTCTCCCGAAGCGTTTGACAACTCTGGGACATTTGAAAGAAGTACCGGGTCAGCAATCAACAATTCCATAACATCCGGATACCAAACTTGGGAGGTCCAAAAAGAGGCTATTAACACTATCACTGTCCTTTCCTTTTTGACTTTCAGCAACATTTTCTGAATCAAGGCAAAATGAGGGAACACATAACTGCGAGACCTGCTCCAGTAAAATCTTGGAATCTGCGCATTTACTCTTTTTGCAAAAAGATCCACCACCAGAGGGCCCCACTTCTTGTCTAACAATAAAAACACTTTCCTGTTCAGCCTGCATACACTGAAATACTTCAACTGCCTTGAGTTCCGGTACGCTATGGCATTGTTCACCCTGGTAAGTATTGAGCTAGAATCATAATTTTTCTGCTAAGGCAGAAATGCCAAACCACCTTTGCCAAATCCGCAAAACCTTTCGAACAAGGACCCCCCAATTTGTTCACATATCTCACTGCAGACATATTGTCCATCCTTAAGAGAACACAACATTTGTCCTGATCCCTGATTAAGCTCCTTACCGCAAAAGAACCTGCCAACAACTCTAGGTAGTTTATGTGCATCTTTCTCTCATGACTTGTCCACTTCCCTCCTGTTGTCAATGAGCCACATCTGGCCCCCCAGCCCTGAAGGCTGACATCTGATTCTATAACAGTGTCTGGGGTAGAACCAAAGATTGCCCTGCCATTCCATGCCTTGAGATTCTCCAACCACCATGCTAGTTCCTCCTGCGCTTACAAATCTACCTGAACTCTTTGCGAGTAACTCACCACCTTGTGTAAATAGAAAGTCTTTAATCTCTGACATGCTTGATAATGTAAGGGAGCCGAAAAAACTGCTTGAATGGAAGAATTTCTAGAACTCTCACTACCTGCCTCAAGGTCATCCACTTGCTTGCCAACATTTTTCTCACTTCCCTGCAAATTTTCCTCACCTTCTCCATCAGTAATCTCAACACACAATCCAATATCTAAATCTGAAAGCCCAGGAAAACAGTCTCCTGGCTGGGACCAAACACAACTTCTTTCTGTTTATTACAAATCCCAAATCCTCTAACACATGAACTACAAAATGTGTGTTCCAGAGCCAGATACCTGCTCTCTGACATAATAAGCATATCGTCCAAATAAATTATCAACCTTACCCCCCTCGATCATAACCATGCTGCTATCTGTCGCATCACCTTTGTAAAACACCAAGGGGCAGATTTCAAACCGAAGGGAAGGCTCTTGAATTTTCACATGATCCCTTGCCATTTAAATTTTAAAAGGTTTCTCTGATCAACGCATGCAGGAATTGTAAAGTAAGCTTCCTTTAAGTCTAGGTGGGTCAACCAATCCCCTTTTCTTAAAATGTCTTTCAACATGAGAACACCCTCCATTTTGAAATAATTGTATTCCACCTATTTGTTTAGACCTTTCAGACTCATCACTGGCCTCATGGTCTTGTCCTTCTTCTGTACGAGAAAAAGATTGCTTACAAACCCAACACAGGAACTGAAATCCTAGCCATCCTCCAAGACCACAACTCTGCCCAAGCCATCCCTTGTCCGCAAAGCACGAGTCCGGGTCATCCCATCAGCACAGTCACCATCAAACTCAACAGGCCACCAACTCTCCATGACAGAAGTGTGATGGAAAGCAACCTCGCGCCGGTAGTCCTGACTGTCCAGACCCCGGTCACCTCCCCTGACCCTCCCTTATCTGGTCTCTTAATCAATTGCCGTTCAGCAGTCAAGCATGCCGCTGATATTGCTGACCTCATCCTGAACAAAAACTTAGACCTAGCTATACTAACAGAATCGTGGCTCAATGAATACTCCTCCCCTTGACTGGACTTATTAGTCCCTCCCAACTACAATATCGCTAGACTAGAGAGATGCTCCCAAAAGAAAGGTGGAGGCATTGCCTGCATCTATCGATCCTCCCTCCTTGTCACTGAACTCTTTGCGGACACCACTGACTCCTGTGAATAGCTCGCACTCTCCATCTGCAGCAGCTCACTACATCTCTGCAACTTCACATCTTCTACCACCCTCCAGGCTTCAACGACTCCTTTACTGATCACCTCTTGGAAATCATCACAACTAAGATTTCCTCCAATGCTAAAGAGATTTTCCTGGGTGAGTTCAACCTACACTGAAATGACTCTAAAGATCCCCACGTCAACGCTATCAAAGTCCTACTAACTGACCAAGCCCTGACCCAAGCCTGCTCTCAGCCAACTCACTCAAAAGTGGGCATCCTTGACTGGATCCTTTCTAAGGAATCCTCAGTCAAGCTCATCTCCATGGACCCATGTGACTGGTTTGACCACCACTCCATCTCATTCATTTTGCCTGGGACCCGCAAGTCTAAGACACTGCAACCAGTGATCCCCAAACGCTGGACCAGAGACACTAAAACCCTTGACATTATGGAACTGGAGACTCGCTGCAAATTTGAACTCCTCCCACCTCCGCCCATAACCTCGGTCAGAGACCTAAATGAGCATTACTCATCAAATATCTCAATTATTTTGGACGACCTCGCCCCTCTAAAGCTAAAAAGAACACAAGCCAATGACAGGAACCCCTGGTTCACTGGCTCCCTCACCATGGAGAGGGGGTCCCTACGGCAATGTGAAAAGTGCTAGAGAGGAGATTCTTCTGATGGTGGGTGGGAAGGAGTTCCAGACTCTAGAAGCTGCCCCGGTGAATGCCCTATTATAGGTTCTTTTTTTTCTGGAAGAAGGCGGGTTGGAGTAAGAGGTTTTTGGCAGACCGGGAGTTCCTGCTTCCTCCAGATGCCACTAGTTTTTGTGCCATTAAGCAGGGGAGTTTGAGTAAAGAGCCTTGTGTGTGATGAATGCAAGTTTCAGCTGAATTCTGGTCTCTAGTGGGAGCCAGTTCAGTGCTTTCATATGTGGAGAGATATGGTCAAATTTCCTGGTGCCGGTGAGTAGTATGGCGGCCGCATTGAGGCAAGCTTTTAAGGGTGCAAGGGAGATCTTGGGTAGACCAGTAAGGGTGGAACAAACATATTCGAGTCTGGAGATGACTAGTGCTTGCACTGCCATTTTTAAGTCAGCAGCCTCAGTGAAAAGTTTCAGCTCAAGAGGAATCTAGCTGCTTTAGCCATTGAGTTGATGTGGTCCTGCATGTTCAAATTACAGTCTATGATTATGCCCAGGGATTTGACAGAGTCCACAATGGTCGTTGGGCAGTTTAAGGCTGTGATGGCCTTGATCCACGTCTGAATCTCAGGGTTGGCTTTAGAAGGGGAGATTAGGAGAAATTCGGTTTTCTTTGCGTTGAGTTTTAGTTGGTTGGAGGCTAGCCACTGGACAGTCAGTTTTAAGGTCTCGTTCAGGGAGAGGATCTCCTCCAGCGCAGAGATATTGATGTATATTTGGATATCGTCCGCTCACATATGGTAGGAAATGTTGGCGGTACGAAGAACTTCAGTGAGTGGCTCTAAGTAAATATTAAAGAGGGTGGGGGACAGGGTTGAGCCTTGGGGGACTCCAACCATGACCGGAGTGGGAGCTGATAGGCTGCCGTTAATGAGGAATCTCTGTGATCGATTATGGAGGAAGGACCTGAACCATTCTAGGACCACACCATTCAGACCAATCCTGAGATTGAGGGGTTCGAGAAGTTTATCATGATTGACCTTATTGAAGGCAGAGGATAGGTCTAAGAGGATTAGCAGGCAGGTTTTGCCTTGGTCTAGGGCTTGGAGGGCATCATCCACAATGTGGAGCATAGTGGTTTCAGTGCTATGCCCCGGTCTGAACCCAGATTGGAAGTCATCAAGTAGGTGGAAGTTACTGATGTGCCCATAATGGGGATTTGGGGGGGGCAGCTGACCAGCGGGAGGCTTGCCCCCCACCTGGAATTTTGGGGCAGTAGGGAGGGGTTAGGGGAGCACTGTAGGCTATACGTGGTTGGACTGGTTGGGCTGGAGGGGGGCTTGTTGGGCTCCTTGTTGAGCTCCTTTGGGCTGGTCCGTATTTAACCGGACATTTTGTGTCACTGCACACTGTTTGGTGCTCAGTGACACAGCAGCCGGATGCAGTGGGGTCTCGAGTTTTTTCAGTGTAGGCCTGAAGTGTTGTCGCGGCGGGCGCGGAAGGCTGGTGCCAGTACTCGTCCCTAGGTGGTTAGCTGTGCGGGAGTGCGGCGGATTGTGTGGTCATGGTGGCGTAGAAGGACCCCAGGGTGACGGAGGCCTTGCGGCTTCTAGGAGAGGGGGGCCGCATGGACCTGGTGCCGCCTGATCTCCAGGTAAGGCCGCAGCGGCAGCAGCCAACGGCGCCACGGCAGCTGTGCTGGCCTGTGAGCTGCCGCGGTCTCGACTGCGGCCAGCTCCAAATAGTGGGAGGGGAGGCGGAGGAGCCAGGGGCGGGGGAAGCGTGGCAGGATGCGCCGCGGAAGAAGGCACAAGGAGGGGCTGGGGGGAGCAAGCAAAAGGGCGCTAAGAAGGCTCTCGATTTTGTGAGGCGCGGGAGGGAGGGGGGAGGCCCCTGGGGGGACCGGGGGAGAGAGGATGTCCCAAACTGGCGATTCGGGGGTGGGAGGGCAGGGGGGTGGTTGCAGGCCCTGGGGGTCAAGAGATGGCAGGGGAGGGGGGTGCAGCATGCTGGTCTCCACCTTTTTTCCTTGGCAGGAGCTGTTAGTAAGGCGCTCGGGTGAGCAGCATGCGGCCCGCTCCACCGAGAGGATGGGCCAGCTCTGCCTAATACGTGCGGTCGAGCTACAGCGTGGGACCTGGCAAGGGACCGCAAAAGAAGGAGGCGGGAGCTGTCTTCGCCGCCTCCCCGAAGGGTCTCTACGGCAGCCGGGGGCAGGGGGATGCTTGTGGATGCACATACTTCTGCTTTTGGTGCGAGTGTTGCAGATGGGCTGGGGTGGGGCGTGGATCTGGTTGACTTGATGCAGGTGTGTAGGGAGAAGGTGGGGTTGAACCGGCTGGAACCCCTGGGGGGTGGCCGGGAGTGCCAGGATGTTGGTGCGGGGGAGTCTGAATAGGAGGGGAGATCCGGCAGGGGGGGTGAGTAACTTTGTTGGCAGTGTGTTACAGGTACCGGCAAGGCAAGACGCGCCAAGAGTGAAGGCCCCCTCAGCTCCACTGATTAGGCGGCTGGATCCGGCGCGGACGCTGACTTTGACGCCAAGGAAGTGCACAATCTGGGGGGGTGCAGGGTGGCGGGTGGGGGGGCAGCAAGGGGGGAGCCAGAGCTTTGGGCAAAGGCTCGTAAGCTGGTTTAAATTGGAGTGGATGGAGCCCTGGTTGGTGGCATATCTGCGGGTGGATGATGCTGCAGTGCTGCGTCGCAGTTTTCGAGAGGGTTTTCGGCTGGGCTATGAGGGCCCGCGGATTGCTCGCTGGGCGGACAATCTGAAGTCAGTGAATGCACACAAGGGCATCGTGCGGGAGAAGCTGTTCAAGGAGGTCAGGGAAGGCCGGATGGCGGGCCCCTTCGCGGAGTCGCCGCTGCGGGGCTTGATCATCTCCCCCATCGGGGTGGTGCCCAAGAAGGAGACGGGCCAATTCCGGCTGATACAACACCTTTCTTGGCCTGAGGGGGAGTCAGTGAATGATTAGATTTTGGCAGACCTGTCATCGGTAGCCTACTCGTTGGTTGATGTGGTGCAGAGGCTCGTGTCAGTGGCGGGGCAGGGCACGCTGATGGCAAAATGTGATGTCAAGTCGGCTTTCCGTTTACTCCCGGTCAACCCGGCAGATCACCAGTTGCTGGGGATTCAGTTCGATGGTCTCATTTTCGTGGACAAGGCGCTGCCTATGTGGTGCTCCATCTCGTGCGCGTTATTTGAGCGCTTCAGTTCCTTCCTGAAGCCTTCCTGGTGACCTGTTCTCAGGACACCCCCGCGCCGCACGGCCACCAGCTGTGTGAGTGCCCCTCGCCCCTCGCTGCTGCTCGCAGCCTCGTTGTGATGTTTTGCCGCCATAGCTGCCTGCCTCGCTGCTCCCGGCCCCTCCGCCGTGTTTTTGTAATTTATTGTGGTTCTGCTGTTTTTTTCATTGCCTTCTGTTTTATCTTTGCTGTTGTCCCCCTGTGCCTGTGTGCATTATTATTGCCTTTGTAATAATTTTATTGTCGTCCCCCTGTGCCTTGCCCACCCCGCTTCCCGCCGCCATGCCCCCGTTTGTTTTGTGTCCTCCCCGCTCCCGCCTCCCAGCTGCTCCTCCCTCCCACTTAGCCATATATGGCGACCGCGCGAACGCGCAGCGGTCACGCGCAGCGGTCACGCGCAGCGGTCACGCGCAGCGGGCGTGCCAAATGTGCGCCGAAGGCGCGCCAAAGGCAAGCCCGTCTGCACCCGTCCGCGCCTGGACCGCGCCCAGTGCCAGGACCCCTGGTCCCCACCGCTGCAAGACGACTCGACAGACCTACGACGCCACGGCCCTCAACGCACTCAATGCCGGCCGGAACCCCACCTGCTGCCGGGCCACCCCGAAACGCATTCACGAACCCTTCAGCTGCACAACCTGCAAGTTCACCTGCCTCTGAACCTGCACCGCACCCGCCAAGCCAAACTCCAGCAGCGACCTCAAGTGCATCCTGCTCAACACCCGCTCCGTCCACAGACACGCCGTGGAACTCTGGAACCTCCTCGACACAACATCACCAGACATCGCCTTCCTCACTGAAACATGTATGAACGCCTCCTCAGCCCCCGACATCGCCATCGCCATCCCGGATGGATACAAGATCATCAGGAGGGACCGCGTCAACCAGACCGGAGGAGGCATCGCCATCGTCCACAAGAATACCATCCGCATCACGACCGACGCCGACGACGCCGACGACACCTTCGCCACCGCCGAACACCTCCACTTCCAGATTCACACCGACCCAAAGACGACCCTCAGAGGCACCCTCATCTACAGACCCCCGGGACCACGGACACAATTCAGCGAAGACATCACGGACTTCATCAGCCCACATGCCCTCCCCTCCACAAACTACATCCTCCTAGGGGACCTCAACTTCCACCTGGAGAACAAGGACCGCAACACCGTCACGCTGCTGGCCAACCTCGCCAACCTCGGACTCAAGCAACTGGTCAACACCCCCACCCACTACGCCGGCCACACGCTTGATCCCGTCTTCTCATCCAGCAAGCACATCACCTTCAGCCACTCCACCAGACTCCACTGGACCGAACACAGCTGCGTCCACTTCAGCTTCAGAAAAACCACAACCCACCACCACCCGCAACAGGTTCCTCACAGGAGCTGGAGCAAGATCACCGCCGACCAGCTCACCACCTCCCTCAGCCAAAACCCACCTCCCAGCACATCGGACCCCAACGAAGCAGCCCGCAACTTCACGCAGTGGCTGACCGCCTGCGCCGACGACCTCGCACCACTGAAGAACCCTCCCAGCAGACCCAGAAGCAAGAAAGCCCCCTGGTTCACCGACAAACTCAAGGACTCCAAGAAGACCTGCCGCACCCTCGAGAAAGCCTCAACCAGACCACTGACAACATGACCGCCCTCAAACACGCCACCCGCAAGCACCACCAGCTCATCCGCACCACCAAGAAGAAATCACTGAAGGAGCGACTGGACAACAATGCCCACGACAGCAAGGAACTCTTTAGCATCGTCAAGGAGTTCTCCAACCCCAGCACCGGCAACAACGACATCACCCCTTCACAAGATCTCTGCGACTCCCTCGCCTCATTCTTCCACCGCAAGATTGCCGACATCCACAACAGCTTCGGCGCACCATCCACGCACCCAACCACTGAACCAACGCACCCCACCGCCACCCTCCGCACCTGGACCACGGTGACCACCTAAGACACAGCCCGCACGATGAACACCATCCACTCCGGTTCTCCAACCGACCCCTGCCCCCACCACGTCTTCAACAAGGCCGACTCCACCATCGCACCCCAACTCCGGGACGTCATCAACACCTCCTTCAACACTGCCACCTTCCCGGAGAGCTGGAAGCATGCCGAGCTCAGCGCCCTACTGAAGAAACCAACAGCGGACCCCATTGACCTCAAAAATCTCCGCCCCATCTCGCTCCTCCCTTTTCCTGCCAAAGTCATCGAGAAGATCGCCAACAGACAGCTTGCCGCTTTCCTCGAGACGAACGGATCCCTCGACCCCTCGCAGTCCGGTTTCAGAGCCAACCAGAGCACCGAGACCGCCCTCATCGCAGCCACCGACGACATCCGAGCCCTGCTCGACAACGGGGAAACAGTGGCACTCATCCTCCTGGACCTCTCCGCAGCATTCAACACCGTTTGCCACCGCACCCTAGTCCAACGCCTCAGCAACACCGGCATCTAAGAGAAGGCACTGAATTGGATCATCTCGTTCCTCGCCGGAAGAACACAGAGAGTCCGCCTCCCCCCGTTTCGATCCGAGGCCACCGAAGACATCTGCGGCGTCCCGCAAGGATCATCACTCAGCCCCACCCTCTTCAACGTCTACATGAGACCTCTCACTGCCATCGCACGCCAACACAACCTCAACATCATCTCGTACGCCGACGACACCCAGCTGATCCTCTCCCTCACCAGAGTCCCCGACACCATCAGAACCAGCCTCCACGAAGGGATGAAAGACGTTGCAGAGTGGATGAAGAACAGCCGCCTGAAACTGAACTCAGACAAGACGGAAGTCTTCATCCTGGGACCATCACCCTCTGCCTGGGATGACTCCTGGTGGCCCCCAGCCCTGGGCACCGCCCCCAAGCCAACAGACCACGCACGTAACCTGGGAATCATCCTGGTCTTCTCCCTCTCGATGACCAGACAAGTCAACGCCATCTCCTCATCATGCTTTCACACCCTTCGCATGCTTCGCAAGATCTTCTGATGGATCCCGACCGAAACCAGGAAGATGGTCACCCAGGCCCTCGTCACCAGCCGACTGGACTACGTTAACACCCTCTACGCCGGAACCACAGCCAAGCTACAGAAAAGACTCCAATGCATCCAGAACGCCTCTGCCCGACTCATCCTGGACATCCCCCGACGCAGCCACATCTCCGGCCACCTGAGGGACCTGCACTGGCTCCCCGTCAACAAGAGGATCACATTCAGGCTCCTCAGCCACGCACAGAAGTCTCTCCACGGCCTGGGCCCCAAGTACCTCAACGACCGCCTGACCTTCTACACGCCCACCCGCCAGCTACGGTCTACCAGCCTCGCCCTCGCCACCGTACCATGCATCCAAAGAGCCACCCCCGGAGGCAGATCCTTCTCCTACCTGGCGGCCAAGACATGGAACTCCCTCCCCATCCACCTTCGGCTGACCCAGGACCACCTGGCCTTCAGGAGACAACTCAAGACCTGGCTGTTCGAGCAGTAGCGGACCCCTTCCCCCAAGCGCCTTGAGACCCTTCCGGATGAGTAGCGCGCTATACAAGTGTTATGATTGATTGATTGATTGATTCCTGCAGTGTTTTTTTTCCAGGCGCAGCTGGATGGTTTGGCAGGGCTGATGGAGGATTTTGGTGTTCCCCTGGCGCCAGAGAAGACACACGGTCCCAGTACAGTGTTGTCCTTCCTCGGTATTGAGCTCGACTCGGTTGCCATGGAAGCACGCCTACCAGAGGACAAGAGGTCGGCTATGTTGGCCTTAGTGGATGGAATGCTGGCGATGAGGAAAGTGACGGTGCGGGAGGTTCAGGTGCTGTTGGGACATCTGAATTTTGCTTGTCGCGTGGTATGGGCGGTCCGAACGTTCTGCCGTCGGTTGGGTTTGGTGTTGTCCGGTTTGACCTTGCCTCATCACCATGTGCGCCTGTCGGTGGGGATGAAGGAGGATCTGTGCATGTGGTGAGCGTTCCTTGGACGTTTCAATGGGGTGCCCATGGCACCGGCGGAGGACTGGGTGTGGGACGTCACTCTGTACTCTGATGCGGCGGGCGGTGGTGGTTTCGGTCTGTACTGGGATGGAAAATGGTGCGCGGAGCAGTGGCCGGCGCAGTGGCAAGCGGGGGGGGTGGAGCATTGCCTTCTTGGAATTGTTTCCGTTGGTGGTGGCGGTCTCAGTCTGGTCGGCGGAGCTGACGCACAAGCGAGTGTTGTTTCGGGTGGACAACATGTCCGTCTTGCAGGTAGTGAACAGGCAATCGGCATGGGATCCGCAGGTGTTGAAGTTGATGTGGGTGTTTGTGCTGAGTTGCTTGGAGAATGACATCCTGTTTCAGGCGCGCCACGTCCCCGGGTTGGACAATGACATTGCGGATGCTTTGTCTCGTTCACAGTGGCAGAGATTCCATGGGCTAGCCATGGCGGCGGAAGAAGTCAAGACGCCGGTCCCGAGGGAACTGTGGTCGGTGGGCGAGGCCGGGTCGTTCAGCTGGTGAAGTTGTCGGTAGCAGTCTCTACTTGGAAGGCGTATGAGCAGGCCTGGGAGGAATTCCTTCTGTCTGGTGTGGTACTGGCGAGGGGACCGGTGGCAGTGTGAGGAGCAGGTTGTGAGGTTCATGTTGGCGCTTATGGATAAGGGTTTGTCGCGGGCGACGATTGCGGGCAAGCTGTCGGCGGTGGCGTTCATGGGGAAGCTATGGTGGGGGTACCCCCCGTCGGCGGGGGAACTGGGGACCCGATTGCTGGAGGGGTGGGAGAGGGAGAAGGGTGCAAAAGTGCGGTTGCGTCGACCCATCACGTTGGTTTTTCTGGAGGGGATCCTTTGTGCGTTGTCATCGGTGTGTAAGGATGGGGGCGAGATGGTGTTGTTTTCCACCCTGATGTCCTGGCTGTTTTTTGGAGCGTTCCGAGCGTCAGAGTTGGTGGGCGCGAGAGGGGGCGGGAGTGTTGTGGGATGATGTGGAGTTGCGAGCACGGAAGGTGGCGGTGCGCTTGCGTCGCTCCAAGACTGACCAACAGGGGGTGGGGATCTGGGTGGTGTTGGGCCAAGGCGGTCAGGAGGGGGTGTGTCCCACGGCGTGGGGGAGGAGTTTGGTGTCGAGCCGGTGTGTAGGGGAGGGGGAGGTTTTTGGTCGAGGTGGCGGCGGCGGCAGAGTGACGGCGGCTCACGCGTTGTGGGTTTAGTTGTTTTGCTCATTCTGTATAAATGTTGTGCAGCATTCAATATCTTTAATAGATTGCAAAGGTCCTTCGCTGATCTATTGTTTATGGTCCTGATTGTGCAACTCTGCAGTGGTGCATTGACCCTTTGACTAGATTTGCTCTACACAAAAGCTTATAAGCAAGTAAGAAATCCAAACACTGATGGTAATGGATTGTTGTATGAGCTCCCATACAGTGTATCTGAAGTGCAGCCATCACATGCCAAAGACTGTACAGACTGACAAGTATCACAATCCATGATGCAAACTGCACATACATGTTATGCAGGTTAGGCTGCATGTAAATGGACAGTGGACAGTGTCCTCAGTGAACAAACATCTTAGTAGTTCCTGTCTCTGGACAATTGATAGACCTTTACTGATGTCTCTCCCTAAATATGCACGGATTCGGTGTGGTGTGTCTCAGACTCCTTCATTGGGGGAAATACACATGTGCAGGGGTTGCATTAACACAGAGAAACTCATGGGGATATATTTCAGGGTTGAGGACCACTCAAAACTATGGCTGTACAAAGGATTTTGATTCATACAGCCAACGCACAGATGCACTACACACATATGCACTTATGAGTTATAGTGGTTCATACACAAACACGGCTGTAGTGTAGAAGGAGCAGGGCATGACCTCGCACCCCTAAGCTATTGGTCATCCTGACCATCTGAGGCTACCCTACCCTACCTACTCGGAACTGCAGCCTACATAGGCAAAGGCTCCTTCCTCACCTACAGAAAATGTAACACATGGTATTGTGTTTCCAAAGGCAGGTTCTGCAAGAATAACCTAAACCAAATTCTCATTCCTCTCACTGGGGAAAGTACCATGAGGCTGGACTGCCAAGGCGAGGATCCTATCTAGATCTACAGATGACTTTCCACCAGTGGCAACCAGCGACGTCATAGGGTGTTGTCGGAGATTAACCCACGCAAATGTTTCTCAGCCTAGTAACCCAGAAAGCCTGTCACCTCTTCTTAACCACTCATGTGTCAGGATAGCGCTACCACCCACACAGATGTCCTATTCTTAAGCAGCCCCATGAATCATGATCTAATCTATGAGGGTGGGGTCCCCCAGGGAATAGTTCCACTGGAGGTGTAAAGCACCAACCCCTCTGAGGCTTTCCTATGGCTGGCACTTCAGGCCCTTTCACTCCTAAACTCACACCCTCTCTAAATGAAGTGGGTTGCAAATAAACATCTTGAAATGTTTGATACCCCACCAACAAAATAAAACTTCCTTCTGTAACACAGTTTATTGACTTTCAGCTCCCTTGAAAGTTCTTGATGCAAATGCCAGAACTGGTCCGACACTTTTCTTCTCGTACATCAACATTGCTCCTAATACATATGGACTTGCATCAGTTATTATAGTAACACTTTTCAAGGTTATATATATGTTTCAAAGCAACACTATCACATTGCACGGCTTTAAATCACAGGAAGGATTTCATTACAAGACTGGAGGCTGCCATTATGCAATACTCTTTTATTGCCACTTCAATCAGCAGCTTTAAAGAACTTTAGCAAACAAAAACAATCCAGAATTAGAACTTCACACTACATAAAATTTGCTGAAACAGAACACTCTTCCTCTTTTAAATGCTGCTTCTGATCAGATAAGTACCTTTTATTTAACAATACAGTATTTTATGAGAGAGCTGTGAGGTTTTATTGAGAGTTTAAGTGTGAAGTTTATGATAGAAGGGCTTCTACTTTATGACACAACAACCTTCTGACTCTTCAAATTTGGCATTTCTTCATCAGTGCTTTCATCTATCCATTACGATCTGCAAAGTGGTCAATACTCCATAATGCTAAAAACAAAAACAGAAATATTCCTTGATTTTTTTAGGATCGGACATTCACTCTGACTTCCATTAACTTCAAATTCTCTTTCATACCTTGGTCTGAAAATGTGTATCCATGGTATTCCACCTGCCTGACAGCAAACTTGCACCTCTCTTTACAGCATTTTTCAGGTTTTTAACACACTTTTCAAATTTTCATCATGGTCACTTTCAGTAATTCAACAAACAAGTGTATCACATTCAATAGACCTACACACAACATCTGCATTGCCCCCTGCATGATCACAAGGGGGAATGACAATCCAAACAGGAGACTTAAATATGGGTAAACACCCTCAGATGTATGAATTAGATAGATGCCAGGACTGTGGAGGCTAAGCAACTTATGATAAGTGTTTGATCAATCATTCAGAAAACCTTTGCCTCCCGTACTGTGGCCAAAAATTCATTAATATTCGGTAGGTGATGTTAATCTATTCAAATGCTGTCTCTCAAGTCCACCAATCTACTCATATTACCCGTAGATTTCAGTACAAAAACTATCAGACTTAACCAATCAGATAGTTCAGTTGGTAGAAAGATCCCTTCTACTTGCAACCTACACAACTCTTCATGTAAAACATTTCTTATATATCCAATGGCACATTCCTGACTTTATGCCTTTGAGGAATCACCCAATATTTTAAAAGAAGTAGATGGTTAAATCCCTTCAAACGTCTTAGTTTCTCAGAGAACACCTTTAAAATGTCTAATGTCCATCTTTCCAAACTCTCACACCCAGTTATACTAGTACCTGCTCAGGTTCGGCCCCAGGTGACATTTTATTGACAGCTGTTTAATTTGCTCTAACACCTCAAAAGCACACTTGAAGACTGAATCATCCATTCAATTATGAGGCTTATTCAATGGGATCAACAGCCACAGTTCAAGATGGAAATGTACAGGATAGAATGAGGCTTAAAAAAGGACCATCTCCCAAAAACATACACTCCAAGCCTTGCCAGAGCTCACTTGTGACTTTTCTTCAGAGATGGGTGGCATATGTCTGAAAAGGGTTAACATCAGGAGAAGGACCTTCACCGAGCCAGAAGAAATGACCAGCCCAATGGAGCCTTCCTTTAAAATTCATTAGAACAGGTGTAAGTTCCATGTACGTACAGCAATATCAATGGGCAGCAGTCTGTTCTTGAAAAATCCCTATAGCTCAAACCCCAGATAAAGCCACCTTGTACCAACTTATCAAAAAATCGAAAATACCGCCTTAGCCAAGAACAGAAATATATTAACCTGATGAACAACTGATTGTTTACGGAATCACTTTCTACACAGTTCATAACTTCCATCTCCAGGCAGTAACTCAAAATGCAAACTATAACAAGACCACAAACAAGGAAGAACTAACTGAGAAAGGAACTTAGTCAGGATTTCACTTTTATTATTAAGTGATCTTGTACAGTTTGTGCGCAAGAGTGCTTCATTCTTATGGCCTAATTTATGAGCTTTTGCCATAGGGCAGCATCGCAGGCCTTCCTGTGTAACAAGGGGGCATGGCCTTGGACCACTCTCAGCAATCCAGCTGTGTGTGGCTTACTGGAGGTACCTGGTGGGCTAGTTGGCCCCCAGGGACCCTCAGGATTCAAGGTGACTTAATCCCCTAACCAAGAACTCGCCAGGACATGTGTTTGCAGAGTGGTGGAGAAAGGGGGCGTGACCTGTGTCCACCTGTCAGCAATCCCACAATCTCGGGCATACTGGAAATATCAGGTAGGCTAGTTGGCCCCTAAGGACCTCCAGCAGCAAAGGTGACTTTAATCCCCATCCAAGAGCCTGCATGGGAGTGCGTTTGCAGAGTGGTGGCGAAAGGGGACATGGCCTACTATGACAACTTAGCAATGCCGTTGTGTGGGACTTATTGAAAGTAATAGGAGGGGTAGTTGGCCCCCAAGGTTGACTTTGGGAGCAAACTACCCATCCTGTTACCTCCAATAAGTCCCACACAGTGGGATTCCTAAGAGGTCTTTGGAGGCCAAGCTCACCTTTCTCCACCACTCTGCAAACACGCCTCCTGGCACTGTACTTGTTGAGGGATGAAGTCCACTTTACTCCTTAGGGACTTTGGCGGCCAAGTAGCCCTCCTGGTACCTCCTGTAAGTCCTACACTGTGGAATTCCTGAGCGCTGGTCAGAGGCCCAGGACCCTTTCTGCACCACTCTACAAACGTGACTACTACCAAATAGTTATAAATTAGCATTTAAAAAAACCTTAGAAATTCACAGAAAAAAACATAGGTTTTAGGGACGTTATAGTTTGAAATTAGCATTTAAAAAACCTCAGAAATTCACTGAAAAAAAACATAGGTTTCAGGGATGTTATAGTTAGAAATTAGCATTTGCAAAAACTTTAAAAATTCACTGAAAAAACCATAGGTATCAGTGACGTTATAGTTAGAATTTAGCATTTAAAAAACCTTTGAAATTCACTGAAAAAAAAAAAGGTTTCAGGGACATTGTAGTTAGTTGGACATTTCATTTGTACAAAACCAGAGATATTTAGCTGTTATAGTTAGTTGAGCTAACTATATCTCGTGCCCCCACAATGCACTGCGGATGATGTCACATATTACATCTCAAATGACATCACTGATGACATCATCCACGTAACATCTGATGCACCTCCTCACACCCTAATATCACCTTTGATACACCCACTATAAAATACACACTAGCATTCTCAAAATTATAGACACATCAATACTAGTTAGTACATACACACTGACTGATTCATAGGTCTACACACACATCCACTCACTAACCCATACAGTCACTCATACACGCAAACACTCATCAATACAGCCACTGATATATGCACTCTACACACATACAGACACCCACACACCACCACTCATCCACAGACTTACTCAAACACCTAGTCAGTCAACCAAAGAATCAATAACGCTGCCATTTAGTCACCTATACAGTTATACACATACCACCTCACTTATTCATGCAGATTGTAATGCATAGTTACTCTCTTCTAGAGTCACTGACACAAGCTCATACTCACCCATATAGCAACTCTCACAATCACTCACTCACACATAAAGTCACTTATATACACCAACACTCCAATATACTGTCATTCACATATGAAGTTACTTCCATATGTACCACAGAGGTACATCCATTCACTCACCAACACAGTCATATGCAGTCAGTCGCCCATACAGCCCATCGCAGACGCACTCATGAACCCATACACCCAGTGAATCACCTAATCACTCATCCATTCAGGGAGTCCCACACCCCCCCACCCACCCACACAGACACTCAGGCACCCTTACAGGTACTCAGACAATGAATCAATAACCCATATAGACACTCATCTACCTACTCACCAACCCATGCAGCCACTTACACACCAATTTCCAGACTGATGTAGACATTCATACAGATTAGTCATTCACCCATGTTTTCACTAAGACACCTTTACTCACTCACTTATACAATCAGTCACACACCCACTAAATTATCGATTTAGACATTGATGCACCCACTCATTCCTCAATACACCTTGGTATGTATGTATATATATATATATATATATATATATATATATATATATATATATATATATATATATTACCTACTGGCGATAGCCAGTAGGTATATATAGTTAGAATATTTTCTCTATGGGACTTTTGAAAATTCTATGTCTAATAACTTTGGCGTTTGTGGACGAAATCGGCTGAAATTTTCAGGAAAATGGCACATTTTGATTCTGAGCAGCCCCTGAAAATTTGGTGGAGTTTCGTCAAGGGGGGGCTGAGAAAAAAGGGGGGTCCCAAAACGCGTTTTTTCCATTCATTTTTCCATAGGGCGGTTGGACTCACTTTTAGCCCGAACGGCTGAATGGATTTGCACGAAACTTGGCAAAATTGTAGGGACTGTTAGCCCGATGTGCCTTTGCTAGGTCTCAATATATGTGCTCCAGTAGTTTTTGAGAAATTAACGTTCAAACCAAGATATATATCTGTAACAGCGCTCTGGGCAGCGATCCGGTCCGCTTACTTTTCGCTTATCGGAACTTTGCGCGCAGAAAGCTGATTGGCTCTCCGGTGTCTGTCAACATTCTAAACAGTCCGGAGCGGACGCCATCTTGTCTCTCGGTAGGATCGAGAGAGAAGAAGAGGTGGAAAACGAAAGGGGAATTTAATGAAAGGGGGCAAGGTATCCCCCTCTTGACCCCCTAGGAATGTTGTTGGGGTTATTAAAGGGTCCCGTGGGGAAAATAAAAAAAAAATGATTTTTCACGGTAGAAGCGCGGCCGCGAACTGGTAGCGAAACGGGAATTCGCCATTTTGTGCTTCGTTAATTAAATTACTAGTTATAAGTGGGTGCGGGAGACGTATCCTAATCCCCTATGTTTCCTGAGGGTGGCTGAGGAGGCTGATATATGTTGATACATCTCTTCCAGCGGCTGTGCGTGAGCTTTTTTTTTTTTTTGCTGCGTGACAGTCCGGAGCGGCCGCCATCTTGTCTCTCGGTAGGATCGAGAGAGAAGAAAAGGTGAAAAACTAAGGGGGAATTTAATGAAAGGGGGCAAGGTATCCCCCTCTTGACCCCCTAGGAATGTTGTTGGGGTTATTAAAGGGTCCCGTGGGGAAAATAAAAAAAAATGATTTTTCACGGTAGAAGCGCTTCACGGGCCGCGAACTGGGCCGCAAACTGGTAGCGAAACGGGAATTCGCCATTTTGTGCTTCGTTAATTAAATTACTAGGTATAAGGGGGTGCGGGAGACGTATCCTAATCCCCTATGTTTCCTGAGGGTGGCTGAGGAGGCTGATATATGTTGATACATCTCTTCCAGCGGCTGTGCGTGAGCTTTTTTTTATTTTGCTGCGTGACAGTCCGGAGCGGCCGCCATCTTGTCTCTCGGTAGGATCGAGAGAGAAGAAGAGGTGAAAAACTAAGGGGGAATTTAATGAAAGGGGGCAAGGTATCCCCCTCTTGACCCCCTAGGAATGTTGTTGGGGTTATTAAAGGGTCCCGTGGGAAAAAGAAAAAAAATATGACTTTTTAACGGTAGAAGCGCTTCACGGGCCGCGAACTGGGACGCAAACTGGTAGCGAAACGGGAATTCGCCATTTTGTGCTTCGTTAATTAAATTACTAGGTATAAGGGGGTGCGGGAGACGTATCCTAATTCCCTATGTTTCCTGAGGGTGGCTGAGGAGGCTGATATATGTTGATACATCTCTTCCAGCGGCTGCGCCATCTTGCCTTTTTTCCAATGCCACAATTTTGTCGTGCACGGCAGCCATTTTAGATGCCAGGCTGGTCCCAGGCTATCACCTACCCCTGCGGATGTAGTTTATGGCCCCAGCTGTAGAGAATTCAGACATGCCAACTCTCCTGATTCAGGCGTGTGACTACTGATTTCAGTGCTAGTCTCCCGCCTCCCGATTTCTGCAAGCAAAAACCCGGGGGCATATTACGAACAACTAGCGATAATTTTTGTCTCTAACTTGTTTAGAGACAAAAATTATCGCCGCACATCGGCGATTTTTATCGCAGATAAACCTTGCTATTATCGCAGAAAAGTCAGCGATATTCATGTATTATCGAGCAAATGCTCTTAGCCATGTTATCCACCTCCCATTGGATAACATGGCTAAGAACTGCTCAGGGCAGGTGTTAGATTTTGGAGATATTCGCGCTTAGCGCGAATATCTCCAAAAGTTGGTAATAGGAGATAGCGATGTTAGCGACTGTTTCCAGTCGCTAACATCTTGGCACGCCCACTTTGCATGTCATTAGTGATAAGTATCACTGACATGCAAAGCGGGGCTCAAGATGGTCGCTATCTCCTTTTAGCTGTCACTAACTGGTGTTAGCGACAGCTTGGTAATAGGGAGATAATTTTATCTCCGCTTTCATGGCTTTTAAAGCCAAAAAAGCGGAGATAAACCCCCTTGATAATATGCCCCACGATTCCTTGGGGGTTTCAGCTGACAGGGCTTGGTATTGTGTTACATGGTAATTTTTCCAGGAAACGTCAGAGGGTCGATGCAGGGGTTCTAGAAGAGGTGATAAACCATTTAAGCCTCATGAACAAGCGCATGGTCTTTTAAAGATTTGTGAAGTACTCGGGGCGGCGGTGTGTGTGTGCCCTCTTTTAGGAGCGGGCGGGGGGGCACTGCCAGCAACTTGCCAGGTCAGGTAGTGTTCAACACGTGCATCACCCTTTCTCTGTCTGCTATTGCGCTCCATGCTTCGGAAAGGTAAGAAAAAGAACGTGCATTTGAGTTTGAAATGTCCGATCCTGCAGCAGCACACTTCCAAAGCCCACACATGACAATAACCCGATTCAAGGCCCCATTCACCCGTTTTAAAAAAAATAGATAACACTCCAACAAAGTAAGGTTATAAAACTTTATTAACTATTAACTATAACGAACGGAACAAAAACTAAAAACATTTAAACATTTTTCAACACAAAAAGCAACAATGGTTAGAAGCTGTCTTTTGTGCGAATAGTCCCAAGGCAGCACAACGTGCAGAGTTCTGGACGGCACCCAGGTGATGTCGCCTGGGTGCCGCACTGGTTTTGGGATCCCTCAATGCAGCACAGAAAAACAGCGTGGGGCGTCCCGGGTGGTGCGGGGGGAGGCCTCGTCAGTAGCGGTCTGTTGTGCGAATAGTCCCAAGGCAGCAGAACGCGTTGAGATGTTGATGGGACTGTGTCCAGTGTCACATGGCTGACACAACATGTACGACAGGCACCCAGGTGATGTCCAGTAAACTGCCGCACTGGTTTTGGTATCCTACAATGCTGCTCCGAAAATTGGCGTGCGGCGGCCCGGGGGTGGGGGAGGCGGCGTGAACGGGCCTTCCCAGGTGGCGGCCATCTAGCTGAGTTGCGCCCGCTCTTGCGGCTACAGCGTCTTGCTCACCATGTTGTTGAGTTGCTCCCACTCTTGCAGTGCAGCGATAGGCGGCTGCCACATGGCTCTTAAAATGGCGGACGGCTCCTCGGTTTTGGGCCTGGTCCACTGAAATGGCCCTGGGACACCTTGGAACTCGGACGCTTGCCTGCTAGGGCTTGGGCTCCATTCTCGAAAAGCGTCCTCTCTGCCGTGAAGATTCTACAAAAGTCTTGGGGGCCCCCGACTCCCGCAGGCTTCCGGTGGGGAGCGGCTGCCATGATTGCTCGCGGAATGACCACGACGGAGCCACGAGATGGTGGTGCTCTCATGCTGACGCCAGCTTCAGTCTGAATGATCCAGAAACAAGGTGGGGCTTTCATCGTTTGGGAAAAAAAAATGTTCTAAACCAATGAAAAGTGTTATTTTTAGGTCATATGACCAAGCCTTCCATCTTTAGGAAACCAAAAGTAAAATGAACCAATGAAAAGTTTTATAAACAAGTCACATGACCTGTTATGCGGCATAGGGCTACAAAAAGCGTAGAAAATCCGTTGGCACGTGAGGCGGCATCAGTAGCGGACCGATGTGCGAATAGGCCGAAGGCAGCACAACGCGCCGAGATCCGGATGGCACTGAGGTGGTGTCCAGCAAATTGCCGCACTGGTGTGGCCATCCTACAATGCTGCGCCGAAAGACGGCGTGTCCAGCTGAGTTGCGGTCACTGTTGCGGTACAGTGACTCGAACGCGCCGAGATCCGGATGGCACCGAGGTGGTGTCTAGCAAATTGCCGCACTGGTGTGGCCATCCTACAATGCTGCGCCGAAAGATGGCGTGTCCAGCTGAGTTGCGGTCACTCTTGCGGTACAGTGACTCGAACGTGCCGAGATCCGGATGGCACCGAGGTGGTGTCCAGCAAATTGCCGTACTGGTGTGGCCATCCTACAATGCTGCGCCGAAAGACGGCGTGTTCAGCTGAGTTCCGGTCACTCTTCCGGCACAGTGACTCGAACGCGCCGAGATCCGGATGGCACCGAGGTGGTGTCCAGCAAGTGGCCGCACTGGTGTGGCCATCCTACAATGCTGCGCCGAAAGTCGGCGTGGGGTGCCTCGTTGGCTTATGAGGTGATGTCAGTAGTGGACTGATGTGTGAATAGGTCGGAACCAGCACAAGGCGCCAAGATCCGAATGGCAAGTCCTGGATGTTGAGTGCCTCAGTTGAGATTTCTGAGCAGTGCTTGTAGGACTGTCTGAAGCTTATTTGCACCTGCTGCAGCTTCACTATTGCCCTGGTGTGGCCAAAGGTGGCACATGACATAGGCGGCCGGCTCCCGAGGTCCGGCGGAACTTTTTGCCTTTTCCTTTCTGCTTCTTTTCCTACAATCCGTTTCATCTGAAGACACGACCAGGTCCCTGAATGTGTGCAGGGGGACGCTATTGATTGAATGAAAATGGCGGCTTGACACAAAGCTGACTCAAGCGTTACTGTTGATGCTATACAGACAAAAATTGGTTTTCAGTTTGTACATTCTTCAGGATTTTTTTTTCCATCCAAGTCTGATTGAGAGTTTGTAGAAAAATGGCTTCAGATTTTCCACATACTACTCTTCAACATTCTTCCTAAATGTAACAATGTGAAACTCACTAGGACAATGGCTGTTTCTGTTTCCTTTCAAAATGCTGCCAACAATATTTTCTGAATGGAAGACATCATCTTGTAGCATAAAGGGACGAAAGGGGTTCTGGTCTGGCCGATGGTTGGTGGAGACATTTTGACTATATCTTGGACCTGCCCGGCCTCGCCCAAAATGGCGCCGGTATAAATGGGACTCGTAACTCCTTGCCCGCAAATGTATATCTAGAAAATGTTATTGTAAGTGGCCGTGTCGTATTTTAATTACAAAATGTACGTCCACCGATTCCGCAACTGTTAGACACCTTTGTTCTTGCAACCTAATGGCCCGCTCGTTACGTTCTTCTACAGTGTAAATGTCTCCTCATCATATACGATTTCAGTTTGCTCCGTGGCCGGCCCACGTGGTTATAGGCCCGTATTTGTATACTGACATTTTTACAATAAAGGTTTTTAAAACAAAACACGGTAGTAGTATTTACATTGGTAAAGTTTTTACTTTTAGTCACTGTTTTCGAATCAGTAAAGGCAAGTGAAATAAAGCAGTCCAATTACATGACGGATAAAAGGTATAATATGTAGGAACGCAGTAAAGATAAATGCTTAATAGCAGTTGTGTTTTTCATGTCTGCAATATAAAGTGATCGATAAGAATCTGATAATCAGGCGTATCGGCGACTAAGATAGCAGGCCGAATCTCTTTTACTCAACGGCTCCGTCATGGAAGGAAGAAACGCCCTTTTTCTCGAAAAAGGAATATATTTTACTTGCAAGACAGTTGTAGATTTTCCGGGAAAGTACATTAGCCTGGAATATTATAACATATGTTTGAAAAAAAAATATTGTTCGAAAACAATAAAAAGCGTAATTTTTAGGTCATATGACCAAGCTTTTCATCATTAAATTAACAAAAGTAAAATGAACCAATGAAAAGTTTTATTAACAAGTCACATGTCCTGTTATGCTTACGTTGCGCGCTGCGCGCCGCGCCGCGGATCACTTCCGGGTGCGGTAACGCGGCGTGTCATATAACGCATTACGCGACAACGTAGGTCAAGAATATAGTCAAAATGTCTCCACCAACCAGCGTTCGGAACACAACTCCTTTCAGCAGTCCAAAAAGTTCTGTTAAATGACAACAGAGGGGACAGGCAACAAGAACCATCAGTCAAAGAGGGGAGGGCAAGTTCTTCTCTTCCGGGTCATGTTGGGGCGCTACCGGAACTGATCGAATTGGTAGTCTACAGTGTTTCTGGATGTTTCAGACTAAAGCTGGCGTCAGCATGAGACCACTACCATCTCGTAGCTCCGTCGTGGCCATTCCACGAGCAATCATGGCAGCCGCTCCCCACCAGAAGCCTGCGGGAGTCGGAGGCCCCCAAGACTTTTGTAGAATCTTCACGGCTGAGGGGACGCTTTTCGAGAATGGGACCCAAGCCCTATCAGGGAAGCGTCCGAGTTCAAAGGTGTCCCAGGGCCATTTTAGTGGACCAGGCCCAAAACCGAAGAGCCGGCCGCCATTTTGAGAGTCCTGTGGCAGTCGCCTATCGCTGCACCGCAAGAATGGGCGCAATTCAGCTGGATGGTGGGCAAGACGCTGTAGCCGCAAGAGTGGGCGCAACTTAGCTGGATGGGACAAGGTTCAGAATTGAAGAGTCATCAAAAGGCAAAAAGTTCCGCCGGATCCCGGGAGCCGGCCGCCTATGTCGGGGGCGATCTCAGGCTACACCAGTGCTATAAGACTTGGGGAGGGTGTCGGAGCCAAGCGTCTTCTCCGAGTCCATGGCCATCACACCGCCCCTCAGGGGCCTCCGTCAAGCTGTTTAGGAAGGTAACATATCACATTGTTTTCTAATGCAGTCAGGTCCACAAACGACACTCACTTACTTTGAGAATAGTGAAGCTCCAGTAGGTGGAAATAAGCTTCAGACAGTGTTACAAGCGCTGCTCAGAACTCTTAACTATGGCACCCAACATCCAGAACTTATGCTATTTGAGAATGGCAGTGACATCGAAGCATCTCAGGGACCAAAACCATTAACGTACTTTCACGTATGAAAATCTTACTTGGGGAGGGGGCAGGAGCAAAGCGCCCCCTCCCAGTCAGCGCCACCACACAGTATGTTGAAAATTTGAAGCCATCGTTCTACAAAGTCAACCAAACTTGGATTAAAAATCTAGAAAAATGTACAAACTGAAAACCAGTTTTGGTCTGCATAGCATCAGTAGCAACGCTTGAGTCAGCTTTGTGTCAAGCCGCAAATTTGATTCAACTAAGCACAGACATTCAAAAAGGCTCAAATTCAGAACTCTAAACTATGGCACCCAACATCCAGGAGCTTGCCATCCGGATCTTGGAGCCTTGTGCTGCTTTCGATCTATTCACACATCGGTCCACTACTGACATCATCTTATAAACCAACGTTATGTAAATAGTTTTTTAATAAAATGTTTTACCCTGTTTCTTTGCTGGTGTGTTGTCTATATTTTTCATATTTGCATACGGTTTGTCGTTATTTTGTGCGGGATGGGTGATGGAGCCGAGCTGTCTTGCAGCCCTCATGGTGTGGAGCTCAGTTCATCTCACTATTTTCGTATTTCTCATGAAGGGTTGTTCCTAATATTTCTATTTTAGCGAGGTCAAAAAGAGATCCAATTAGTGCCTACTGATTTTGCTCGATTACTTTTATTTTTTTTACACGATTTTTCACTATCTGCAAAGACTAAACAGAGTATTGCGACTTTGTGCTTGTTTGTAAATAGAGAATGATCCAAAGAGAACCAATTCTAAAACAGTAAATGCTTGGACAACAATCAATCAAATGGAGAGACAAGCAGCCACGACGGATTACAACGGGGGTAAAGGCCTGCGTTAACTACCCTTCAGTATCTGCAAGGAGAGAGTACTACTATGACAAAAGAGGGGAGGGGGGGGGGTGCAGCGTTCAAAGCACATCAGCGTGCATAAATACGAAAATGTTTTTATCTATCACGTACTTGACATTTTTAAGCTTTTCATATTTGCTATTAAAAAACCAATGAAATTCACAGAAAAAACCATAGGTTATAGTGGATATATAGTTAGGATTTTGCATTTACAAAACCTTGAAAATTCAATGAAAAAACCATTGGTTTTAGGCCATATATAGTTAGGGATTAGCATTTACAAAACCTTATTTTACTCGCATAAAACCATTGAAATTCCATATATAGTTATAAGCGCTAACTATATATCGCGCACCCGCAATCCACTGCTGATGATGTCACATATTACATCATTCATGACATGGTTAGTGACATCACTGATGACATCACTGATGACATCTCAAATGACATCACTGATGACATCACTGATGACAACATCCAGTGACTGTATGTGTCTGTAAAGTTTAAATATGTTTTACATATTGAAGAATGAGTGGATGTATAAGTGTCTGGATGAAGAATTTAGTAGGTGCATGACTGACTGTATGAGTGAGTGATTAAATGTGTGTCACTGAGTGCATGGGTTAGTGACTAAACTGTCTTAATTTGTGCATCATTATGTCTGTTGTTCTGTAAACTGCTGCATGTGTTGATCAGGAGCTATATGAGTAACTATATGGGTTATTGATTGGTTGCCCAAGTATTTGTATGGGAGAATGAGTGTGTGTGTGGGTGGCTGGGAGGTGTATGACTCTGTGCATAGATGTGTGAGCAGTTGATTCACTAGATGTATGGGTTCAAAAGTGCATGTGGAAACAGCTGTATGGGCGGTTGACTGTGTGCATGAGTGTATTGGTGAGTGAATGGATATCTCAGTGCTACATGTCAAAGTAAGTACATATGTAAAACACAGTACATGTGAGAGTTGACATATATAAATAACTGTGCATAAGAGCCAGTGAATGTGTGAGTGGCTGTATGGATCATTGTGAACTTGTATCAGGGATTGTATAAGAGAGTAAATATGTGTTAGTATATGTTTGAATAAGTAAAGTTTGTATAACTGTATATTTGAGGAAATGGAGGTGTGATTGATTCTTTGCATGACTGACTAGGTGTGTGAGTAACTCCATGGATGAGTAACAGTCTATGAGTGTCTGTTTACACTGATTGTATCTAAGGTTATATTAGAGTCTGAAGAGGTTCATCGTATTATCACATGAATGATATCATCAGTGATGTTATCAGTCATGTCAAATGAGATGTTTTCAGTGATGTCATCAGTGATGTCATTTGAGATGTCATCAGTGATGTCATCAGTGATGTCACTAACCATGTCATGAATGATGTAATATGTGACATCATCAGCAGTGGATTGCGGGTGCGCGATATATAGTTAGCGCTTATAACTATATATGGAATTTCAATGGTTTTATGCGAGTAAAATAAAGTTTTGTAAATGCTAATCCCTAACTATATATGGCCTAAAACCAATGGTTTTTTCATTGAATATATATATATATATATATATATATATATATATATATATATATATATATATATATATATATATATATATGCACCTCTTTTTATTGGAAAGGAGGAATGGATGTCACTGACCATGTCATGAATGATGTAATATGTGACATCATCAGCAGTGGATTGCGGGTGCGCGATATATAGTTAGTGCAACTAACTATATATGGAATTTCAATGGTTTTGTGTGAGTAAAATAAGGTTTTGTAAATGCTAATTCCTAACTATATATGGTCTATAACCCATGGTTTTTTCAGTGAATTTTTAAGGTTTTGTAAATGCTAATTCCTAACTATATATGGTCTATAACCTATGTTTTTTTCAGTGAATTTCAATGGTTTTTTAATAGCAAATATCAAAAGCTGTAAAATGTATTCTTATTCTAATTCAAAAATATATTTTTTATATTTTTGTAATATATTTTTTTTATTTATATATTTTTTAAATTATTTTTTTTTGTTTCGCTGCCGGTCCGCGAACCGGGCAGCTTCCCGTTAGCTTCAATTTGTTCCACGACCCGGTCCGCGAACCGGTAAACGTTCCGTTAGCGCAAGTACCGTGTTAGAAAGCAACATCGTGACGCATCGCATAAGCGCGACGTATCACATTACCGCGTAATGCGTCTTATGACGCGCCGCGTTAGCGCACCCGGAAGCGCTCCGGAACGCGAAATGAGGCGCGAAGTGCAGCGCACCGGAAGCAATCCAGGGCGCGGCACGGAGCGCGTAACGTAAGCATACCAGGTCATGTGACTTGTTTATAAAACTTTTCATTGGATCATTTTACTTTTGGTTTCCTAATGATGGAAGGCTTGGTCATATGACCTTAAAATAACACTTTTCATTGGTTTAGAACATTTTTTTTCCCAAATGATGAAAGCCCCACCTTTTTTCCTCACTCTGACTTTCATTTTTATGAGAGAAAGACCTACATTGACTACCTTACAAATGGCTTCAATGATCGCTGCTGCTAGTGGACCCCCACCACCACCACAACCTCCTAGGAAGAGAAGACCACCTCCTCAGGTCACCTCCAACAAGAGGAGGAAGAAGAGGAAGAAGAGGAAGAGGAGCAAGGGACAGGGAGGTTTTTACCAGAACAGCCAAGGAGGTCCCATATAAAAGAAAATTATATTTGGCAATTTTTTTCATTTCCTGAAGGACAAAAAAAGGTGAACGCCCGGTATGTTACCTGCCTGATTTATAAAAATTAACTGTCCAGAGGAACAGAAAAAAATACAGTTATGGTAATTATACCATGCATCGCCATATGGAGAGGTGGCACCCGATAAATTACAGTGGTGCACAAATACGTGATCTTGTGGATAACCCCCGACCTGTGGCCAGTACATCCACCAATGAAGAGGCAGTGACGGGATCAGAGGCAAGGGAGACAGTCCCAAATATACAGATGAAATTTGGCCAAGTGAAATTTACCTGTATAATTTACGGAAAATTAATTTCCTATGGAGAGAGGAGTGTAACTCTAATCATAGAGCTTTTGAACATCATCAATGTACAAAACGCCCCAGAAAATAAATTTTCTTTTTTTTTTGTTGCTCCTGTTGAGCCCTTTCTAATGAATCATTTTTGTTCCCCCCCTCCCAAAAATAACAAAAAAAATATAAAACCGTTCAAAAAATACAAAAAAACTATAAAAATGTTCAGAAAAATAATAAAAAAATATAAAACAACAAAAATATTTAAAAAAAAGTTATTTTCAGAACTACCTCCCCTTTATAAGAAATTGCTAGAATGTTTAGCACTCTGGCAACCTCTATTTCTTTTGATTCGCTTCCCGGTTCGCGCGCCGGTACGCGAACCGGAAGCAAACTAAAAAAGTGGACTGAGAAAAGGAGTGGAAAGAGTAGTATAAATAAGTAATAGAAAAAGAAATGAGGGAAGTAGCAAAGGCAGGAAACTGAGGGTTAAAGAAATGAAGCAGTGGAACTAATAAAAGTTAAATTTGATAGAGATGTAACGTAAAGAGTACTAAACATTTACCTTATAATTGTCGTTAACTTAGTCACTTGTTATTTTTATACTTTTAATCTGTGTAAGAAAGAACAACATTTTTTAAATTAATAGAAGGTAGTAAAAGATGAGTGAGCATGAGACAAGATGAATACATATTAAAAATCACAATTCAAAGTACAAAATTAATTATACATATTTAATGGTTTATTTTTGCTGTTCTCAGAATATATCAAATTTCACTGAAAACAGTGAGTTGAAGGTATTCATCATATAACAGCGGGGAAAAAAAACCACAATCAAAATGATTGTGTTTAAAAAACCCATAAAATATAATCAATCACAAATCAGAACTCCTCAAAAGTAACTTACTTTCTATGACGTCAAAGGATGTCCTATGAACAGCTTATACTCTGTTGTGCTGTTACTATTTTCTGCCCGACACTTTCTGAAAGATAAACTCCATCGTTTTAAGGAAAATGAGACATACAAAGCAATTTAAAACAGCACACTAAATTACAGCAACACCTAGAATCATTATAATCCAGTTACCTACCCTAAATTCTCACTTCTGAAAACAAGTCAAAAGGCAACATTGCTTCATACTAAAATGGTAATCATTGCCGAAAGACTAGCCTTTTTTATATTTCAAATAAGCTGTGTAATATCCTGATGTTGTCAAAGGACTATCATAATATATAATAGCTGCAGTTACAAATGTTCTTCCTGAAATCCATGACTGTGTAGCCAAAACATTTTTAATTAGACTTGACAACTTATTTTCATCCAGTTTATGTAGTTGAAATTGTAAATTGACATTTCACCCATAAGTTTCCATAAATAATGTGGACAGCATTGCAGACTTACATTTCCTCTACTCCTTGTTTTGATCTGCTGCTTGAATTAGCTTATAAACACAAACAGTTTTCGCTCTGTACTACAATTATCCACAAGGCCATATAGAGTAGGAGCCATTATAACCTCTTGAAATTCCTCAGAACAAATCCCAAGATTCCTTCCCTAAAATTTTGGTTGTAAAACACCAGGTCAGAATTTTGAAGGTGGAAAGGCAATGTTTTTTTGAAAATTAAAACAGAATCATTGCAGAATGACCAGCCGTTTCTAGACTTTAAATAAGCTGTGTAATGTCCTGATGTTGTTGAAGGACCGTCATGATATATAATTGCTGCAGTTATAAAAGTCCTTCCTGATTTTGACAACTGTGAAGCCACAACATTTTTAATTAAAGTTGTCAATTTTGTTCCATCAGGCCAACATCGTTGGAACATTAAAATGACATACTGGCCATATGTTCGTATAAATAATGTGGACAGCATTGCTGACTTACATTGGCTACACTCCATGTTGTGATCGGCTGATTTTACTAGCTTATTAAAGGACACTGATTTACTGTCTGGCAAAGTTAAATATATAAATCTTTCTGAGTCTACACTACTAGTACTTGATAGCCTACAGTTCTCGCAGTCATGCTGCCATTGATAAGAAAGGCCAAACAGGTGATCTACATCTACACCTTCATCTTGTAACACATCAAGCATATACATTAAAAACTCTTGACAATCTTGCTGAATATTTTGAGAGAATTGCGTTTGACCTGAACATATGTCTAACAAATTTCGAATTTCAGACACACTTTCGATTTTTGTTCTATCAGTGCTACATTTCTCTAGCACAGAATTCAGCAAGCAGCAAAAACTTTGATCCGAATTGATCACAATCTGTTCTTTTAAAGTTTCTAGAGAAAAGACAACATTAACCACTACATTAGCATAGCAGTTGACACCAGACTATTTTCAAATTGAAAACCAACAACATCTTCAACAGAATCCTTTTTCTTTCTGCTTATAATTTCAGGTTCATCGACTTTTTGTCTTTTTGCTACAACCTCCCGACTATTGGTCACATTTCTTCCTTTCCGGCCTACCACACGTTTCTCAAACAAAGGATATTGAGGCAAATGTGGCGCATACTCTTTTCTTAACCCATTGTATTCCTTAACACAATCTAGATCCGCAAAAATGTTTGTGACATCACACTCAATCAAGTACAATCCCGATAAAGTTCTAACTCGTGACAATGCCACATATGCCATACCCTCCTTGAACACAGAACTGCCAATATTCACCAATGCACTGTCTACACTTAAACCTTGCGATTTATGGATTGTCACCGCATATGCCAAGCAAACAGGAAATTGCTTACGGCGAACATATAAGTCTTCTACAAGCAAAAACCTAGCAGAGCAACGACCAATTAGCTGTACTTCCTCAATACCATCAAATTTAATTTTTAAAAATTCAATTCCATCTCTATTTCTGTATTTCTCAAAATCAACAACATTACCCATTGATCCATTTACCAGACCTCTTTCAACATGTAAATTCCTTCTTAAAATTATACGACAATTTAAGCACACATTCAGAGTCTTTTCAAAACCTGCAGTTTTAGATATAGTCTTCTCTAATGAATCCAATTTAGATTTCAAATTCTCAGACAAAATAATTGTTGCTCCCATATGCTCTACTCTGTCAATAGCTTCCAGTTTCACAATCTCTTGGTTTTCTAAATGCAACATTTTGTTGTTGAAGATGGCACATTCTGCAAGAGTTGGCATCAAACATATTCCAGATTTCTTCTCAGTAATTTTCCGAAAAATATTCTCAGGTACAACGTCTTCTTCTGGATACAAATTTGACAGTAATCGTGCATGTAAAGCTTCTTTCCCATGCTCGGTCACTTTTCCAATTCTAACATCTTGTAGAATATTCTTATAATCTTCATCCTTTGCTTGACGCATATTTTCACGCAGTTCAGCATAATTGAAGTTTAACCATATATTGACGTTGCCAATACTCCCTAGACACTTCCTGGTATCTTCATGTGTGAGCATTTTGAACACAGGTTGTCCTTTCACTGGTGTCAGCTGCAGAAGATCACCGAAAACAATGATGTGTTTGCCACCAAATAACACATCATACTCTGTTTTAAGAACTTCTTGCATTCTCAAATGCACAAAGGCAAGCATGACATTGGAAACCATGCTTTCTTCGTCAATGATAAGAAGTTTCATTTTCCTCAAGACTCTTGAAACTTCCCAACAAGCATCTCCAGATAACTTGTGGTATTGTAATTTGTTATCATGCTCCACTGGCAGCATCAGTAGCCGATGCAAAGTAATACCTTTAATGTTATGTGCTGCCAGTCCAGTTGGAGCGGTGACAACACAAGACAGCGATGACTCAGTCCTTTTCTGCAAATAACATGAAATTGCTTTAATGAGGAAACTTTTTCCAGTTCCCGCTTCTCCACTCATGTACAGTCGGACAGTCTTCAACGACGAACATGAGCACTCTTTCTTCTCATGACTAAATCCATGATCAATTTGGTTGGTAACTTCGTCATATATTTTCCTCTGCTCAACGTTGAGTTGTCTTTCCAAGTCTTCTAAGTTAACCGCATCCTCCTGAGCATGTGCCTTAGCTCTTTCCACTTCAATCATAGCAGTGGCAGCTTCATTTTCGATAACTGGTCCTCCTAGTGGATCCTGACTCAATGAAACAGAACTCTGCCTGTCCTGAGAACTGTCTCTAGCAATCTCGGCTGCAATCGTTGCTTCCTGCTCGATTTCCGCATTCAACATTTCTAGATATTTGGGAAAACAGGACATTCTATGGTCTCTTTGGCTGCATTGAAAGAGTCTTCGTAACAGAGGAAATCTCCAAGCAGTTCCTCTTCTTGCCGCCAAGACTTGAAAAGTTGCAAAAGAGCTAAATAGAAAAACTCTTTTCTTTCAGGAGATTCACCACTTAATTTTCGATGATTTACCAATTGGCATTTTCTTTGCTTGACCAGACATCCCTCACTTCCAATTACAGCATATACTCCTTTATAAATATCTTCTTTGATGTTCCTTTTGAATATGTAATTTTGCAGAACCTCATACAGACAAACATTCTCGAGGTGACTGCTTCTATTTGGATAATATGTATCCAACATGTTGGTCTTCAAAATATCTGTACTGTTTGGCTCCTTTTCCGCCAAATACTCAATTTCCCGTACAGGTTTCAGAACTCGATTACGCGTTGCAGCAAGACCAAGACTCGCCCAAATGATACTCCTGGATTTGGCATAAAGACTTGCTGAAGACAACCGGTCAGAACATTCGTAAGCACCGATTTCTCGATGCGACAACATCTACAGACTGAAACTGTACAACTTCTTACTGAGGCTCTTTTCATGGGAAATGTCCTCCCACATATCCTTCAATTCTGTTTTTTCTTTTTTGGTGATGTAAGATGTCACATACCGAGCCACAGCCATACAGTTATCAGCCACAAACTGTATATCCATGTTAGCATTCCACATGGACAAAATCACTGGGTTGTAGTCATTGATATACTTGGACTCTTCGTTCCTTTTCAAATTGTATGTATTTTTGGGTGATTTTCTCGTCACATTATGTCGCAGAGAAGACATCAAATTGTTCGCTCTTCCTTTAGATATCACCAATCGTGGAAATCCAAAACGACATTTTGTATAGTACTTGTTCTTGTTTCTGAATTTACGACGACAGTACTTCCCACAACGATGGCTTTGAAACCGTAAAACTTGTTCTCTTAGACTTTTGTCTTCCTTTGTCTTTGGAACAGCACATGTAGAATACTGTTCTATGAAATTCATCACTAAGTCATCCGGATCTGTTCCAAATTTGGGAGCATCTTTGATCCACAGCAGCATATGTATATGAGGAGCACCTCTTGCTTGGTACTCCTTTCTCCAGAAGAAATCCAACACCTCTCCAAGAGGTGGATTTTTCTTGTTCATGATGAAAGACATCATAGCTTCAAATCTATGATTGAAGTACCTGCATACATTCACTGGATCCAAAGAACACAGTTCTCCGGGTGTCTTGAATTCGATATTTTCAATGTTTCCATTTGCCTCTCGTAGAAATTCAAGTAAGTCTTCCCAGACATACTCGGCACAGCTGAGAGTGAGGAACCATGTGGGAGTTCCTAAGTTCCTCAGCATACATTTCAAATCACCATGACGACAGTACCAGTACTCATTAGTACCACGCTGACATGCCATGAGATTAATCAGGTCAGAATCCAAAATACTATCTTGCACATTGACTTTATCCATAAAGTCACTTGCCGAGATGTTTTGCATCTGTACACCACTTTTCAAGATGTGGTTCACTGCATATGACAGTCCAGACAGATCGCTTTCAAACAGTAGATGAAACAAATAGGGAATGCATTGACGAAACCTAGGATCTTCTACATACAATCGTAAAGTCCGGTATTCAGAAGCAGGAATTTGAACAGGTCGCTCATCATATCTTCCTCCTTGACCTGTTGGAAATAGCTGTGGGAAACACCGAGCTTCCAAACTTTCCTCCCAAACACTAATAGGACTCCCTTTGGCTTGTTTCATTTGAAACAACTCAATAGCATTCCCCATGACTTCCTTAGAATGCAAAGGATGAACACTATAATGTTCATATATTTCTTCATTTTTAGAGGGTTCTACTTTTTCAATTTGACCAGCACACAAATCGCTATCCTCTTCTTCACTTACTTCCTCTTCTGCAACATATACATTCTTGTAGTACTTATTGTTTTTCTTCAAATACAATGTTGCCTTTTTGACTTTCCTAACATCCACTAAATCTTGCCATATTTTCTTACTCTTTGTCGGAACCCCATTAACTAAGATAACCAGAGGTTCCTCTTCCACTTTTTCTACTCCATTTGTATTAATATTTTTTTTAAATCTAGAGGCAAATAAACAACTCTTCCCTTTAATCCTCTCTGTAAATCTGATGGAGGCAATTTCCCTGTCTTTGGCTCCATTCTTACAATAGCCTGAAAGGGATGCACACTTTGAATCAAAATAGATTAATAAGTATTTAAATCCTTCAATTCAGAAGGAATGTCAACCAATTCCAGATTATTATGAACCGCTCTAGCAGGCATCCGGTTTTGATTTAATTTGTTACAACAATAAGTACACACACATTGATCCAAACCCAAATCAAAACAATTTTCTACCATCAAGTATGTTGCAAAATCCTTCCATTCACTATTATTTTCCCTTTCACTTTTCGCATATAAGTCCACTAACTTAGTCTGATTCTTATAATAAGTGCGTCGACAACACACACAAGTGAAATTAGGCCTCTCACTTGATTTCACCTGAAACGTGGCAATTTCCTTTTGAAAATTATCTGTACTGGAAACATGTAAACTAGCTTCCACATTACCTTCTTCTTCTGGGTCAATTTCAACATTCTCCTCTTTACTTGTAAAGTAACAAAACTCAATTTCTTCACAAATATTCTTCACATCTACTTCAGAACCATGCAAAAGAGCAGTGCATAATTGTTTAAACATAATTGCTGGACTCTTACCATAATACAACATTCTAACTAATTTCCTCACTTTACTATGATGCACTGCTAGCATCCTGAAATGATGAAAAACACTCTGGCATACTCTCCTGGAAAGACAAGCCAGTGAATGACCATGCAAACCTGTCACTTCTCTCGCTCTGCAAGAATCTAATTCTTGCAACAATTTTATTTTCAGTTTTAAACTTTTCTTATTAAATGTCCGTACAAAATCACAAAGAAAATTGATGGAATCCTGTCGCACACTGCAAATAGAACTACACTTTCAGGTATACACTGGTCCCTTAGGACGTCTCCCTAAAACTTCATTACCTAACACCTCTTCTGCCTCTGTTGACACAAGTTTTTCTTTTTCAACCGGACAACCATCTTTCACCTCATAAGCTCGACCACTGGTGTCAACTGCATGCACCAAATTATTGTCCTGAAAATAACTCTCCTCATTAAAAAATGCCTCACAACTTGAACTATTCATCCATTCTCCTGAGAAAACTTCACAAAAATTACTTCTATTAACTACTCTCTTCCATCTACTATTTGATTTGAAATCATAAATTACCTTGTTTAGTTTCCTAATTCTATTGATTACCAAAATAAATAACTTTCGCTTAATTTCAAAAGCCTGATCAATAATTAACTCTACATTTTTCTTTCTCTTATAAAAAGCCACTTTCTGTTGACCTTTCTTTAAATTTTTTAACAAATTGCCAATTATCCTGTTGCGGAACATTCGTCTACGAATGTCCCTAAACAGATTTGTCCTTCTACTGCCATGCACAGAGTTATCTCCTGCTCTACCAGTAACATTTTTGATTGGCCTTTCCTTTCCGTTTAAATTGGCTCTCTTTTTCTGGACTAAAACTTGTTCTGTAGTGGTCTGATGGGAATTGCTCTAGCATCTGTGTTTCAATAGCATTTGCCCACACATGTATCCAACTGTCTCACAGCCATCCATATAGTTGCACACCGTCCTTGACCTGGTCTGCTCTGTTTTGTGTTTTATATTCCAATATATGCCAAAGACAGAAATCGAACTGGTCCAACCAATTTTTTCCACAATTTGAGAAAGCACGGAAACATGTGAATAAATTTGTTTCTGCTTACATGAGAGACTATGGAATGGGTTCAATATACAACAATAACTTGCGTTACAACATGCAAGACATCTACAGAGGAGATGGTGTGCACTTCTCAGATGAGGGGAATAGAATATTCCTCCTGAATTTAAAACTTTGCATTGGAACCTACTTGTAGGTACCTAAATCAGCCACAGAACCCAATAGCTCTTTTCAGAGCTACCCTACCTCTGATCATTCTAAACGTTTATCTTTTTCTAACTTTTTTCACTATTTTTCACCAAAGTACGCTCCCCGGTTCGCTTACCGGTGCGCATACTGGGCGCTCCCCACGAAATTTTTCAAATTTGTATTTTTTATTTTTGCATATATCAGCGTCCTAAGCCCCCCTCAGAAAACCTAGAGGGGTCACAAAGTGTCTACCGTGCCCCCTCTACCCATTCCGAACATTGTTTCCCTTCCATCTTGTGTCTCAATTCTACCGATACACAAAATGGAGGACTCCCTTAACGCTGCCGGTACGCGTACCGGGGTGCGCACCGGTGAGCGCTCGCTAAAAAAAGGTGGGAAAGTAATCTACAGAAAAACCACTGGAGACACTTTCATCAAATATAGAATAGGCCCTACTACATAGCAGTCCCTACCATTTACCCACATTTGATGGAATTCCATTGAGAAAATTATGCTGTAGGACTGACTAAATATCCTGAGGTAAATTACATGACAGAAACACATATGAAGTGTTAGAATTGACAACCAATTAAAATGTTACTTTCATTTTCTACTATTATTTCAAGACATTTGATTGGTTATGTACCTCAATATATATAAAGAAAGAGAAACACAGCCATTTTGACTACTACTTCCTGAAGTACATTTCAAGAGCATTTTGACTGTCAACTTTAACTTCTTTTTCAAAGGTAAGATATAATTTTAAAAATTTGAAAGGAGAACTATGTTATGCACTTTAAATTAAATAAGGAAAACGTTTTCAGATAGTTACATACTGTCCCTCTATAAGAGTTAGTCATTGAGAAAGACTTAATTATTTAAATTATTGATTGAGTTAGGCTTCTGTGGTATAATTATGAATTTACTTAGGCTTCATCACAGGCACTTTTTAATAGTTTTACTTCCTGCCTGAAACCATGCACTGCCCAAAGATTACTTCACTGTTAAAAACTCACAAGCACCTGTCTGAACTTAAACCCAACCGTGCCCTATCTCCACTGATATATTTTTTTTATGCAATTAACAGCAAGAAAATGGAAGCACAGCCAAAAGAAAATACAATTTCATTTGAAATTAGGATTGAAAGCAAAGCAAACCAAGAAAAAGAAGAACTAGAGTTTATGGATGAATCAGTAGACCAAGAATTTTTAAAATGTGCTGAAGAATGTGAATGCGATTCTTGGAATGAAAAGAAGGACATTCCTGATGATTTAATGTTAGAAATTCTCTTAGATTTTGAAAAATCAGAACAATAAATTTAAATTTTAAAAGTTAAAATAGTTTGAGACATTATTCTTTTTAATATGAAAATTATGAAATAGTACCCAAAAAGATAAAATATAATCTGAGACTTAAAATATACTGTGCAACTTTTTTTGTGTTACATAGTAAGTTTGCTCATAGTTACTTCCTTTCTCCCACTATATTATCTCCAATGTGTATTTAACATCTCTTTATCATCTCCTGCCTCCATGTTCTTTCTGCTTTCCTCACAGACTATGCTATGAATCCCATATACAACAATAACTTCTGAAACAACATGCAAGATATCTACAAAGAAAACGGTGTATATTTATTTTTAGACTCTGCATTGGTACCTACATGTTGGTACTTAAATAAAAAAAAAAATACAACAAAAAGAACGAACAATAAACATACAATATTTGAACATTCTTTCATTCTTTTTTCCGTATATTACGCTCCCCGGACCGCTTCCCTGTGCGCAAACCGGGCGCTCCCCCCACAAAAAAAACGATAATAAAATTATTTTTTTTTGCCCCACGGGGCCCTTTTAAAGCCCCCTCATCCAACCTAGGGGGTCAGGGAGGATGTACTCTGCCCCCTTATGCTCATTTCCCCCTTTGTTTTTGCCACCTCTTGTGTCTCGATCCTACCGAGACACAAGATGGCGGCCGCTCCGGACTGTTTAGAATGTTCACAGTCACCGGGGAGCCAATCCGCTTCTCCTCGCGAAGTTCCAAACGCGTCAGGTACGAGAACCGGGGCGCTAACCGGGACGCTGTCACAGATATATCTGTTTTTTAAAACGTTAATTTCTCAAAATCCACTGGAGCACATATATTGAGACATAGCAAAGGCACGTCGGGCAAACCATATCTACTATTTTGCCAAGTTTCGTATAAATCCATTCTTTTTTCTCGGCCCCCCCTTGATCAAACCCCCCCAAATTATAAGGGGCTGCTCAGAAACAAAATGTGCCATTTTCCTGAAAATTTCAGCCAATTCCGTCCACAAACGCTAAAGTTATTCGACATAGAATTTTCAGAAATCCCATATATATATATATATATATATATATATATATATATATATATATATATATATATATATATATATATATATATATATATATATATATATATATATATATATGTATATGTCAGCAAACTTCTCCGAGGGCAAGAAGAAGAGGCCACAGTAGGGGAGAGAGAGGAGGTTACTTTAATGCCAGCAAAACCAAGTAACAGGGCGGATGCATTTCGGCTTGGTGTTGAGCCTCTTCAGCGCCAGATGGTTGTAGCAGGATGCAAATGTTTTTCACCGGTATAAATACCAATTAACCTCCTGCCAGGTGAGAGATAGGCTCCGCCCCCCGAACAGCGTGAGATCGTGATGGCTGTGAGCTTTAGTCATGTGGGACGCCCAATGCGTCAGGACTGCATATACCAGAATGCTGTAGGCTAAACTGATGCAGCAACGGGGGAAATAAAAGTGTCACGGGCCAAAGTCACCTTAAAATAGCATAGCTTGTGCCTCCTCGTCTCCCCAAACCGCACCAACCATAAAGTCCCGGCATTTCAATTGGCAGGGGCAGGTCCGGAAATCCAGCTCGCCCGGCGTGGGGCACAATTGCTCCAACACTGCCTCATAACTTGCCGAGTCCGAAGGTGGGCCCCAGTCCTCCCAGTAACCTGGGTACAGAAACATCCACCAAAGTAGAAAAACCAGCGTGACTGGGGCCAGCTTGCAGTGCGGGAGCCTCTTACAGCGCGATACTGGTTGTCACGCTAATTAAATGTCAGCAAACTTCTCCGAGGGCAAGAAGAAGAGGCCACAGTAGGGGAGAGAGAGGAGGTTACTTTAATGCCAGCAAAACCAAGTAACAGGGCGGATGCATTTCGGCTTGGTGTTGAGCCTCTTCAGCGCCAGATGGTTGTAGCAGGATGCAAATGTTTTTCACCGGTATAAATACCAATTAACCTCCTGCCAGGTGAGAGATAGGCTCCGCCCCCCGAACAGCGTGAGATCGTGATGGCTGTGAGCTTTAGTCATGTGGGACGCCCAATGCGTCAGGACTGCATATACCAGAATGCTGTAGGCTAAACTGATGCAGCAACGGGGGAAATAAAAGTGTCACGGGCCAAAGTCACCTTAAAATAGCATAGCTTGTGCCTCCTCGTCTCCCCAAACCGCACCAACCATAAAGTCCCGGCATTTCAATTGGCAGGGGCAGGTCCGGAAATCCAGCTCGCCCGGCGTGGGGCACAATTGCTCCAACACTGCCTCATAACTTGCCGAGTCCGAAGGTGGGCCCCAGTCCTCCCAGTAACCTGGGTACAGAAACATCCACCAAAGTAGAAAAACCAGCGTGACTGGGGCCAGCTTGCAGTGCGGGAGCCTCTTACAGCGCGATACTGGTTGTCACGCTAATTAAATGTCAGCAAACTTCTCCGAGGGCAAGAAGAAGAGGCCACAGTAGGGGAGAGAGAGGAGGTTACTTTAATGCCAGCAAAACCAAGTAACAGGGCGGATGCATTTCGGCTTGGTGTTGAGCCTCTTCAGCGCCAGATGGTTGTAGCAGGATGCAAATGTTTTTCACCGGTATAAATACCAATTAACCTCCTGCCAGGTGAGAGATAGGCTCCGCCCCCCGAACAGCGTGAGATCGTGATGGCTGTGAGCTTTAGTCATGTGGGACGCCCAATGCGTCAGGACTGCATATACCAGAATGCTGTAGGCTAAACTGATGCAGCAACGGGGGAAATAAAAGTGTCACGGGCCAAAGTCACCTTAAAATAGCATAGCTTGTGCCTCCTCGTCTCCCCAAACCGCACCAACCATAAAGTCCCGGCATTTCAATTGGCAGGGGCAGGTCCGGAAATCCAGCTCGCCCGGCGTGGGGCACAATTGCTCCAACACTGCCTCATAACTTGCCGAGTCCGAAGGTGGGCCCCAGTCCTCCCAGTAACCTGGGTACAGAAACATCCACCAAAGTAGAAAAACCAGCGTGACTGGGGCCAGCTTGCAGTGCGGGAGCCTCTTACAGCGCGATACTGGTTGTCACGCTAATTAAATGTCAGCAAACTTCTCCGAGGGCAAGAAGAAGAGGCCACAGTAGGGGAGAGAGAGGAGGTTACTTTAATGCCAGCAAAACCAAGTAACAGGGCGGATGCATTTCGGCTTGGTGTTGAGCCTCTTCAGCGCCAGATGGTTGTAGCAGGATGCAAATGTTTTTCACCGGTATAAATACCAATTAACCTCCTGCCAGGTGAGAGATAGGCTCCGCCCCCCGAACAGCGTGAGATCGTGATGGCTGTGAGCTTTAGTCATGTGGGACGCCCAATGCGTCAGGACTGCATATACCAGAATGCTGTAGGCTAAACTGATGCAGCAACGGGGGAAATAAAAGTGTCACGGGCCAAAGTCACCTTAAAATAGCATAGCTTGTGCCTCCTCGTCTCCCCAAACCGCACCAACCATAAAGTCCCGGCATTTCAATTGGCAGGGGCAGGTCCGGAAATCCAGCTCGCCCGGCGTGGGGCACAATTGCTCCAACACTGCCTCATAACTTGCCGAGTCCGAAGGTGGGCCCCAGTCCTCCCAGTAACCTGGGTACAGAAACATCCACCAAAGTAGAAAAACCAGCGTGACTGGGGCCAGCTTGCAGTGCGGGAGCCTCTTACAGCGCGATACTGGTTGTCACGCTAATTAAATGTCAGCAAACTTCTCCGAGGGCAAGAAGAAGAGGCCACAGTAGGGGAGAGAGAGGAGGTTACTTTAATGCCAGCAAAACCAAGTAACAGGGCGGATGCATTTCGGCTTGGTGTTGAGCCTCTTCAGCGCCAGATGGTTGTAGCAGGATGCAAATGTTTTTCACCGGTATAAATACCAATTAACCTCCTGCCAGGTGAGAGATAGGCTCCGCCCCCCGAACAGCGTGAGATCGTGATGGCTGTGAGCTTTAGTCATGTGGGACGCCCAATGCGTCAGGACTGCATATACCAGAATGCTGTAGGCTAAACTGATGCAGCAACGGGGGAAATAAAAGTGTCACGGGCCAAAGTCACCTTAAAATAGCATAGCTTGTGCCTCCTCGTCTCCCCAAACCGCACCAACCATAAAGTCCCGGCATTTCAATTGGCAGGGGCAGGTCCGGAAATCCAGCTCGCCCGGCGTGGGGCACAATTGCTCCAACACTGCCTCATAACTTGCCGAGTCCGAAGGTGGGCCCCAGTCCTCCCAGTAACCTGGGTACAGAAACATCCACCAAAGTAGAAAAACCAGCGTGACTGGGGCCAGCTTGCAGTGCGGGAGCCTCTTACAGCGCGATACTGGTTGTCACGCTAATTAAATGTCAGCAAACTTCTCCGAGGGCAAGAAGAAGAGGCCACAGTAGGGGAGAGAGAGGAGGTTACTTTAATGCCAGCAAAACCAAGTAACAGGGCGGATGCATTTCGGCTTGGTGTTGAGCCTCTTCAGCGCCAGATGGTTGTAGCAGGATGCAAATGTTTTTCACCGGTATAAATACCAATTAACCTCCTGCCAGGTGAGAGATAGGCTCCGCCCCCCGAACAGCGTGAGATCGTGATGGCTGTGAGCTTTAGTCATGTGGGACGCCCAATGCGTCAGGACTGCATATACCAGAATGCTGTAGGCTAAACTGATATATGTATATATATACTCTCCAAACTTGCCCTAAGCAATGAGTCGCACTCCAAACACTAACATAAAGCTATGCTTTTAATCAGGTATGAACATGACACACCAGTAGATTCAATCATTAGCTGTTCCCTCGAGTCTTCGCCTTACGCGTTTCAAAGGAATAACCTTCTTCTTCAGAGGCATATGAAGACAGACAATTCTTTGCAGTTTCCTGTTCAGTTCCACTTAATTAATGTTGAAGTCCACGCCCCCAGATGGGCTGCTCGTTTGAGATACCTGTGGAGCATTCTGGGAACTGCAGTCCAGGAAAGTTCCTTGCTAGTCATGGGAGCACAAATGCACTGTAAATAACCATTTCAAGCCCGCAATGGGCCTCCGCTGATGGGCGCTGCTCTTAATCCTAATTGGTGTTTCCAAAGGCAGGGCTCGGATACATCGGGCCCCTTGGCCCCCTCATTCTGGGGTGGTGCGTCCTCGGCAGCGGGGCACGCCGCCCAAAATATACGCTCCAAACTTGCCCTAAGCAATGAGTCGCACTCCAAACACCAACATAAAGCGATGCCTTTAATCAGGTATGAACAGCACACGCCAGTAGATTCAATCAACAGCTGTTCCCTCGAGTCTTCACCTTACGCGTTTCAAAGGAATAACCTTCTTCTTCAGAGGCATATGAAGACATGAAGGTTTATGACATATCATAGCCTATGCAAGATTGCAGTTCCTGTGTACAAATTGTGTGAACAAGACAGCGTTGGCTGTTGGAACGCGTTACCCTATGTAATAAAAATTTCACTGCGGCTAACCCGAGAGTGCTGACATTCCCTTTTTCATGTGTGCAAAATATATATATACTTTTCCCTATATATATATATATATATATATATATATATATATATATATATATATATATATATATATATATATATATATGTATATATATATATATATATATTCAAAATAGGAATCCAGATTTCGCAGTTTCGGCAACTGAAAGCATCCAGGCACTCACGAACAGGGTTTATCAAAAAGCTTATTTATTAAGCATATATCATCAACGCGTTTCGGGAGTCACGCTCCCTTGCTCAGTATATTCTTTATTCCAGCATGGAACACAGTTCATAGAACTACACCCCCAACGCGTTTCAGCGACAACTCACCTTGGTCACGGCGAGTTGTCGCTGAAACGCGTTGGGGGTGTAGTTCTATGAACTGTGTTCCATGCTGGAATAAAGAATATACTCACGAACTTTGCTGGATGGTTTGATTTGATGGTGAGCATTACATGGATTTCGAGTGCATTTTCACGCTTGTCAGCGTGTGGTGAAACGGAATACATACAGGGTGCCTTTGACCCTGGTATGCACCGCAGTCCGAGGGTCCCGGTTTCTCAAAGGATGTGAATTGTTTATATATATATATATATATATATATATATATATATATATATATATATATATATATATATAATCATACAGCATCCAAATAATGAGGCTTACACATTCCACCACCTTACATTCATCTAGACAAATTTAATACAGTAATGAAAGTCCCTCACCATATCCCCCAGCGTGTTCTCCCATTTCGTTAGACAACATCTCCTTTCACGTATTGGCAGTTTAGCACTCATGCACAGATCCATTCCGCTCCTCCAGAAGTGGATACATCAATGCCCCAGTGTCTAGCTAGGTCTCTGTGTTTACTACCATCAATCCCTTTGGGACAGTACTAGTTCTCCCCTAAACCCTAATATCGTGATTGTGGCTTCTAGTTCAAATTGTTCTTCCAGGTCCCCGGCCAATTCAGCATGTACATTTGTATAACATCTCTGTATATCTGACCAATTCCAGATTGTATGATGGACTGGACCAGCTTTTTTTCCGCATCGTACATGTCAGTTTGGGGACTAAATCCATGCAAACAGTCGGGCCCTGGGGTTGTATATTATATGCAGTACAGACATGGCCATCCTCAATCTTACTAAGGACATTTAGATGTTACTGGACAAAGGAGACTCATGCCTACTCGTTCTAATTTTCCTCTCAGCAGTATTCAACACCTTCAACCATGACACACTCAGAAACACCCTAAAATCGCACATGGGCATTAGAGGCACAGTTTTGAAATGGTTCTCTTCATTTCTTAACAAACGATTGCAATTAATCTAGCTAAAAGATGCTTGCACAAGCCCAACCCTGATCAACCAAGAGGCTCCGCAGGGCTCTACAAAATTCCCCACTCTCTTCAATCGCTACTTGGAGTCAATGATCTTGATTTTCCAGCAAGCCAACCTAACATCCTACTGCACAGGAAACTCAACTCTGCATAAACTCTTCATAAACATCTCCTCTCTCAACCGAAGTCTTACAGCTAATACTAACCCTAAAGAAAGAACAATGCCAGCTATCCCTCAACTATTTAAAGCATAACCCACAGAAGAGAAACATCTAATCTCTCCATAGTGTAACACTCCACCATCCCACCTGGATGCACTAACCCCCCAAAACCACTGACTGCACCAAATCCCTGAGAATAGTTCAGGGCTATAACCTGAACATGACAATCCATCACGGTGACAGCCAGAAGCACCATGCATAACTTAAGACTCTCCAAAAATATCAAACTCTTCACCCCTGAGAGTGATCTCAAACACATGAAGCATGTGCTTGTCACAGCCACATTAGGATATGGGAATGCTATCTTCACAGACACCCTGAGAACACACCTGGCAGACATGAAGGGTACTCTCAATACAGGCGTTAGACTCTTCTTGAAAATGATTCGCTTTGGCTACACTGCTCCCACACTTGCTATGCTTAAGCAGCATCCAATCAAAGCACGGTGCATCTTCAAAACTGTGTGCTCTCTGCGCAGCTTGGTTTCGCCGCTACTAAAGCCAACCAGATTCAAAAGGAAATATCTGATGTACACTCTTTCGCTGGAAATGCTCCCGGAAATACCCTCCATGGTTTCCATCCAGAGAATAGTCCAAATACTACAGCCACAAAACACCTACTGCCTGACCAACACCTAGCATCCTTGAATTGAATCAACAATCCCTACATATATGATTTACGAGACAAATCCTATCCACATAGACAGAGAGAAGGCAGAGGTGAAAGGACCCTGCTAACCTATCCCCTGGAAGAATATATGCATTTAGAACATCATGTAATTAATACGCAAGCTGCCTTAGCCTTATGTTCCCTGTAATCATCATTGTATGATGGTTGGTGTATTTGTCACTGTAAAGCGCTCGATACCCTAGGTCAAGTACGTGCTTATTAAACTCTCAATAAATAGATATTAAAATGCACCACGTGTTGAGTCCTTTTAAGGCTGCTGCTTCCCCTAGAGCCATACCATCCCACAGCGGGAGCAGAGATTCCTTTGCAGTCACTTTCTTGGTCAAACATATAGCTTTCAGCAGTGTGTGCCATGTAATAAAGATCCTAGAATACCGCCTAAAGGCGGGCCACTATAACAATAGCGCAACTAGAAGTGTTGTGTAATTGCCAATCTATCTACCACTATTCAGGGTTAGTTCTCAGGCTTATATGCCAAATAGTTTAATGTGATTAACTGTGTTGCCTCGTAAACTCCCTTAGTTCTGGTAGAATAGTCCCTCCTTCAAAAACTGTACTTTGTAGCTTGGATAGTGCATTTGTAGGAGTAGCTGTGCCCCACATCAGACCAGTCATCTGAGGGACTACTTGCCATAAAAACAGCTCTGAGATCCAGAATGGGGCATTCTGCTAGCACATAAATAATCTAGATAGGAAGTTCATTCTGAATAGTGGCATTCGGCTCATTGAAGATCAGGAGAGTGTATCCCATTGTGTCACATTGATTTTCAACCTATGCAACAGCAGATCAAGGTTGCAATTACAGCTGCCTCCTGGTTAACAATCTCCATTCTCAAGTACAAGGAAGCCCTTTCTTGACTGACTATACAGTTGTCTAGGCCTTTTGAATTCGGTAGAGAAGAGACTAATTCCAGTTGATGGGGAAGCCTAAGTGTGTTCCATATTCTTTGATTCTATCATGTAATCTGAGCATCGATTCATTGGGTTCACCCACGAACAAAAGGATGTTATCGGTGTAAAAGCCAATGCAGTCCTCCACGCCTTCCTGTCATCCAATTATACTACACTTCTTCTTTGCTAAGAAAACTGAAGTATCACCAGACTTAGTCAACACCAATACGGGCCTAAAGAAACCATCAACATTCATTCCTCCTCTCACTGGAATACCAGCTAAAGTCATTGCTTTTGAGAAAGCAATTGAAAATGATTTAACCTTACTTTTCCATTCAAAGAAAAACTCACTTGTGAACTTACCCAAGAAAGAACAAAATGCACTACGTTCATTGACATCAAATGACAAGATCACGATAAAACCTGGCGATAAAGGTGGTGCTATCGTTCTACAGGATAGCACCACCTATAGAGATGAGTGCCTACGCCAACTACAGGACACCATGTCCTACACTCTGTTATCTATCGATCCTACAGAACGGTTGAATAACATCATAGGCAATTTAGTTGAAGAAGGTGTCAGCGAAGGCTGGATCACCCCGAATGAGGCTGCTTACTTTAGAAACTGCAATCCAATAGTACCTTATTTTTACACCTTGCCGAAGGTACACAAGCCTCAACGTCCACCTCTAGGACGACCAATAATTTCAGGGATTGGTTCTCTCCTTGAACCTTTATCAACTTTCGTAGACCACTTTCTCAATCCAATAGTCAGGAAGATGCCAACGTACCTGAAAGACACGACAGATGTTCTGAGACTTTTACCAGAAATTGAATTTGACCAATCCACAGATATCCTAGTTTCCTTCGATGTGGAATCATTATATACTTCAATCCCACAAACAGAAACTTTGGAAGTGGTGAGACAGCTACTCAAAGAGAGTGAACCATCTACTATCACTCCTGTCTCATTCATTATGACTCTGGCAGAAATAGCCATGAGAGAAAACTATTTCAATTTTGAACATTCATTGTACCTCCAGATTGCTGGAACTAGCATGGGCAGCGTTTTCGCGCCAAGTCTGGCGAATTTATATGTCCACAATTTCAAGCAGAGCATTGTATTAACATCTGACAATCCATTTCATCAATCGCTTCGCACATGGAAGCGATATATCGATTATATTTTTGTAATTTGGCATGGAACTTTGGATAATCTCTTGCTTTTCCACCAGTGGCTCAATGCTCAGAATCCGTATTTGAAATTCACAGTAGAACATAATAAAGTTGAATTACCCTTTCTAGATCTTTTGATCACTGTGAAACCAGACGGGCTCCATTCAGAACTGTACAAAAAAACGATGGCCCGGAACTCTCTTCTCAGTTATGAGAGTTGTTACCCTAGATCATTGAAGAATAATTTGCCGTTTGGGCAATTCTTAAGAGTCCAACGAAATTGCTCAGATAAAACCAGCTTTGTAAAACATGCCTCTGAATTGGAAGAAGAACTACTAGAGAGAGGATATCCCAAGAAGGTGGTTCGTCAATCGAAAAAACGCGCATCTTAACAACAATCGCGAAGGGTTGCTGGAACCTCAACAAGCGAAAGAGAAAGAGAAAATGGATCGCTTGACTTTTGTCAACACTTTCAATACAAGATCTAATGAACTTCAAAAAATTGTTCATAAACATTGGTAAACACAGGGGGAGACCAAATAGCACGACCCCTTTTTGCTTTCAAAAGGGGACCAAATCTCAAAGATAAACTAGTCCACACGAGACCTAAAACCAAATTACCTCGTCAAATAGGGACACTTTGGGATTCGCCTGCAGTAATGGGCCATCACCCTTGCGGTACCTGTGCTGCTTGTCCCCAGACTTGTAAATCAACGACTATCGACATTGGCACCAGCAGAGCATGGGATCAACGCAGGTTTACCAACTGTAATAGCGAAAACCTGATATATCTAATCACCTGCCCCTGCCAATTGCGCTATGTCGGTATGACGACCAGGCGCATTAAAGTCAGGATATCAGAACACAAGAGTACCATCGTCTGTCGGAGACAAGCCACAAGACTTACGGCAGATTTCCTAGAAAAAGGCCATGTTCCAAATGATTTTCAATGGACTGTTCTGGAACAACCACTAATACCAGAACATGTTGCAGATATATCAAACTATCTTTTCAAACAGCAGCAAAAGTGGGTCTATCGTCTGAATAGTGACAAAATTGGTTTAAACGAAGATATCCTATGGATGTCATTATAAACATCTCAGTGACATGCCCAGTATAGAGTGGCCATTCCACACTGTGTACATATTGAATTTACAACTGCTTTCTGAAATTCAATGTTAAGCCAAGAGTTACATGTCTACAACATTATCTACCTGGTGGCTTTACTTATTAAATTACACAGCAAAATGAAATTCACATTGCCGAGTTACAGGACCAAATTGTAAACAAGCCTCTTGGGAAGCTAAATCTTTACACTATGACTTTACACCACTCAGACACCATCGCGCTGAAAAGGAGCGTCACCAATCTTGAGATAATATCCTTCCCCACACTTGCAATGCCCATTTATAGCACTTTAAGTTATACATTTTACAAAAACTCACGTATACCCCTTCTTTCTAAATTGAGCTACATTTCCCATGAATCTAGCTTTGTTTTGTAGTCTACTAGGTCACGTGCTCAATCGAGTCACATGACACCGGGAGGGTCAAAATGGCTCCTTACCAGTACACCGGCGCCCCCCCAGATTGCCCAGAGGGACGCTTGGTGTACCGGCGGGAAGGTAAGCGAGAAACGCGGACCGATTAGCGCTGAATACCATAAAACAATCGGGTTTTTGATTGGGGTACGTAAGAAATGTGCTAAGATAACCATTGCAGTAGCGCGTAAGACATCAAAGCATCCGGTAAAAATAACTGCCTCAAAACGCTTTGCTCGCTAACTATAAATACATCTGAGCTTGCAACGCAGCTAAAGGTTAAGAACTGTGGCTGACCAACAGGTGCGCAATGCCACAATATACTCGGTGTTTCCGGCTGGGAGCCCAATAGAGCGTGCTGCTTTAAATGTCAAAAGCGTAACATCTGGTTACTGAATATCGCTACAATTGAGTATTCATTATGGGCGATTCTCATCTGAATAATTGAGGATATGTGCGAAAAATCTCTAAATTCCTCGGTTTCAGATATCTTTACAAACAATAGACAACAGCAGTACATGAGGGTGACCTGTGTTTCTTTTGAACACAAAAAACAAAATAAATGTAATTAATGAATTGGGTCTGTGTAAGACACGTGGCCTTTTTGGTGTGAGTTCAAGTGTTATGTTCTGTGTTTTTTACTAGAGCGGTGCTCCTCTTACCTGAGCAGCAGCCAGGTGGGGTGATGCTATTCCTCCTACAAAATTTAGGTAAGGTGACTATAAATTTAGCTGTAAGCATATGGTGATATTGTGACTAATCTTGTATCGATCAAATCAAGTATCTAATATGTGGCAAAACAACTTGCAATTGCCTTTCCACGTTTCTACTATGTTTCTCATTTGTATGTGCACATGTTTTCTTTTTCACCATTCACAGTGGAGAAGATTGAATGAACTCGAGAAAAATATACAGGTGATATTTTTCCTTTCCTTATACAGTAGCCAAATACATCTAGGTCCTGAAGAAAGCAGTGACATATTTAGAGTCACTTTTGCTGAAACATGTTGACCCTACTGATTAACAGATATTATGTTAAATCTGTTTGCTTTTTCACATTTTAATATTGGGAGTTTTGAGGGAATGTAATAAAATATTTTTCTATCCACTCAATAACTACCTAATTTTAACATTGCACTATTTTCACACATTTAATTTGGCACTGTAATTCAGTTACCCACAATAGACAATTTAGCAGTCCTACCAGCACAACTTTGGATTTTTTCTGAAGTTGATCTATCAATACTACACTGATAGACATACTGCACTTTCTCCTGGGTAAGGAGAGCCCAAATGATGTAGGGCGGAACCAGGTGGGAACTGATGGGCACTTTTTCCAAGTATGGGAATTTGCGTGCAGCATGACACATAGTCACATCACTTTATTTTTCACATAACATTTCTTTTTGATGTCTCTATAGTAAGATTCGCAGTTTTTCTCTAGACCCCCGGACACTTTTTCTAGTTATATAGTGTTAGCAGGCCATTTGAAATGTAATACAGATAAAACAGAAATTCTGCTCATTGGGAGAGATGTAACTCTTCTTCTATATGTGGTGGCCAGAGGGAATTACTCCCCGACCAGATATGGGTAAATTAGCTAAAAATCTAGGGGTTCAGTTCAATACCGCATTGCCCTTTCTCCCACACGCGTCAGCTACAGCAGGGACCTGCTTTAGCCTAATAGGAACATTAAAGAAATACTTTGATCTGATCCCATTCCGGGAAAGAAAACAGTAGCAGTGGCCCTAATTATCTCGCGCTTGGACTACTGCAATAGCCTCCTTGCAGGAGCGAATAAAACTTCGATAAAAAAACTGCAAGTGGTCCAAAACGCTGCAGCATGCCTTATCCTGAGGCTTCCACACAGATCGTCTGCATCAGCGTCGCTTAAAGCTCTGCATAAAAGAATCCTTTTTAAAATTCTATTAGTCACTTACAGAGCCATGCGTAAGCTAGGACCTGAGTATCTCTCAGCACGGTTTCCCCATATACCACCACCAGGACTCTCATGTCATCCACAGCCAACCTCCTGAGACCTCCCACCTTCAGACTGATAACAAAAGGAGGGAAAACTGTTGCCGTCCTGGGGTCCAAAGACTCGAACTCTCTTCCAATAAACTTAAGATTACAGGAAACGGAATCTCAATTTAGGAAGGCACTAAAAACATGGATATACAACATTTCTGATGTCTGTTGCCTTGCACTAATCTAACCGGAATACAAGCTGGTTTGTTATAGGACCCTCTCTCATCGTCTAGTCCTCAGTGCCAGGATACTCCTTGCGGAGTGACAGTTTGTGCTTAAGAAATGCCAATTTACATTTACATTTACATCAGACAAAGTGTACATCGGCCCAAATATGCATTATACTGAAGTGAACAAAATCACCTCAATAGCTTCCAGGGCTACATTTTGAAATAAGTGCTCATCATTAACCTTTTTTGGAGGCATACCGCACATAATCTATTACATGCAACAAACAAAAGCTCTCTCGCTAGTGTGTGTGCAGCTATATAAACTAATTCTTGTCTGTGGCTGGAATAATCCGAATGCGGACTCATTCCTTCCAGCGCCAGGACACCTCCGGGTAACAGAGCGCTCTACAAATGTGTAAAATAAATAAATAAATAAATAAATAAATTTGAATCATTCCAGTGCAATGCTAGGACTTCAATGCACTATGCGTGACTCTGCTCAAGTGACGTGCCACAGGTAGCACTACCTGTGCTGCCAAAAAAAGAATTTGAGAGCATCTCAGGGCAATCACCAACCGAGATCGTAAATACCAAGTGACACGTCACTTTGAGCAGAATCATTTCTCAAACATTGCTGATCTGAGTTATGTCATTCTGGATCTTGTTAAGAGGCATCCGAGAGGGGGGGATAGAGTATTAACTCTGAGACAACGTGAATCACGGTACATAATTGAGTTTCAAACCAAGTACCCAGGGGGTTTGAACATGGATGAGGAGCTTGCAATCCACCTAAGGGAGGGATCATAACACACTTACAGTACCTGTTGCTTGCCGGTTCGCTCCTGTTATTTCTTAAACTGCTAACTTGTTCTTAACTATTAAGTTTAACACAATGAGAGACAATTTTGAGTGAATATACTGCAGTTTATGATATATATTTTCTGCTTTACCCATCTGGGTTTTTTCTTCTTCTGAACGTATTTTTCTATTTTGCAATTTTATGATTTTGATCCTGTGTGTTTTCTGTCTTACAGGAGGAAAGGAAGGGGCCCCATCACTTGTATTCACCTTCACGGGCTTACCTAACCTTTTCACTCCGAAGTTTATATCACTTACGTCACATATGGGTTTGCTTTCACTGGTAGGTTTTCTATCTGCTTTTGACCTTCCTGATAATATATATACTTGCTGGACACTGTGCTACTCATTGCACCAAGGATGTGAAATGGTGCTACCTAATGCACTAAAGACTTGATCATTGGCTCCTCTGCTGGACATTCCAATGTACTGATGTATTTTACACTAATATTAGAATCTGACTGATGCTGATTGTAATGCACTTGCAACTGATAGAATCAGCCATATGAACCTTTGGAAATGTTCGCATCTGTGAAAAAACAAATACAGCATATATTCATATGTTTGTTTTTTGATTGCATTGCACTATTGCGTTGAACCCTCATGCAATGTCCGGCTGCATTTATGAAATTACATGAATTTGCTATATTTGTATCAGACAGCAGGTCTAACTGTCATATCATATTACGGATTTTTTAGAGACTCGCGCTATATGTGGCTATGGACTTTTTGACTTTTTGTTTGTTATTTGATATGTTTATAATAATCAATACTGATTGTTCTGCACTGAACTTGTGTTGCTATGACGATATCGGATCACAGTGTGGCCGAAACTACTATCATGCAAGCAGGTCCGGGTACTGCTACAGAAGATTAGGTTGCAGTTTTAAGTTCACCACTTTAAGACAGCCGATGAATTTGAGTAACGCTAGTCCTCTTACGTTGTTCATGTACTTTTTGCAGATCGAAAACTTTATCAATGCTAGCTTGTGTGGTGCACGTTTACATATGAACAAGACTGTTTTGCTGAAACGCGTTGTGTGAATAAACCTGCAATATTTCATCTTGGTCTTTGCTTTCGGAGAGCGCATTGTGCATCTAAACTTGCGTTGTGTAATTGGATATTGCCGGACTGCTTCGCCGAAGTATGCGCCAACCTTCACGGGTCCCAGTACCTCAGAAGAAGCGCTGTTACATGGATGTATATATAATTTTAACATTCACATTGATTGTGCAGAGGGGAGGGATACTCGGGAGCTATATGACTCTTTGAACATCGTCCAACTTACTCAATGGGTTAATGCCCCCATGCGCCAGGGAGGTCATACTTTAGATCTGATCTGTTGTAATTTTGCCTTATGCGTAACTGTACCCCTCCAAGTAACATGGTCCGATCATTTTCTGATCAGTTTCTCATGGACCATTCAGGCACCTCATGCTCCTAGCAAGCAGGTCCAGGGGAAGCCCATACATAAAATTGATCCCTCAGTCTTATGCTAAACCTTGATAGACTCCTGTCCTCCCTCTCTACCAGCTTGGAGGGAGCACTGAAATATTTTGAGACCTGGATTTCACAGGCAGTGGAACAGCTAGCTCCGTCCGGTTCTCCAAAGAGGGTTAGAATTTCTACATCCAAACCCTGGTTTTAAAGGAGGTTAAAGAGCAAAAAATATATTGCAAAAAACTAGAACAGAATTGGAGAGTGGCTTATTGCCCTTTTGCTAAAATAGCACTTTAAAAGGCCCAGAAAGGATATTATGCTTCCATAAACCTAGCTAAAAGCATTATGCAGAGCGCATAGCCCAGTCCCGTAATAAATCCAAGGAAATTTTTTCCATCGCGCAAAGATTTGTGACCCCTAGGGCAGAGGAGATACCACTACCTCCATCAGCCATCTGGTGTGAGAAATGTTCAAGTTTCTTCATTGATAAAATCAAGTCGATACAAGCCAGCTTTGATGTCTCCAACTCTGAACAGGAACTGCTTATCCCGTTGAATATGGCCAGCCCTAGCCATGATGTTTCTAATTCATCCTTCTCCTTGTCTGAATATTCTGCTGTTGCTCACCAAGACTCACAGACTATTTTGAAATCACTGAAATCTGGTACGCCAACTAACCCTTGTCAGACCCGCTTGCTGGCCGCTGTGGCAGAAGCTGTTAATCCAGGAGTTAATTCCCTTATCAATCTGTCCATCCAATCTGCCACAGTTCCGCCCCAATGGAAGCAGGCCAAACTTCTCCCTCTGCTTAGAAAGCCTTCTCTCGACCCGGCCGACCCTGCCAACTATCGCCCTATTTCCCTCCTTCCAGCGGTAGCCATGGTATGCGAAAACGTGGTCTTTAAGCAGCTGGCCAATTTTGTAGAGACTTCAGGATCGTTACATTCTGCTCAGTTAGGGTTTAGAGCTACCTATAGCACGGAGACGGCACTTGTAGCAATATCAGAAGCCATTAGAGAATGCTTGGATGCAGGCGGTAGAGCGGCTCTGATTTTATTGTATCTCTCTGCCTCCTTCGACACGGTGCCACACTCACTGTTATTAGCACGCCTCGCGAACATTGGTGTCATCGGCCCAGCGTGGAACTTGAATAAATCATTTTTGGCAGACAGATCACAACAAGTGAGGCTACCTCCTTTTTTATCAACCCCACAAAAGGTGACTACTGGAGTAAATCAGGGTTCTACCCTGAGCCCCCTCCTTTTTAATGTATATGTCACCCCTCTGGTCTATTAGGCTGAGGAGCTTGGAGCAAAAATCATTGCCTAGGCAGATGATACCCAGCTCCTCTTCATTTGGAAGGACTCAGATATTTCTCCTACGAGAGCAAAAAACTGTCTAACAGCTGTTTTCCCCCACAGTTCAGGGAAGCCCTTTGGCCGCCAGAATACCCCCTCCCCAGTTCACGGGACAGGCAGTTAAGAACTTGGGCGTTTGGTTCGAGGAAAATTATAGGTTCTCTACACAAGTAAAGAAACTGGCCGGCCAATGCTTTGGCACATTGAAGTCTCTTAGGAAGTTTCTTCCTATATTATCCAGGTCTGCTAAGCCGATGGTCAAACATGCTTTGATCCTTAGTCCGCCTTGACAATGCCAATGCACTTTATATTGGCCTTCCACCTGCCAGGATACCAGCTCAAGAAACTCCAAGTAATACAGAACGCTGCAGCCAGAGCTCTGGTGGGTATCCTGGGCAGGTCTCACGTAAAACATAATTTGCGGGAAGTGCACTGGCTTCCAATGGCCCAAAGAGTCAAATTTAAGGCTCTCATGATGGCCCACTCAGCCCTTTATGAATTAGGGCCCCTCTACTTGAGGAAACGTTTTCAGTTTTTATACTCCACGAAGGCATCTCAGTTCCGCTTCACAGTGCCTAACTTCTATCCCTCGCTTTCGGCAGGTAAGAATTGGAGGTAGCTCCCTATCCTTCAAAGCGGCCGAAGCTTGGATTTCTCTCCCCCTTTAACTTCCCAGCATTCACAAACACTGCCTGTTCATGAAAAGACTAAAAACCCTGCTGTTTGTTTAATCGGTAATCTCCCCCAGTTCCTTACAGTTTTCAATATTGTCTTTTCGCGCAGGGACACTATAAATCATTGTAACATAACATAACATAATATAACATATATATATATATTCACTGAAAAAACCATAGGTTTTAGGCCATATATAGTTAGGGATTAGCATTTACAAAACCTTAATTTACTTGCACAAAACCATAGAAATTCGCATATATAGTTAGATGCAGTAACTATATATCGCGCACCCGCAATCCACTGCTGATGATGTCACATATTACATCATTCATGACATGGTCAGTGACATCACTGATGACATCACTGATGACATCATCCAGTGACTGTGTGTTAAAATATGTCTTACATATTGAAGAATGAGTGGATGTATAAGTGTCTGGATGAAGGATTTAGTAGGTGCATGACTGACTGTATGAGTGAGTGATTAAATGTGTCTCACTGGGTGCATGGGTAAGTGACTAAACTGTCTTAATTTGTGCATCATTATGTCTGTTGTTCTGTAAACTGCTGCATGTGTTAATCAGTAGCTATATGAGTAACTATAAGGGTTATTGATTGTTTGCCCAAGTATTTGTATGGGAGACTGAGTGTGCGTGTGGGTGGCTGGGAGGTGTATGACTCTGTGCATAGATGTGTGAGTAGTTGATTCACTAGATGTATGGGTTCAAAAGTGCATGTGGAAACAGCTGTATGGGCGGTTGACTGTCTGCATAAGTGTATTGGTGATTGAATGGATTTCTCAGTGCTACATGTCAAAGTAAGTACATATGTAAAACACAGTACATGTGAGAGCTGACATATATAAATAACTGTGCATAAGAGCCAGTGAATGTGTGAGTGGTTGTATGGATCATTGTGAACATGTATCAGGGATTGTATAAGAGAGCAAATATGTGTTAGTGTATGTTTGAATAAGTAAGATGTGTATAACTGTATAGTTGAGAAAATGGAGGTGTGATTGATTCTTTGCATGACTGACTAGGTGTGTGAGTAACTCCATGGATAAGTGACAGTCTGTGAGTGTCTGTTTACACTGATTGTATCTAAGGTTATATTAGAGTCTGAAGATGTTCATTGTATTACCACATAAATGATATCATCAGTGATGTGATCAGTAATGTCAAATGAGATGTCATCAGTGATGTCATCAGTGATATCATTTAAGATGTCATCAGTGATGTCATCAGTGATGTCATTTCAGATGTCATCAGTGATGTCATCAGTGATGTCACTGACCATGTCATGAATGATGTAATATGTGACATCATCAGCAGTGGATTGCGGGTGCGCGATATATAGTTATTGCATCTAACTATATATGCGAATTTCTATGGTTTTGTGCGAGAAAATTAAGGTTTTGGAAATGCTAATCCCTAACTATATATGGCCTAAAACCTATGGTTTTTTCAGTGAATTTCAATGGTTTTTTAATAGCAAATATCAAAAGCTGTCAAATGTCAAGTACGTGATAGGTCAAAACTTTTTCGTGTTTATGCACGCTGATGTGCTTTGAACGCTGCCCCCCCCCCCTCTTTTCTCTTAGTAGTACTCTCTCTTTGCAGATAGTGAAGGGTAGTTAACGCAGGCCTTTGCCCCCGTTCTAATCCGTCGTGTCTGCTTCTCTCTCCATTTGATTGATTGTTATCCAAGCATTTACTGTTTGAGAATTGGTTCTCTTTGGTTCATTCTCTATTTACAAACAAGCACAGAGTCGCAATACTCTGTTTAGTCTTTGCAGATAGTGAAAAATCGTTAAAAAACAAAAGGAATCGAGCAAAATCAGTAGGCCACTAATGGGATCTCTTTTTGACCTAGCTAAAATAGAAACATTAAGAACAACCCTTCATGAGAAATACGAAACTAGTGAAATGAACTGAGCTCCACACGATGATGGCTGCAAGACAGCTCGGCTCCGCCACCCACCCCACCCAAAACAACGACAAACCCTATGCAAATATTATAAATATAGACAACACACCAGCAAAGTAACAGGGTAAAACATTTTATTAAATAACTATTTACATAACTATTTTATACTTTTTGTTGCCCGATCCGGCTAGCTAAATCGATCGAGCATGAGACTCATGCACTCTGATCTCCTTGGCCTCAGTCAAGCATCAATACTAAAATTTTAATACATGAGTGTTCGTTCATGGTTTTGGTCCCTGAGTTGCTTCGATGTCACTGCCTTGCACAAATGGCATAAGTCCTGGATGTTGGGTGCCATACTTCAGAGTTCTGAGCAACGCTTGTAACACTGTCTAAACCTTATTTGCACCTGCTGCAGCTTCACTATTCTCAAAGTAAGTGGGGGCCGTTTGTGGACCTGACTGCATTTGAAAACAATGTGATATGGTAACTCCCTAAACCGCTTGACGGAGGCCCCCGAGGGGCGGTGTGATGGCACGGACTCGGAGAAGACGCTTGGCTCCGACCCCCTCCCCAAGTCTTATAGCACTGGTGTAGCCTGAGATCGCACCCGACATAAGCGGATGGCTCCCGGGGTCAAGCTGTCTTTGACGTTTTGTAGCCTTTCGAATTCTATCCTTAGACGGCATTGTCTAATTCCCAAATAATCTGCAGTTGAATCTGTGGTGAAATATAATAAAAAATGTTATTAACCACTATTACCAAACAGTAAATCAATAACAGTAAGAACTAGATTCGACAATGCTATAAAAAAAAAAAAAGTATGCACAAGGATGCAGGGGGTATCACTTTGACACCCTCTGACACCCTCAAAACAGGCACAGGTGCCATGTGGCAAGCAAACCAGCCCTAAGGGCAGGTCTGCCTTTCACATGACATAGATGTGCGAGCACACATGTGCATGCACACCGGAATCGGTATTTTACCATGAAGTTTGATTTCATGCTAAAATACCGATTCGTTAAGGCCTTTGGGACTCAGAAGACTCCCCCCTACATAACAAATTAACAGAATGGGTAAAATTACCGATTCGGTATTTTACCGAACAAATAATTTTTCCGATTCTGTAAATGTAGATTTACCTACACGTGGCCTTGGATTTAAGCCCCTACATACCGATTTGCCATTTAACGATCGGAAACGGCCAAAAACGTCCGTAACCGGTCGGTAAATGGCCTGAAACGACCACCTACATCTGGCCCTAAGTGTGCATGCATTTCATTTCAAACAAAGTTTTATAACATTTTATGTAAAACAATAATACACCTAGGGCCAGATGTAGGTAAATCACATTTACCGATTTTGAAATACCGAATATTACCGAATTTTACAGATTCGGTATTTCAAAATCGGTAAATGGGATATAAGTACCAACATCTGATTTATTACCGATTCCTTAAAAATTCGGTATTTACCGATTCGGTAAATACTGAATCGGTATTTCCTATTGAATCCTATGGGCCTTGAAGCTCACTGAGGGCTTTATCGAAGCAACTATGTGAAAGGGGCATGAAATAACAAGGACTGCAACTCCCAGGCTGCAAAGTGTGACTCATTCAGGGCGGATCAATTAAATATCAGGAAGCTGCAGTCTTACATGCCTCTCCAGACCGCCACTGCCTCTGAGGAAGAGTTGATCTCGAAACGCGTCAGGCAGCGGTCTGCTGCTTTTTAAAGGACTGGAAAATGTGTGCTGTTTGTACCTAATAAAGGCTTGATGGGGAACAAGCGGTTTGGAGCTCGAGTGCCGCTCAATTCTTGGACACCCCAGTGAACATGATGTAAAGGCGGCGGTTCAGCCGTCGAGCAGCACCACCCCACAAACGGGGGCCACGGAGCCCGATGTTACTGGACTTCCATGTGGAGCAACAAGCATGGATGAAAACAGACGCACTTTCTGGGGCTCACTGAGGGCTTTATCGAAGCAACTATGTGAAAGGGGCATGAAATAACAAGGACTGCAACTCCCAGGCTGCAAAGTGTGACTCATTCAGGGCGGATCAATTAAATATCAGGAAGCTGCAGTCTTACATGCCTCTCCAGACCGCCACTGCCTCTGAGGAAGAGTTGATCTCGAAACGCGTCAGGCAGCGGTCTGCTGCTTTTTAAAGGACTGGAAAATGCGTGCTGTTTGTACCTAATAAAGGCTTGATGGGGAACAAGCGGTTTGGAGCTCGAGTGCCGCTCAATTCTTGGACACCCCAGTGAGCATGATGTAAAGGCGGCGGTTCAGCCGTCGAGCAGCACCACCCCACAAACGGGGGCCACGGAGCCCGATGTTACTGGACTTCCATGTGGAGCAACAAGCATGGATGAAAACAGATGCACTTTCTGGGGCTCACTGAGGGCTTTATCGAAGCAACTATGTGAAAGGGGCATGAAATAACAAGGACTGCAACTCCCAGGCTGCAAAGTGTGACTCATTCAGGGCGGATCAATTAAATATCAGGAAGCTGCAGTCTTACATGCCTCTCCAGACCGCGACTGCCTCTGAGGAAGAGTTGATCTCGAAACGCGTCAGGCAGCGGTCTGCTGCTTTTTAAAGGACTGGAAAATGCGTGCTGTTTGTACCTAATAAAGGCTTGATGGGGAACAAGCGGTTTGGAGCTCGAGTGCCGCTCAATTCTTGGACACCCCAGTGAGCATGATGTAAAGGCGGCGGTTCAGCCGTCGAGCAGCACCACCCCACAAATGGGGGCCACGGAGCCCGATGTTACTGGACTTCCATGTGGAGCAACAAGCATGGATGAAAACAGACGCACTTTCTGGGGCTCACTGAGGGCTTTATCGAAGCAACTATGTGAAAGGGGCATGAAATAACAAGGACTGCAACTCCCAGGCTGCAAAGTGTGACTCATTCAGGGCGGATCAAATAAATATCAGGAAGCTGCAGTCTTACATGCCTCTCCAGACCGCCACTGCCTCTGAGGAATAGTTGATCTCGAAACGCGTCAGGCAGCGGTCTGCTGCTTTTTAAAGGACTGGAAAATGCGTGCTGTTTGTACATAATAAAGGCTTGATGGGGAACAAGCGGTTTGGAGCTCGAGTGCCGCTCAATTCTTGGACACCCCAGTGAGCATGATATTACCTACTGGCGATAGCCAGTAGGTATATATAGTTAGGATTTTTTCCCTATGGGATTTCTGAAAATTCTATGTCTAATAACTTTGGCGTTTGTGGACGGAATCGGCTGAACTTTTCAGGAAAATGGCACATTTTGTTTCTGAGCAGCTCCTGGAAATTTGGGGGGGTTCATCAAGGGGGGGCCGAGAAAAAAGGGGGGTCCCAAAACGCGTTTTTCCCATGTTAATTTCCATAGGGCGGTTGGACTCACTTTTAGCCCGAACGGCTGAATGGATTTCCACGAAACTTGGCAAAATTGTAGGGACTGTTAGCCCCATGTGCCTTTGCTAGGTCTCAATATATGTGCTTCAGTGGATTTTGAGAAATTAACGTTTAAATCAAGATATATATCTGTAACAGCGCTCCGGGCAGCGATCCGGTTAGCGAACTTTTCGCGTATCGGAACTTTGCGATGCGAAGCGGATTGGCCCTCCGGTGTCTGTCAACATTCTAAACAGTCCGGAGCGGCCGCCATCTTGTCTCTCGGTAGGATCGAGAGACAAGAGGAGGCCAAAACAAAGGGGGAAATGAAGGAAAGGGGCAAGGTAGACCCCTTCTGACCCCCCAGGATTGATGAGGGGGATATTATAGAGCCACGCGGGGCCCCAAAAAAAAAAAAATCCGGTTTTTTCGCCGTAGAGACGCCTCTTGGTAAGCGAACCGGGCAGCTAACCGGGCAGCTAACCGGGAAGCTAACCGGCAGTGTAACGGGAGTCTGAGGAGTAGCTGATTGGCTGTCAACATTGTAAACAGTCCGGAGCGGCCGCCATCTTGTCTCTCGGTAGGATCGAGAGACAAGAGGAGACCAAAACAAAGGGGGAAATGAAGGAAAGAGGGCAAGGTAGACCCCTTCTGACCCCATAGGATTGATGAGGGGGATATTATAAAGCCACGCGGGGCCAAAAAAAAAATCCGATTTTTTCGTCGTAGAGACGCGTCTTGGTACGCGAACCGGGCAGCTAACCGGACAGCTAACCGGGAAGCTAACCGGCAGTGTAACCGGAGTCTGAGGAGTAGCTGATTGGCTGTCAACATTGTAAACAGTCCGGAGCGGCCGCCATCTTGTCTCTCGGTAGGATCGAGAGACAAGAGGTGGAAAAAATAAAAGGTGTAAATGAATGAAAGGGCTAAGGCAGACCCCTCCTGAACCCCTAGGATTGATGAGGGGGCTATTAAAGGTCCCTGCGGGGCAAAAGAAAAAAAAATTGCGATTTTTCGCGGTAAAGGTGCTTCCTGGTACGTTAACCGGGCAGCTAACCGGCAGCGTAACGGGAGTCCGACATATTGTGTTTTTTTAACGTTTGTGATATGTGCACGTGTGGATTTTGTCTAATTAAGGTTAAAAAAATATATATATATCTTTAAGCGTGTTCTGGTGCGCTTACGTTTTGGGTTTGGTTTGCGCTGCAGAGACGATACGTCACGGTTATGCGATGCATCATGAGGCGTCTCACGGGCTACGTGATACGTCACTTAATAAAGAATATATTTTACAGCTATAGATATTAGCTTTTAAAAAACCAATGAAATTCACAGAAAAAACCATAGGTTATAGACCATATATAGTTAGGAATTTGCATTTACAAAACCTTGAAAATTCACTGAAAAAACCATAGGTTATAGACCATATATAGTTAGGGATTAGCATTTAAAAAACCTTATTTTATATGCACAAAACCATTGAAATTCCATATATAGTTAGTTGCACTAACTATATATCGCGGACCCGCAATCCACTGCTAATGATGTCACATATTACATCATTCATGACATGGTCAGTGACATCACTGATGACATCACTGATGACATCTCAAATGACATCACTGATGACATCACTGATGCCATCTCACATGACATCACTGATGACATCACTGACATCTCATTTGACATTACTGATTACACCACTGATGATATCATTTATGTGATAATACATCTTCAGACTCTAATATAACCTTAGATACACTCAGTGTAAACAGGCACTCACAGACTGTCACACATCCATGGAGTTACTCACACACCTAGTCAGTCATGCAAAGAATCTATCACATCTCCATTTCCTCAACTATACAGTTATACACACCTTACTTATTCAAACATATAGTAACACATATTTACTCTCTTATACAATCCTTGATACAAGTTCACAATGATTCATACAGCCACTCACACATTCACTGGCTCTTATGTTCAGTTATATATATATATGTCAACTCTCACATGGAGTGTGTTTTACATATGTACTTACTTTGACATGTAGCACTGAGATATCCATTCACTCACCAATATACTCATGCACACAGTCAACTGTCCATACAGCTGTTTCTACATGCACTTTTGAACCCATACACCTAGGGAATCAACCGCTCACACATCTATGCACAGAGTTATACACCTCCCAGCCACCCACACACATACTCAGTCTCCCATACAAATACTTGGGCAACCATTCAATAACCCATATAGTTACTGATATAGCTACTGATTTAAACATGCAGCAGTTTACAGAACAACATAAATAATGATTGCCAAATTAAGACACTTTAATCACTAACCCATACACTCAGTGAGACACATTTAATCATTCTCTCATACAGTCAGTCATGCACCTACTAAATCCTTCATCCAGACACTTATACATCCACTCATTCTTCAATATGTAAGACATATTTTAACTTTACAGAAACATACAGTCACTGGGTGTTGTCATCAGTGATGTCATCAGTGATGTCATCAGTGATGTCATTTGAGATGTCATCAGTGATGTCATCAGTGATGTCACTGACCATGTCATGAATGATGTAATATGTGACATCATTAGCAGTGGATCCGCGATATATAGTTAGTGCAACTAACTATATATGGAATTTCAATGGTTTTGTGCAAATAAAATAAGGTTTTTTAAATGCTAATCCCTAACTATATATGGTCTATAACCTATGGTTTTTTCAGTGAATTTTCAAGGTTTTGTAAATGCAAATTCCTAACTATATATGGTCTATAACCTATGGTTTTTTCTGTGAATATATATATATATATATATATATATATATATATATATATATATATATATATATATATATGAATTCACTGAAAAAACCATAGGTTTCACACCAGTTATAGTTAGGAATTAGCATTTAAAAAAGCTATTAAATTCACTAAAAAAAACATAGGTTTCACATCAGTTATAGTTAGCTGGAAATTTTACTGACATAAAACCATTGAAATTCCACGTTATAGTTAGTTGGACTCACTATAACTTGCGCGTGTAATGCACTGCTGATGACGTCACATATTACATCACTCATGACATGGTCAGTGACATCACTCATGACATCACTGATGACACCATCCAGTGAATGTGTGCCTTTCTGAAAAATAAATATGTTTTATATATGTATATGTAAAGGTAGATGGAAAAATAAATGTTTAAATAAGTGTGTAAATGGATGTTTTAAAAAAAAAAATGATTGGTTAACTGGCTTATTAAGTGTATCTTAGTGAATACATATATGAACGAGTAATGTTTAAATATTTAAATATATGTATCAGTGTTTCACTTTGTGTATAAGTTGCTGCATGGGTTGGTGAGTAGCTACATGTGTGTATATATAGATTATTAGATGTTTTTTTAGTATCAGTATGAGTGTCTGTATGGTTTGGTGGGAGTGTTACTTAGCACATAGATGCATCAATGACTGACTCACTGTTTGTATGTGTTTTGAAGACGGCATATGTGCAGGACTGTATGGGTGGATGAGTGTGTATATGCATGTGTTAGTGAGTGAATGACTGTCTCATTAGTGTCTTTATCAGTAACTACATATGTTTTAATCTAGTATATGTGAGTATTGATGTATATGAGTGAGTATATGTGAGAGTGAGAGATTGAAAGAGTTCTTGTTTAAATAAGTATGTGTTTATATAAGTGATTGTTTAAGAGAGTAAGTATGTGTAAGTTTCCTTAGAAGTAAGGTGGTAGTGTGTGTATAGCTGTATATGCAAATAAATGGATGTTCAATAGTTTATTTGCATGTGTGAGTATGTGTGTGAGTAACTTTTGGATGACTGTCGGTGTGTGACAGGATGTATAGGTGTATCACTACATATGATGAGTGTATATATGTATGAGTGACTATATAGAACTGTTGGTGAATGAGTGAATGTGTATATAGATGGTGGAATTATTGAATTGGTTGTTGTAACTGGTATGGGTATCTCCATTTTAAAAAAAAATTTAATTTATATTTTTCAATATGTGTTTCATGGGTTACATTACAGTGAAAGGAGGTCTGTCACTCTGTCACAAGGATGATGTCATGAGTGATGTCATGAGTGATGTCACTGACCATGTCATGAGCGATGTAATATGTGACGTCATCAGCAGTGCATTACACGCGCAAGTTATAGTGAGTCCAACTATAACGTGGAATTTCAATGGTTTTATGTCAGTAAAATTTCCAGCTAACTATAACTGATGTGAAACCAATGGTTTTTTTAGTGAATTTAATAGGTTTTTTAAATGCTAATTCCTAACTATAAATGGTGTGAAACCTATGGTTTTTTCAGTGAATTTCATAGGTTTTTTAAATGCTAATTCCTAACTATAACTGGTCTGAAACCTATTGTTTTTTCAGTGAATTTCATAGGTTTTTTTAATGCTAATTCCTAACTATAAGTCTCACTTTATAAGTAAGACTGTTAGCGCTCTAGTTGTTTAGAACACTCTGGTACATTCTGTCATTGGGCTACAGTTGGGCTATATTTGGGCTATATTTTTTTTGTCTCTGGTGGCCATCTTTGGGCTACATTGGGCTACATTGGGCTACATTTGGGCTACATTTTGGCTCTAACATATATATAGCCAAATGTAGCACAATACATATTTTTTCAAAGTTAATTTTCGTAAATACCACTTAAGAATAGGGCTACCAGTCCCTACAATTTTTCCCATTTTTTATTTTTTATTTTTATTTATTTTTTTGGAGCGCTCCCGGTGCGCGCCCCGGGGAGCGCCCCGAAGAGCGTACTTCTATAAAGCGCCCCGAGGCGCGCTCCGGGGAGCGTTCCGTAAGCGCCAATATCGCGAACGAAAACATGATTGTGACGTATCGCGTAGCCGCATCCACGTGATACCCACGGCGTAAGCGCACCCGGAAGTACTCGAGCGAATACGATTGCGCAACGTAAACATCTGACGCGCTTACACGACGCGACCCGGGGCGCGTAGCATAAGTGCGTCGGGTCATGTGACCTGAAAATAACACTTTTCATTGGTTCATAACAGTTTTGGTTTCATAATGATGAAGCCCCTAGTCTTGTGACCTGAAATTAACACTTCTCATTGGTTCAGGACAGGTTTTTTTCCAAATGATGAAAGACCCCACCTTTTTTCCTTATTCTGACTTTGTCCTTTGACTGAGGAAGACCTGTTTGTACCTCTCTGTACCTTTTTGATCTTTATAATGGCTTCAGTAGCAGCAGCAGCTGGTGCATCTGCCCCACCACCACCACCACCACCACAACAACCAAGAGGACCAGCTCAAGATTACATTGGTGGTCAACAAGAGGAGGAGGAGGAAGAGGAAGAGGAGGATGGTGGAAGATGGCTGCCTGAACAAAATACCCCATACAAGCCCAAGTCACACATTGTATGGGAGTTTTTTTCACTCCCAGAGGGCAAGAAAAAAGTGAATGCGGCCAAGGTAACTTGCCTAATCTGTAAGGAAGAACTCTCAAGGGGCAACCCAAACAAAAAATATTCCTTTGGTAACTATACCATGATTTGACATATGACCCGTAAGCACCCTAACAACTATTCTCGTGCAGAGCTCAGGGAACTGGCCAGTAACCTCCCCCAGTCTTCAAGGACCACCTCCCAAAGAAACAAACCCACTTCATCGGGACCAGAAACATCAGAGATGATGCCTTGTATTCAGCCACGATTTGCTGATTTTAAAATCACTTGTTCTGCATGTGGCAAGCTTATCGCCTATGGTGAAAAGAGCGTAAAGCTCATCGTCCTTGCAGGTGACAATCACAAGTGCCCCAAAAAGAAGTAATTTTTTGGGTTTTTTGTTTTTTTGCTCCAGTTGAGCCAGTTTCAATTCCCTTTTTTTTGTTTCTCCCCCAAAAAAATACAAAAAATATATAAAACTGTTTTGAAAAGCCAAAAAAAGTACAAAATGTTCAAAAAACAAAAAAAATATAAAACAACAAAAAGAAGAAAAAAAAAGTTCTTTTTAGAACTACCTCCAATTTCTAAAAAAAAGGCTTCATTTTTTAAAAACTCTGTCATTCTTTTTTCCTCATAGTACGCTCCCCGGTGCGCGTACCGGGCGCTCCCCCCGACCATGTCATGAGTGATGTAATATGTGATGTCATCAGCAGTGCATTACACGCACAAGTTATAGTGAGTCCAACTAACTATAACGTGGGAATTTCAATGGTTTTATGTCAGTAAAATTTCCAGGTAACTATAACTGGTGTGAAACCTATGGTTTTTTCAGTGAATTTCATAGGTTTTTTAAATGCTAATTCCTAACTATAACTGGTGTGATACCTATGTTTTTTTCTGTGAATTTCATAGGTTTTTTAAATGCTAATTCCTAACTATAACTGACGTGAAACCTATGTTTTTTTCTGTGAATTTCATAAGTTTTTTAACTGCTAATTCCTAACTTTTTATAGGGCCTCATACCTATGTGTTTTTTAGTGAATTTCTAAGGTTATTTTTTCGCAAATGTCTATAGCTTAGAAAGGTATGTTTTTCTAAAAATTAATCCTATATTGTATATTAATATAATATATTTTTTTTAAAGTATATTCTTTTTTTTTATATTTTTCACTCTTGAGCGCCTCGGTGCGGGTACCGGGGCGCGTCCCGTAAGCGCACCAAAAAAAATAATGAAAGAGTGAGCATGAGGAATGGGGACAAAGAGAGTGGTGTAAAGATAAAGAGAGTTAGAGGGAGAAACACAGAGGGACTGTGTAATAGATAGTAAAACAGAGAAAAGGTATAAGAGGAAGTAACTGAGAAAAGGAAAATGAATAAGGGAGCAAAAGAAGAGAAGAAAGAGGAAGAAGACTAAAGCAGAGGTTCTGGGAGAATGTGAATGAGTGATGAAAGTAAAAGGAAGGAGAGTAAAGGATGGGGAATGACAGGTAGTGACGGAACCAGAGAAAAGGAACAGTGGTGACGGAGGGAAAGAAAACAGCAGTGAGTGTAAGTAAAGAGGAGTGAAAGAGGGTGGATAAAAGTGAAAAAGGGTAAGACATGGGGAGTGACAGAGAGAAAGAACAGAGAGAGTAAAGGAAGGAGTGTCAGAAAGGGACTAAGTGAACCAGAAAAAAAGGTAAGTGAGGGAGTGTGGATGAGCAGGGGCACTGAAAGAAGTTGAATGTGGTAGGAAAGTAAGGAAAAGAGAAGTAAACATGGAGGATAAGAATAAGTGAGGGAAGCAGAGTAAGGAAACAGGGGTGAGGTAGGGTGAGAGAAAAGTAGTGAGGTTAAAGCAAAGGGTGATGGCAAACTACATTTTGTAGTCACACTTACCATATAATTAATGAAAACTTACTTGCATGTTTAAACTACACTTTGTATCTGTGAAAGACAAAAGAAAAAACAAGTTATAATTAGTAAAATATATATTTTAAAATAGAAGAAACAGGTCAAGAGGTAAAAAATCAAAAAAGTGTACTAAGAAATAAAGCAATTGTGAAGGATACAAAACCAGAAATAAAGTAATATAGAAAGACAGAAAAGAGGGAAAAAGAAATAGAAGGAGAACAAATTACTGAAGATAAGTAAGATACTAAAAGAATGTGAGATACCAAAAGAAAATCAGGAAAGAGAAGAAAGTAAAAGGAAAATGAGTGAAAAGGAAAGGAGTCTAAATGAGGATCCATTAATAAGAAAGAGGAATGGAAGATGACTGAGAGTGAGTGAAGGGGAGTCACAGAGTGAAGGGATGAAAGGAATGAGGTTAATATAGAATGATAGAGGAAAAAGGAGTGAGAAAGTAAGTACACAGAAAGACAAAGGGAAGGACTGAGTGAACTGCAGTACAATGAGTGAAGAAAGGAAAAAGAGTAAAGGAGCAAAAGAAGGAAAGAGAGGGGAAGCGAACTAAAGCAGTGGTACTGAGAGAATGTGAGAAAGCTGAAAAGTGGTGCAAGGGAGAGAGGAAATGCAGACAGTTGAAATTGGATTGAGGAGTTGTGAATGAAGTGGAGTAAAGGAACAGTGATGAAACAAAGTGAAAGAAAGGCAGTGTAAGTGAGTATAGAGAGCTAAATAAGGGTGGAAAAAGGAAAATGAGTGTGAGACAATGGGAATACAATATAAATTACACAATGCAAACTATAGAATGACTTATACAATATGTTACATTGTTTATTTTTGCTGTTCTCAGAATATATTGAATTTCACTTAAATTAGTGAGTTCAAACTCTTCATCATATAACAGCGGGAAAAAAACACAATCTAAAAAACCATAAAAACTTACAAATCATGTATGTGCACTAATCTTTGATTCACTTACTTTTCCTTGAGGCCAAACAGTAGACAGTGAAGGTCCTTTTGGTGGAAAAAAAAACTGCTATTCTCTATAACTTCCATTTTATCGACTTCCTATGAAAAAAGATCTAAGAACATCATACCTTACACTTTCCTTACGGCCAAATAGTGTCAGATATATGAGTATTTTTTTAAATTTCTCTAATTAAACTCTGAAATTACCGTTTACCCGAAGTTTTCAAAGAAAAGCTCATATAACATTTGACAATCTTTAAATATTCATATTCCCTTTTTTGATCACTCATGTTCAACATTTCCTATAAAACTGATATCACTTACTATGAGATCCACTTACAGTACCTATATGAGATAAATAATTTTAAACATTAGACTAACTAACTAACTAACTTTTATTAACTACTCCCGCCTTCAAAGGCCAATTACCTTTACTAAAACTTTGGTTTTAAAAACAGTAGGTAAGAATTTTTAAAGTCATAAGGCAAAAGTTGTTTATAAGTCAAATGAGAATCATTGTAGTAACTCCAACCTTTTTGACATTTTAAGTAGCATGTATAATGTCCTCATGTTGTCGAAGGACCGTCATGATAAATAATAGCTACAGTTGTAAAGGTTCTTCCTGAAATTGATAACTGAGAAGCCACAAAATTTTTGATACAAGTTGTCAATTTAGTTCCATCAGGTCTACATCGTTGGAAAACTAAAATGATATACTGACCATAACTTTGTATAAATAATGTGGATAGCATTGGACACTTACATTGGGTACACACCATATTATGATCTGCTGCTTTAACTAGATTATTAAATGACACTGATTTACAGTCTGGTAAAGTCAAATATATAAATCTTTCAGTGTCTACTCTAGTAGTACTTGATGAACTACAGTTGTGGCAGTCATGCTGCCATTGATTAGAAAGGCTAAAAAGATTATCTACATCTATACCTTCATCTTCCAAAACACCAAACATATACATTAAAAATTCCTGACAATCCTGCTGAATGTTCTGTGAAAATGTATCTTGACCAGAACACATATCTAAAATATTTCGAATTTCTGTTACACTTTCTATTTTTGCTCTATCGCTGCTACATTTCTCAAACACAGAATTCAATAAACCACACAATCTTTGATCCCGATTTTCAACAATCTGTTCTTGTAAAGTTTGAAGAAAAAAAACAACATTAACCACTACATTAGCATAGCAGTTGACACCAGAACTGTTTTCAAACTGAAATCCAACAACATTTTCATCAGAATCCTTTTTCTTTCTGTTTTGAATTACAGTTTCATCTACTTTTTGTCTTTTTGCTACTACCTCACTGCAAATATTCTCATTTCTTCTTTTTCGGCCTACCACACGTTTTTCAAACAGAGGATATTGAGGCAAATGTGGAGCATACTCTCTTCTTAACCTATTGTATTCTTTAACACAATCTAGATCTGCACAAATTTTTGTCTCATCACACTCCATCAAGTACAATCCTGAAAAAGTTCTGACTCGTGATAATGCCACATATGCCATACCCTCTTTAAACACAGATCTTCCAATGTTCACCAAAGCACTATGTACACTTAAACTTGAGATTTATGAATTGTCAACGCATATGCCAAACAAACAGGAAACTGTTTTCGGCGAACATATAAGTCTTTTACAAGCAAAAATCTAGCAGAACAACGACTGATTTGTTGTACTTGCTCAATGCCATCAAATTTTATTTTTAAAAATTCAATTCCATCTCTATTTCTATAATTCACATAATCAACAACATAACCCATTGCTCCATTTACCAGACCTCTTTCAACATTTAAATTCCTTCTCAAAATGATACGACAATTTAAACACACATTCAGAGTCTTTTCAAAACCAGCTGGTTTAGAAATACTTTTCTCTAATGAATCCAATTTTGTTTTCAAATTTTTTGACAAAACAATTGTTGCACCCATATGCTCTATTTTATCTATTGCTTCCAGTTTCACAATTTCTTCATTTTCTAACTTTAACATTTTGTTGTTGAAGATGGAACATTCTTGCAGAGTTGGCATCAAACATATCCCAGATTTCTTCTCAGTCATTTTTAAAAAAATATTCTCTGGAAGAATGTTTTCATTTGGATACAAATTTGAAATTAATCGAGCATGTAAAGCTTCTTTCCCAAGCTCACTTACTTTTACAATTCTTACATCTTGTAGAATATTTTTATAATCTTCATCCTTTGCCTGTCGCATATTTTGAAACAGTTCAGCATAATTAAAATTTAACCATATATTAAAGTTTCCAATGCTTCCAAGGGACTTCCTGGTATCTTCATGCGTAAGCATTTTAAACACTGGTTGTCCTTTTACTAGAGTCAACTGCAGTAGATCTCCAAAAACAATAATGTGTTTTCCTCCAAATAACACATCATACTTTGTTCTAAGAATTTCTTGAATTCTCAAATGCACAAAAGCAAGCATTAGATTTGAGACCATGCTTACGTCATCAATGATAAGAAGTTTCATTTTCTTCAAGACTCTGGAAACTTCAGAACACGCATCTCCAGATAGCTTGTTGTAATGCAATTTATTATCATGCTCAACTGGCAGCATCAGTAAACGATGTAGAGTAATCCCTTTAATGTTATATGCTGCCAGTCCAGTTGGAGCGGTTACAACACAAGACAGCGGTGATTCAGTCCTTTTCTGCAAATAAGTTGCAATGGCTTTAATCAGAAAACTTTTTCCTGTTCCTGCTTCTCCACTTACGTACAGTCGAACAGGCTTAAATGATGTACATGAGCACACTTTTTTCTCATGTCTGAATCCATGTTCAATCTGTTCTGTGACTTCGTCATATATCTTTTTCTGCTCAACGTTTAGTTGCTTTACCAAATCTTTTAAGTTAACTACATCCTCTTGAGCTTGTTCCATAGCTCTTTCCACCTCATCCATTGCAGTTGCAGCTTCATTTTGGATAATTGGTCCTCCTAGTGGATCCTGACTGAATGAAGTAGAACTCTGACTGTCTTGAGAACTGTCTCTAGCAATCTCTTCAGCAATTGTGGTTTCTTGCTCTATTTCTTCGTTCAACATTTGCAGATAATTTGGAAAAACAGGACATTCTATGGTATCCTTAGTTGCATTAAAAGAGTCTTCATAACAGAGAAAATCTCCAAGTAGTTCCTCTTCTGTACGCCATGGCTTAAAGAGTTGCAAAAGAGCTAAATAGTAAAATTCTCTTTTGTCTGGAGCTTCGCAACTCAATTTTCAATGATTAATCAAATGGCCTTTTCTCTGCTTCACTAGACATCCTTCATACCCAATGACAGCATATTTTCCATTATTGATATCTTCTGTGATGTTCCTCTTATAACTGTAGTTTTGCAGAACTTCATACAAACAAGTGTTCTCAAGGTGAGTACTTCTATTTGGATAGTATGTATCCAACATGTTTGTCTTCAAAATATCTGTACTGTTTGGTTCTTTCTCCGCCAAATATTCAATTTCTTGTACAGATTTCAAAACTCGGTTTCGTGTTGCAGCAAGACCTAGACTCACCCAAATGATTGTTCTTGATTTGGCATAGAGACTTACTGATGATAACCGATCAGAACATTCATATGCTCCAATTTCTCGATGCGACAACATCTTCAGACTGAAACTGTATAATTTCTTGCTTAGACTCTTTTCATGTGAAATGTCCTCCCACATTTCCTTCAGTTCTGTCTTTTCTTTTTTTGTTATGTAAGATGTCATACATCGAGCCACAGCAATAGAGTTGTCAGTTGTGGAGAAGTGTGGCTCACTGGTTAGAGCAGGCAGACCCTGAAGCAGAGGTCAGACCCAGGACCAGGGTTCAATTCCCGACGCGGCAGGGTCTTGAGCTCAAATGTCCATGGACTCGATAATTCTCGCTTCGGTGCCTGACCTAATCATGGGTTCACACTCTGCAACTCTGGGCATTAAGCTTGCTTAATCTCCACAACAGCCCCCCCGCGGCGTGATGCCTGGCTTTCACCTTGGGGATGCCCTGTAGGGGCTATCTCACAGGGAAAATCCAGGACGGGTTCCCAAGGCAAGCGCGGAGATACCCCTTTGGGGGTCGATTCAGGCGCTATATAAGAAACATAATAATAATAATAATAATAATAATAACGAACTGAATATCCATGTTAGCATTCCACATGGACAAAATCACTGGGTTGTAGTCGTTGGTGTACTTGGACTCTTCGTTTCTTTTTAAATTATATGTATTTTTGGGTGATTTCCTCTTCACAGTATGTCGTAGAGATGACATCAAATTATTTACTCTTCCCTTAGAAATCACTGGTCGTGGAAACGCGAAACGACATTTTGTGTAGTATTTTTCCTTGTTTTTGAATTTTCGACGACAGTACTTTCCACAACGATGAGATTGAAAACGTAAAACTTGTTCCCTTAAACTGTTTTCTTCAGTAGTTTTCGGAACAGCACATGTTGAATATTCTTCAATGAAACTCATAACTGTGTCATCCGAATCAGTTCCAAATTTGGGTGCATCTTTAATCCTTAACAACATATGTATATGTGGAGCACCTCTCGCTTGATATTCCTTCCTCCAAAAGAAATCCAAAACCTCTCCAAGGGGAGGATTTTTTTTGTTGGTAATAAAAGACATCATAGCTTTAAATCTATGATTAAAATATCTGCAAACATTCACTGGATCCAAAGAACACAGTTTTCCAGGTGTTTTCAACTCTATATTTTGTATGTTTCCATTTGCCTCTCGTAGAAATTGAAGTAAGTCGTCCCATGCATACTCAGCACAGCTAAGAGTGAGGAACCATGTGGGAGTTCCTAAGTTTCTTAGCATACATTTCAATTCCCCATGACGACGGAACCAATACTCGTTTGTTCCACGCTGACATGCCATGAGATTGATTAGCTGAGATTCCAAAATACTGTCTTGCAGATTGACTTTCTCCATAAAGTCCCTCGCCGAAACATTTTGCAGATGAGCTCCACTTTTCAGTATATGATTAACTGCATAAGAAAGCCCAGACAAATCACTTTCATACAGTAGATGAAACAAATACGGACTGCATTGACGAAACCTTGGATCTTCAGCATATAATCTTAAAGTCCAGTATTCAGCTACAGGAATTTGAACTGGTCGATCGTCATATCGTCCACCTCGACCTGTTGGAAATAACTGTGGAAAACAACGAGATTCCAAACTTTCTTCCCATACACTAATAGGACTTCCTTTTGCTGCTTTCATTTGAAACAAGTCAATTGCATTCCCCATTACGTCTTTGGAATGCAAAGGATGAACAGTATAATGTTCATATATTTCTTCACTTCTAGACACATCAACTTTTTCAATTTGGCCAACTGAACAATCACTGTCTTCTTCTGTAGCTGTTTCCTCTGCTCCAACACTTACATCTTTATAGTACTCATTGTTTTTGACCAAATACAACATTGCCTTTTTGACTTTCCTAACATCCACTAAATCTTGCCAGATTTTCTTACTGTTTGTCGGAACCCCATTAACTAGAATACCCAGAGGATCCTCTTCTACTCTTTCTACACCAATTGTATCAATATTTTTCTTTACATCTAGAGGCAAATAAACAACTCTTCCCTTTAATCCTCTTTGTAAATCTGTAGGAGGTAATTTCCCTATCTTAAGCTTCATGCGAACAATAGCTTGAAAAGGATGGACACATTGAATCAAAATTGATTCATAAGTATTTAAATCCATCAATTCAGAAGGAATATCTATCAACTGAAGATTATTATGAGCAGCTCTAGCAGGCATTCTATTTTCATTTAATTTTTTCGAACAATAATTACAAATACGCTGATCAAAACTCAAATCAAAAGAATTCTCCAACAAATAACTTACAAAATCCTTCCATTCACTATTATTTTCCAATTCACATTTTGCATATAAATCAACTAACTTAGTCTGAATCTTATAATGAGTCCGTCGACAACACACACAAGTTAAATTAGGCCTTTCACTTAATTTCACCTTAAACTTGGTAATTTCCTCGTCAAACTTTTCTGTACTTGAAATCTGTACATTGTCTTCCACATTACCATCCATTACTATATTCATTTCTACACTGTTCTCTATGTTCCCAAAATAACAAAACTCAATTTCTTCACAAATAGTCTTCACATCTACTTCAGATGCATGCAAAAGAGCACTGTTTAACTGTTTAAGCTTAAGTGCTGGACTTTTTGCATAATACAACCTTCTCACTAATTTCCTCACCTTATTATGATGCACTGCTAACATCCTAAAATGATGAAAAACACTCTGACATACTTTTCTAGAAAGACAAGCCAGTGAATGCCCATGCAAACCTGTGTTTTCTCCCACTCTGCAAGGATCTAGCTCTTGCAAGATCTTCACTATCTGTTTTACACTTTTCTTACTATATGTACGTAAGAAATTTCGAAGCAAATCGATTGAATCCTGTCGCACACTACAAATACTACTGCACTTCCATGTGTACACTGGACCCTTAGTACGTCTCCCTAAAACTTCATCAGCTAACACCTCTTCTGCATCTCTAGACACAAGTTTCTCTTTTTCCATCACACAACCATCTTTCACCTCATATGCTCGACCACTGGTGTCAACGGCATGCACCAAATCATTTTCCTGAAAGTAACTCTCCTCATTAAAAAATGGCTCAGAACTTGAACTATGCATCCATTCTCCAGAAAATACTTTACAAAAATTAGTCCGATTAATTATTCTTTTCCATCTACTGTTCGATTTGAAAACATCAATTGCCTTATTAAGTATCCTAATTCTATTGATTACTAAAATAAATAATTTTTTCTTAACTTCAAAAGCCTGATCAACAATCTTCTCTACACTTTTCTTTTTCTTGTAAAAAGCAGCTCTCTGTTTACCTGAATTTTCATTTTTAGCAAATTTAAAACTACCCTATTGTGAAACATTCGTCTACGAATGTCCCTAAATTGATTTAACCTTCTATTGCTATCCATATTCTTCTCTCCTGCTCCAATAGAGACATTTTTTGAGGGCCTCTCCTTCCTTTTCAAATTTGCTCTCTCCGTCTGGATCTTCACATTACCGTTAACATTTGTTTTTGTTTTACATATGTTGCAAAAAAAGACTTAGTTGTCTTACCAGGACCCTTTTGGGTGTTTTTTGAAGTACTTGTTGTAGAGGATTCCTTTACTTCCGTTGCTAATTTTGTAATTTTTGGTATGGCATTTTTTCTTCTCCTTTGCCTTGACGGCATTTTTGCTTACTTTTTAAATGTTGATTTCAATCTGTGGTAAAGAAAAAAATAACACATTATAGACCACTATTAGCAAACAACAAAGCAATCACAATAAGCAAACGATATAAACACTAATTTGCAACATATCTAAGTTTATACCACAGCAACTATATAACTAGGAGTAAAACAAAGAAAAACAGCTAGAGGGAGTAACACAAAAACACAGAGAGACTCAGACAAAGAAACAGGTAGAGGGAGTAAAACATACAAAAGGACTAAGACAAAGAGAGTGTATAATATGTTGAAAGACAGAAAAAGGATGTAATAGGGAAAGGAAGTAAGTCAAAAAAAGGGAGTAAATCAGAAAACGGATGTAACAGGGTATAAAACAGAGAAAGGGTGTAACAGGAACTGACACAGAGAGAGCCTGTAAAGGAAGAGACAGAGAGTAAGTTTCAGAGACGGTGTAAGAGGAAGTAAATCAGAGACAGGATGTTACAAGAAATAGGACAGACAGAGGGTGTAACAGGAAGAGAGGAAAAAAGTCAGAAAGAGAAAGAGAAACGGTATAAAACAGACAAAAGGTATAATAGAGAGTAACTCAAGACTAGACTATTACAAAGAAAAAGGTTGATTAGATAGTATCTGCATGATTCAAGAATTATATCTCACAATCATGTCATCTATGTTTCCTCAGATTACTCATATTTTTGCATAATGCTTGATTAAAACATTTTGCTGCATAGAGAAATTATCTTTTTAGAAACACAGCACAGGACCTATGTACAAGCATTCAATTTCACTACTGAAACCTCACTGTTTCACAAAATACAAATCCCCTATCTTGCAAATATACATAGCAAGCATTATCAAAAAGCAAGACAGAAACCAACAGCAAAGAAACTCAGGGCCTTATTTATGAAGGCCTTGCGCCACCGGTGCGTCACTTTTTTCACATGTTAAAAGTGACGCACTGGCGCCACAAGGCAATCATAAGTAAGGCCCAAATGTAAATACCATTGATTTGCCCCCAAAATCGTTTTTTGAATAACATTTTAGAAACGCAGCGCAGGACCTATGTACAAGCATTCAATTTCACTACTGAAACCTCACTGTTTCACAAAATACAAATCCTCTATCTTGCAAATGTTCATAGCAAGCATTATCAAAAAGCAAGACACAAACCAACAGCAAAGAAACTCAGGGCCTTATTTATGAAGGCCTTGCACCACCGGTGCGTCACTGTTTTCCCATGTTAAAAGTGACGCACCGGCGCCAAAAGGCAATCATAAATAACACCCAAATGTAAATACCATTGATTTGCCCCCAAAATCGTTTTTTGAATAACATGTTACAAACACAGCGCAGGTCCTATGTACAAGCATTTCATTTCACTTCTAAAACCTCACTGTTTCACAAAAGACAATTCCTCTATCTTGCATATTTTAATATCAGGCATTTCCAAAAAACATGCCACAAACCAACAAGAAAAAATCTCAATCTGCTTCCTAATTTGAGGTAACGCAGTTGACATAATTCTAAAACATTCAAATATATTTCTTTACAGAGGCAGACACTATTAATTGCTTCTCAAAAAAATAAAAGCCATTCTTTTACCCCAAAATCGTTTTTTAAATAACTTTTTACAAACACAGCACAAGTCCTATGTACAGGCATTCAATTTTACTACTGAAACTTCACTATCTGCTTCCAAATCTTCTCCATAGAGCAAATAAATCTCTATCTAAATTAAATGAATCATTACTTACCTTTACAAATGCTTTGGGAGATTAAGAACAGTGTCAGACACACTCACCAATTTTTCTTTAGCAGAGCAAAAGGTGTGCACTCAATACACTGAAACCAAGACTGGCAGAGAAAACCTCTAATTCTACACACATATGCCTCATTTCAACCAATCAAAACTCTTCCCTCACTTTTTTCAAACCAACACCCTTCCCCCTCTCAGACCTTTCTATCTGGTACCATAGCAACTCCCTCCTAATTGAACTCTTAGGTTCAAAAGTTTATTCTACAATGTTGCAAATTAAGTCAGCAAGGATGTTTGACCTCTCAATACACCAGCTTATCCAGGGCATTATTGCTTTTAGTGACTTTTTCTTAACCATTCAAATTGCTTCTTTCACATAACACAACCATGCACCCTAACTTTCAGTTTTCAACTATCTGAATCCACCAATCATTGCTTGTGATTCAAGAGCAGAGAAACTCTATAATTATTTTTTTGTAAACTCCTATTGTTCCAACTGCCATTTCATTTCCACACTTCATCTGACTGCACCAGAACCTACTCTCATCAGGTATTCTGTGTGGATTATTGGACATAGCTACATCCACTGGGCTCAAAGGTATGCAGCTAGCACAAATTTTTACAACCTTGATTTATCAAATGTGGAAATCAAGTGGATTGGCCAGAGAGGATTGAGATGCCACCAATTGATACCATTGGTGAAAACCTTTTTGCATCTGCCAAACCCTGACCTCTTAATAGTGCACTGTGGTGGAAATGACTTGGGCACTATGACTGGGGTTGGTCTGGAAATTCTTTTAAAGGACACCTTTGATCAATTGATGACACTTTTTCCACAGACTGCCTTGGTATATTCTAATATATGCCAAAGACAGAAATGGAACAGGTCCAACCAATGTTGTCCACAATTTGAGAAAGCACGGAAACATGTGAATAAATCTGTTTCTGCTTACATGAGAGACTATGGAATGGGTTCAATATACAACAATAACTTGTGTTACAACATGCAAGACATCTACAAAGGAGATGGTGTGCACTTCTCAGATGAGGGGAATAGAATATTCCTCCTGAATTTAAGACTGTGCATTGGAACCTACTTGTAGGTACTTAAATCAGCCACAGAACCCAAAAGCTCTTTTCAGGGCTACCCTACCTCTGATCACTCATAATGATTTTCTTTTTCTAACTTTTTTCACTATTTTTCACCAAAGTACGCTCCCCGGTACGCTCCCAGGTGCGCGTACCGGGCGCTCCCCCCGTGAATAATTTAAAAATGTTTTTTTGGGGGGGACATAAATGGGCCTTCTAAACCCCCCTCAGAAAACCTAGAGGGTCAGGAAGTGTCTACCGTGCCCCCTTCTGCCCATTCCCAACGTTGTTTGTCCTCCATCTTGTGTCTCAATTCTACCGAAACACAAAATGGAGGACTCCCATAATGCTGCAGGTGCGCGTACCGGGGCGCGCACCAGTAAGCGCTCCCCAAAAAATGTGGGAAAGTAATTTACATAAAAACCACTGGAGACACTTACACCAAATATGGAAAGGGGCGACCACTCGGTCCCCCCGAACGTATGGTGGAGTACCCCGATCCCCCCGGGAAGCCATTTTTGGGTGGGAGGCGAGTCTCGGCTGGTATGCCCGAAGCGGCGTAGCCGGGGCGCGCCTTTTTCCCGCCCAAGAGGGGGTTGTCCTAGACACCAACACCGCTAGCCACGCCCTGGAGGCGGATTGGAGGTGGGTACACGCCTGCCCGAAGAAGGATAAAAGGAGCGACAAGCCAAGGAAGCATCCTCTTGTTCCTGTGCTCTGAAGCTGCACCTCCCCGTTGCACGTGAGCTCGAGACGGAACGAAGAGCCATTTTTGAGGATTAATTGTGTGTTTTCTTCTTTCAGTGAGTTCGGGGCTTTCTGCTTAAGACCGTTGAGGAATATACGTGGACGATGCCTAGCAAAAAGGTCGGAAAGAGGATCGGGACCGATCAGATGCTCCGCATGCTGATGAAAGACATGGCGGATATGAAAAAGCAGATGGTGGTAATGAATGGTGTTGGGGGGCCTAAGAGAGTCATCGGGCCGGCATTGCCGGGAGTAGTCCCTAGCGGGAGAGGCAGAAGGGCCAAGAAGGGAGCGTCGGGGGGGGAAGCCCCGGTGCCGGAAGTACCCCCTGCGCACCCGGTCACCCCAATCGAGGCCCCGACTCCGGTCCCAGACGTGGGCCAACCCATCCCTGTGGTAGTCACTCCGGTGAACGGGGAGGATATGCCTCCTGAGCTGGCTGCCCAGTTGGCGGCATGGTTAGGCAGAGAAAACGAGGGGGCCACGGCGGAGGAAGCCAGGGCAATAATGAAGCAGTTGCGGCAATTGAAAGATGCTGCGAAGGCACCGTCTCCTTTTGTTTCCCCGCAGGCTCCCGTGGAACAACCAGGGTCGGGCGTTGGTTCGGCAGGAACTACGGTCACAGTGGCCGGTTCAGGTAAGCAGCTATTGCCGATTGCGGGGGAGGGATTGGTACCTTCAAGGAGGGAAAAAGTTGTTCAGCATATCCCGATGGATGTAAAAGAAAGGATATGGTCTGATAAATATGTGAACATGTTTTCCTTGTTGACCGATCATTATGAGATTGATCATGTAAAAAATCAAAAAGAGTTTCTGCATCCTAGTGTATGGCGCGCCAAGATGGCCGCTTTCAGGGTTGATGAGTCGATCGACAATTGGGGCAGAGCGTTTGGAATGTTCATTGCAATTATGGGGGAACGTAGACCCGAATTGTTGGTGGGAATAGCCGTGTATCAGACACGTATCATGGAATTTTTTGGGACTTATGGTGGCAATCAATGGTTGTATTACGATAGCATATTTGGTAAGTCCAAGGAGCACGACTCATCCCTGACGTGGGATTGTTTCGACTCCATTTCCTGGCAGAAAATGGAGAAGTCAGGTTCGGCGAAGTCGCCATCTTTAGGGGGGGTATGGTCGAGCTTGCCCGCCATTCATCTGGGACGCCCTTTCGGGCAGGATCAAGCAACGATCAGCACACAAAGAATAATGGCAACTCAGGTAAAAAAGGGGTTTGCTGGAGCTTTAACAGAGGTAAATGTACTATGCCGCAGGGATCTTGCAGGTTTAGACATGAATGTACTGGGTGCGGGCAGTCCTCTCACCCCGAGACCATGTGCAGAGCCAAAAATGGTGATCCGGGAAGTAGAGGGGGCGCCAAACAGGTCTGAAATAGTCCGAGGGGCGCCTCTCCCTACCCCGATCGATATCATGGCAATGATTCCTTGGTTGAACGAATATCCGGATCATATCTCCGCTGGGGTGTTGCGAGATGGTTTTTCATATGGTTTCCGCATCCCGGCAGGGGATTTTCAGGGTAAGGCACAATGCAGGAACCAACTGTCGGTTCTCCAGAATACGGCGGTGGTACAAGCTAAGATTGGGAAGGAGGTGACCCGAGGTCGGGTTGCCGGCCCATTTGACATACCGCCTGTTGCTAATTTTGTTTGTTCGCCTCTGGGAGTGGTCCCCAAAAAGGACCCAGGGGAATTCAGGTTGATACATAATTTGTCAGCCGCAAGGGGGCTCTCGGTGAACGTTGCAATTGACCCGGGAGTTTGTTCGGTGCGGTACGCATCTTTTGATGAGGCTGTCGCCATGTTGAATCGCCTGGGGCCCGGAGCGCTGATGGCCAAGTCGGACATTGAGTCGGCGTTCCGGTTGCTCCCGGTACACCCAGATGAGCAGCGTCTCCTTGGTTTCATGTTTCAGGGACGCTATTACATGGATAAATGTATGCCAATGGGCTGCTCCATTTCTTGTGCGTATTTTGAAAAATTCAGCAGTTTTCTACAATGGGCGTTCACAAGAACAACAGGATTTACACATGTTATGCATTATCTTGATGATTTTCTATTCCTGGGGGCAGCCGGGGACATGGAATGTGCACAGGCTTTGAATGAATTTTGTAATCTCATGACCCGCTTTGGCGTGCCATTGGCACCAGGTAAGACAGTGGGCCCGGCTACTTCGCTTGAGTTTCTTGGAATAGAGCTCGACTCCGAAGAGGGGTGCTTCCATTTGCCTAAGGAAAAGGTAACGAAGTTTAAGACATCACTTGAAACATGTATTGGCGAGACGAAGGTTAATTTGCATCAGTTGCAGCAAGCTGTGGGTCAGCTGAACTTTGCCGTTAGAGTAATACCGATGGCTCGCCCCTTTTCCCGCTCTATTGCTCAAGCCATGGTCGGCCTTAAAGAAGGACACCATCGCACGAGGCTCTCGGCAGAGGTCCGCCAGGACATGCGCATATGATTTCAACGGTCGTGTCGTGTGGACCAAACCAGCGGTCTCCTCCGTGGAGCTGGGGTTGTGGACGGACTCGGCAGGGAGCGTGGGTTTTGGCGCCATCCTGGGTAATCATTGGTCGGCACGAACCTGGCCGCCATGGTGGCACGAGAATGGGTTGACGGGTAACATTGGGTTTCTCGAACTGTTCCCTATCTTGGTGGCCTTGAAAACATGGCCTGAGGATTTTCGTGATCGCTCTGTGGTTTTCTGGTCTGATAATATGACCGTGGTTGAGTGTATCAATAGTCAGGCAGCACGCTGCAAATGGATCTTGAGACTGTTGAAGGAAATTGTCCTGTTGTGTAGGAGACTAAACGTCCACTTTAGGGCGAGACATGTGCCATGGGTATTAAATCAGGCAGCTGATGCACTTTCTCGTTCCCGTATGCAGGCCTTCTGGGGTTTTCTGCCCTCAGCGGACCCAGTGGCGGCACCATTTCCCGAAGCGCTCTGGTCTCTCGGTGCCCCGGACTACAAGACCTCGTGGGAGAGAGTTTAGCACCCAGGACAAGGAAGGCTTATGAAGGGGCGTTCCGTTCTTATTTGTCCTTTTTGGGTTCAGCTAGGGGGGAGCTGTGGGGCCAAGAAGAGTATGTCCTGAACTTTTTGTTATCATTACATCAGGCAGGCAAATCAGTGGCTACGGCCAATAGGCACCGGGCCGCCATTTCTTTCATGGCTCGGGCCCATGGCATACAGGATCCCACGGCGTCTTTCTTGGTGCAGAAGGCGCTGCGTGGGTGGCAACGCCGTGAGGGTTGTAGAGTGGATGAAAGACATCCGATAGGTCTTGAAAGGTTGGCCCTGTTACTGTCCGTACTCCCTGCGACATGTTCGTCTCAATCAGAGACAGTGCTATTCCGGGCCGCTTTTGCATTAGCATTCCATGGGGCTATGCGGGTAAGCGAGCTGGTAGCGAGGAACAAGCGGGTGGTAACGATGGCGATCGCAGCGGCGGGCTTGAACCCGTGCGATTTTGGGACTCATTCCTTCAGGATAGGGGCTTCTACAGAGGCTACAGCCAGGGGTCTGAGTGTGGAAAAAGTGAAACAGTTGGGGCGTTGGTCCTCGAATTGTTATAAAAGGTATGTGCGGTTGCACATGTTGTGAAGCCTATGTATTGTACTCACGCTTCTTGTTTCTGTTTGGTTTACAGTGTCGCGAGCTTACGAAGCGGGGCGGGCTGTGCAGTCGACCCAACACCTGGGAACCAGCGGTCAAAGATCACCGGCTGAGGAAAGAGTGGTGTGGGTCGTGGGCCACTCATACGTGAGGCGTGCCGCAGATGTATTCAAAGCAGGTGACATGATTCACATGGCTGGGGAATACGGGTACAGGGTGACCTTCTACGGAAGGGGCGGGCTCTGTATTGACCGGTTTCAAAGTTTTATCGAGGGTTTGTTAGGGCGGACAAGGTCACCGCCGTCTATAATCATAGTGCATCTTGTGGGCAATGATTTGGTGACCACTGGTAGATGACTACTTCTCGAGGCGATACTATCCACAGTGAGTTGGTTGGCGAGAAGGGTTCCAGGGTGCACGATTGCATGGTCCCATATGATTCCACGAAAAGTGTGGCGGGGGGCTATTTCGGTGGCTGCTGTAAATCATTCAGTAAAGAAGGTGAATAACAAGCTTGGTAGATTGTTCCGTACTAGTACATTGCATTCTATTCCGCCTGGGTGTATCAGGGGGGACCAAATGTATCTAGAGGATGGAGTTCATTTGTCCCGGGTGGGGAATTCTTTACTCATAGGAGACTTCGTAGCTTGGTTAAAGAGTTTGCAGCCATGACCTTTAAGTAGGAGTTTTTGTGGGCGGTCCGGATAGCCGGTCAACTATCTGGCCTGTGGCGGTAAGGTCATGATCGGTGAGCAGGAATTAGAAGATCCCTAGAGGTAGGGCGTCACCCATTATGGATGGGAGCGCCCGGGGGGAGGCGGCCATTGGCCCCTCAAATGGGGAGGCGGTCCCCTTCTAAGGATGGGGACGCCGAAAGGGAAGGCGGCCATAGGCCCCTCCCTGGGGAGGAGGGGCTAGGGCCCCTCCTGGGAATTTCCCGGGGCCAGGAAATCTGCGACGGCAGATGTGGTAAGTTGTGTGGGGTAGGAGGGGGGTCTACGCTACCTTTTAGACACCTCACACGAGTCCTCGGACGACCACTAAAGATGGCGTCGAGTTATCAAGGGGCCCCCGCTAAGACAAGGGAAATTGGAAGTTGGCACAGAGGTACAGTCCTCTGTGCGACCGCCCCCTCACAAGTGAGGGGGGGAGATCTGGTAGTGGGGATCTGACACCGGTTACGACCTTGCCGTTGGCCCGTAAATGTTAGGATGTACAATTTCAAAGTTTGAGTAATGTATTTGCAGGATGTTTAGTATCGGCTAGGAGAACCTTTGTATTAGAGATGTGTTAAGGTCAGCCAAGAACATCGTAATGTGTAAATGAAATTGTACATGATATGAAACTGATATTTTAACGTTTTTATTTTGTTTCATATTTTAATAAATACGGCCGGGAGGGTAACTCCCTCCCGCCTTCCACAAGTTCAGAACTGTTTCCGTCTTCCCATCCTTGGGGATTGTGTTGAGAGGGGGTGGCGGGTATCTCAGCCATATGGAAAGGCGCGACCACTCGGTCCCCCCGAATGTATGGTGGAGTACCCCGATCCCCCCGGGAAGCCATTTTTGGGCGGGAGGCGAGTCTCGGCTGGAATGCCCGAAGCGGCGTAGCCGGGGCGCGCCTTTTTCCCGCCCAAGAGGGGGTTGTCCTAGACACCAACACCGCTAGCCACGCCCTGGAGGCGGATTGGAGGTGGGTACACGCCCGCCCGAAGAAGGATAAAAGGAGCGACAAGCCAAGGAAGCATCCTCTTGTTCCTGTGCTCTGAAGCTGCACCTCCCCGTTGCACGTGAGCTCGAGACGGAACGAAGAGCCATTTTTGACCCACCCACCAGCCCCTGATGACAGCGATTTGTGGAATAAAGTCGAGTGTCATGTTATTGTTTTTCTTACAGGTTGTTTAAATAAAGTTGGTAATTTGGTGTGTAATAAAGTTGATAATTTTTCCTTTTCAGCATGTTTTATTCAGCAAAGTAGTTGCACCGGATGCTCGGTAGAGATTATACTTCGATTCGTTTAAGTATAAATTGTTTTTCTCCATTTTTAGTCTTAGATTGTCGTATTTATTTTGGTCGGGCGGTAAGGTCATGATCGGTGAGCAGGAATTAGAAGATCCCTAGAGGTAGGGCGTCACCCATTATGGATGGGAGCGCCCGGGGGGAGGCAGCCATTGGCCCCTCAAACGGGGAGGCGGTCCCCTTCTAAGGATGGGGACGCCGAAAGGGAAGGCGGCCATAGGCCCCTCCCTGGGGAGGAGGGGCTAGGGCCCCTCCTGGGAATTTCCCGGGGCCAGGACATCTGCGACGGCAGATGTGGTAAGTTGTGTGGGGTGGGAGGGGGTCTACGCTACCTTCTAGACACCTCACACGAGTCCTCGGACGACCACTAAAGATGGCGTTGAGTTATCAAGGGGCCCCCGCTAAGACAAGGGAAATTGGAAGTTGGCACAGAGGCATAGTCCTCTGTGCGACCGCCCCCTCACAAGTGAGGGGGGGAGATCTGGTAGTGGGGATCTGACACCGGTTACGACCTTGCCGTTGGCCCGTAAATGTTAGGATGTACAATTTCAAAGTTTGAGTAATGCATTTGCAGGATGTTTAGTATCGGCTAGGAGAACCTTTGTATTAGAGATGTGTTAAGGTCAGCCAAGAACATCGTAATGTGTAAATGAAATTGTACATGATATGAAACTGATATTTTAACGTTTTTATTTTGTTTCATATTTTAATAAATACGGCCGGGAGGGTAACTCCCTCCCGCCTTCCACAAGTTCAGAACTGTTTCCGTCTTCCCATCCTTGGGGATTGTGTTGAGAGGGGGTGGCGGGTATCTCAGCCATATAGAATAGGCCCTACTACATAGCAGTCCCTACCATTTACCCAAATGTGGTGGTATTCCATTGAGCCATTTGGGCTGTAGCCCTGTCTAAATATCCTGAGGTAAATTACATGACAAAAACACATATGAAACTGTTTGAATTTTCAACCAATTAAAATGTTACTTACATTTTGTACTTTTATGTGCTGACATTTGATTGGTTAAGTACATGAATATATATGAAAAATGAGAGGGAAACACAGCCATTTTGACTAACACTACCTAAGGTACATTTGGAAAGAATTTTGACAGACAACTTCAACTACTTTCAAATAGGTAAGTTGTTAATTTAAAAGGAGAACTATGTTAGGCACTTTAAATTAATTTTTGAAAACGTTTCCAGATAGTTAGTCAGGGGGGGTCTACCCTGCCCTCTTATGGTCATTTCCCCCTTTGTTTTGGCCACCTCTTGTGTCTCGATCCTACCGAGACACAAGATGGAGGCCGCTCCGGACTGTTTTGAATGTTTACAGACACCCGAGAGCCATTCAGCTTTCCGTGCGCAAGTCGCGTGGCGCGCCTGGTGCCGTACCGGGGCGCTGACATAGATATATATATTTTTTCGAACCTAAATTACTCAAAATCCACTGGAGCACATATCTTGAGACATAGGAAAGGCACATCGGGCTACCAGTCCCTACAATTTTGCCAAGTTTGGTGGAAATCCATTCAGCCGTTCGGGCTAAAAGTGAGTTTGACCGCCCTATTGAAATTAACATGCGGAAAACATGTTTTGGGACCCCCTTTTATCTCGGACCCCGCTTGACGAATCCCCCCCAAACTTACTTTCAGGGAAGGACCGGAGTTCGACGAGGCAAATCTGAGGAAATATTCAGGCAGATTCGTCGACCGGCGCCAAAGTTATTCCAAATAGAATTTTGAGATTTTGCATTGAAAAAAATCCTAACTATAACTACCTACTGGCGACCGCCAGTAGGTAATATATATATATCATGTGATCAAGGTCCAGGTCGGACCGAAATGCGTCATGGCGGCATACTGATGCGGGGCGAAAAAACTTTAAATAAATAAGAAACGCACGAAAAAATTGGGTCCGCGTTGTCTATCCGAGTCCGTGGTTGGTGACTGGATTCTGGAAGGATAGAGTACTGGAATATAAATATATATATGTATATATATATATATATATATATATATATATATATATATATATATATATATATATATATATATATATATATATATATATATATATATATATATATATATATATTCCAAGGATATCCGAATCATGGCGCAGAGTTCTCAAAGACTGCAGAAACAGATACGGCCCCCCAAAAAAAAGAAAATATATATATACTGGATCACTGGAAAGAATCCGGTTTACTTAGCTGGGATGAACATAAATACATCAAACAAGACAATCCAGTGATTCCAGTTTTCTATATGTTACCTAAAATACATAAAAATGCCACTAGTCCACCAGGGAGACCCATTATTTCTTCATGTGGGAATCTTTTCGAGAAAGCTTCACGGTACATAGACTATTTCCCTAACCCCATGGTCAGAACAATTCCTTCGTACATCAAAGACTCAACTGATTTTTTAAAATGTATTTTCGATATTTGTTGGGATCCAAATACTATGATCCTGTTGACACTAGACATTTCTACTCTCTATACGAGTGTAAGACACAATGATGGTCTAAAAGCATGTGCCCATTATTTGAATAGAAGACCTATACGTCTTGCATCCTAAAATAGGATGATCCTTGAGATCATGGAGTGGTGTTTATCAAAGAATATCTTTCTGTTTGGTAATGATCTTTATATTCAGGAAAGGGGTACTGCAATGGGCACCTGCTTTGCCCCTAGTTTTGCCAACCTACACCTTGGCTACTGGGAAGAGCAGGTGCTGAGAGGGGGCCCACTGGATCATTGGTCGGAGCACATTCTTTTATGGGTGCGCTATATCGATGATGTCTTCGTGCTGTGGCAGGGCACGGAGACATCAATCGGCACCTTTATTGGGGAGATCAATCAAAACTCTTTGAATCTGGAATTTGTGGGGAACTTTAGTAAGGACTCAATTGATTTCTTAGATATCAGGGTCACCCCCTCCAATAATAAGCTTGAAACAACTGTGTTCCGCAAGCAGACTGCAGGGAATTCGATATTGCACGCTGAAAGTGCACATCCAACTGCATTAATAAGGAGCATTCCGTTTGGGGAATACTATAGGGCCAGACGGACATGTAGCAGCGATGAACAGTTCGACACCATAGAAGGAGAAATGACCCAGAGATTCCTTGAGAGGGGATATAGCAAGAAAGTTCTTCAGGGTGCTGCTAGCAAAGCCAAAAAATTAACTAGGCAAACTTTACTTTTTGAACCATCTAGCTCCAGATTTATCACTACGTATAATACCCAGCATAAGGAAATTAGATCGATATTGAGAAAACATTGGTATCTGATAAAGAATGATCCAGTATTGGGCTCCAAGACGAAGAAAAACCCAGAGATCACTTATCGGAAATCCAAATCACTTAAAGATCTAATTGTCCGTTGTGATTTTGAGGACAAACGTAAGAGTGGTGCAGGTTGGATGAAGGCAAAACCCGGGTTTAAGAAGTGTTTTAAATGCAAAGCATGCCTACACGGCATGAATCGTACTGAATTTAAAACACCCTTCAACAAAACTGTGAAAATCAAGAGTGCCATCACCTCTAAGAGTGAATTTGTTGTGTACCTTTTACAATGTCCCTGTCCCAAGATTTATATCGGAAGTACAACCTTACCAGTACACTAACGAGTGTTACAACATAGAAGAACTATAGTGAACCAGGATAGGTCTTACCCTGTGGCCCGACATTTTGAACTCCATCACCAAGTAACCCCGAAGGTCTGTTATACTCTTGTATTGCAGAGGTCCCCAAAAAGAAGAGAGGGGGAGATAGGAAGGGGGAGTTAAGGAGATTGGAAACTTACTTTATTTTAGAATTTAATTGTAAGGAACCACAGGGTTTGAACGTTGATGAAGACCTGTATACTTGCCTGGGCTAACTGTACAAATACAATGATTTATTTCTGACACCTCGACGATCCTAAAACTGCATTTTTAAGATTTTTTCATTATGAATTTCTTTTATTGTGAAAATTTCTTGTTGATTTTAATGGTTCAAATCTGAAGTCTTTCCTGTCTGTACCTTTACATGCAGAGGTGGTTTCATTCGTGAATGAAGGCTCTGGGAGAAATCTTTATTTTTAATGTAGTAATGCTGTCTTTTATCTTGTGATTTGCACTGTCATTTTGGATTAATGCTTTTGATTGTGCAATTTGAGTAGAATGTTTACATTTATGAAGTACTGTATTATTGATGCAAAAGCACTTGCCACTTTATAATAGGACCTAGAAATCCCTCCTATTCTATGCAATTATAGGTCATAGGAGGATGATGTGTAGATATGGAATCTTGTAAGAAACACAGAAATATTTACACTCCTTTTGGGACATTGTTTACCTCTTAAGCACTAACACTTTGTCATTTTCCATGTGCAATATCCAGTCGAATTGTTTACAGCATTTATTTATCTGTGAACCAATGCACTTGCACTTTATGTTTTTAATAAGGTAGAAATGTTGGACAGCATTACCATTGATATAACTCCCACATGTTGTAGTAATGGAATTTCGATAATTAGAGCCAGGACGATCTCTGAGGGGAATAGACTGTGTCGAATTGAAGACAGCGACCTTTCGGACAATATATAGAATTTAGGACAGTAATTTATCTCTCACATAGAAGGAAGGGTCATGCTTTAGTGAAATAGGCACTTGCCTTATTCCAATTTAGGAACTCTTTTTGTACAAGGGAGTTAACATGTTTATATTGAATGACATATGCACTTGCACTTTGAAAATTACAAATGTGACATTTATCAGATAGAGATATACACATTTATATATCTCCTCTATTTTGAGCATTTCCTCAATTACCCCTGTAATAATGCTGTGCTGTGAGAGATCCGAGAATAAGGTATTCACTTGAATATCTGTGTATTCAGAAATTGTTAAGATGGCCGCTGTGTTTTACCAAACAGTTCTTCCCTTTGAGTCCCTTTTCTGTTTTTATCACCCTGCATGTATGTGAAAAGGAAAGCTCAGACCAACGCATAAACATCGTGAGCAAGGGAGCGTGACTCCCGAAACGCGTTGATGAAATATGCTTAAATAAATAAGCTTTTTGACAAAACCTGTTCGTGAGTGCCTGGATGCTTTCAGTTGCTGAAACTGTGGAATCTGGATTCTTATTTTGAATATATATAAGAAAACGCCATTCTTTCTGCAGGTTATCCAAGAATAATGAGAGTGAGCCCAGATTTCGTGCCAATTTCTCGGTGATTTATTTAATAATCACACCAGCCATCCGCCATATATATATATATACATACACACACACACATATATGTGTATATAGAGTCCAACTCCCACTCTTACGAGATGGGCAATTTGGAGCAAAATATTGTACGCGGCTGCCCTTGCCGCGAGGACGCGCACCGACCCGAAAGAACTGGGTGCCACGCAGCTTATGGCTCTTCCCGCCGCACATGTGGGACATTGGCAATTGGATTGTAAGTGCACCAGCTGACAGAGGCCCATCTGGGGGCTTCGATATTTGCATAAAACAGCAGTAAAAATAGTGCACCCATACGGGGTTTAAACAAAGAGGCACACTGCAGTAACCAGAATTCTTTGCCCATCAGAGGGCGTGATCTTGCCATAAAGGAAGGTGTGTCCTAACAAGCACGAAGAAGTCAAGCCTTTGAAGAAGAAGCAAGGTAGCTTTGAAACGCGTCGGCTGAAATTGACTGAAATCAACCAGGATTCTGTAAAAGCAATCTGTCTGGGGGGAGCACTTTTACCATTAAGGATTTCTTTCTTTCTAATGTCTGGGTGCTGTCCTGCCCTATGGGCAATTTGGAGTGAAATATTGTACGGGCCGCCCTTGACGCGAGGGCGCGCACCGACCCGAAAGAACTGGGTGCCATGCAGCTTACGGATCTTCCCGCCGCACATGTGGGACATTGACAATTGGATCATAAGTGCACTAGCGGACAGAGGCCCATCTGGGGGCTTCGATATTTGCATAAAACAGTGGTAAAAATAGTGCACCCATACGGGGTTTAAACAAAGAGGCACACTGAAGTAACCTGAATGCTTTGCCCATCAGAGGGCATGATCTTGCCATAAAGGATGGTGTGTCCTAACAAGCACGAAGAAGTCAAGCCTTTGAAGAAGAAGCATGGTAGCTTCGAAACGCGTCGGCTGAAATTGACTGAAATCAACCAGGATTCAGTAAAAGCAATCTGTCCGGGAAGAGCACTTTTACCATTAGGATTTATTTCCGTCTAATGTTCGGGTGCTGTCCTGCCCCATGGGCAAGTTGGAGCGAAATATTGTGCGCGGCCGCCCTTGCCGCGAGGACGCGCACCGACCCGAAAGAACTGGGTGCCACGCAGCTTACGGATCTTCCCGCTGCACATGTGGGACATTGGCAATTGGATCGTAAGTGCACCAGCGGACAGAGGCCCATCTTGGGGCTCCGATATTTGCATAAAACAGCTGTGAAAATAGTGCACCCATACGGGTTTAAACAAAGAGGCACACTGCAGTAACCAGAATGCTTTGCCCATCAGAGGGCGTGATCTTGCCATAAAGGAAGGTGTGTCCTAACAAGCACGAAGAAGTCAAGCCTTTGAAGAAGAAGCATGGTAGCTTTGAAACGCGTTGGCTGAAATTGACTGAAATCAACCAGGATTCTGTAAAAGCAATCTGTCCGGGGGGAGCACTTTTACCATTAAGGATTTATTCCCGTCTAATGTCTGGGTGCTGTCCTGCCCTATGGGCAATTTGGAGCGAAATATTGGACGCAGCTGCCCTTGCCGCGAGGACGCGCACCGACCCGAAAGAACTGGGTGCCACGCAGCTTACGGCTCTTCCCGCTGCACATGTGGGACATTGACAATTGGATTGTAAGTGCACCAGCGGACAGAGGCCCATCTGGGGACTTCGATATTTGCATAAAACAGCTGTGAAAATAGTGCACCCATACGGGGTTTAAAGAAAGAGGCACACTGCAGTAACCAGAATTCTTTGCCCATCTGAGGGCGTGATCTTGACATAAAGGAAGGTGTGTCCTAACAAGCACGAAGAAGTCAAGCCTTTGAAGAAGAAGCATGGTAGCTTCGAAACGCGTCGGCTGAAATTGACTGAAATCAACCAGGATTCTGTAAAAGCAATCTGTCCGGGGGGAGCAATTTTACCATTAAGGATTTATTCCTGTCTAACGGCTGGGTGCTGTCCTGCCCTATGGGCAATTTGGAGCGAAATATTGTACGCGGCCGCCATTGCCTGGAGGGCGCGCACCGACCCGAAAGAACTGGGTGCCACGCAGCTTACGGATCTTCCCGCGCACATGTGGGACATTGACAATTGGATCGTAAGTGCACCAGCGGACAGAGGCCCATCTGGGGGCTTCGATATTTGCATAAAACAGCGGTGAAAATAGTGCACCCATACGGGGTTTAAACAAAGAGGCACACTGCAGTAACCAGAATGCTTTGCCCATCAGAGGGCGTGATCTTGCCATAAAGGAAGGTGTGTCCTAACAAGCACTAAGAAGTCAAGCCTTTGAAGAAGAAGCATGGTAGCTTCGAAACGCGTCTGCTGAAATTGACTGAAATCAACCAGGATTCAGTAAAAGCAATCTGTCCGGGGGGGGCACTTTTACCAATAAATATTTATTCCCGTCTAATGTCTGATTGCTGTCCTGCCCTATGGGCAATTTGGAGCGAAATATATATATATGCACACACACACGTATGTGTGTATATAGAGTCCAACTCCCACTCTCTTACGATCAAGTCCGACACATGCTCGGTGTCAAAGAGAAGACTTTAATACCAAAATGAGAGCGCATAACAAAGAAATGATGAAATGGTGAAACACTGGGCAGAAGTGTTTCAGCCTTTCGGCTTTCCTCAGTGCCTGTTCCACTGTAGCAAACATATTCCACCTTGGTGCCAGTTTAAATTGATAGAGGTCCACTCCCACTGGAGACATTTCTTAGCCCATCCTCCATGATCACTGACTGTGCTGCTCCCTAAGCTGGTCCATGCCGTGTTTTGTGCATCCTGCTGCGGGTGAGAATTCGGTATTATTACACTTGTACGCTTTGTGGCATCCCAATATTGTTGGCCACGGTTATCAACTTGCCATGGCAGCCTGTAACTGGAGAAAATTATGGTAAGTCTTTGATTTGCCACCTTTTTCGCAGTAGAATACTGCTACCTCTCTTCCCAAACGGCAGTACTGTCAACTGAAAGTCCTATCCGGCTGGGGTGGAAGACGCACTGTATTTTCAATACGACATCCAAATAATGCAAGTCAGGCACGTTGCTCAAAACGGAGAAAACGTGCCGGGAACCGGAGCTTGCAACTGGTAATACATAGAGTCCAACTCCCACTCTCTTACGAATAGGTCCGACACATGCTCGGTGTCAAAGAGAAAACTTTAATACCAAAATGAAAGCACACAACATATATATTTATATATAAAACGCCATACATATCTCTATATATTTATATATATATATATATATATATATATATATATATATATATATATATATATATATATATATATATAGACATATATCCACCGAGAGTCCTCGGAGCCCACTGAAACGGCGGCACAGCATAGAATCCTCCATAGGCAGTGTGGTATCCTGCATGGAGTGCATCCATCTGGTTCCATAGCAACTAGATGATGCTCTACAGATGGGTTCTAGAATATGGTGCTGGGCATCATTTGAAGGGAGAAGCTGGAGGATTAAGATGCATCTGCTTGTCTCCTAATAAATACTTCTTTATAATTACTGGACTTTTCATCATTACAGGCAGGTTGGTAACTACACTTTGTATCTGTGAAAGACAAAAGAAAAAACAAGTTATAATTAGTAAAATATATACTTTAAAATAGAAGAAACAGGTCAAGAGTTAAAAAATCAAAAAATCAAAAAAGTGTACTAAGAAATAAAGCAATTGTGAAGGATACAAAAACAGAAATAAAGTAATGTAGAAAGACAGAAAAGAGGGAAAAAGAAATAAAAGGAGAACAAATTACTGAAGATAAGTAAGATACTAAAAGAATGTGAGATACCAAAACAAAATCAGGAAAGAGAAGAAAGTAAAAGAAAAATGAGTGAAAAGGAAAGGAGTCTAAATGAGGATCCATTAATAAGAAAGAGGAATGGAAGATGACTGAGAGTGAGTGAAGGGGAGTCACAGAGTGAAGGGATGAAAGGAATGAGGTTAATATAGAATGATAGAGGAAAAAGGAGTGAGAAAGTAAGTACACAGAAAGACAAAGGGAAGGACTGAGTGAACTGCAGTACAATGAGTGAAGAAAGGAAAAAGAGTAAAGGAGCAAAAGAAGGAAAGAGAGGGGAAGCGAACTAAAGCAGTGGTACTGAGAGAATGTGAGAAAGCTGAAAAGTGGTGCAAGGGAGAGAGGAAATGCAGACAGTTGAAATTGGATTGAGGAGTTGTGAATGAAGTGGAGTAAAGGAACAGTGATGAAACAAAGTGAAAGAAAGGCAGTGTAAGTGAGTATAGAGAGCTAAATAAGGGTGGAAAAAGGAAAATGAGTGTGAGACAATGGGAATACAATATAAATTACACAATGCAAACTATAGAATGACTTATACAATATGTTACATTGTTTATTTTTGCTGTTCTCAGAATATATTGAATTTCACTTAAATTAGTGAGTTCAAACTCTTCATCATATAACAGCGGGAAAAAAACACAATCTAAAAAACCATAAAAACTTACAAATCATGTATGTGCACTAATCTTTGATTCACTTACTTTTCCTTGAGGCCAAACAGTAGACAGTGAAGGTCCTTTTGGTGGAAAAAAGTCTGCTATTCTCTATAACTTCCATTTCATTGACTTCCTATGAAAAAAGATCTAAGAACATCATACCTTACACTTTCCTTACGGCCAAATAGTGTCAGATATATGAGTATTTTTTTAAATTTCTCTAATTAAACTCTGAAATTACCGTTTACCCGAAGTTTTCAAAGAAAAGCTCATATAACATTTTCACAATCTTTAAATATTCATATTCCTTTTTTGATCACTCATGTTCAACATTTCCTATAAAACTGATATCACTTACTATGAGATCCACTTACAGTACCTATATGAGATAAATAATTTTAAACATTAGACTAACTAACTAACTAACTTTTATTAACTACTCCCGCCTTCAAAGGCCAATTACCTTTACTAAAACTTTGGTTTTAAAAACACTAGGTAAGAATTTTTAAAGTCATAAGGCAAACGTTGTTTATAAGTCAAATGAGAATCATTGTAGTAACTCCAACCTTTTTGACATTTTAAGTAGCATGTATAATGTCCTCATGTTGTCGAAGGACCGTCATGATAAATAATAGCTACAGTTGTAAAGGTTCTTCCTGAAATTGATAACTGAGAAGCCACAACATTTTTGATACAAGTTGTCAATTTAGTTCCATCAGGTCTACATCGTTGGAAAACTAAAATGATATACTGACCATAACTTTGTATAAATAATGTGGATAGCATTGGACACTTACATTGGGTACACACCATATTATGATCTGCTGCTTTAACTAGATTATTAAATGACACTGATTTACAGTCTGGTAAAGTCAAATATATAAATCTTTCAGTGTCTACTCTAGTAGTACTTGATGAACTACAGTTGTGGCAGTCATGCTGCCATTGATAAGAAAGGCTAAAAAGATTATCTACATCTATACCTTCATCTTCCAAAACACCAAACATATACATTAAAAATTCCTGACAATCCTGCTGAATGTTCTGTGAAAATGTATCTTGACCAGAACACATATCTAAAATCTTTCGAATTTCTGTTACACTTTCTATTTTTGCTCTATCGCTGCTACATTTCTCAAACACAGAATTCAATAAACCACACAATCTTTGATCCCGATTTTCAACAATCTGTTCTTGTAAAGTTTGAAGAAAAAAAACAACATTAACCACTACATTAGCATAGCAGTTGACACCAGAACTGTTTTCAAACTGAAATCCAACAACATTTTCATCAGAATCCTTTTTCTTTCTGTTTTGAATTACAGTTTCATCTACTTTTTGTCTTTTTGCTACGACCTCACTGCAATTATTCTCATTTCTTCTTTTTCGGCCTACCACACGTTTTTCAAACAGAGGATATTGAGGCAAATGTGGAGCATACTCTCTTCTTAACCTATTGTATTCTTTAACACAATCTAGATCTGCACAAATTTTTGTCTCATCACACTCCATCAAGTACAATCCTGAAAAAGTTCTGACTCGTGATAATGCCACATATGCCATACCCTCTTTAAACACAGATCTTCCAATGTTCACCAAAGCACTATGTACACTTAAACTTGAGATTTATGAACTGTCAACGCATATGCCAAACAAACAGGAAACTGTTTTCGGCGAACATATAAGTCTTTTACAAGCAAAAATCTAGCAGAACAACAACTGATTTGTTGTACTTGCTCAATGCCATCAAATTTTATTTTTAAAAATTCAATTCCATCTCTATTTCTATAATTCACATAATCAACAACATAACCCATTGCTCCATTTACCAGACCTCTTTCAACATTTAAATTCCTTCTCAAAATGATACGACAATTTAAACACACATTCAGAGTCTTTTCAAAACCAGCTGGTTTAGAAATACTTTTCTCTAATGAATCCAATTTTGTTTTCAAATTTTTTGACAAAACAATTGTTGCACCCATATGCTCTATTTTATCTATTGCTTCCAGTTTCACAATTTCTTCATTTTCTAACTTTAACATTTTGTTGTTGAAGATGGAACATTCTTGCAGAGTTGGCATCAAACATATCCCAGATTTCTTCTCAGTCATTTTTAAAAAAATATTCTCTGGAAGAATGTTTTCATTTGGATACAAATTTGAAATTAATCGAGCATGTAAAGCTTCTTTCCCAAGCTCACTTACTTTTACAATTCTTACATCTTGTAGAATATTTTTATAATCTTCATCCTTTGCCTGCCGCATATTTTGAAACAGTTCAGCATAATTAAAATTTAACCATATATTAAAGTTTCCAATGCTTCCAAGGGACTTCCTGGTATCTTCATGCGTAAGCATTTTAAACACTGGTTGTCCTTTTCCTAGAGTCAACTGCAGTAGATCTCCAAAAACAATAATGTGTTTTCCTCCAAATAACACATCATACTCTGTTCTAAGAATTTCTTGCATTCTCAAATGCACAAAAGCAAGCATTAGATTTGAGACCATGCTTACTTCATCAATGATAAGAAGTTTCATTTTCTTCAAGACTCTGGAAACTTCAGAACACGCATCTCCAGTAATTGTAATGCAATTTATTATCATGCTTAACTGGCAGCATCAGTAAACGATGTAGAGTAATCCCTTTAATGTTATGTGCTGCCAGTCCAGTTGGAGCGGTTACAACACAAGACAGCGGTGATTCAGTCCTTTTCTGCAAATAAGTTGCAATGGCTTTAATCAGAAAACTTTTTCCTGTTCCTGCTTCTCCACTTACGTACAGTCGAACAGGCTTAAATGATGTACATGAGCACACTTTTTTCTCATGTCTGAATCCATGTTCAATCTGTTCTGTGACTTCGTCATATATCTTTTTCTGCTCAACGTTTAGTTGCTTTACCAAATCTTTTAAGTTAACTACATCCTCTTGAGCTTGTTCCATAGCTCTTTCCACCTCATCCATTGCACCGGTGCGTCACTTTTTTCACATGTTAAAAGTGACGCACTGGCGCCACAAGGCAATCATAAGTAAGGCCCAAATGTAAATACCATTGATTTGCCCCCAAAATCGTTTTTTGAATAACATTTTAGAAACGCAGCGCAGGACCTATGTACAAGCATTCAATTTCACTACTGAAACCTCACTGTTTCACAAAATACAAATCCTCTATATTGCAAATGTTCATAGCAAGCATTATCAAAAAGCAAGACACAAACCAACAGCAAAGAAACTCAGGGCCTTATTTATGAAGGCCTTGCACCACCGGTGCGTCACTGTTTTCCCATGTTAAAAGTGACGCACCAGCGCCAAAGGCAATCATAAATAACACCCAAATGTAAATACCATTGATTTGCCCCCAAAATCGTTTTTTGAATAACATGTTACAAACACAGCGCAGGTCCTATGTACAAGCATTTCATTTCACTTCTGAAACCTCACTGTTTCACAAAAGACAATTCCTCTATCTTGCATATTTTAATATCAGGCATTTCCAAAAAACATGCCACAAACCAACAAGAAAAAATCTCAATCTGCTTCCTAATTTGAGGTAACGCAGTTGACATAATTCTAAAACATTCAAATATATTTCTTTACAGAGGCAGACACTATTAATTGCTTCTCAAAAAAATAAAAGCCATTCTTTTACCCCAAAATCGTTTTTTAAAAAACTTTTTACAAACACAGCACAAGTCCTATGTACAGGCATTCAATTTTACTACCGAAACTTCACTATCTGCTTCCAAATCTTCTCCATAGAGCAAATAAATCTCTATCTAAATTAAATGAATCATTACTTACCTTTACAAATGCTTTGGGAGATTAAGAACAGTGTCAGACACACACACCAATTTTTCTTTAGCAGAGCAAAAGGTGTGCACTCAATACACTGAAACCAAGACTGGCAGAGAAAACCTCTAATTCTACACACATATGCCTCATTTCAACCAATCAAAACTCTTCCCTCACTTTTTTCAAACCAACACCCTTCCCCCTCTCAGACCTTTCTATCTGGTACCATAGCAACTCCCTCCTAACTGAACTCTTAGGTTCAAAAGTTTATTCTACAATGTTGCAAATTAAGTCAGCAAGGATGTTTGACCTCTCAATACACCAGCTTATCCAGGGCAATATTGCTTTTAGTGACTTTTTCTTAACCATTCAAATTGCTTCTTTCACATAACACAACCATGCACCCTAACTTTCAGTTTTCAACTATCTGAATCCACCAATCATTGCTTGTGATTCAAGAGCAGAGACACTCTATAATTATTTTTTTGTAAACTCCTACTGTTCCAACTGCCATTTCATTTCCACACTTCATCTGACTGCACCAGAACCTACTCTCATCATGTATTCTGTGTGGATTATTGGACATAGCTACATCCACTGGGCTCAAAGGTATGCAGCTAGCACAAATTTTTACAACCTTGATTTATCAAATGTGGAAATCAAGTGGATTGGCCAGAGAGGATTGAGATGCCACCAATTGATACCATTGGTGAAAACCTTTTTGCATCTGCCAAACCCTGACCTCTTAATAGTGCACTGTGGTGGAAATGACTTGGGCACTATGACTGGGGTTGGTCTGGAAATGCTTTTAAAGGACACCTTTGATCAATTGATGACACTTTTTCCACAGACTGCCTTGGTATATTCTAATATATGCCAAAGACAGAAATGGAACAGGTCCAACCAATTTTGTCCACAATTTGAGAAAGCACGGAAACATGTGAATAAATCTGTTTCTGCTTACATGAGAGACTATGGAATGGGTTCAATATACAACAATAACTTGTGTTACAACATGCAAGACATCTACAAAGGAGATGGTGTGCACTTCTCAGATGAGGGGAATAGAATATTCCTCCTGAATTTAAGACTGTGCATTGGAACCTACTTGTAGGTACTTAAATCAGCCACAGAACCCAAAAGCTCTTTTCAGGGCTACCCTACCTCTGATCACTCATAATGATTTTCTTTTTCTAACTTTTTTCACTATTTTTCACCAAAGTACGCTCCCCGGTACGCTCCCAGGTGCGCGTACCGGGCGCTCCCCCCGTGAATAATTTAAAAATGGTTTTTTTGGGGGGGACATAAATGGGCCTTCTAAACCCCCCTCAGAAAACCTAGAGGGTCAGGAAGTGTCTACCGTGCCCCCTTCTGCCCATTCCCAACGTTGTTTGTCCTCCATCTTGTGTCTCAATTCTACCGAAACACAAAATGGAGGACTCCCGTAATGCTGCAGGTGCGCGTACCGGGGCGCGCACCAGTAAGCGCTCCCCAAAAAATGTGGGAAAGTAATTTACTTAAAAACCACTGGAGACACTTACACCAAATATAGAATAGGCCCTACTACATAGCAGTCCCTACCATTTACCCAAATGTGGTGGTATTCCATTGAGCCATTTGGGCTGTAGCCCTGTCTAAATATCCTGAGGTAAATTACATGACAAAAACACATATGAAACTGTTTGAATTTTCAACCAATTAAAATGTTACTTACATTTTGTACTTTTATGTGCTGACATTTGATTGGTTAAGTACATGAATATATATGAAAAATGAGAGGGAAACACAGCCATTTTGACTAACACTACCTAAGGTACATTTGGAAAGAATTTTGACAGAAAACTTCAACTACTTTCAAATAGGTAAGTTGTTAATTTGAAAGGAGAACTATGTTATGCACTTTAAATTAATTTTTGAAAACGTTTCCAGATAGTTATATATTGTCCCTCTGTAAGAGTTAGAGATTGATATAGGCTTCTCTGTTATAATTATGGATTGAGTTCGGCTTCTCTGGTATAATTATGAATTTACTTAGGCTTCATCACAGGCACTTTTTAATAGTTCTACTTCCTGCCTGAAACCATACACTGCCCAAAGATAACTTCACTGTTAAAAACTCACAAGTCCCTGTCTAAACTTAAACCCAACAGTGCCCTATCTCTACTGATATATTTATTTTTTATGCAATATTCAGCAACAAAATGGAAGGAGAACAGAATATTTCTTTCGAAATTGTTTTGGACAACAACCCTGAAGAAAAAATTGCTGAGAATGATAACTTTGATTTTATGGATGAGTCTCTGGACCATCAATTAGTTCAGTGTGTGGAATCAATAGAATCACAGAATGAAAATGAGGACATTCCAGACAATATATTGTTAGAAGTTTTATTAAATTTTGAAAAAGAATCAGAAAAATAAATTTATATTTAATAATCAAAAATTGTACGAGGCATTATTCATTTTTATATGTAATTCATCAAGTAGTTTCAAATGTTTATAATATTAAGTGAGACTTATAGTATACTGTGCAACTTTTTTGTGTTACATAGTAAGTTTGCTCAAAGTTACTTCCTTTCTCCCACTATATTATCTCCAATGTGTATTTAACATCTCTTTATCATTTCCTGCCTCCATGTTGTTTCTGCTTTCCTGACAGACTATGGTATGAATTCCATATACCGCAATAACTTCTGTAACAACATGCAAGATATCTACAAAGGAGACGGTGTATATTAAATTTTAGACTCTGCATTGGTACCTACATGTTGGTACTTAATTAAAAAAAAAACAACAAAAAGAACAAATAATAAACATACAATTTTTGAAAAGTCTGTCATTCTTTTTTCCCCATGGTGCGCTCCCCTGTACGCTCCCCAGTCCGCTCCCCGGAATTTTTTTTTTTTTGCCCTGCGGGGCCCTTTTATAGCCCCCACATCAAACCTAGGGGGTCAGGGGGTGTCTACCCTGCCCTCTTATGGTCATTTCCCCCTTTGTTTTGGCCACCTCTTGTGTCTCGATCCTACCGAGACACAAGATGGCGGACGCTCCGGACTGTTTCGAATGTTTACAGACACCCGAGAGCCAATCAGCTTTCCGTGCGCAAGTCGCGTGGCGCGCCCGGTGCCATACCGGGGCGCTGCCATAGATATATATATTTTTTCGAACCTAAATTACTCAAAATCCACTGGAGCACATATCTTGAGACATAGGAAAGGCACATCGGGCTACCAGTCCCTACAATTTTGCCAAGTTTGGTGGAAATCCATTCTGCCGTTCGGGCTAAAAGTGAGTTTGACCGCCCTATGGAAATTAACATGGGGAAAACATGTTTTGGGACCCCCCTTTTATCTCGGACCCCGCTTGACGAATCCCCCCCAAACTTTCAGGGAAGGACCGGAGTTCGACGAGGCAAATCTGAGGAACTTTTCTGGCAGATTCGTCAACCGGCGCCAAAGTTATTCCAAATAGAATTTTGAGATTTTGCATTGAAAAAAATCCTAACTATAACTACCTACTGGCGACCGCCAGTAGGTAATATATATATATCAAGTGATCAAGGTCCAGGTCGGATCGAAACGCATCATGGCGGCATACTGATGCGGGGCGAAAAAACTTTAAATAAATAAGAAACGCACGAAAAAATTGGGTCCGCGTTGTCTATCCGAGTCCGTGGTTGGTGACTGGATTCTGGAAGGATAGAGTACTGGAATATAAATATATATATATATATATATATATATATATATATATATATATATATATATATATATATATTCCAAGGATATCCGAATCATAGCGCACAGTTCTCAAAGACTGCAGAAACAGATACGGCCCCCCCAAAAAAAGAAAATATATATATACTGGATCACTGGAAAGAATCCGGTTTACTTAGCTGGGATGAACATAAATACATCAAACAAGACAATCCAGTGATTCCAGTTTTCTATATGTTACCTAAAATGCATAAAAATGCCACTAGTCCACCAGGGAGACCCATTATTTCTTCATGTGGGAGTCTTTTCGAGAAAGCTTCACGGTACATAGACTATTTCCTTAACCCCATGGTCAGAACACTTCCTTCGTACATCAAAGACTCAACTGATTTTTTTAAATGTATTTTCGATATTTGTTGGGATCCAAATACTATGATCCTGTTGACACTAGACATTTCTACTCTCTATACGAGTTTAAGACACAATGATGGTCTAAAAGCATGTGCCCATTATTTGAATAGAAGACCTATACGTCTTGCATCCCAAAATAGGATGATCCTTGAGATCATGGAGTGGTGTTTATCAAAGAATATCTTTCTGTTTGGTAATGATCTTTATATTCAGGAAAGGGGTACTGCAATGGGCACCTGCTTTGCCCCTAGTTATGCCAACCTACACCTTGGCTACTGGGAAGAGCAGGTGCTGAGAGGGGGCCCACTGGATCATTGGTCGGAGCACATTCTTTTATGGGTGCGCTATATCGATGATGTCTTCGTGCTGTGGCAGGGCACGGAGACATCAATCGGCACCTTTATTGGGGAGATCAATCAAAACTCTTTGAATCTGGAATTTGTGGGGAACTTTAGTAAGGACTCAATTGATTTCTTAGATATCAGGGTCACCCCCTCCAATAATAAGCTTGAAACAACTGTGTTCCGCAAGCAGACTGCAGGGAATTCGATATTGCACGCTGAAAGTGCACATCCAACTGCATTAATAAGGAGCATTCCGTTTGGGGAATACTATAGGGCCAGACGGACATGTAGCAGCGATGAACAGTTCGACACCATAGAAGGAGAAATGACCCAGAGATTCCTTGAGAGGGGATATCGCAAGAAAGTTCTTCAGGGTGCTGCTAGCAAAGCCAAAAAATTAACTAGGCAAACTTTACTTTTTGAACCATCTAGAACTTGTATATCGAAGTCTAACCAACAGGATCAAATCAGCTCCAGATTTATCACTACGTATAATACCCAGCATAAGGAAATTAGATCGATATTGAGAAAACATTGGTATCTGATAAAGAATGATCCAGTATTGGGCTCCAAGACGAAGAAAAACCCAGAGATCACTTATCGGAAATCCAAATCACTTAAAGATCTAATTGTCCGTAGTGATTTTGAGGACACACGTAAGAGTGGTGCAGGTTGGATGAAGGCAAAACCCGGGTTTAAGAAGTGTTTTAAATGCAAAGCATGCCTACATGGCATGAATCGTACTGAATTTAAAACACCCTTTAACAAAACTGTGAAAATCAAGAGTGCCATCACCTGTAAGAGTGAATTTGTTGTGTACCTTTTACAATGTCCCTGTCCCAAGATTTATATCGGAAGTACAACCTTACCAGTACACCAACAAGTGTTACAACATAGAAGAGCTATAGTGAACCAGGATAGGTCTTACCCTGTGGCCCGACATTTTGAACTCCATCACCAAAGTAACCCCGAAGGTCTGTTATACTCTTGTATTGCAGAGGTCCCCAAAAAGAAGAGAGGGGGAGATAGGAAGGGGGAGTTAAGGAGATTGGAAACTTACTTTATTTTAGAATTTAATTGTAAGGAACCACAGGGTTTGAACGTTGATGAAGACCTGTATACTTGCCTGGGCTAACTGTACAAATACAATGATTTATTTCTGAAACCTCGATGATCTTAAAACTGCATTTTTAAGATTTTTTCATTATGAATTTCTTTTATTGTGAAAATTTCTTGTTGATTTTAATGGTTCAAATCTGAAGTCTTTCCTGTCTGTACCTTTACATGCAGAGGTGGTTTCATTCGTGAATGAAGGCTCTGGGAGAAATCTTTATTTTTAATGTAGTAATGCTGTCTTTTATCTTGTGATTTGCACTGTCATTTTGGATTAATGCTTTTGATTGTGCAATTTGAGTAGAATGTTTACATTTATGAAGTACTGTATTATTGATGCAAAAGCACTTGCCACTTTATAATAGGACCTAGAAATCCCTCCTATGCTATGCAATTATAGGTCATAGGAGGATGATGTGTAGATATGGAATCTTGTAAGAAACACAGAAATATTTACACTCCTTTTGGGACATTGTTTACCTCTTAAGCACTAGCACTTTGTCATTTTCCATGTGCAATATCCAGTCGAATTGTTTACAGCATTTATTTATCTGTGAACCAATGCACTTGCACTTTATGTTTTTAATAAGGTAGAAATGCTGGACAGCATTACCATTGATATAACTCCCACATGTTGTAGCAATGGAATTTCGATAATTAGAGCCAGGACGATCTCTGAGGGGAATAGACTGTGTCGAATTGAAGACACCGACCTTTCGGACAATATATAGAATTTAGGACAGTAATTTATCTCTCACATAGAAGGAAGGGTCATGCTTTAGTGAAATAGGCACTTGCCTTATTCCAATTTAGGAACTCTTTTTGTACAAGGGAGTTAACATGTTTATATTGAATGACATATGCACTTGCACTTTGAAAATTACAAATGTGACATTTATTAGATAGAGATATACACATTTATATATCTCCTCTATTTTGAGCATTTCCTCAATTACCCCTATAATAATGCTGTGCTGTGAGAGGTCCGAGAATAAGGTATTCACTTGAATATCTATGTATTCAGAAATTGTTAAGATGGCCGCTGTGTTTTACCAAACAGTTCTTCCCTTTGAGTCCCTTTTCTGTTTTTATCACCCTGCATGTATGTGAAAAGGAAAGCTCAGACCAACGCATAAACATCGTGAGCAAGGGAGCGTGACTCCCGAAACGCGTTGATGAAATATTCTTAAATAAATACGCTTTTTTGACAAAACCTGTTCGTGAGTGCCTGGATGCTTTCAGTTGCTGAAACTGTGGAATCTGGATTCTTATTTTGAATATATATATATATATATATATATATATATATATATATATATATATATATATATATATATATATATATATATTCCAAGGATATCCGAATCATGGCGCAGAGTTCTCAAAGACTGCAGAAACAGATACAACAAAAAAAAAAAAATATATATATATATATATATATATATATATATATATATATATATATATATATAAAGAAAACGCCATTCTTTCTGCAGGTTATACAAGAATAATGAGAGTGAGCCCAGATTTTGTGCCAATTTCTCGGTGATTTATTTCATAATCACACCAGCCATCCGCCATATATATATATATATACATACACACACACACATATATGTGTATATAGAGTCCAACTCCCACGAGATGGGCAATTTGGAGCAAAATATTGTACGCGGCCGCCCTTGCCGCGAGGACGCGCACCGACCCGAAAGAACTGGGTGCCACGCAGCTTATGCCTCTTCCCGCCGCACATGTGGGACATTGGCAATTGGATTGTAAGTGCACCAGCTGACAGAGGCCCATCTGGGGGCTTCGATATTTGCATAAAACAGCAGTAAAAATAGTGCACCCATACGGGGTTTAAACAAAGAGGCACACTGCAGTAACCAGAATTCTTTGCCCATCAGAGGGCGTGATCTTGCCATAAAGGAAGGTGTGTCCTAACAAGCACGAAGAAGTCAAGCCTTTGAACAAGAAGCAAGGTAGCTTTGAAACGCGTCGGCTGAAATTGACTGAAATCAACCAGGATTCTGTAAAAGCAATCTGTCCGGGGGGAGCACTTTTACCATTAAGGATTTCTTTCTTTCTAATGTCTGGGTGCTGTCCTGCCCTATGGGCAATTTGGAGTGAAATATTGTACGGGCCGCCCTTGCCGCGAGGGCGCGCACCGACCCGAAAGAACTGGGTGCCATGCAGCTTACGGATCTTCCCGCCGCACATGTGGGACATTGACAATTGGATCGTAAGTGCACCAGCGGACAGAGGCCCATCTGGGGGCTTCGATATTTGCATAAAACAGTGGTAAAAATAGTGCACCCATACGGGGTTTAAACAAAGAGGCACACTGAAGTAACCTGAATGCTTTGCCCATCAGAGGTCATGATCTTGCCATAAAGGAAGGTGTGTCCTAACAAGCACGAAGAAGTCAAGCCTTTGAAGAAGAAGCATGGTAGCTTCGAAACGCGTTGGCTGAAATTGACTGAAATCAACCAGGATTCAGTAAAAGCAATCTGTCCGGGAAGAGCACTTTTACCATTAGGATTTATTTCCGTCTAATGTTCGGGTGCTGTCCTGCCCCATGGGCAAGTTGGAGCGAAATATTGTGCGCGGCCGCCCTTGCCGCGAGGACGCGCACCGACCCGAAAGAACTGGGTGCCACGCAGCTTACGGATCTTCCCGCTGCACATGTGGGACATTGACAATTGGATCGTAAGTGCACCAGCGGACAGAGGCCCATATTGGGGCTCCGATATTTGCATAAAACAGCTGTGAAAATAGTGCACCCATACGGGGTTTAAACAAAGAGGCACACTGCAGTAACCAGAATGCTTTGCCCATCAGAGGGCATGATCTTGCCATAAAGGAAGGTGTGTCCTAACAAGCACGAAGAAGTCAAGCCTTTGAAGAAGAAGCATGGTAGCTTTGAAACGCGTTGGCTGAAATTGACTGAAATCAACCAGGATTCTGTAAAAGCAATCTGTCCGGGGGGAGCACTTTTACCATTAAGGATTTATTCACGTCTAATGTCTGGGTGCTGTCCTGCCCTATGGGCAATTTGGAGCGAAATATTGGACGCAGCTGCCCTTGCCGCGAGGACGCGCACCGACCCGAAAGAACTGGGTGCCACGCAGCTTACGGCTCTTCCCGCTGCACATGTGGGACATTGACAATTGGATTGTAAGTGCACCAGCGGACAGAGGCCCATCTGGGGACTTCGATATTTGCATAAAACAGCTGTGAAAATAGTGCACCCATACGGGGTTTAAACAAAGAGGCACACTGCAGTAACCAGAATTCTTTTCCCATCTGAGGGCGTGATCTTGACATAAAGGAAGGTGTGTCCTAACAAGCACGAAGAAGTCAAGCCTTTGAAGAAGAAGCATGGTAGCTTCGAAACGCATCGGCTGAAATTGACTGAAATCAACCAGGATTCTGTAAAAGCAATCTGTCCGGGGGGAGCAATTTTACCATTAAGGATTTATTCCTGTCTAATGGCTGGGTGCTGTCCTGCCCTATGGGCAATTTGGAGCGAAATATTGTACGCGGCCGCCATTGCCTGGAGGGCGCGCACCGACCCGAAAGAACTGGGTGCCACGCAGCTTACGGATCTTCCCGCGCACATGTGGGACATTGACAATTGGATCGTAAGTGCACCAGCGGACAGAGGCCCATCTGGGGGCTTCGATATTTGCATAAAACAGCGGTGAAAATAGTGCACCCATACGGGGTTTAAACAAAGAGGCACACTGCAGTAACCAGAATGCTTTGCCCATCAGAGGGCGTGATCTTGCCATAAAGGAAGGTGTGTCCTAACAAGCACTAAGAAGTCAAGCCTTTGAAGAAGAAGCATGGTAGCTTCGAAACGCGTCGGCTGAAATTGACTGAAATCAACCAGGATTCTGTAAAAGCAATCTGTCCGGGGGGAGCACTTTTACCAATAAATATTTATTCCCGTCTAATGTTTGATTGCTGTCCTGCCCTATGGGCAATTTGGAGCGAAATATATATATATGCACACACACACGTATGTGTGTATATAGAGTCCAACTCCCACTCTCTTACGATCAAGTCCGACACATGCTCGGTGTCAAAGAGAAGACTTTAATACCAAAATGAGAGCGCATAACAAAGAAATGATGAAATGGTGAAACACTGGGCAGAAGTGTTTCAGCCTTTCGGCTTTCCTCAGTGCCTGTTCCACTGTAGCAAACATATTCCACCTTGGTGCCAGTTTAAATTGATAGAGGTCCACTCCCACTGGAGACATTTCTTAGCCCATCCTCCATGATCACTGACTGTGCTGCTCCCTAAGCTGGTCCATGCCGTGTTTTGTGCATCCTGCTGCGAGTGAGAATTCGGTATTACTACACTTGTACGCTTTGTGGCATCCCAATATTGTTGGCCACGGTTATCAACTTGCCATGGCAGCCTGTAACTGGAGAAATTTATGGTAAGTCTTTGATTTGCCACCTTTTTCGCAGTAGAATACTGCTACCTCTCTTCCCAAACGGCAGTACTGTCAACTGAAAGTCCTATCCGGCTGGGGTGGAAGACGCACTGTATTTTCAATACGACATCCAAATAATGCAAGTCAGGCACGTTGCTCAAAACGGAGAAAACGTGCCGGGAACCGGAGCTTGCAACTGGTAATACATAGAGTCCAACTCCCACTCTCTTACGAATAGGTCCGACACATGCTCGGTGTCAAAGAGAAAACTTTAATACCAAAATGAAAGCACACAACATATATATTTATATATAAAACGCCATATATATCTCTATATATCTATATATATATATATATATATATATATATATATATATATATATATATATATATATATATATATATATATATATATATATATATAGACATATATCCACACAGAGTCCTCGGAGACCACTGAAACGGCGGCACAGCATAGAATCCTCCATAGGCAATGTGGTATCCTGCATGGAGTGCATCCATCTGGTTCCATAGCAACTAGATGATGCTCTACAGATGGGTTCTAGAATATGGTGCTGGGCATCATTTGAAGGGAGAAGCTGGAGGATTAAGATGCATCTGCTTGTCTCCTAATAAATACTTCTTTATACTTACCTGCATTACTGGACTCTTCATCATTACAGGCAGGTTGGTAATGCCGAAGCTACAGTTTATTATGTGAATGGTAATATTATAAAAAGTGCAAAACCAACAAAATGAATACAGCAGATGCGTTTTGGCTGCACGCCTTCAACTGGGCCTCGTAAACAATTACAATGGGCATCACTTTATCGTCTAGTCCTGCATTACTGGACTCTTCATCATTACATTTTGGCGACAAGGATGGGATGAGGAATGTCTTGGGTCATGTCACCAAAGGCTGGCCTAATAAGTCTAGTCTGGAGGAACAGTTGAAACCATTCTGGGAAGTTAGGGATGAGCTTTGTATTGATGATTGTAACCATTTGTGCAGAGGGAAAAAGTGATTGTTCCTGAGGGTTTACGTGAGAAAATTCTATCCATTAAACATGAAGGTCACTGAGGTATTCCTAAATTAAAATCAAGGGTCAAATTATCATTTCGGTGGCCTGGATTAGACAAAGATATTGAAAGATGTGTTCAGAGTCATTCTGTATGTGCCAATGCAGACAGAACACAACAAAGGAAACTTTTCTATTAGCAAGAGTAAAAGTGTTTGTTCACCCTCATGGGTTGTGGGAGTAAACAGAATGTCTGTTTTAATGATTCTCCAACTAACACATCAATACCACGTGAACATCCTGAACAATCATTAGAACTACCCACATCTAGTAATACCAACATCATACGTGCAGGCAGACAACTAAAAGTTCCTGCTCGCTTTAGGGGTTACGTAATGTAGTATATTTTATTGCTCTATTATTATTATTCACATCTTCTTTCATTTAGTGCATTAGAACGGTTTCTAGCGTGATTTAGTTGTGTTAATTTTGTTGTTCTTATTGCAAAGTTGACATATGCAATCAGTAATTATATTACTATAATTTTCCCTTTCTCTAAAGAGAGAAGATGTGTGTACATAATCTCTTTCAATTGTTCTTGTTTTGCTTCACTTTATATTTTCATTCAATTGTTATAAAGAGGGAAGATGGGGTATCCTGCATGGAGTGCATCCATCTGGTTCCATAGCAACTAGATGATGTATGTATGTAAAGGCATTTATATAGCTCACTACTTACCCGGAGGGTCCCAAGGCGCTTCGACCGCTGCGAAACCCTTCCTGGCTTCCCTGAGAGATAGTCCCTTAATGGGTATCTCCAGGGTGAGACCAGGCATCCCCGGCGGTCTGGTGGGGCCGTTAGTGAAGATGAGGCAAGCTAATGCCCAGAGTTGCCGAGTGTGATCGCTGATCAGAGTGGGCACCGAGGCGAGAGAATTATCGAGTCCGCTGACCCTGGTCCAGAAACCTGCCGCGCCGGGAATCGAACACTGGTCCCGGGCCGTCTTCTGCTCTCGGGTCTGCCGCCTCTAACCAGTGAGCCACACTACTTCACTAGTACAGCTCTACAGCTGGGTTCTAGAATAGGGTGCTGGGCATCAGTTGAAGGGAGAAGCTGGAGGATTAGGATCAGGGCCGGACTGGGAACCAGAACCGGCCCTGGCAAAGTGCTCGGCCGGCCCATCTCCCCCCTCCGGGAGTAGAGGGGAGGGGGAGAGGTGCGACCGCGCTCTGTGACAGGGCCGGTTTTCGGCCGTTTTTGTTACGGGGTCGTTTTTGCAGCATAACGGCCCTGTAACAAAAACGGCCCCAGGGGCCCAAAACCGGCCCCCAACCATGCGGCCCACCGGGGAATTGCCCGGTGCCCTCAACGGCCAGTCCGGGCCTGATTAGGATGTATCTGCATGTCTCCTAATAAATACTTCTTTCTACTTACCTGTATTACTGGACTCTTCATCATTACAAGCAGGTTGGTGATGCCGAAGCTACAGTTTATTATGTGAATGGTAATATTATAAAAAGTGCAAAACAAACCAAATGAATACAGCAGATGCGTTTTGGCTGCACGCCTTCAACTGGGCTTCGTAAACAATTACAATGCACCACTTTATCATCTAGTCCTTTCTCAGTTTCATCAGCTCCCGAGCACTAGAACCACAACCTAGAACAGTATGTCAAAATTTGTCATCCATTTTCTTACACCAAACATTGCATCCATATAGTATATGCAGGTTTTGAACATGATGTCTCTCTCCATTTTTAATATAGTTAGTTTCATACATATTCATACTTTCATTGCTTTCTATTCTGACCCAAATATTTTCTTATCGAAGTACTTTGATTCATCATTCAATTTTGGTAGTTAATAACAACACTTCATATCCTTATAATATTCTTCATGGTTCTTAAAGTGACCATGTACCCCAACATTTTAATTAGTTCATCGTAATTAATGTGTGCATTCATTTGTGGTGTTCATAATTCGGGGTGCATGGCATACAGTGGTTGACTCATTGTTCCATTTCAACATATTAATATGTAATTATTATATCTGCATTTCCCCCATCAACAATGCATAATTTTTAATTGGAGCTACTCAATATTTATGTCATTCTCCATATTTCAGACTTGGAATGTATACCTCATATATGTCTATGTCTATCCAATATCCACATAAAAAACTCAAATTTAAAGCGCTTAGTGCATATTGTAAAGACACACTATGTTCTTCCACACATGATTGTATAGTGTAGCCATTTAAAATCATCTCTTTTTAAAATGCATGGTGTGCATATGAAACCCCTTGTCTCAGTTATCATAAATAATATCACAGATTTAAAATGCATAATGCCCATATGTACACCATTGTATATTAAAAGAGGCAGTAATGAATGCCCCATAATATACTGACATAAGGTGCATAGCGTGTTTAAAGTGCATAATACATATATGTAAATAATTATATTAGACATTTCAAGTTGCTCCTTCAAAAGTGCAAATATATTTCCATTTACAATATTTCTATTTAGGGTGTATGGGGTATATATTATGACAGTTACTTTTTTTTCAATGGACGACTCTTCATGACTGGATCTCTTATTCAAAGTGCAAGTGCATATGTATTACCACTTACATTCAGGACCGGACTGGGAACTGAAAGCAGTCCTTGCAAATTTTGCCAGACCAGCCCCCGTCCGGCAAGTAGCAAGCGAGCGCAGCGGGCGAGAACGACCACTACTAGTGGGGTTTGGGGGGCTCCTCTCCCAAGAATCTTTTGGAAAAAGACAGACCAAAATGGTAAATTGTACAGCACATTTTTCATTACATATTCAATTGTATCACCTTTCAAAGCACAGTAAATAGTAGATGATGACCTTAAAGAGCACCAGGTTACCCACCCAGTCATATGTCCCCATAGACATTCTTACAGAGAGCCCAAAAACAGACACGAGTAGTGAATCAGAGAGAACAAAGTAAAAGTGAGACCAGCTCCCACATGGCATGTAGCCAGCAAAAGGAGTGAGCAACCACTACTAGGGGGGTTTGGGGGGGGGGTTTATTCAATTGTATCAAATTTCAAAGCACCGTAAATAGTGAATGATGACCTTAAAGAGCACCAGGTTACCCACCCAGTCATATGTACCCATAGACATTCTTTCAGAGAGCACCAATAATAGACACAAGCACACATGCCACTGAGGCCAGAAACTGTGGAAATGTCACACATAGGCACCTAGGTACTGAGGACAAAAACTGCAAAAATGTCACACAGAAGCATCTGATAACCAGCACCTAGGGCACAGAGGCCAGAAACTATGGAAACATCACACCCAGGCCTGGTCACACCAGGCCTGAAATATGGAAATGTTACACTTAAGTACCCAGGCCAGTAAGCATGGAAATGTCACACATGAGCTTCCAGGTCACTGAGGAAACTATGGAAATAGCACACATAAGCACCTAGGCCAGAAAGCATGGAAACGTCACACATAAGCACCCAGGCAGCCAGAAAGCATGGAAATGTCTCACACGGCACCCAGGCCAGTAAGCATGGAAATGTCACACATGAGCTTCCAGGTCACTGAGGAAACTATGGAAATAGCACACATAAGCACCTAGGCCAGAAAGCATGGAAACGTCACACACGGCACCCTGGTCAGAAAGCATGAAGAATTCACGCAAAGGCACCCAGGCCAGTGGCACTGGAACACTTTTCAGAGTCTGGGTGCTGCCATCAATGCTGCCTGTACATCACTGAAGTCATAGGATTGAGCAAAATTCAAGAATCGCACAAAGAACACTGGTAGCAATTGAGTCTCACCTATTCCGGGACATATAAAACTTAAAAGTATATGCCAAACCATTTAAATACACTGCACTCTGCATACTGCACTCTGCCTTATGGACAGGATTTGCGCTAGTGGTGACATGACATCCTGGTGACATATGTATTAAAAGGGAATATTTTTAGGCCTGGCGAAAGGTTCCTTTTGCCTTATCAAAATGGCAATTTTAAAACTGCACAGGCAGACTGCAATGGCTACTTAAGTGGGTGCCGGGAAACGATAAGTGTTGCAGGCCCACTAGCAGCATTTAATTCACAGTCCGTGGGTACATTTAGAAAACATTTCTAGAGACTTACAAATACATTTTTCCAATTCGGTGTAAGCCAATTTTGCCATGATTAAAGGAAAGAGTGCAGCACTTTAGCACTGGTTAGCGGTGGTAAAGTGCAATAAGCCCTAAGAGAAAACAAAAATGGCCTTTTGATGTAATAATTGCAAAAACTACAGTTGATGGACAGAATGCAGAACAATGTCATACATTCACCCCAGTACAGAGATCTGGGCCTAAATCCATTGTTTATTTGCACTCCACACCTCCCTATTTCGGACATGGCCATATGCAAATCAGTCTGACCCTGTGCCTCATGGGAACAGTCCAGCCCGAACTGCCAAGCCATGCCTTCCCTGGACCGGAAACAAGCTTCCGAGGACCGGTTTCTGGCATTCCAGCCGTCTTCAGCCCGGCTTGCTTGAATCCAGTGGTGTGGAGTGCATGGGACTCAAGTCTGAGCATACCCATCCCACTCGGGGTTACAAATGCAAAAACCACAGTTGATGGACAGAATGCAGATCAATGTCATACATTCACCCCAGTACAGAGATCTGGGCCTAAATCCATCGTTTTTGTGCACTCCACACCACCCCAGTTCAGACATGGCCATATGCAAATCAGTCTGACCCCGTGCCTCATGGGAACAGTCCACCCCGAACTGCCAAGCCATGCCTTCCCTGGACCGGAAACAAGCTTCCGAGGACCAGTTTCTGGCATTCCAGCCGTCTTCAGCCCGGCTTGCTTGAATCCAGTGGTGTGGAGTGCATGGGACTCACGTCTGAGCATACTCATCCCACTCGGGGTGACAAATGCAAAAACCACAGTTGATGGACAGAATGCAGAACAAAGTCATACATTCACCCCACTACAGAGATCTGGGCCTAAATCCATTGTTTTTTTGCACTCTACACCACCCCAGTTCAGACATGGCCATATGAGGATTATGAATCCGAAACCGGTCCCAGGATGCTTGTTTCCGGTCCAGGGAAGACATGGCTTGGCAGTTCGGGCTGGACTGTTCCCATGAGGCACAGGGTCAGACTGATTTACATATGGCCATGTCTGAACTGGGGTGGCTGAGTGAGCTAATGAATGGTGATGGATTAAACCCAGATCAGTTGACTGGGGGTGAGTGTTTGATTTGCTCAAACGCTCCGTCCATCATCCCCTTTTGTTTCGCTTTGTGCACCCTAAGTTGGCAGGGTATGCTCAGACGTGAGTCCCTTGCTCACTTGGCCACTAGATTCAAGATAGCCTGGCTTATGAGGATTATGAATCTGAAACCGGTCCCAGGATGCTTGTTTCGGTCCAGGGAAGGCATGGCTTGGCAGTTCGGGCTGGACTGTTCCCATGAGGCACAGGGTCAGACTGATTTGCATATGGCCATGTCTGAACTGGGGTGGCAAGGTGAGCTAAAGAATGGTGATGGATTAAACCCAGATCAGCTGACTGGGGGTGAGTGTTTGATTTGCTCAAACGCTCCATCCATCATCCCCTTTTGTTTCGCTTTGTTCGCCCTAAGTTGGCAGGGTATGCTCAGACGAGAGTCCCTTGCTCACTTGGCCACTAGATTCAAGATAGCCTGGCTGATGAGGATTATGAATCCGAAACCGGTCCCAGGATGCTTGTTTCCGGTCCAGGGAAGACATGGCTTGGCAGTTCAGCTGGACTGTTCCTATGAGGCACAGGGTCAGACTGATTTGAATATGGCCATGTCTGAACTGGGGTGGCAAGGTGAGCTAAAGAATGGTGATGGATTAAACCCAGATCAGCTGACTGGGGGTGAGTGTTTGATTTGCTCAAACGCTCCGTCCATCATCCCCTTTTGTTTTGCTTTGTTCGCCCTAAGTTGGCAGGGTATGCTCAGACGTGAGTCCCTTGCTCACTTGGCCACTGGATTCAAGATAGCCTGGCTGATGAGGATTATGAATCCGAAACCGGTCCCAGGATGCTTGTTTCCGGTCCAGGGAAGACATGGCTTGGCAGTTCGGGCTGGACTGTTCCCATGAGGCACAGGGTCAGACTGATTTGCATATGGCCATGTCTGAACTGGGGTGGCTGAGTGAGCTAAAGAATGGTGATGGATTAAACCAAGATCAGTTGACTGGGGGTGAGTGTCGGATTTGCTCAAACGCTCCGTCCATCATCCCCTTTTGTTTCGCTTTGTTCGCCCTAAGTTGGCAGGGTATGCTCAGATGTGAGTCCCGTGCTCACTTGGCCACTGGATTCAAGATAGCCTGACTGATGAGGATAATGAATCCGAAACCGGTCCCAGGATGCTTGTTTCCGGTCCAGGGAAGACATGGCTTGGCAGTTCGGGCTGGACTGTTCCCATGAGGCACAGGGTCAGACTGATTTGCATATGGCCATGTCTGAACTGGGGTGGCCGAGTGAGCTAAAGAATGGTGATGGATTAAACCCAGATCAGTTGACTGGGGGTGAGTGTTTGATTTGCTCAAACGCTCCGTCCATCATCCCCTTTTGTTTCGGTTTGTTCGCCCTAAGTTGGCAGGGTATGCTTAGACGTGAGTCTCTTGCTCACTTGGCCACTGGATTCAAGATAGCCTGGCTGATGAGGATTATGAATCCGAAACCGGTCCCAGGATGCTTGTTTCCGGTCCAGGGAAGACATGGTTTGGCAGTTTGGGCTGGACTGTTCCCATGAGGCACAGGGTCAGACTGATTTGCATTTGGCCATGTCTGAACTGGGGTGGCTGAGTGAGCTAAAGAATGGTGATGGATTAAACCAAGATCAGTTGACTGGGGGTGAGTGTTGGATTTGCTCAAACGCTCCGTCTATCATCCCCTTTTGTTTCGCTTTGTTCGCCTAAGTTGGCAGGGTATGCTCAGATGTGAGTCCCTTGCTCACTTGACCACTGGATTCAAGATAGCCTGGCTGATGAGGATAATGAATCCGAAACCAGTCCCAGGATGCTTGTTTCCGGTCCAGGGAAGACATGGCTTGACAGTTCGGGCTGGACTGTTCCCATGAGGCACAGGGTCAGACTGATTTGCATATGGCCATGTCTGAACTGGGGTGGCTGAGTGAGCTAAAGAATGGTGATGGATTAAACCCAGATCAGTTGACTGGGGGTGAGTGTTTGTTTTGCTCAAACGCTCCGTCCATCATCCCCTTTTGTTACGCTTTGGACCCCTAAGTTGGCAGGGTATGCTCAAACGTGAGTCCCTTGCTCACTTGGCCACTGGATTCAAGATAGCCTGGCTGATGAGGATTATGAATCCGAAACAGGTCCCAGGATGCTTGTTTCCGGTCCAGGAAACACATGGCTTGGCAGTTCGGGATGGACTGTTCCCATGAGGCACAGGGTGGCTGAGTGAGCTAAAGAATGGTGATGGATTAAACCTAGATCAGTTGACTGGGGGTGAGTGTTTGATATGCTCAAATGCTCCGTCCATCATCCTCACCCCTTTTTGTTTCCCTTTTGATGTAATAGAGCAGATCAAACCTGCATTTAATTTGGAGGAATCTGAGGTCGACAAGGAATTATCAAGCCATGTCTCAGCAGTCAGTAGGAACAATATGTACTTTAGAAACACTTCTCTCTGTCCACGTAATTTCATGGTCATCTCCTTCTCTTTTTGTGTCTTTCTGTCTTCCTTATTCGTCTTGCTATTGTTTTTGACTTTCTGCTACTTTTCACCTCTTTTCTGTTATTTTGCTTTCACCTTGTGTGCCGTGTTCTGCTCTTTCTGCTCCCTCCCCCAACCTCTTGTTTGATCCAAAAGGAACCCATTCATATTCATACCGAATGCAAATTACCTTTTGCGATGGTTGGTCCATGCAAACAGTACAAAAAGGGCCTGTCGACAATAATTACCCAGTCTCAGGTACTATGCGTATAACCCAGTCCCTACATTTTATTTGTTGATAAAAGACCCTCGACCTGTTACTGATCTTATTTCCAGTGGATTCCAGTCCCAGGTTTTACACTGTAAGGTGCAGCAGTAATCACCTCATTGTCTTGCTTGAGGCCTCTGAGTTTGCTATAATTTCCTGCACTACAGATCTAGAAGTATAAATTGGCTTTTAATAGACCACGTTTTATTTTATTATTTTACTAGCAGCCCGTCCCAACGTTGTCCGGGGCTGAAATAGAATGTGTGCAAAGGGTTGTAATAGTCAAGCAAAATTTATTGTAAGATCTCACGTTATACCACATTTTTAATTTCAGTTGAATCGGGACGGAGAATAAATTGTTTTTTGACATTGCCAGACTGTAGCAATTTTGGCAGTGGTAAATGCGAAGGCTGCCTGTTGTAAATCTGTGTACGCTGAGACTGCAGTGCGTGACAGCGTGCTTGCGAGGCCTGCACGTGCAATAAGCGAAGCCTGTGCTCCCCGCTGTTATTGTGAGTGGCTTTAACCCCCGCCTGAGCACCGGAGCAGTATGCAAAGCTTTGTGATCCCCGCTGTTAGGCTGAGTGGCTTGAGCCCCCACGTGAGCACCTTAGCAATGCAGCGGCAGCGTGCTTGCGAGGCCTGCATGTGCAATAAGTGAAGCTTGTGCTCCCCACTGTTAGTCTGAGTGGCTTGAGCCCCTGCCTGACCACCGGAGCAGTATGCAAAGCTTAGTGATCCCCGCTGGTCGGCTGAGTGGCTTGAGCCCCTGCGTGAGCACCGTAGCAATGCCGCGGCCCGTGAAGCCTCACCCATTGGTGTTTGGCCACGCCCCTCTGACAATGTCCGCGAGGCGTGCCCCGTGAATGCGGCGCCCATTCAGGTTTTGACACGCCCCTCTGACAAAGGCCAGGCCCATAACGGAGTAATGTGAAGGTTTTTGTTTACAATGCTGTTTTCACTTTTACCAGTTATGACGGGGAATGGCGTGCCCCGCGCCCCGGAAATGCCGCACCTATTGGTGTTTGCTGTTTGTCCACGCCCCTCTCACAATACCCACGCCCACAAGGGAGTCCTGTGAAGGTTTGTTTGCCGAGCCCATCGCTGATAGCACAACGCCCACGCCCACAAGGGACTACTTTACCCCTAAGGTTCTTTTACCTTTGTAATGTATATGGTGGCCACTTGTATAGCCTATGCCCATCTGCTGCAACTGTCATTTACAATTCTGTATTGGGTGTTGTGATTGGTGCTGTACTTCTTGAGCTTACCCGCCTCAAAGGTTTGGGCTCTCTCTTTATAATAGTAGTATGGATTTAGGGCGTGTACCTAGAAGTGCACCTTGAGTTAAAAATTACTTAAGTAATGCTTTCCTCTGGGAGACAAAAAAATATGCAGTCTACCGAAGGATGGGGTGACATGATCAAATTGTCTCAAATCCCTCTCACTCTAGAAGGGAGGGCCCGCCTGGAGTGGTGATATCTAGCACTAGGAGAGGCCAGGACACACATCAAAATTGATATATATTATTAGGCGTCATCGTCATCTTAGTCCTAATACTGATAACAAAGTAGCAATCTTCTGAAACACATATAGAAAAAAACTGCTTTCACCAGTCAGACTTGATGGCCATACTGTCAGGTGGCGTTTAGAAAATGGCTTTATGAGGGGCGTGGCTTGGCGCCCGGTGGTGATGGCGGCGCCTGAGTGAGGCACTGCTGGAGTTCCGGGAGACGTATTGTTTACAGCTCGTCTTTTCCTGCTTGAGGGCCATTTCTACACGTCGGAAAACTTCTGGATCCCTATGCGACCCCTGATACTGCGCTGCACTGCTCAGGGACAGAGAATTTTGCTGCTGTAAGTTGCTCTGTTTCAGTCATGAGCGCGGGCGCCATTTTGAGGTGCCGCGTACAATCAGCCTTTTTTATCGGCACACGGAGCTTTGTATGTGGCTGATTTTCTTTTGCATCTGGAACATCTTTGCTTCTTGGGACTTCCTATATCACTTTTTTGTGACCTATGCGCTCTCCCTCCACCTCAGAAATGCTACGACCTGCCTTCACATTATTGACTGCTCCCGATCGCCATTTTGGGAGGCTTCAGGAGCTTCCTCATTTCTCTCACATTTATGGTGTAGGAGCTTTTATGGTTAATGGTAGCTGCCCCTTTTTCATTTACTGCTGCTCAGCGCTGGATTTGCTCTCATTGAGGATTGGGTGATTAACTACTCTGCTCTTCAGTATGATAGTGCGCTTTTGCTGGGCTACTTAACTTGGATCAGTTTTTGTTGGCTACGGAGATGGAGGGGCTACTACGATGGTTTTTACTGTCCTTTTGGATGCAGTTCTGATGCCTTAGTCTCTGTTGCTGGAGGTGCCCTTTGGCCCTTCCTTTCTCCTTATCTTGGTTGGTCAACTGCACATCTTTCAGCCTATGAATGCCACAGCTTCTCCATTTTTAACGCCCTATGCTCCTCATTTGATACACACTCTTTCAAGGCTCAACCCTCTCCACTTTGTGAGGTGCTTTTTCAATCTGTGCATTTAACTTGTTTTTTGTCAGCCATCCTGCCTGCGGCCAATGCACAGCGTCTCAAATAAGTAACTTTATTGCTCTTGAACTATATCCCGCCCTGTGAATGTCGCAGATTACTTGCTGCATCACTATTTGTATCATCACCACTTTGTCCATCTCAGGTCCCTCCTCTTTACATCTTTTTTGCTGGTTTCTGATGTGGTTGAGTGTTGGATACCTCCTCCTTGCATGTTCATCGATGGCTGCAATGTGATTACGATTTTGCCTTCAATGCCTTATGGGGCTCTTGCCTAGCTGTTCCTGAAGATTAGCACTGCCTCATCTTCAATTTAGCAGGTTCATTCTGTCCTTCAATGGTTACCTTGTACATTGTACGCACCTGGAACTTATTTTAACAGCTGCTCTTTTTCAATGATGCTTGTGACTTGTGTTACACCCACGCTACATTCTTTATTTTTGTTGTAGCCATTTTGGTGTCTTCACACATTTCCTTGTGTGCTCTTGCGTACACTGTCCAACCAACTAACTCGGGCATCCGCTGTATGGGCAGGCTTAAGTCCATGTCACACCTGCCTCGTACGACTAAGGCTGCTATTGCCAAGAACTCTGAAGTCTTCTCTGCCTTCTCTAAATTAGAAGACTCCCTCACCTCGTCTGGCTCAGATACAGCAATGAAATCCTCTCAACCCCTACCGGGGAAAACTAATACTAAACGATTGAAGAAGGATCCCCCCTCGCGTCTTACACAGTCTGCTCCTGTTTCCCTGGAGTTATTACTGGACGAAATCAGGTCTTTCCGCCCTTTTTTGGAGACATCAAGCTCCAGAATCTCACGGATAACTGGTCGCAAATGGAAACCAGGGTGGCCTCCGTCAAACAATCTGTTGAGTCCCTTCAAGAAACCTGTTCCACAGTGTCTCATTTGAATTCTCAAGTGTCTGTTTTTCAGCGACAGGTGGAGGAGTTGGAAAACAGAAATAGGCGGAACAACCTCCGCATTTATGGTCTGGCAGAGGGACTTAAGGGGTCTGACTCTCTTGCCTTCTTTAAATCGTTCCTTCCCAAGCTCTTGCGTTTGCCAGAGGGCACAACCCTTAATATACAGCATGCACATCGATTGGGGTGTCCATCTTCTTCGCTCTCCCCTTCACAGAAGCCCAGAGGTGTCATTCTCTATTTCTTGAAATACACTCATCTCTTGAAGGTCTTGACAGCTGCCAAATCTTCTCCAACATTGACGTGGTCCGGCTCCTCCCTGTAGGCTACTGCCAACCGCCGTAAGGCTTTCCTAGGTTTGAGAGCGGATCTCCGTGAGATGGGAGCGAGATATGGCTTGTACCATCCATGTCTGTTCAAGGTCACCTACAACAACAAGACCACCACCTATGAAGATCCTTTTTTTTTTCTTCTTTTGTGTCTTCCTTTTGTGCCTCGTTTTGCTCTGCCCTCTCCTCCCTTTGTTCCTTCTCTCCTATTTGTTTTCAGATGATACATATCTGGCCTTAAGATTTACTTTTGTCTATGCCGTTACTCCTTTTACTCCACTGGCCTTTTTTCTTCTTTTGATCTCTTTCCTGCTTTCTTTCCCCTCTCTTCTTTTCATACCCGTTACTTTTTCTTTTTCTCTCTTTTTCCTCCTTAGTCTCGCTGATTACTTTTTTCCTATGTTCTTATTTTGTATCATGTGTTCTTCTTTTCGTTTTTGCCAATGTATTTGTTATAGGTTTTTTTATATGACATGTCGCTAAATATAATCTCATAGAATGTCAAGGGTATTAATTCCCCAATCAAACGTCAGCAAATTGTGTCTCACTTGGATAAGCTAAATGTTGATGTGGCTTCTTTCGCAGGAAACTCACCTGTCTGACATTGAATCTGTCAAACTTAAAAGGGGTTGGGTGGGTGAGGTCTTTTACTCACAAGAAGATGCTAAACGTAATGGTGTGGCTATCCTATGCCGTAAGTCTCTCCCCCTTTCTGTTATCTCCCAGGAATCGGATACTGCTGGAAGGTGGACATATGACAAATTATCTCTCAGAGGTGTTCCAGTCTCTTTCCTTAATGTCTACGCTCCTACTGTTGGTGAGCCTCTTTTTTGGGCTGATTTCTCTCGTCACATCACGCGGTTTATGGATGAAGATTTCAACCTTGCTGGAGTTTGTAATCATCCCTTGGACCCTTTTGTAGATAGGCACTCTGCAGCCCATTTTATTCCTAACAAATCCCATAAGCTCTTTACCCAGGCTATTTCCCAACACAAACTTGTTGATACCTGGCGGCTTTGCAACCCGGCTCTAAAGGAGTTTACTTTTTATTCTCCCTCCCATCGATCTCAGTCACGGATCAACTACATTTTTCCTTCCCACAATATTGCTCAAACTCTCACTGCTGCTGATATTGGCCCGATTTTACTTTCAGACCACGCCTCCACCTGATCAATATTGAAGTACTTCCCAAACCTGATGGACCTAAGAGGTGGCGTTTTAACAATGCCCTTCTTTTAGATCCTAAATGTACTTCTTCCTTTATCGCTTTTGTTGATGAATTTTTCTTGCTTAATGATACTCCTTCTATCCCGACAGACACTGTTTGGGATGCTTTCAAAGCTGCAGCACGAGATTTTATTATCCGCTTTGTGGCAAGAAAGCGCAAAGCCGCCTGTAAAATTAGAGGAGATATTCTTTGTGACATTAACAGACTGGAACACGCCTACTTTATCTCTCACTCTCAGGATACTCTCACTGCTCTTGTGACTGCCAAAATGAAGTTTAACAAGAAATCCACAGAGGATGCTTCATTATACCTGTTGAAGTCTAGTGCTACGTTTTATGGAGGTAGTAACAAGGCTGGGAAACTTCTTTCTAACTATTTGAAGATTAAGCATAATGAGCTAAACATTGAAGCCATTTATGACAATAACTCCATTCTCAAGCACACTGATACCGACATTTTAACTGAGTTTTCCCTCTTCTACAAGACTTTATACTCCTCTGAAACCCAACCCTCTCCCCACTCGCTCACGCATTTCTTTTCTACTATTCAGAAGCCTGCACACTTTCCCCTCGACCTTTCTACTTTGGAATCTGATATTTCCCAAAGGGAACTACTTACCGCGCTTCAACACCTCAAATTAAACAAAGCCCCTGGACCTGATGGGTTTACCGTTGAGTTTTACCTCCACTTCTCAAAGCTGCTCATTCCAAAACTTCACTCTCTCCTAAGCTCGTTTACCGCCCTGGGGGGCTATTCTGGGACTTTTTCCGACGCTCATATCTGCTTGATACCTAAGGAGGGGAAAGATGCCAAATATTGTAAGAACTATCTGCCTATTTCCCTAGTGAATATCAACTACAAAATCTTTGCTAAATCATTGGCAGCACGGTTGGATCTTCTGCTTCCCGACCTTTTGGGTGAGGAGCAGTCCGGCTTTGTGAAGGGTCGATTTATTACTGACCAGATTATTGTTCAATATTTTGACAAAATCCTCACGTTTGCAACATTCTCTTGCTGTGATCGCCTTGGATGCCGAGAGAGCGTTCAATAGGGTTGAATGGTCTTACCTTTTTCATACCCTCAAATGGTTTGGTTTTGGCCCCAATTTTATTTCCTTAGTCTCTTTATTGTACTCCCATCTGTGCGCAGCAGTCTGTGCGAATTGTAAGGTTTCTCCTTTTTTCGATCTTGGCAGAGGCGTCTGACAAGGTTGTCCCCTCTCCCCCTTTCTTTTCAACCTGGCCTTAGAGCCTTAGAGCCTTTTTTGTCCAAATTCCGTCAGAACCCTAACATTCACGGTTTTTAGACCACTAATTCTCATATCAAACTTGCTGCCTATGCAGATGACATTCTGCTTTTCATCTCCAACCCCTAAAACTCCATTCCTGCTTTCCTAGAGGAAGTGCGGAGTTATTCCCTGATCTCTGGTTACAAACTCAACAATGATAAATGCGAAATCTTACCATTGACGAAGTTTACTTTCAAGCCAGACTTCAATGCTTCCAATTTTACTTGGAGCTCGTCGTATATCAAGTACTTAGGCTTACATATCACTCCCAATTACACATGAAGAACGGGTTGCACACCACTCTTTTCAGCCATATAATTCCTGTGTTTTTACTCGTAAACTTTCTTCGTATTGCGTGCTCACTGTTTGACATGCCAAGCCCACACTGCACGTAATGAACATAAATACCAAAATTATGGGGCTTCTTTTTAGCCCCATTACAGTGGCAACAGCCACGTTTAAATAATTGCATTTGCATCCATTTACTTAATCTGTCGTTTTTTTGCTTCATTTTTACATCCTTGATTTAATGCACAATGTTACTTCCTCACGTTTCAATGTCGTTTTTCAAAATGCGCCCTCATGCAAGGAAATGCAATTTTCCAGATTTCTCATGTTCTGGTCGGCCTTCCGAACCTTTTCTCCCCAAGAACACGACAAAAGCACGGTTCTATTCAAGCAGTTTATTAAACCCAATGCATTTCGGACCTATCAGGTCCTTCGTCAGGGGAAAACTGTAAATGACAATGAAACATATATTAACATCTTATTTAAATCTAAAAAGTAGACTCATTCAATTAATTACATATATCTAACAGTTACACAACATATTCCTCATAATCGCCATCGTGACAGTCAACGACCTGATAGGTCCGAAATGCATTGGGTTTAATAAACTGCTTGAATAGAACCGTGCTTTTGTCGTGCTCTTGGGGAGAAAAGGTTCGGAAGGCCGACCAGAACATGAGAAATCTGGAAAATTGCATTTCCTTGCATGAGGGCGCATTTTGAAAAACGACATTGAAACGTGAGGAAGTAACATTGTGCATTAAATCAAGGATGTAAAAATGAAGCAAAAAAAGGACAGATTAAGTAAATGGATGCAAATGCAATTATTTAAATGTGGCTGTTGCCACTGTAATGGGGCTAAAAAGAAGCCCCATAATTTTACATATCACTCCCGCCATTCCTGATACCGTTTCCCTTTGCTTGAATAAGTGTATCCAGAAAATTTCGGATCTAACTACCAGATGGCATCCCCTTTACTTATCTTGGTGGGGACGCCTCGATACTATTAAGATGATGTTGACCCCTATAATCCTCTACACAATTTCCAATATCCCTGTGCCAATTCCCGTCAAATTTTTTAAGAAAATAAATTCACTTTTGTCCGCCTTCCTGTGGAACAACAAGAAATCCAGGATGTCCATCGCTAGACTGATCCATCCAGCATCGGAAGGTGGGGTCAACTTTCCAGATTTTCCAGCCTATCAGAAGGCTTTCTTGCTGCGGCAAGCATCCTCCTGGTTGCAAATCCCATTTCTCCGTGTCCTTTGTGGGCTAAGATCGAGTGCCTTTTTCTTTCCCCCTTTTCTTTTGCTGAGTACATTTCTTTTTCCCGTAAGCCCTCTTCAATTTCCACGCCCATTCATAGATTTACTACCAAACTTCTTCTATCTTCTTCTCCTACCCCCCTCCCCCCCCCCCACTACTATTGCTGACTTCCTCTCATCCACCATCTGGCACAATGCACATCTGTTTATCAACAACTAGCCCTTTTACTGGAAATCCTGGAGGCAGAGGGGATTGGTTTGGGTCTCACAGTTACTTTCCCACTCTACTTTCCTGCCTTTCCCAACTCTCCGCCTGACCTTCGCTTTGCCTGCGTTCTTTGCTTCCAAATACCTCCTGCTCAAGGCAACGGTGATGGCTACATACACCCGACTTATGCAGACACAGGCGAATTCCTCCCCTCTCACTCCTGCTGCACGATTACATTCTCTTCTCCGTACTGTCTCTAAGGCTTCTATCATCTACAAACACCTTCATGCCATTGATTCTATTAGGCCTAAGTCTAAGGTGGAGGAGCAGTGGGAACATGACTTTGCCACAGCATGGCCTAGATCCCTGGGGGACAAGCTGTGGATTAAGGTTTGTAAGTTGTCCAGAGCGGCAACTCTGACGCAATCCATGTTATTTATTTACAACAGGCTGCTCCACACACCTTTTACTCTTCATATGAGATTTACTGCCATTCCAGATGTTTGTTGGTCTTGTTCCTCCCCGAATGCTACCTTATTTCATATGTTGTTTCTCTGCCAGTCTGTGCACAACTTTTGGGTGCAGGTGTGGGCCCAAATTAATGTAATTTTCCACACTTGCATCCCTTTTTCTCATGCTAACGTCTTTCTGGGAAGCCTTTCACCTTGCTGGGAGGGCTCTCATCTTGACGTGCGTGTTGTAGCTTTTCAGCAGATCACCATTAACTGGAAGGCTACATCTAACATCTCCTTTAAAGCATGGTGGTATAATGTTTGCCACAACCATAGACTGGATACTACTTTTGTTTTCCCTGTCCAGCTGGCTCCGAATGATGGGTGGATGCATGAATGAATGATGGATGCAGGATGGATGGCTGGGTGGATGGGTGGATGCATGAATGAATGATGGATGCAGGATGGATGGGTGGGTGGATGCATGAATGAATGATGGATGCAGGATGGATGGATGGATGAATGGATGCAGGATGGATGATGGATGCGTGGATGGATGGGTGGATGGATGGATGCATGAATGCATGATGGGTGCAGGATGGATGCAGGCTGGATGGGTGGATGGATGGATGGATGCATGAATGCATGATGGATGCAGGATGGACGGATGGATGAATGGATGCAGGATGGATGATGGATGCGTGGATGGATGGGTGGATGGATGGATGGATGCATGAATGCATGATAGGTGCAGGAGGGATGGGTGGACGGATGGATGGATGCATGAATGCATGATGGGTGCAGGATGGATGCAGGCTGGATGGGTGGATGGATGGGTGGATGCATGAATGAATGATGGATGCAGGATGGACGGATGGATGAATGGATGCAGGATGGATGATGGATGCGTGGATGGATGGGTGGATGGATGGATGGATGCATGAATGCATGATAGGTGCAGGATAGATGCAGGATGGATGGGTGGATGGATGGATGGATGCATGAATGCATGATGGGTGCAGGATGGATGCAGGATGATGGGTGGATGGATGGGTGAATGAATGAATGATGGATGCAGGATGGATGGATGGATGGGCGGATGGATGGGTGGATGCATGAATGAATGATGGATGCAGGATGGATGGATAGATGGATGGGTGGATGCATGAATGAATGATGGATGCAGGATGGATGGATGGGTGGATGCATGAATGAATGATGGATGCAGAATTGGTGGGTGGATGGATGGATGGGTGGATGCATGAATGAATGATGGATGCAGGATGGATGCAGGATGGATGCAGGATGAATGGGTGGGTGGATGCATGAATGAATGATGGATGCAGGATGGTTGCAGGATGGATGGGTGGATGGATGGATGGATGGATGGATGGGTGGATGCATGAATGAATGATGTATGGATGCAGGATGGGTGGGTGGATGGATGGGTGGATGCATGAATGATGTATGGATGGATGCAAGGTGGTTCGGGCTCACTCGCTCGCTGCGGTGCAATATGCAAATTAGTTTACGCCTCACCACTTTCAAATGTCACCAGCCGCCCCTGACCCCTAAGAACTCCAGCTAAACAGCCTGTTACCCAGGAACCAGTTCAATGTGCTTATTCAAATAAGCTTTGGACAATCTGTGGATAGAAGTGGGTTCATTCAGTGTGTGGGATCTATACAAATGACAATAACTTAAGTAGTCTGAGTCAACACATGAACTATCAGCGCCATATTCACTCCTCCTCCCAACTGCGTTCTCATTCTACACAAACTGTGTGTGCCAAGGGACAAATGTAATCATATCTATTCACCAATTTTAATTCATGCCACAAGGTGAATTGAAGAGAGAGACCAAGAGCTGAGCCGTTGGAGCTGAACAAAGCGAATAAAAGAAGAAACTGCATAGTCCTTAGTCTTGTCTTTTTGTGCCCTGCTCCCACCGCTTGTAATAGACCATGCTGCTTTGATTCCTTCGATACTTGCACAGTGCCATGAAGCACTGGGTCCACCGACTCGAACGTTTTACACGGATGTTGACAGTTTCTTGAGGCAATAAAAGCATACACGCAATCCACTGCAAAGATCATCTTATCATGCCGTCATTAAAGAGCGGCCTACATTTTGTTCCACCGGTCAGTGTATCTGTTTTCCATCTGTGTCTTTACCTTCGGCCACAGATTGCCTGTGGCAAAGCTTTTGTTTTGCACTCTTAAGTACACACAGAAAGGACACAACAACGATACCAGCAGCGAGGAATGTAGGTCGCTGTTCACCAGATTACAATAACCAGACAATTTGGGATGTAGCAAAAGAAGGGAAACTAGCAATAATTCAAAATTCAATTGAAAACGCTAGGGTTATCGAATTTTATTCTACTTGGGTTACATTTCAAGCACTTTCTTGAACACATGGGTATCTGTCCTTTCAATACAAATTAATAACTTGTGGATATAGCACTTTCACTCCGCCACAGAAGTAAAGTTGTAGGTTACAGTTCCTATTTTGGTTATTCAGGTGCTCTGACTCTTGTTATCGCAGTGTATTTTATTTATGTATTATGGCATCAAACAATCTCATGTTTATAATGTTGTGCCCACTGAAACTACTTCAATCAGTCTTGGTACAATTTCCCAGTTTGGAGATGGTGTTAACCTCAATTTCAGGTTTCCCCTCATTAAGGCACCGCCTTAAACCTCAAAATCAATCAAAGTACTATTTGTTAATTAATTTGGGGCCACAAATAATTAAGTTCTAGATCAACGAAAAGTCAAAGAGTTTTACAGCAAAATTCAAATATAGGTTGAACAGAGTCAATGCCAAGAGGGCTCTCAATTGCAGAGTTTTGAAAATCAGAACATATTTTAAGCCTCAATGGGCAACAAGAACAGAATAGAATGGGACAGCATCCCTTCTGGCTCACCCCCAAAATCAAGGGTTTTTAGACATAATTGTTTCATAGATAAGAATGTCTACAAAATCATCATGGTGTAAGCCAATGTATCTTTTATTCAGCAAATCAGAGAACAAGAAAAATAAACTTCACATTACCATACGCCCACACACTAACCCACTACATGAATAATTATTCAGCACCCTCTATCCTAATATTATTCAGAGATGGTCGAACAGAAAAAGATACATTTACAGTGTTACTCTATGCGAATGAATAGACTTCAGTGAAGAGGAGGAAGACATAGCAACAGGTTGCAAGTTACATCCAAACTAGAGAAGGTTCAGGAACAATAGAGGAAATATCCAAACGCACTTCAGCTTGACCCTGTACTGAGAAGCTTGTGGAAGGGAGAAAGCGCAGAGTGAGAGACAGATGTGACTTCCATATTGGTCAAAATGGCATTTTACACAGAAATGTTGAATATCATAGAAAACTTGTTTTAAAAGTATTTATATTAAATCAGCTTGTACATTTCTTGTGAATAAAAGCATATTGCGCATTGTTAATAATGCAAATCAATAAAACTGACTTTCAGTATCCTCTATCTGTGCTGACGTTGAGGCTCAACTCCTTACGTATCACATTCCTTTGGGCTTGCCTTCATAGCCTTGTTATTTAACAGTTCAAGTACTTTATTCGGTTAATTTGATAATAACCATAAAAGCATACAACATGAAATTTCATTACAAAGAAGTAATACACATTATTTCCTATTAGAAACAAGTTTCCACACAAGAAAAACGATTAAAATACATCCATACAAATTTATTTCCGCAAAATAAACACTTGTTTTAAAAATTCTGAGACTATTGCAACAGTTAATACTGTATCTAGTCTCTGCAATTCTAAAAACGCTGGGCAACATTGGTTCAAGTTCATTTCCTTAAGGATGGGGATGATAAGTTTCCTGCGGGGCAATTTATAACATTTACAAAAGAATAATTCATGAATATCGGATTGGGGTGAACAATCGTCACATGGGCACATAATTAAATCATGGGACCAAGAGTTAATATCAGGGAAAGTTAAAAGTCTAAAAACAATGTTTAACCTAAAACGGGTCAGGACAAACCTCTCATAATTAGTCATATGTAGGGATAAATAAGGCTGTAGTTTGCCCTCAGTTAATACCAGTTGGTGTGAAGAAACCGTTTTTTTCTTTATTTCTTCTTTAACTCTTTTCTCTTGAAGATGTTCCATACAAAGTTTTTTCAATGATTTTCTGGGTATATTAACCATTGAGATTGGATCATCATAATATTGTTGGCGATCAATATCCACAAGGAAACTTTTAACATAAACAAGCCACTTGATCCTAGTCACAATTTCTAGGGTTAGGACGTCCCGAAGAATAGCACGGTTCAAGACAGACTCATGTGTTGTCCATGCCCTGGGCCACAAAAGAATGGGCTGAATTCTAATTGTGTCTGTGAGATATGGCTGACCAAGTTCTGCATGACAAATATAGGTCGCGACACTCTCTGGTAATGTTAAAACGTGCCTCAAGAACATATTTTCGGCCATTTGGATTGTTTTTATGTTAGCATATCCCCAAACACCTGATCCATAAAGAACAACTGATATGCAGGTAGCATTATAAATGTAAAAATTTCCCTGATCGTTTCTTTCCCCATTTTTTAAATACATTTTTTTAGAGCCATTATTGTTTTTGAGAACAAAAGAGTTCTCGCTTTTACTGCACTTGCCCATGTGCCCGCCTCATGGAACAGGATACCTAGGCAAGGGAAAGTAGGGGTGGATTCGAAGGGAGTATTATTTATATATATCGTTTTTCTTCGTTGATTACTTCCTGTGCCACAGTTCATGGAAAATGTTTTTGTACAATTAATTTTTAGATCCAGGTTTGACATAAAGTTGTTAAAAGATGCTGTCAAATTCTGTAGGGCCAGGGGTGCAGGGATAGATCTTTTACCAGCCATAGGCATATCCCTGCACTCTTGCAGCAGACGACTCTCCAGACCATTTATATACACTAAAAACAAAAAAGGGGCGAGGACTCACCCTTGGCTTACCCCACGGCCTATACCAAAGGATCTGGTACATTATCCGCCCTTCCCATAGCGGACAGACGCTGTGGCCCCTGAGTATAATTCCCTCTGAAAGCAGATAATATTTTCTTCAATTCCTAGTATCTCTAGTAGTCGTCAGAGATTACTGTGGGATACACAATCAAATGCAGATGTAAATGTAAATGTAAATGTAAATTGATACTTGTATAGCGCACTACTCACCTGCAAGGGTCTCAAGGCGCTTGTACGAATACCGCTGTGGAACCCATCCTGGCTTTCCCTGTGAGGCGTCCACTCCTGGGCACCCCCAAGGTCGAGGCCAGGCATCCTTAGCGCTGTGGGGGCCTTTGTCGAGATTAGGCAAACTATTGCCCAGAGTTGCAGAGTGGGACTCCATGATTGGAATAGGCACCAAGGCAAGAATTATCAGGTCAGTGGAATTTTGAGCCCAAGACCCGCCGAGGCGGGGATTTGAACCCTGTTCCCGGGCAAGACCTCTGCATCAGGGTCTGCCGCTCTAATCATTGAGCCAAACTTCTCCATGTAAGATTGATAAATGTAAAATATAAGCGTTCCCCCTTTACCTTAGTGTACTTTTGATGCAGAATAAATACATTTAGGCCCTGTTCAACTGTTCCTATCCCCTTCTGGAAGCCATATTGCAGGTCACTTATTATCCTATAATCCTCTGCCCAGTTTTGGAGTCTCGCTAAAATAACCCTGCCAAGGATTTTTATGGATGAATCTAAAAGGGAAATGGGTCGATAACATGCACAATTTTGCCTATCTCCCTTCTTGAATATTGGGACAATTACTGAGGTGAACCAGGAGGCATTTAGTCCCCTCGCCAAGGAAGCATTAAAAAACTGTACCAACATTGGCCCTCATAACTCACTATTATTTTTAAACATGTCAGCAGGGATCCCATCTGGGCCTGCAGCTTTTCCCCCTTAGTTGTTTTCAAGCTCATCAGAACTTCACCCAGAGTTACAACCAGTTTCGAGTCCGGTGCATTTTTTCCACTGGGTATATCAGGCAATGCTTGGTTTGTTCCATTTGGGCAACTGTAGAGATTTGAGAAATGGTCGACCCAAACGTCATCAGCAATTGCTATTTCCATACGTGCTTTTGTATTTTCATAAACAAAGGGGGCATTTACCGCCTTCCAAAACGCAGATGGATCTTTAGATAGCGACGCCTCACAAAGGGAATCCCAGGCCTCCCTTTTTAAAGCCTTTTTCCTATTTTTCAGTGCTTCGTTATATGCTTTCCTTAAACCCCTCACCAATAACAGATCTCGTGGGATCGGGAAACATCACTTACAACGCAACTTTTACAACGCAGTGCCTTTACGACGCAACTTTTACAACACAAACCATTACAACGCATTGCGCTGGGGGGCGCTCTAGGACAGGGAATAGGTTTAATTTACTGTCCAACACCTTCCCTACTATCCACGGGGACTGGAGTTGGAATAGTAAATTAAACTATTCACTATTTCACTATCCAGCGCCCCAAAGCACTATGCATTGTAATGGTAATGGTATGCGTTGTAAAACCCGCGTTTTAAAAGCATGCAATGTAAAAGCATGCGTTGTAATGTCGTACATCCGGGATCCCATGAAGGTCATTATTAAGTTCGGAGAGTGCCTTTGTGCATGGAATATCAAACCACCTCCTATTAGATTTCCCCCGGTTCTTTAATTCAACCCACAAACTATCCCTGGTATTATATGCTATTAAGTTAAAATGTTTAATTATACATTCGCTGTCTGCGTGCTCATCCAGACAGATCTTAAAACTTTCGAGGCATTTCTTCACCAATTTGTGTAGAAATTTCTCTGGGGCCATCTTGCTCCATTTAAGAGTATAGCCATTTTGCCTCCCGAGTACCACGTCAGGAACTGTCTGCCTAGGTGAGGCATCCAGATCTAACTCCTGGAATTCGTTTTCGATCTCTAATATTAACGGTCGGTGATCACTCAACGGGCAGTCAAGGGTCTTAAATCTTTTCATCTGGCGAGCATAACTATTCACAGATAAAATAAAGTCAATAGTCGTCAATGCTCCCCTACCAATATATGTCGGGACAAAAGGGGATGATGTTTGAGCAATTTCATTTGCATATCCCAAATCATATGTAAACAATATTTCATTTAAAAGATCCCCACACATGGAATGCTCAAAATGGGTAAGGCTAATGTCTTGTTCTAGCATAAGACCGCAAATGCCTTTTGACCCCTCTTACAAAGAGCACAGTTAAAATCCCCCCCAAAAAAATTATTACTTCTTTCTAACTGATATCTATTTCATGTTTTAAATCATCACTCAACGTCTTTATAGTGATGACAACATCACTATTTGGGATGTTATTATAAAAATTTATGATAATAAAACTAACCGCCTTCTTAACGTCAATCTTTACCATCTGGTAGAAAGTACTTTTTGATAATAGTTGCACTTTCTCATACTTAAGCCGGTTAGAAAGATACATAGTCAGGCCACCCTTTGCTCTACCATGCGTTCCCGCCACTGCCGATGTAAACAGTGTTTTTTAGCCATCAACATGGAGTGGCTCTCTTAGCCAAGTTTCCTGTAAAGCCAGGATATCATATCTATTTATTACATTTTCCCAGATAGGGTTTTTAATTTTCGGTTTTAACCCGCCACGTTCCAGAACATAAAACTACAAAATTCCTTTTTTTCAGTAGTAATCAAGGAAATCATAGACAAATTAGCCCCATCTATTTGCTCAGTCATAAGCACATTACCTATTTCACTCCCATCAGTCAAGCATCCAGATTTTCCACAATTTTCCTGTGACATTACTTCAATATTACTATTATTCGTAGAACAATCCCCTTCATTAGTGTTAAGGGTCTCTAGGGGCATAGAGTCTACACAGTCTGAAGCTGCCTTCCCTACACATGTCATGGCTTCTACTATATTTGGTTTATTTATCTCATTGACCCGATGGGTAGATTGCAAACTAATGACTTCTCTAAAGAATTCTCCCCATCAAGTCAGTCCACCAGATCTAGGCCTTAGAATAAATCAAACCGATTGTATGTTGATATATTATAGCTACTTGGTACACAGCCTGCATTGCCCCTAAGTAGGTTATTTTCTAATTGTGGTCTTACCGAAGGGAGATGTGGTGCTCTGGGATAAAAGTCACATAATTCCCAAGTTACCATAGGGCCATCTCCTATTTGAGGTTGCCAGCTTCGGAGGTACGGAATAACATGTTTGTCCCTAAAATTTACTATACCCAGGTCTCCAGGTATATCCTTTGGCATATGGCCTAGCCACCCCACCCTTCTTACATTCAAAATTTTCCCATCAATATTATGTGGAAGAGGTCGATTTTTAGTTAGCCAGAAGGCTACCTTATTTTTTAATTCTTGATGTCCTTCAGTTTTTTCTTTGATGAGCTCAGGGACCCCCGAGAGGACACACATAAAGGGGGCAGCTTCCGGGGGTAAATCTATACGGTTAATACTTCTGTTTAACCCACCCTGATAAGGACCTGTCCCATTTAAATTAATGCTTTTTTAAATTTCCCCTACTGTGGGTGCGGGACTCTTTACTTCTAAGGGTTTTTGAGTAGTTTTTGGATCCTGAATAATTGGAGATAATAATTTCGGGGCCACCAGTTGGTTTGAGGAGGTATTCTCTGGCCCAGTACTTTTGGTCACAGTAATTTCAGTTAGGTAGTGCGTTTGCTTATTACCTGTCATTTTCTTTACAAGTATGGCATTCTCTTTTGCTATTTTCTCTATTCTCCCCACCTTTTCCCCTATTCTTATTAGTCTTTCTACTAGGGGTAATATTAAGGATTTAACCATGTATTCCATCTGAACTAATAGGTCTGACGGCAGGGTAAATACAGGCACTTGTGGTATTTGGCAAACCTGCGGTGTACTAGGGGGGCTGTTGTTAACCATTGGGGGGCTTAGATGCAGTTTTTGTTGTTTCGCTAATCTCCCCTTATGTTTTGCACCTTTACGCTTCCTTTTGACAGATGGAGCCTGTAATGGTCCAGATGATTTCATGTTATCTTTAGTTGGTAAGATAGGGGCATTATCCAAAAGGCTTTCGTCCAATATAAATTGTACACTGGGCTCAGCACTTATGTTCCCTAAGGTTGACTCAAGGCTAAGGGCACTGAGTAGCTCTAATTCCCGTTCTACAGGGATACATATAGTGGTACTAGTCTCATTTACATCCCCTGGTACAATTGGAATTTGCGAGAGTTCAGTTAGCACCAACGAAGATCGTTTATTGGATGTGTTTTCCAAAGATAGGCGTTGTTCGGCTCTCACTATTTCTCGTTCAATGGCAGATGTTGCCTTTGTTAGGCAGCGATCTATTGTCCCCTTTAGCGTTCCCCCTTGGGCGATAATAGTTTTCGGAACCCCTTTGGTGGTCATATTCTGACTAATAATTATATATCGAGCTAGGAAAAGACAAGAACACACAATTTACAGACAATAACCCTCCTAGTGAGTCTATAGACCGTTAATCCAAAACCTTAAAATACAGAATACTATCCATATATCTTTAGCTTACTCAGGGATCTCGTAGTCCACAATTACATAGGGTGGCCCAGCCCAGCCACAGTTGTCCACGGAGGGCCACAGAGGGCCCGCTCTTTGCCCGGGCTTCGCCCCGGGTCATCCCGCGCGCGTCCCGCGACGCGGAGGAAGCAGCTGTGTTTTGTGCCTCCAGGCACGGAAGTGCTGGTTGGCGGGCGGGGCAGCTCAGGGATTGTGGGGGCTGTAGTCCCCCCACTCGGTGGCCACTCGATGTCAATGAGCGGTGGCGGTGGGGACTAACAGCCGTGGATGGCGCTGCGATGTGCTTCCAGCGTGATATCCCCCAAAGTGCAGTTGATGGCTTCTCCAGTGGCAGGGACAGCAAAGTACGTTCTGTCCGATTAGGCAGCTCCCGCTCTACCCGAGGGAGCAGCTGTGCTTTGTGCCTCCAGGCACGGAAGTGCTGGTTGGTGGGCGGGGCAGTGCAGGGATTGTGGGGGCTGTAGTCCCCCCACTCAGTGGCCACTTGATGTCAATGAGCGGCGGCGAGGGGGACTAACAGCAGTGGCTGGAGCTGCGCTGTGCTTCCAGCACGATATCCCCCAAAGTGCAGTTGATGGCTTCTCCAGTGGCAGGGACAGCATAGTACATTCTGTCCGGTTATGCAACTCTGCCAAGTGTAACACGAGGTTTTCATTATGGGATTTGATATGGATTATTACATTTTATTGGAGTGAGCCTTGGAAGGACAACATGGCACACATGTCCTGCTAGGCTCCTGCAGCTAGCCTAAACAATCCGACAATATACTGCCATAGTATATAAATATATATATGCTCACCATAAATGTATGTGCCGCTATTTATTTTGGCGGTCAAAAAAACAAAGACTTTTAAGTTCATATGTTTTTAATGTTTAAATCACAGTTCTTAACATGTTCCACACATTACTCATAAACATTTCTCTCATGTCTGAGTTGAATACATCACAGATACCAAACATGTGAAATACGTGAAAGGATACAAAGTGATGAAGAAAAAAATAAATTAATATCACAATTCAAATGTGCTGTCCAATGTCATCATAAGGGTGAAAAAACATAATGCAAAAAAATTCAATAGAATTACACCAGCAGAACAGTAGTACAACTCGTAATACAAAGCAATTCCAAAGGAGCCCTTTAACTAGGCACATTTATAGGAACTGCAGCCACACGGGGGAAATACTACTTTGTGGGGTGCTCTTTACATCATGCACCCTCTCCAGAAGTCCTGAATTTTCTGAAACCCTTTGTGGCAAAGTACAGGAAATGCCGACACTACACAAACAGACAGATAATTTCCACTCAACAACAAACCCTGCCCAAAAAAAACATATACTTAGGAGACTTCAGCTTAAACTTGAGAAATTCCGCTTCTGCCACCTTTCATCTTTCAGACATCTCCCCTGACAGCCTCCACTTAATGCAACTCTCCGAATTACCCACTGACATAAAAGACAAAATCTGAGACCTAGTTCTCTCTAACAATGTCTAACTCACTTGCGCGAAACCAATAGAAATGGACTGTCCAGGCCAGTTCATTATTACTGTCCGAAAGTGCATAATTCACACACACCCACCTCAAAACCATGTGTGAAATGCTCCTTCGAACATTTGCCTGAAGATGGCGTTGCTCAAGACTTAACCAAAGTCACTGGAAATCTCTCTTACAATGACAATATTAACCAGCTACTCTAACATTTTGATAAAGCTCTCACTATGGATATAGACAATGTTGCACCATTCAAATCAACAAGATTTAAAAAAGACACAGCAACCTCTGATATTCAGATTACCTCTTCCAGGAAAAGAAAGATCTGAGGGCCAAAACACTTTTGGCCTAATTACAATGTTGGTTGGAAAGCCTCCGGCCGCTGGTCGGAGGCTTTCTGATCTGCATTGTAGGTTTAAACTTCAAACACCGCATTACAATGATGGCGGCTGTAATTTAAACCTTCAGGGGAATCCAACATGGTTCAGACGGGCTCAAGGAGCCCATCGGCCAGACGATATGGCCTCATAATCGTTTAAGGACGGTGTTACCGCCATCGGGATTATGATGTTGATTTGCGACAACCTCTCAATATCAGCCTTTCCGACATGGAAAGGCTGTTGGAAAGCAACTTTCGGGACCCCTAGCAGGGCCCATTCCCCCCAGGCCTTCCCTATGTGACCCTGGTGGGCACCTATGGTACCCCCTGAAAATCTCTGAACTGTGTGGCAGGCACCGTGCCACAGGGTGCAGAGATTTTCACAAACCCCCATTTCTCAATGAGTGCTTCTGTCAAAGGCGGTTTCAAGCTCCCATAGAGAAATGGGAGTATGTGACCACACCGTGTACATGGTCATATAGTAAGTAATAAGGTCTGCGGACCACCGACCTATAGTCTGTCGGTTCCGTTGCACACAATTCGGCAAGTTAAATTGATTTTATCGGAAATTGTGTGACTTGCACTTATATCCTGGAAAAAGTTGATCATATTCAGATTTTGTTGCTCAACCTGTAAGTATGCAAGGAAAAAATAGATAAGACTACTTCGTCTGAAAATGGGAATTAGATGGTATGTAATAGCTTTCAGAATATTTCACACTGATGTGAGTGAGGTTGTTTTTAGCATTTTTAGCATAAGCACATTTTTAAATGCTGTCTGGCATCGAAGAAAGCAAGTCTCTCTTTTTAATCCCAACCTGTTTTATCTTGTTTTAGAATGTTTATATTTACGGATGCATTGTATGAATTTTATATTTATGTGTTTTATGGGATATATTTCCCCAAACAAAATTAATTGAGTGAGAAAGATCTGAGATAACTGGAAAATCTATGGAGAGCTGACAAAGCCCCAACTCTTACTCCACATCATCACCTCCAAAGCTCTTTTTCCAACTCAAGATCCACAACTCCATAACTAGACCAAAGCTCTGTTTGAACCATATAAGCATAACCTCAAACCACTCTCCAAATCTCGCCTACCTCAAACCAATTCTAAATGTGAAGAACTACAAACATCAAATCAAACATCTGTCTCACCTGAATTCAGTAGTCCCACCAAAATTCCTCACTCCTCCTGTCACACTAAATGGCCTGAATCTGCCATAATCTCTGAAGACATCCTAGACAAAATCATCAAAAACATAAATGATACACACTACCAAGATAATGTCATCCCAACAAATAACATTAAAACAAACTCCCATCTCTCCAATAAAACCTGGTGACAGCTAATCAGTTCATCTCTAAAAATGCAATCTTGCAACACGCCCTCAAATTAGCTCACGGCACTTCCGTCTTAAAGATATTGGATCCTAACCCATTTATCCTAAAAAACAACACACCCATTATTAACATCGCATGGATGGAAAAAGTAATTGAAAAATATGTCTATCTTCTGCTTACAAAACACATCATCAACAAAGAACTTCGAGCCCCTACCAATCTGGCTAGCACAAAGGCTACAGTACTAAAACTGCCACCATAAAAATACTTGATGGCATTCACAGCATACTCAACAAAGCCAATACGTCTACTTTTCCTACTTGCTCTGTCAGCAGTATTTGACACTGTTAATCATTAAAGACTAATCAAGACCTTTGAAACCTGCAGGCATCTTCCCAGTTCTCAACTGGTTTGCCTCCTTCCTTGTCACATAAAAACCAATAGTCAGATTAGGTGCAGCTATATCTAGCTCAGCAACCATCCCCTCCAGAGTCCCACAAGTCTCTTTCCTCAAATCCTCACTTTGCAAACTTTTACACAGAGCTGCTCAAAGATCTAATTAAAGGTGTAAGAATTAAAATACAGCAATAATCTGATAACACCAAGCTCTAACTTGAAACCAATTCTCCTCTAGACATTTGCATTTAGAAATCCTGTTTAGTATAAATTGCTGGGTGGATGCCAACGTCCTCAGGCTCAATCCAGATAAAACAAAATGTATCCTCTTTCAGCAATAAATCATCCAAAAAAAAAAATTAATCGCTGCAGAAACTTTGATCTGTCAGTTCCAACCGACTCCGTTCCCCAGAAGTTAAACCACCGGACAACTGGATTTAACCTTTGATTGATATCACACATCAAACACATGGTTACATTTATAAAAATGTCCTCATCTCAGTAAAAATTCAACCATTCCTACCTTCAACTGAGTTTCTATTTCATGATCCAATCCTTGTTAATCTCCTGAACTGACTAAGGAAAGACAATTCTCATCCGAGATCCCAAAACCCTCTCTGGTACCTCTCAAGGCGGACCTTCATTCAGCTTCTTGCATGGTCTCTACCTGCAAAATCGAACACCCTACTCATACTTGAATTGGCAACTCCAATAAGCACATAATTAAGTTTAAATTATCATGCATAACCTTTAGAGCCATCCACTCTCCTCAGCCAAACTACCTAAAATGTGCCAACAATATCGCAGATGGCAAGAACGTGCTCGAGAATCAGAGACATTCTTAGACTTGAATCTACAAATCTTGTAACCCAGTTAACCGAGGAATAATCCTTGTGTGGCAAAGCTCCTACCATAAATAACTTTTGTCCCACTGAAATTTGTTGCAGGGATAACTGCCTAGCTTGCTGAAAGAGATAAAACCTTTCTTTTCAGATGTTGTTCTGAACTAATTCCATCAAATATACTTCTTTTTTTGGGGCCTTCACTCTACTTTTTTACCTTTCCACTCTCCTCTTCAATCCCTAATGCTGGCCTCTTTGCCTACAGTCTATCTCTCCTTTTTCTTCCCTGGCACCCCCAACCCCACCTGTGGATTGCTTTCCACAGCGCTCTTTCCACCTATCTTCCTGACACCTTTCTCCTCCTCTTTCTTATACCTATCTTCCCCTTAACCACCTTCATGTCTCCCTTTCCCACTTTACCTCTAAGCTCTTACTCAGTTGCTGCCCACCTCCTGTTTCTTACCCCACCCCTCCCCTAGGTTCCTCTCTCCTCCCCTTTTCCACCTCCATGCCCCAACTTTTCTAACCTGCCTTCCTCTCCTGCACTCTCTCCCTACAACACTCCATCCTTCAAGTTTCCAACTGCTCACCTTCTTAACAGCCTCCTCCTTTACCCCTCACTCCAAAGACTGTCTTCTTTTTTTTCCTACCCCACAATCATAGGCATCATTTGGAGGTGGTCATGGGGAACAGCTGTGATCTCTAACTTGATCCCTGCTACTCCTGGCACTTCCTTTGTGGCCCCTGGACTCAGAGGGGGCAAACCTTTTCCATTCTCTGTATCCACCCACATTCTCCTTACTCCCAGTTTCTGGGGTCCCCTTTTCGTGTTCTATTTGATTTCTTTCATACTTCCTAGTGTAAGATTTAAGAGCCAGCTCTCTCTGTTGCTATTCTCTGTAAAGCACTCTAACTGTACTGTCATAGAAAAATGTAAACTAAATAAATAAGATGTAGATTTAAGGTTCATGTACATAATGTAGACACATTTTAAATGCATTCGAACATCCAAGACAAGACAATGCAGTTTCATAAAGAATGGGGGTATCATGATAAAACCTTATGTAATTTTCTGAAGGGAGCAGACAGCCCAATGCACTACTAAATGATTATGTCTGAACATAAAGCAGGCCACACAAATCCTCCTTTCACGATTCAAGTTTCACTTTACATCTCGTACAAGAAAAGCATAGGAGGGCAAATGCCCTGCCGATGTATGAAAAGTAAAACACATTAAAACAACAAGGAGTCCATGACTTTTACTCTCTTTCTCTCTCTCTCTTTTCTCTTTCTCTCTCTCTCTCATTATGATGACCGGCCATTGGCCATAATGAAGTTTGTATTTACTGTTCTAACTTCACACGCGCTTTGATAGTAGGGTATTTTGTTTTTCAATTCTTTATTGTTTCTTTAGTTACAAAAGCCTTTACAAATACCGTGCAACAATAAAAAAGGGAAGGACAGCAAGGATTCAAAGTTCGTAATAAAATATACAGTTACAAAGGTTAGTACACTAAACAAAGAAAAACAAACAAGCAAACCAGCTGTTGCACCGCTGACCTCGGGGAATTCAAATGCTACTGTAAACAAATGGAGAGGAAATGAAGAACCATCCAGAAAGCCACCACCAGAAACGTACTAAGGCATTACCACCACCAAATGAGAAAAACAAAATTAGGGGGCCTACTGCTGCAAGTCAAAGCCCTCTCCAACAACTGCTGAGAATTATTCGGAATTGTCAAAAAATTCTCCAACCCCACAGCAGCAACCAACACCATCACCCCTTTGCAAGAACTCTGAAACAACCTCTCTTACTTCTTCTACATCAGAATACCTAAGATTTACAACAACTTTGATCCCTAGCCCCCAACCAGAGGACCTCATCAGCCAGCTGATCATTAAATCCAGCGAATACGAACACCTAACCAACTGGCGCCCACTGATCAACAATGACATAGCCTCTATCATGAAGTCAGTTCTCTCAGGGGCTCTCACTGACTCATGCCCCCACTAAATATACAACGTAGGAGGAACCTCAATTAGCCAAGAACTCTCATCCATCATCAGCTCCTTCATCCAAACCTCAGCCTTCTCAAACAGCTCTGAAAAAGCAGAACTCAACTCCCTCCTTAAGAAACCAACCACTTACCCAAGATAGCTCAGCAACTATCAACCCATCTTGCTGCTACCGTTCATAGGCAAATTCATTGAGAAAGCAATTAACAAGCAACTCTCTATTGTGCAGTGGACAAAGATATATCAAGGTATTGATGTCAGCCTATGAGTGGGGCTACAAGTTTTTCAAAAAAACTGAATGAATATTCACTTCATAGTGAGAAGGATTAGTGGAACACTTTCACCTACGAAAAGCGCTATATAGGTGCAAGTGAACCTGTTGATAAACGAGAGGTCTTTATCTGATACAGAAGAAATACCAGAATTTGGGCAACAGCTAGGAACAGTGTTGGAAGAAATTCTTTCATACTGTATAATATTGTACCCATACCACTTGTTGAAAAGTCAATACTTTGGAAGTTCCTGAGGAAGGTGGTCATCATAAGGCTTATTCCACCAAAACGTGCGTCGACCTACTAGTATGCACCCAGCCCACAACACGGTCATGGAGACCCAGAACTTCTTTGTCCCCTTCTAACCAGGATGTGTATGTGCTTCATGGTTGATTGTTAGTGTGTGTGGTTCTGAGTGAGTACGAATGAGGAGTGGATAGAGTGGATTGAAAATGTGGTACAACATAAAGGGGTTTAGTAAAGACAATCACAATTCATCTATAAAGAAATATAGAAATGTTTGTCTATTAATGAAATTATAAAATATGAAAAAAAGCTTTTTACTTGATGTGTATGGTTTAAAAATTCATTTTTGATATCACAAATGAAAATAAGTATAAATCTTTAAAACAAATCAATAAAAATGTTGTTGAATAAAAAGATGGTGTTGAATATATAATGTCTCATAATATAAATAGACCAGTGGAGCAGATTTAGCCCATGTGGTAAAGAAATAGAGGTCAAGTGGGAGGTTTATACAAAATAAAGTTTGGTGCGCTCATCCCCCTTTTCTTCTACACCTATTGATTGTAGAGGGGGCTCGCTTTTCTAGGACTAACATCACACCTTTTTTTATTTTTTATTTTTTTAAATAATTTTTTATTGAGAATTCATGTAACATAATAACAAAGCAATATGAATAAATTTGACTGAAAAAGACTTGATACAGTATAGGTAAACCACAAAAATTGACAATAAGGAATAAATAAAACATGGTATGTAGAGGTCGGTTAACGAATTACATTGCTAGTATCCGATTGAAGTTGATGGTTGTAAATCATGAAATGTTATTGATATAGATATTGATATTGATATGTGTATGAAAAACATAGTGCTGGCTAACATATACAGAAAAGGAAAAAGTAAATATAGCAAGTAAGAGCATTAAGAACATTGCCGTAGACATAATCCTGAAGATCAATGAATTTGCTACAATCTACTAGTGAACCAAGCAGCCACTGGTGCCCATATCTTCATCCCCAATTCTCTTAATTTTTTACCCTTGAGTTGATTCAAAGCCGCCTCCACATTATGTATACCCAATAATCTGGATAACCACATTTGAAAGGTTGGGGCCTCAGTATCTTTCCAAGCTGCTGAAATTAGAATTCTGAGTACAGCTGTGGAGATAAAAATTGAAGCTTCAGTCTCAGTATTTAATTTCAATTGACTTTGGCATCCTATAATCATGAGTGTCGGAGACAAGGTTATTTGAGCATCCAGCAGTCCTGACCAGAATGATTCAATCTCTATTTTGATTGATTCTAGTTTCTTGCACTGATAAAACATATGGATAATGTCAGCTGGGCCTTTGCAGCATCTGGGACAATTACTGTTCTCCCTCTTGCCCCAATCATAAAGTTTAGAAGGGGTATATTAAAGATAGAATAATATTTTAAAGTGTTGAGCTCTTAAATTGGGCTTAGGAATCTTCTATCCATTTCAAGGGCTCTGTCCAGGTCAATATCCGGATCCTCCAGCTTTGAAGCCCAGCTGCCTCGGTTTTGCCCATGTCGTCCTGGGATTCCTCCAAAAACAGCCTGTAAACACCATTAATTCTAGGTTCACCCACCTTCAGATAGTCCAATATCTTACACCTCTCCCTTAAGATAATTCGGGGCCTTATTGATCTGATTGTACTGACCACCTGAGCATATTTATAATCTTGTATACCCTGGAGGGAGTACCTTTGTCTTAATTCTTCCAGAGTTCTGCACTCATCCCTGACAATAACTTGTCCCAGTGTCAGGATACCTTTTCCCACCCAGTGTCTCCAGGACCCATCATTACTTAAATTAGGAAAGAGACCAGAGTTCCAGAGTGGGGTGTGGTGATTATATTTGGAGATTGCCAGTGCTTTCTGAGCAGCTGCCCAGACCCCCCATATTCCTTCGAGTGTCTTAAATCTCGACTTGCTATAATATTTCCTTTCTGTTCTCCTTAATAATACCCCGGTAGCCTCGCTGCCAAGTAGTAATTCAAAGATAGATGAAATCGCGTCTTGTCTTCTCGGGGAGTTTAAGCTGCTTCCCACTGGTTTAAATAAGATAGCCATCTGCGCAGGTAAACAGGACCAATGATAGTATCTGACGTTTGGCGCTCCCAGACCACCCCTTTCCTGAGGCAGAGACATATATTTCATGGATCTTCTAACCTTACCGTATTGCCACAAGAAGTTCATAAAGATGGATTCTATTTCTTTAATGATTTTCCCCTCTATTTTAAAGGGGATCGACCGAAATTTATATAACACCTTGGGGAACATAGTCATTTTGATAACATTGGTGCAACCAATTATTGAGTTGTAGCGTGTCCATTCTTTTCAGATTCTCCCTCATGGATTTCATGAGAGGAATGAAATTGTCTCTAATTATCAACTCCAGTTGTGCATTACACCACAGAGTCAAAAAATCTGGAGTCTTACTTGCTTATGTTCTTGGAGCAGAGCACCTGTGTCTTACCCACATTTAGGCGATAGCCGGACTAACATCACACCTCACCTCAGGAAACTCTACTGGCTCCCCATCCATACTCACTGCTTTATGAACTGTAAATCCACTTGCCTCTATTCTGAACCTTTCGTTATCTTGCTACATTGTGTTCTTTGCCTCCCTGTTATTAGGGGTACCCAGGCCCATGTAACATGAGATCCACATGCTGACCACACCTAAGTACCCTAGTGTACAGACAGTCGGAATAGGAGGTCGACAAGAGATTTGAATGCTTCTTGTCAAATTGTGATTTACCTATTTGACTGGGAAGAATATAAGAATAATGACTTTTTTTGCTATCTTAGATTTGCTGTATATGCACAAAGCTAGCCAAAGGTATTTTTACTGCTTTTCATTTGTGTCTTTCCCTGACAGTTGAATGGGGATTATTTTTTAGGGCTGCATCTCTTAAAGGTCTTATTACTAACCCTGGGCGTAGTTCATGTAGAGTATCGCTACACGTAGCTACGGGAAGTGCACTTCGCACTACGTGACGTACGTGAACTGCTTAGTGCACTATGCAAAATGCTGTACGCACTGATTGAACAGTGCCGGATTCTTGTCCGCACTGTGCAATCAGTGCAAACTGCATCTTGCACAGTGCAAGTGGACGTTTTCTGCCGCTTGAGTAGATTTCTACTCGAGAGGCAGCTTTCTCAACACGGACTGGTAGTTTATCATCATGAGCGGTCGCAAGCATATGCTACCACTCGCAATGAGAAACCTGACCTCCTCGCGTTGAGAATCTCACCGGGAGGTTTATTTTTCACGTTCGCGATCGGCAACTTGATGTTGCTAATCGCGACCAAGGAAAAAGTCTCACCGGGATGTCATTTTTCTCGCTCGCGGTCGTCAACTTAATGATGAGGACCGGGAGCAAGCAAAAAATGACCGCTACGCGTGTTTGCACTGTGCTACATGCAATTTGCGTAGTGCGAAGTAGCGCAAACTTTGCAAACTACGCAAGCGTAGCGTATTACTTTGCCCAGGGTTATTTATTACTACAGTCAAAGTCTTGTTCCTCTAAAGACACTGCCATATGAGTGACTTCTCTGTTGTCAGTGATCTAGAGTATATAACCAAGTGTTTAGCATTGCCTGTGTATGAAATTGGGTTATTAGTTGAGAGGGGTGAGAGGCCTACTCAAACAATAAAACACAATCCTTGAAAGGGTGAACCACAAAAGTCACTAAATAAACCTGTGCTTAACCCTCTAGAAGCTTGCCACAAAAGCAGTGAGGCTAAACCTAGAGGCAATGTGTAAAGTATTTGTGCAGGACCCAAACAGTGAAAAATTGAAAACACAACAAAAGAAAAATCCCAGACTAATTTAGAAAATTAGACAAAAAGGTAATAAATAAACTGACACTAAACCAGCAAAAATCCAATCAGTAGAACTGAAGTTATCAGTTTTTTAAGTATTAGGTGAAAATGGCATCAAAAACCGCAAAGGACCACTCACGGGTATCTGGTCGTAATGTACCTGGTCAAAGTCACAAGTTCAGTTCGACCATGAATGCATGTGGTCAGATGCAGGGACCAGGTTTATCCCATTTGTAGGGTTGTGTGAGTTTGCAATGACAAAACCCTTTTGGTTCCTGATGGCCTTCGTAGGACTGTGACACAAGTGCTAGAGGGTAGTCTAGTAAATGTAGGTTCGGAACGTTGAGTTTGTGGCTACACGCAGATGAATAAAGACATGTAATACTAAGCTCTGTGTGTAGTGTAGTCATTGGCGGGTACCCAGGCTGGGGAAGACGCTACAACTGGCGTCAAGGTAGGGTATAAGTAACCCGAAGATTGACAGTGCTCTCCCAGGGCATTTGCAGGGCCTCCATCGAAATACGGAATTGCCGTTTGGCATACGTGGAATCTAAGCACAATTCCAGCTGGTGTAAAGCATTTTGCAGCTATTGTAAGCATAATTTCGAAATGTACACATCATTGGCCAAAAACCTGCTGGCAAGGCTGCAAAGGGAGGTACTGCATTACTACGAATCATAGAGCTATACATCATTAAAAGAAATAACTCTAAAGGGCGAATGCGAACAGATACAGAAGGAAGCGCTAGCTGACAGAAAATTTAATGCTAAGGCATACTGTAGTTGCACTTACCAGAGCAACACAACCTCAGCGGTGAGTGAAGAGCACCAAGCAGAAGCACAGGTGTTCTGCTTACTGAGCTGTCCATCACCTGAAGCTGCACAACACCAAAGCTGCTGGGTGGCCGCTCAGCACAGCACCACAAGTCTTCAGAAAGATGAAGGAATCCAAGGTAGACCAATAAAGAGGTCACAGTTCTGCAGACTATCCAAGATGACCCAGAGGCCAGCACATCACCAGACCTTACTAATTGTATGGATGAAGCAGGTCCTAATGGTGAGAACTCCACCCTCAATGTCAGCCACTCGCATATATGGTTACAATGCTGCCGCCTTCTTGAAATCACCACCACCATTCGATACCGCCATTAAGCAGAATATTGGCGACAGATGGACTGCTTGGGTATAGACATTTAAATACTTCATTGATGTCCTTGAAGAACTTGATAACAAGAAGACGATCATATACCTTAAAAATCTTGCAGGTGAAGGTGTAGAATAAAGCCATAACGAAAATGCCACAAGCTGACAAAATTATAGGCCATCAGATCAAAGGCGGTTTGAATTTCAAGTTTAATCCAATGCCAAATGTAGGTTACAAAAGGTACATTTTCAGTCAAGAATGACAGAAAGTTAGTGAAACCATTGAAAAATATGTTGAGAGACTGGATACGCTCATCAAAAACTGTAAGTTCAATGAGTTCAATGATGAGGAAGCAATACATATTATTATTGACGGATGCTTGTCAGATTTATTCAGACGATGAATGCTGAGAGAAACTCCTAGTCTGGAGTGAGTTCTCATGGCTGCCAGAGCTAAAGAGAGCACCGTCCAATAACCTGCTGACATGGAGGATGGAGGTGCCCAGAGGGAGTCAGTGATGAACATTAAAAGTAAGCAGAGGCACAAGGCTGAAGGACACAAAGGGATATGTTCACACGCTTCAGGTGTGGATTTTTGTTTCCACATGAAGGTTATTGTCCCCCCATTGGGCAGACATGCAAAGGCTGTGGGAAAGAGGACCATTTTGTTACGGTTTGTAATGTGAAGGAAAATGTAAGTGCGTCACATTGTGAAGACAAAATGGCTGCCCCAACATTCTAGAAGAGACATTCAACGCTCACTCACGGGCGAAGGGACAACACCAGTTGGGACAAATTGACACCAAATGAAGTTGATCATCATCTAAATCATTGTCAAAGACTTAGTCAGTATCCATATCAAGTGAATTGGAAAAAGATGGTTGCGTGATGTTGATGTTTACCTTAGAAAAATATGCGCACGTCAAACTAGCCTTGTGTGAAGAGAAACATCAGTGACTGACACTGAAAATAAATGGTTTTTCCATACCTTTCATTATTAACAGTGGTGCCTTGATAAAGATAATGACTGAGGAGAAATACTATGAACTGTCTCCATTGCCACAAATTGTGTCATCACAAATTAAGGTGTATACTTGGGCTGCATTGTTGCCAGTAAAAAGTCAAGGTTTTTTCGTAGCAATGATGAAACCGAAGAAAACAAAAGTACAAGCACCCATACATGTGCTTCAAGGTACAGCATCAAGTGTATAGCTACTCAGTTCAGGACAGCTGCAGATATGGCACTGATATCAGTGAACTACAACATGAATGCTCACCACGAAAAAGTAAGTCAGTTTCCTTTGTTGTTTCATGGGTTAGGAAAATTTAAGACTATTAAAGTGCAACTGCAGATTAATACGGATGCCCGTCCTGTAGCTCAAGACACAGACAAGTTGCCTTTCATTTACAAGAGGATGTTGACAAAGAACTCAAATAGTTACTAAAACATGATATGTGAGTATTCTACTGGTCCAACGATATGGGTTTTACCTATAGTGGTAGTACCTAAAAAGGACAGTAAATGAGCTGTACAAATCTGTCTTGACATGTGTCAAGTGAACAAAGCAATTGAAAGAGAATGACATCCAGACCTGCACATTGCCTACATGAAAACACAATCATGAATGAATAAAGGATATCATGAGTTGGAACTCGAAGAGAATTGAAGGCACATTACAACCTTTTCTAAACAGATTGACCTGTTCCAATATAACAGACTAAGTATTGTTGTGTCATCAGCTGCAGAGCTGTTTCAAAATGTCATTTGACGTATCATACAACCTATCATGAATGCTATCAGTTATAGTGGTGAAATTATTGGTTTTCCAGAGCTACCCAGAAGGAGCACGAAAAAGCTCTCAAGAAAGTGTGTCATTTACTTGCTGATGCATAACTTTGAATGCTGTGAAATGTGAATTCCATAAGAACAAGTTGGAATTCATTGGGCATATATTTTCTGATGGGAGTATGACAGCCAATCCAGATAAAGTGCAAGTGTTGCCAACTACCAGCCCCCCACAAGCTGTTTCCATGTTATATTCATTCCTTGGCATGGCCACCTATTTATTTATTTATTTATTTATTTTCTGACACTTATAGAGCGCGAACAATTACCCTTGGGTGTCTCGGCGCTAGACTGCAGTAATGTCATTCCTTAAAGGTGAGGTATACGGTGGGTGTACTAAATTATTGGTTGAATAACCACGTCTTCAAATTTTTTCTAAACTGTAAGAGTGATGGACTGGCTTTGATGTGGTATGGTAGGGTATTCCAGATTTTGGGGGCCGCAACTAGGAAGCGGCGGTCACCCCATGTGACTGTTCTGCTACGTGGGACCACTAATTGATTAAGTGATGAAGATCGTAGCTTTCTGGCTGGACTGTAAGGTATTAGATGATCTTTTAGGAAGCGAGGCCCCTGACCCTGCATTACCTTATAGACTATGCACATAGCTTTAAACTTTATCCTGTTTTGGATAGACAACCAATGGTAGGTCCTCAGAGTATCTGAGAAGGGTGCGAATTTTGTTTTTTTTGGACAGCAGGCGTGCGGCCGCATTCTGTACCGTCTGCAACTTTTTTGTGACTCTGGATTGTGCATTCAGAAAGAGTCCGTTGCAGTAATCTAGTGAACTTAAAACCAATGACGTGACCAGGGTCTTAGCGGCCGTGTCAGGCAGAAAAGGCAAGATTTTCCTTATCATTCTGAGTTTAAAATGGGCCGTGGACGCTACCTTATTGGCTTGAGCCATAAAGTTGAGCTGGTTGTCAAAGGTAACTCCTAGATTTCTCACCTTGGGGGTAGAACAAGGTGGAGTGCCAAATGCTGATGGCCACCAAGTAGTCGGCCAAGATGGCGAGATATTGCCAAAAATGACAACCTCCGTTTTCTCGGAATTGAGCTTCAGGCAGTTTCCTGCCATCCACTCACCGATAGCTGTCATGCCTCTTTGGAACCGTTCTGCCACCTCCTGTCCGTCACCCTTAATGGCTAACACCAACTGTGTGTCATCTGCATATGAGGTTAGGCTCATCCCATGTGCTTTGATTACACTAGCAAGGTCCGATACATAGATGTTAAATAGTGTCGGACTAAGGGATGAGCCTTGAGGAACCCCACACGGCAACGACAGTTTGGCAGATTGGAATGGTCCAAGAGTGACCGCCTGAGTTCTATTAGCCAAGAAGGAGGCAAGCAGGTTTCTCGCAGTGGAGTGGATACCCATTTTTTCGACACGGTCGACAAGGTCTTATGGTCAACCGTGTCGAATGCTGCAGAGAGGTCCAAGAGTACCAGCAAGGCTGTCCCTCCTTGGTCCCGGATGAGTCTAATATCATCCACTGCTTTGATGAGAGCAGTTTCGGCTCCATGGTATTTACGGAACCCAAACTGGGTATCATCAAGCAGATTGTTTCTCTCTATATATTCCGACAGCTGCTGGTTCATGGCTTTCTCTGTCACTTTGGCTAAAAAAGGAAGATTTGCTATAGGCCGGTAGTTTTTCAGATCATTCCTGTCAAGATTTGGTTTTTTAAGCAAAGGCTTAATCAACGTGTTTTTTAAGGAGTCTGGATAGGTCCCAGAGCTCAGTATTATATTGCAAACGTGAGTGATAATGGGAGTAGTTGTGTCTGAAGCCATGGCTAACACCGAAGTGGGGCAAGGGTCCAATGCAGAGCCTGATTTAATGGACCTCAATATGGTTTTTGTTTGATCGGTCGTTAAAGGTTTAAAACTCGTCATGGTATTACTCAGGACTGTCTGCGAGGGAGGGGCAGCATTAGTATTAGGTTCCAAGGTGAAAGCTTGGTATATTTTATTCACCTTCGTGAAGAAGAACTCAGACAGAGCATCACATAGTGATTGTGATGGGGGGGGGGTTTAAGTCTGGTGTGTTACCCGATAGGGTTTTAGCTATGTTATACAGCTGTTTGCTGGAATTTTTAGCTTGTTCTATATGCAGAGAGAAGAAGTGCTTCTTTGCTGTCGTGATCATACTTTTATAGGTGGCTAGAGCTTCTTTATATTTATTCTTACTTTCACTGTCGTAAGTTCGTCGCCAATACCTTTCCCTGTTTCTCGTTAATTGTTTCTGTATTTTTAGCTCTTCTGTGTACCATTGAGCAGTCGCCGTACTTCTATTTCTTGAGTGGGACTTAGTGGGTGCCAGTTGAGACGTGGCGTCACTCAGCCATTCATGAAATTTGGAAGTAGAAATACAGGGATCGTTAGATAGTTCAGGTTTAGTGTTATTTAAAAGTATATTTAGGTTATTGTAATTTATGTCCTTCCACGCCTTGAAAGTGCCTGGCTTGGGGTGGGAAGTCTTCTTCCTGAACGGATCTTTAATGGTCAGCCTACTGAAAATGGCTGAGTGGTCGGTCCACGTCATGGGAAGGATTTCGGTCACCTGAAGGTCTTCCACGTTCGTAAACATGCCATCTAGTGCATGTCCTGCCTGATGGGTTGGGTCCGTGACCAATTGCTTAAGACCTATAGTTTCTAAGTCTGATGTAAGGGTGATAGTATCTTTATCATTATTTTGTTCAAGATAAAAATTTAAATCGCCCATTACAGTAATGGACTCATCTGTGGCTATTGATTCTATTAAGGTGCTTAAGTTTGTTAGGAAAGCTGCTCTAGCCCCAGGAGGTCGATAGAGGAGCACTCCCTTGAAACTAAAAGAAGGTGTGAATTTTATATTAAAATGTAGAGCTTCGCATGGCATGGCAGGGATAGGGGATGTGCGGACCTCAAATTGGTCTCTCACTATGATAGCCAGGCCACCGCCTCTGTTTTTGTCTGTATCCTGCCTATAAATATTATAGCCAGGTGGAACTGCCGTGACCAAGTCGGGTGCAGATGCCTCGTCCATCCACGTTTCCGTAATATACAGGGCATCTAATTTGTAGTCGATGATGAGGTCCGCTATCTCTTGGCAGTGTTTGCCCAGAGAACGCGCATTGATTAGGGCCATGGTGATGTGCTTCTCCTTAACCTGCTTAGAGACCTGAGTGTGGGAGATGCCGTTGTTAAAGGGGACGATGGTATCACAATGAGAGCACTTTACATTGGCGCCCATGGGAGTATGTGTCAGGGCAAATTTGGTACAACGGGAGGTATGGGTTGGGCGAAGCCTCAGCAAAGTACTCCGTTTATACAGGATGGGCCGAGCAGGGGTTGTGGCCCTGGGCCCGGTCCCGGCGCAGACGGGCGCAGACGGGCTCGCCTTTGGCGCGCCTTCGGCGCGCCGCCGCCGCGCCCGCTGCACCCGCCCGCTGCGCGGACGGGTGGGCCTGCTGCTTTTATCCATTACAGAGCAAGGTGGGAGGAGGGTGGGAGGAGCGATCACCTGGGCAGGCAGCCTTGCCCTACCCAAGATGGCGGCCAAAGTGGCTGTGCTCGATCTGAGCGCCTAAAGACAGCAGCGCTAAGAGGGGAGATCCAAAAAGGTCTTGGGCGAAGCTATCTCGCTCCAAGAAAGGTACTTAACAAATTAAAATCGGACAATTAAAATTTATACAAGTTTTTAAAAACGGGTTATTTCACAATCACCTACTGTTCTAGATACATATAAGACTTTGTCAATGTAAGTGCTCCATTGAGAGACCTGACCAAAATGAATGTTTCATTTCATTGGTCACATGAATGCGAGCACAACTTTAAGAGAATCAAATAAGTTATTAAAAGGGTCAGTGAAATGGTATGTTTTAATCCAAAGCTTCATATAGAGGTTGATGTTGATGCTAGCCCAGTTGGGTTAGGCACAATCCTTACACAACATAGTGGACAGTCAAATACCTAAAGGCATACTGTGGCATATACAAGCAGAAGTTTGTCCCAAACAGACCGTTCCAATTCACAATCTGAGAAAGAAAGTTTAGCAGTGGTGTGGACTTGTGAACACTTCCACGTAGTTCTATATGGAAAGCCTTTTACACTTGTAATTGATCATCAAGCTTTATTGACCAAATTTGGCAATCCAAATGCCAAGATGCCTCCTTGCATTGAACACTGGGGTCTGCGGTTACAAGAATACAATTATGCAATTGTGCACCGTCCAGGAAAAGATCATAACCATGCAGACTTCTTTTCAAGAGTACCTTTAACAGGCGGCTGAGGCCTACATACATTTAATTGTGAAATCAAACACATCAGCTGCCATTTTGATAGAATAAATTGTCATTGCAACGAGTCAAGATAGCGACTTTCTAAAGTTAAAATATATTATCACACATCAGTCTTGGAACCAACATGCTCGACCTCTTGCCAATGACAGTGAATACCAAAAAAATTTCAAAACGTTAAAGATAAACTGCCTGTTACACAATAAGTCATTATCCTGAGAGGTTTGAGAATTGTCATTCTGGAAAGTTTATGACAAAAGATAATTGAAGTGACCCATGAAGGACATTATAGAATATTGCCACAAAACGAGTTCTACAAGACCGAGTCTAGTTTCCTCATCTCGGTGAAAGAGTTGAAAGCCTGACACATCTTCAACTGCTTATTACCCAAAACTACTCAACACACCTTAAACATGTCAGAGTTGCCGAAGCATGCATGGAAAAGTATTGCTGTTGACTTCTTTGGTCCTCTTGACAATGAACATCACCTGATGGTGATTCTTGAGGAATACTGCTGTTCATAATTAGTAATAATAATAATAATCCATATCTGTAAAGCGCACAATCACCCGCAAAGGTCTCTAGGCGCTGGGGGCCTTCAGGAAGATTAAGCAAGCTATTGCCGAGAGTCACATGGTGCTGAGCTAATCTACCGCCAGTGCCGGGGATCGAACCGTGATCCCCAGATTCCAGAGTCAGTCGCCCTAGCCGCGACGCCACACCTCTTCCCTAGTAGAAGATCTCTGGTCTATTACTCAGGAAAGGGTCATCAAGAGATTAGATGGCATCTTTGCGACATAAGGTGTTCCTACGATTTAAAAAAATCTGGCAATGGACCACGATACAACAGTAGAGAGTTCAAAGACTTTTTCTATCATCTTTAAGTGAAGCATCACAAAAGCTCACCTCTATGCCCACCAGCCAAGGGCTTGTTGAACGTTTTATGAGTACCTTAAAGAGAACTCTTCTGCGTGCTATACTGGAAAAACTCAACCTTAAAACCATGTTAAATTCTACCTTGCCAGGTTATCGATTCACCCCTCACTCGCCCACAGGTAAAAGCCTGCAACCTTGATGTTCAGGAGAGCAAAGACAACCAAGTTACCTCAATGGATCCACAGAAGTTCAACTACCAAGGAAGAAACCTGCATAAAGGACTTGGTTTGTAAAAGAAAAATGAATGTCTATGCAGATAAGTTATGACATGCGCAAGACATTGTCTTTGATAGAGGAAAACAAGTACTTGCTCTTCAGTTGAGAAAGCGATAGTCTGATGCTCCAATCAATGCTGAGACATTTTATGTAGTGACCACCAAAGGACACATGGTGACTGCCCAACATCCCGGGAAGTCCATTATGCGAGACTCCTTGCATTTCAGACATGTGGCTCAACACTCATCAACTACTGCTGTCAATGTAGAGACTGGTTCTGAATGGAGAAATGATAACTTTTTGGCAGCTGTTGCTCCTCCATTGCCAAAGCAGACCATAGACACTTCTACTGCCTGTTCCCAGTTTCTGAAGACTCGATCAGGACAAGTAATCAGACCACCATGAAGGCTTATCAAAGAGCTATGATTATGTATATGTTTATAATTTGATTTACTTTTTTTATTTAACAGAGTGAGATATATAGTGTCATGTGACTTAACAGTGACAGAAACCATTAGGCTCCCAATAGACTCCATAGGACTGTGATGTAAGTGTTAAGAGTGTTGTCTAGTGAATCCAAGTTTAGAATGTTGAGTTCACTGTTACACGCAAATGAATAAAGACGTGTAATATATAGTCATTGGAGGGTACCAAGGCTGGGGAGGACATTACACCGGTGAAGAGGCTAACTTCTCAAAGTCCAAGTGTACAAGACGAGCCACAGCCAAATATTATTGGGGGATGAAAGGAGATCGTCATTCACATGAAGAGCATGTCATAGGTGGAGCTTCACATTGGTGGGAGAAGCAGGAGGTTGCTGTTTGACACAAGAGCTGGTCGCCATCAGGAATTTGAATTGGTAGGGGACACGGGGACCGGTCCTGACTTGAGAATCCGAGTCACAGTTACAAAGAGCCACACACTTCTTGATTTTCACTTGGAATGAAGATATTTGTAAATTTGAAGCATGAGGCCTACACGCTGATTCCAGCGATGGGTCAAGGACCAGGGGGCACTTCTTAGAGATCAGGACTCATTCCAGCAGAGGCCAGCAGCAGAGCTCAGGTAGGTTAGGTGGTGCTGGTCAGCTGGCAAGTTGACGGAAGGACTTTGGAAGCTAGTTGTGTCCCTGCAGCTCAAAGGATTCAGCAAACTGACCCTTGGAGTCATTTCTGGAGATTCTGGGTTCAAGGCAAGAAGGTCTAATCTTTCATTTTCATACAGCAGGGCAGTCCTTCTTCTAAAACTTCCACAGGACCAGCATTGTTCCGATGGTGCCACAAATTATACCTGTTGCCAGCCTTTGTGCAGGGGGAAATTCCTGGCCTACTTCCAAGCTGTGTATAATCAGTTTGTCTCCTTATTCTGGATTTGACTCCAAACTGTCTAGGGTAACAAAGGCAAGGGAAGGTCTGGTGCCAAGTTCCTTGGTGTGTGCTGCAAGCAGGTTCCTCTCACGGGAGCGGTAGCCTTGCACAATGAAAACCGACGTTAGCAGCTTTTCCTTGTCAGGACATGTCCTACCCGTTAAATGACCTGTACCCTATTCTATGAGTCTTTAGGGCCAATGTTAGGGATAACTTATAAGTCTTAAAAAGGAATGCTTACGCCTAGCAAGTTGATATAGCAGTTTACAACTGTACTACAGGCTGCAATGATAGGTTTAAGATGTGTTTTATAGGGCTACCTAAGTGGGTGGCATAAAGAGTCCTGCTGCTGCCCACGTTCTGGGAAGGACATGGCTTTTGTAGTTCGGACTGGACTGTTCCCATGGGGCACAGGGTCAGAGCTGATTTGCATATCGCCATTGTCTAACCCAGGGTGGTGTGGAGTGCAAAAAAACGATGGATTTGGGCCCAGATCTTTGGACTGGGGTGAGTGTGTGACATTGATCCACATTCGGTCCATCACCTGTTGTGTTTGCATATTCCGCCCTAAGTGCGCTGGGGATGCCCAGACGTGGGTCCCAGGCACTCCACACCAGTGGAGTCAAGCTAGCCGGGCTGATGAGAGGTGTTACCTTGAAACCGGTCCGGTCCATGGATGCTTGATTCCGTTCTGGGAAGGACATGGCTTTTGTAGTTCGGACTGGACTGTTCCCATGGGGCACAGGGTCAGAGCTGATTTGCATATCGCCATTGTCTAACCCAGAGTGGTGTGGAGTGCAAAAAAACGATGGATTTGGGCCCAGATCTTTGGACTGGGGTGAGTGTGTGACATTGATCCACATTCGGTCCATCACCTGTTGTGTTTGCATATTCCGCCCTAAGTGCGCTGGGGATGCCCAGACGTGGGTCCCAGGCACTCCACACCACTGGAGTCAAGCTAGCCGGGCTGATGAGAGGTGTTACCTCGAAACCGGTCCGGTCCTCGGATGCTTGATTCCATTCTGGGAAGGACATGGCTTTTGTAGTTCGGACTGGACTGTTCCCATGGGGCACAGGGTCAGAGCTGATTTGCATATCGCCATTGTCTAACCCAGGGTGGTGTGGAGTGCAAAAAAACGATGGATTTGGGCCCAGATCTTTGGACTGGGGTGAGTGTGTGACATTGATCCACATTCGGTCCATCACCTGTTGTGTTTGCATATTCCGCCCTAAGTGCGCTGGGGATGCCCAGACGTGGGTCCCAGGCACTCCACACCACTGGAGTCAAGCTAGCCGGGCTGATGAGAGGTGTTACCTCAAAACCGGTCCGGTCCTCGGATGCTTGATTCCGTTCTGGGAAGGACATGGCTTTTGTAGTTCGGACTGGACTGTTCCCATGGGGCACAGGGTCAGAGCTGATTTGCATATCGCCATTGTCTAACCCAGGGTGGTGTGGAGTGCAAAAAAACGATGGATTTGGGCCCTGATCTTTGGACTGGGGTGAGTGTGTGACATTGATCCACATTCGGTCCATCACCTGTTGTGTTTGCATATTCCGCCCTAAGTGCGCTGGGGATGCCCAGACGTGGGCCCCAGGCACTCCACACCACTGGAGTCAAGCTAGCCGGGCTGATGAGAGGTGTTACCTCGAAACCGGTCCGGTCCTCGGATGCTTGATTCCGTTCTGGGAAGGACATGGCTTTTGTAGTTCGGACTGGACAGTTCTCATGGGGCACAGGGTCAGAGCTGATTTGCATATCGCCATTGTCTAACCCAGGGTAATGTGGAGTGCAAAAAAACGATGGATTTGGGCCCAGATCTTTGGACTGGGGTGAGTGTGTGACATTGATCCACATTCGGTCCATCACCTGTTGTGTTTGCATATTCCGCCCTAAGTGCGCTGGGGATAACCAGACGTGGGTCCCAGGCACTCCACACCACTGGAGTCAAGCTAGCCGGGCTGATGAGAGGTGTTACCTCGAAACCGGTCCGGTCCTCGGATGCTTGATTCCGTTCTGGGAAGGTCATGGCTTTTGTAGTTCGGACTGGACTGTTCCCATGGGGCACAGGGTCAGAGCTGTTTTGCATATCGCCATTGTCTAACCCAGGGTGGTGTGGAGTGCAAAAAAACGATGGATTTGGGCCCAGATCTTTGGACTGGGGTGAGTGTGTGACATTGATCCACATTCGGTCCATCACCTGTTGTGTTTGCATATTCCGCCCTAAGTGCGCTGGGGATGCCCAGACGTGGGTCCCAGGCACTCCACACCACTGGAGTCAAGCTAGCCGGGCTGATGAGAGGTGTTACCTCGAAACCGGTCCGGTCCTCGGATGCTTGATTCCGTTCTGGGAAGGACATGGCTTTTGTAGTTCGGACTGGACTGTTCCCATGGGGCACAGGGTCAGAGCTGATTTGCATATCGCCATTGTCTAACCCAGGGTGGTGTGGAGTGCAAAAAAACGATGGATTTGGGCCCAGATCTTTGGACTGGGGTGAGTGTGTGACATTGATCCACATTCGGTCCATCACCTGTTGTGTTTGCATATTCCGCCCTAAGTGCGCTGGGGATGCCCAGACGTGGGTCCCAGGCACTCCACACCACTGGAGTCAAGCTAGCCGGGCTGATGAGAGGTGTTACCTCGAAACCGGTCCGGTCCTCGGATGCTTGATTCCGTTCTGGGAAGAACATGGCTTTTGTAGTTCGGACTGGACTGTTCCCATGGGGCACAGGGTCAGAGCTGATTTGCATATCGCCATTGTCTAACCCAGGGTGGTGTGGAGTGCAAAAAAACGATGGATTTGGGCCCAGATCTTTGGACTGGGGTGAGTGTGTGACATTGATCCACATTCGGTCCATCACCTGTTGTGTTTGCATATTCCGCCCTAAGTGCGCTGGGGATGCCCAGACGTGGGTCCCAGGCACTCCACACCACTGGAGTCAAGCTAGCCTGGCTGATGAGAGGTGTTACCTCGAAACCGGTCCGGTCCTCGGATGCTTGATTCCGTTCTGGGAAGGACATGGCTTTTGTAGTTCGGACTGGACTGTTCCCATGGGGCACAGGGTCAGAGCTGATTTGCATATCGCCATTGTCTAACTCAGGGTGGTGTGGAGTGCAAGAAAATGATGGATTTGGGCCCAGATCTTTGGACTGGGGTGAGTGTGTGACATTGATCCACATTCGGTCCATCACCTGTTGTGTTTGCATATGCTGCCCACAAGTAGCATTTAATTTACAGTCCCTGGGTACATGTAGAACCATTTACTGGGGACTTATAAGTAAGTTAAATGTGCCAATTAGGTGTATACCAATTTCACCATGTTTACAGGAGTAAGCATAAGCACTTTACGACTGAGCAGCAGGGGTAAAATGCACAGAGTGCTAAAGTCAACAAAAATAAATTCAGCAAACATTAGCGAGTGAAGGCAAAAAGTCTGGGGAAGAGCAAGTTTAACAGCCTTGCTTTGAGTTTCTCTCAACCAGTGGGTTAGCTGAAGTTGTGACTGGGATTGGTAATCACAGAGTGTATTCATGGCAATAGCGGAGACAAATCCCCATCAGAGTGTGGTCTGTTAAGGGAAATGATACATGTGCTCTGGAGCGATGGTTGTTCCTGGGAGTATGAGCTCCAGGTTACAAATGTGCACTCATGGCCCATATAGCCATGGACATCTCACATGCAAAAATAGTTCATTACCCATCTTCAGCCATAATTTCAAGTGTATTAAAGAACTCTGTGTCATGATAAGAGGCCCACGCTCAGATGTGTATGCTTGTCTGGCAAGGAAACGTGCCTCTCAGAACTACAAAGGAGCTTGTGGGTTCTGTTGCTGAGGAGGTCTAAAGTACGTGCAGAGTGTGCTAGAGGCTATAAGGTTGCAACACCTGCACTTCACAAAACATGCAAGCAGAGCCAGCTTAAATTACATTTCTCAGAGTGTCACAAGACAATCTTAAGACTTGCAAGGGTGGGGGCTATTTTAGATTCACAAAGCATAAGTTTTTCATGATTCCGGCATTATTTACATTACTTACTGTCAGAACCTTTTTAGCAGGAGATTGGAACTCATCACACTTTCATTGAGAGTTATCAATGGCTTGTTGATTTCAGAGACGTATTCTGGATAACAACACTTGAGTGCAAGAATTTAGACTTTAATTTGTACTTATTATTTTTTTTTTATCATGAACCACAAGGGGGAATCAGGGTGATATTGTTCTAGCAGGGTGGGCATCAGACAAACTCTTGAACACAAGTTGATTTCTTCTGGGTTTCTTCTGGGTGTTCCATGTACCAGCAACAGGGCTGGGTATCTCCTGGACAGGCTCTCCTTCTTCAGGGCCAGGAAATCTGCTCCTCACTGAGCAAACAGGTTTCCAGGTGCAAAGCAGATCCAAAGATTCTCCAGCAAGTTGATTAGACTCTAGCTAATGTCCTCTGACCAATGAGAGGCTGTCTGTCAGCCTGACACCCACTTGGATCACAGCACCTATTCAGAGTATTTTGTGGAGCACTTCTTTCTTTTGTCAATACGAAATTGGAACTGGAACAAAGTGGGGGTTGTTTGGATCTCACCTTTAAACACATTTTCCAGACAGGGGATGTTGATCCGTAGTCTAAAGTCCTAGAACTGGTTTATGGTGGTTCCCCCCCTTAAAAATCATATCCTGGCTGTAGTTCAAATACATCCACAGAGCAGGTAGCAATTATGCTGGTTCCAATTTGTACTTATTACTGGAGGTGTCCTTACTAGGATAATGAACTCTACAGTACTGAAATCATCCTTTCAATAATTACAAACCCTATTGTGCTTCTTTACAAGAGGAGCTAGTGAATCATCAATTTGTACAGGCTTTGTTAGGTAGGTTACTGAAATAATGTATGGCATTAAAGTATTGTCTGTGGTGGGGATGTGAATGGGTACTGACAGAAAACAAAGCACAATAATAATTTGTATTCATTATGTTACAATTACTAAACTATGTATGTTGAGAATTATTCAGATCAAAGACTTGATTACAGTTCACTGAACGCAGTTATCTTTATGGGAATGTATAGTACAGTTCAGGTTATTTTGTGCTTTTATTACAAAGGTTTATTCTATTTTTTAATCTCTGAGAAAGTATGTTTTTTTAACAACCATAGAGAGTTGGTCATACAGACATTGTCACAAGATATATGATATGCCATAGTAGACATAGTGAATAACAAAGTAAATAACAAAATACTAAAAGGGTTACATTTTATTATGAATATCAAAGCCTCTGAAAATTATGCAATTACGGTCGTTTGTGTAATTTTGGCAATTTTGGGCAGAATCGCTTGCCTAAGAGCACAAGTATACAGCATGAGCAGCTATTGGCTGCTGCTGTTCCTGATCTGTTGCATTTAGTGCTATTTTCATAGCGCACCGATGCATTCTCTGGTCCACTATGGATGTGAGGGTGTATTTTACGCTAAGAAAATAGCACTAGGGGCGTGGTCTGGCCAGTAGGAAGATGGCCGCCTAACTGTGAGGCTCTGCTCTGGGTCGGCACTCAAATGGATTGAACATCTATTTGCAGGTGTCTAAGGATGTTCTTTTGGCATTTCTGAGTAATCGGAACATTGAAGCTGTCAGCTGTGAAAATTCCATCCTGCTAGACCATCTCTAACTTGCTTTTCTGAAGTGTGGCTTGCTGGGCCTAGCCGAATCCTTGGATCCCCGGTGCTGCTAATTGGGCTGTGACTCCAAAGACACCGGCTGGAGGAAACATTCCTGGTCAAAAACATTTTTTCTTTATGAGGTAAACAGGCCCTTTTTATAATCATCTATAACTCAAGTGTTGTATTCTGAGGAAAAAACAATGTCAAAATTCCCTTTTATTATACAAGACTGCTAATACAACATTTTTAAGCAAGCGGAATACTGCTCCTCTCATTTTATTAAGTTGCCTTTTTAAACATTTTTCAACAGTTTCTTTTCAAGCAAGAAACATTGTTTAATACACTTCTGCCAGGCCCAGCAGTAATTTATGTTCTCTGGGTTAAGGTTAAGCTTTTTTCAACTGCTTGCATGCAGATGCAAAGGGGAGATCATTCTGATGGGGAGATCAAAACGATGGTACACCTGTTCCCTGGAGCATGTTTGACTTGTATTCCAATTGACTCCTGTTAAATGGAATAACAATGGAGCAATGTGAACTTGGATATAAGAAACAATCTTTATTTATGAAAAAATGCAGCTTTACTTTTTGCTAAAAGTATTCGGTGTACCGACATGTTTTAAAAAGGAAGTGACTTGATAGCACATTATATTCACTGCTTACCTGCTAATTGGGCTACAAGTGTTGCAGGTGTCAGTCCGGATGTAATATTCTCGTTCTCATATTTTATATATGATGAATGATGATTCCACTTGAGGCTTAACATAATCAAAGTGCAGAACTGTGCAATCGGCATTTTTTTTCACTCACATGAGGATTGTTACAAAAAGAAAGTGAAGGAAATCATTGTGGCAGTGATTTTTCCGGCATTCCCTGAAAGGTTTAATGCCGTCTGCATGTACATCAATATGCATCAATGCTATTCATATAACGCAAACTCCTCATTTCTTTTTCTCCTCACAACTTAAGTCTTTACAATATTCCATCTAGACATATGTCTATCAGCTTAAGAGCTCATTTTTGTTGGTCATGCTTTTCATGCTCTACCACAATACTCAAATGATATTATAATTTTCATTAAAATTTTTCAGCTGCAGGCTTACTGGTTGCTTACTCTACTAATCTACCTAAAACTACTGCGCTATTTTCCTCAACGCTTTTTGACTGCAATAGAATTTGACTATATCTTGCGTTGTGGTATCTGGCTTATAAGTCATTTAAGTGCTAATTCATTTAATACACTGATAATTTTTTTTTATTCACAACTGAAGATTACTCATCTTGGTGCCTTACATTCGCTCTACTTGAAGGGTTGTGTGTCTGCAGTTTTAAATATTCCCCGACATTTGAAGTTAGAAGTGAATGTCTGCTAACAAGAGTGGAAACAAACCTTCTTACTCACTTTTATTTGCTGATGTATTAAAGCAACCACACAATATGTCTGGGAAAAACTCCACTGCATCAACTTCTAATAAGGCACATAATAATTCCTCGGCGGCAGTGCTGGTCCTAGGCCTTCTGAGGCCCCGGGCGAAAGGGAAGATGTGAGGCCCCTCCAAGTGACATCACAGAAAGTGACTTTGCAGGACTTTTGATCTTAGTTATTTAGCATCAGTGAAGCAAACTAATGTGGATATCAGTAACTTGGACAAAAGAAGAGGGAATGGAAAACAGGTGAGCAAATATCCATGAGTGTAACACTTGCCATCTCCTTGAATGATTAGTTGGACATGCCCCCAAATTCCAAAGGAACCAGAGGGTCAAGAAAACAGCAGCATACATTTCACAGCCGAATCTGAAGGAGGAACAAAACAGGATACATTAAGTTGAACTCTGAAAAATAACACAGTAAAGAGCCCAAGGAGTTCATTCTGACAGGGCAATATTTAATAAGTAAATTTGTTGTGACAAATCAATATCTGTTGTGTGTTTAGCACTACATGCTAAAATGCAAACTTCCTAGCCTTTCTTCTGCTAAAGGCATCAATCATTTCGCTGTAGTCCAATGTTGCTGCAATATCTCCTTCAATTGAAAGAAGGGCCAAACCTAATAGTCGTTCCTGGAACATCATTGAGCGTAAAAAAGTCTTTATCAATTTGAGGCGTGAGAAACTGCGTTCCGCAGATGCTACTGTGACTGGAATTGTAAGCAGAATTCTTAGGGCAACAACACAGTTTGGATAGATGTCCTCCAATCTGTTAAAATAAATATACTGAAGAGCGTCTGATTTCGACAGATGAATACAGACAGAAAACATTTCTTTTCTTGTCTGTATTTATTTTTAAATGTGGATAAAAACAGAAATTGGGTTGCTTTTAGAGTAACTCCAAATACTGTCTGCCATGGCTGCCAGGCCTGTGGATTGATAGGTTATGGGGCTAAAAAAGAAAGTAATTTTAGTAAAGAGCCTTTAACAGAAGTAGATATGCACAAGGTTCATTTTTAAAATAGCATATTTCCGTTTAAGTGCATTGATTTATCTTTTGCAGCCAGTGTTTACAGCATGAAACATGAAAGGCATTCAATTATGACAGCTTATTTACTGGTTAAATAAATGTGGAAATATAGTAATTTCAGCTTCATTTTTCCACAAAACCATAAATCAATATGGATAAAATTGGCCACAAATAAATTTGGATAAATACAGATGGAAATGCCCCAAAAAATAAAAACCATAAAACCGGAAGCCCTATTCATAATGTACCACATCTTACTGTAGAAAAACACACCTCACACCATACAAATTGTATTTGTACCTTTCACTGTAGTTATCAGAATTAAAATACACATCATACCCTGTCAAATAACCATCCATTGCAATATACTTCCTTTGGTGGAAACATCAGAAAGTGGTTACGAGAAAATGAAAGTGGTTCGGATCAAACTTCTGTCACATAAAAGGCTTTTTTGAGAGATTTTGAAAATGTAGTGCCTGGCGAAAAGAAAAAGGAGGGGGAAACTTCACTGATCTTTACAATACCTAAATGGACTTTATTTCTGGTGCTCCTCCCTAGTACAGAAAGAGTGGAATGTTCAGCTCTGCTGGGATTTGCATGAATGTGTATCATTTGTACGATTTTGATTTAGGAACTAGTTAGCATCATCAAAGGAGGAAAGGCCCGGTGCCCCATAAATCCACAGCCCGTCAGAGCTGCTTGATTTACACATTGTCTTCTCAGCATCGATCTTCAGACATTTTAACTTAAGTCAGACTCACGTGGCGTGGCAGAGTTCTTCCTGGGCTAGACATCGGGTAGACAGACAGAAGCAACTACTGGTAAATTTACAAAAGAAGAGGTGTAATTATGTGGTAATATAATCCTAGGGTATGGGTTTAGATTTTTCTGTACAATAAGTGCATAAGTGGGTCATTAGTACTCCAGTGACTCAGTCCCTTTTCCCTCGCCTCGATTCCCAAGTTTATTTCGTTTCCAATTCTCCTGGGTGCAGAAATACTCCAATACAGAAGGCATTCTGACCTGTGCATCTAAAGCCTTCTAATCAAGCACAAAACCAGCTTTGAGATACTTATGCATGCAGATGTATCACGAGCATGAGTGTTATTTATTTGTATTTATTTGGTTCTTGTACAGTGAGATCCTGACCTAGGCCAAGAGTGCTGTACGCAGCGGTTACATGATGTTTATGGACACCAGAGGACATTATACAAGCAGCAAATACAACAACATTTTTTCAAGATCTAGTCATTTTATGGAGGCTCATACCAGTGCCACGGGATCAACGATCACACAGTGTGTCATTGTGAAGGAGGGAGCCATGCGGATTTCGCCTGAGAGGGAGCTGCAGGTTTTGGGGCAGTTCCAGAGGAAGGGCGTTCCATGGTGCTGCTTTTCTTTCATTTTGGGAGGTTAAGTCTTATTAAGTGTATATAATAATATAAATATAATACGATGGATTGAATGAACTGAAGCAGGTCTCTTACCTTAACCACACGGACTCAACGAGGAGGAGGACGGGGCCCCGCGACAATGTCGTCCGACTCCTGCCTGCAGCCCTGCCTGGCCCCTGCCCACGCGGCCCGCCGCCCGATCCGAGTTAGTCAGCCAGTGTGCCAGGTCACGTATGGCGTGTCGTGTGCGCATGCTGAGTGCGTCACACTGAGCGGGGGCTGGCCATAAAATCATGTCCAGGGCCGTCATTGGTAGCGCTTTCGCGCTCAACCAGATTGACGGCCCTGGGACCCACTGTCACCCATGAGGAAGATTCAAGGCCGGCGACGCCGGCGTCACGTCACCACCAGGTCACGCACACCACCACCACCAACCAAGCTAGGTGGTGGGGGGTGCGTGCAGGTGTCTTCTTTGCATGTGTGTGCTGTTGTTACCAGTTCCCTGTATTGTGCAGCCTGCGGCCCGGCCCCTGCGCGACTGCTGTGTTCACTCACTGCACTGGCAGCGCTTTCCCCATCCTCATTTATTTTATTTATCCCCTCAACTGGGGGGCCGGCGGCGGGGCCCCCCTGAGCGCGAGGCCCTGGGCAGTGCCCATACCGCCCATGGCCCATAGGACAGAAACATAACACTGCAAAACATATAAAAATCATGTCACATAAACACCTGCATAGAAAGTTTTATATTGTTGGTGAACAATTCTGATGGGAGCCTTGGGTCTAGGTCTAAATCATATACACTTACATACAATACAGACATTTTTGAAACCATTACTGTCAATTGACATTGTATCTCTGAGCAGTTACATCATAAAAACAAACAGATTGATATATATACATAGAGTAGTTATTTCTATGATAGGCTAGTAAAACTGATATATTCTATCTGAGACAGTTGTAACCAAGACCTGTTTTTATCACCCAACATCTCTACATCTGGATATATTGAACAGATCACTCTAGGCATACCTTTAAAGAACCGTATATGATATAAGTAAAGAAGCTGGTAAAATTAGTAGGGAAAAAAATAGGGAGAAGAATTAAGAAAAAAGAAGAAAGAAGAAAGAATGTAGCTGATTGCTTACGTTATATTTTTAGAGGTGGGTAGAAAATTAAGATTATCAGTTACGTTTACCTTATGAAATTAGGATAGACTTCTAGTATATTTACCTAGTCAAAGATTAGAGGCGAACTTATTAAATTTACTTACAAAGGCAAAGAGTATACACTTATTTTAGAAAATCTCTTGCTGGTCAGTCATCTCGGTAGGGTCGTTCTCTGTACCTTGCTAAATATAAAAAACAAACACTTTTTCTGTAGCAGGCTGTGGTGGAACATATTTTTGGTATTCATAAGCAGCTGAATTATAGTAACTAGGTCAAGAAGTTGCACGTATTTACTCATCAATACGATTAGTTAAAACATTTTTAGTTGTCACAAGTATTCATGTAGTCGGGTAGTCTTTTGTATATATATACTCATTCTTTACCTAGATATCCTTTTTAGTAAACATAGCTGCTTTTGTTTATTTTAGCATTGTTATTAGTTAAAATCTATATATCTCAGTTGACAGACAGTATCGCTCGAACGCTAAATATACCATGTTAGAGTTAAGAGAAAGAATCACATCCATGTAAGGAACCATATTGGTATTGTTTATCATTATCATTACCTTACTAATCTTCTTGTTATTATTGTTATTCATAAGATGTTAGTTCCACTTATAGAGGTATTGAAGACATGTCCATAGATGTACGACACTGCGATCGAAGGAAAGAGATAAGAATGGATATTTACTGATCGCAAGAGAAAAAAATATAAAAATATAAATGTTGTAGTAGGCCTAACTTATACATATACCTTGTTGATTTTTCTTATTCCCTTCGCGAGAAATTGGTTATAAGACGCGATGACATTCCAGGGGTGAAGTTGTTCTGAGCGCAAAGCTTGTATATTGAAAGTGTCTCGGGCGATTTCTGACTGAAAGCGTTCAGGAGATGAAAAAAAATGGAAGTGAGAAGAGCCGGGGAAGCGGTATGATTAAATAAAGGTACAAACGGCGTCTGAATATGGTGAAAAATCTGCACCTTTAAGATACTCAATGCACTGACATTACGTACATGATTAATGTTAGACACTTGACCAGTATTGTGGATATTCAGTTATTTGTAGCTTTCTCTATTCGAAACGCCTATAGCCACATCTTAACCTAAGGGAGAATATGAGTCTTATTAAAGTCTTGCTAATGTTAGTTTCTAGGGGTAACGGCTAGATGAGCTCAGTCGAATTACATACCCAAGTAAAGTCGGGCGTTTTGATACATCGGGATTCTGGAAACGCCTCGAGCCAAGTAGCTGTCTACAAAAGGACATGAATGTGATTAGAGCCTATTGTTAAATTATAAAAAAGAGGCTTGCGTGGCTTAGTCAAAACTACATACCGAAGTGAGGTCGGGCGTTTAGGTTCACCGGGGTTCTGGATGTCCTGCGTCGTCACGTTGAAGGAAACAAATGCAAAGAAGTCTGGCCCTATATATAGCGCTTTTCCGATGTTAAGTGGGAACCGGTGTATTTGATTACCAGAAGGCGTGGTAAAAGAAAAAGATAAATTACTCCCTCGGGGGTATGTATGTGCTTGATCATGTGTACCAATGAGCTACCACTTGTAGTTCAAAATAAGGCACGAGATAATTGTTCTATATGTCATGTGCTGACGAGTAGGCTCGTGTCCCAATAGGCTCCCGTTTGTAGTTCACAAGGTGAGACTATGTAGATTTGTAAACAAGGCTCGCGTTTAATGGTTACCGTGATGGGACATTGATGTTTCTATACGGTTACATTAGTGGTTCAAACAGTAAAACAACAGGTATTTGTTGGCGCGCTTGGCATATCATACACGTGTTACAATAGGATCGTAGTTCAGCAAAATAGAGCTACGTGAAGTGGTAACCGTCTCTTGGCACAAAGTGATAGGGTGATAAATCAGTTCGTGTCTATATGCGCATGCACTCTAGACCAAAAACAGAGGTTTAAAAAATAATAAGTAGTGGAGTAACGGGCATATATTAATTGTGTCTGTTCTGATGGCATGTATACAGTATTTATATATCCGTAGACTCCACCTGGTGGTTCTAAAGATGAATTACATTTCTTAAATGACATAATGTTAAGACAAATGCATATGAGATACTTATATCTATTAAGTTAAGTACATACAGAAGATGTCAGTAGTGACTCAAAGGGCGATATATCACATGATCGCTTGCTCCCATGGGATTTCAGAGTTGAGCCCCATGTTTGCTGTGTTGAGAGAGAAGATCCAATATACCTCTCGCTTTTTTCGAATCTTTTCAGGGCATAACCCAGGTCTGGGTGGTATGTTTTCGAGAATAAACAACCTTAAATCCTCAGGTGTGTGCTCAAATTCCAAGAAATGTGCGACCAATGGGGCATTGATTTTCCTAGAATGTATAGCAGATTTGTGTTCTGTTATTCTTTTATTGATGGCTCTGGAAGTTTCACCCACATAGCCTTTCTGACACGGACATAGTATTAAATATACTACGTTTTGGGTTTTACAATTCGTCATTGTTTTGCAAAAAATTGTAATGTTGTTGAATGTAAGATCTTTTCTTTCAATTGCTTGTGGACAAGTCTTACAAGTGCCACATTTGTAGTTGCCTACTACAGGGTTGTTACTGGTTATACTTCTTTGTATGAAGTTCGGTTTCACTGGCATTCTTGACCTAACGACTAAATCTTTTATGTTTTTATTTCTTTTGTAGGCAATGACCGGTTTGGGTATGTGGTCAACCTTAGATTTGTTCACATTAAGTAAATTCCAATTGGAATAAATGATTTGTCGTATCTTTTCATTCATTAAGGAATGTCTTGTGACCAAAACCAGCTGTTCGTTTTGTTTAGTGCCTCAACTGCGGGGCCGGCGGCGGGGCCCCTCCTGAGCGCGAGGCCCTGGGCAGTGCCCATACCGCCCATGGCTAGGACCGGCCCTGCTCGACGGTCTCCAATGCTGCCATGGATCGTCTTTTCCAAGAAATTTCAACAATCAGCTGTCGGCTAACAGACATGGATATAAACATTTCATCTCTTACCTCAGAAACTAAATCAATCCGAGCTGACATAGCACTATTCCATGCTAAAATGGAGGGTCTTGATCAACGTTTGACAATTGTTGAAAATAAAATCGCTTCAATGCAGTTTAGAGATGAAGAACTTCTTTTTCTGCTAAGTAAGTTAGTGGATTTAGAAGACCGCAGCAGAAGAGACAATATTCGTTATTTCGGATTTCCAGAAAAAAATGAAGGACAGAATACTAGAGCCTTTTTGTTTGATGTACTCCCTAAATTAGTTGGCATTCAGTTCAATCCACCTCTTGAGATCCAGCGAGCATACCGCTTAGGTCCTCCACGGCACGGTAACGACACACGTCCAAAGACCCCTTATTGCTTGTTTTCTAAGGCATGAGCAAGTTCGACAACTACTGATAACTGCACGTACTCAGGGTTCCTACTCTTATGATGGTTATGAAATACGATTGGCAGCTGATTTTCCTGTGACACCAATGAAAAAAGGAAAATGTTTCTCCCCATGAGACCTTAATTGAGGAAATTGGACATTAAGTATGGTTTGTTTGATCCAGCACGCTTTCGAGTCTCTAAGAATGAGGACACCAGAGACTTCTACAATCCAGATGACTTACAACATTTTTTGGTTGGCATGACATCTCAAGACATGGACACGCAGTCTGCTCCTACCCCTCCTCCTTCCCGGAATCCTCAAGTTCTTCCCACATCTGTGGATGACGTGCATCGCAATCTACATGGATCCCGTCACAGAGGCAGAGAATTTGAACGGTCTATTCGCAGTCAAGATGATAAATCTTCCACCTCAAGTTCGGTCTCCACCTTAACTCAGGAACAACGTCGAGATAAGTCCTGTTCTCCTCTAAAGTCTACCTCTAATGAGGAATAATTTTGATGTCATGGCTCCTATATACCTTATTAAGCCATGGGTTGCAGCTACTTTTGCTTATGTCTCTCTAATTGACAGATATGGATGAACTCTGTGCTGTATTACTGGTTACATTATCTTGTCCTCTTGGAATGTTCTATTTATCTTCCTGTATTCATGAATAGATAGTCACAACTCTGTAGCATTTTACATATATTAGTCATCAAAATGTCTCAGTATTAACTTTTCATGTTTATCTTTCATTAGGGCTATTATTTATGTTATGGATTTTGATTATCCACTACTATTATATTTCTTGATGATGTCCTTTATAGGTTATTAGTGCATGATTTAGCTATCACATGCAATATAGTTATTTTATCTATGATGTTGACTATTTGACCTATTCTTAGATATTTATATATTTCAAATCCTATATCTTTATCAATATTTAGTTTACTATGACTTAAATCTTCTAATATAATTCCACAATGTTATATTATAAATGTTATGCTCTCTTAATATGCTATCCTTTAAAGGGCAGATTTTATATCCCTTCATATTCCTTACCAGCTGAGTTCATATTTTCTATTTTTACTTCATTTTCTTCTCTCAGGTTTTTCTTTTCTAGCTTCTCATAGCAATGTTATTGGCCACTTTAATTTTTTTCTCTTTTTTCTCTATTTAAATGTTCTAGCCCTGGATTTTTCCTTATTAATGGAGTACCGGCCCAGAGCGGTGCTCTAGTGCACCCAGACCCGCGGTTAAAAGTCTATTGGTATTCTATTATACTCTTTCTATTATTCTTTTGTAGTCTATAAATCTTTCTTTATTTGCTTTCTATACTTTATCTTTATTTATCTTTCTTATTGGTGGGTTTTTTCCTTTCCTCTTCTATACCAATTTCCATCACATCTTTTTGCAAGTCTGTAATTTAAAAAAAGAAAATTTTCTACCATGGTCCTTGCTCATGATTTATGTGCTATATCCTGAAATGTCAATGGATTAACACACTATATCAAACGGAAGAAGGTTCTTTCCAATTTACAATCTAAAAAGGTGGATGTGGCTCTTCTTCAAGAGACTCGTCTTAATACACTCAAGTCTGAAAAACTTCATAGAGATTGAGTGGGTAAAGTTATCCACAGTAGTATCAGCAATGGGACTTCTTCAGAAGCAGGTCCTACTCGAAAATGTGGGGTAGCAATCCTTATCAGAAAAACATTACCAGTTTGTGTACTTAAAACATGGGAAGACTCACAAGGCAGATATGTTTTTGCAAAAATGTGCATTAGTGATATTCATATATGTGTGGGTTCAGTTTATGCTCCTACTGGTGCTAAAAAAGATTTCTTTCTACGTTTGAATCGTTTGCTGTCGGAGATTGATGCCTCACAATACATCATCGGAGGCGATTAGAAACTGGTGAGAGATCCAGTTTTGGACAAAACTAGACCTCTTAATATAGAATAATGCAGCGGACAGAGCCCTTATGAATGATATCATTGCAGACAACAGCCTTATAGATCATTGGCGCTTATCACACCCAACTGATGTTGAACATACATTCACATCTCCCTCCCATGGCACCTTATCGAGATTGGATTACTTTTTAATTTCTCAGAGAACGGTCCAATCGATCCAAGATTCTTGTATTTTAGAGGCATCCATCTCTGTTCATTCTCCGGTCCTGTTGTGTCTATAGACTGGGACACCCAAACCAGGTCGTAAACCCCGGAGAATGAACATCCAATGTCATAAAACACCCCTTGGTAAAAAACAATTGCAAGAACATCTTCATGATTATCTCTCATTTAATCAAAATTCCGTGGATTCTCACAGGGTCATATGGGCTGCTGCTAAAGCTGATATTTGTGGTAGACTTATGCGAGATGCAGCCCAGTTCAACAAACAAAATATTGCTAAACAAACTCAATTGGAACAGGACATTACCAATTTCACATGTTTATATACTAAGTGCCCTACTTTACAAAATCGAAAATGACTGGAACAATCACGCATGGCATTAAATTCTCTTTTCACCTCTAAGGCGGAATATGCCTTACAAAAAATGAAAAGGAGGCATTATGAACAGGGTGAAAAAGCGGGTAGACTTCTAGCAGCACAATTGAAGCAAAGAGAGGTTGCTATGGCTATCCCTGCTTTACAATCCTCTAAGGGTTCCATGTTAACATATCCTCAGGATATTGCTATGAATTTGCCACATATTATAAATCTTTATACACTCCAGATGCCCATATAGATCAGGGTAAAATTTTGTCTTTTTTAAATGGATTAGAATTACCATCTCTTTCTGATGAAGATAGATCCATACTGGATGAAGACATTAGTAAAGAAGAGATTTCTCATGCTATCCTTAAACTTCCTTATCACAAAGCACCAGGAGAGGATGGTTTTCCAGCAGAATTTTATCGCTGGTCCGTAGATAAAATTATAGACTGTTTGCATGCGGCATTTCAGGAAGCCGAACATACTTCCACCTTAGGTTATATTTCTAATAAAGCAGTAATAGCAGTTTTAACAAAACCAGGAAAAGATCCGCTTCTTTGTAGCAGTTATCGTCCCATTTTACTTATTAATTGTGACATTAAAATTCTAGCTAGTATTCTTGCTTCTCGTCTGCACAGAGTCATTCCATCTCTCATTCATAATACTCAGATGGGATTTCTACCTGGTCGATCTTCCAGAAATCATTTACGCTCCCTAGCTTACACTCTGCATACTTCTAAATCTTTACAGGATGATGCTTTGGCATTATCATTAGACGCCGAAAAGGCATTTGATAGAGTGGAGTGGGATTATTTATTCCTAATCTTAGGAAAATTTGGTTTGGGTGAACAATTTATAAGAAAGATTAAATTGTTATATGAACAACCCACTGCACTGGTCAATTGTGGAGGATTTACTTCTGATACTTTTACTATACAGCAAGGCACATGCCAGGGATGCCCCCTCTCCCCGCTTTTATTTTTATTAGCCATTGATCCTTTAGCTGCCGCTATTCGTCAATCTTCCAAAGTGGTTGGTATTTCCTTACCGGTGGGTGAATCTAAACTTTATCTATATGCGGATGATGTATTGCTCACTATTACTGATTTAAACAGATCTTTTGGAAAGGGGCGACCACTCGGTCCCCCCGAACGTATGGCAGAGTGCCTCGATCCCCCCGGGAAGCCATTTTGGGCGGGAGGTGCGTCTCGGCTGGTATGCCCGAAGCGGCGTAGCCGGGGCGCGCTTTTTCCCGCCCTAGAGTGGGCTGGCCTAGACACTGACGCGGCCGGCCACGCCCTCGGGGCAGGCAGGGGCGGGTTTACGCCCGCCCTGAAGATGGATAAAAAGGGACGCAAGACCAGAAGACATCCTCTTGTTCCTGTGCTCTGAAGCTGCACCTCCTCGCTGCACGTGAGCTCGAGACGGAACGAAGAGCCAATTTTGAGCGTTTTAATCGTTCTTGTTTGTTTTACAGTTACTTTGTTGGAGAATGCCGAAGAAGGTGGGAAAGCGCATGACTACTGACCAGATGCTGCGTGTTCTCATGAAGGAGATGTCCGAGCTAAAGAAGCGGGTGGACAAGAATGAGGAAGGGGGTCCAAAACGTCCTTTGGCGGGAGCAGCCCCGGGAGGGAAAAACAAGAGGCCCAGGAGGGGGGCAGCGGGTGAAGACATCCCGGGTCCCAGTGCTCCGCTCGAGGCTCCAACTCCCGTGCCAGAGGAGGGGAATCCGATTCCCGTTGTGGTCACCCCCGTGTCCGAGGATGATATGCCGCCCGAGCTGGCAGCACAATTGGCAGCGTGGTTGGGTAAAGGTAACGAGGGCGCCACGGCTGTCGATGCGCAGGCGCTGATAAAGCAATTGCGTGAGAAACGGGAAGCAGCCAAGGTGCCCGTGCCGGCTGCAGTAGGGGACAAGACACCAGGGACGATTGCGACCACAGAGGCAGCGTCAGGTGCAGGTAAGCGGCCATTGCCGATCGCGAGGGATGAGTCAACACCCTCTCGGAGAGAAAAGTTGGGGCAACATGTTCCTTTGGCAATTAAGGAAAAGATTTGGGCGGGGGAGTATGTGAACATTTTCTCATTGCTTGTTGATCATTATGAGGTAGAGCATGTAAAGAGTCAGAAGGATCTCATGCATCCGAGTGTTTGGCGCGAAAAAATGGCCGCCTTTAAAGTGAATGAGAATATCGGCAATTGGGGCAATGCTTGGGGAATCTTTACATCAATCTTGGGGGAACGTAGACCTGAGTTGCTTTCCGAGTTCCCAATCTATCAATCACGAATCATGGGGTACTCGACATCGCACCAGGGTAATCATTGGTTCTGTTACGATAATCTGTTCAGAAAGGAAAAGGAGCATAATAAAAGTTTAACCTGGGATTGTTATGATTCCTTGACTTGGGATAAAATGAAGGAGTCAGGAATGTTGAAAATGCCGTTGGTGGGAAGTAATGTTGGCGAATCCTCCCGGCAATATGCGGGGACGCCCTTTCGATCAGGTACGGGTGCCGACGATTACTCGAAACCTGCCGGCAATACCGGAAAAAGGGGTTTCTGCTTTAATTTCAACAGAGGTAAATGTACTTGACCCCAGGGATCGTGTAAATTCAAACATGAATGTAGTGGTTGTGGGTCGTCCCATCCTGAGTCCTCGTGCAGAGCCAGAACGGGTGATAATGGGGGGAGAGGAGGTGCCAAACAGGTCTAATATAGTCCGAGGGGCGCCTTTACCTACCCCGATTGATACCCTGGCGATGATTCCCTGGCTCAGTGAATACCCGGATCGTACTGCTGCTGGGGTGCTGCGGAACGGTTTTTCGTATGGTTTCCGCATCCCGGTAGGGGACTTTCAGGGTGTGGAAAAGTGTAAAAATCAACTTTCCGTCCTGCAGCATACGACCGTAGTACAGGATAAGATCCGGAAAGAGGTGACTCGAGGTCGGGTCGCCGGCCCGTTTAGTGTACCCCCGGTCCAGAATTTTGTTTGTTCTCCCTTAGGGGTAGTCCCCAAGAAAGACCCCGGTGAGTTCCGACTGATTCATAATTTATCAGCTCCACGAGGTCTTTCCGTAAATGATGCAATCGATCCAGAAGTGTGTTCGGTGCGGTACGCATCCTTCGATGAGGCCGTAGCCATTTTAAATCGCCTGGGGCCCGGGGCGCTGATGGCGAAGTCAGATATCGAGTCAGCGTTCCGATTGCTCCCGGTACACCCAGACGACCAGCGTCTCCTAGGATTCAGGTTTCAGGGTTGTTATTACATGGATAGGTGTATGCCAATGGGGTGCTCTATATCCTGTGCTTATTTCGAGAAATTCAGTAGTTTTCTACAATGGGTCTTCACAAAGAAAACAGGTTTCCAAGATGTAATGCACTACCTTGATGATTTTCTGTTTCTTGGGGCAGCCGGGGATCTTGAATGTGGCCGGGCCTTGGCCGAATTTTGTGTGTTAATGAAACAGTTTGGTGTGCCATTGGCGCCGGGTAAAACAGTGGGTCCTACGACTTGCCTCGAGTTTCTGGGGATCGAGTTGGACTCCATTGAAGGGTGTTTCCGTTTGCCAGCTGAGAAAGTGTTGAAGTTCAGGGCTGCGCTGCAAGTGTGTATAAATGCATCAAAAGTTACGCTGCAACAATTACAGCAGTTGGTGGGACAGTTGAATTTTGCCCTGAGGGTAATACCAATGGCCCGCCCCTTTTCCCGTTCAATTGCCCAAGCGATGGTCGGCCTTAAAGAGTGCCATCATCACACGAGACTATCGGCCGAGATCCGACAGGACATGCGTATTTGGTTAGCATTTCTGGCGGACTTCAATGGTAGAATCGTCTGGAATGAACCAGCAGTGTCTTCTGAAGAGCTGGGGCTATGGACAGATTCAGCAGGAAGCATAGGTTTTGGTGCCATCTTCGGCACGAAATGGTCGGCACAAAGATGGCCGACATGGTGGCATGAGAATGGTCTGACGAGTAATATTGCTTTCCTGGAACTGTTTCCCATCTTGGTGGCCTTGAGAACATGGCCCGATGGGTTCAAAGATCACTCTGTCATATTTTGGTCTGACAATATGACCGTGGTCGAGTGCATCAATAGTCAGGCAGCACGTTGTAAACTGATTTTAAGACTGCTTAAGGAAATTGTTTTACTATGTATGCAATTGAACGTGCTATTCAGAGCAAAGGATGTTCCAGGGGTGATGAATCAGGCGGCTGACGCACTGTCTCGTTTTCAAATGCAGGCTTTTTCGGGTTTCCTCCCCTCAGCGGACCCAGAGCCGGCACCCTTTCCCGAAGCTCTCTGGTCTCTCGGTGCCCCGAACTTCGTCACCTCGTGGGAGAGAGTCTAGCACCAAGGACGAGGAAGGCATACGAAGGGGCGTTTCGGGCCTATTTAGCCTTTTTGGGGAGTGATAGAGAGCGACTTTGGGGTCACGAGGAATGGGTAGTGAATTTCCTGATGTCCTTACGTAGGGCTGGGAAATCAGTGGCTACGGCCCAGAGGCATCGTGCTGCCATTTCCTTTGTTGCCAGAGCACACGCTATCCAGGACCCAACAGCGTCTTTCGTTGTACAGAAAGCGTTGCGTGGGTGGCAACGCCTTGAGGGTCGCAGAGTAGATGAAAGGCGCCCGATAGGTTTGGATAGATTGTCCCAGTTGTTGGCCACACTCCCGGCCACATGTTCATCTCAGTTTGAGGCGGTGCTGTTCCGAGCCGCTTTTACGCTAGCATTTCACGGAGCAATGCGGGTAAGCGAACTAGTTGCAAGGAACAAACTGGATGTGGCAGGGGGTTTGTGCCAGGAACACGTTCAGATCAGGGGAGAAACAATGACTGTCTCCTTTGTAAAGTCCAAGACTGATCAAGATGGGATGGGTGACTGCGTCATCATACGCAGGATTCCTGGGTCCTCCATATGTCCGGTAAAGTGTTTAGAGGATTACCTAGCACGAAGGGTGGCATCATGGGGGGGGACTTTGTTAAGACACGCTGACGCCACCCCACTGACGAAATTTCAGTTTCAGCGGGTGCTTGCGATGTCAATTGCCGCTGCGGGCTTGAACCCGGGCGAATTTGGGACCCATTCCTTTCGGATAGGGGCTGCTACGGAAGCTACAGCCAGGGGTCTTAATGTTGAGCAAGTGAAACGAGTGGGGCGTTGGTCCTCCAATTGTTATAAAAGATACGTGCGGTTGCACATGTTGTGAAGCTGTAATAATGTACTCACGCTTCTTGTTTTTGTTTGGTTTTCAGTTACGCAAGCCTACGAGGCGGGGCGGACTATGCAGTCGACCCTACACCGGGCCAGCGGTCAGACATCACCGGCTGTGAAAAAGGAGGTGTGGGTCGTGGGCCACTCATACGTGAGGCGTGCCGCAGACGTATTCAAAGCAGGTGACATGATTCACGTAGCTGGGGAATACGGGTACAGGATGTCCTTCTACGGAAGGGGCGGTCTCTGTATTGACCAGTTTCAAACATTTTTCGAGGGTTTGTTAGGGCGGACAAGGTCACCGCCGTATATAGTTATAGTGCATGTTGGGGGCAATGATTTGGTCACCATCGGTAGACGACTACTCCTGGAGGCAATGCTTTCCACTGTAAGTTGGTTGGCGAGGAGAGTTCCGGGGTGCACGGTTGCATGGTCCCATTTGATTCCACGAAAGGTGTGGCGGGGGGCTATCTCTATTCCTGCTTTGAACCATTCTGTTAGAAAGCTTAACAATAAAGTGAGTAGGTTGTTCCGTTCCAGGACATTGCATTATATTTCTCATAGCTGTATTAATGATGACAGTATGTATTTGGGGGATGGTGTGCATTTGTCTTGGGTGGGGAATGAGTTACTCTTAGGAGACTTCTTAGCATGGTTAAAATCGTTAAAACATGACCTTTAGGTAGGAGTTGTGTGGGGGGTCCGGATAGCCGGTCAACTATCCGGCCTGTGGCGGTAAGGTCATGATCGGTGAGCACTAATTGGAAGATCCCTATGAGTGGGCGTCACCCAACACGGATGGGAGCGCTCGGGGGAGGTGGCCTTTGGCCCCTCAACGGGGAGGCGGTCCCTTCTAAGGATGGGTCGCCGAAAGAAGAGGAAAGGCGGTCAAGGCCCCTTCCTGTGTAGAAGGGGTTACAGCCCCCTCCTGGGGAATTTCCCGGGGCCAGTGACATCTGCGACGGCAGATGCGGTAAGTTGTGTGGGGTTGGGGGGAGGTCTACGATACCTTCTAGATACCTCACACGAGTCTTCGAACGACCTTTAACTGGCGTCGAGTTGATAAGTGCCCCCGTCAAGTCAAGGGAAATTGGTAGTAGTTGCACTTGAGTACGCCTCAGTGCTGTCGCCCCTCCCAAGTGGGGGGGGTATGTCTGGTTAGGGATCTTGACACCGGTTACGACCTTGCCGTTGGCCCTTAAACGTTAGGATGTACAATTTCAATATTTCAAGTAAATGTTTTGTAGGATGTTAGTTCGGCTAGGAGAACCTCTGTATTAGAGAATCTGTTAAGGTTAGCCAAACATCGCAATGTGGTATGAAATTGTACATTAATGTTTAAATGTTTCTAATTTTTTGTTTTAATAAATACGGCCGGGAGGGTCACTCCCTCCCACTTCCAAAAACTTCAAGAACTGTTTCCGGTTTCCCTCCTTTGGGGATTGTGTTGAGAGGGGGTGGCGGGTATCTCAGCCATATGGAAAGGGGCGACCACTCGGTCCCCCCGAACGTATGGCAGAGTGCCTCGATCCCCCCGGGAAGCCATTTTGGGCGGGAGGCGCGTCTCGGCTGGTATGCCCGAAGCGGCGTAGCCGGGGCGCGCTTTTTCCCGCCCTAGAGTGGGCTGGCCTAGACACTGACGCGGCCGGCCACGCCCTCGGGGCAGGCAGGGGCGGGTTTACGCCCGCCCTGAAGATGGATAAAAAGGGACGCAAGACCAGAAGACATCCTCTTGTTCCTGTGCTCTGAAGCTGCACCTCCTCGCTGCACGTGAGCTCGAGACGGAACGAAGAGCCAATTTTGACCCACCCACCAGCCCCTGAGGACAGCCAGTTGTTTTAATAAAATTGATCAATTATTCTATTTCGTTTACAGGTTATTGTAGTGTTGTGTTGATGTTGAATGTGTAATAAAGATTGGTCTAATTTTACAAGTTTGTGATTAAAGAACTTCGGATGTAAGGTCCATTTATAAACAGGCTTTTCGGTCATAGTGGCCAATGTAGTTTCGTTTAGTTAGCATTTGTCGTATTTATTTTGGTCGGGCGGTAAGGTCATGATCGGTGAGCACTAATTGGAAGATCCCTATGAGTGGGCGTCACCCAACACGGATGGGAGCGCTCGGGGGAGGTGGCCTTTGGCCCCTCAACGGGGAGGCGGTCCCTTCTAAGGATGGGTCGCCGAAAGAAGAGGAAAGGCGGTCAAGGCCCCTTCCTGTGTAGGAGGGGTTACAGCCCCCTCCTGGGGAATTTCCCGGGGCCAGTGACATCTGCGACGGCAGATGCGGTAAGTTGTGTGGGGTTGGGGGGAGGTCTACGATACCTTCTAGATACCTCACACGAGTCTTCGAACGACCTTTAACTGGCGTCAAGTTGATAAGTGCCCCCGTCAAGTCAAGGGAAATTGGTAGTAGTTGCACTTGAGTACGCCTCAGTGCTGTCGCCCCTCCCAAGTGGGGGGGGGTATGTCTGGTTAGGGATCTTGACACCGGTTACGACCTTGCCGTTGGCCCTTAAACGTTAGGATGTACAATTTCAATATTTCAAGTAAATGTTTTGTAGGATGTTAGTTCGGCTAGGAGAACCTCTGTATTAGAGAATCTGTTAAGGTTAGCCAAACATCGCAATGTGGTATGAAATTGTACATTAATGTTTAAATGTTTCTAATTTTTTGTTTTAATAAATACGGCCGGGAGGGTCACTCCCTCCCACTTCCAAAAACTTCAAGAACTGTTTCCGGTTTCCCTCCTTTGGGGATTGTGTTGAGAGGGGGTGGCGGGTATCTCAGCCATAACCATCATTACTTCAAAATATAGAGGAATTTTCTTCTTTTTCTGGGTATAAAATAAACTGGGATAAGAGTGAAGCACTTCCCATCTCAGATGCCACCTCAAGGGATGTTATTCAGGGATATCCATTTCATTGGCAACCTTCTCAGTTAAAATATTTAGGTATCTTGGTAAATAAGGGATTGGACGCCATGGTATCAGATAATTTAGGGCCTTTAATCACTCAGATGCAACTGAATTTTGATAAATGGAAAGCGCTGGGTCTGTCTTTATGGGGTAGAGTTCAAACGGTGAAGATGGTTACGTTACTGCGCTTTCTTTATATTCTTGATATGGTTCCTCTTCATGTTCCCTTATCCAGATTGCGCCTTATAGATTCCAAAATTAAATATTTCATATGGGGTTCTCTTAAACCTCGTCTGGCTATACATAAATTAAATGCTCATCATTCCTATGGTGGTCTCAGTCTTCCCTCCATTGAACATTATACCATTGCCTTGCATTTATCTCAGCTCTCATACATGCTCCAAGATAATTTAAATATACTACATTGGATATGGTTCAAGCCGAATAGATCCACGCAACCCCCCTATTGTCTGCAATGCGCAAAATATGGCAAAGAGCGCATCATATCTTGGGAATTAATTCTCGATTACATGTAAAGGCTCCTATATGGAACAACTCCAGAATACGCATTAAAGGTAGAAGCTTTTTATGGTCTCAATGGAAATCGGCAGGCATTCTCACACAAGACCAAATTCTCCATGATGAGGATCTTAAACCTCTATCACAGTTAATGGAGGAATTCAACTTACCCCCGCTGCAGCATGCCAAATACGATCAACGTAGACAATCTCTTCTCAAAGCACTTGGTTCCACACCTTGGTCATTATCTATATCACCAATAGTGTTTTATTTACAAATTTGGGGCAAGCAGAAAGGTGTCATTTCAGGTCTCTATAAAACAATTAAATCTCAATTATTTTCACATCCATTATCCTGCGATCTCCGACATAAATGGCAAACACGTTTACGGACTCCTTTTTCAGATATGGAATGGATGAATATACTAGATGGTTTGGATAAGGGAGCTCGAGAAGCTTGTTTAAAGTTTTGTTTATTTAAAATTCTACAAGACTGGCATTGGTCTCCGGTTAGATTACATAAGGCATGCTTGTTACCGCATTCCAATTGTTGACGATGTAGTGCTTCTGGATGTGATATTGTTCATATTCTTTGCATGTGTCCATTGGTTAAAGATTATTGGTCTTACATAGGTCAGACCTTACATGAGTCTTTATCACTGCATTTACTCCTTTCCACAGCTAATATTATATTACATGATTTCAGAAATGTTCCCACTCTTTCTAAACCACAATCTCGTTTCCTACATACCACGCTTGCAACAGCTAAAATCTGTATATTAAGACAATGGAAATCTTCCACTCTTCCATCTCAAGAGTCCTGGTTATCTGCTATGATTCAAAATGCTTCACATGAAAGGATTATTTATAATATTCAAGATGAACTAGAGTTATTTTCACAGACATGGAATCCTTTTCTACTTTCTTAACATGTTTGTATTTTTATCATTTAGTGTTTAACCCTTGACTGTATATGCTTTTTCAATCTTTCCTTTATATATTGTTATATATATTTATTGTTCTAGATTGCATAATATTAAATATTGTTCTATATATGGATTTACTTTTTAATTTATATCACATGATCCTTACCCTTATTACTTGTATTTGAGTTTTCTTGTTTTTGTTTAATGATTCTGAAATGCTAATAAAAAAATTCAACACAAAAAAAAGAAAATAGCACTAAATGCAGTGTCACGCTCCTCCCGTAAATCTGCATAACCTCATGTAATTTTGCTGTCATTTCACGTAATTACACTACAGCAAATTACATGAGTCATGCCCATCCCTAGATTCAAACATGGCTCCTGTTGATCCTGGGCTGCCTTTTTAATGCAACCTTGACATTCTGTGCCTTACAGTCCTTGTCTTAGCAAAGAAAGACTCTGCAATGTACTGTGGTTGTTTTCTCAGAATTTGTCTTCAGTTTTCTAGCATCGGCTTTGTTTCAACTAGCACTTTGGATGATTTGCAATGCTTGAAAATTCTTAAACATAACTTTCAGTCTTGTTTAGTATGCTCCCTTTCCACTTCTGATGGTTCACCAAATCTGTCAACTATTCTGTAAGAGCTAACCCCACATAAGCAAGAAGATTAATACTATTCTGTTGATAGATAACTCACAAAACACTTTTCGAGTATAAGTAGGATTTGTTCACTTGCCCTATATCAAGAGACTCTCTCTGTGTTTGTGATTTTATTAGTAATATTCCCGGGCTCATACCATGTGTTGATGATAATATGATAGATGAAAATCAGTTGAGAATTATTTCTTGGCAAAAAACTATACATTTGACGGGTAATTACAAGTTAAAACAGCCTTTTGAGAAACTAATAATTTGCATTATTTGAAATATCTATGCTTTATCCTCTAATGTACAAATACTGTTGGCACATGAGGATTTAGGAGTAATTGGAAATAATGGCAAATTTTATAGTTTTTAATTTTAATTTTAAGTTTTATAAGAGCACAATTAAAGATGCTGAGCCACTACTTGATAGGAAGTTCAGTCTTGGATTTCATCTAACATTGTATAGCAGCCAGAAACACTGTAGATCCTATGGCAGTCTGAAAATTCCACCAAGGAATGTCTCTGCATTCCGTAATGCCTTGAGGCCCTAACGATTCCAATTTCCATTCTGCAGGAAGGCATGTCAACTTACAAATAAGAATGCCTTGGGAAAAGTATTGAACATGGGGACAGTAGAGATTCTAAAAATTGATTGCTCCTTCAGTAGCCCACAGTGAAATGGATAGTGCATGAATAGCCAAGAAGGCTATGAAACTATTGGCATGAGGCTATTGGGATACATTTATCTTAGCCACCTTCAATGAAAAATGCATAAATGCTTTGCAGAACACAGGAACTACATTAACATTGGTCACAGTGACTTGGTGGACTTGTAGCAAACAGGGGTAGGGAAGAGAACCAGGAATGTTTTACCTGTGTAATCAATTCTATGAAAGGACCGGAGGCTTCGTATTATGCCTTCTTCCTTCACTTTATTTTTACAGCAGAAAAAACTACTTTTCCCATGAGCACTTGGGAAACAGGAAACTTAAACATAGGTCCTTGTTCAGTCTCTGCACTCCAGCAGCTCCCATCATGCTCCTCTGCTGCTTCCTCGTCCTCTTTCTTCGCTGCTCAGCAGCAAGTTAAGTGGATTTTTCTCTCTCCTGGGTTTTGGGGGCTGTGGAGTTAGCGTTTTTGTATCTAAGGCTAGGGCTGACATATTTATTGATTTCAGAGTCCCCTGTCAATCGCAGGACGCTTTTTGTGCCCCTCACGCGATTTGGTGCCCAGTTGTAGCGCGGTGGGGTCCTCTCACCACTAGGGGGCGAGCTTTTTGCTCTGTGGCCAGCGCGAAGTAAGGGCGCTTTTCAAAGCGTTTTTTTTCTCGTGTTTGCCTCAGGTGCCTGTTTTTTTGCTCCCTGCCACCCGGATCGACACCCCTTTGGGGTCGAAAATTAGGTTGTTAATCTCTGTGGCGCCCTGTGTGGGTTGTACTGTGATCTTTGACACCCTGTGGGGTCGAAATTAGCACCAAGCAGTGTAAAAGAGGTGCAGTGGGACGCTTTTGCCGGGTCGTGCCCTGTAAATTAAAGGGTTGCAGCATCCCCTGAGGCTGACCCCCCTTAAATTGTGTGCCTTTGGTGCCCCCACATTATCTGGGCTCCCTCCCAGTTGGAAACTTGGTGCCCGTGAGGGCCCTTGGTTAATTGCTGTGCCATACCCCTGGTACCCTGCAGAGCCTAATTTACCTCATCATGCAAGGGGACCAAGGCCTGTACCCTGAGGAAGACCCTCTGAACTACGCCCCGTGGGATGATGATTTTTACCAGGCAGTAGATGATAGCATTTACAGGGCAGTTGATCAAGTGATGATTCCCCTAGAACAGCGACTCACAGCACGAATGGATGAGGCGTACGCAAAGCTTGCGGCCCTGATTCTCGCGCCGGCCCCGGCCCCAGCCCTGTCACCCTCTCCCCCTCCTAATAAAAACTGTGTACTGAAGGGGTTGACTCTGAAGCTTTTGCCAGGGTTAAACGCGCCTTTACGGCACATGAAGGGTCCCAGCCCATCCCTGTGCCCCCAGTTGAATTGCCTCCCCCTACCCCACGCACAATGTCCCCAGAGCCACAGGAGGATGGGGATTCTCCGGACACTGACGAAGAGGCCTGTTCCTCTAGGTCGTGGCTTCCATCACAAGCTACTTCATCTGCAGGTCCTTCAGAAATGTTGGACCCGGACGATATTGTCCACCCCCGGTCTTCGGACTGGGTCCCTGGGGAGAAAGTGGCCCTGTATGTGGCAAACTGTTTGCGTTAGCCGGTGGATAAGGACGCCCGCAGTCGCCTTAGAGCGGAGTGTCCTCGCCCCACCTTAGAGGGTAAGGTGGCGATGACCCCGGATATAGACCCCAAGATGGCGACATTTTTGGCTAAATTTGTCAAGGACCCTAGAAAGGGTATAGACCGGTCCTGGCGTACCTGCCAAGACAAGCTGTTAGATGCTGTAGGTCCCATGACCAAGATTTTGGACATGGCCGAAGAGGCCAAGGTCTCAGGGGATCTTATATCCCCGGAGGTCCTTTCAAATTGGGCGCAGCGGGCCATTGTTTTAATTGGCAATGCCAATTGCGCACTCTCTACTGAGAGACAGAGGACACTTTTGATAAAGATTGACCCTAAGCTGGGTGACCTTGCCTCTTCTGAGGCTGGCGCTGTGTCGCAAAGAGAACTATCCGGGGACCCGTTCATCAAAGAGCTTGGCAAATTTGTTGCCACGTTTACTTCTCTGGACCGAGCACAGTCCAATATAAAGAAAGTTTTTGCCCCTCAGGTTTTCGAGAGGGCCGGACGTGGCAGGGGCTGCTCGTTCGGTCGTGGCAACAGCTCCGATTGGGGGCTAGGATCCGGCCGCAGTCAGTTTCAAACCAACGAACGCTTCAATACCTTCTATCCGACGAGGGGTCAGCGATTCCCTGGCCAAGGAGGCCAAAGAGGCCAGCAGCAGGGTGCTGGAAGAGTTGAGTGTGCTGCCCTCAGCGAGTTTGCGGGTAGGGGGGCGCATGGCACAGTTTTTCCCAGTATGGGTTGCCCTAACAAGCGATGCTTGGGTGCTACAGACGGTCCAGGGCTTTCAGATGAAGTTCTATTGTCGTCCCTGTCAGCTTCAGCGTCCCCCCCCATTACTTTCTCAGAGCGAGATGCAGAATTACTGTGCGAAGAGGTTCCCGCCCTCCTCCTCAAAGGGGCGATCCGTTGCCCGTGAGAACATCCCAGCGGTTTCCTCAGCAACCTCTATTTGGTCGACAAGATCGACGGGGGCCGCCGTCCGGTCATCAATTTGAGGGACTTCAACGAGTGGCTGGTGTACCGCCATTTCAAAATGGAGGGGATTCACCGCTTGAGGGATGTTTTGTGTCCATCCGATTGGATGGTCAGGCTCGACTTAAAAGATGCCTATTTGGCAGTCCCGATTTTTCCTCCCCACCGTCGTTTACTCCAGTTCAAGTGGGACGGGCAGGTCTATGAGTTCACCACACTGCCCTTCGGGCTCTCCTCAGCGCCGTGGTGCTTCACAAAGAAGCTGCGTCCGGCGCTGGAGGCCTTGCAGGCGCTGGGCATCAGAATGATCGTGTACCTGGACAACATGCTGTTCATGGACCAGTGTCCGGAACGCTTGGTGTCCAAGCTGCAGGTCGCAGTCGACCTCCTTCAGGGTCTGGGCTTTGTTATCAACGAGAAGAAGTCTCTTCTGGTTCCCGTCCAGTGTGCCGCCTTTTTGGGGTTCAACATAGACGGTGTCTGCCACTTTGAGTCTTCCCGCCAGGAAAATGGCAAACATCAGGCACGAGCTGTGATGGATGCAAAAACCACAGTTGATGATCAATCAATCAATCAATCAATCTATCAAAGCATTTATATAGCGCACTACTCACCCGGAGGGTCTCAAGGCGCTAGGGGAGGGGGGGTCCGCTACTGCTCGAACAGCCAGGTCTTGAGCTGCTTCCTGAAGGCAAGGTGGTCCTGGGTCAGCCGGAGGTAGGTCGGGAGGGAGTTCAAAGTCTTGGCGGCCAGGTAGGAGAAGGACCTTCCTCCTGTGGTGGCTCTTCGGATGCGGGGGATGGAGGCGAGGGCGTGGCCGGTTACTGGAGCTGGCGTGTGGGGGCGTATAAGTTGAGGCGGCTGGTGAGGTATCCTGGGCCTTGGTTGTGTAGGGCTTTGTGTGCGTGGGTGAGGAGACGGAAGGTGATTCTCTTGTTGACCGGGAGCCAGTGCAGATCTCTCAGGTGTCCGGAGATGTGGTTGCGTCAGGGGATGTCCAGGATGAGTCATGCAGAGGCGTTCTGAATCCGCTCGAGTCTCTTCTGGAGTTTGGCGGTGGTTCCGGTGTAGAGGGAGTTGCCGTAGTCCAGACGGCTGGTGATGAGGGCCTGGGTGACCGTCTTCCTGGCCTCGGTGGGGATCCACCGGAAGATCTTACGTAGCATGCGCAGGATGTTGAAGCACGACGAGGAGACAGCGTTGACTTGTCTGGTCATGGAGAGGGAGGAGTCCAGGATGAAGCCCAGGTTGCGTGCGTGGTCTGTTGGTTTGGGTGCGTTGCCCAGGGCGGGGGGCCACCAGGAGTCGTCCCAGGCGGAGGGTGAAGATCCCAGGATGAGGACTTCCGTCTTGTCCGAATTCAGTTTCAGGCGGCTGTTCATCATCCACTTGGCTACGTCTGTCATCCCTTCGTGTAGGTTGGCTCTGGCGGTGGCGGAGTCGTTGGTGAGGGAGAGGATCAGCTGGGTGTCGTCGGTGTAGGAGATGATGTTGAGGTTGTGTTGGCGTGCGATGGCTGCGAGGGGGCTCATGTAGACGTTGAAGAGGGTTGGGCTGAGCGAGGAGCCTTGGGGAATGCCGCAGATGACTTCGGTGGCTTCTGATCTGAACGGGGGGAGACGGACTCTCTGTGTCCTTCCGGCGAGGAACGAGATGATCCATTCCAGTGTCTTCTCCTGGATTCCGACGTTGCTGAGGCGCCGCACTAGGGTACGGTGGCAGACAGTGTCGAAGGCCGCGGAGAGGTCTAGGAGGATGAGGGCCGCTGTTTCTCTGTTGTCGAGCAGGGCTCGGATGTCATCGGTGGCTGCGATCAGGGCGGTCTCGGTGCTGTGGTTGGCCCGGAAGCCAGACTGCGATAGGTCGAGGGATCCGTTCGTCTCGAAGAAGGCGGCCAGCTGCTTGTTGACGGTCTTCTCGATGACTTTTGCAGGAAACTGGAGCAGCAAGATGGGGCGGTAGTTCTTGAGGTCGGTGGGGTCGGCTGATGGCTTCTTTAGTAGAGCGCTGAGTTCGGCGTGCTTCCAGCTATTCAGGAAGGTAGCGGTGTTGAAGGAGGTGTTGATGATGTCCCGTAGGTGGGGTGCGATGACAGCGTCGGCCTTGTTGAAGACGTGAAGAGGGCAGGGGTCGGTCGGAGATCCGGAGTGGATGGAGTTCATCCTGCGGATGGTGTCTTCGGTGCTGATCGGGGTCCAGGCGCGGAGGGTGGTGGTGGGGGGCGGTGGTTCAGTCATGGCGTGCGTCGGTTGAGTGCTGAAGCTGTTGTGTATGTCCGCGATCTTGTTGTGGAAGTAGGAGGCGAGGGAGTTGCAGAGGTCTTGCGAAGGGGTGATGTCGTTGTTTCCGGCGTTGGGGTTGGAGAGCTGAAGAGTTCCTTGCTGTTGTGTGCGTTGTTGTCCAGTCGTTCCTTGAATGCAGTTTTCTTGGTGGCGTGGATCAGTTGGTGGTGTTTTCGGGTGGCGAGCTTGAGGGCAGTCATGTTGTTCGGTGTTGGGTCTCTGCGCCAGGCTTTCTCGAGTGCTCGGCAGTTCTTCTTGGAGCTCTTGAGTTCGTCGGTGAACCATGGGGCTTTCTTGCTGCCGGGTCTGCTAGGCGGGGTCTTCAGAGGAGCGAAGTCGTCTGCGCAGTTACTGATCCACTTCGTGAGGTTGGTGGCCGCCTGGCTTGGGTTAGTTGCGCTGGTGGGAGGGTTCATGCTCAGGGAGTTCGTGAGCTGGTCGGCTGTAATCTTGTTCCAGCTTCTGCGTGCCACCTGTTGTTGGTGGTGGTGGATCGTGGTCCTTCTGAAGCTGAAGTGGATGCAGCTGTGGTCCGTCCAGTGGAGTCCGGTGGCGTGGCTGAAGGTGATGTCCTTGCTGGATGAGAACACAGTGTCGAGTGCTTGTCCGGCGTAGTGGGGGGGGGTGGTCACCAGCTGCTTGAGACCGAGGTTGGCGAGGTTGTCCAGCAGGGTGGTGGTGTTGCGGTCGTGGTTGTTCTCCAGGTGGAAGTTGAGGTCCCCGAGGAGGATGTAGTCAGTGGAGAGGAGGGCGAGCGGGCTTATGAAGTCGGCGATGTCTTCGCTGAATTGTGTGCGTGGTCCTGGGGGTCTGTAGATGAGGGTGCCTCTGAGGGTGGTCTTGGGGTTGATGTGGATCTGGAAGTGCAGGTGTTCGGCGGGTACGAGGGTGTCGTCGGTGTTGGTCGTGATGCGGATGGTGTTCCTGTGGATGATGGCGATGCCTCCTCCTGTCTGGTTGACGCGGTCCCTCCGGATGATCTTGTAGCCGTCCTGGAGGGTGATGGCGATGTCGGGCGCTGAGGAAGCGCTCATCCAGGTTTCCGTGAGGAAGGCGACGTCTGGGGCTGTGGTGTCGAGCAGGTTCCAGAGCTCGACGGCGTGTCTGTGGATGGAGCGGGTGTTGAGCAGGATGCACTTCAGGTGGTTGCTGCTGGTGCTCGGCTTGGTCGGTGCTGGTATAGTGCAGGTCCGGAAGCAGGTGAACTTGCAGGAGTGGCAGCAGAAGGGTCCGTGGGTGCGTCTCGGGTGGCTCAATAGCAGCCCGGGATTCGGCCGTCGTTGAGTGCGTAGAGTTGGGTGGCGTCGTAGGTCCGGCTGGTGGGCTGGTGTCTGCGGGAGACAGGGGTCCTGGCGCTGGGCGCGGGCCAGGCGCGGACGGGCGCAGACGGGCTTGCCTTAGGCGCGCCTTTGGCACGCCAGCAGCGCGCCCGCTGTGCGCGTCCGCTGCGCGGCCTCCATATGAGTGGGAGAGGGAGGGAGGAGCAGCTGGGAGGTGGGAGCGGAGCGGCCAATAGGGTGTGAGGGGGGTAGAGCTAGGGGACGCGGCGGCCAATAGGGTGCGAGGGGGCAGCGCTACGGGACACGGCGGTGGGAAACGGGCGGCGAGGGGGAAACGCGGGGAATGACAGAAGAAAAAAAGGGACGCAATCTGGGCACCAAAGGAAAGGGGAACAATCAAGGCAGAAACATACACAGGTACAGTGGGAGAGAATCACTCTCTCATGGGTACAGAAGAGAAGGAGGGCGCAGTCAATCTTACCGCAGGCAGACACGATGCAGCAGCGGTCAGTGGTCATACAGGGGGCTGCGTGGCGGTGAGGGGAGCGACCTGCCTGGTAAACAGGGTCAGAGGTCGCAGAATGCAGAACAATGTCATACATTCACCCCAGTACAGAGATCTGGGCCTAAATCCATGTTTTTATTGCACTCCACACCACCGCAGTTCAGACATGGCCATATGCAAATCAGTCTGACCCTGTGCCTCATGGGAACAGTCCAGCCCAAACTGCCAAGCCATGCCTTCCCTGGACCGGAAACAAGCTTCCGAGGACCGGTTCCTGGCATTCCAGGCGTCTTCAGCCCGGCTTGCTTGAATCCAGTGGTGTAGAGAGCATGGGACTCACGTCTGAGCATACCCATCCCACTCGGGGTGACAAATGCAAAAACCACAGTTGATGGACAGAATGCAGAACAATGTCATACATTCACCCCAGTACAGAGATCTGGGCCTAAATCCATCGTTTTTTTGCACTCCACACCAACCCAGTTCAGACATGGCCATATGCAAATCAGTCTGACCCTGTGCCTCATGGGAACAGTCCAGCCCGAACTGCCAATCCATGCCTTTCCTGGACCGAAAACAAGCTTCCGAGGACCGGTTTCTGGCATTCCAGCCGTCTTTAGTCCGGCTTGCTTGAATCCAGTGGTCTGGAGAGCATGGGACTCACCTCTGAGCATACCCATCCCACTCGGGGAGACAAATGCAAAAACCACAATTGATGGACAGAATGCAGAACAATGTCATACATTCACCCCAGTACAGAGATGTGAGCCTAAATCCATCGTTTTTTTGCACTCCACACCACCCCAGTTCGGACATGGCCATATGCAAATCAGTCTGACCCTGTGCCTCATGGGAACAGTCCAGCCAGAACTGCCAAGCCATACCTTCCCTGGACCGGAAACTGTGATGGACCCTGGCGAGGCCGCTCTATCCCTGCGCCACTTGGCGCATTTGGTGGGTCTCCTGTCATCCTCGATTCAGGCCATATTACCGGGCCCCCTCCATTATCGAGCGATGCAGCGTCTGAAGAAGTGTCACTTTCGGAAAGGACTGACCTACTCTCAGCTAATTCCTCTATCGGAGGAAGTGAGAGGCGATATGCAATGGTGGTTGTCGCACATGGAGGCCTGGAACGGCCGCGCGATTTTTGGATCAGCCCCGGATATAGTTATCGAGTCCGACGCCAGGCGGTCCGGTTGGGGGGCCAGGTGCGGAGATTTTTCCACTGGTTGCGCCTGGTCTGCCCACGAGCAGTCTTTACATATCAACTGTTTGGAGTTGCTAGCGGGGTCCTTTGCAGTCCAGTGTTGGACAAAGGACAGAGTGCAATCATGTGTCCTGCTACGGGTGGACAACGTGTCAGCGGTCCGATATATCAATCATCTGGGGGGGGGCCAGATCCAAGATGCTGGCGGACCTTGCACGGGACTTTTGGCGCTTCTGCCTGGACCATCAGGTGTCGGTCACGGCGGAGTACCTGCGGGGCCGGCAGAACGAGGTGGCAGATTGGCACTCCCGACACCTGTTGGATGCCAGCGTGTGGAAGCTGGACCCTCAGGTCTTCGCTCTGTTGGTGGCCAAGTGGGGCCCCTCACGGTGGACCTGTTTGCATCTCACCTGGATCATCAACTCCAGAGGTACTTCAGTTGGCGCCAGGATCCGTTAACGGAGGCAACAGACGCGTTCCTCCAGGATTGATCGGGCGAGAAGTGGTACGCATTTCCCCCGTTCTCAATGATAACGCGAGTGTTGGCACTGCTGCGTCGTCAGTTGGCAGAGGCGGTGCTGATCACGCCTTGGTGGAGATCTCAAGTTTGGTTTCCGGTTCTTCTGGAACTTTCTTGGGGTTTTCCAATCCTACTCCGCCTCTCTCTTCACATTCTGCTCAGTCCGGACGGGACTCCCCACCGATTGGTCCAGGAGGGATCGCTGAGGCTGATGGCTTGGAGGATCTCCGGCGTCGCAGGCCTTTCGGGAAAAGCAGAGGATCTGCTCTCCAAGGCATGGGCGGATAGCACGACCAAGAGATACCGATGAGTTACGATCCCGTGGGGGCAGATGTATTGCATGTCCTTAACTTCCTTGCTGGTCTGGCGGAAGATGGTCTGGCCTATCGGTCAATCAATACTTTCCGTTCTGCAATCTCGGCTGCACATGACTTGGTGCAGGGTTCCTCGATTGGGGATCACCCTTTGGTGTGCACCTGAATCACGCCACTCCATCCTGTTGGACGTAAACAGAGTTCTGAATTTATTCCTTTTGTGGCAGCCGAATAGGTTTCTTTCTCGTTAAGAGCTTACGGCTAAATTAGCGATGTTGTTGTGCCTGATATCCTGCAGGTGGGTCTCAGACATACGAGCTCTCGACATCACGGCCAGAGTTTTTTCCCCAGAAGGGGTGTCTTTTACTGTGAGCAGGTGAACCAAGACCCTCACACGGGTTATTTCGTACCCGGCTTTTACAGATTCCCCTAAACTGTGTGTAGTGCAGGGCCTCCGTGCTTATGAAGATATGACCGATAACACTCGCCCTCCGGGCGAAAGACAACTTCTCATTGCCCTACGAAAACCGTACAAGGCTGTTTCTTCCCCAACAATCGCCAGGTGGGTGCGTTGGGTGATGCAGGAGGCGGGGATTGATACCAAACAATTTGGAGCTCATTCGGCAAGAGGAGCTATGGCCTCCAAAGCTTTTGACCTTGGGGCTCGACTAGAGGATCTGACGAGAGCGGCTGATTGGTCCTCATATTCCACGTTCAAGAAGTTCTAATTTAAGCCAGTGCTGGAAGTGGCTCGGCTGGTTGTCGACAAGCTTTGAACTGGCATAATCCGAAGCCTTCGGTCCTGCCATAGAATGAGAATTTGCCTAACCTTAGTGCTGGTAAGTTCCAATTCTATTAAGGACTCGGAGGCGAGGATTATCCCCCCAATGACTTCCATGAAGTGGACCCTCCCCGTATGGAATGTAATTAAGTAATTCACGGAGTTTATGCTGTTATGACTGTTGCTGCTGCACTGTATTCTGTTTCTATGTACATTTTGATAGGATGAAAAGATGGTCAGTATCTGATTGTGTGATTTTTTACAGGGAATGATGGTCCCAAACAGGATGCGTGAGAATGCTGGAACATGGGCTTCACGCGAAGAAAGAGGAAGAGGAAGAAGCAGAGGAGCTTGATGGGAGCTGCTGGAGTGCAGAGACTGACAAAGGACTTATGTTTAAGTTTCCTGTTTCCCAAGTGTTCATGGGAAAAGTAGTTTTTTCTGTGTTTTCTTGCTGCTGTAAAAATTAAGTGAAGGAAGAAGGCATAATCCTCGCCTCCGTGTCCTTAATAGAATTGGAACTTACCAGCACTAAGGCTAGGCAAATTCTCATTCCACTCTTGTCAGGTCCAAATGTTGTCTGCGCGGAAGATAAAACAAAGATGGAGTACTCTAAATGGGAAGGGCTAGAGCAAACTTGAGGCAGATTGCTTTCTTGTTAACCAAGAGAGGTAGAGAAATTACTACCAGTGAAGAATGGTAGCCCTGGGTGTAAAAAGGCTGTAGGATGTGGAAAGTTTCTGAATCCAAATGAACTACAGAAGATGACTTTCCCAGCATTACAGAGGTCTCTAGTAAATGTGCAGCCTGCAGGCATAGGCATGCAAAATTATATATCTGCACTTTCAAAGGATCCTCTGGGATAAACTGGGAGGCAGGATGGCGTCCGTACGAGTGGACGTGTAAGCTCCCTGCTCCTGCCGGACCTTGCAAGCTTTTGGTGGAGGAGACCGGGAGTAAAGAGACTGAGACTGACACATTGCAATTATGCCAAATGGAATATTTAGCCGATAAGCATTGCATAAATACCTTGCTGTGAGGATTCTATCAGCTTCTATCGGCTGTGCAGATATCACCAGACGGATCTTTCTGCTCGCAGCGGGGAGGAGGACGGCCGATGCTAGAGGCATTGCTCGCGCTCGCGGCAGGAATCGCTAGGTGTCGACATACTCGCTGGGCGGCCGCTGCTGCAATTAGGTTGAGGGAGATAGCGATTGTCTCCACCTGGGGTCATTCCAGTGAATGGAATGGAATGGAATTTATAGAGCGCGTGGCTACCCTTGGGCGTCCCAGCGCTATGATTAGAGATTACAGCAGTGGGGAACGGGAGCATTAGGGAAAGAGGAAAGTTTTCAGAAGCTTGCGGAACTTCAGGAGGCTGGGTTCTGTGCGAATATTGAGGGGGAGGGAATTCCATAGTTTTTCCATAGTGTGGAGCCAGTGGCGGAGAAGCCACATTAGATGGGCTTAAACAAATCGGTAATCCTCAGACCCATATACATATCTCTCAGAGGGACGACCAGATACAGACACAATTACAGGACATTGAATCTGGGGATTTTTATTCCCTATCAGAGCAGTCTACTTCATCTTGCGAAGACTTGGAGTTACAATATTCCAAACAGCTGAATATGGGTGGTGGCAGCGCCCATAGCAGCATTTTGCCTGGATGACTCTGTGGATTTCATGGAGGGAAATTCCCACACAGTGCGGAAAAAAAACTGAAATGACTTTAGATAAGAGGGTTGATGAAACAAACTTACTCCAGCGTACTAATTCAGCACAAAAAGAATACACAGATGATGTAATCACTTTATCATTGATATATCAGTCAATTATGTCTTGGGATGAGACACGCGAGGAGAGCCAAAGGGTGCAAAACCTCTGTCGAAAATTTCAGAACTCAGCACGACGGTTGGCTAAATCCCACGCTGATATCGCTTCAAGGGTTAATGAGGCAGAGATAAGAATTTCAAACTTGGAAGATGAACTGACACAGCAGAAGGCAATGACTGAATTGCTACGTACTATTAAGGAGGATACCCAGTGGAAAATGGCTGATTTTGAAAGAAGGGCACAGAGAAATAACTTGAGAGTGATGCAGATTCCCGAAGGGAAAGAAGGACAGGACCCTCGCAAGTTTATTGTTGAACTTTTTTAAAAGGCTTTTTCTGAACTTACTAGATGGGATTGGGATAGAGAGATTGAAAGAGCACACAGGTTTCCTTTTAATATTCGACTTTGCGCAGGGCAGGCCGAGGCTAAGCCTAGAACCTTTTTGATTTCCTTTAACCGCATGCGCGCTACCGGGTTTTCCTCGCTGCGCGCTGAAAATTAAAAAAACCCGCGTTACGTGACAAAGCCAGCTCGTCATGCGCGCAGCACAGGTAACGCCCATGACGAGCTGGCTTTGTCACCAGCATCAAAGGGGTTAACGGCTTTTTAGCCAGAGAGGAAATTTTTGTGTTGGCATGCCCTAACAAGAAAAGAGCAGGGTTGGGGGTTTGAATTCTTTGTCACGCCTGATTTTTGTCGATATGCAATGGAGAATCGCTGGCAGCTCCGTCAGCTTATTATGCATTTTCAGGCCACAGAGGCTCAAACTTACTTAACCCTTTCGATGCTGATGACGAGCTCAGCTCGTCATCACCCACGGGTGTCGTGTGCTGATGACGAGCTGAGCTCGTCATGGTGCCACTAAAATGGCATTTTCCAGCACAGGGGGGGGAAAACGCCCAGCAGCCATGTGGTTAATGAACCCCGAAAAGTTAAAGGTTATTTTTCAGGAGCGTACTCGCTTTTTCACAAATGAGGGGCTTGCTAAGGAGTTCTTGAATTCCATTTAGGGTTATCAGGGTAATGAAGTCTCAGTAGGATGTATCATGATTATATCATATTGCTAATTTACCCCGCTTCTCCTAATATAACTCGTAATGTTTTGAATCTGAATTAATATACTTGTAAGTAAAGGCAGGGGCTTCACGGAAAGCTTGACATCTACAGGACCATAAGTCCTAAAGCCTCGTTAAAGTTAGGGGTGGGGGAAGGGTGGAGCAGAGGCACTGAGGTGGGGTAAAAAGGGGGGAAATCCACAGTTTCAGTAAGGGAGTTGAGTAACAAAACAGATAAACTATCTTTAAGCAGTTATTTATCTCTTTACAAGATGTTAATAGGGTGTCAGTTACAAAATTGTTCTTGGCCTTATAATGGTTTCGAGAGGAATTAAAATATGCTCTTTAAATATCTCTGGTCTCAATAATGTTAATAAAAGGAAGAGGATACCTGCTGAACTTCGCAATATACAACCTGACTTGATATGTCTCCAAGAGACGCATTTACCTTGAAGTCACCGTCATCAATTAGCAGACTCAGGGTATTCTCAAAATTTTGCCTCACAACAAACATCAATGACTCGAGGAGTTGCAATTTTAGCTGAACCTAATGTATGTTTAGTGGGCCTATACCTGGCAGATAAGCTGGGTTGCTGGGCCATAGTAGAATTAGGCTAGGGGGTTGCCAGTTTACACTATGCACTATTTACGGGTCCATTTTAGATGAGGCCTTAATCTTGGAGGACTTAAACTTAGAGCTGGCTTCATGGGTAACTCCGCTGATAGGATGACGAGATATAAATAATAATATAACTACCCAGGAGTTTACAGAAGGACCTCAATATTATTGGGGACGCAAACCACGGGTTTTTAAAGCCCTCTACACTTTGTTAAAATATCATGGTTTTTTTGAGGCATGGGGTAGCTTATTCCCTAAAGATTTAGGGTATACATTTTATTCTTTTCCCCATAAAAAAACTAGTACGATTGGATTCTTTTTTTCTGTGTTCTACTTTTCTAGCTGGGGCGGCCATGCAAATATTTCCTAGGATCTCTTCTGATCATGCTCCTATTGCTTTAGAAATACCAGCTCTTGGGGTTGTTCATAAAATTAGAAATTTTTCCTTCGATCGAAAATTATGTGTAAATGATCAATTTAGAGAATACATGTCGAATTGGATAATGGATTTTTATTATAATAATAAACAATCTGCTCGTATAGACATCATATGGGATTCGTTTAAGGCCTATTTTAGGGGTGAAGTACTGAGCTATGGCCTATATCATCAAAAGAAGCTCAAATTAGAGATGCAGGAACTTTATTCCACTTTAAGGACACTCCCCCTGCGCCGATCACCTCGCTCTGCCCCTGTGAACCCCGCCCCGCTCCCCGCTGCCGTGCTCACGGCCACGCCCCCTTTGCCTTCTGTGCCCTCCCCGCTCCCGCCACCCAGCTGCTCTGCCCTCCCTCCCACTTGGCAATATATGGCGACCGCGCGGCGCAGGTGAGCGGGACCTGTTTTCAGGACACTCCGCGCCGCACGGCCACCAGCTGGAGCGTGTGCTACTCCCTCCCGCTGCCGCCCTCAGCCTCGCTGAGCCCGCCCCGTGGACCCCGCCCCCCCGCTGTATCTCCCGTCCTTCATCGCCTTGCTGCCGTTTTTTCTGTTGTTGTCTGCTGTACTTGTGTGCCCCGTCCTTGGTCTCCTTGTTATTACTGTGTACTGTTAAATATATTTTTTCCTCCCCCTGCGACGATCACCTCGCTCTGCCCCTGTGACCCCCGCCCCGCTCCCCACTTCCCGCTGCCGTGCTCACGGCCACGCCCCCTTTGCCTTCTGTGCCCTCCCCGCTCCCGCCTCCCAGCTACTCCGCCCTCCCTCCCACTTCGCTATATATGGTGACCGCGCATACGCGCAGCATGCACGCGCAGCGGGCGCGCCGATTGTGTGCCAAAGGTAAGCCTGTCTGCGCCCGTCCGTGCCTGGACCGCGCCCAGCGCCCGGACCCCTGTCTCCCGCAGTAACCAGCCCTCCCGCCGGACCTACACCACCACCGAACTCATCGCACTCAACGCCGGCCGATTCCCGGGCTGCTACCGAGCCACCCCGAGACGCACCCACGGACCCTTCTGCTGCAACTCCTGCAAGTTCACCTGCATCCGGACCTGCACCACTCCAGCAGTGCCCAAGACCTCAACGATCAACAGCAGCAGCCACCTGAAGTGCATCCTGCTCAACACCCGCTCCGTCCACAGACACGCGGTCGAGCTCTGGAACCTGCTCGACACCACAGCCCCAGACGTCGCCTTCCTCATGGAAACCTGGATGAACGCCTCCTCAGCGCCCGACATCGCCATCGCCATCCCGGACGGCTACAAGATCATCCGGAGGGACCGCGTCAACCAGACAGGAGGAGGCATCGCCATCATCCACAGGAACTCCATCCGCATCACGACCAACACCGACGACACCCTCGCACCCGCCGAGCACCTGCACTTCCAGATCCACACCAACGCCAAGACCACCCTCAGAGGCACCCTCATCTACAGACCCCCGGGACCACGCACACAATTCAGCGAGGACATCGCCGACTTCGTCAGCCCGCATGCCCTCCCCTCCGTTGACTACATCCTCCTCGGGGACCTCAACTTCCACCTGGAGAGCAACAACGATCGCAACACCACCACCCTGCTGGACAACCTCGCTAACCTCGGACTCAAGCAACTGGTGACCACCCCCACCCACTACGCCGGACACACACTCAACCCCGTCTTCTCATCCAGCAAGGACATCACCTTCAGCCACGCCACCGGACTCCCCTGGACGGACCACAGCTGCATCCACTTCAGCTTCAAAAGGACCACGATCCACCACCAACAGCAACAGGTTGCACGCAGAAGCTGGAACAAGATCACAGCTGACCAGCTCGCGACTTCCCTGAGCAAGAACCCACCCACCAGTGCAACGAACCCCAGCCAAGCGGCCACCAACCTCACGAAGTGGATCAGCAACTGCGCAGACGACCTCGCCCCTCTGAAGACCCCGCCTAGCAGACCCGGCAGCAAGAAAGCCCCATTCATCACCGACGAACTCAAGAGCTCCAAGAAGAACTGCAGAGCCCTTGAGAATGCCTGGCGCAGAGATCCAACACTGGACAACATGACTGCCCTCAAGCTCGCCACCGGAAAGCATCACCAACTGATCCACACCACCAAGAAAACTGCATTCAAGGAACGACTGGACAACAACGCACACAACTGCAAGGAACTCTTCAACATCGTTAAAGAGCTCTCCAACCCCAACGCCGGAAACAACGACATCACCCTCTGCAAGACCTCTGCAACTCCCTCGCCTCCTACTTCCACAACAAGATCGCGGACATACACAACAGCTTCAGCACTCAACCGACACACGCCACGACTGAACCACCGCCCCCCACCACCACCCACCGCGCCTGGACCCCGATCAGCACCGAAAACACCATCCGCACGATGAACTCCATCCACTCCGGATCTCCGACCGACCCTTGCCCTCACCACGTCTTCAACAAAGCCGACGCTGTCATCGCACCCCGCCTGCGGGACATCATCAACACCTCCTTCAACACCGCTACCTTCCCGGAGAGCTGGAAGCACGCCAAACTCAGCGCCCTACTAAAGAAACCATCAGCCGACCCCACCGACCTCAAGAACTACCGACCCATCTCGCTGCTCCCATTTCCCGCAAAATTCATCGAGAAGACCGTCAACAAGCAGCTGGCCGCCTTCATTGAGACGAACAGATCCCTCGACCTTTCGCAGTCTGGCTTCCCGGCCAACCACAGCACCGAGACCGCCCTGATCACAGCAACCGATGACATCCGAGCCCTGCTCGACAACTGAGAAACAGCGGCCCTCATCCTCCTAGACCTCTCCGCGGCCTTCGACAATGTCTGCCACCGTACCCTAGTACAGCGCATCAGCAACGTCGGAATCCAGGAGAAGGCACTGGAGTGGATCATCTCCTTCCTCGCCGGAAAGACACAGAGAGTCCGTCTCCCCCCGTTCAGATCAGAAGCCACCAAAGTCATCTGTGGTGTTCCTCAAGGCTCCTCACTAAGCCCAACCCTCTTCAACGTCTACATGAGTCCCCTCGCAGCCATCGCACGCCAGCACAACCTCAACATCATCTCCTACGCTGACGACACCCAGCTGATCCTCTCCCTCACCAACGACCCCGCCACCGCCAGAGCCAACCTACATGAAGGGATGAAAGAGGTAGCTGAATGGATGAAGAACAGCCGCCTGAAACTGAACTCGGACAAGACGGAAGTCCTCATCCTGGGATCCTCACCCTCCGCCTGGGACGACTCCTGGTGGCTCCCCGCCCTAGGCAGCACACCCGAACCAACAGACCATGCACGCAACCTGGGCTTCATCCTGGACTCCTCGCTCTCCATGACCAGACAAGTCAACGCCGTCTCCTCGTCGTGCTTCAACATCCTACGCATGCTACGCAAGATCTTCCGGTGGATCCCCACCGAGACCAGGAAGACGGTCACCCAGGCCCTCGTCACCAGCCGACTGGACTACGGCAACTCCCTCTACGCCGGAACCACCGCCAAACTCCAGAAGAGACTACAGCGGATCCAGAGCACCTCAGCACGACTCATCCTGGATATCCCACGTCGCAACCACATCTCCGGACACCTGAGAGACCTGCACTGGCTCCCGGTCAACAAGAGAATCACCTTCCGTCTCCTCACCCACGCACACAAAGCCCTGCACAACCAAGGCCCAGGATACCTCAACAGCCGCCTCAACTTCTACGCTCCCAAACGCCAGCTTCGATCGACCGGCCACACCCTCGCCGCCGTCCCCCGCATCCGAAGAGCCACCACAGGGGGAAGGTCCTTCTCCTACCTCGCCGCCAAGACTTGGAACTCCCTCCCGACCCACCTCCGCCTGACCCAGGACCACCTCGCCTTCAGGAATCAGCTCAAGACCTGGCTGTTCGAGCAGTAGCGGACCCGCCCTCCCCCAGCGCCTTGAGACCCTCCGGGTGAGTAGTGCGCTATACAAATGCTTTGATTGATTGATTAAGAGTAGCAGAGGAGAAGTTGACTCAAGGGATAACACAGCAGGTGAATATCTCGGATATGGAGAATATAATTGCTAGGTATCGGGCTAAAATTAATGGGGTTTGTAACATTGCGAATGCGAGGAAATACCTGGTCTATTAAAAGTAATGTCATGAGTATTGGGAAGCAACGGGGAAATGCCTCTCCCTAAGGCTGCGCATGAAAGAAACCTCTCGGCACATTGTAGCGCTAAAGGATAGGTCAGGAGAATTAAACAGTGATCTGCAAAGGATTTTGGCTATTTTTCACCAGTTTTACACAGAGCTTTATACACAGCAGGCACGGGAGGATGGAGCTGATAATGTAATACTTGGGGGATCCTTTAGCTAACTAGATTCCAGTGGGATTGAGTTTTTGGATAGTCCAATCACTATGGAGGAGCTAGAAACTGCAGCTTAGCAATGGGGTAAGCGGCAGGCCTGATAATCTCTAAGGTGAGATTTATAAACTTTTGTTTGGTCAGATGAAGGTGATGCTCACAACTTTTAAAGCAGCACAAGCAGGGCTAGCACCAAAGTCATGGGAAGAGGCCACTAAAGTGTTTTTTAGTAAGAAGGGTAAAGCTCCGGAGCTGCCCCGATCATACCGCCCGATCTCTCTGCTTAACTGTGCTGGTAAAATGTACTCAAAAAATTTAACTAATCGTATATCAAAGGTTATTACTTCATTAGTATCACTAAATCAGCATGGGTTTATTCTGGACAGGGGGACAGTTACACATGTCAATAAAGTTGTGACTCTTTTCGATATTACTCAAGCTGAGAAACGGAAATTGGGGCTAATCATACTGGACGCTGAAAAAGTGTTTGATCGCGTGGAGTGGCATTATTTGTGGAAAGTGATGCACCGGGCGGGCTTTGGGAAAGGCTTTATGACAGCTCTACAGGTGTTAAATGCTTCACCAATCGCTAGAGATGCGGCCATGGGTATGAGATCAGAGGTGGTTAAAATTACAAGAGGCACCAGGCAAGGATGCCCCTGCTCTCCTTTACTTTTTGCTTTATTTATAAATCATTTTGTTGAAATGTTATGTAATAGTCATTTAACCCCTTCCGTGCGGCGCACGTTCAGCGGACGTCGCATGCACTACCTCGGTAATGCTGAGCACGTCCGCTGAATGTTCTGGCCCCGCCCGCACAATAAAACGTTCCGCACCAGAGCAGAACGTTCGGTGCAGCAGAGGGGTTAATTAAACCTTTTTCTGTACAGGGCATTCCTCATTCAGTTTTCGCGTATGCGGATGACATAGCTGTGACTTCCGATGATCCAGTAATGGCTCTTACAGAGATTGAGCGGTTGGCATTTGATTGTGGCCAGGTATCCGGCTATAAACTCAATGTTGCTAAAACGCAAATTTTATTTACTCAAAATAATGCAATACAAGATCCAAGATCAGTAAGTGAAGTTACATACCAGGGTATTAAAATAAGAACGTCAATGAAAGAACTAGTGAATGCAAACTGGGTGATAGTATTACAGACTATAAGAGATTCACTAGACAGATGGGGACGACTTCATTTTACTTTAATAGGCAGAGGCATTATTATAAAGATGAACTTCTTACCAAAGGTATTATGTTTATTTAGATCCATCCCTTTGGAAGTATCGCCAACCCAAATGCAACAGCTGCAATCTCTTTGTTCTAAATTTCTCTGGGCTCCTGGTAACCCCCGACGAGCTATGAGATTTATGACACTCCCAATTAAAAGAGGTGGTTGGGCCATACCAGATTTTGTTTTTTACTACTATGTTTGTTTTCTGCAAAAAATGTGTATATTATTGACTGGGGAGGATGTTGGTAATATAGCGGAGGCGCCATCTATATTCCAGTTAATTTTAGGGACTGGGGCTAGAAAATGTTTATTTAAAGAAATTGATGGTAGTTATTACAAAAGGACTAGGTTTAAAGTCTTGGAAGCTGCATTTAAAGTATGGAGAAAATTACATAAATTATTGGTTTTGGATGGGTTAACTTATTACACACCTACGAATGCATTAAAACTGCTCCCTATATTGTGGGACAGAGTGGCTTTACGTTGGCGGAATAAGGGCATTGTACAGGTGGGAGATTTTTATGAAGCGGGGAGCCTGATTCCACTGTATGAGGAAATCGCAAGGAAGTATGATTTACCTAACTCTCAATTTTTTAAGTATCTCCAAATTCGTGACTCCTCAGCCGGAAGAATATGGCCTTGACACTGAATTCTTTGGTTGAGGCTGTATGATGTCAAGAAAAAATTGGGGGATTATATAAAATAGTACTATCTACCAGACTGGATGATTTGGAGAAACAAAATGCGTATTGGCAGGCAATCTTGGGGGAACAAGATTTATCTATAGTGAATGCTATTGTTAGGTCGAGGGAAGTTCTCCTATCAGCTAATTTAAAAGCTCAGTATTCAACTTGTACTATACCCTGATGCGTATGCTTAAATGGGGAGAGCGACATGATGGTAAATGTTTTCGGTGTGGAAGGGACAAGGCAGATAGTCTTCACATATTTTATAGGTGTGTTAAGTTGACTAGTTATTTGCAGGACATTGAAAAATGTTTGTCAGAAATTCTTGGAGTTATGTTTAAGATTTCTTCGGCTTTAATGTTATTAGGGATAGGCCAAGATGTTTAAAAGGGTAATCCCTTGTATAAATACCGCTTTTTTTTGTTTGTTGCAAAGACTGCTGCACAATTATGTATTGCATCTGATTGGCTCCAACCAGAGCCTCCAGCGTTTGAGTTTTGGCGTGCCAAATAGTATCATTTATGTAACTTAGAATGGAGTTTGTATTCTATAAAGGGGGTAAGAAAGCACAAGCTTGGTATGTATATATGGGGGGCCCTCTATGACCACATGAATGTATGAGGCTTGTTTATTATGTTTGAAGGCTGTAAGCTTGCTCGCTAATTTTTCCTTTTCTCCTTTTTTGTAACTGTGGAATAGTAAAATAAATAAAATTCAAAAAATAAGAAAAATCGAAAGATCCTCTGTGACGGGGTAGTATGAGAGTTATAGACATGATAGGGTGAAGTCTTAATTCAAATATAAAAGGACAGGCATGGTCTAGGGAATGGAACAGGAGATAGACCTCCATCATCTTGTGTGCCAACTGAACAGTGTCAGATTTATAAAAATTGATTAGGAACTGAGTCCCTCATTGGAAGCCCTGAGTTAAGAAAACTTAGAACAGAATGCAAACCTATTCACCCAGTGGTGTTAGATGACACCTGAAAGTGTAGAAATACCAAGAGTAGAGATTGTTGTAAGCTCATCTCCGGAAATGGGCCAAAACACATCCCAGAGGCTTAGAAGAATACAGAGGTGATTAAGGTAATGTCAAAACCTCCTACTCTTCAGTAGACACTCAAGTGGTGGACCCTGAATTATTGTTTTTGCTTTTGTTCATCTTCTCTCAAAAGGCATATCGTTTATTTTCCTCACTCTTAGGGCCTGATTTGACGTAAAGCCTGACTTGTCCGACTCCAATCTGAGTAGGCCCCGTAGCCATCGTTAGACACTGGAGGTTGCCATCTTTAGGCAGTTTAGGTCGCTATGTTAGACAATGGGCGTTGCCATATTTCGACCAATGACATAAATGTAACACCTGATGCGACATCAGTCTGGGTCAAGTATCTGCGTATCATCATGTCAAGGTCAAATAAGAACAAGTACAGACATGTAGCCAAAATAGTGAACTCTGAATTGGCATCCTCTCACCTTATATGTTCATAAGGAATTGTCTGGGACATACATCTTGATGCACATAATATAGGTCAGACGTTCCTAAATTTATGTCAGAAATTCCATTCTCTGATAATATTTAGGTTACAAGGACTCACATTTACCACTTGTCATAAGAGGTCCTTCGTCCAGATTATCTCACGAGATTCTGCCAGAAGACGGTCTTGCCTACTGCCAGTGCACTTCAATGATGTTACATGTTGCCTAGTTCAGATAAAGCTAAGACCCAAAGGAAATCCACTACCGCAGAGCATGTTTGCCTTTTGCAGGGAACACTGCCTTCATGTCTCCACTGATTACAACAGCTCTTGCGGTCAACAAATTATGCGGAGCATCCCTTCTCCCTAAGACACTCTAGACTTCAAGGGCCCGATGTAGGTAAACGCGATTTTCCGATTTCAAAATACCGAGGCGGGCCGATTCGGTATTCTGAAATCGGAAAACGAGATGTAGGGGAAAAAAAGCGAATGAATACCGAATCGGTCGGCATCGGTAATGAGAATCGGTACGTTCCGATTCGGCACGGTCCGAATCGGAAAGTACCGAATCGGCTAACAACGATTCGGAAATTACCGATTCGGCTACCACCGAATCGGATAGTCCCGAATCGGCGAATACCGATTCGGTAAAAGCCGATTCGGTAAAATCCGATTCGGCAATCATAGATTCGAAGCCATGAAAACACACCCATGGCGAAAAAGCCCATAGGAATGCATTGAAGGAACCGATTCGGCTTTTACCGAATCGGATAATACCGAATCGGATTTTACCGATTCGGCTATTACCGAATCGGTAAAAGCCGATTCTGCAAAAGCCGATTCAGCCAATGAGGTGGCTCCCCCTCCCCCACCCAAACAGGGAGTGGCAACCCTGGCAGGTGCAGCTAATTAAGAAGTTTCTGGAGAGCCAGCCTGAGCTCAACACTCACAGTTAGCAGCAGTGGGAGTAGGAGGTTGCCAACTGAACTGGAGAACATGGCAGAGCAGTCAGGAAGCCAGAAGTCCTCCCAGAAGAGGAAGCCGAAGTTCACCACTACCGAACTTCAGGTGCTGGTCGAGGAGGTGGTGAGGGTGCACCGCCAGCTGTTTGGCAAGCTGTCCCTCAACGTGCCAGACAGCACAAAGAGGAGGATCTGGGCCGACATCGCCCAGAAGGTGAATGCTGCGGGTGTCACCCCCAGGTCCATAGAAGAACTGAAAAAGAGATTCTATGACATCCGCAGCCTCACGAAGAGAAAGATGGCTGACATACAGAGGCAGGCTGGACTCACTGGAGGAGGCAACAACCCGGCACCACCCCTCACCGAGCTGGAGGACCTGGTCTCCAGCACCATTGAGAGGGAGAGTGTCAGTGGAATCGGGACCCTGGACAGCTCTGCAAGAGCTACAGCTACAGGTAAGAAGCATGCGCATCATGACACACCCTACCAGACACCTCCCCATTAGACACAATGCATAGGCAAACCCCAGCACAGTACTGTCACCAACATACAAGAGACAAGCATCATGGTACATGTAGTCAGCAGAAGTTAGCTAAATATGGCAGTGCAGAATCACAAGACAGGAAACAGTGTGACACAGTGTAAGGAGATGCAAGGACATGTGGAATGCTATAATTGTACTGACTGTAATACATCGGCACTCAGTTTACAAATGCTTCTTTGTACCTACGGGCCCCATCAGGCGGAACAACAGTGACAGCAGAGGGAGCAGCACCGTCCGACACTGCAGTCGCAGGGCCGAGCACCAGCCAGGGTGGCCAGGAGGAGGAGGAGGAAGGAGACACCACAGGGCTAGGTATGGAGGGAGTCCTGGTCATTGACTACGATGCACTGCACTCCCCAGTAATGGCCAGCACACCCCCCTTGCAGTTCTCCCCAGAGAACTCCCCTACAAGGGACACCATTCCGCCTACACCAGCTCTTGCCACAACCGTGGCCTTGCCACCTGTTCAACCTGTCCTGGGAGCAGGGGCTCAGGGACCGGCCAGCTTCACACCCCCACCAGTGGCACCCCAGCCCACTCAGCAGGCCGGAAGCAGCAGTGCCCGGCGCCGTACCATCACCACCACTGCTGCACCAGCACGGGAGGGCAGTGTATTCCTGGGCCTGGAGGGACAGATGGTGAAAATTCAGAGGCAACAAGCAAGATCCACTATGGCCTGCCAACGCCAGCTCCTGCAGCACAACATGCAGATGGGAGAGTTGGTCAAGGGATTCCAGGCCGTAGTGGAATCGAACAAGGAGGTGGCAGCAGGGTTAGGCAGGCTAACCACTGCCATCACCCACTCATCAAGCAGACAGGAGGAGCATGAGCTGGTGCGCAGGCGGGATGCCCGGGTTTTGAACCGCGCCATGGGCCGCCTTACAGCGGCGACGGCACAACTGTGCCATCGCAGCGCCAACCAGGAATCTGTCCTTAGTCAGCATACGGCTGAGCTTACTAGGGGGATGGCCCGGATCACCACTGCCATGGAGGCCATGATAATTTCAAACACCGCCTCCAATCCGGCCCTGGACCTGGGTGATGCTGGGGACAGCAGCAGCCGCAGCAGCCCGGCCAGCGCTGCGTCTGAGCCACGGAGGAGCACCAGGCGCTCCGCTGATGCTGCTGGGCATTCAGAGGGGGCTGAGGGACACCCCAGTGGGTCTGGCAAGCGGGCAAAGAAATAGCCTGGCAAGGGCGGGTGAGGCAACCAGTACCTTGGACTTTATTTTATTTACCATACTCCATTTTTTGTTGCACATCAGTGCTGTAACTGTGGTGCAACACTATTAAAATTTGTTTTTTCCAAGCAACATTTAGCTGTCTTTGCATCTGTACTCAGTCAGAAATAGTTCTCAGTGATCTCCTCACGTCTGTATCTGCCATCACTTGGCGTACACACCCCAGCTGGCTGTGTCAGTGGCACAGCTTCGTCGTCGTCATGGTCCTCGTAGTCAGACAACTCCACCTCAGTGCCCTTCTTCACCACAAGGTTGTGTAACATTGCACATACAGCTATGATCTTGCAGCAGGTGATGGGGGTATACTGCCTTGCACCTCCACTCTTGTGCAGGCATCTGAATCTACTTTTCCAGATGCCAAAGGTCCGTTCGACAACATTCCTTGTGCGTATGTGGGCCCGGTTATACCTCCTTTGGCTGGGTGTGGAGGGGTTGAGGTAGGGGGTGAGTATGAATGAGCGGAGGGCATATGCACTGTCGCCTGGAAGAGAAAGGGGTCACATTAGACACATGCATACATGTATTCCACCTACCTACTATGTGTTATGGGGGTCTGATGATGTGTCTCACCTAGGAGGTATCCTTCTCCAAATTCGCCAGCCATCAGCCGTGCATATATGCCGCTCTGTTGGAAAATATAGGAGTCATGGGTACTCCCTGGAAATTTTGCTACCAGGTCTGTGATGGTGCACTTTGCATTGCAGATCACCTGCACGTTGATGGTGTGTGTAGACTTGCGATTGCGGTATATGTATTCGGTGTCCGCTGGTGGGCAAATCGGAATGTGCGTGCCATCTATGCAACCGATGATTTGGGGAAATTGTGCCATCTGGTAGAAGTCAGCTTTGGTTTGTAGCAGTTCTGCGTGGGTTGCAGGGAAAGAGATGTATTGGTCCATCCTGTGTATCATGGCGTCAAGGAATGTTTGGAAGAACCTTGACAGGCTGCTCTGGCTCACCCCTCCTGCTGCTGCTACACCACTTTGATAGCTGCCAGACGCTAGCAGGTGTAGGCTGCATAGCACCTGGATGTGCGCAGGGATGGCGTGTGCCCTTGGGGTGTGGTGGTCCAAGAATGGCTTGAGATCCCTGATGAGCTCAAGTATGGTGTCAGAGTCCAGCCTGTATCTCTGTAGTATCTCTGCCTCTGTGAGCATGAACAGGGTTATCCTCTGTCTGTAGACCTGTTCATTTCTTAGCCATTCCCTCTGTCCTTCCTGCTGTAGCCGTAGCCGCCTCGCAATGACATAGAAAGCTGCCATCCTGCAAGTTGCAATGCATTTTGGGACTGTTTATATGGGTTAGAGGTGGTTACCACCTGATTGCAATCCATGGTAAATACCGAGTGAATTCTACCGATTTTGAGCCGATTTCGGTGTTTCTGTGCCTCCCTACATCTCCCCAACTGTCGGAATCGGGGAATTTCCCGATCGGCGATTCCTACGAATCGGCATGTTTTCCGATTCGGCTCATGTCCGAATCGGTCTTTTTACCGAATCGGTACATGGACCGAATCGGTGATTTTCCGAATCGGTGTCACTAACGATTCGGTACATGGACCGAATCGGTGATTTTCAGAATCGGTGTCACTAACGATTCGGTACATGGACCGAATCGGTGATTTTCCGAATCGGTGTCACTAACGATTCGGTACATGGACCGAATCGGTGATTTTCCGAATCGGTGTCACTAACGATTCGGTACATGGACCGAATCGGTGATTTTCCGAATCGGTGTCACTAACGATTCGGTACATGGACCGAATCGGTGATTTTCCGATTCGGTGTCACTAACGAATCGGTACATGGACCGAATCGGTCTTTGCATCCGAATCGGTGTTTTTCCGAATCGTTACATATCCGATTTTCGGTATGTACGTATCGGATTCTTTCCCATTCAGTACTCATTCCGATTCGGTTTTCACTCCGATTCTTTATGTTTTTTGTTCCCTACATCTCGATGGCTGTTTACCGATCGGTAAGGGCCAAAAATCGGTATTTTCGGCCGTTACCGATCGGTAACGCCCTACCTACATCGGGCCCCAAGTTTCTCTGTTTTCCATGCGCTCTCGGTGTAGCACATAGAACTAGATTTTAGGTGACATTCAAAACATGTTAATTTCATTCTTGTTGCTTACAACGTGCCTTCTTGCTGTTTCTATGATTTCCCTATGTTATATTTTAGGCGTCCTGCGAAACAGTTTATTCCTGTCGTACTAAATGGTTTTAATTTAAAAGTGTCTATTCTTCTTATTGCAGTGTGTATGTGCTTGTGTGATATTGTGAATAACAAAATAGGCTTGCTCTGAATTCCTTATAGGGATTGTTGGTAACCCAAAAGAAATACCTCTACTTCAACAAATATTTCTCTGTGCCTTAAAGTACGGCCCATCGAAGTATTTGAATTGCTATAGAGCGTGCCCACTTGGGCAAGACTTGTTATGCAAATGCACGGTGGAGGACAGAAATTATGGAATTCCTCCTGGCACATGACAAAGTTATATGGACAGAATTGTATGTTTCTGAGTGGCGTGCACAAATGTATTAACCACAAATGAGTTGGGATGATGTAGCCTGCCGAAAATTCTAATTTGCACTGGCACTTTGTACCTAGATTACCAAGGGTGAATTTTTCTGTAAGCAATTAATTGCGAAAGAATTGCATTTGTCAGGGAGCTGGTTCTATTATAAATGGATACCGCGGTAATTGACGGATGAATTATGTATGCATTGTCTGGTTTGGCAATTTACATTGGAACATCACAGATGACCACTTTTTTACAGAGTTGTATTTATCGTATCATTATGAAATGGGCTTTGTACGAAATATTTACATTGAATAGTGAAGAGGATGAAACGCCATCACAAGATGGTGCCTGCTAACTTGTTACAAACACTGGCATGGTCCACTTTCTATGTTAATTACACCAGTATGTAAACAAAAGTTGAACAACGCTTGCTTTAGCGTGACCAAGCCGTAATTGGTGAAACACGTCAGTAGGAGGCTTTAGAAAATGCATTAAATAAGCATTAAGCATCTTGGAATGTCCGGCACTGTTTTTTCTAGAAGAAGAAAATACGCTGTTTGTTATTACGTGGGTAGCCGGTACCCGCGCAGGACCACCGTGTGCTTGAAGCCCCGCACTACTGGACAACTGTGTTTTATATATATATATATATATATATATATATACAAACATATGCAAAAACAATAAAAAACTTGAATAAACTGCAAAATATGTAAAAAAAGTTGACAAATGAATTATACATAAAAAGTAAACAATAGAAAAATATATTTTTCACCACAACTATCTTAAACATTACAAAAATTTCTATATATAAAAAATATCAAATGAAATACACAAACACATAATAATAATAATAATAATAATAGTAATAATAATAATAATAACAATAATAATAATAATCATAATCATAATCATAATCATAATAATAATATATATTTAAACAATATTAACAAACTATTGAATTCTGGGAATAATAAATATACTAGTTCCACTCCAGTCTCTGCAACAGTAGAGAAAGGGTTAGGTACTGGAGGGGAAAATTTACTATTTCCATTCCAGTCTGTGCACCAGTAGGGAAAGTTTTGGAATACAGAGAGGTAAAATATATTATTCCCACTCCAGTCTGTGCAACAGAAGGGAATGCTTTGGACTAAGGAGAGGTCAAATTTACTATACCCACTCCAGTCCGTGCAACAATAGGGAAAGTATTGCATTAAGGAGGGTTAACATTTACTAATCCCACGCAGCAGTAGAGAAAGTACTTCACTTCAAACACATACTATATTTTAATAACTGTATTAATTGAACACAAATATAAAACTCTTGACATAAAAATTATATATACACATTTAAAAAATAATTAAACAATTTACATAATTATAATGTATTTTAATTAATTATTATAAACATTATATATTTATTATTCATTTAAATTAACACACTATACTCCCACATACCTAGCAGCCCACAAATGAAATATAATCAAAATAAAAAAGTTTAACACAATTAACATATTAAATAATAACTGAAATAATTAATAATACATGAATAACTAATTGTTAATTAACTATGCGTTAAATAACTTCCTACCCTATATCTCTATAAACACAACAACCCACACCTAATATATAACATACAAATATATTTATTAAACAATTTACATAATTATAAAACAATTACATAGTTTAATTAAAATGAATAATTGCCATTTAATATTTACTTAATTACCTTCCCACCCTATACCGCAACAAATACTACTCACTAACTTAAAGAATATAATATTTACACAATTTACATAATTCATTATCAATTAAATATTTAATACAATATTTAAAATTAATTGTCAATAAATGATTACTTAACTTCCTACTCTTTTCCCCTACAAACCCAACAACCTACGCATAAAATATAAGTTAAGAAATAATATAATATATTAACCCAATTTACATAATTATCAATTAAATAATAAATAACACTTCAATAATTATTCAATTATTACTTAATTAACTTCCTAACGTACACCACTACAAACCCAACAATTTGCACCTAAAATATAACCTAAACATTATAATAATTACACAATTTATATGATAGCTAAGTAATTAATAGTAATTAAAAATGAATTAATAATTAATTATACATAATTAACTTCCCACCCTGTACCTCTCCAAACCTCACAGCCTAGTAAAACACTATAAATTGCTATCAACACTTAAATTAAAATTATAAATACCTTAAAATTACAAACTATATTTAAAAACATTTACAAGAATTATACAAAATATATATATAACATATACAATTAAAATATGAATTAAAACACATAATAATAATTAAAAACTGTAATTTTAGCAACTATATAAATAAAATAGATATTAACAACCCAAATGTTTTTGAAAACAATATTACTTACCTAATAAAATTGATATTTTCTTCAACGATATTTCTGCATCATGATATTTATGTGCCACAATATGAAAAAATTGATATTAATGTCGGCATTTCAGACTCAATATTTTGTCTGAATACCTCCTGACTGGGTCCAGGGGGGCGGTCCCTCCATGTACTTTGTTGGGGCCCCCACAAGTTTTGTTACGCCAATGTGCATTAGTGTTAGCTAAACATCGATATCTGTTCTACCCGGTGTAGTAAACTTCACCTCTAATCTGATAATGCAAAATCAAACAAGCTAAAATCTAACTTGTTTCCAGGTGGAAAATGATCTACCCTTCCTCAAACTATTCTCAAGTGTTAATTCATGAAATGGAGACATTTTCTTACACAAGTTAACAAAAAAAGTACTAATAAAGTATAAATCTCACATTTCTCGAAAACATGTAAATATAGAAGTATCAATGAAAAGTGTTTTCACTATTGTCCATAAACATTCAAGCTAGACATAGTCTAGGGTGCAAAAAAGAAAGCCTCTTTAGTACTTCAAATTTCAAATAGAGTAGTTACATGAACAAATGTATCTCCAATTTACCATGTTATGAGTCATAATGAAATTATTAATTTGCACACACAGCCTTTCCATTTTATACTTTTAGGATCCAGTAGCCAGAGATTAGCAACACCCAAAGACGGAATCACAAGCTTTTCAACTTAACCAGCTTACAGAAATATACTCTTTTCACAAACAACAATTATAGTCTATTTGTTCTTTTAGGTTTCTAAGGGCTTCACAATTATGGGCCTCAGAACGATGTCGGTTGGAGTTTCCTCGTCCTGACACCAACTCGGAATCGGGACCGACCGGCTTGCGGTCGGCGGTTCCGCCTGACCGATTACGATGTGATGAATACTGTTCGATTGGATTCACATTGACTGCTATGGGAACCTGTGTTCCGCCCGACAATACAGGCTCCCATATGGAAATGTGGGGTGTGCGGAAAACTCTGCACCCTTTCTGCTGCTCTGGTTAAAAGGAGAACAGGCCACTAAGGGTTAGATAATTACTTCAGTAGCTTAGAACAAACATTCTTTGTGTAGTTAGAAAGGTTCAGACCTGCTACTTAAACAATGGGTTGATCACAGTCATAACATTAAGATCAAGTAATGCCCTGCTATTCTGCTGCTGCTGGAAACACACCTGCTGGGTTCAAATTGCCCCTTCCTGAAATGCTTTGGTCCTGACAGGGTCTACCACACGTGATTTTTTAGCGGCTCTGGAGGGGTGGCCATACTCTTGCACAAGTTCTTTCCCTTCTTGGTCACTCACAGAGTCCCAGACCCCTAGGTTGATATGTGTGACGGGAGGATCTCCTTGGGGGGATGCCCTCACTGCATCTTGAGCGTATACATGTTTCACCACACCTTCCCACCCAAACATTTGCAGCCCTCACTTAGGTGCTTTCTGTACTTCCCACCTGTATTACCGTTATGGGGGAGACTTTCACACTACGCTAAACCATGACGTGGATGCTTCCGGACCTTATACGACACAACACCGGACTCATACAAAGAAAGTTAAAGGGTGTTTAGATTCCCTAGGCCTCTGTTATATACGTAAAATTTGGCATCTGTATGTAAAAGCATATACCCAAAAGCCAGTAGCACATAAGACGCTTTCACTCACATACCTTTTTTTTTGTCCCCACGGCCGATGCCCAGCAGGTCACCCAGGTTGACATCCCCCCAGAGAAATCCTTGCTCATTCTCTTATTGAGCTTCGAATAAGAGACCCGATTACACAGAGCCTCTAGTGTAGCATCTGAATGCCTGGTTCCTATATAATGAGTGCTGCACGGAGCGTCTTGATGATGAGTTGCAGGTTTACTTTGAGGATAACACCAAATTAATGGAATCTGCGAGCATGCTCGGGGTGGCAGGGAAGGCCAACATATGCAGTGTGGATGAAAGCGGACCTTTAGCATTGGGTTACCCTCCCACTCAGCATAAACGCCATGTAGGCCTGTTTAAAATGATGGCCCTTCCATGCTACCTTTACATCCTCCATAATCTCACATTGTTGATTCCAGACCGATGGTTGCAAAACCTCACCTTCTCGATCCATGTCAACCTTTGGGCTTACCAACCACCCAGCATAGCATGGTATAAGTGCTAACAATCAACATATGCTGGAGGTATGGCAATGATGGATCTCCAAATATACTACCAAGCCATATAACTACTAGTGATAAATGACTTGCTAACCGGAAGCTGAGATGACCCCTCATATAGGGCCTAACTGGTCCTATTTAACCTAGATAGTGTCATGGGTCTGCTCTATGGAGACCCATTCCCCACATGTCTCATTGAGGTGGCACAAGTGGTCTTCCTGACTTTGCAGGAGCACTGTGGTCCAACAGACCCCAAAGTGACATGGTCAAAGTCTTAGATATATCAACTTTGGGTGACATTTGGACTGGGAACCTCATTAAGGGGGTCATTAGGATTACGGTTTTTCCGCATCCTCCGGGCCGGCGGAAGTGTTCGCCGGCCTGGAGGATGCGAAAAACCGCTGCGGAGCCTTCAAAGACCCCCCCCGCCAGATTAGGATTGCTCGGGGGTCAGGAAGACCATCCACCGCTTTTCCGCTGCGGTCGCCTTACGACCGCAGCGGAAAAGCTCTAATATGAAGGCGGTGTCTAACAGACACAGCCAGCCATATTAGGATTGGGGTGAACAGATGCCTTTCCACGGCGGCTTCTACGCCGTGGAAAGGCATTCTGTGATTTCTTTGGGGGCCCGTTGCAGGCCCCCAGGGTTATGGGGGAGTGGGGGGTGCACATGGGGGGTACCTATGGTACCACCCTGCATTTGCATGCACAAAGTGGCAGGCACCGTTTGGTGCCTGCCGCTTTGTGCATGCAAATGCGAAGCATGCATTTTTAACATAGACCTCGATTGACCCGAAGTGCCGCTATCTCCGTCGCCCCAGGGACCACCCTTGGCACCCTGCAACCCTATCATTGAATTGATTATAACGGGAAATCGAACCCTGATTTTAAACCATTTACCTATTTGATGCACTTCCCGCCCGGTACCTCTGGGAACTCTAACTTGCCGAAGCGGGACCCCTCGGTCGCGGTTGTGACACATTCAGGTATCTGAAACCTTCAACCACTGAATGTGTTTTCCCCCTCCCCTCTAAGACCTGCATGATTTAATTAATACCCTATACGGAAGAAAAATATCGCTAGGATACCCTATGCCCTAAAAGGAACTCCTGGGATCTTCCCTGCTGTGAATCTCCCAACCTCTGAAAAAAACTTCCAATTTGGATTCTCTGAATTAGATCCCTGTCTGCCGAGAATTTCTTATCCATTGACACAGAGAACATTCTGTGATGTCCTTGAAGTCCACCAGACCGGAGACTTCCCTAACGTGAATAGAGTGTGCATGTTCCCACCCCCCGGTCCTCGTCGCCCTGATGAAGGTGCAGCCCAAATAGGCTCTGCATCGAAACGCACGTTGGCGTGATCTACATGGATGGCCTCTAGTGTTGTCGCTGTTAAAATATCCTGCCCACATTGTTTTGCCTCCATGTTATATTAGTCCTAGCAGCTTGAAAATCTGTTCCCTGCAGGCCCTAATGTACCCCCATGATCTTATGTGTATTAGTGCATGATTATAGTGAGGTAGTGTGAAAGTGAGTGTTTGCTGAATGAATGACTGTGGAAGCATGTGGGACATGAACTATGGATTGCTCTCTGTGAAGATTAACTGTGACTTGTTTTATATTTAATGTTTTATCCACTTTTGCACATTTGCCCTAAAGTCTGAACATGGATTCATTTTTGAGCCACTGCTTTATTAATAAACAAACTGTATTTTCATAAAAAGATGTACTGAAGTTGTGTGATGTACTATTGTTTCTGATACGTAGCTCTGTGTCCCCACCCCCATCATCATTAGGATCCCCCTCCCGGGACCTAGAAATCTACCCTGGCAGGGTACTTCTGTTCTATTCAGCTGTTCACTTCCCCTCTTTTTCCTGCCAACATCCTAATTATCCCACTGGCGAACCCCCTTCTATTCTATTAAAGTACACCAACTGTAACTGAATGGATGATGGACATGGACTGGTGCGCAATACCAGAGGAGCCCATTTATGTGGCAAGGGTTGACCTCCTAAACACAAAGTAATATGGGGGAAATAGCAGGATTATTATGGGCTTATGAGTTATATGAAGATTGCTCACATACATTTCTAGATGGAAGTTGAGGTGGAGTGAGAGGATTGGCAATGATAATGGTCAGATTCAGTGCTATTTTCTGTATGTTTTTAAAATTAATAAAACTGGTTGTAAAAAAAAAAGATCAACTGACTTCAATGGCACCTTGGCCTTGAATTTGCACAAGCAAAATTGAGTGGTATGATGCCTATTTTTGTTATTGCATCCTTAAGGACTAATGGCCAAGCTTGACTTCTTAACACTCAATTTTTCTGAATCCTTTGGAAGTCAAGTGAGAATTATACTTTATTCTTTATAAAAACAATGGGCCATATGTGTGAAAGTTAGTGTTCATGATTTCCAAATAGCGATTTTATAGAAATGAGATGTACGTAGGAGAGTATTCCACTAATAGTGATTTCTACAGATTTGCATTCACAAACTTGAAATATTCTATTTGGAAATCGCACAGATGCGATTTCTAAATAAGAAATCTCAATTAGGAAAAGTTGCATTCTGGGTGCAGAATGATGATGTAAGACCATAAAGTTTAGAAATACATCATGTGGACACAACCCAGACTCCTGGAGAGGTGCTGGAAGGAAGGGCTGCTCCTGTCTGACTTCCGGCAGTGAAAATCTAATTTCTGAAGAACACCCTGTCCAGGGAAGATGGGAACAAGGACCCTGGTAGCAGGAGCACAAAGTAAACTTTTTGAGAATGAGCTGGAGCTGTTAAAAGAAGAATGTGTGGCACACATGAAGCAGATTTTAGGGTAAACATAATTTTCTCTTCCTGAGGCCCAGAAAATTTATTATGGAACAGCATCCTGGAGAACGTCAACTCACTTGGTATCACCCAGAGAACCATACCAGAGATTAGGAAACTCTAGTATGACCTAAGGTCTCGCACCAAGAAGGCAAGCAGGATGGTTGAGCTTGTTCTTGCAATATTTGGTGGATCCCCCAAACATCCTCCTTCCACTTCAATAGAATCACTGATTGAGAAGACACTTGAACCTGAAAGTGTGGTGTGAGTGTCAGACATTGACCCCGCCAATCCTGCAGGCTCCAGCCAAGGTAAGAAATTTTTCTGTTAATTTCTTACCATACCATATTGTTTATAAGTCCTTAAGTACAACATCTCGCCTAACAAAACTCTGTGGAAATGTGTGCTTCACTTTGGCAGTGCATTCTGGGCGTTGAAATACATCTTTAGTTACATGGTGTACTGCATGCTCATAATTAAACTACACATATCTATATATAATCTCCATGTCACAAACATGAATCACATTTTCAACAATTTTACACAAAGTTATTAACCATTGTTTACAATAACTATATACATATTGTCCACAGATCACACCCAGGATGTCTCTGAAACTAGGAGGCTGATGATGCAATTGGCACATAAGTAGATATGGAGGACAGCGCAATTGCTACTCCTATGCCCAGTACTCCTAATCAAACTACTATGAGAGCAAATGTATCACCACTACTAGTCACTACTACCAGACCTCGAGGTAGGTGATGAGGAGATATCACAATGCAGGAACACAACTTCATCTGTGCGCAGACACCTTAGAGCCCAACCACTAACAGTCCACAATGATAATGTTTGTGATGACATGGTAGACGTTTTTTATAGATCTACTAAAGATATTGGTGAATTAACAATTCTACACTTTGGACCTCTTTTGATTCATTTTATCAAAGGACTGGACTGTTGTTCGTCCGCCATGTTGGGTATATTTTTGTTTTTATTTTTGGAAACGGGTTAGTCCGTTTTTTTGGATCTATGATAGGAACGTTACTACGTTTTGTTATTCCCGCGTTAGTTCAATCGGTACGTTTAAATAGTGGGCGCAACCACATCCGCGTTTTGACATCAGTGTCATTGTACGATGCGGCCGTTTGGAAGAAACACGCGGTAAGCACAGTGGTTAGGAGTTAGGGTAGCCTACCTTTAATTGAGGATCCATAAGGCTGAGGGCTAGATTCGTGTGCTGAATTATGCATGTCTGCAGTGGGTATAAGTGAATGCTTAGTGCCATTCTGTGATTACAGCGGACTTTCCCTTTGCCGGTTTTATAAAGTTTCTAAGGGAGGGTAAAATACTGAATGTATCGAGGTACTGCCTATAATACAACTTCTCTAGCTGGTTCTCAGTACAGGCGCTTATCGGCATGAAATACCGGGTGGATTGAGACACTCCCTATAATATAACATCTCAGTCCGATTCTTAGTAGAGGCGCTTTTTCCGTACGGGTTTGAATTAAACTGCGCTCTTTGTGGATTAATCAATGCACGATCTTTACCTAAAAATGCCCAGAATATCTATGACCTTAATGTTGATTCCCATCTGGACTGGCTTTTGGTCACAGAAACATGGCTAAAGCCTTGGTGTAATCCCGATCTAGCCATAGCCCTCCCACATAACTTTCTTATCCAACGTTTGGATAGACCTGAACAACGTGGAGGGGGCCTGGCGATCATCTACCGCAACACTATCAAGTGTTCATCTCAAGAACTGACGAATATTAAAGGAGCAGAAGCATTAGCATTCTCATTGGAGATCCATGACACCTTTGTCTTCTCTGGGGCCCTTATTTACCGCACTCCGGGTCCATCTTCGAAGTTCTTGGAAACAGTAGGTGATGCTCTGAGTGAACTAGCACTCAGATTTACCCACTTCTCAGTATTGGGTGATCTAAACCTGCACCTAGAGTCTCCTAATGACCCCGGAGTAGGTTGTTTTATGGAAATTATTGAAGTATTGGGACTTTCACTTATGAATCAGGAACCTACCCATCAGGCAGGACATTTATTAGACTGCATTTGTTCCAACTCTACTACTCTGAGAGTCAAACTCCCCCAGCCCTCAGATATGGACGGATCACCATTTTATTCCTTTTAATATTGTATGGAACTTGAAATCCATCACCAATCTCACAACGTGGATAAATAAAGTCTAAACTAAATCTACCCCTGATTGGAAATCTTTAACTAGTAGACCTGACATAATTAATAAGCTTAAAGACAATTTACCAGTTCTAACTGATCTTACCTCAACAGATAATCAGACTTTCTGTGATTGGATTGCTAGAGCAGGACTCCTGCTAAGTTCGCCCAGAAACAATAATTCTAAAACTAGCAGGACTAAAAAGAGTGCCCCTTGGTTCTCAATGACTCTGAAACTTGAACTAGGTGAGGTCAGAGTACTGGAACGAAGATGGCGCCGAAATTATGACGCCACCGCACGTAATATCTACATAGCAGCAAGACGGAAATACCATGCAGAAATAAAATCCGCAAAAAAAACCCACTATCTACAGGCCTTATCTATGGCAGGTCAGGAACAAAAAGCAATTTTCAAGATTGTTAAGGATTTTATGAATCCTTCAACTTTATCGCAGGAGATTCCACCATCCCAAGATCTCTGTAATGCGATATCCAATTATTTCGATAACAAGATTCTTGCCATTGTGAAGACCTTTCCACCAGGAGTAATAGCAACTGCGGAAACTGAACAGTTTGGTGAGATGACGACTCTCCCCTGCTTTGAGGAGTTTGCCCCAGTGACCCTTGAGGAAACCTCTAAGGCTATCTTGGCTTGTAAATCAGGATCCCCTTTCGATCCCTGTCCCCCCCGGTGTTACATATTCTAGTTGAGATGGTTAATCCTATAATCAACAGGATTATTAATTCCTATTTAGCTACGGCAAGCATTCCTAATGATTGGAAGCTTGCAGCTGTCAAGCCACTCCAAAAAAAAGCACTGGCTGATCCCACCACCCTTTCCAATCTGCGGCCCATTTCCTTGCTACCTGTCCTGTTTAAACTGACTGAAAAGTTTGTCAATAGCCAACTGACTAACTTTTTGGAGAAGAATAACATTCTCCACCCTAATCAGTCAGGATTTCGGTCAGAACATTCTACCGAGATGGCTCTGCTCTTCACCGCAGAAACCTTACAGGCAGCAATGGACCAAGGAAAGAAGGCTGTCCTTATCCTACTCGACCTGTCGGCAGCCTTCAATACGGTCTCACATAACATCTTAGTGGACCGGTTGGCTGCCGCAGGAGTAGGAGGTCAGGTCTTGGCATGGCTCAGGAACTTCCTTAGCAATAGACGCCAAGTGACAGTGCTAGGCCAATATCAGTCTGAAGCCAAAGACGTCAGCTATGGGGTCCCTCAGGGCTCAAGTTTGAGCCCTGTTCTTTTCAACTTATACATGGTACCCCTTGTGAAACTGATCGCGTCATTCCAGATCAGTTCCATCTCATACGCTGACGACACTCAGCTCATACTGGTGCTGGATAGAGAACGACCAGGCGCAGAGGAAAATCTCAAGGAGTGTCTGGCAGCTACCTTTAGATGGATGACCAACAACCATCTAAAGTGCAACACCGGTAAAACAGAAATCCTACCAGTCGGGAGCCATAACTTGTTTTCCCCAAAAATGTGTTGGCCAAAGGAGGCAGAAGATCCCCCCAACACAATTGCATCTGCCAGCAACCTGGGCATTAAATTCGATAATCAACTATCTTTTAAGCCTCAGGCTATAGCAGTGGCAGGCATGTGCTTTCAGATCATCAAAGCACTGAGGAAGTTTTTCGATCTACTTCCGTTATCAGCGAGGAAAACAGTCGCAGTGGCCTTAATAAGTTCTAGGCTTGACTATTGTAATGGAGTATATGCTGGAGCCAACAAAAGCGTTCTCCATAGGCTACAAATGGTCCAAAATGCGGCAGCCCGCCTCGTGCTACGCTGGCCTCGGAGGTCGTCAGCCTCAGCAGCACTCAACATTCTCCATTGGCTGCCTGTAAGTAAAAGAATTCTGTTTAAAATTCTTTTAATTACCTTTAGGGCATTTCACCAGCGTGGCCCAAAATATTTACTCAATGGGTTTAAAAGATATCATCCGACGCGTTGCCTGAGGTCTGATAGTCAGAACCTACTTACTCCCTCTCGGTTCAAGCTGGCCACAAAAGGGGGTAAATCCCTTTTTGTATTGGGCACCAAGGCCTGGAATAAGCTTCCTCTTTTTTTACGTACATTCTCCCAAGAAGCCCCTTTCAGGAAGGCATTAAAAACTTGGATCTTCTCTTTGCCCGATGCTACATGTAGGACTTTGGTGTAACTGTGGTGTAGAATGCAGGACATCCTTTCCCTCCAACTCTTCCACCTGAGTTGTGTGAGCGCCAAGATACTCCTTGGAGTGAAAGCTGCACGTTAGAAATGTCTTTTACATTACATTACATCTTTTAAGAGGAGTTTCTATAGCGACATACATTTTATTGAACTTAGGTGCCTTGTAAACATTCTTTTATGTACAGCGTAGGCATAGTGATTCATGCACAATGAAGTTCTCTAATGTATTTACCCTCACATAAGTTCATTGTGGATTGGGGTAAAGGAGAAATACAGTCAGAGTAGTACTCATGAGATAGATTCATCGCCTCTGATAATTAATTGGAAAATAATTGGTGGATTGTGAGGCAGACTGTTCTCATTGTATTCTTATTTTCTCTCCAGATAGCCTCTATCTATTGTATTCTCTTTTACGAACTTCATCAAATAGATAAAAGGAGGAAAGGAGAATCTATACAAATGACTTGACATTATGAGGTTAGTCTACTATCATTAGGGATCTCACTTCATTTTATCTAATATGAGTGTGGATATTGATGAGGCGTTGTTGTTTCTTTTTTTACAGCCGCTTTCCCTATGTCATCCGTAATTTTTGAAGAAGCGAATCGAACTAGAAATCCACCTCTATATTTCAACCCACTCAATTTTGGGTGATTATATGAACTGACAGCTAACACATGTTTCTTACGTTGGGGTACAGGGCTAACTGAGTCTACATACATTTGTTCCATATATTCCAGGTTATTGAATTGACGCTCTGGTGAATGCCTAACAGACACTCAGCGCAACTTAGACTTTGTTCTGCTATTTGTACTAGACTTGTGAATTGTAGGTGTTAAATGTATTTGTTTCACACTGGGTTTTTGGTTATGATTTTTTTAAACAATGTCCATAGGGATAGAGAGCACTAAACATTTCATGACGGTCTCTCTGTTTGGATTAGTCTTTCTATAAATGAACTTAGAAAACTTTTTGAATAGAAGTTTTTCACTTTATGTATATCAATATAAATAGAGATAGATGTGTGTTTTAAGGTTTGTTGAACTGTACTGATTGGTGCTCCGCTCATTTCTGCACGTGGCCAAACAAATGAAATGAAAGTAATAGATTTATTGTATTGCTTTATCAAAAATGATAATTTTGTAGATACCTGTGTTTTTAAACGTTATTATTACATTTATAGGTCCCCTGATGTTCTGTTATATCTGCAGTGGTCCTGAGGAAAGTGGTGCCTAACACACGCATTCCACCGAAACGCGCGTCGACCCAGTGCCGAGTCTCTAAATTTCTTTTCATTTTTGGAGACCCGTAATGTTGACAGGAGAAAAGATGTTTTTCCCTGACCATTATCCTCTATCATTTTCAGATATTATATGTTGAGAGTTGTATGGGAGTGAATGTTTTTGTATGATTGGAGTGGCTGTACTGGTATGCAATCAGGAGGACGCTTAGTAATGTTATTGTATAAATTGTAGGATTTTGTTCTATAATTGTCTTGATTAAATAAGAAAATGTACCAAAGATACTAGTGTACTGTAAAAAAATGAATTCTTAAATTGCAAAAAGTTACTTTCTAATTATAAAAAATGACATGCTATAAAATAATAAAAAAATAAAAAAATAATATATTAAAATTTTGATATACAAATAAGTTTTGTGGTCACTGGTATATCTGAAAAATTGTTGGTCAATGAGGGAAATATTGTGATAATGACATGGCAGACAGTTCTCCATTGTTTGGTGGTCTGGAATAATCCATCATCACAGTACAGTGTCTGCAAGTCAAACAGATAAAAACTGTTATTAGGCATCTGCGAAGCATGTCACGGTCAATGCTGCAATTGCATAAAGGACAAGACCGTTGGATTACTGCCTTGGAGAAGGAGCAACATCTGCAAAGCCACAGGCACAAGCAGCACATGGCACACTATGATGCTTTCACTATATCTATCAATCAACTGGCCGTAGCTACAACCACTATTGCCAAGAATACTGCCAATATACAAAATGATTTAGGGCACGGCTTCCAAGATTTTACTCTCAGGCTGGTCCAGGTGACCACAGCCCTGAAAAACATAAAGACACATAATCTTTCTGTCCCCACCATGTTGCTACCACCTGAAAGTGAAGACTGCCCTAGCCTCAGTGCCACATCTGTGCCAGATGGATGCTGTGCCAGACAAACACGCCAACACACATCTGTAACAGATATATCCCCACCTGAACAGCCAAGTCCTGCTGTGATGGCAACCAACACCACAGGCTGTAAAAAATGACTTTTGTACACACTCAGATGCATGCCAATAATTTTTATGTTTGTGTTTTCAAACTTTGTTGCTTTGTTGAAAATAACATCCTATAAGGATACAGTTGAGGATGAAGAATGACAATGTTACAAATTTAAAAAACAGGTTGACTTTCAGTCATGCGCAAAACATTACCATCATGTGTGTTGTCTATTTCTTAGATGTGGTCATCGTTCTCACCTTAAAAATAGTTGTTGGTGATATCTGTGCATTGAGCTCGACCCTCTCCTGAACTTGTCCTGTCCTGCTGAATCTATAGTGGTGGTAGTTCATCAGTCTGATTCTGGCTCTATGTTCATGTTTGGCAGACCCTTCCTCATGGCTATGTTGTGGAGAATGGCACTCGTAGCAATCCTTTTGCAACAGGTCGCTGGTCTGTATAGTAGTGCTCCACCACTTTTGTGGAGACTTCTCGAGACATCAGTACTCCATAGATACGTTCAATTATTGATCCCATTGTCTTATGCGCCCAGTTGTACTGCTTTTTCGCTTCTGGTTCTTTGATGGAGGTATGTGTCAGTAACCAAGGCTGCAAAGCCATTAATGCTATAAAAATGATTTAACCAATGTTATACAAACTATTGGAGTCTGAGAATATTACATATACTATTCCCATTGTAGTTTATGATACAGTAGGAAAAGGGTTGGACCTCGGAGGGCTAAGATTTACGATTCCGACTCCAGTCAGTGCACCAGTAGGGAAAGGGTTGGACTTTGGATGGGTGATATTTACTAGTCCCACTCAAGTCTAAGAAAGAGTAGGAAAGTTCAGGACTTTGGAGGAGGTAAATGTACAAACAGTAGGGAAAGTGTTGGATTTCAAAGGGGTGAAATTTACTATTCCCACTCCTAACAAAACAACAGTAGGGAAAGTGTTATACTTCGGAGGGTTAAAATGTACTATTACCACTCCAATCTGTGTAACAGTAGGGAAAGCGTTAGACTTCAAAGGGGTGATATTTACTATTCACACTCCAAGCAACACAACAGCAGGGAAAGTGTAGAACTTCAGAGGGGTTAAATTTACTTTTCTCACTCCAAACAGGGCAACAGTAGGGTAAACATTGGATTTCACCGGGGTAAAATTTACTATTCCTACTCCAGTCTCTGTGTCATGACACTGTGATTCCCAAGTCCATGGTAAGCTTAGAACACCCTTTCAGGAAACCCACCCCTGTCCCGTGCATCCAGCACTCCTGTACCTAGAAAGGAAAAAAGGATTAGTAAGTAAAAAACCGTGAAATATAATGATGGTTGTTTTATTTAAAACTGAAGATCTTATGTTTATAATCAGTTCTGAAACTGTTGTGTGGTTCTTATGTTTGGTGATTAGTTAGAACTGTCTAAAAGGTATTCTGTGTAGGCAATTGAAAACAGAAAGAAAAGACGCGCTTTGAAATCTGCACGCATCTTTTTGGTGCAAGAGAAAACAAAGACGCGCTTTGGAATCAGCACGCATCTTTTTGGTGCGCAGTTACGGATTATGCATGCTCCGTTCTCGGAGCGCTCGCCAGAGTTGGGTGTGGCACGCTACTGACATCCGACGTCCTAGGGTGTGGCTAGATTATAAAAGCCGCGCCCAGGCTTCCAGAAGGCGCTTGGTCTTCGGAGCATCCTGGGAGCAGCACCTTCTTCGAAGAGCTCGCGTACTTCGCCAAGGCCCACGGACTGAGTCAGCCTTCTGTATTTGTCATCGGACAGAGCCAGCCATCTGTATTTGTCATCGGACAGAGCCAGCCATCTGTATTTGTCATCGGACAACTCAAAGTTAAGTACAATTTCTCATTGCTCGTCAAGGCGCCCATCGCTAGCATCTTCAAGACTTTTTTGGACATTTTGGTTAAAAGACATTCGATGGGAATTTCTGGTTAACCCTTGAGAACCTTTGCAAACCAAGTCAAAGACTAATTCAGACATGAATGTTTAATGTTTTGAAATATTTGCAATAGTAGTATTTTGATGTGTAGAAAATGTTTAGTCTTCACTGAATTTTCTAAAGTTTCAGCCGGGATAACAAGCTTTAGTAGTGAACTGAAAACTGCTAAACCTTACTGGAGAAGTCGTGATTTAATCTACGAGCTGGGATAAGAAGTGAGTAAGATTAATTCAAGGTTATTTTACAGGGAAAGAGTGTTTTAAAGAAAAGTGCAAATAAGAGTGTTATTTTCTCCATAGAATCTTTAAAACCAAGTCTGGGGGCGGACAAGTCAACCACCTTCAACTACAAACATCTCAACCCTTGAACACACATCACGACAACGACTTCCTGGACGCGAAGACCTATCAAGTAGTTCGCAGGTAGGAGACTGCTTATGTAAAGTCTAGAAAGAGTTAGAGAAGTGGGATAAGAGGTTAGAAGAAAAAGGACATCTGTTAAAGACAACTCTTTGGTATATTTTCAGGTCGACTACTAATCAACAAGTAGCGTCAGATCCGGCCTCTCTCCCTGACTGCTACCCAACATCCTAGTGTATTGTTAAGGATCACTGGCTGAAAAGGTAGGGTTTTGGGGGATTGGTTCATAGCGTCTCTGCAAAACCGACCAAGCACCTTACAGGTAAGGCTGGAGCTCAGCTCAGGTAAGAGTGCTTGATCATATCTGACAGAAGACCAAGCCCACGGTGAAGTTTTGCCCAGACGCTATGGATGAATCCCACCAATTCACGTTGCAGGATTTAGCTGCAGTACTATTAGAAATAAGGGCAGAAAACGCAGAGTTAAGGAAGGATTTAACTGCAGTTCAGAATAGGTTACAAGCACCGAGTCCTCAGACTTGGACTTTTACTTCAGATAAAAAATCTTTTTTAAAACCACCAACCTTCCAACCCACTATGCATACGCTGTATAGTGGAGATTCTCCTTCTGCTACGTCAGGTAGTGCTCAAATTCAGGTGGTTACTCCTGTGTCAGTACCGTTAGCACCACCCGAGAGGTTTTATGGGGATAGCAACAAGTTCACTATCTTCTTGAATCAGTGTCAATTGCATTTTGTAGCAAAACCCACAGCATTTCCCGATGACTCTTCTAAAGTGGCATTTGTCTTGTCATATCTGGGTGGAGATGCTGCATTATGGTCTGTACCCTATGTAGAAAGGAATGACCCAATGTTAACTGATTTTAGGAGATTCAAAAGGGCAATGAAGAAATTGTTTGCCAAACATGTTTTTGTGCAATCTGCGGATTATGAGTTGCTAAACTTAAAGCAAGGGTCTTCAGATCTTCTGCATTATATTTCAATCTTTAACCGGCTGGTTATTGAAGCAGAGTGGCCTGAGGAGAAACGTGTATCATTGTTTTATCGTGGTTTGCGCGATGATTTAAAAGATATGGTAACACAAATTTTAGATCCACCTACAGATTGTGAGGAGTTCATAGACCTGGTTGTAAAATTAAATCACAGAATTTCAGAAAGAAAGAGGGAAAGGGGGAAATCAGATTTTAGGATGATGGTCTTCAAAGAAAAAGGGAATGTTAGAACCGAATCTTCTCCTTCTAAACTCGATCCAGTAGAGCCAATGCAGATAGGCACGATTAGAGGACCTCTCACTAAAGATGAGAGAGAGAAGCGCCGAAAACTGAACCAATGTATGTACTGTGGGAAAACCGGGCATTTCATAAAAGATTGTCCAACACGTCCTGTAAGGCCTAAAACCAGGAACTCTGAGGTTGCTACTATGCAACAGTCGGAAAACTAGCTCTCTCGGTAGATACAGAGGTCGATCTATCGAGTTCACCCATCACTTTGGCCTCCTTAACTCCAACTGCTTCTCATTGCCATCTCAGTATGCGTATTCTTCTTCAGTCTCAATTGAATAAAGAACGATCCTGGTCCATAGATGCCTTAATTGATTCCGGGGCTACTGGAAATTTTATTGACACAAAATTATTTCAGAAGTTGGGTCTAGAACAAATAGTTAAGGACTCACCAGAAATAGTCAGGGCAGTGGACGGAAAGGAACTCACTTCAGGGCTTATACAGTACCACACCGAAGTTCTAAAAATGACTTGTGCAGAGAAACACATAGAAGAAATAACTTTTGACATAATTGATGCTCCTCAATTTGGTTTGATTTTGGGTATACCCTGGTTAGTTTTACACAACCCATATATTGATTGGACAAACAGGAGCATTTTATTTAAATCTGATTACTGTCATGCTAAGTGTTTCAAACAATTCCCAGGTTCAGAATTGTTAATCCAAGGATATGACTTTCCTAAAAAATCCAAAAGTGTTCTAGTGGTTGCAGGGGTCCCAGAAGAATATCAGGATTTGGTGGATGTTTTTGACAAGAAAAAGGCAGAAACTTTACCTCCGCACAGAGACTTTGATTGTCAGATAGATCTAGTCCCCGGGGCTTCCTTGCCCTGTAGTCGAATTTACGCTTTAACTGAAAAAGAGAATGAACATCTACGCAATTATCTGGATGAATACTTGGCAAATGGGTTCATCCGACATTCTAAGTCTCCGGTCTCTTCTCCTCTCTTCTTTATCCCGAAGAAGGGAGGAGAATTGCGAACCTGCATCGACTATCGTGCCATTAACAACGTTACAGTTAAGAATCGATATCCCTTACCTTTGATTCCGACTTTACTCGATCAGATCAAAGATGCCACCATTTATACTAAACTGGACCTACGAGGAGCATACCATTTGGTGCGAGTTCGAGAGGGCGACGAATGGAAAACGGCCTTTAGAACTAAATTCGTTTTATATGAATACCAGGTAATGCCCTTCGGACTCTGCAATGCTCCAGCAGCATTCCAGTTTTTTATAAATGAGGTCTTGAGAGATTTTTTGGATATTTGTTGTATTGTATACATTGACGACATCCTAATTTACTCAAAAAATCCTTCTGAGCATGTAAAGCAAGTACGAGCCATTCTTCAACAGCTTTTACAAAATTCCTTGTTTGTCAAACTTGAAAAAAGTTTGTTCCATGTGACCACAGTGGACTTCCTGGGGTACATTCTTAGTCCGGCTGGAATAGAAATGGATCCAAAAAAGGTTACTGCAATAACCGAATGGCCTAGTCCCTCTTCTGTAAAGCAGATACAGAGTTTTCTAGGTTTTGCGAATTTTTATAGGCGTTTTATTAAGGACTTTTCCCAAAAGGTTACGCCTATCACAAAACTACTACGCAAGAATACAAAATTTGAATGGACCTCAGAAAGTGAACAAGCTTTTCAGGATTTAAAAGAACAGTTTGTGACAGCCCCAGTTCTAAAACATCCTGACCCTTCCCAGCCATTTATAGTAGAAGCTGATGCTTCACAATTTGCAATAGGAGGGATCCTGTCTCAGAGAAATACAAAAACTGGGCAGTTACACCCCATTGCATACTATTCCAGAAAATTAACCCCTCCTGAACAGAACTATGCAATTGCAGATCGAGAACTATTGGCCATAAAAGCTGTGTTCAAAGAATGGCGACACTACTTGCTAGGGGCTCGACATCCGGTGACCATATATACAGATCACAGGAACCTACAGACACTTAGATCCGCTAAAGCCTTGACTCCTCGCCAGCTACGTTGGACATTGTTTTTTAATGATTATGATTTCATTATAACTTATCGTCCAGGTAAAGACAATAACAAGGCTGATGCCTTGTCCAGAATAGGTGTAAGTGATGACCTAAACATACAAAAAGAAAAGTTACATCCAATAATTTCTGAGGATAGGTTTCTGGTTGGTCTTGTCAACTCTGATGTTCTGCCCGACATAGAGAAGGCTTTACAAATTCACACTGAGGAAGAATGGAATAAGCTTTACCCTTTGTTGCAATGGAAAAATAACATGCTATTTATGAATGACCAAGTGTTTGTTCCCAATGAAATATTACAGGAAAAAGTAATGCAGAATTATCATGATTCTATGTTAACGATCCACCCAGGGGTTACTAAGATGTATCAGCTCATAAAAAGACACTTTTGGTGGCAGAACATGTTAGTGGACATTCAGAGATTTGTACAAACATGCGCAGTTTGCAGTAGGAACAAAGCGGTTCATAAATCTCCATCTGGATTACTTATGCCTTTGCCAGTTCCTCCCCAGCCTTGGCATACTGTGTCATTAGATTTCATTGTAGAATTGCCTCGCACCACCTCCGGGTTTACCACCATTCTCACAGTAGTAGATCACTTCTCTAGATATGCTCATTTCATCCCATTAAAGAAGCTTCCTACTGCTTGGGAATTAGCACACATTTTTGTCACAAACATTGTAAGGTTACATGGAATTCCATCTGTGGTGTTATCTGATAGAGGTTCACAGTTTGTGTCACATTTTTGGCAAGGCCTGGGAAAATCTCTGAAAATGGAAATACGCATGTCATCCAGTTACCATCCACAAACTGATGGTCTAACTGAACGCACAAATCAGACAGTGGAACAGTTCCTGCGGTGTTTACTAACCACTCATGATCAAGAATGGTCAGATATCATTTGGGCCGCAGAATTCGCTTATAACAATTCAAATCATTCTTCAACCGGTATGTCACCCTTTTTCTGTGCTCATGGTTTCCACCCAAAAGATATGCTAGGCATAGATAGAAAGATCTCTGATACACCAGCAGTCACTGATTTTGTAGATAATCTAGTTTCTATCCAACAAGAAGCTCAGCAGCAACTGGTACATGCAAAAGAAGTTCAGAAGAAATTTGCTGATAAACATCGAACTAAACAGCCTGAATATTCAGTGGGAGACAGTGTTTGGTTAGCCACAAGGAATCTAAGACTAAAAGATCATAAGACATTCCGTCCTCGATTCATTGGTCCTTTCCCAATAGAAAAAATTGTCAATCCAGTTAGTATGAAGTTGAAACTACCTAGTTCATATCGTATCCATCCAGTCTTTCATGTTTCATTACTGAAACCTTGTGATCCTGACACTCGAAATCTTGTCCATCCTCCTGCAATTGAGGTAGAGGGTGATTTGGAATACGAGGTGAAGGCAGTTTTAGACTCCAAAAGAAGAAAAGGCAAATTGTATTACTTGGTGGACTGGAAGGGCTACGGTCCTGAAGAGCGCTCTTGGGAGCCCTTAGAAAACTTGAAAAACTCTCCCAAAATCTTGAAAACATTTCATAATCGATTCCCAGACAAACCGAAGCCAATTCCAATGGTTTTAGGGGGGATTCTACGGGGAGGGTACTGTCATGACACTGTGATTCCCAAGTCCATGGTAAGCTTAGAACACCCTTTCAGGAAACCCACCCCTGTCCCGTGCATCCAGCACTCCTGTACCTAGAAAGGAAAAAAGGATTAGTAAGTAAAAAAACGTGAAATATAATGATGGTTGTTTTATTTAAAACTGAAGATCTTATGTTTATAATCAGTTCTGAAACTGTTGTGTGGTTCTTATGTTTGGTGATTAGTTAGAACTGTCTAAAAGGTATTCTGTGTAGGCAATTGAAAACAGAAAGAAAAGACGCGCTTTGAAATCTGCACGCATCTTTTTGGTGCAAGAGAAAACAAAGACGCGCTTTGGAATCAGCACGCATCTTTTTGGTGCGCAGTTACGGATTATGCATGCTCCGTTCTCGGAGCGCTCGCCAGAGTTGGGTGTGGCACGCTACTGACATCCGACGTCCTAGGGTGTGGCTAGATTATAAAAGCCGCGCCCAGGCTTCCAGAAGGCGCTTGGTCTTCGGAGCATCCTGGGAGCAGCACCTTCTTCGAAGAGCTCGCGTACTTCGCCAAGGCCCACGGACTGAGTCAGCCTTCTGTATTTGTCATCGGACAGAGCCAGCCATCTGTATTTGTCATCGGACAGAGCCAGCCATCTGTATTTGTCATCGGACAACTCAAAGTTAAGTACAATTTCTCATTGCTCGTCAAGGCGCCCATCGCTAGCATCTTCAAGACTTTTTTGGACATTTTGGTTAAAAGACATTCGATGGGAATTTCTGGTTAACCCTTGAGAACCTTTGCAAACCAAGTCAAAGACTAATTCAGACATGAATGTTTAATGTTTTGAAATATTTGCAATAGTATTATTTTGATGTGTAGAAAATGTTTAGTCTTCACTGAATTTTCTAAAGTTTCAGCCGGGATAACAAGCTTTAGTAGTGAACTGAAAACTGCTAAACCTTACTGGAGAAGTCGTGATTTAATCTACGAGCTGGGATAAGAAGTGAGTAAGATTAATTCAAGGTTATTTTACAGGGAAAGAGTGTTTTAAAGAAAAGTGCAAATAAGAGTGTTATTTTCTCCATAGAATCTTTAAAACCAAGTCTGGGGGCGGACAAGTCAACCACCTTCAACTACAAACATCTCAACCCTTGAACACACATCACGACAACGACTTCCTGGACGCGAAGACCTATCAAGTAGTTCGCAGGTAGGAGACTGCTTATGTAAAGTCTAGAAAGAGTTAGAGAAGTGAGATAAGAGGTTAGAAGAAAAAGGACATCTGTTAAAGACAACTCTTTGGTATATTTTCAGGTCGACTACTAATCAACAAGTAGCGTCAGATCCGGCCTCTCTCCCTGACTGCTACCCAACATCCTAGTGTATTGTTAAGGATCACTGGCTGAAAAGGTAGGGTTTTGGGGGATTGGTTCATAGCGTCTCTGCAAAACCGACCAAGCACCTTACAGGTAAGGCTGGAGCTCAGCTCAGGTAAGAGTGCTTGATCATATCTGACACTCTGCAACATTAAGGAAAGCATTGGATTTTGGAGGAGGGAAATTTACTATTCACACTCCACTCAGCGCAACAGGAGGTAAAGTTTTGACCTTTGGAGGGGTAAAATTTACTATTCCCACTCCAGTCTACACAACAGAAAAGAAAGCATTGAATTTCGGAGCAGAGAAAATTGCTATTCCCACTCTAAACAGTGCAATGGTAGGGAAAGTGTTAACTCCTAAGAGGTGAATTTTACTAATCCACCAACAGTCTAATGGCCTTAATATGACGTTTTGCGGTGTGTGAGCAGGCCGCCACGCCAGTGCCCGTCACTGCCAGATCCATAATTAAACCGCCCGTCTGATGCCAACTGGAATCCAAGTTGGGTGGTCCTGTGGCGACTGGCCCACTGTGGTGCCTGCTTAAAGACTCATAGAGAGCCATAACAGGCACTGCCCATTGCAAGTTCCTGCAGGGCAAGGACTGTGAAGTACATGCCCTGCAGGAACTAGGGATGCATGCAGACAGGGGTTCACACCATGTGCCCCCTCCATGCATCCCCTGGTGCAGAGGCAACAGGGGGCACTGTAGTGCCCATCTGTTTCCTCGTCACCATTCTTTTCTTGGTGGGCTTACCGCCATGAAAACGGTGGCAGAGAGGAAACTCATAATATGCTTGGCAGCCTAAAGACCTTCGCAGCACCGCCAGGGATCTCTGGGCCTGCCTAATTCACAGAACTAACTTAAGACAACATCCTAAACTTACTACCATTTTGGTATTCACAGATGGCACTTACTCATTTTGGTATTCACAGAAGGCACTTATTTTATTTTTATTTTTATTTTTTATTTACTTGAGTTTTATATAGCGCTGGCTAGACCCAGAGGTATCAGAGCGCTTTACATAAGGACACAGCGAGTTACAAAAGTTTCACAGAAGTTACATAATGAATAAATAAACAAAACAGGAGTAAATTAGTGAACACGAAAGTCAGGATAGGAGAGACCAGGGGCAGCAGTTAATCCACAGGAAGGAGACAGCAGCGGGAAAGAAAACAAGACAAATGTCCGTGATTCGGCTGGGTAGGTGACGGTCATAGCGATGTGCCAGGGCCAATCTCCCCTATAGCTGTCGGTGGAGCTCCACCGGGAAGCGGCCATGTATGTGTTTAGGGCTCCGCCAGAGAAGAGTGAGGATCAGGAGGGGATCAGAAGGATAAATAAACAATACAGGACTAAATTAGCAAACGCGAAAATCAGGATAGGAAAGACCAGGGACAGCAGGTGATCCATCAGGCAGGAGACAGCAGCGGGGAAAAAAACAAGACGAATGTCCGTGATCCGGCTGGGTAGGTGACGGCCATAGCGGTGTGCCAGGGCCAATCTCCCCTACAGCTGTCTGTGCAGCTCCACCAGAAAGCGGCCATGTATTCACAGAAGTTAGGAGTCCTAACTTTAGGACTCCTAAATGCCTTCTGTGAATACCGAAAGTCTTAAAGTTAGGATTTTTCTCAGTTTAGGAGTAGTAAAAATAAGACTCCTAACTTTAGGACTCCTAAACTGGGAAAAATCCTAACTTTAAGACTTTCGGTATTCACAGAAGGCATTTAGGAGTCCTAAAGTCAGGAGTCCTAACTTTACTACTCCTATACTGAGTAAAATCCTAACTTTAAGGCTTTCGGTATTCACAGAAGGCATTTAGGAGTCCTAAAGTTAGGACTCCTAACTTATGTGAATACCGAAATGAGTAAGTGCCTTCTGTGAATACCAAAATGAGTAAGTGCCTTCTGTGAATACCAAAATGGAAGTAAGTTTAGGATTTTGTCTTAAGTTAGTTCTGTGAATTGGGCCCTCTGATTTCTGGCGATTGCAGTGGTGCCAATGCGGGCCGACTGCCCAAGTCGTAATGGGGCAGTTGGACCACCATAGTCATAAGAAAGCCCTACGCAAGATTAGGTAAAGTATTTATCTTCAAACACATTAAATATTTATGAATAACCCTATGAATGTAGAAACAATACTAAAGTTTAATAAAAAATATGTATTAACAGTATATATTTTGGGCCCGATTCACAGAACTAACTGAAGACAAAATCCTAAATTACCTACCATTTTGGTATTCACAGAATCAAGGTTCGTCTCTTTCTGGGAAAAATCCGGATGTTGTGGAGACGAAGCCAGAAAAAAAAAAAAATATATATATATATATATATATATATATATATATATATATATATATATATTCCAACGTAGAGTTTTAGCCCTTAGTGGAAGAAGCCACAAGAATAGTAAAGTTTGGATCCATCTCTTTTAGGAGCAGCTGCAACAGGAGACGCAGGGAGAACAGTCACCATCTGCTCGTGTACAGCCAGACCTGTTTCGGGAGTCTATCCCTTCTTCAATGGCTCCTGCTTGGCAATGATGATGCAGTATGCACCTGTGATTATTAAAGCCTGCCTCCAAGGGCGTGGTCAGATGAAATGGCCTTGTGGGTCTTATAGTGCATATACAATTTACCTCGTGTGAGTTCATCACTGTGGCAGTTAATAAAATGTACGATTAAAACCCATGTGGGCTGGTGAGCATTTGGCTCTGGGTGTCCTCTTGTCTGTGGTCAGCTGCTTCTGGACACCACTCCCCCGTATACTGATCGCACCGTTGGGCGCCATCACGGGTTGTGCAGCCCCCTCCTGGAGCCCTTGATGGCCCTGGGGACCAACACCCCTTAGGGCCGGCTCCTGCAGTGTCCTGGGGTGCCCACCCCCAGGACAGTGCTGTTTGCTATGGCAGGGTGGGAGCTGTTGTGCTCCCGCCCTGTCATAGCAAACTGTGGTTTGGATTTTGGAAGAGAGCAGGTTTCTTCCAAAATCCAAACCAGATTGATTTCCACATGGGGAGCTGCATGTCAGCAGCTCCCCATGTGGAAAAGCAATGACGGGTCCTGCAGGAGGCTGGGAGCCGGCTGGGACTGTGGGGGCATTGGGGCTCCCCCCACGGAACCCAACAAGAGACCATACACCAGGGGATGGGGTCCCCGGGGCAAGGCGTGGCTCCCCATAATATATATATATATTTTTTAAACATGCAAAGGCCGGCCCCAGGGGATGGGGTCCCTGGTCCATAAATGGCATGAGGAGGGGGGCCACGCAGCCCTCTCCAACAATATTTTTAAAAAAATAAACACTAGCCATGCCCCAGGGGATGGGGTCCCCGGAGCCAAAAATGGCCTCAGGAGGGGGCCACGTGGCCCCCTTCCATTTAAAAAAAATAGTGGTCAGGCCCTAGGCCCATAAAATAGGAAAAGGAAGGGGGGCCACACAGCTCCCCTTCTTACAAAAAATGTATTTAAAAAAAGACCAGCATCGTCGAGGCCCTGACCCCTCCCAGAAACACTCTGCAAACGTGCCCTGTGGCGTGTTTTAAGTTGGGGAGTTAATTCCCCTTCAAAACTAGGGTCCCTGGGGTGGCCAACTAGCCCACCAGGTACCTCCAGTAAGCTCCACAGGGTTTCGTTGCAGAGAGGTGGTGCTTACTGGAGGTCCCTGGTGGGCTAATTGGACCGCAGGGACCCTCAGGATTCAGGGGAATTAAATCCCCCAACTTAAACGCGCCACAGGGTGCATTTGCACAGTGGTGAACGAAGGGGGCGGGCCTGAGGTGACATGTGTGTAAACACACCCTGTGGCACGTTTTAAGTTGGGGGATTAATGCTTCTTCAATCCTGAGGGTCCCTGGGGGCCAACTAGCCCACCAGGTACCTCCAGTAAGCGCCACTGCGCTGCGTTGCAGGGAGGTGGTTCAGAACATACCCCTTTTTACACTTCTCTGCAACGCAGCTCTGGGGCACTTACTGGAGGTACCTGGTGGGCTAGTTGGACCCCAGGGACCCTCAGTATTCAAGGGAACTTAATCTCCCAACTTAAAACACGCCAGGGGGTGCGTTTACAGAGTGGTGGAGAAAGGGGGCATGGCCTTTGTCTAGCTATCAATAATCCCACTGCGTGGGGCTTACTGGAGGTAAAAGGTAGGCTAGTTGGCCCCTAAAGAACCCCCAGCAGTGAAGGGGACTTCAATCCTCAACCAAGAGCATGCCAGGGAGCGTGTTTGTAGAGTGGTGGTCAAAGTGGGCGTGGCCTGGTACGAGTACTTACCAGTGCTGCTGTGTGGGACTGACTGGAGGTAATAGTTTGGGAAGCTGGCCCCCCAAGGATGTCCTTGGGGGCCAACTACCCCTCCTGTAACCTCCAGTAAGATCCCACACTGTGAGATTGCTAAGACGTCCTCAGAGGCCATGGCCCCCTTTCTCTACCACTCTGCAAACGTGTCTCGTGGCAGACTACGGGATGGGGGATGAAGTCCAATTTAGTCCTGAGGGAGTTTGGGGGCCAAGAATCCCTCCTGGTACGTCCTACGCAGCCAAATTCCTGAGAGTTGGTTTGACGCCCAGCACCTTTTCTCCAGCACTCTGCATATGTGATTACTAGTTAAAGTAGCATATTTCTGCACCTCTGACTTAGAGGTAGTTTTAATCCCCCTGCCCAATTATGTACTAGGGCCTTACAGAGGAGGTCATGCTAATCACAGGGGTACCCCAACACATAGTGTTCTCTAGTGTATGTAGGTGTTTTCACTGTATTCTAAGTGTCTTTTAGCATAGCACTGGCCCTTGGCCTGGATAGTCAGAGTCAGTTACCACCAGTACCCGTCTGAAAAAGTTGTGGTCACAGGATGATTTTGCAACAAGGCTTCTGTTGGTTCTTTCCGTATATGTCTTGCTTCTTTCTGCACTTCTCTTAGTCTTTGTGGACTTCTGTTGCTTCTTTCTGCATTTATTTTGCTTCTTTCTGTGTCAAGAGTGATGTAATATGTGACGTCATCAGCAGTGCATTGCGGGGGCGCGAGTTATAGCTGAACTAACTATAACAGGGGAATTTCTATGGTTTTATACGAGTGAAAAGTCCAACTAACTATAACTTTCCCTAAAACCTATGGTTTTTTCAGTGAATTTCAAAGGTTTTTTAAATGCTAATTTCTAACTATAATGTGCCTGAAACCTATGTTTTTTCAGTGAATATATATCTATATAGAGCGTCAAAGGGGACTGAAGGAAGAACTTTGTTTCCTGCAGAGACTCGTCATTTCAAACACTCCACACCTTCCAGGAAGGTCAACAGTGATGTCACTGACCATTTCATGAATGATGTAATATGTGACATCATCAGCAGTGGATTGCGGGCGCGCCAGTTATAGTGAGTACAACTAACTATAACGGGGAATTTCAATGGTTTTGTATGAGTAAAATGTCCAGCTAACTATAACTGGTGTGAAACCTATGGTTTTTCAGTGAATTTCAAAGGTTTTTTAAATGCTAATTCCTAACTATTACGTGTGTGAAACATATGGTTTTTTCAGTGAATTTCAAAGGTTTTTAAAATGCTAATTCCTAACTATAACGTGTGTGAAACTTATGGTTTTTTCAGTGAATTTCAAAGGTTTTTTAAATGCTAATTTTAAAATGTATCAATTATTGTCTTTTTTGTGTTATTATACAAATGTTCTATATTTTTAACAATACTTAAATTTTCATTTTGATGTATGTATTATTATTTACTAGTTTTAGATTTTTTTAATAATTCTGGCCTTTTTTTGTGTTCTAAAGGTGCGCGCACGGTGTTCGCACGCATGCTCGCACCGTGTTCACACGCTTGCGCGCACGCTTGCGCGCACCGTGTTCGCACGCATGCGTGCACGTTGCACGCACTCAGCGAAAAAAAATTCATTCCAAAAAGTCATTTTTGTAAATGTAATGTACATAATCACCCAAGACATTCTGTGACATAACTGTAAAAATGGTATTTTTGACTTTTAAGAACCGTATATTAGCTTTAAAAGCATTTACGAAAATCGGGTAAAACGTCATTCATATGCGACTCGTGCGTGCCCCTGTCGCGCAACGTGCGCGCACCCTGCGCGCACGTAAAGTCATGTGACTTGAAAACAACACTTTTGATTGGTTTATAGTAGTTTCTTTTCCAAATCTTCAAAAACCCCACCCACTTCTCTCACAATCTGTTTCACTTTCCTGGGAGAAGCATCTACAGTGTTTTCTTCGTGCTTTGAAAATGGCAGAACAGAAATCTTCAGACTCTGATGTGGAGTTTTTGCCTGAACAGTCTAAAGAAAAGAAAACAAAAGAGTCTTTTGTATGGAAGTTTTTTACTTACCCAGAAGGCCAAAAAAAGGTAAATGCCTCCAAGGTTACTTGTAAAATCTGTGACACCATCCTTTCAAGAGGTGATGCCACCAAACATTATTCGTTCAGCATTGCGAGTATGACTCGTCATCTCAAAAATCTACATCCCAACAACTATGCTCCGGCATCTACACAACACATCAGAGACAATCCTGCAGCTGCTGTCCCCAGCACATCTTCTTTGGGCGCATTTCCATCTTCAACTGCTCCAGATATCCGGCCGGATTTTGCGGACTTACACATACGTTGCAATTATTGCAATAAAGTTTTATGCTATGGAGAGCAAAGCATTGATTTAATCGTGGTAAAGAAGAGGCAGCACAGATGCTCCCGCTGTTTATTTTTTTCTTTTATTATTTTTGTTCCTGTTGAGCAGTTTTTGGTTACGTGTTTACTTTTTTGTTACAGAAAATCCCCAAAAAATATAAAACTGTCCTAAAACCACAAACAAAATGTAAAACAAAAAAAGACAAAAAAAGCAGTTCTTCTAAGAACTAACTTCACTTCTCCAAGAAGAGCTATATTTCTTATATACTGTGTCATACTTTTTTTGAATGAATGTGTAGTGTATAAATGAATGACTGAAATGACTGAGTGAAGGGGAGGAGGGGACTGAGGGAATGAGTGAGGAAAGGGGAGTATGGTGAGTGAGGAAAGGGAAGTCAAAGAGTGACTGAAAGAAGGGGACTAAGGGTAGGGGAGTGAGGTAAGGGAAGTGAAAGAGTAAGGGAAGGGCAGTAGGGAAAGGAGAGTGAGGGAGGGGGAGTGAGAGAAGGGGAGCGGGTGACAGAGACAGGGAAGGGGAGTAAGGGACGGAGAGGGGGAAGTAGAGCAGGGTAAGGGGAGTGAAGGTAAGGGAAGTGGAGTGACAGTGAGGGAAGGGGTATGAGGATGAGAAAAAGGGGGTAAGGGAAAGTGAGAGAATGGGAGTGAGGGAGACAGAAGGGAAGTGAGGGGATGGAGGGAGTTAGGAAAGGGGAGTGAGGCAAGGGGAGTAAGGAATGGCGTGAGGGAAGGAGAGCGAGGGGGAGTGAGGGAAAGGGAGCAGGAAAGGGAAGGGGTGTGAGATACAGACAGGAGGAAGTGGCGTGGAGGAAGGGGAGTGATGGTGAATGAAGGGCAGTGACAGTTAGGGAAGTGGTATGAGGATGAGGGAAGGGGAATGAGGGAGAAGGAAGAAAATTAAGAGAAAGGGAAAGTGAGGGAGAAAGAGGAGGAGTGATAGAAAGAGAGAGGAAAGGAGATTAAGTGTAAGGGAGAGAGAGGGAGAAAGTGAGAGAGAGGGAGAGCAAGGAACTGAGAAGGAGTGAGGCAGTTAGAGTGAGTGAGACAGAGGGAGACAGGGAGAGAAACATGGATGAAAAAAAGTGAGGGAGGGAGTGAACGAAGGGCAGTAAGTGAGATGGGGTGAGGGAGTGAGGAAAAAGGAGTGAAGGAAAGGGGGTGAGGCAAGGGGAGTGGGGGAAAAGTGGTGAGAGTGAGTGAAAGGCAGTAACAGCGAGAGAAGGGGTATGAGGGTGACAAAAAGGGAATGAGAGAGAAGGAAGGAGATTAAGAGAGAGTTAAGGGGACTGAGGGATAAAGTAGGATTGAAGGAAACAGAAAGGGAATGAGAGGAAGGGTAAGGGAGAGAGAGGGAGAGAGTAAGAGAGAAAGAAAGGGAGAGCGAGTGACTCAGAGGGATTGAGGCGGTTAGACTGAGTGAGACAAAGGGAGAGAGGGAGAGAGAAATGGAGTGAAGGGGAGTGAGGGAGTAAAGGAAGAGGAGTAAGCAAAAGGGAGTAAGGAAAGGGGAGTGAGGGAGGGGACTGATGGATGGAGTGAGGGAAAGAGAGTGAGGGGGAGTGAGGGAATGGGAGCAGGAGAAAGGGAATGGGAGTGAGGCACAGAGAGGAGAACATAAAGTGGGGGAAGAGGAGTGAGATTGAGTGAAGGGCAGTGACAGTGAGGGAAAGGATATGAGGATAAGGGGAGGGGAGTGAGGGAAAAATAAGCATATTAAGAGAGAGGAAAAAGGAGTGAGTGAGAGAGAAAGATTTATGGAAAGAGAGAGGAAAGAAAAGGAAAAGTGGTGGCGAGGGAGACAGTGAGGGAGAGGAAGAGTGAGGGACTGTGAGGGAGTGAGGCAGTTATAGTGACAGAGACAGAGGAAGAGACTTAGAGATGGATGGAGGAAAGGGGAGTGAGGGAGGGAATAAAGGAAGGGGAGTGAGCAAAAGGGAGTGAGGGAGTGAGAGAAGGGGAGTGAGTGAAGGAGAGTGAGGGATGGTGTGAAGGAAAGAGAGTGAGAGGGGGTGAGAAGAGAGTGAGGGATAGAGCAAGATAACTTTTCTGACAAAATATTAGTAGCTCCTTCATGCTCTATTCTATCAATAGCTTCCAGTTTTATAATTTCTTGATTTTCTACGTTTAACAATTTTTCATTGAATATTGAACATTCTTGCAGAGCTGGCATCAAGCATCTCACTGATTTCTTTTCTGCAATTTTTCTATATATATTCTTTGGAACAATATTTTCGTTTGGAAACAAATTTGAAAGTAATGGTGCCTGTAAAGCTTCTTTTCCATGTTAACTCACTTTTCCAATTCTTGTATCTTCAAGAATACTTTTATAATCAGCATCCTTTGCCTGTCGCATATTTGTAATGAGTTCTGTATATCCAAAATATGACCAAATATTAACATTTCCAATGCTTCCCAGGCACTTTCTAGTGTCTTCATCTTTAACTGTTTTAAATACTGGTTGTCCTTTCACAGGAGTTAGTTGTAGTAGATCTCCAAAAAATATGACGTGTTTGCCTCTAAATAACACACCATACTCCGTTTTAAGGATTTGTTGCATTCTTAAATGCACAAAGGCAAGCATTAAATTTGATACCATGCTTACCTCATCAATAATGAGAAGTTTAATGTTATTCAAGACTCTAGAAACTTCACAACACGCTTCTCCAGATAGCTTGTGGTATTCTAATTTATTGTCATGCTCTACTGGCAGCATCAATAAACGATGTAAAGTAATCCCTTTAATGTTATTTGCTGCCAACCCAGTTGGAGCAGTAACAACATAAGAGAGTGACGACTCAGTTCTTTTCTGTAGATAAGTTGCAATTCCTTTAATTAGAAAACTTTTTCCAGTTCCTGCTTCTCCACTCACGTACAGTCAGACAGGTTTAAATGACGTACATGAGCACTCTCTTTCTCATGATATAAACCATGCTCAATCTGCTTTGTCACTTGATCATATATTTGTTTTTGCTCAACATTTAGTTGTTTTTCCAATTATTCTAAGTTTATTAGATCCTCTTGAGCTTGTTGCATTGCTCTTTCCACCTCATCCATGGCAGTTGCTGCTTCATTTTGGATGATTGGTTCTCCTAGTGGATCCTGACTCAACAAAGCAGAACTTTGACTGTCCTGAGAACTGTCTCTAGCAATCTCTGCTGCAATTGTAGCTTCTTGCTGTATTTCATCGTTCAACATTTTCAGATAATTAGTAAAAACCGGATATTCTATAGTATTTTTAGTTGCGTTGAATGAATCTTCATAACTGTGAAAATCTCCAAGTAGTTCCAGTTCTGTATGCCATGGCTTAAAGAGTTGCAAAAGAGCTAAATAGTAAAATTCCCTTTTGTCAGGAGTTTCACAACTCAGTTTTTGGTGATTAACCCCTTCCCTGCTCATGACGAGCTCAGCTCGTCATGAGGCACAGTGGAGCTGTGTTTATGACGAGCTGAGCTCGTCAAGAACAATGGGAAAGCTCACTTGGCAGCACAGGAGGGGAAAACCTCTAGCAGCCAAGGTGTTAATCAAATGTCCTTTTCTTTGTTTCACTAAACATCCTTCAGATACAATCACAGCATATACTCCTTTATTGATATCTTCTGTAATATTCCTCTTAAAAGTATAGCTTTGCAGTACTTCATAGAGACAAACGTTCTCAAGATGATTACTTCTATTTGGATAGTATATATCCAACATATTTGTCGTCTAAATATCTGTACTGTCTGCTTCTCTCTCTGCTAAATACTCAATTTCTTGCACAGATTTCAAAACTCGGTTTCGTGTTCTTGCAAGACCTAAACTCACACAAATGATTGTTCTAGATTTGGAGTATAGACTTGCAGATAATAAGTGATCTGAACATTCATATGCTCCGATTTCTCAATGAGACAACATCTTCAAACTGTAGCTGTACAATTTCTCACTTAGGCTCTTTTCATGAGAAATTTCTTCACACATTTCCTTTAGTTCCGTCTTTTCAGATTTAGTAATGTAAGACGTTACATATCGAGCCACAGCAATGGAGTTGTCTGAAACATATTGAATATCCATGTTAGCATTCCACAAGGACAAAATGACTGGGTTATAGTCATTTATGTATTTTGACTCTTCATTTCTTCTTAAGTTGTAGGTATTTTTCGGTGATTTTCTTGTGACAGTATGTCACAAAGATGACATAAAATTGTTCACTCTTCCTTTTGATATTACTGGACGTGGAAATCCAAAACGACATTTTGTGTAGAACTTATCCTTAGATTTGTACTTTCGACAACAGTTTTTTCCACAACGATGGGTTTGAAACCGTAAGACTTGATGGCTTAAATTCTTTTGTTCTGTACTTTTTGGTACAGCACATGTAGAATATTGTTCAATAAAATTCATCACTGTATCATCTGAATCTGTTCCAAATTTGGGGGCATCTTTGATCCATAGCAGCATATGTATGTGAGCAGCACCTCTTGCTTGATACTCCTTTCTCCAAAAGAAATCCAGAACCTCTCCAAGAGGAGGATTTTTTTGTTTGTGATAAAAGACATCATAGCTTCAAATCTATGTTTGAAATACCTGCATACATTAGCTGGATCCAAAGAGCACAGTTCTCCGGGTGTCTTGTATTCTATATTTTCTATGTTTGCATTTGCCTCTCGAAGAAATTGAAGTAAATCTTTCCAAGCATACTCAGCACATCTTAGAGTAAGGAACCATGTAGGAGTTCCTAAGTTTCTTAGCATACATTTCAATTCCTCATGACGACGGTACCAATACTCATTAGTACCACGCTGACATGCCATGAGATTAATTAGCTGAGATTCCAAAACAGTATCTTTCTGTTGGACTTTATCCATAAAGTCCTTTTCCGAAACATTTTGCAGATGTACTCCACTTTTTAGTATATGGTTCACTGCATAAGAAAGTCCAGACAAGTCACTCTCAAACAGAAGATGAAACAAATATGGAACACATTGGCGAAACCTTGGATCTTCTGCATATAATCTTGATGTCCAGTATTCAGATACAGGAATCTGCACAGGTCGCTCATCATATCATCCACCTTTGCCTGTTGGAAATAACTGAGGGAAACAACAAGCTTCCAAGCTTTCTTCACATACACTAATGGAACTTCCTTTCGCTTCTTTCATTTGGAATAACTCAATAGTATTCCCCACCACTTCTTTAGAGTGAAGTGGATGCACACTATAATGTTCAGAAATTTCTTCAGTTCTGGACACATCCACTTTTTCAATTTGTCCAGTTGGCAAATCACTGTCCTCTTCTTCAGTTGTTTCCTCTTCTCCTACATATACATTTTTATAGTATTGATTATTTTTTACCAAATACAACGTTGCCTTTTTCACTTTCCTAACATCCACTAATTCTTGCCAGATTTTCTTACTCTTCGTAGGAACGCCATTAACTAGAATAATTAGAGGTTCCGCTTCCACATTTTCTACACCAATTGTTTCAATATTTTTCTTTAAATCTAGAGGCAAATATACAACTCTTCCCTTTAATCCTTTCTGTAAATCTGAAGGAGGCAATTTCCCTGTCTTAGGCTCCATACAAACAATAGCCTGAAATGGACGCACACATTGAATAAGAATAGACTCATAAATATTAAATTCATCAGTTCAGAAGGAATATTTATCAACTCAAGATTATTCTGTACAGCTCTAGCAGGCATTTTGTTTTCATTTAATTTATTATTATATTTACGAATACGTTGATCAGAACCCATATCAAAACAATTCTCTACCAACAAATAAGTTGCAAATTCCTTCCACTGATTATTATTCTCCTTTACACTTTTTAAATATAGATCAACTAACCAGGTCTGATTTTTATAATGAATTTGTCTACAACAAATACAAGAAAAGTTTGGTCTTTCGCCTGAAATGACCTTAAACCTTGTAATTTCTTGCTCAAAATTTTCTGTGCTAAAATTCTGTACATTTTCTTTCACATTTCCTTCTATTAATGTATCAGTTTCTGCACTATCTTCTTCAGGACCAAAGTAACTAACCTCAATTTCTTCACAAATGTTGATTACATCTAATACAGATCCATGCAAAAGAGCACTGTTTAACTGTTTTAGCTTAAGTGCTGGACTTTTTGCATAATACAACCTTCTCACTAATTTCCTCACTTGAGTATGATGCACTGCTAACATCCTAAAATGGTGAAAAACACTCTGACATACTGTTTTAGAAAGACAAGCCAGAGAATGACCTTGCAAACCCGTTCTTTCTCTCGCTCTGCAAGGGTCTAATTCTTGCAACATCTTAATCTTTTGTTTAACACTTTTCTTAGTATACTTACGTAAGAAATTGCGAAAAAATCAATTGAATCCTGTCGTACACTACAAATACTACTACAATTGTGTACACTGGACCCTTAGGACGTCTCCCTAAAACTTCATCAGCTAACACCTCTTCTGCAATCGGACAACCATTCTTAACCTCATAAGCTCGACCACTGGTGTCAACTGCATGTAACAAATCATTACTCTGAAGGTAACTCTCTTCATTAAAAAACGGCTCGCAACTTGAACTATGTTTCCATTCTCCAGAAAAAACATTAAAAAAAATTAGTTCTAATAATGAGTCTTTTCCACTTACTTTTGGCCTTCATGACATTAATTGGCTTATCTAGTGCTCGAATTCTATTGATTGCTAAAATAAATAACTTCTTTTTTAATTCAAAAGCCTTCTCAACAATTGTTTCAATATGTTTCTTTTTCTTATAAAAAGCTGTTTTTCTTGTACAATTCTTTATATTTTTTAATAAATTTAAAACAACTCTGTTATAAAACATTCGCTTGCAAATTTCTACAAACTGATTTTTTCCTCTTTTACTATACACAATTTCTTTACCACATAGCTTTCCATCATTTTTCTTTTTGTCTGGTTTTTCTTTGTAGTTACAGATAAAACATTTTTTTCCAGATTCTCCACACTTTTTTTGGTTTGTGTTATTTTCCTTATAAAATCCTTTGTTGTCTTACCAAGAGCTTTCTTCTTTTTCTCCACACAATGTTGTTTAGATAAATCTTGTACTTGTTTTTTCTTGGAAAAGTAAGCCTGTTTATATGTTTTTCTTTTCTCAGTCTTTTAAGGCATGATGATTTTTCTTTCTGTAGATAATTAAAATCTGTTGTGAAGAAAAAAAAACATGTTAACATTTTTTTTAAAATTATAGACAACTACTAACATATTAGATAGCAATTAGAAGCACTATATATTGTAAAGTCTGGTTCACTCCATAAGTAAGTTTAAGGCACAGAAGCAGTGTTCGGGCAGTTTAGGAGATCATGCAGGGAGTGCTGTTTCAGGGTTTAGGGCAGTGCAGTGGTGTTTCAACATTATAGGGGCATTCGCTGAGAATGGTGTTTCAGGGTTTAGAGCGGTGCAGTAGTGTTGAAAGAGTGTAGCAGGTTTTGCTAGGGATGGTGTTTCAGGGTTTAGGACAGTGCAGTGGTGTTAGGGCAGTGTAGGGGGTCATGGTGGGACTGGTATTACTGAGTTTAGAGCACTGTAGTTATATTTGGGCAGTGTATGTTATCATGCAGGGGCTAGGAACATAAAGTACAGCATGTCCTAAAGCCTAGCTCACTCCTTGAGTACATGTATTCCCATGTCTGCAAACACATGCACCGAGCAAGTGATTCTGTCACAATATTCCCAAAAACATACTGACTCACATTCTGATTCTACACAAATAAAAATATCCCTTGCAATTCACTGAAATTATTACTACATGCTACAGAGAGAGTTGCTATGGCATTTCTACAGCACACCCAAGATCTTTACTACACAGCATGGAGACTATTTGGGAATTAAGAGGCCTGACACACATACTGCATAGGACTTTCTAGCACTACATGTCCTAAAGCCTGACTCACTTCATGAGTACATTTATTCCCATATTTTTAAACACATAAACTAAGCAAATTATTCTGCCATAATTTCCTGAAATGAATACTGACTCACAGTGTGATCTTAGACAAATGACAGTATCCCTTGCAATTCAGTAAAATGATTACTACAGTGAAGGGCGGTCTTGCTGGGAGTGCTGTTTCAGGGTTTAGAAAACTACAATAATATTCACCCAGTGTAGGGGGTATAGCAGGGGGTGATTTTTCAGAGTTTAAGGCAAAGCAGCAATGTTCGGGCAGTGTAGGAGATCAGGCAGAGAGTGCTGTTTCAGGGTTTAGGGCAGTGCAGTGGTATTTCAACATTATATGGGCATTCGCTGAAAATGGTGTTTCAGGGTTTAGAGCAGTGCAGTAGTGTTGAAAGAGTTTAGCAGGTTTTGCTAGGGATGGTGTTTCAGGGTTTAGGGCAGTGCAGTGGTGTTAGGGCAGTGTAGGGGGTCATGGTGGGACTGATATTTCTGAGTTTAGAGCACTGTAGTTATGTTTGGGCAGTGTATGGTATCATGCAGGGGATAGGAACATAAAGCACAGCATATCCTAAAGCCTAATTCACTTCATGAGTACATGTATTCCCATGTCTGCAAACTCATGCACCAAGCAAGTGATTCTGTCACAATATTCCCAAAAACACACTGACTCACATTCTGATTCTACACAAATAATAATATCCCTTGCAATTCACTGAAATGATTACTACATGCTACAGAGACAGTTGCTATGGCACTTCTACAGCACATCCAGGATATTTACTACACAGCATGGAGACACACATACTGCATAGGACTTTCTAGCACTACATGTCCTAAAGCCAGACTCACTTCATGAGTACATGTATTCCCATATTTTTAAACACATCAACTAAGCAAATTATTCTGCCACAATTTTCTGAAATGAATGCTGACTCACGGTGTGATCTTAGACAAATGACAGTATCCCTTGCAATTCAGTAAAATGATTACTACAGTGAAAGAGGGTCTTGCTGGGAGTGCTGTTTCAGGGGTTAGAACACTACAGTAGTACTCACCCATTGTAGGGGGTATAGAAGGGGGTGATTTTTCAGAGTTTAAGGCACAGCCGCAGTGTTTGGGCAGTGTAGGAGATCATGCAGGGAGTGCTGTTTCAGGGTTTAGTCACAGGGGAGACAAGGGAACCCTACTCACTTAGGAACCAGGGTATGTACTATATATAGGAAACAATGGTTCCAGTGGCACATCAAATGTATGATTGATCATATATGTATATGTTTTCCACTTTGTCCTAAAATGGAGACGCACTCAGCAGCAGTTAATTCTCCAAATTCTTTATTTAGAGGGAAACCAGTATTTTGCATTTTGATCAGTTACTGTGAGTGACACGTTTCGGAAACCCCAGCTCCTTAATCATAGGTGGTTCTGAAACCTTGCAGACGCTCTCAAACACACCTTTATCTGCATGCTGATCAATTCTTTTGCCCTCTGGTGGGCCTCACAGGTGAGTTTTACTCCCAAAGCATGCTGGCACAGAAAGTGGCACAGGGGTTTCGTTAATCAAACCGAGCAAGTTTCTTTTTGACGTCCACTGGAGGGCTTGATATATGGATATAGCTACACTCTTATAATGCAGGACCCACTGAAGGGGAAGAATTGGCTTAAACAAACAAAAGAATCCAGCATGCTTTGGAATTAAAACTCACCTGTGAAGCCCTCTGGAAGGCAATAGAATTTATCGTCTTGCGAATGTTCACACACTACTGTATTATAGTGTTAGACGAAAGCAGAGGGAATCATTTTTTAGTGGGAGCTATGTAATTTGGTGCAATTAATGGGTGTAGAAGGGGCATGCCAGCAGTGTGGTAATTATGGTAGAAGACAGTTTAAACAGTTTAGATTTATAGAGTTGTAGAAGTTATTCTGCTGGGTCTTGTCTGAAATAGTCTATTGTCTGGGTGTTGAGCACAAGGGCATGTTTAATCAGTTCCTGGGGTTTGACCATCTTTTATTGTTCACTTCCTTAATTGCTATGCCATGTGAGGAGGTAGAAGTGGAGTGGGTGGACCAGGAATGATTACCGGAAAGAATGTGCCTCTAATGATGAGCTCCAATGAAGCACAGCGAGATGGCAAGAGTTCTGAGAAAGAATGATTATCAGTTGCAGCAACTTGTCCAAGACATGCCCTCAAGCTGGAATATTTATATTTTTCATATTAGAAATATGTGTGTCTGACAGGAATGCCACACAACAATAAAACACATCAATAGGGGGGAGGAGCTTCGCGGGCGACCAAGATGGCCGCGTAAGCTCGGAGCTCCGTGGACCGTCCGATCCACCGCAATTATCCTGCTTTAAATCCTGGTCCACGTTGGTGGCATTGTATGGCTGGCGGCCTACTGAGGCGGGGGCTGCAATCGGATTCCAAATCGGAGGCTCCTGAGTGAAGTTACACCGAGCTGAACTCCGCTCCGTGACGGTGCCATTGTCCATCCGGACTTCGTCACTTCGCCACTTCGCTCGACCGCACGGAAGGGGCCTTGTCTGCCAACTCCTGGGTGCAGACGTTGCGATCTGGCCTTGCCCTGGTCGACCTGAGTGGGACTCTTCCCGATCTGCTTGACTCCTGGCTGTGGACCCTGGCCTGAGACCTCCGGTCCTTTGTTCTCGGGGACCCAACATGGCGGGCAGAGGCGACTCGGATAGGACATCTAATAAAGGTAATCGTGGCAAACCACAGACGCAAAACAACCGCATGGAGCGGTATGTTAACCTCAAATCGCCACCTACGTCGGGTGCGGTCTCCAAGGGGACCCCAGCTACTGCCCTGCCGGACGGTTCGGAACCTACTCTGGTGGACATTATGGGTGCCATCACCAGTTTCCGTGCGGACGCACAACATCAGCACGAGACCATGTCTCACAAGGTGGATTCCATGGCCATTGATATTGCTCTGATCAGGACAGACTTGGGCAAGACGAATGACCGTGTGAGAGCGCTGGACATTAAGACCACGAGTCTGACCTCGGATGTCTCTGAACTGCAAACGGAGGTCCGGAACCTACGATCGGCTGCCGATCAGTTCTCGAAACGGCTGGAGGATTTTGAGGGGCGAGCCAGGCGGCAGAACGTCCGCATAGTGGGGGTCCCGGAAGGGGCCGAGGATCGAGCGGCGGACCTCTTTGTGGAAGAACTGGTCAAGGCCCATTTGGCGCCCTCTGGACTGAGCAACTTCTTTTCGGTGGAGCGGGCCCACCGTGTGCCGGGCGGTCCACCTAAAACGGGGGCGACGCCACGACCCATTGTGGCGCGCCTTCTTAACTTCAGGGATCGAGATGCGATCCTCCAGGCGTCCAGATCGCATGGGCCACTGCACTACCAGAACGCGGAGGTGCATTTTTACCCTGATTTCACCAGACAGGTGCAACGCCAAAGGCTGAGCTACGCAGGAGTCAAGAGACGCCTCAGAGACATGGGTCTCAAATACTCGATGCAATTTCCAGCGAAGCTCCGTGTGGAATACAAGGGCCGAGCATACTTTTTTGACTACCCGGACAATGTGAGCGAGTGGCTGGACACTGTAACACCGGAACGGGAAGAGCGAGAGGCAGATGTTGGAGGAGCCTCGGGCGGAGCGGATCGGCAGGAATGAACTGGGAGCCGGGGCTGCCCTTGCCTCGAATGACCGTCGGACTACTGTTTTGATGTGATTATTCTCTCCTTTATTCATATGGTGGGTGGCGGGACGATTCCACGGAGATTCCTTCCTCCTCTGGGTCTTTGGTAGAATAGTTAAATGGGGCGACAGGCACACTGCAGGTTGGGAGGGCTTTTTAGTCTAACGCAGGGGTGCAGGGTGGGGGGTTGGTTGGGCAAAGTTTTGGTTTGTTGTGTGTTTCTTTTTTCTTCTTTTTTGTGGCATACGGACAATGGTGATCCTGGACTTTTATTGATGCGGGTGTCTTGGGGAGATGGGTGGGGCGGGCGGCGGGGGGATGAGGGGTAGGGTGTTGAAGATTCTTAGTTGGAACGTTAACGGGTTGGGGGATCGTATCAAGAGAGGGGTGGTTATTCAACTGGTTAAACGGCATATGCCGGATGTGGTACTTCTGCAGGAGACGCACTTGGTAGGCAATGCATGTAAAGCCCTGAATCGTAGGGGTTATAAAATGGTGGCTCACTCGGGGTTCTCTTCCGGCTCCAGGGGGGCGGGGATTCTTGTGCGCTCATCCCTTCCCTTAGAGATAGGGACCACCTTGATAGACGATAGGGGGAGGTACGCCGCTGTGTCCGGGAGATGGGAAGGGCGTTCCCTCACGCTGTTGTCTGTGTACGTCCCCCCAGGGCTGCAGTCCAGTACTTTTAGGGACCTTGGTGGTGCCATTTTGTCTATGCCGGTTGGTCGTTTGATAGTGGGGGGCGACTTTAATTCGGTTTGCTCTGGTCACCTTGATCGCCAGCCGCCTCGCGACCTGCGTGGACCGCAGATGTGGCTGCCGTCCTTTCTAGACTCTACTGGGCTGGTGGATACGTGGCGGCTTTTGCACCCCACGCTTCGCCATTTCTCTTTCTTGTCGGGTGCGCACGGGAGTCTCTCGCGGATTGACTATGTTCTTACGCTGGCCTCGGACGCCCTAGCTGTGTCGGAGGCCCGCTTCCTGGCTCGGGGCATTTCTGATCATTCCCCTTTATGGGTCTCATTTGACTTTGGCGTGACTCTGTCGGACCGCCCTGCGGCGGTCAATCCTTGGTATTTTCGCGATTTTAAGACCCGTACCCTTTTGGCCAAATCTATCGACCTTTACTTTGCCGAAAATGTGGACTCGGTGGAGTCGGCCGTCACATTGTGGGAGGCGTTTAAGACGGTGCTCCGTGGGGAAGCCCAGGCACTCATTGCGGCCACCCGCCGTGAGAGAGACTCGGCTCTGCTGGCTATCGAACGGGAGGTGTTACACCTCGAGACCCAGTTGCGTTCTGACCCGGACCCTTTGGCCCTCCACAATCTCTCGTTGAAGCAAGCGGAGTACCAAGCTTTGGCCACTGATGCCGCTCTTGTCCTTGCCAAGGAACAGCAAGGCCGCATCTATGATGTGGGTGATAAAGCCGGGAAATTGTTGGCATGGCTCGATAAGAGAGAGATGGCCAGCCGAGTAGTTCCGGAGCTCCTTAGTGGGGACGGTACGATACTGACGGACCCCAGCGCCATTGTGGACTCTTTCGCGGACTACTTCCGCGGAGTCTATGAGTCTGCCTCGGAGTTCTCGGAGGCGGAAACGACGACCTTCCTTGCTGACATTGACCTCCCCAGTCTCTCCGAGGAGGAAAGGGAAGACCTGGACAGGGACATTACCGCGGACGAGATTGACCTCGCTATCCGCTCCCTTAATTCGGGCAAGGCTTCTGGGCCCAATGGACTTCCAGTAGAGCTGTACAAAATCCGGTCGGATGCGGTTTCCCCGCATCTCCGCAAGATGTTTCTTGCATCCTTTGAAAGGGGCTCCCTTCCCCTGGACCAACGACTGGCTACCATCGTGGTCATCCATAAGGAAGGTAAACCACGGGACGTCTGTCGCTCCTATCGTCCTATTTCCCTCCTTAATGTGGAACCCAAGGTCCTCGCCAAACTCCTTGCTAATCGGTTAATTGGCGTTATTAGCGACCTCGTGCACCCCGATCAATCTGGATTCATTCCCCGCCGCAACACCGCCCTGAATTTGCGCCGCCTTCATGGGGTTATGGCCCGGGCCCACACTCTCAAAGATCCAGCGGTGTTGGCGTCCCTGGACGCCACCATGGCCTTCGACTCGCTAGAATGGCCTTACTTATGGGCGGTTCTGGCTAAATTCGGATTTGGACCGGTCTTCATCGGTTGGGTGAAACTCCTTTATGCGGACCCGATGGCCAATGTCACGGTCAATGGTCGCTTGTCGGCGCCTTTCCCTTTGCGCCGTGGCACACGGCAGGGTTGTCCCTTGTCCCCCCTGTTGTTTGCTCTGGCTCTTGAACCCCTTGCGGCACAGCTGCGTTCCCATCCCGACCTGAGAGGTATAGAATGGGCCCCCGGCTTTGAGGACAGGGTCTCTCTATATGCTGACGACATCCTGTTATACATGTCTTCACCGGGTAGATCCCTTATTGTGGCTTGCGATGTCATCAAACTGTTTGGGCGATACTCTGGCCTGGTTATCAACTGGGCCAAATCGTCCCTCTATGTCCTCAAAGGAGATACTCCGCGCCTCCCCGGAGGCTGCGGCATCCAGATTGCGACGCGCGGCTTTAAATATCTGGGCATATACATATCCAGCAACGCCAAGCTCCGGTATGACAATAATCTGCTCCCTCCTCTTCAGCGGCTGCGACGTGATGTTGAGAGCTGGTGCCACCTGCCACTCTCTCTCCTGGGCCGTGCTGCCCTTTTTAAGATGATGGCACTTCCCAGATTTCTCTATGCACTGCAGAATGCGCAGGACCCTGTCCCGGCCCGATACTTTCGCGACATCGAAGGCCTTCTTCGTAACCTCCTTTGGGAGGGCCGCCCCCGTGTGGCCCTCCACAAACTCACGCTCCCATGGTATGATGGGGGCATAGCCCTCCCGGATGTGCGCCGGTACTATTGGTCGTCGCAGCTCGCTGCCCTAAACCATGGTTTTTACGGCCCAGTGGAGAACCCTGGATATGCCATGGACAGATGGCTGATGGGCGGCGGAAACTATTATCGTGCCCTGTATTCCAGGTCCTTTGACCGCAAACTGACTGGCCCCACCCGCACGGCGGTTCGCATTTGGAAAACGGTTACCAAGGCGCAGGGATGGCAGGGCAGGCTCACGAAGTTCACTCCCCTCTTTGATTCCGACATCCTGGGTAGGCTGTGGCACACCAAAGGTTTTGACAAGTGGGACATCATTGGCATCAGCAGGGTTGAGGACATGGTTTCCAGGGGTTTGATCAAGACCTTCCCCCAGTTACAGACTGAGTACCAACTGGGCGCGACGGAGTTCTTCCGCTACGCACAGTTGAGACATGCGCTACTCTCGGCCTCCCCGCCGGATGGAGTCATTCCGGAAAGTTCCCCGCTGGAAGATAGGATCCTAGATGGACATGTGCCAGACAGCGCGATTTCCCTTGCCTACAAGAAGCTGATAAATGTACGTACAGACCTCCTTCTTGGCTTGAAGGATCAGTGGGTGGCGGATGGCCTTGAACTGGACGATGAGGACTGGCAGAGTGCGGTTTCCTCTCCTAAGGAGGTTGCCATTTCTTCCCGTCTTCGCCTCGTGCAGTTTAAGATCCTCCACCGGGTATATGTGACTGGGCCCCGATTGGTGCGCATGGGCTTCTCCCCAGATGGTCTTTGCCGCAGAGGGTGTGGGGCCCAGGCCACCTTCCTTCATATCCTTTGGGACTGCCCGGTGATCGCCTCCTATTGGAGGAGGATCCACCGCGTGATGTCGGAGGTTACTGGCGTGACTTCCCATGCGGAGGCCCGTCGGTGCCTCCTGAATGTTTGGGAACCGTCGGATCATAATGTCGCGCAGACTAGGTGGGTTACCCTGGGGAACATGGTGGCGAAGAGGGACATAGCACAGCGGTGGGGCGCTACCACGGCCCCCCTGCTGGTGCAGTGGAAGGCCAATATGGATTGGTGTATGTTCAGGGAGAAGACCGTCTATGTAGCCAGGGGGAGGCCACGGAATTGGATGAAGGTCTGGGGGGCGTGGAATGAATATAGGGGGGATGTGTGCCAACCACCTGAACCGATTGACCAACAGGAGGTAGCATTGCCCTGACCTGCGACGCCAACTGAGCTTTGAGTTGCTTCTTTCTCCTGAAGCCCTCCCCTTCCTCCCTCTTTCCCATCCTGTGATTTTCCTTTTCCGATAGTAGTACTGCCTTACTCCCTACCCGTCCCCAGTCACCCAGCGTCACACACTTTCTGCTTACTGCCACTTTCGCGCCCACGGGCGCCAGTTGTTGTCTTTTTCTTATAAAAATTAACCTTTGATGATTATGTTCTGATGTTGCACTCTATTGACCTCCTTCGTATTTGGCTGCCCTGCCTCCGGGATGTTGGGCTAAATAGCTGTGTGCTGTATTCTTGAATAAAGGTTTTCAAAAATTAAAAAAAAAAAAAAAAAAAAACACATCAATAAATCACATGCAACAATATGCTATGTCGTGTTTGCCAATTGAAAACCTATCTGTAGTTTTATAAAGTACAGAGAGGTAAAAACTAGTAGTGACCAGAAGGTTAGGTTTTAATAAAGGTTTTGTTCAACACCAGGAGCTATATCATGATGGCTGTGCCCAGACTCAAGTGCCTTGTTTTTGTGCTTGAGGTGTCTAAAATTAAAACATATAACTCCAAGTGTCCCAAAGTATATGCATGAATGTCAAACAAAGCAAGTTGGAAAGTGAGAGGTGTTTGGACAAAATATCGTGTTGACAAATACTGAGTCAAGAATATCAAGGACAAGAATATCATGAAGATAAGTTTCTATGGGAAAGCAAAGTTTTACTATACTTAACTCCATACATCTGTACCATGACAATCTATATATTTTCAAGGTACATAGATGTGTAGTTAAGATTAGCAAATTTATACTTATCTATTTGCACTTACCTTCTTGTTATTTTGATCCTTGATATTTTTGGCACAATATTCTGTTCACACAATATTTTTGTCCTCGATATTCTGTCAGTAATACCAGTGAGTAGTTATGCCTGCCTCTGTTTCTGACATGCTCTGTCTAAATTCTATGCATTCATTTAGAGATATTCTGAGTTATATGTTTTAGACAGCTCAATGCGAAAAAACAAGTGCTCCACTCTGCCGGAGTCCTCATAATACAGCAGCAGTGTTTTTAATTACATCCAGGAGCTTAGACTTTAGGATATTGGCATCAGGGCTATCCAACATAGATTGCATCAGTGCAATCAAAATGTTGCATCTTTATTTTCACATTATATTGGCCCCAATCAAAAGCAGAAGACACTCACAACATGGCATCGCAGGAAGTGACATCAAATAACTTTTCACCTTGATAACATCACAGGAAGTGCCACCATGTGCCGCATTTAACTGGTAGTATCACAGGATGTGACAAGAAAGATGTAGATATAAAAGTATTAACATAATTTAAAAATCTGACTCTACCAGGCACGAAGACCACAAAATGAATATCTTTATCCTTAATGCTGCTGCAGACCTTTGCCGTCACATATGCTTTTATGATCATGGGAGGTAAAGGATAACTTGTTCAGACCTTTCTAGGTGCTCATCAATTCCCTCAAATATAAATAAAAAGAAAAACACAATTCAGACATGTAATGGATAGTGCACATATTATTCCAAAAGTATACAGTTTTCCCTTTTATAGGTCTCGCCTGGCTAAAGCAGTGCATGCACTGCCCTCGCCATGGAGAGGACCTTTTGTTATCGATTCAGCCAAAGTTGAATGCACGTGCGTCTAAATGGACATTTTTTTTGTCCCTACGCTAGTATGGCGGCGTGCTTTTACTTTCAGTGCTGAGGAATCCTCCATGGCGCGTGCAGCCACCGGTTCACCCCAGGAGCTGGCGCGAGGCTTCCCGCGAGCATTGCTTGCATTCCCATGTTGCTCCTTTATTCCTGTCACCCCTATCATTAAGTACCTGCTCCCTTCATTGCTCTGTTTCCTGACACTCCCCCTTGCTCGATCGCTTTCCTTCCTTGAACCCTGTTTCATGTCCTTATTCCTGAAAAACAGATATACTCTTTGGCACCCACCCTCTTTATCTTCACCCTTGGGTACACAGCCTGCATCCTCATGGCTATATGCTGCCACCCTCAGAGATCCTATGTTGTAATCTTAGTGCCAAGACGCCCACGGGCAAACGTATGCGCTTTATAAATTGTATTAATAAATAAATAAATAATAAATCCCCCGAACCCTTCGGTGGGATTTTTAGAGTAAACATGTGAAGCGCTTTTTCCCCCTGTACGTTCTGTTTGTTTATAGCGCATTGAAGCCTACCGCTGGGCTGTGTTATTACATCACTGATTTAATGCGGATAAAAGATTCAAACTTGAGTACACTGTGATTTCTAAAGTGCCCTGTGGCTCCCTGCATCAGATCTGCGAAGGTAGCGCTGTGTTCGGCACTTCTTGTTGTTGTGCCTCCCCGGGAGTGTGGGACCTGAGGCGCCTCAGAGTGGGGGAGGATGAGGGCTGCTGGTGTGTAAAACCACAAGCTCCCAAACCACACGGCTGGATTTGGGATCTCAAAAATGTGCCCCGCCCCTCATTGTCTGACATGTCGCAGGAAGTGGGAGGCAGAAACTCTCTCACTGCAGCTCAGCCAGAGAAGCGATGCAGTGGGGGGAGAGACCCTGCAAGTCCTGGCAACCCTTTCTATGTTCGGGCAATTGAACTGGGGGCCTGGGCGGATTCACACGAGGCTCTTTTCACAAACTTGAAATGTAAATGGACTGTGAGAGGAAAGGTGTTATAGGTACATCTTTTGGGCCTGGTGTTTTTTTCCCTTTTCTAAGGCGAGTCTTGCACTGTTCAGTACACAGATGCGTTTCCAGTCGCCTTTTCTCTGTGGCTGTTTAACACAGACAGGGAGTTGGGGACAACTCCTGAACAGTGCCAGGCAATTAGTGCAAATCTGTAGGCAAACTGACACAACTTGTGCAGCTGTGTTGATTTTTTTTCCATGGGTAGTCTGGATTTTTAATTGCTATTTCTTGCATTGGAGTATGTCTTTACTGGCTTCCGCCTGGTGTGTCTCCCTGGTCTGTGCGCTACTGAGAGGGAGCTGGGCATGGCCGGCCGCATGCAGTGGGCATGCTTTCCCAAAGTATTATTCTTTCTAGGGGTGCTTGCTTACTTTGGTGAATGTCTTCCCCAGATGCTAGCTCCTTGAGCATGTCTCCTCCCTTGCCTGGAGCTGCCGGCAGTGTGCATGCATGCAGCGGGCATACCTGTCTTGCACGTCTGTACATTTTTAATGGGGGGTGGGGGTCTCCTTCCTTGGTGGGTGTTTCTCGCACCCAGCACCCCCGGGCACCAGCTGTTTGAGCAATTCCCCTGAGTCGCCTACCTTCCTGGGTGCATGCATGCATGCAGTCGACATACCGGTGTTTTTTTTTCACGGGGGCATGCCTAAGTGGGTGTTTTTTGCCCCCACCTCTGCCAGAGATCAGCCCTTTGGAGCATGCCACCTCCCTTGCCGTGTTCCTCTAGGTGGCACGAGCATGCTTTATCTGCAGCACAGCTGCCCACGATATGCTATCCAAAGAAGGCAGCCATATTGGCACGGCTCCACCACAAAGCGACAAAAGTGATAGGGTAAAGTAAAGGAGAAAGAGTGAAAGAAGGAAGAATAGTGAGAAGAGGACTGAAAAAGAGGCCTGAACTAGCCCAGTAATTTGTTTAAAGGGCCTCTGAGAGCCCACACCACTATTTTCCCTACTCCACAGCTGCCCAGCAAGTAGTGGGCAGTTGCACCGTTTAGGTTCTTCACTTTTAGGGGACATGGGCTTTATATAGGAGTGAGATGTACTCCATCGCCCCTACCTTGGCCTGCACAACTGCGCAGCACTTAGTGCCAGCTGCAGCGTTTAGGCCCGTCATTGAAGATGCCCAGCTGCCCAGCAAGTAGTGGGCAGCTGCCACGTTTAGGTGTATGCCAAGTGCGCACCCGTGACTGTCGCTGCATTGGCAGCGCGCCCTGACTTTGGACAGAGGGCATTTGAGCCCCATAGAGATGGCCAGTTGGCCCAGGGGACTATTACATTTGCTTTTTATAGGTGCTAGGAAATGTAATGTTTGTAGTATGTTTTATGCTCCTTGATTTATGCTTTTAGATGTGCTTTTATGCTTATTAGGTTTCACCTACTACGTCTCAACTTTTCTACCTTCCAATCATGCGCCCGCCTAACCCCACCCAAAACTCTACGCTTGTGCATTACGGACCCAACTCCTGGTCCATTAACTACCCTAACAAAATGACCAGTAACGCTAAAAAGAACCTCAAACACCCCCGGAAACACGCTTTGTAGATAACTACCACTCAGCGTCCAACGGCTGCACGAAAACTAACTTCATTTTTACACCAATCGCCCTGCTAAATGGAAAAACACCTTCTCTCTTCACCTCCAAATCGCCAAGTCAGCAATAATTTCCTATGGTGAAAAAATCTGCACTTCCATTTCCCGACCTTCAAAGGGGAACTCACCATTCCCATCTACAGAACTGGAACCATACTCATACAAGCCTCCGTCCCGCACCTCACCACTTTTGACCGCCACTTCCCCACTCTTCACTCCTCGTTGACTCAACTGACCCATCAAACCCTATCTCCCCCATCCCTCACCACCCTCACTAATAACATGGAACTGATCCAATCTCCCTGCCCTGAAGACCCTCTCTTCTACTCATGGACATCCACCATCAATCACTACAATCACACCACCCCTATCATTCCTCTCCGTCGCCAAATACCCACCACGATCACATCAACTGAGACACTCCCCTCCCCACCCCTGATAATCTGAATCCTCCCTCACTTTCTTCCCCGACCCCATACACAGTCCCTGTTCCCCCGACCCTGATTCCCCCCGGGTGGAACGCCACTCCGAATCCTATGGTCTCTCTCCCCCCTCCCTCCTCTGCATACTCCCCTTCCGCTGCTGCACTCCCACATACACAACCTACCTCCACCGATAATCTCTCTGACATGAACCAGAACTCGGATGCCCTGCCTAGAATTTCTCTCCCTCCTCACCTAGACACTAGTCCCACTTCTCCTCCCCTGAACTCCTCGAATGGGAACATGACTAATCCGGCTCCCTGTGTAAAAACCTCTCCCCTCTCCTAATCCCAGGGACTCCATCCTATCCCTGACCCCTGTTAAATCTCCCGCCATAGACCCAAGTCTGCCTCAAACCTCAAACTTTTTCAGTGCAATAACACAGCAACTGAACAGAATGGAGAGGAAAATTAACTCCCTTACTGCTGATTTCCTTCACTTACAGCAAAACCTCCTCAACAGAGACAAGCCACTGTGCTCCCTCCCCCTGGGTATTCCTGCCCTTACCCCACTCAATGCTCCTCCCATGGCCCCTCTCGATTCACCTCTCATGGCCCCTACCCTACTCAATACACCTCCCTTGGCCCCACTCAATACACATCTCATGGCCCCCCAGAGCACCCCTCGACCCCCCCAGTCCAGCAGCGAGTCAGACACTTAGTCCCAACTGGGATAGCCAGCCCTTCTCGGTACCAAAACCAGATGAGATCAATGACTCTTACCTCGCTTCCAAACTGAAGTCTTCCCCTTTCCACATCCCTGTTATTATTGTCACAAACAGAATCCCTAATACTGTCCACTAGCCTAGACCCCCTGCTCAATACACTTCTATCCACCTACCTCCCCCCATCATCGAGGCTCCCCGCCCTCTCTCTTGTATGCTCCTAAACTGCAGATTAGCATTACAACACGCTACTGACATTGCTGAAGCTCTGCTCGCTGAAGAAATTGACATTGCTTTCCTCACTGAATCCTGGCTCAATGTCCACTCTACCCCCATCCTTGACATCGTCACCCCCCCAGGGTACAACATAATCAGACAAGACAGGCCGATCAAAACGGGGGGGTGGGGACTAGCCATCATCCACAAAGCTGGAATACAGATTACTAATCTCAAACCTGCAGAATACCTATCGTTTGAATACCTGGGTTTCGAACTCACCATTAAGGGCACCTCATCCATCAAATTCCACACCATCTACCATCCGCCTGGAGAACGTACTCTTTTTCCCGAAGAACTAACAGACCTAATAACACGGTTCTCCTTGACAGACAGAAAAGATGTGTTCCTGGGTGACCTCAATATCCACTGGAACGACCCAAAAGACTCCACTGTATTGAACCTATCCAACCTTCTGGAAATTCATAACCTCAAACAACTCTGCAATAAGCCAACTCACATCAAAGGTGCAACACTCGATCATTACCAACAACGAACTGGTCTCTCTCAGAGAGATTTCTCCCATTGACTGGTCCGACCATCACCTCATTCTTTTCAGGATTGACACACCTGTCAGCCACCAACCTATTTGTGACGTCAAGCCTAAATTCTTGACCAGAAACATCAAAATAATCCCTTTATCCGAACTTGAATCCTTGATTCATCCCCATCTCCAACTCCTTCCCTCATCATGGACGGCTGATGACCTCACTACACACTTTAACTAAAAAATGACAGAGGTTTTAGACCAAGTAGCGCCACTCAACGTGGTTCAACGTGGAGCTAAACGATGAATGGTGCCAACTCAGACAAACAGAAAGGGCTTGGAGGCTTAACCCCTCAACCTTACACCTAACAGAACTTAGATCTGCTCAGCAGGCATACAAAAAACACATTTTCAGGGAAAAGGCGTCCTTTTTCTGCAGCCAACTAGATCTGGCAAAAAACAGACCGAGAGAACTCTTCAGCATTGTCAAAAGCCAAACTAACGGCACCCCCTCTCAAGATATCGAAGCCACAAATGAGCAATGTGAAGAAATTGCCACCTTCTTCACTAAGAAAGTCTAGAAAATTGATCAATCTTTCATACAAACCGCAAACACTCCTTCCCTCATTACTTGCCCCCTTCTACTTCCCCCGACAACGCAGGAAGAGTTCTGTACAAGGACAAGCAGACCAGCCTCCAGATAAAAAATAATGCGCACTGGTCCGACTTTGAGCAAATTGCCGAAAACGAGGTCTTCAAGATAATTTCTAATCTAAAACCTTCCTCCCACACCATGAACACCCTCCCTTCCACAATCATAAAAGAACTCAAACACACCATTTCCCCTTTCTGGACAAAAATCATCAACGCCTCTCTCACCTCAGGCTGTGTCCCAGACTCCCTTCAGCTAGGACAAATCACACCCATTCTCAAGAAACTAGGGGCCGACCCTAATGATCTGAACAACATCAGACCTATCTCAAACCTCCCATTCCATGCAAAAACATTGGAGTCATGTGTTCTCCACCATTTCAATAAACACATAGATGAGTTCAACCTCCTTGACACGTTTCAATCAGGATTCAGGAAAGGCTGTAGCACTGAAACAGCCATACTCAACGTCTCGGACGACATTCGCAAAGCCTTAGATGATGGTGATGCCTGCCTACTCATCCTTATTAACCTATCTGCGGCATTCAACACAGTTAATCATCCAGCTCTTCTAGAGACCTTGTTGAAGCGCTCCGGCATAAATGGTACTGTACTCAAATGGTTCAGCTCTTTCCTCCACCATCGCTCGCAACAAATTAAAATCAAATTCTGTCTCTCGAAGCCAACAAAAGTCACACTTGGGGTGCCACAAGGCTCAATCCTCTCTCCGTGCCTCTTCAATCTCTTCATGGAGCCCCTCACAATCATCTTGAAAAAAGCTGGAGTGAATTACCACCTTTATGCGGACGACACCCAAATCTATTTCAAAATAAAGTCCCCTGATGACATCCAACTTCTCAATACCACTCTAACGGCGATCCAAGCTTGGTTCAACGTCAATCACTTGAAGCTCAAAAAGATAAAACGGAACTGATCCTATTCTCTCCAAAAAGCAACCATCGTCCTATCCAAGAGTGGCTCAAGAATCTGGTTGCCCTAAACTGCCCCCTCGTTCTATCAGACTCTGTTCAGTCTCTAGGCATCACCCTTGACAAGAACCTATCAATGGAGGACCACATCAAAAACTCTGCAAAAAGTGCTCTTTTCTCTCTAAAACACCTCAAGAAATTGAAGCCTTTTCATCCCATGATGACCTCAAGATGGTAGTTCAATCCCTGGTTGTCTCTAAAATCGACGACGGGAACGCCATCCTTACAGATACTCCAAAAGCTCACGTAACCACCTCTAAGGGCAGTGCTGAACATGACCGCTCGACTTGTATCTAAAGTAAAAAGATTTGATCACATCACTCCAGCTCTCAACTCCCTCAAATGGCTTCCCATGGAAAGGAGATGTATTTACAAGCTGGCGTGCATCACACACGAAACCCTCCACTCTCCGGCACCCAACTACCTGAACAACAAACTGGTAAGAGCAGGTCAAGTCAGAACACTGAGAAGCTCCAACTCGCTCCTTCTCATTCCGCCAACAATGAAAAAGAAAACTACCCAATACCAATTGTTTTCTGGCAACGCTCCTAAGATATGGAACGTTCTCCCAGGAGTCCACAGATCAACCCCCCACTTATCTTTACTTAAAGAAAGCAATGATTTGCGAGATTTCTTAATGGAGCCTCGCAAACCACGGCAAAAACGTTTCATATACGCCGGTATATACGCTGCGTACTACAAAGCTTGGAAAATAACGCAAATGGATACTGCAGAAAGACTACGAGAAATTGATCGTATTAATTTAGAGAAAGCTCTCTCTGTAGTGGACAATGGGTTAACAACTCTGTCCTCCAGGATATATTCATTGGACAGCATTGTATCCTCTGCAATTGACATAATGGAACAGGACTTGCTAATGTTACAACATTGCCAGTCTCAATTACGTTCTATAATGCAGCTATGCTGGACGTTGCAAAATCTTTGTTGAGGCTACGTGCCATGGTGTCTAATCAACACAATGTTATTGTTTGCTGTATGTAACCTTACAGATAAACAAATCTCTTTGGCACAAAGAGGAGCAGACTATACTGTGCTGAGCATTGAAAAACTGGAAAGATTACCATTGACAGTTTCTGAGAAGCCTGTCATCGAATGGATAATTCATGGCACCATCATGATACCAGTGACGATTTTCCAATTTCAGTATAGCCTACAGCATATGTCAGCGGGCCTGTATGAAAGGTTGGGTAAAGAATACATTAAGTCAACATAGACTTTACCTTGCACACTCAAATGTTGGAACAAGGGAAAAGAGGTATTCCTAAGTGGAAAAAATTGTAAAAACTCACTAAGTGGTACACTTTTGTGCAAAGGTTTTAATTTACACGGAGCCTTTGACAGTTCTGAGAATAACCTCACTTGCCACCTGCACGGTACTCCCTCCACCGTGATAGAGCCCATTTTCAGGTAACTATCCAATGGCAGTTACGTTATGTTGAATGATCACAGCTGCTGTGGCATGATGCCAGGAAAACTTCATCTCGTTAGTGTGTCGTCCACGGTCACTTGTTGTATGCAAGTATTGTATCCAACTCACAAGACAGACAGTGGGACGGCATTAAGGCCTTCACTGAATATCTTTTCTATACGAATTGATACGTTAAGCAGAATAAAAGCCATTCCTTTTGCAAAAGTCTGTGCCACTGACCTCGTATAAAGAAACGTATGATCTGCAAGTTGCGAGGACATCTGCAGAGATACATGCATTATTATCAACGAACTGCCCAGTACATTTCGCAGAAATGTTAAGTCAAATCTTAAACATGTCTGATACCAATGGCATTGCACATGTATTTAAGATTATTTTTTCGGGACTGTAACCACCATTTGAAGCAGTCATCCACATTTTTCCAAATTTCGTGCACTCTGTGTTCGGCGGCCTGCCTCTAATCTTGGGACTTGTAGCAGGAATTCTATTTTTATTCCTTCTGATCTGATATGGCAAGTCCGGCAACCAACGATACCCAGACCAACATGGAAGGGGCCTTCCTTGCCATGAGGTATCGTGAGATGATTTCACAGATTCTTGGCTTGGCTCGTTTAAGAGCTCTCAACCCAACCTGGTTTCTATCGTTCAGACCAATCTGGCAAGATTGCATCTTACCTGTTCTACGATGCCTGCTTTGCGGAGAGGAATGTGTGTTGGACATCTGTCTTACACTTCCATCAGTCCTGCCATCGGATGTCGATGGCTTGCTAGGTCCTGTAATGGCTCATGCATCCTGTTGTCCCCAACGGCTACCAATCCTGATGATGGCATTAATTGAGGTCTCACCCGTAAGTCTAACTGAGGGTGAGATACGAGAATCAACAGGCACACAGGTACTATCTGATTTGAACACTGTTAATGCGCCACCTGGCGCTGACGGCAATGCTTCTCATCTGTGCACATTTGATCCGCTTGATCAAGTGGTTCCACTTTCACCTACTGTGGTAGACAATTTCTTTGCCAGCCTTGATGATCTGATGTTTTCTCCTGACACCGAGAATAACTTTTGAATTCATGCACACAGCGTTCCCTGAACTCTGAAATTCGACCTTCAAATTTTCAAAACAAAAAGTAAGGAGATTGGGGGTTCAACTACAAAGTCTGTTATCACTGAAGTATGTGGAAAATCTAACAGCGACTATTATAATTGATAAGCTAAGCAATGCATTATTTAGTGTCCATAGTTCTGTTTGTGCAGATTTGTCCCTGCAACAGTATTAGAATGGATTGTCCTCCTATCCAAACCAAAAGTAAAGTAGTATCCTATTCTTTCTTGGTGGTCATTCACCTTTTTATTGTTGGCAATTGCCAAGCATAAACATTTAGAAGACTTGAAAAGACATTATGGACAATCCCAGAGGACTGCACTCAGTGCATAGAGCTATTGCTGACTAGAATGGGAGTCCAATGGAATTGCCAAATGTGCAATCTTAGTTAGCTAGCTACACAGACAGACTAATAAGAATAATCTAGTAATACCACAGGGAGTCATAGTCGAGGCAGGATAAGAATTTAGATACAGTCTACAAGAAGATCAAAGACGATTTAGAAAAAATCGAATGATAGGTACTCTATATTAAAATTAAAACTTACCGGGGCCAGCAAAGGAGCCCTCGCCTGCCCGATCCTGGCCTGCATCCTGTTGAACAGCAGCCTCCTCCTCCTGTGTCCTCTTGCCCCTGGGGGGACCTGATGTACAACATTTTTTATTTTTATTTATTTTTTTGCGTGTTTATAGAGCGCTTGAATAGACTCCCAGGGGAGTATCTCCGCGCTTTTATGACTGCCAAACCAACCGGAGAACAAGTTACATGACTGTAATCCAATTCTGAGACTTGTAAAGCTAGACCTGAAACAAAAACGTCTTCAACTTTTTCCTGAAGGCCAGATGATTTTCAAGCTGCCTAAGCTGGAGGGGGAGGCCATTCCAAATCTTCGGTCCCCTTACCGACAGAGCCTTACCCCCTTGCCTTGCCCGCTTGATCCTAGGAACCATAAGAAGCAATTGATCACTGGACCGTAGAGCACGGGAAGGGACATACGGCACAAACTTGTCTGCGAGATAAGAGGGACCCAAACCATGAAGACCTTTATGTACCGTACAACAGATCTTAAAGGTGACTCTCTGCCGGATGGAGAGCCAATGAAGCCTGGCAAGAAGAGGTTTTGATGGTGTTCTGGGAGGAGCATTTACCACCAGCCTAGCTGCAGTGTTCTGCACAACCTGCAACCTGTCCAGATCCTCCTCATTAGCTGACAACAAGAGGCCATTACAATAGTCGAGACGACTGATAACCAGCGCCTGGACCAGGGTCTTTCTAATAGTGTCTGGAAGCAGTGGAAAAACTCGGCGTAGTAGTCCTATAGTTCGAAAACAGGACCCCACAATGTTGGTAACATGCTGCTTCAGGCTGAGTTCTTGTTCCAGACGGACCCCTAGGTTCTTGACTATCTGCTTAGGCTCAGGGACTGGGCCTAGGTCTAGAGGCCACCAGTCAGGAGCCCAGCAGATTTTCGCCTCACCAAAGAGCATAACCTCTGTCTTTGAAACGTTGCACTGCAACTTGTTCAAAGACATCCATTGGGAAACTGCTCTCATCCCCTCAGAGAAAGAGTGTAATACCTCTGGAGTTAGATGGTCAAAGGGAAAGAGCAGCTGAGTATCGTCAGCATATGACACTGGACAAAAGCCAAAGGCTCTCAGGATATTCGCCAGGGGGGCCACATAGATGTTGAATAATGTAGGGCTCAAACAAGAGCCCTGTGGCACCCCCTTAGTAATCCTGGTCTCCTTGGATCGAAAGTCTCCCATGGTGACACATTGGGTTCGATCCAGAAGAAAGCTCTTTAGCCAAGCCAGTGCCATGCCCCCTAGTCCAGTCTCAGTCAGGCGCTCAACCAAAATTCCATGAGAGATGGTATCAAAAGCTGCCGATAGATCTAGCAGCACCAGGACATGAAAGAAAGAAAGAAAGACCAGAAAACATGGATGATATTTGTCAACCAAATCAAACATTTCAAAAGAACAATAACAAAATATTTTGGCAAAATAGCAAATAGACAACTATTCCACGGGATATATTGACCGATCTCATGTGGTCTACTACGTTATTAGTATTGCTTGATTTGCAAAGTGACAGACAAAGTCCATCGTAATTGCAGATCGGGGACAACACTAAAAAGTTTCCTACTACATTAACCAGTCATTAAAATACTCAAACTATCAATCCACCACCACTATTTCTTCTTATCGCCATCTGTACAAAGGAAGGGCTGGACTTGAGTCTGTAGGGGCTGATTTAGAAGCCCCTTGCGGCTCTTTTGCTCCATTGTTGGGTGACTTTTGTGACGCAGTGGCAGAACAAAAGAGGCCCCATGGTGCGGCGTATATTAACCACGTGACGCATATGGGAGATGCATCACGTTTTAAAGCCCTGCGCCATCAGGGGGCGTTCCGGCGCAAGGGAGGGCGTTCCTGCGCAGGAACGCATCCTAAAAGTGGCTGAGGGAAATCTACAGGATTTCAATCAGTCACTTTGAGGACAATGATGCGTGACTCAAACCCTGCGCCTGCTTGAAGCAGACGTATGGCGTGACGCAGCATTGGGGAGATAGGGCACCCCAGAGCATTGCTGGATCTGCGCCATCGTTGCGACGCAACTCCAGCAATGCGCCGCCTTTACGGCACAGATGCGTAAAGCTTTGGTGACGTTTTGGGCCCATGGTTCGCCGCATTGTAAATACGGCGCACCATGGGTGGTGGTGGCGTGGCGCACAATTACTAGCACATCCCTGCTACTTTGCAGGGATGCGCCGGTAATAAAAAATCTGACCCTTACTGTCTAGCATTACGCAGTTCTTTAAACTACACTCATACATAATTTCACAGGCCAATGAAATGAACACAAAATCGAAAACAAATAAGCATAGTAGCAACGCTACTGAGAAGGAGAGCAGTGCACCTGAAATGCACAGAACATTTTGAAATATAATTTACCTACAATGTAATCAGCAGCATTAATGCTCTTGGTAAAAAACAAAAATTTGCAATATAATAACACACAGAGCAGGAGAAAACAGAGTAGTAAAGAAATAGCTACAACTACTCACCAAGCCCGGGGATCTCAAGGCCAAGCAGGTTGAGCAGATAGCGCTCCCGGTCCAGGAGATCCGTCCAACGGTGGGTGGCCTGGTTGTAGGTGCGCCGGACCCGAGAGTGTTGGTACATGGCCCGGCACGCCTTCTCCCACCGCTTCCGGCGCTCCTGGATCCCGTACCCGCGAGCGATCTTGCGGCCTGCCATGATGGTCCTGGGGAGGCGGTGCTGAACATAAAAAATTAGTGCGGCCACCTCCTCCGGGCTGAAGATCTCCCGGGGTGCGACCTGCTCCCCCCTCAAACGCCCGCACGGGAGCCGGGCACGGGGTGCGGGACCCTTCTCCTTCTCGGGAAGCGTCCCGGCTCCCTTTACCATGGTCTGGGCAGAAAGGAAGCTAAATAATAAAGAAAATAGAATAGGGAAGAAGACAAGAAAAGAGTTTAAAAAAGTAGTTTAAAATTAACCAAAAGTAGCAGAAAACACAAACATATGGAGCTAGAAAAATAGAGGGATAGATAATAAGTAAAATAGATCAAAAAAAACTTCAAACAAGCAAAGGATGGCAGAAATTCAGAGAGGATAGAAAAAGCATGCCCAGAACCATAGCAATGAATGAGAAACAAGATGGCCGCGCCCGTTCACGACCGCGTGGGTAAGTTCGCACGAGATTTTTCTCGCGAACACACGCGAAATTGTACTAGCGAGCCGCACACTTTGCGAGATTACACATCGCGCCCGGAAACGGAAATACGTCATGTAAACAAGATGGCCGCGCCCATGAACGAGCGTGAGGGTAACTTCGCGCCATTGCGCTACAAGCGGCTTGCTAAAACGTACAAAACCTTGCGAACTAACTCGCCACAAAAAAACAAATCACATATTCGCACGAATTTGCGGCTTCCGAATTCGATCTCGCGCACGTTCGCGCCCCGCGAATCCCGCGAAATTGCAGAAAAATGAGTTTTGCAAAACTGAAAGCACTCAGCAGGTGCAAAAGTTCAAACTCATCATTAGTAACCATTCCCTGTAGTGCTTCCTGACTGGGGCCCCTCCAGAGTTCAGTTGCTAGTTGCAACAATTGTATGACCCTGCTCTGACCCTCACAGCAGGCTCATAGAATAGCTACAAGTAGGCCACAAAGGTCCTGGAAAAAAAAATTGCACTGCAAAAGAAAGCAAATTACAGATAAGGAAGCAGGTGCCAGACTGGAATTTTAAAACAGTGACACATTAATAAATCAACCCCAAATTAATTCATGCCATTTGAAGTAGGGCAGGTGTGCTTGCTTTTCCCCCCCATAATCTACAGTGATGATGATGAACCAGAGGGTGGCATTGATGTACCAGAGGGTGGCATGTGAGAAACAGAGGGTGGCAGTGTTGAAACAGAGGGTGCTGTGAACCTGTGATGATGAACCAGACGTAGAAACAACATAGTCACGACCGTTGCGTGCCGACAAGTAAGTTCGCAATTGCGAACTGGTACAAAACCCTCGCGAACTGGCAGAAACCCTTGCGAACACAAAAAAAATTAAAAAATCCACAAATTCGCGAGAATTTGCGGATTTTGCGGATTGCTAGTTCGCAAATACGCAAATTCGCGAACGCCAGATTCGCAAAATTCGCCCATGTTTAGTAACTGCGTGGTCATTAAATATTCCCTGGGACCCTCCATTTACCTGTTTTGTTGTTATTGAACTGTGTGTGTAGTCATTGAACAATAGCAGATGGTAGTTAATGGTGATGCTATAGGACTGGGCAGTGTTTTTGGAGGTTCAACTAGTCAAAAGTTCAACAAGGATCCAAAAGTGCTAGAAAGTAGTTTAGAACAGATGGATTAATAGCTACATTCTCAAAATGAGTTTAGGCAACAGGTGCGTAGTCTGATACAGTGATGATAATCACCACAACAGGTCTGCTTGACTGCTCTATAATGGAAAAAGCACATACAGAAGAAATTTTAGTTTTGGAAAATTCAAAGAGGTTATCACAAAGCTTTTGTGAAGCAGAAATTCTAAATGTGGTGCAGCTGGGAGGGATCAGTTCTGGTACTATTTTGAAAGCTTCATTAGTGGAGTTTGGACATTTGCAATATGGTCAGAATAGTATCCAGCTCTAACGTTACTGATTGCTTGTTTATAGCTATTGCAGGTTTTCAAGTACTTTGGGGGTCATTACGATGGCGGAAGGCCCACCACCGCCAGTCGTGCGGTGGTGGGCCTTCCGCCATCGGACCGCGATTTTCCCCCGCCATATTACGATTGCGACCGTGGCGGACACAAAGACCGTCCGCCACGGAACTGCCACAGGCAATTGTTATGATTGCCTGGTGGAGCGGTCTGCATTCCTAAAATGGTGGGGGTGCCTGGCATGCACTGTCCGCCAGATTAGGATGTTGCCTTAATCCAGCCTTTCCATGGTGGCGAAACTGCCATGGAAATGCTGGTGGGGATTTGTTTTGGGGACCCGTTGCGGACCCCCCTTGTGTTGGGGGAGGTGTGGGTGCACTGGGGGTGGCGGGGGGTATTCACTGCACCAAGTGGCAGGCACTGTGTGGTGCCTGCCACGCAGTGAAATGCACAACATGCAGTTTTAACATTGTGGTGGGTGCTGCAGTCATCAGCTCCCGCCGCAATGTTAGAGTACAAAATGTGACCGCCATGGTGGCTGTCGCATCCTAATTGGGTGTGGGGGACAGCTGCATACATGGCATGCGGTCCCGATCCCCACCACGTTGGCAAGCAGACTCAGGTACGCCCGCCATCCTAATTACCTCCTTAGTTCTGAACAGCAGGGAGAAAGTTTTTCTCCATTTCCTCTCAGCCTGTTTATGCGTCTGCTTCAATGATTTAAGATTGTCAGGGTACCTTGGGACGTGAAGGTGGCATCTGTGACAGTGCCTATGGCTCAGATGAGAAATAGTGCCTAATGTGGTGGTGATCCAAGTATCAAATTAGATGTCAGCCTGTAAAATATTTTCCAATTGGATTGAATTCGAAGACAACACTGCAGTAAAGTTTTTCTTTGTAATTGTAATCCATATACTTCTTCATATCTCATTAGACAAATGAACGGGTATAGAAGTAAGATGGAGTAGGACTAATATAGAAAAAGTAAATAGAGAGTGGTTCGTTCAAAGGATATTAGATACTTTTAGCTCGCTAGTTGTGTTGAAATGGATTTTAAAAAGTTAGAGTACATTGAGTGCAATGGAGGCATGATTTGAATCCATGAAAACCTGGACGTCTTTATTGTCCAACCATATATTAAAATTATTTAGTAATACGAGGATGGATACTTTTAGAATAATGGACTTTGCAAAACTGGGAAAGACGATCCAAAATGAGATAAATTGCGAGGAGGCCGATATGTCAAGCAAAAATAACAGTACTGGTAGAAGAAAAGTTGATTTGGGGAAGCAGTAGTTCAGCTAGGTCAAAATGAGGAATAGGAAGATCTATCAAGTTATATGTAGTTTTGCCAATTACTTTTAGGCCACTGTCAAGCCATTTTCGGCAGTCGGCAGTCGGCAGTCGGCTCATAAGATGAAGAAACCACTTGGGACCATTTGTGCAATGTCAGGCCCGAAGCTGCTTTGCACCAGGTTTCTGTAAAAAAAAAATACATCAGAGGCAAATTCCTCAATATATTGGCAGATTTAAAAAATAATGTGCATTTTACAAGGTCTCAAAGGGGAGTGGAAGGGTGGAAACTTACAGTTGATTTCCAGTTTTATTCATTGGCCTAGTACTGGCAGTCCAGACTGATTCATAGAGGATGTAGGCATAGGGGACGGATTGGATAGTATCAGGAGAGGTGACTTTACCTGTGAAAAGATGATGATTTAAATAAATATATGTCTCCTGGCTATATTTAATAGGTGTTGTTTGGGTCAGTTCCAGGGCTATGCCAGCAGACAGTCGAAGCCCATACTAAAAAGATGCATTGACAACCACAAACAGGCTTGCCTTTGGCGTGCCTTCGGCGTGCCTGTGGTGCCCATTCACTGTTGCTCATTCACCATGCCAGTGATATGCCAACTGTACACATCTGTTGAACGTGTATGAAAAGTGACTCAGTTAAGTACTGAGTCAAAGCAGGTGTGTCTGCTGCCGAGCAACACTAAAGACAAACAGCAGGCTGACCACGTAAGAGGCAAACTGGCGACTAGGGGACATATGTATAAGAAAGTGGCACAGCACGAGTTAGCTCCAAAGTTGCTAAAGCCGTGCTCTATTACTGTAGAACTCGAGGGATGGGCAGTATTTACAATAATATGGTGCACCACTTCCTGGTGCAAGGGTGCATGCATTGAAGGAATGATTGTTTATGTGCAGGAAGGTGTGCAGGAATGGCGATTTGTAACTTCAATGTGTGCTGCATTGTGCACGTGGATCAAGTACTATAATGATGTGTGGGCCAGTGAGTGAGTGTGCTAAAAGGAGCACTAAATACATTTGGGAGGTTTAATGTTTTTCATTTAACTCTCTTGATTTCTTTCTGAAATATCTAGTTTCTGGCTTCTTTCCTTTGATATTGAATGGTGTCTCACCTAAAGGCTTTTGAGGACGAACGTAAATGAGAGGTGTGTGTTTGGTAAATTGTCACGGCATGTACGGTATGTAGGCTGGGAAAATTGGCAGGAAGAGAATGAATGCCCGTAGGGCACATTTTGAAAACTTGGTTTCCAACACGAGTCACCATCCAAACATTGCAGTTACATTACTCATATTTTGCCCGACTTTACAAGTACTATTTCGCTGCCAGTATGCAAAACCTTTTCAACTGGATGCCATTTTCCACTCTTTAACTTCTTTGTTGTACTGTGGTACTTGTATTGAGTTTAGGTGAATTGTTTTCTTATTCTCAGTACTGCTCTCGCTGTTCTCAGTATTTTTTATATTTTTATTGTCAACTCTTTCACTCCCTGCATACAGTAATACAGCAGGAGAAACAAATTATGTGTTCATTTCCATTATTGATTCCACTTTCCTTTGCATTTTCCCTCAGAATGATCCAATGCTCTCACACAACCACACCAGTCTTCTCTGCTTTTAACATGTTACTTCATTCCAGCTCTGTCCTGGGCACCGGCTCAGTTTCCTGGCACGACCACAAAAGTCTCAGAGAGAAACTCTGCAAAAATAATAAACAGCAGTTCCTTCTGTGTCTTTTTGGAGGCGCTCTGCTAATAATTTTGCCCAGATGTAACTTGCGTTGTTACAACTAGTCAGTCTTGTACTACAACCCAACCCCAAGGGGCCTCTCGCTGTGCAGGGTATAATTGTTTGCCAAGCAGCCATGATCAATTCAATTCAATTCAAAAGACTTTATTTCGGATATATTGCAATCCATAAAAGTACGATACATTATACATTTCATTTAAAAAGAAAAAACATCACAAAGTTACATAGACAATATAAAATAAGTGCATAAGACATATAAGTTTCTTGACAGAGTGAGTAAACAAGATCGGTACAGACAAAGTGCAAGTGCAAGTCGAGCCCATATGCAATAGTGCAAAGAGGTACTTCAGGCAGAAAATCACAGTTATTCATCTAAGCATTTTCTTATTCTCACAGATAATTTTAAATATTCTAACACCTGGAGAACACAGTCGGAATGCAATAGCTGTAAATATACAAGAGCGGGTCTGATTTGTTTAAAATTTAATTTTCTTAAAAGAGTAACAAGATACCGCCTGCGGGGATATTCATAAAATGTGCATAAAAATATAAAATGCAGCATGTCCTGTGGAGACTTCCCGTCGCAGCCACAGGGTGCTGCCGATTTTTTAAAAATGTCCAACTTTGGTCTAATTAAAATGTGGTGGAAGATGTTGAATCTAAATCGGGTCAGCAGAAACTTGTCGTGGGAGGTGAAGGAGCCTGTTAAGTACATTTCCATAGTGTCACATGTTCTCAACATGATGTACTTTCTGACATTTGGTTTCATGAGCTCCACTTCGTCTCTTAGGGCACTACGATTCATAAAAAAGGCCCTCTTAATTACTGCAACATCACCCTTGACTATATCCCCCGGATTTTCAAACAAATTTGGGCGCCCAAGCTTCAAAAATTGGGACTTCAGATATTTGAGCCAGGGTACACACATGGCATAATCCATTGAGACAAGATCTTCCAGTATCTGGTGGGTTAAGGGTATATCCTGGCTTAACCATAATTTAATCCAGCATAACAGTGGTTTCAAACCGACAATGTCTGAGACATACTGACAGCCAAGCTCTTCATGTACAGCTAAGTTTGGTGTACTACCTGGGACACACAGCAAGCGCTTTAAGAAGTTATTTTCGGCTATTTGTATTTGTTCACCATTTGTATAGCCCCATATCTCACTGCCATATACTGCGGTGGATATGGATTTAGCACTATATAGTTGCATCATGGCAACCATCGGCTTTTTCCCCAATTTACTGGCAAAATTAAAAATCGAGGCATTCACTCTGGTCATTTCACCCTTCTTTCTGGCCAGATGTGGAGCCCAGTTGAGCTTAGTATCAAATAAAACACCCAAATATGAAAATGTATTGGTAACAGGGATCACAACATCATTTAATTTAAAAACAAACTTCTTTTTTGGTTGACGGCCAACATGCATAATGTAGGATTTCGAATTATTGACCATGAGATCCCTGTCAGACATAAAATTATTAAAAGCATTCAGCAGTGCTTGAAGACCCTTCTCTGTTCGTGATATTAAAACTGCGTCATCCGCGTATAGAAGCAGGGGAATGCCCCTCTCTCCTGCTCTTGGACAATCTGATTTTATCTCTTGCAATGCAGACTCTAGGTCGTTTATATAAAAATTAAAAAGAAATGGGGCCAGAATACACCCCTGCCGTACTCCTTTGTTGGTGCTAAACTTGCCTGTGGTTTCCCCATTCGCTGAGAACCTCACATTGGCTTTTGTATCATTATGTAGGTCCGCAAGGAAGTCCACAATCCCCATGTCCACGCCTTTGTCCCTCATGGTCTGCCATAGCCTCCCCCTGTTGACACAGTCGAAGGCTGACGACAGATCCATGAAGGCTAAGTGAATTACTCCTTTTTGAACAACAGTGTATTTATTCAAAATAAGAAACAAATTAAGGCACTGAGTTATGGTAGAGCGGACTTCACAGAAACCATATTGGCAAGTTGACATAATGTTATTATCGATCGCCCAGCTTACTAGACGTTGAAGTAAAACTCTCCCCATAATTTTAACCAGTGAATCGATAAGGGATATTGGTCGATAACAAAGAGGACTTCCCCTGTCGCCTTTCTTGAAGATAGGGACTATAGTTGATAATCCCCACGTTTCCGGACAGCCTACCCTGGCCGCAGCATTAAATACAGCAGCCAGAATTGGAGCCCAGAAAGCTGGATCATATTTATAAAGGTCCGGCGGAATTCCATCGGGACCTGGTGCTTTATTGGCTGTAAGACCCAAGATGGCAACCCGAACCTCGCTTATTTCAAATGTTATATTACTGCTCCCCAGAAGTGGGGCAGGAGCACTAGTACCAGCACCCTCTAGAAAGTACAGGCTTTTGAAGTGGCTTTCCCATTCTGCTTTAGTTATGCAGCAAGCAAGTTCATTACAGGGATCATCGGTTAAAAAAGGTTTTTTAACCAGTGCCCAGAACTTGGTGCTGCTCTTCAGGGTGGAGGGATCAAGTAATTCCTGCCAAGCCTCCTTCCTGAGGAGCTCCTTACGGGCGATGGTAATAGCCTTATATTCTTTCCTGCAGGCCTTCACCTCCTCCCGGTTCCTCGGTGAGGCTGACAAAGCAATCCTTAGATTGCGTGCAGCTTTGGTGCAGTCATGGCTGAACCATTTCGGGCCTATTTTAGCCTGATTTTTATTAGGGACAGTAAGAAGCGCTGACACCTTCTCCGACACATTATGATAAGATTCTAGTACTAGCCTGGGGTCATCCCCCCTAATCATGCAAACTTTAATCTCCTCTGTACAGCTCTCAACAATATTTTTGTAGAGGATATCTGCAGATTCCAGTGACCACTTTAACCTCCTCCTGCCATCAGTTGTTCCCAGGCTACCTTGAGTAGTGGTCTTATTTCCCTTCTTTGCCCAGGGACATTTCAAGCAGATTGTTAAGGGATTATGGTCACTGAACTCGCTCGAGACAATGCAAAAAGAGTCTAAAAAATTTTGCATCGTCCGAGAGGCCAGTATATGGTCTATAAAGGTACCCCTACCATGTCCCTTAAAAGTTGGGGTATCAAAACGATACAACGGGTCTTTAAAAGACAGCGCCAAAGAGAGGTCAAGATCATCCATCAAATTGTTACACAGTTCCCCCTCCTTGGTGTGTTCCATATGGAGATAACATGCACGTTCACAAAACATTTCAGGTAAGCATTTATGTAAAGGATCTATACAGGGATGTAAGTTAAAATCCCCCATAATCAGCAAATTATGGCCTAGGTCTTTCATATTATTAGAAACAAAAGAATGCAGGAAACAAATATCATTCCTAACCTCACTGTCGTAGATAGCATTGTAAAAATTCACCAAACCCACACTGACATTTCCTCCAGATAAGACCAAGCCCAATACACCTGTATGCTTGGCTTCAGCTCTGCGTACTCCGCAAGGTAATAGTATTGAAATAAAAATTACCAGGCCCCCCTTCGGCCTACCCCTTAAGGATGGCAAAGCGGGTACATAAAATGCCTTATAACCTTCCAAAAAGAGGTTACAGCCCACCTCCCAGGTTTCTTGTAGGCAGATAATCGAAAACTGTTTGATGTAGATCACCCAATTTTCATCACACATTTTCGCCGCAAGACCTGCAATATTCCAAGAAATAGCTTGGCATGCTGGGTTAGTAACCTCCGGGATATCTGAGATTATGTTTGTGAGTTCACCTGTAGCCACAGTATCCTGAGCCGCAGGTGCCATCCGTCAGTCGCACATTTCAAGGCCAGATAATGCTTCATACCTGTTCTGTGTAGTTAGATCCGTGCCATATCGATAGGGGCCAACACTATTACTCCTGTTATAAACATCAATGGGTCCAACTGACCTACAAGGATTCATGATGTTATAAAAGAATTGAGAATCTTGAACAGGGGTGTAAGGTTCAAATGCCCGCCTGGATAAGCTCTGTTGTGGTGTAAGTTTACAGAGATGCGCATAAAAGTAGCCTAGCGGGCGTACACAGATACTGTTTTCATTATAGACCAGTGAAGAAGCTCTCAAGAGAACAGTCGCCACATGCTGAGGGTGTTTAAAATTAATGACTATACAGTCTCCAGAGCTAGATTTTCTAGAGGGTCCCACCCAATTCACGCGTCTTACTAACATGATCTGGTCCGCGTATGCTATGGGAAAACCACAATTTTTGTTAAGCCAAGCTACAGTCTTGTTTTTCAAGGAACTATGGGACTCATCATAAGGAGATGCAGGATGTGTGCCGCAAGGAGGGACATTAGTTAGTACTGCCACATATGGAGCACAATCAGGTGGTAGGTTTAAGTAGCGATTGTGCCTTGGGTGACTAAGGGTTCTACTGTTTTGGGGTGTTGTAGATAGTTGTGGTTGTGGAGCTGATACCACTGGCGTATCCAATATGTTGGGTCTATCAGGCTCCGCTGGTACCACTATAACAGTATTCCCCCTATCCCTATCCTTCATCCGTGTGTCATTGGCTTTATCAGATTCTTTCCCTTTCCCCCCACTGTGAACTAAACCACCAAATGTTGCAGTCTTATGTGATGATAGGAGTCCACCCAGCCTTATAACTTCCTTTGCTAAATTGTCAATCTTGTTAGTTAAAGGCTTGATAAGCTCTTCAATTTTTGATGTTAATGAAGCTTCAAGATTTTTAAATAAAGAGGCAAGCAAGTCAGAATTTTGATGAACCCCATTACCATTAATGCCCGTAAAGACAAAAGGGGTTATAGTAGCAGGGCCACTAGTCGTCTTACCATCCTTTTTTTTACCCTTGGAGTTATTAGGTTTACCATTTTCTTTTTGAGATACTGTTCTACAGCTTCTCAGGGGCCTATTTTCAGGTTGGGTTACAGTTTGGGTCTCATTCAAAACATCGGTGTCGTCAATTAGCTGTACTGGTGGCTCGGCGTGGACCTCAACACTTACTGAGATGGGCACAAGGGGGTCAATAGTAATGAGATCAGTAATATTAGCAACAGGGTCTATGGGTGGAGTAATATCAGGGGGTGTTTCTAGTGAGTCCCCTGTCATATTGGCCTTCCCCAACGATGCACGTCTGTTATTGTTAATTTGGTTTACTTTCCTAACCAGGAAATTATCCAGTGAAGCTGGACCTACCTTAACCTTGTCAGATTTGGGTTTGGACATCATAAAAAGCGAGGCTACAAAATACACACTAGCGTGCTCACTCACGATCAAGTAAAAACAACAATAGTGACAGATTATAAAAGTTGAGTTCTTACGTGCACACAGCACGATGACAGTCAGAATTGGGCGCTACAGGGTCCCTGGCCCAGTCCGGTCTCCTCAGGCCTCTGAGGGCCACAGAGGGCCCGCCCTTTGCCCGGGCTTAGCCCCGGGCGCTCCCGCGCGCGACTCGCGGTTGCGAGAGGCGTTCCGGTCTTTAACGCGCCTCCGGGCGCCCCAATGGCGTCACTCCCGCGCCACAGCCGCCGGGGCTCCTGGGATGTGGAGTTCCCAGCCCACACGGCGACCTCGTTGTTGCTCACGCGTTGGCCGTTCCCCTCACGGCAATGGCTGGACGGCTTCCTGGGACCAAAGGGCGCTGGCCGTTCACCTCACGGCAGTAGGTAAGCCCCAAGGAGCTCTAGGCGCTCCGGTCTTTAACGCGCCTCCGGGCGCCCCAATGGCGTCACTCCCGCGCCACAGCCGCCGGGGCTCCTGGGATGTGGAGTTCCCAGCCCACACGGCGACCTCGTTGTTGCTCACGCGTTGGCCGTTCCCCTCACGGCAATGGCTGGACGGCTTCCTGGGACCAAAGGGCGCTGGCCGTTCACCTCACGGCAGTAGGTAAGCCCCCAAGGAGCTCTAGGCGCTCCGGTCTTTAACGCGCCTCCGGGCGCCCCAATGGCGTCACTCCCGCGCCACAGCCGCCGGGGCTCCTGGGATGTGGAGTTCCCAGCCCACACGGCGACCTCGTTGTTGCTCACGCGTTGGCCGTTCCCCTCACAGGCAATGGCTGGACGGCTTCCTGGGACCAAAGGGCGCTGGCCGTTCACCTCACGGCAGTAGGTAAGCCCCCAAGGAGCTCTAGGCGCTCCGGTCTTTAACGCGCCTCCGGGCGCCCCAATGGCGTCACTCCCGCGCCACAGCCGCCGGGGCTCCTGGGATGTGGAGTTCCCAGCCCACACGGCGACCTCGTTGTTGCTCACGCGTTGGCCGTTCCCCTCACAGGCAATGGCTGGACGGCTTCCTGGGACCAAAGGGCGCTGGCCGTTCACCTCGCGGCAGTAGGTAAGCCCCCAAGGAGCTCTAGGCGCTCCGGTCTTTAACGCGCCTCCGGGCGCCCCAATGGCGTCACTCCCGCGCCACAGCCGCCGGGGCTCCTGGGATGTGGAGTTCCCAGCCCACACGGCGACCTCGTTGTTGCTCACGCGTTGGCCGTTCCCCTCACGGCAATGGCTGGACGGCTTCCTGGGACCAAAGGGCGCTGGCCGTTCACCTCACGGCAGTAGGTAAGCCCCCAAGGAGCTCTAGGCGCTCCGGTCTTTAACGCGCCTCCGGGCGCCCCAATGGCGTCACTCCCGCGCCACAGCCGCCGGGGCTCCTGGGATGTGGAGTTCCCAGCCCACACGGCGACCTCGTTGTTGCTCACGCGTTGGCCGTTCCCCTCACAGGCAATGGCTGGACGGCTTCCTGGGACCAAAGGGCGCTGGCAGCCATGATCTAACTTCTACATGCAGAAGATCTCTGAAATATCGTCAACTATCACCAGCACTAACAAAATCGAAATTACTCCCACTCGAAACATGATGCACCTCTAGATCAGAACGAAAACTAAGGAGTTCCAGCACTATTCAACAGGAAACAAAGAACATAGAACAATAGACCCAGTCAGACAAGACCCTTCATTCTTTTCAATTCAAACTAAAGTTAAGTACAAGTAAAAATTATTTCTTAACTAAATCGTGCTTCACTGATAAAACTTCAAAGCTGATTAACCCTTTACATAGAACTACCCTTTCTGACTTCCTTGTATCTGGACACACTCAAACTTATTATTATTAAATCCTCCGTCACTACACTTCTCTTCTCTTCTCTTCACTTCACTTCACTTCACTTCACTTCACTTCACTTCACTTCACTTCACTTCACTTCACTTCACTTCACTTCACTTCACTTCACTTCTCTTCTCTTCTCTTCTCTTCTCTTCTCTTCTCTTCTCTTCTCTTCTCTTCACTTCACTTCACTTCACTTCTCTTCTCTTCTCTTCTCTTCTCTTCACTTCACTTCTCTTCTCTTCTCTTCTCTTCTCTTCTCTTCTCTTCACTTCACTTCTCTTCTCTTCTCTTCTCTTCTCTTCTCTTCTCTTCTCTTCTCTTCTCTTCTCTCCTTACCCAACAGCACCCTTCAATTATCCCTTTTTATTTCCCTGCCAATTACTAATACTTGACACAGCACTTCCAAATCCTGCACTATAACTAATTTTATCACCAAGACAACTATTTCCAACTATGCAAGTGACATAATATTGCTACCCCTGCCTTTGATAGGCCTCCAAAACAACAGATTCAAATTAAAGTTTTGCTCTGCACGCCAAATTACTCTTTAATGCTACCTGCATAGTAATATATGCTTATGATACCTCGTGGGCAATGTGTAATCATCTATTTTTAACCAAATTGCCAAACATTCTTGTTCCTTTGTCCCTCCATACCTTATTGACCTTTCAGTTTGGACAGCTATTTCCACCTCTACAACATTGCCTTTGTCATTGTGTCCTAAACAGCACACCCCCTGATCTCTTCTTCCAGTGTGGCCAGTTCTGAACAGTTTTATTCAATTGCCCCTCCTTCCATTGTGGCAGTGTTTAGGATAGCTCTGATCCCTCGAACATATTTGTAATGACGAGAATGAGGCAGAAATGCTTGTGAGCTTTTATTATGTAATAAAAACGGAACATATCATTCCACAGACTCCGCCCAAGCGTTAGTTGCCGTGAGCGTCCCGTCCAACTGACATAAGTGTCAGCTCATGAGGCGCTCGCGACACAACCTCACAAGACATGATGACATAACACACTGCCCACGCGGGGAATACTACATATCTCCTTTCCTTATACATTAAAAACAAAGCAAATAGATACTAAACTATTATATGCAGAACTGCCTTAATCACTCTTTTCCTCGCATGAATATGCTGATGAGGAATCTGGAGAAAACTGGAGAGAGCTGAGAAAGATAGCAAAAAGAAGGCAGAGAAGAAAAAGAGAGAGTAGATCAATTTGTCTTGCTTTCCAAGTCGTTTCCCTTGTTCTCTTGCTATGCCAGTCACACCCCTTTGCCTGTTTAATCTAGACTACTTGTGTTGTTGTTCTGTGTGGGCCACCCATTTCCCTTCCCTGTTTTGCAAGCCATGAAGGGTGTGTGGAGGGGTGGTGGTGATGTGAACTACTTCTGGCTGGCTTCTGAAGCACCTTCTACCCCACCCCCTGTTAGTGACATTGTCCCTGTTAGAGCCATTAATCTACACATTGATAATCCCAATGATCCGCTTTTTTTTTTTTAAGTTCAGAAAAAGTTTATTGAAAAAATATGATCAAAGTTTACAAATTAAGACAAAGAAAATAACAAGCAAAAGCAATCATCAAGATAAGTAATGGCAATAATACAGGCTATAAAATGAAACATCAAAAATTTAGAGTAATTATAAGCAAAACTGGCAATTGGTATGATATAAGGCAATGAAAGAAATACTAAATATACACTATTGTGATAAGAAAAATTAAAATAGGAGTATTATGTTTAACAAATAACAGGAAGTTATGGAGGTTTAGGAACTTCTTGTTGTAACGGCGATAAAGACAGAGAACCATGAGCATTCAAGTAAAAAAAGCTGTAACTGGACTCCACAGTTCTCTTAGTTTAGTGGCTAAGGTTAAGGGATAAACAAAATTTGTGTCTAACCTGTGGTAGTAACAAACAGCATACCACCAAGCCTGATAGGATAGTTTGGTAAAATCATTCCAATTATTAGTTATTTGCTGAAATGCTACTGCTAACAGCAAGTCGATTCTTCTAACCCTACAAGTGCAATGATCCCAAATGTGGGAGAGACTCCCTAAGAAAATGTGATATAAAGAAAAGGAGTGAGTGGAGGAAAAAACCTGCTTCCAAAAAGTATGAACAAGGGAGCAACTGAAAAGCATATGAAATAGATCTGCGGATGGTAAGGAACAGGACCAACACTTGTCAGAGGTATCTGGGAAGTGTTTGCTGTGATTTACTGGTGAAAACAATAAACGGTTGTAAATAAAAAATAGTGTCTGAATAGTGTTAGCAGCTCTGAAGACCTACGAATCTTCAACCATAATTTGTCCCATAGTTCAATAGGCCAAGAGGTTTCAAGATCCTTTTCCCAGGCTTCTTCTGTCTTGGTTTTAGTGCAGGGTGAGGACAGAGTGTGAAGAAAAGCGTACATTTTTTAAGCTTTAGAGTGTTTAAGAAGTAAAGAATTCAGTGAATTCGTATCCGAGGGTGTGTGATTTGATGAAGGAGATGCAGCAAGATAAGCATCATAAGCATGTTGTAATGCGTGTGTCAGTGACAAATATTTGGCTCGGAAAGGTGGAGGTAGATTGAAGGAAATAGAGGCTAATGTAAATGAAATGATCTGATTATGATGGAACCACTGACGCACCCAAATAAGACCACGTGATCTCCAGGATTTCCAAAAGATCGGCTTGCTTTTAATTACAATAGATGTGTTATGCCAAATAGGTTGATCAAAAAAGGATAAAACAGGAACGCAAGGAAGAATTTTGGAAGTATACTTAAGAATGGGAGTAGATAAAGACTGAGGTCTACGAGAAAACATAAGATATTCTTTAAAGGAAAAGGGAGATATGAAAGACTGTTCTAAGGTCAGCCAGAGAGGAGAGGGTGACGAGGGATCTTGAATCCAATGCGAGACTTGGGTCAAAAGAAAGATTTGTGATATAAGGAAAAGTTCGTAAAGTTCACCCCACCTTCTCTTTTAGAGCGCATTAGTTTGGACAAGGACATACAAGATTGTTTATGCCCCCACAGAAAGGAAGATAAAATAGAATTAATTTTCTTGAAGTATTTCAAGGGAATAGCAAGTAGTATGTTGGATATTGTAAATAAGTCAATGGGAGAGAGCATCATCTTGATTGTGTCCAATCGTCCCCACCATGACAAATACAGAGGATGACATTTGTTAGTAAGAGTGGTCAGTTTTTGTACACAATCGTCCATCGTCCATACACTTAGTGATTGTACCTGAAAGAGAGGAGTGGAAATTAAGGCCCAAATATTTAATAGTCATAGGGCTCCAAGTAAAACCCGAAGCAGAAAAGTCATCCTTGAAAGTTACTTTAGTAAGTGGAAAGATTTCGCATTTATCTTTGTTTAATTTGTAGCCAGATACTTGAGCAAAAGAATGAACTTCTTCTAAAAATGCTGGAAGGGATGTATCTGGTTGGGAGATAAATAATAATACATCGTCAGCATACGCTGCCATTTTAATATTAGATTTGTGGTAGTTGAAACCATGTATATTATCATTCTGACGAATTCGCAAGAGGAAAGGTTCTAAAGCAAGATTAAACAGAAAAGGGGAAAGTGGGCATCCTTGACTAACCCCTCTCTTCAGGGAAAAGTAAGAGGATAAGCCACCATTCGCCGAGATTGCTGCTCTAGGGCAAGAATAAAGGAATGAAATCAGGGAGGAAATTTTTGGACAAAAACCGAACCATTACAGAGTTTTAAACAGATATGGCCACTCAACCCGATCAATAGCTTTCTCCGCATCCAAAGCTATGGCTGCGAGGGAATGAGAATAATGTGAGGTCTTAGAGAGAATGTCAAAGCATAGCCTAGTATTATCCGACAGCAGTCTACCCTTAACAAAGCCAGATTGTTCTTTCCCTAAAAGCTCTGGGAGTAAAGATTCTAAACGCAGTGCTAATGCCTTTAAAAACATTTTATAATCAATATTTACTAAAGAAATAGGATGATAATTTTTACAATACTGTGGATCTTTACCCGGTTTCGGGATAATGCAAATAAGGGTATCAGAGAAAGATACAGAAGCAGAGCCAGTTTGAAGAAAAGTAGAGAGAAGAGTACGTAATTTGGGAATGAGTAATTTTGAAAAATAGGAAAAGAATTCAACAGTGAAGCCATCCGGGCCCGGAGCCTTCCCATGTTTAAGAGAGTTAAGGGCCTGAAGGAGATCTTTTTGTGTAAGGTCGGATTCTAAAGAGGAGAGGTCCAGAGGAGTATTGAACGGAGACGAAATTTAGGAAATGGACTGTTCAGACGAAGAGGATTCAGAGAAATATAATGATTCATAAAAATGTAAGAATTCCTGTAGGATATCTTCGTTCTTGTGTTTTAGTAACCCTTCACAACCATAAATAGATTCAATGTTGACTTTGTTTTGTTTTACCTGTAGATAATTTGCCAACAATTTCCCAGCCTTATTCTGTCCACCATAGAACTTGGTGCTAGATTTTAAAAGAAAATTAGAGGCGTTATATGTGGAATCTTTATTAAATTGAAGTTTAGAAGCAATGAGGTCGTTTAAGCAATCTTTTGATTTGGAAGTATAATATAAGTGCTCCAATTGTTTAATTTTAGAAAGAAGGTCATTAGTTGCTTGTTGGGCTTTCTTCCGCTGCGAGAAACATAGTTTTTTTTTAATTGTATTTATTAAAGATTGCATAGTAAAAACGCAGCATTTACATAATATAACAACATGTGTACATCAGATGAAGCAATCAGTGTGGCGCTGCTGCTGCACATTTCAAAAAGGATACAATTTTTAGTTTTCTCATAACTAACCAGAAAACAGGCAAACGTCAGTATAGTTATAAATCAAATCCAACATTACAGCATTTGAGTGTCAAAAGTAGGATGGGTAAACATATTCTATGGAGTCAATAAGCAGCATTCGGACCAATCTTTTACCTCTATATACAAAGACAAGCGGGCGACTATATCTTCCTATATCTGTTACGCATTGGGGCGGAGAGCAAAGCACTCCTGGGCCTTCCGCATTCCATCATCTACACATTTTTGTAAGTACGGCACATTCATGCAAACAAATTTAGGGTAATCACATAACATCAGTTCGGAATTATGCAGTCGGTTCGTGGGTGTAGCCATGGGGGACACCACCCTATCATGTGAACACTGCAAGAATGGCTCCCAAATGTCTCTAGGACGTGAGGTAGTTGGCATCAAGTCCCAATAGGCTCCCAGTTGCGTGTGACAATATGTAACATCCGCCTGCCGGTCATTAAATTTAGGCTTAGTTTTACGCCCCCAGTTCATGGCCACTCGCCTTTTGGCATACAGTAACAATAACGCATGTAACTTCCGACCTTTGGGCTCAGTGTTTTCTACCCAGCCCAGAATGCCTAGGAGCGGAGAAGGAGCATCCGCTCTATTCAGGATTTGATTGATAGCAACAAAAATTTCAGACCAGTAATCAAATAAAGCCGGGCAGTACCAAGCCACGTGTAAAAAAGAAGCACTCTCCTCCCCAAAATTTCCAACATTTGTCATCGTCTCTAATGCCCATGCGATGGAGAGCTAGCGGGGTGCGGTAGAATCTATGGAGGAACTTGAAGTGTATAAGTCGGAGTTTGTAATTTGGGGAGAGTTCCAATAGCTGCCTACAGCAGAATGACCACTGATCGTCAGTCAGGGGCGTCTCCAGTTCATTGCTCCATAGTTGCTGAGACTTGGGCACCACTATGGGGGATTGTTCTTGCATGGAGTTGTATAGACCCGACACCAGTTTCTTCCGGGACGCCCTAGCTAATATGTTTTGTAGAGCCTGTAGGTGTGGCGGCTCCTCAGGGAACCGGTCCCACATCGCTTTGCATGCAGATTTGAGTTTGTGGTGTGTGAATCTGTCTCTAAATGACAGTGGATTGTCCTCGTCTGCGACCGGCAGATCCAGGAAAGTGCCATCAGGGTATATGTCTGCGAATGTGTGCAATGTGGATCCAGTGATGGTTACTTCGCCTCCACCGTCTTCCAGGCACGGAAACATAGGATTCTGTTTAAGGGGGATCGCAGGCGCATATAACAGAGATAGGGCAGCTTGCGAGAAACATAGTTAATGATGAAGTCTCTGGCTGACGCTTTGAAGGCGTCCCAAACTACAGGAAATTGAATTTCACCCGTATGATTAACCAAAAAATATTTGCGGAAAAAGGATGTAAATGAAGAAACAAATTGTGCATCAAGAAAGAGAGCATTATTAAAACGCCATTTTTTAATGGAAGTAGGTTTTTGCAATACATCTAAAACAATTGAGACTGGGGCGTGATCAGAAATTAAGATGGAGCCAATGTCAGAAGAAATAAGGGATTGGGTAAGATGATGTGAAGTAAAAAAAATAATCTAATCGGGATTGAGTTTGATGAGGGGGTGAAAAGAAAGAGTACTCTCGCAAAGTGGGGTGGCAGAGTCTCCATGCGTCAGCAAGTTTGTATTGTGCAATGAGTTGAGTGAAAGATTTTTGTGACTTATGTGGAATGTATGCACTAGCTGAATGTCTATCTAAAAAAAGGGTCAAAAACTCTGTTGCAATCTCCCACAAGAATGAAATTGTAAACATAGTGTTGAGTGTGAGCAGTGCTAAGGAGTTCCAGAAAGATGCATCACCACTTGTTGGAGCATAAACATTTAAAATGGAAATAGGAACATTATCTAGAATGAAATTAACTAACACCCATCTACCTGAAGTATCAGCAAAATGCGTTATTGACTTGATTGGAAGAGATTTTCGAAACAGAATCAAAACTCCGTTACGCTTATCATCACCTGGGGAAAAATATACTTCACCTACCCAACCCCTCTTCAGTTTAGCATATTCATCTGATGATAAATGTGATTCCTGTATACAAGCTACATCTGCGTTGAGTTTGGTCAGGTGGGATAATACTCTCTGTCTTTTAATTGGCGAATGTAAACCTCGAACATTCCATGAAAGTAATTTCAAAGGCATAAAATAATTTTAAAAAAGCATATCAAAAAACCAGTTGACGAACAAATATGAGAAAGAAAAACAATTAAGTCATATAAGCATGTTGATAAGAAATACCAAAAGTAAAAGAAAATAATTTCACAGAAACCAGCCAAGTAAAGGCCAATTACATGATAAAGAGAAAAGGTGAGAAGAAAGAAGAAAAGGTATAGTAAAAAAGTGAGCAGAAAAGAAGGAAAATGAGAAGACTGAATCAATAAGGAGATACAAAGAAGAGGATGAAAAGCAAAATAGCTGAAGGAGAGTAGAGAATCTGAGGAACATGAGGAAGAAAAAGAGAGGAATATGAGAACAGAGTAGCATAATAAGAAGAACGAAAAACTTACATAGTGTCGCGAACAAACAAAGAGAAGGGAGGATGGAGGCCACATAGAACAATGACGGAACTTAAGCTCCAAAGGGAAGGCAGGGAAGGAAGACGACCACAATGGACTCCAAGGACAGGATGGTGGGTGGTGACGTGGAGGAAGAAATCTGTGCAAAAGGAATAAAGTTAAAACATTAAGAACACAGAAAATTAGTGTAAAACAAGCAACTAGGAGAACTGTCAAAGCATAACAATCATGAAGATCAACAAAGAACATAGCATAAAAGCATTAATACTAGATAGGTGCGTGAGAAACAATTATTGAGAACTTGATGAAGCAGCAGTGTCCATTTTGTTATCAGTACAAGAGTACAAAAAGCTCTTTAGTTTCAACGGATCATCATAAGTAGTGGTTTTGTTGTTGAAAGCCACCTTAAAAAGGCAGGGATGAAAAAGCCCATATCTGGCTCCCATAGAACGCAGCTGTGGTCTGAATGAAAGAAATTCTTTGCGCCGGTCAGCAGTGGATTTTGCATAGTCCTGTGAAAAGAAAAGTTGATTTCCAGACCAAGTAATTCGAGGGAGAGCTTTGGCTGCAGATAAAACTATAAGTAGATCTGTATACTCGAGGAAATATAGGATAACACCTCTCGGTCTTTTAACATGAGTAGTAGATAACCCAGTAGGAGGAGGGCCTAAACGATGAGCTCTTTGTATATTGAGATTAGCGCTATCTGGTAGCTGGAGAATCTTTGGCAAAAAAGATTTGAAAAAAGTAAGGGCAACAGACCCTTCTGCATTTTCCGCAAGGCCATAAATGCAAATATTGTTTCTCCTATTCCTATTTTCCAAGTTCTCAACTTGTTTGTGGAGCGCAGAGACTTGGACACAAAGTGGATCAACTTTGGCAGCAGAGGATGCAAGAGTGTCAACATTTTGTTCAAGAAGGGTTACACGTTCATCAATATTCGACCACTTGTCAGATAACAACTGAAGAGTAGTTTTGGTTTCCTCAAGAGTAGTCTTAGTTTCTTCAATAAAAGGGTGTAGGGCCCTAATTTCCTCCAAAAGAATATCAATTGTTACTGATGAGGTTTGTTTGGGAGGAGAAAGTGGGTCTTTTTTTAGTCTTTTAATTGAACCTTTGGTAGTACCACTCGCTTGTGGAGCCGAAGAAGATGAGGAACTTTTAGAAGAGGCATTGAGGGGGTCATCCATCTCGAGAAACTAATACCTAGAACTCGTATGAAGGAGAAATTTACGTGGAGTTGGAGAAGGCTTGCGAAGATCCTTATATAATCTACCCATAGAGTAAATTACCTATGCAACTCGATTACATTAGAACAGGTAAGTGAGCAATATAAGGTTCCTACCATGGACGAAAATCCAAGTGTGAGTAAAACATGACCATATACAATAATACTGAGGTATTAAGGCAAAGATGCCATCAAAATAGAGTTAGTGAATTAAAAAAAAGCAAAAAGTATGAGCCCACAAAAGTCAAAAGACGCAAAAGGCCTCCAAATGAATAACACAATCGTGTACAGTTAAGTGCAGTAAGGCTGAAATGCTATAAACAAGAATTATTACTAAGTGAACCACATAGGAAGGTCAGTTAAAGACACATCAATTTATATAAAGAAGGCAAAACAGTTTAGTGAAAGAACACGCATTAGAGCTAGTTATTGTGTAAGGTTTATAGGACCATTAGAGTAGAAACATCTGTGTGATTAACTCTGGAACCAAGTAGGCAATGTAATACAACATCAATCTGGACAAGAAAAATGAAATAATGGTCACTTTTAGGTACAAAAACATCAACAGTTCTGGAGAAAGAAATGTATGACACAATAAGTATGTGAAACAAGCTCTGAGTTCATAAACAGGTATAACCCCAGAGAAGTCAGACAGTCAACTGTGTCAGCTTGAGGAGAAATGAGCTGCAATAAATATAATCAGTGGCATCCAGAGGCATGAGGAAATCGTCGAAACCAATAAAGTCACAATAGTGGTATAATTATATAACCAAGGTAGGTTGTCATAAATATAATAATAAATCCTCCATACATTGCAAAACTGCTAGGAGTGGGACTCCGTCGGCAGATTCACAAGATGGCGGCCGCAATTCCAAAAGTCAACACTTACTAATTTGTGAGGAAAAAATAACGTTAGACAGAAGAGCGAAAATAACAGGTGGCTGATAAGTGCATTTTCTGAAAAAATAGTAACTGCAGTGGATTTAACAAGCAGGCTGCAACATCGCTGTGAAGGAGCAGCATCAGTGTCATAGGTGCCAGGATATCCAAAGCGCTCGAAAAACGTGCTAATATATGCCCAATCGCTCCGTGAAGGCAAGTGGGCGCAACATGTTGACTAGCAGGCTGGCAACCAAGGTGGTATAGAAATAAAGCCACAGAGTGCAAATTTAGCAGAAGACTGCTAGGAGCGAAGCTCCGTCAGCGGTGTGGCAAAATGGCGGCCGTAATGAGGAGAACCGGCTCAGCTTACACTTGCCTGAAAAAGTCATCACACAGGCATATTCGAGTATTCAAAAGCACCCTGGTAAATCTCCACAACATCCAGCAATGAAGTCCATGACTTCCGAGGATGGAGACAATGCAGGGAGCCACGTCGGGCTCTCCACTCACCGCGTTGCCCGGGAGAGCTACAGAGTAGCGGCCATCATCAACGGGCGCTAGCCACGCCCCCCAATCCCAATGATCCTCTTACCTGTTCGATGGTAGAGAAGCTTGTGCCTCTCAATTTGACTCAAGTATTCCTAGATCCAACCAACCAAGCAGGGCATATTACTGATGTGGTATTTTCGAACATCGCTATACCAGTCAATGAGCCTCTTGTTGTGTCACGGTCTGATCACTCAGTCATTTGTTTATTTTCAGTGGCTCTACGGGGCAACCCCAGGCGGCAATTTGCGAATGAGTCTTAATCCTTCAGCTCCCGGAGTGAAAGCAAGCCCTTACAGCTGAGTTGTTTTCTTTCTAATTCAGTTCCTGTCCTCACTGATGACATAGTGTGTTATGTAGGTGTTGTTAATAGATGGGTACCATTTGCTTCTGATATTCTTGTTACTGTGGTATCTCGTTCTAACTGCAAATGCGGTGCATCAGCATCATGATTTTCGCCAGACATGAAACCAATCAAATAGCATAGCAAATGTGTGAAATTGTGAATAAGAAGTGAAGAGCAGTGTTAACTTGTCATCCTTGGTGTGGTCTTCCTCCTAACATTTTGCCTTCACCCCTCCTGTGTCTGAATTTCCTTTTTGTTGGCATTAGGACTCTGTGAACTTCACCACTGCTATCCAGTGCTAATGTGCTTCTGCTCTCTCTCTAGAACATGGTACACTTAACTTACACCTAATTGGCATATTTAATTTACCTAGAAATCCCTGATACATGGTACTACATGTAACCTAGGCCTGAAAATGTAATGCTTTTAGTGGGCCTGCAACACTGATTGTGTTACCCACTTCAGTAGCCCTTTAAAGACACCTGAGTAACTGTATTTCCTTGGAGCTAAGCCGTTTCGATATAGCATGAGCAGGCTGGAGCACACCATGGGCCCTGCACTCGACCACTCACTGCCAGGGGCTTGCTGGTGAGTGTCGGGAACTGATCCTGATTTCCTTTGGCTGCAGCCTCCTTTCACGTGTTGCGATATACAGTTGGCATGTGCCCATCGTGGACTCAACAAGGTGGCTGTGGCCACCTCTTGGTGCTGGTGAATAAGCGACCCAGACAGCAGCGCCTGACATCGCCCTGCTCCATGCCCTATCCCCTGACTCATCACTTGAGAATAGCAGATGGCACAGGTGGTGCACTGAGGTGTGGAGGGGCAGTTTGGAATGTTGGGGGTGGCCGGGGGGATAGTGACCACCGGGCCGATTGGCAGTAGCCGCATGACACAAGGAGCCGGAACCAGCGTGGTATCAGAACCGGAGGCCTAGTGACTTCATCTGGGGTGCTGCACGGGCCTCCATCAAGGTACACTTCCACATACCAGCACTGGTGTGAACATCTCCACCATATTGGGAACTCCTGCCTCAATCAATCAATCAATCAATCAGTGACACTTATAAAGCGCGCTACATACCCGTGGGGTCTCAAGGCGCTGGGGGGGGGGGGAGCCGCTACTGCTCGAACAGCCAGGTCTTCAGCTTCTTCCTGAAGGAGAGGTGGTCTTGGGTCAGGCGCAGGTCGGTCGGGAGGGAGTTCCAGGTCTTGGCGGCCAGGTGGGAGAAGGACCTTCCTCCTGTAGTCGCTCTTCGGATGCGGGGGACGGCGGCGAGGGCGTGGTTGGCTGATCGGAGGTGGCGTTTGGGAGCGTAGAAGTTGACTCGGCTGTTGAGGTAGCTCGGGCCTTGGTCGTGTAGGGCTTTGTGTGCGTGGGTGAGGAGGCGGAAGGTGATTCTTTTGTTGACGGGGAGCCAGTGAAGGTCTCGCAGATGTCCGGAGATGTGGCTGGTTCGTGGGATGTCGAGGATGAGTCTGGCTGAGGCGTTCTGGATCCGCTGGAGTCTCTTCTGGAGCTTGGCGGTGGTCCCGGCGTAGAGGGCGTTGCCGTAGTCCAGTCGGCTGGTGACGAGGGCCTGGGTGACGGTCTTCCTGGTCTCGGTGGGGATCCACCAGAAGATCTTCCGTAGCATGCGTAGGATGTTGAAGCATGCCGAGGAGACGTTGTTGACTTGCCTGGTCATGGAGAGGGAGGAGTCCAGGATGAAGCCCAGGTTGCGTGCATGGTCTGTCGGTTTGGGTGCGGTGCCCAGGGCGGGAGGCCACCAGGAGTCGTCCCAGGCGGAGGGAGAGGAGCCCAGGATGAGGACCTCCGTCTTGTCCGAGTTCAGTTTCAGGCGGCTGGTCGTCATCCACTCGGCTACCTCTTTCATCCCTTCGTGCAGGTTGGCTCTGGCGGCGGCGGGGTCGTTGGTCAGGGAGAGGATCACCTGGGTGTCGTCGGCGTAGGAGATTATGCTGAGGTTGTGTTTGCGTACGATGGCCGCGAGGGGGCTCATGTAGACGTTGAAGAGGGTGGGGCTCAGAGATGATCCTTGGGGGACGCCGCAGATGACTTCGGTGGCCTCTGACTTGTATGGTGGTAGGCGGACTCTCTGTGTTCTCCCGTCGAGGAAGGAGGTGATCCACTCCAGCGCCTTGTCCTGGATTCCGACGTTGCTGAGGCGCCGTACTAGGGTGCGGTGGCAGACCGTGTCGAATGCCGCGGAGAGGTCTAGGAGGATGAGGGCCGCTGTTTCTCCATTGTCCATCAGGGCTCGGATGTCGTCGGTGGCGGCGATGAGGGCGGTCTCGGTGCTGTGGTTGGCTCGGAAGCCGGACTGTGAGGGGTCGAGGATCCGTTCGTCTCGAGGAAAGCGGCCAACTGCTTGTTGACGGTCTTCTCGATGACTTTGGCTGGAAACGGGAGGAGCGAGATGGGGCGGTAATTCTTGAGGTCGGTGGGGTCCGCTGTTGGTTTCTTGAGTAGGGCGCTGAGTTCGGCGTGTTTCCAGCTCTCGGGGAAGATGGTGGTGTCGAGGGATGTGTTGATGATGTCTCGCAGGTGGGGTGCGATGACAGCGTCGGCTTTGTTGAAGACGTGGTGAGGGCAGGGGTCGGTCGGTGATCCGGAGTGGATGGAGTTCATCGTGCGGATGGTGTCTTCGGTGCTGATCGGGGTCCAGGCGTGGAGGGTGGTGGTGGGGGGTGGTTGTTCGGTCATGGTGTGCGTTGGTTGGTTGTTGAAGCTGTTGTGTATGTCCGCGATCTTGTTGTGGAAGTATGAAGCCAGGGAGTTGCAGAGGTCTTGCGATGGGGTGATGTCGTTGTTTCCTGCGCCTCACAACTTCCCTCGCTGGATGTCTCATGGGGAGAGCCCCAAAGCACTTCCCAAGGCGACTGCCTCCCCTGGACATCCTTGGTGCCACTAACCTGGGGATCTAACGACACAGGATAGAAGGATTCGGGCCAGGCGCAGGTTTTTGGTCGGCCCTGCTGCCGTGGAGGTACGTGACACCCTTGGCCTGGGTGTTTAGTTTGGGGCCACCAAGTTTTGCCCCAGCAAGGAGACTCTTTATGGAGGGGGCTTCGTCTACCAAGCTCCTCACCCTGGGTGGCGGCTCGTTCTTCTAAGGGCACTCCGACACATTCCACACCCAGCAGCAATTCATCTTGGCGGAAGGGACCGCACTTCTTCACTGAGATCCTCCCTGCAATGTGGACGCAACCAGATACTGAGTGGCTAACTGGTGGTCTTCCGTAATGGCACTACCACTCGTTCTGCACTGGGGAAGGGCATCGGAGACTGTGCTGGGTGAACGCCACAATATTGGGGTGCTGGTTAAATTACTTCCGTCATCAACACTGCACCTTCTGCACCACTGCACCTTTTGCTCCCCTGAGACAAGGTCTTGGCGCCATCAAAGACATTCTCATCGAATCTTCAGTCCAACAGAGGCCCGAACATGTCCACTTACTGTGGCAATAAAAACACACTAACCTCAAGGACATGTTTACTAAGACTTCTGTAGAGAAGGTTTAATGAAGGGGGCTCGGCCCTGCCTGCCCTTTTGCTCTCATCCCCACCAGCTGTGAAGTCTTAAGGTGATGGCACACTGGGCACCCAGTCTTGTATTACCTCTTTGGCACTCTCAGGGATGACCTAGCCACTTTAAAACATGACATAGCAATAGGGATCACGGAAGAACCTTGAAAAGAAGGACCTTAGTGAGCTTGGCCAGAGTCAGAGCATTGGAACAGATGGAAGACTCGCGTGAAGGAGCTGGAGGATCATGGGCGAGAATTATTAAAATTGAGGGACAAGAATGCATAGCTCCTTTACCAACTGGAGGATCTTGAAAAACAGAAGGCGCCCCCTGCGCCTAGGAGGCGGGGCGCCTTTAGTGGCATTTCGGGCGCGTCAGGGTGCCACGGTAACATGAGAAGGCAGGGAGGGGTCGCCAGGAAATGCCAGATGCAAGGGGCAGGCATCTAGGGGCGTCCCTGAGGTGCACGGGTGGGCCCTCGAGGGAGGGGATAAAAGGCCTGGCCACGAGGAGGAAGCCCTCTTTGTTCTCTTGCCCTGGGTGCCCAGCGGGACGCAGCCTGAAGCGAGTGTGCAAGTTGCGGCGTGCAACGGGGTGAGGGGGCCTCACTGCGTGGCAAAGGAGGTCCGGGCCTGGCAAGGTGGGTATTTTAGTGCCGCTTGGCGGTCGCTTTTAGCAATTTATTTTAGCACTTTATTTTAATAAGAAGGAGGGTTCGGGAAGGCTTACTGGTACAGCGTGATGTTTGTAAAAGCGCGAAGTGCGCGCTGGGTTAAAGGAGTACTCGGTGTAGCTAATCGGGTAAGAACAGGCAGTATTTTTGGGTGAGCGTTGGGTTCGAGGCCAGGGTCTGACCCGTATTGATTAATTTCAAATTAGCTATAAGGATGAAGGAGGGTCAGTTAAAGTCTTCCTAATAGCATTGATTAATTGTGGAATTGTGGAATTAGCTATAGAGATAAAGGAGGGTTCGTTAAAGGCTTCCTGGTAGAGCGTGGGGATTGGTTATTTTATTGGCAATTCGACAGCAGCAGTGAGTAAAGAGTAGGCGCGCTTAGGCAACACAGCTTAGATGATGCTAAGAGGCAAACAGGGCAGGATGGGAAGGACCGGAAGGCAGCGAGGAAAGAAGCGCTTGGTGTAGAAACAAGTGCAGGATTGTCAAGAAAGGCGAGCGTGAGGCAGGGAACCGGGGGCCAGTTTCGGCGCGGTTTGAGGCTCGCCAGGTTTGGGAGTCTGTCCGCCTTCCTGGATAGTTCATTAAGGGGTTCCACACAGTTTACTGCTGACAGTAAGATGTCAAAATTAATACAGAGGAGGGCAAATTACAACAGAGAATTGCTGATGCATAGCAGTTAAATGCCTTAAATCATATGTTATTTCTAAAAATGTTGCTCTGCGATAGCCCTGCTAGAGGTTATATGGAGGAGATTTGGACCTCCCCAGAGCTTAGCCTCTTTGCCAGAGAACTAGCTGAGGTAAAATCATTATGGGGCGCCTCAAATATTGTATGGCTGAGGGAAGTGAAACTGGTGTTGGGAGAGATGGGTCTTAACCAGCTCTGGGTCTCTCCGGGGACCTCCTTGTTCCCTTCTAAACAGGATTTTAAAGATCTGTATTGGGCCTCGGTTAAGTACTCAGCTGTTGTTCAGTCAGATGATACCACTAGTCTAACAGGCCTCTTTCTGACCCATAAAGTGACCCCCTCCCTGGAGATCTATTGGGATGTGATCACCAAGACTCTCGACCGGAAATTATATCATCAGTTACGAGTCGGGTCTTTACCCATTAACTCCTTTACAAAAAAGTGGTCTGCCAACTCTAAAGATACTTGCCCCGTCTGCTTAGTCTATCCAGAGAGTGTGGGTCATTTTCTTTTCGCCTGCCCTGCATATCATGCCCCAAGATCGAAATGGATTAGGCCTATTTGTTGTCGGCTAGAAATCAAAGGGAGCACTGAAGCCATGAAGATATTTCGTACAAATACCTCAGAGTTGGTAGTGGTTGGTGTTGCTAAATTTCTTGGGTGGGCATGCTGTGTTCCGTATGTTAACTAAATTGTAGACGGTATGCAGATTGGCTCAGGGCAGGTTTAGCCAGTTTGGCGTAGCGGGTAGCCCAATAGCAACACAGAGCCTGCTTCGAAGCGCTGCAGAGCGTCTAGCATGGTCGGTGTGGGATTAGTACTGCCGGGCTGATGCCACAGAGGGCTGGGGGAACACAGGCCAGTGCGGTGAAGATAAGTATTGTGCAGGTTAGGTAGCGGCAAGGTGATATGCGGGGTTTGGACGGCAGCATATGGGGACTTGAGCCAAGCTGGTACACATAGCGGAAGAGGAAATACAGGTTTCTGCCTTTTGGAAACTCTGGAATAAAGAAACCTGTCCTCGGGGTGGGGGCAAGGCTGTGCAGCATTGTTACCCCTAGGTGGTATCACCTAAGGCCGGGTCCACGCTCAGTATTAGAGGGCCACAGTAGGGCTAAAAAGAAATGCAACCGGGTGGAGGTGCAATTGAGCACTTTGCTTGCTTTCCTAGGAGGTAAAAATTAATAAATCATTGCCCAAGGAAGCGGATACATCAGAGGTTACAAATATGCAGCAGAGTGAGGTGGCAAGCTGAAGCTACTCGGAAGGGGGAGAGAAAGTGGCGAAGCAACTAGGGCGTTAGCTCTCAGAGCGAGGGAACCAGGTTCTAGTCTCAGCTGAGACATGCAGTGATTCTGGACAAAACACTTAATCCCCTGTGCCGAAAAATAGAATGAATGTCTATGTCTGGGGCTAATAGGAAGTCAGGTGATACCTTCAGGACTAGGTAGCGCTATGTAAAACTCCAAGCAAGAGTTGTCCATTTGGTCCCAGAGTTATTGAATGTGTACAACTTCCAGTCTCGGCAGGGATGCTTAATGGGCGGTGTTTGTGCAGATCACTTAATCCCTCGTGCCAAACATAGAATTCAGGTGTCCATCGGTAATGTAATTGGGGCCCAGGGCCTAATTTGATCCGAAGGCTTTCCGGTGCTCAGCACCAGCATTTAAAGCAATAGACATTAAAACACTAATTCCTGCTCCCCAAACTATTCTTACAGCTTTTGGGGGCCTCATACACTCCTAAGTAGTGCACGTGTAGCAGTGTGACAGCTAGTAGTTTGTAAGTACTTTGATTGGAAGCGAAAGCGCAAGCTGGGGTGGCCTCCTCATGGGGGCCCTGGCACTTATTGGATTACACTGTAGTTGCGCACGCAGAAATGAAGCCGGAACTGGTTTGAGGGGTTTTACATTACTTATTGTGTTGACTCCCTGTGAGACACAAAACAATCATGGCTACATTATTCCTCTCATGGGAATATGTCACTGTTTCATGTCCCGCGAAAGATGCTTACGTAATTCAGGATAGCACCTCCGCTTAGGCAGAGCTTAGTTCAATGCACAGCGAGAGGACGAGGGCTCAAATAAGGTTCCCATGTGACTGGGGGGGTGTCCCACATAGAGGGGGTCTTAAGCAGCACAGCGCTACGGCTTCAGCGCTACGGCTTCACATGGACTGCCACAAAGAGACAGCAGGAACAATGAACACCCTGGTGGATGTGGGCTTGCAGCTACCAGGTTCAGGTGCGTGAGAATCTAGAACCAATTGGCAGGTGGAAAGCAGCAAGACTCGGGTGTGCATAGCTATGGGTATGGTGTTCAAGATCCCTTGGGCACTGCCACAGTATGAGTGTTGTATAAAGTTTTTTTTTATAATCAACTTTATTGGTTTTGTAAGAACAGTGAGAATTTGTTGGTTGAAGTTCAATAAACATCAAAGGGAACATGACAGGGATGATTGATGATACAAATAGGGTTGGTTCATCAGAGTCTAACACAGCATTTTGGATGATGGTTACAGTGTGACACAGAGTAAAAAAAGACAGATTATCATGGTGGCAGCATAGTAAACCATTTACCCCACACCTTGTTAAATAAGTCCGGACAACCTCGAGCCTCAAATAGGGCTTCCTACTGGATCCCACACCAGTCTACTCCCCTCCTCCATCTCTGCACAGTAGGTGCCTTAGCCTGTGCCCACTGTGCTGCTATGTCCCTCTTGGCCACTGCCACAGCTGTTCCCAGGAGGCGCTTGTCCATCCTAGAACCATCTAGGCCGTCAAAGACCCCCAACAGCATACGCATTGGGTCGTGTGGAACCTCCCATCCCAAGGCCTGCATAAGCTCCAGCTCCACCCCCCTCCAGAACGGCGCCAGCCCCGGACAACGCCATACCATGTGATAGAAATCGGCAGGGGTTGAGGCACATCGTGGGCGTGCTGAGGAGGGCCTCAACCGGGACTGGAACAGACGTGCTGGGGTGAGGTATGCCGCATGGAGGTAGTATATTTGGACCAGGCGCAGCCTGGAGGACGTGGTAAAGGTTTTGGGTGCCATGAGGGCATCCCTCCAGTCTGCCTCTTCCAGGGGGCCTAGTCAATCCTCCCAGCGGGCCCTAAGCCGGTCTAGAGAAGCGCAACCATTGTTCACCAGGGATCGATAGATGCGGGACACCCCCCCGCCCAGGTTCCCCATCATCACCTGAGCCTCCAATGGGTTGAACTCTGGAAGGGAGACAGCAGGCGGGACATGCGTGTAGAGGGCGTATCTTAGTTGCAAGTACCGATAGAGTTGGGAATGAGGAAGAGCATGACGTTGCTGTAGGTCTGCGAAAGAGGGGATGTGATCCTCCACCCAGACATCTCCGAGCACCGAAACTCCAATGAGGTCCCACCTACGGAACCCCTGCAGGGACGAGACCCCCCGCATCCAAGACCCATGCCAGAGTGGCGTCTGTCGAGTGAGTTTTCGGTCCCATCCCACGTGCCTTAGGGCCGTGCGCCTGGCCTGAAACAACGTCCTAGTGACCGGGGCCATCGCCTGTGGCACAGGGCTACCATACAGAAACGCCTGGACTTCTATGCCAACTTCTGGTACAACTACAGGCAGAGATCTCTGGTAGGTTTATATCTCTGCGATTGCATGTGAGGAGATAAACCTTTATGATTGTCTTGGTCTATGCACCAAATGATCATCAGGAGGCCTTCCTTAAAGATGCAGTGGTACGGGTAGTAGGCACAGTGGATGCATACATACTCATAGGGGCGACTTTAATATAGTCCGAGATGCCCTACTATATGGATCAGCACAAAGAGCAAGGCAGGCAAAGGCCCTTTCAGTGTCAAGCCAGAAATGGCATTCAGACATGGGGTTAGACGATGTATGGCGATAACGTAATCCAATAACAAAAGCTTACCCATTCTTTTCGACTGGACACAAGATATATGCACATATAGATTATTTTCCAACCTCCCCCCCATTCACACTGACTACAACCTCAGGAGACATTGGAGTGGTTGCCCTTTAAGATCACTCACATATCTCTCTCACAGTGCAGCTGACTGGGGGGACGGACACACACCAACGCACCTTGCACTTAAATCATAGATTGCTCACATGTTAATCCAATATCTCAGACATCACTGACACCATATTTGCCATCCAGGATGTTAATGATACTCAGGAGACCCCTGTAGCACAATTGTGGGACACCCTTAAGGTGGTAGTCAGAGGCCATTTCATTGCTATATTGGCAAGGCTTCATTGAGATAGGAGAGACAAATGTGCAGACCTAGGAGGAAATAAAGGAACTATAGGAGGTCTATATATGTACGACTCACTCAAGGTGAGGCGACAATTCACAGCAGCCTGCAAACAACTGAAGGCCCTAGATATGGACAAGGAAGAGTACGTACAAAACAGAAAGATTACACTGGAGAAACAAAATGGGCTGCCTCCTGGCTCAATGGCTCCGTGTCCAAACTATACAACAAGTGGTCACTGAAATTGCAGGGCCGCAGGGTAAAAGGGTAGATAAGGTGAACGAATAGCACAGAAATTTGAAATATTCTGGGGCATATTAGCAAGGACCTGCGGTATTTAACCCCAAAACGCGCTTAGCACGTTTTTTTTTTTCGACGCCTATCGCCGGATATTATCGCAGAGATAACATGCTATTAGCAACAGCTAGCTAATAGGGCGATAAAAATATTGCCGCTTTAGTTGCAAAAAGTGCCGCTAAAGCGGCGATATGGCCGTTGCTAATATGCCCCTCTATGCCACCCTATATGCAATGGAGAAGCTTGACACAGGTGCTGCTGCAGCGTACCTCACCCTGGCTCCCATAACCACTCTTCTTGAACATGAAACCTCTAAAATGAATAAAAATATCCACCCTGATGAGGTAATCACAGCCATACAACTCTTGCTGTCAGGGGAAGCTCCTGGACAGGATGGATACACTTCAGAATTTTCCAAAGCATTTTAAGTCACTCTCGCCCCCCTCACCCACCACCTAGGATTCTTATCCAACTCTTTTAGACATACTGGTACCCTTGTGACTATCAGGGCCCTCCCCAAGCCTGGTAAGGACCTAGCATACTGCACCTCATATCGACTCATCTCCTTGCTGAACGTCAATTTTTACTAGCATACTAGCGGCTCGTCTGGCTCCATGCATGGAAGTCTTATTTACCCAGACCAAACCAGACTTACACCAGAGACAGGATGCAATGATAACACTAATCCCATTTTCTATATCCTTGACAAGACTTAACGCGTGCCTATGTGCAATTTTCTTATCCATTGTCATGTCCCTTAGGTTAGTTGCATCATGTACAAACCGATTGCATACATTGAAGCCCATCCACACGACATAATGGTATTACACAGGTGACCTTTTACCCAGTAGCTTACATCTGTCTCTCCAACATCAGGCTCTTGGTACCATATATCAATCACTGTACCTTACGTACACAAAACATGTCCCCAGGCATGGTAAATTTATTCTGTACAAGGGTCAACACTTTATTTCATTCATGGCCAACAGCCAGCTGCATTTGCTCATGTTTGTTTAGAAAAGGATTAGCAGGGGATTAGCAAATGTTTTCAAAACATATACATTCTAGAAACCCCCCGGAGTGACCACTTTAGTATGAAAGACTCTCACTCCCCCTTACCAAGACAGAGGAGGAATTCCTTCTACGCTGGACACGGACTCTCTAGGCTGATACTTCGACAGGCAGTGACCTGACATCCCTTGCGGGATGCCATCCTTGACGCAGGGATGGGGTCCTTCATTCAGAACCATCAGGTGAGGGGTTAGCATTTCCCCGGTGAATTCTTGGGTATATTAGGTTTAATTAGGACACATCCTAACACTTACACATACATGCTTCACCTATACCTCTAGGCTAGGCACAGTTAGGTAGCTACATATCGTACGAGTACGCTGATGCTATTGTTTAATGTAATATGCTTTTATTCATCTTATTTGCACTCTGGTAGAAATTGATATACTTTTTATGATATTGGTACTAGTGATTACATTGGTCTGCTGATGTCTTTTGATTGTCGCAGCTAACACGTTTTTTACTAGACTGAAGCTTGACTAATAAATAATTATTGAAACCATACCAATCTTCATTCTATGTATTCTGAGAAAAGAAAGCATAAGTGACTGAGCCAAAATATACCGTATTGTTTCCATGATACCTGCGGAATAAGGGTTGTCATGTTCAGTGGTTGCCAGAAACGACCTACCACACTGTATAGTACAGGGAGGTGGTAGTGGCACTGTAGAACTAGCAGGTCTAACAGCTGACTCATCCTGTGGGGGTGTACAGAGTCTGCCTTCACACCAAGCCCTCAGTTTAGGTCATCCAAAACGCGCAGGTCCTGGGGGATCCTAGGAACTACACGACAACGTTGATGCAAAGAAGCCTTTTGACCGTGTGCATTGCCTATACCTTCACTTAGTGCTTTCCGAATTTAAATTGGGCACACAATTTAGATGCTCGATAGGGTGCAAAAATGCAACCCCAGAGGCACGGGTTAGGCTCAAAGGGATTATGTCCCAACCAATTAGGGTGGCTCGGGCATTATTATTTGCCCTTTACATGGAGCCCTTTGCTGAATGGATGTGAAGTAATCCCTCCATAAATGGTATTTGGATGGGTGACAGAGATCATAAGCTAGCACTGTATGCTGCTGACATAATGTTTGCAGTGACACAGCCATTTACTTCCCTCATAACGCTCATGCGTGAACTGGAAAGGTTTGCGTAGGCCTCTGGGTTAAAAATTAATCTTCAAACAACACAAGTCCTTAACCTCACCATCAAACTAAGCTCAAGTGTTTATTCCCATTTGAGTAGGCTACCCAGGGAGTAAAATACCTGGGTTTACAGATACATCCCATAACAGGGTGTACTTTAAAGGACAATTACTCCACGCTCCTTTCTAACACCAGATCTGAACTGTTGTCGTCGAAAAAATATATGGTATTATGGTTGGGGAGACTGGCAGCAGGCAAGATGATTTTGCTCTGCATACTCCTCTATGTGAGGCAGACACTTCCCTTGCAACCCCTGCACACATTTTAAAGAAACTACAATAACTCATAAACAACGGGAAGAAGGCATGCATGACTAGGATACTGGCATATATGAGTCTAGCGGAGGGGTGGATAAGCATACCTCATCTAGAAGGGTACTACCAAGCAGCTCAACTCAGATATATGGTGGAATGAGCAGGACGAGCACTGAGAAACACATATGGAAGGTACTTTGGCTCCCCAAATGACATTGAGAAACAGTGGTTTATGTGTCCTCTATTACCAGATCAACGGATGAGTGTGGGACAGGGTTCAAGCGGCACAACGCCTTTCCTCTTGTTTCTCAGCCCTTACACAATTTATCAGCAATCCAGAATCCCCCCCTTTCCCCATCATTACAGGGATCCACATTTCTTAACTTGCAAGAAGCGAAATGTAAGAAGGTAAGGGATTTTTTGATGCAGACGGTATCCTAGATTATCCCCAACTCCATTATAATTATGAGCCTATTGCTACGAGTGGGGGTGCGCCAGGCAATGCAGTCCAAAAAATTCTTTATTTCAAATTCTTTATTTTAAAATGTGCAGTAGAAAAATAAGCTCAGCCAATGCTTTTTGTTCCCGCTAGGAGAACTTCATCAGGGCTTATAGGCTCAAGCAAAGAAATCTGGAAGCGTGGTAGCTCTACGACAATTTACTCCAGGATATTGCACTGGAAACCATGGTGGTACTTGCAGGCATAATAAAACCTGCATGTTGAAGACCTTTCAACCTCATGTCTGCATGAGCCTATAAGCCCTGATGAAGTTCTCCTAGCGGGAACGAAACACATTGGCTGAGCTTATTTTTCTACTGAACATTTGAAAATAAAGAATTTGAAATAAATATTTTTTTGACATCACACTGTATCTTTTGGACTTCATTGCCTGGTGCATCCCCACTTGTAGCAATTTGTCTGGATCTGGAACACAGAGGCATCGCGCAACGGCTGGCGCTGGGGAGCAGTGAGCAGAACCAGGATAAGGTGGAACTAGCATGAGGTGCAGAGCTAAAAATCTGCTGTTGATGCTTTGGATGTTTTTCCCTCTAAGGCAGGGGTCTTCAAACTGTGGGGCGCGACCCCCAGGGGCCCTTGGAATGATGCAAAGGGGGTCGCGCCTTCACAGTGTCACTTCTGCCTCCAGGGCTTCAGCCCCCCTCCTCCCCCATCCTGTGTCTCAGCCCGGGCTGCTGCAGTGCAGCTCGCGCTCCTGGGGCCTCGGCTGGGCAGTGTCTGGAGTCTTATCTCCAGCCCGAGTTTTCACAGGTCTTTAAAGACCATTCGCATATTTACATGCCTTTGTTGACCAATTACCAAAGATTCGTTTTTTATGGTTCCAGTACCCCCTGGGCCCCCACTCTGCCTATTTCTTACATTTGTATTTTTACACTTACTGCTGTAGTGTGAGAATGCATTTAATGAAAATAAATATAAAGTTGGGTTGCCAAAAGAAACATGCCTGCTATGTGTTGTTTAAAGATCCTGCAGAGGCCTACTCTTGACACTAAATTGAATTATAAATAAAAAAAGTATGTATTAATTAGGTATGTGACTTTTCGGTCTTTATTCTCTTTAATTATTAGTCATGGATCATTAAGGCATCCCTAGAACACAATTAAAAGTGCTTCCTATTTATATTTGCTGTTCTAAGTATTCACAGATAAGTGCAAAAAATACAGCTGTAGGTGACTGCTTATTTCTGGGCCATCAAAATAATGAGCTGGTAACCCTAATCATTAGACTGGAAGTTTGTTGCAGGATCAGCACATTATTTATTTCCTCCATCCTCGAACCCTGATTAATGCCATTATAGCAATAATTTAACTTATATCTGAAACCCTACGCTTCAAGTTTTTGGGAATACACCCTGCTTTCAGACTACTCACTTCTCATTCTCGCCTTCACTTTCACGTTCACCCTGCACTTCCAGCGATCACAATGCACTCACACTGATCCCAATGCACTCACACTGATCACAATGCACTCACACTGATCACAATGCACTCACACTGATCACCATGCACTCACACTGATCACCATGCACTCACAGCAATCACCATGCACTCACAGCAATCACCATGCACTCACCCTTGCACCATGCACTCACCCTTGCTGCTCCCGGCCATGGCCAGGTGAGCTTCTAATGTGGCAGCGCGTATTCCTGCCAATTGGAAGGCCCTTCACAGAGGTTGACTAGACATCTTTCTGATGTTAATTGCTGTATTTTGGTTATAAACTGATACTGATGGGGTGAAATCTTTCCTCAGTATTACTGTGTTTAAAAAAATTCTAAATAATAAAGCAATGCTACCCCAAAATACGCAGCATCACAGAACATTATTTACATTTTCTACTCACACAATTTAGTCAAGCCTGTCGCATAATTTGGTCCTCACCTTCCTCATAACCTAGAGGTTTAGAAATTTTTGTCAGGAGGGGGTCCTTACGCTTGAAAATGTTGACAGGGGGGTCTCGGCATCCAAAAGTTTGAAGACCTCTGCTCTAAGGCCTATTGGCAATACATTGCACTCCCCCACCGGATCCTGCAACCACACATAAATTCCCCTGTTAGATGACCTCTTACACCTGTTGGAAAGAGATTTCTCACACGCTAATCCAGCAAATGCATCCTTTTCAGACATTTATGCATTCCTTCTCACTCCCATAACTCATACCAAATGGGGGGCAAAAGAGGACTGAGGCTCAGACGTTTGGAAGCAACATGGATCATGCGCTTGCGTACTATTCAGATCCGACTCAACACAGATCAGGAACTACACTACTTTTTGGGCAAATGAACCACCAGTATTAACATCTGCACCTATTTTCTGAAATGTCACACAATGTGTCCAAGACACCATCCACTATGTCACCATGGGACTTGTTGAACATGTATTGACACTTTTTGTGATATGCTTTGATGTATATTAACTGTCTCCCGAAATCTTAACTGTTTTAGTAACTTCCAATGATTACTAAACCAATTCTTCCACTCTGATTGTTGATCCCTGTCTCCATACCTGGGGCCCGTCATTACCGTTTCCGATTTCATCAGTTGTCTCCCTCAATGTTTCATCTGATTCGGTCCTTTCTAGTAATAACTACACTACTTTTCCATTCTACTGATGCTTCACATTGCTTCCCCCGCTCCCCTGTGAGCTTCGCCATACTCATCATACTCACACTCAATTTTGGTCAGTTTACTGTTACGGACGCACTTGCCTCATGCCAGTCTGGTTCCGAACTAGCTCTGCTGTCACAGAGCTACCTATCCGTCACCATTTCACATCATTTCTGTACTATCCTAAACATTCTTGATTCGGCTCATCCGATTCCTTCTCCCCGCTCTTCCCCGGCTAAGCATTTTTGTACTTTCGGCATCCACAGGACAACTCGCACCACGCAGGTATGGTGGCTCCACTTATTGCCAATGCGCGGTCTCGTGAACCACGTGTCTGCCAGTTAAATCGAGACCGGTATTTCCGGTCTATCCGCAGGAGACTTCCAAAACGATCCAGTGTCGTCCACGGAGCATCCTCCTGGATTTCAGGTAACCTTTGTAGTAATCCAGAATCACGGTCAACAGTTTAGTGCTCTGTAAGCCTGCACACTGAACACCCACCCACCACTGATGTCACTGGTCAGGTGACACAGCTTTAATAAAAGGGGCCGAGCGCACGTGCTCTGGGCCAGTTGCACTATGTAGCTGTTGGTGTCTGCGTCAGTCATTCTCTAGCATGAGGGCCCAGGGCCCCCAACATTACATTGGCGACGAGGCGGTAACGAAATACCACGCGTGCCGCAGCTGAAGATCCCCGGAAAGAAGAAGGAAAGTGCCCATGTACAGGGCACCCCTCTGGGGTAGCAGCGCCGGCCGCCGAGAGGCCTGAGGGGCGTGTGCCGTGCCCCGGGGCCTAGATATCCAGCAGAGGTGACCGGGAGCTCACCCCGCACCTCCATGCCCAGCGTGAGCCTCCCGGCATGAAGAGAAGTTACAGCGGACCGACCAGAGCCCACCTGTGCCGGCCGCAACTGAGCGCCACGTGGAGGCGCAGCCCGATGTGCCCGGGAGTAAGGGGAGCCGTGCAGAGCCCACCTGCATCGGCCGCCACTGCCTGGTAAAACCTCCGCGGAGCCCACCCGCGTGGATCAAGAGAGGCCCGTCGGCCGAAGGTGAGCCCGTGACCTGCACGCAAGCGGAGCCGACCCGCAACAGTCAAAATGCCATAATGGCGGCTGCCAGCCGGCGCCGCCGAAAACACGAAGCGGAGCTCACCCGCTATAAACACCAACTGTGTCCGTAATTAAAGCAAGGCTCGCGGAGTCCACCCGCGATCTGCCTGCAGCGTCTGCTGTCCCCCGCCGCGCCGTGTGTGACGAGGCGGCTGCGGCGAGGGTGAAGGACATTTATGTGAAAGCAGGACCAGCGGAGCCCACCCGCGGCCTGCCTGTGATGCCTCCTGTCCCCCGTCGCGAGGGTGAATAAACTTTAACAAAGCCAGGCTCGCGGAGCCCACCCACGGCCTGCCTGCAGTGCCCCTCCCCCCGCCGCGTGTGTGAAGTGCGGCGGAGTGGTGAAAGACTACCGGAATGCGCCCGCAGCGTGAGGGGAGCTGCCAGGCACCTAAATCATGAAGCGGAGCCCACCCGCGAATGGCCGAAGCAGCGCCAGCACCCCTACACTGACCCGGCAAGCAGGAGAGAAGACTGCGACCTGTGAGCCGCCAGCGAGCACCCCCCCTCCGCGCAGCCGAGAGACTGTAAGAGGCAGCGGCGGCAGGGGAGAGTGATAAGGAGACAGCGAGTGGTCCGTGGCTGTGTGGAGCGGCCACCGCAAACTGAAGCAAGCCCCCCAAGCACTACTAGCACATGATACTCTCCTGCCCGGCCCACATGAAAAGAAAAGCCGAGACTCCCTCACTGGCTATCACACAGTGCAGCCGTTTTGATCAGGGAGCGAGGCGCTGCAAACAATCCTGCTGCGAGGGGCCGGGAGCGGGAAAAGTAACAGACACTCACCGAGAGGAGAGGCTCTGCGACTCGGTGTCCAGTAAAGCCGAGGCCCTGCACCGGCAATAAACAGGAAAGCCTGCCATCAGGGAGAGACTGCCGGAGCCTGTTCCAAAGTGCTGCAACTGCCATCTAGTGGCCACCCAGCGCCATTGCACACACACCACAAGGAACTGCAACAAGCATTGCACAAAGCAGTCACATCAGGACTATAGCTACGCAGTGTCAAGAGCCGCCAGCATTCTGCCACAGAAGCGATCTCAGGCTGCTGTGACTTACAACAAGGAAATCAAGGCACCTCCACTGAAGCACAGAAGTGCACAAAGACAAGCAAAGCACGAGGTGACTGCGCATCAACACAAACCACAGTGTTCACCAGCCCACTGTCACTGCAGGACAGCATAGAACGGCGCAGGAACGCGCCAGAAGAACAAGAACACTGCCTCACCAGCGCAGGAACGTGCCAAAACCCTCAGGGACACTCCAGGTGACATCGCCGGAAACTCCAGGAAGGCGCAAAGAGTGAAGGAACTCCACACTACAGGAAAAGCGCAGCACTGCGCCAGGAGCGCCAGAAGTCAGGAGCACCCGAGTGACGCTGCACAGCGACACGCCAACGACACAGAACAACACTGCGCAGAACGCGCAAGGAGTGAAGGAACTCCACACCTCAGGACCGAACAGCATTGCGCAGGACCGTGCAAGGAGTGAAGGAACTCCACGCCACCACGACTGAGTGACGCAGGGATCGCGTCCTCGGAGACCTGCCAGTAGGTCACAGCGAAGATGACTTGCCAAAAAAAGTCACCGCCAGATGCGGACCAGTCAGTTGGTCACCCCGAAAGAAAAGGAGAAGATGACCAGTCAGATGGTCGCCCGGAAAGAAAAGGAGAAGATGACCAGTCAGTTAGTCACCCGGAAAGAAAAGGAGAAGATGACCAGTCACATGGTCGCCCGGAAAGAAAAGGAGAAGATGACCAGTCAGTTGGTCGCCCGGAAAGAAAAGGAGAAGATGACCAGTCAGTTGGTCGCCCGGAAAGAAAAGCAGATGACCAGTCAGTTGGTCACCCCGAAAGAAAAGGAGAAGCTGACAGTCAGAAGATCACGACTGCGAAGACATGCCAGAAGATCAAAGGCATAGTAACTGAATAGATCAAGAAGAGGTCCATGGACAGGACCCAGAAGAGGTCTGATGACACCGACCCGAAGTGAAGAAGGAGCGACAGGAAGAAAGGTGCGATGCCTGGTTTGGCCATCGGAAGAAGAGAAGGTGTGTCCTAAGGGTCGGACGCAACCAGGGAGATTCGTGTGGAGTGCACGCCACACGGAGATGGCCTGGGTGGTCGAAGAAAAGGAAAGGGACCGACCACGTCGTGAAAGGAATGGAGGAGAAGAAGGGTAGTGAGTGCCACGGTGCCACTAGAAGATCACAAGAAGAGAAGAGAAGAGATGTGACCAGCCAACTCACACAAACATCAGGAGAAGATGGCGACATGCACCAGAACACCGGAGTGCAGCGGAGAACAAGGCCTGGCATGAACACCGGCGGCACAAGTCAAAGACATCCATCTACAAGCCATCCATCCATGTGGCAATCGCAGAAGAGGGCAAGTTTGGACTGTTGACAACAATCTACCTTTGGGGTTGAGCGGAAGATTGGATGGCGAGAGTGCTCACACATCCGGCTGAGGAACTGACCACTCCACACCAACCTGTGGCAGCCCAAGAACCAAAGGCCTCAAGGGACTCTGGTGGCAGCAAGTCCCGCAAGAGAGACGGATCCACGACGGTGCGTCTGCAAGACCCACTGAGAGGGAAGCTTCGAGCGCAAGAAAAGAGTCAACAGCGTAACCTTCAGGTGGAACTAGGACACAACGGTGAAGATCGTGGAGCGCCCCGCTCACGGCCCGAAGGCTATGGTGGAGCAACATGACCGACAACACCAGTCCAGTGGAAGCCTGGCAAAGAGGTCCTCCCGGACATCTTGTGAGAGAAGAACACCGGCGAAGAGGGGCATCCTAGTGAGAGGGATGTATGCACCTACTCCTTTCATCTGCCCAGAAATCATTTGCAGTCTGCCCGAGACATCACCAAGGACCAGGACTGAAGAAGAGGACCGAGAAGACAAACAATACTCTGTTCACGTCACCCTTCTATCTAGATACCAACAATCACCAGTGGTATGAAGCAAAGACAAGATAATGAACAACGTCCAGGCGGCGCAGACAGAAGATAGGACCCGCCAAACAATGGCAAACCATGCCACAGTGACTCATGAGTCCTGGATGCAGCAACTACATCATCTGCGACTTGCAATCCACCAAAGAGACTCACTTCAAATTATAGAGTCCAGTGTTATATTGTATATCCATTTTCTTTCCTCACATGTTGAACTTTGTCGTGGGGTTTGCAAACTGCACTGTTTCTCCCACAGGTTGGACTTTCTTTTAGTTTCAATTTTCCCCGAACTTTGGGAGGGATGTAGTAATCCAGAATCACGGTCAGCAGTCTAGTGCTCTGTAAGCCTGCACACTGAACACCCACCCACCACTGATGTCACTGGTCAGGTGATACAGCTTTAATAAAAGGGGCCGAGCGCACGTGCTCTGGGCCAGTTTCACTATGTAGCTGTTGGTGTCTGCGTCAGTCATTCTCTAGCATGAGGGCCCAGGGTCCCCAACATTACAACCTTCATTTCGCAGCTCCACAACTACCCGCGTCATGTGTGGCTTTTCACTAACATGCAAACCCCCATGCTTACCCTCCCTCTCCCTACTCTTACAGGTGCACCCACCGCATCCTTACTCGGACCTGTCTGCCAGCCTCAATCCCTGGGTAATTCCTGTCTCCGTGAACATTTTCGCGGGAGATATTTGCATGTCGCCCAGTTCTGATATCTCTCACCCGTTTTTTCAGCATAACGTTTTTCCGCCTCGCCCTCACGCTCTCACTTAGTTTTATTTGCTGACACTGGACGTTTCCTCCTGGACCGCTTAACTCATTTCACTCATCGGGTAAGTCCTTGTCCCTCCTTTACTATGTCTTGACATCCCTTGGAGCCCCACCATTTACTCAGTTGTCATCCTCTCCTTTCAGCATACCCCACACTCGCAGCAAACTTGGCCTTGTCTACCCAATCCTTTTGACACTAGAAACACCTCCCCACCCACACCAAGGGTAAGCCGCCTTTTGTCTAACAACGAGTGATTTTCCAAAACTCGGTTTTGTGCTCTTCCCTATTTCGATGTTTTCATTTCCTTGGCACAGCGCTATCTTCTATTGGCAGTCCATCATCTGATTGATCCACATTGGGCGATACCGCAGCCCACGGACATCACGTCCTTTACCTTACACACTGCTACCCTAGACTGGGTTGGAATTATCACCGGTCATTAGGTGAGCATTGCACTGATCTTTCAACTCAGCTTTTGAAGTCATCCCACCTCCAGTCTTCTTCCAGGACTCATCCATTTACCTTTTTTTCTTCTATCTAGGGGTCTCCTCCCACTCTGTCCGACTCAGAACAGGTAACCGCTGCTCCCCCTTGTCCTTCTCTATCCTCGAACTTAGATTCATCTTGTTATTTCTCCCACCACCTCGATTTTCCATGTGTTTGCCTCTCTTGTTCTTATACAGATGCTCCTTTTACTCATGGTAGTCAATCATGAAAATCAGAATCCTTTCTGTCTCGCAGAATCCACGTAATTTCCCCACCCGGTTTTAACAATATCGTGACTCAGTGTTTTGTTACAATCCATTGTTGTTTTAGTTCACTCAACCTTCATCAGTCCTTGGGACTAACCAATACCAGCAATGCCACTCACACAATTGCCAACTGTCACTGCAGTGTATGTTTTGTACCTTCCCGCGCATTTCTCATGTGGTTTCTCCCATGTCAGCGGCACACACACAAATGTCACTACTTTTTGCATTTTTTCCCGTGATTACTCATGCATCACATGACAGCGCCACATGCACCACAGTTACTGTCCACTGATCTCTTTGTCTCCCCGCTTTCCCACAAGTACACTCTTTGGTGCTTCCCTATATCCCCCCACTTTAGGATAACACCCCTCTTCCCCCCTCTATTCCCTACCCGTTCATGTAACCATGGTTTATAAGCAACTATTTCACAAACTGTCTCTCTTTTATCCCTCACCCTATGTTTTGTATCTCCCCCAGCCCTGAACAGTCACTGGATACTTCCCTGTGACGAAACACGTGCTGGCTGGTTGTTTGGCTCAACAATGTCGTTGATTCATGATTGCATAAAAACTTGTTTTTTCTAAACATACATTGGTGTCGACCGCCGCTTTATTGGAACTTAGACATTATTTGCAACAACTTTGTAATACCCTCACCATGTGTGCCCGGGACAGTGCATAATTTACATTGTGGATCTTATGACCCACATAAATTTGGTGGTTATCGGGTAAATCCCCCAACCTGGTTGCACCGTATCTACCCAGATTCTTAAGACCCTTAACACATATCAGCCTGAGCACCATTTCTTCCTGTCTTATTAAAAACACCACCATTAGCTCTCACTAAGTATGGGTCATCCTGCCAGAATAGGTGAGGCAAAGCTGTTCCTTCATTTCAAGGACACAAAAGGATCTAACTCCAGTCTTTTTCACCCCAAACTACTTGGAGCCTTGGCAGGGGAAGGGGAGAACTTTGCAGAACCAGATGTGAGAGTAGACAGGATGTCATCCCGATTCCAAAGACTGACACCAGATGTAAATATTGGTGTTCCTGGATCAGTATACTCCTGGACCTGCGGATAACACTGATGAAGAATTGCCTTGTTCACCAGAGGACTGTCCTGCTGCTGATATGTATGATGAGTTATGAGGGATGGTATATATGAGGTTTTATTTCACTGGCTGTGTCCTCACTGTTATAGAAAATTGGTTGATTTTATGACACAAAATTTAAAATGTGCATTATCAAATTATTTTTGAATAAACAGCTATTGAATAGCAAACCAAAGTATTGAACTCTGGTCTGTACTTTGGCTACATATTTGAGATAAATGGAGTATCAGTATTGGCAATTCTCCCATGTTCCTGGTCCCCTTCCAGCATTGAAGAAAGGCGTTCACCGCTAGAGCACCCGGGTCGGCCATCCAGCTGTAATAATTCTCCAATTGGAATGTTAATCTGCTCACAAAGAGATCTAGTTCCATTTGACCCCATATTTGGTTGAGAGACTTGAAAACGGAAACATTGAGCTTTCAATCACTGTGATCTAAAAGGAACCTCGAGTTCCAATCCGCACATATGTTTGTTTTCCCTGGAAGATATTCAGCTCTTAGGGCAATCTTGTGTTCCAGACAGAACATCCAAAGTTTCTAGGCTAAATTCGAAAGGTCTGAAGCTTTGGTACCTCCCAGATGATTTATATAGGCAACTGCGGACATATTGTCCATCTTTAGAATGACTGATCTGCCCTGAAGAGAATGTCTGACACTCTTTAGAGCAGGGGTCTCCAAACCGGTCCTGGAGGGCCGGATCCATGCCAGATTTTTTGGATATCCCCATTTAGATGCATGTAGTTATTTTAAAAACCTGGCATGGATCCGGCCCTCCAGGACCGCTTTGGGGACCCCTGCTTTAGAGCATAGAGACCGGCAGTCGATCTTAGAGCTCTCAATTTTACCCTTTGAAGAGCTCAATAGTTTAGGGTACCAGGAAAGGTAGCTTGAATAGAGGAAGAAAGGAGACCCAGTAGGCTGGCTAGTTCCCTCAAGGATAAATTCCCTTGTTTCAAAGCGCGTCTTATCTCTTTTCTGATTTTGGTTATTTTCTTTGATGGGAGTAAAAGAAGGAATTTCATGGTATCTACAGTGAAACTCAAGAATTCCAGGGTTCTGGAGGGAGACAATATTGACTTCTCTTTGTTTATAATGAACCCCAGGCTTTTTAATAGATCTATAACAGTCTTCAAGTCTTGAATGATTTGAGAATGGCCCTGGGACTAAATGAGGATGTTGTCTAGGTATCTGATTAGACGAATACCCTTTTCTCTTAAAGAGGAGGCAATTGATCTCCTCACTTTGGTGAAACACCATGGGGCAGAAGAGAGGCCGAAAGGAAGTGCTTAGAATTGGAAGAGATGGTTTTTCCACATAAATTGATGGAAAGGTTGGTGGATCTTGGCCATAGGGATGGTAAAGTAAGTGTCTTTTAGGTCTAGTTTGACTAGCCAGTCTCCTTCTAATAATAAGTCTCTCGGAAGATGGATGCCCTCCAGCTCGAAGTGTCTATAGACAAGATATTTGTGAGTTCCCTTAAGTTTATGACGGGTCTCCAACCCTTGTCCTTTTTCTCGACAAGGAAGAGTGTACTTATAAATCTTAACATATCCGGAGGGACTTTGATAAATTGCACCCTTTTGAAGCCTAGAGGATATCTCCTCCTCTATTATTTTTTCCTGATCTAGAGTGAGAGAGATGTTTCTGGGGAAAGAAGTTTGAGTAGGAATTTCTATAAAATCTATCATAAACCCTTTCACTGTGACTCAAGACCCATGTGTTCAGCACCCATGGGTCTTGAGTAATTAATTTCTAATTCAGATAGAAGAATTTGAGTCTGCCACCCACCTTTGGGGAAAAAGAAGGGGAAAGAAGAAGAGTTGTTGTACTCACTCTGATAGTTGTTGTCGCTGGAGGTTCCTCGTAATCTGAAGCCTCTGGAGCAGATGCCTCTTCATCTTAGTGGATACAATTGAGGGGTATTTGAGTGTTGGTAACCCCTTCCAAATCCGCTGGATCCTGGGTTGGGCCTGTGGTTGAAGAGAGGCCCCTTCTGCCGGCCCGGCCAAAAAGGTTAGTGTTAAAAACTCTCTTCATATTTTGGTGGACCTTATCTAAGGCAGTAAAGGTAGAAACGTATTTACCTAGTATCTTATTAAGGTCTTCCCCAAAAAGTAATCCCTTGGGGTTCAGGGAGGGTTCTTTGTCTGCCAAATCACTCAATTTAGGACTAATCTTGGTGAGAACCACCCTTCTCCTCTTGGAGTTGGGGCTGGCTTTGGCGTTGCCCAGTAAAATTAAGGCTCTTTGGCTCCAACCTTTAATTACTTCAGTGTCCAGAGGCGTGCCGTTGCTGTGTCTTTCCTCTGTTGTATCAATGATCCGGGCCAGAGGACCCAAGATATCGAGAACACAATCTTGATAACCCTTAAGGGATCTGTCCATGCATCGGCCTCCCTGACACGCCTGGAGTCGGAGCTCCTCCAGTATGAGAGGGAGGGTGAGGGGTCGGGTGAGCACTTACGCATTCTGGTGACCTGCGCACTCGGCACGCAGCGCTTATGGAGCAACTGCGCTGCCACAATTATGCGGCTCACACGGCCAGGACATATGCTAAGGCGGACAGGGCTGGTCGGCTGATAGCTTGGCAGGTGCAGAGAGATGGACGTGGTGCCCTCATAGGAGCTCTGCGCACGGCGGAAGGGGGAATGGTTTACACGCAGCAAGAAATCCACTGCGCTCTGACCGACCATTATAGGCACCTGTACCAGGCCCGAGGCACTGACCCTCGGCATGCACTAGGCGAGTTCCTGGACGCTGTCACTTTTCCGGTGGAGTCGGAAGAGCATAGGGGTGGGCTGGAGGCCCCCTAACCCTGGAGGAGGTGGGAGATGCGATCCGGGCTATGGCGGCCGGGAAAACTCCCGCGCCGGATGGCCTGCCTGCTGAATACTACAAGGCGAATAGAGATATTTTGGCACCCCTGCTTCTCCAGCTGTACAATACCGCTATCGGTGATGGCTCATTCCCCCCGTCACTAAGGGAGGCGTTCCTGGACTCCTTACCCAAGCCCGACAGGGACCCTACTGCTTTGGGTTCGTACAGGCCGCTGGCAATGCTTAATGCGGACTATAAGGTCTTCGCAAAAGTTCTGGCGGAGCGGCTTGCAGCGGTGGTCCCCCATCTGGTGCACTCGGACCAAAATGGGTTTGTGCAGGCGAGATCCACATTCCTGAACCTCAGGAGGTTCTTTAGGGTGGCGTCTAAAGCGGCCAAGACGTGGCCTCGAGCGGGGTGCCTGCTAATAGACCTGGAAAAGTCCATCGACTGCCTGGAGTGGGGGTATCTGGCTGAAGTACTCTTGCGCTATTTGTATTTGTATTTGGTATTTGTAAAGCGCGTATATCACCATAAGGTCTCATAGCGCTAGCTAGTGATTCACGGCAGGACAGGACAGAAAACGGCTATGATTTACGTGACTGAGCTAAACAACCAAGTTTTGAATAGTTAACGGAACTTCTTATGATCAGTCTCCAGGCGGAGGGGTAAAGGCAAGGTTTTCCAGGTTTCTGAGGCCTCCTGGGAGAAGGATCTACCCCCTTTTCTGGCGGTACGGATCTTCGGTACTGTCAGAAGAAATTTGCTATTGGACCTGAGTGATCTAGCCTGTTGGTATATAGTAAGTTTTTTAGCTAAGTAGAGGGGTCTTTTGTTGTTGAGTGTCTTATGTACCAGGCAACATAATTTAAAATGGATTCTTTTTTTGATTGGGAGCCAGTGAAGAGTCTTCAGACTAGGCCCGGATGGAGATCGTGCGGGCAGGTTGAGGACCAGCCTAGCCGCCGTATTTTGCCCGACCTGGAGCTTAGCCAGGAGTCCTACATTTATGGAAGCAAGTAGGGAATTGCCGTAATCCAGGCGGCTAGTAATCAGTCCCTGCATGAGGGGCATCCTGGAAGAGAGGGGGATCCATTTGAATATTTTTCTGAGACTATGCATGAGTCCATAACAGACGCAGACCAGATTGTTAATTTGGTTTAACATGGACCGTTAGGAATCCAGGATTATGCCTAGATATTTGACCTTGGTGTGGGTTTCCTGCAGATGGTTCAGCTCCTCTTCACTAACCCTGTGGTTCGGGTGCGGCTAGGCTCATATATTTCTGATGCAGTGGCGGTGAGTCGGGGTACCCGGCAGGGATGCCATCTGTCCCCACTGTTGTTCCCGCTGGCCGTGGAACCATTGACGGCGGCACTGCGGCAGGATCTGGGAATGGGAATCCCCTTGGGGGATGCGATCCAACAGGTTTCGCTCTACGCTGATGACTGGCTGGTGTTTGTTAAGGATGTGACGTGCATACCAGAGGGTCTGACCTCCTTGCTGGAACGGTTTGCGGTTGTCTCTGACCTCCGGGTCAATGCGGGCAAGTCATCCCTTTATGCGTTTAATGCTACAGTAGAGGATCCAGGGTATTGGCTAGGCGACACGAGGGTCCAATGGCAGGCCGACACCTTCAAATATCTCGGGATCCAGGTCTATAGGCAGCCGGCTGATCTTTTCAACAGTAATTTAGGGAGGGCGGTGGCAGCACTCCGATCTCAGATCCGCTTCTGGTCCTCCCTTCTGCTAACCACAACGGGCAGGGTGGCTCTCTCCAAAATGGTCATGCTTCCCCGACTCCTGTACTATTTTGCCAATTTGCCCCTCTATGTCCTGGCCTCCTTCTATTCGTCGCTCAACGTGACACTGCGGGACTTCATTTGGGGCACGTCCCGGCATCTCTTGGCGCTGGCAAAACTGTTCCTTCCGAACGATGGGGGTGGGCTAGCCGCTTCCTGCTTTGAACATTACTACCTGGCCGCGCAGCTCCAATGGATTGCCCGCTGGCTGGTGGATAGAGGTAGAGAGGAGACGGCCACAGTTGAGCCGCCGTACTCCCTGGAACGTTTTGTCAGGCTTTTCCACCCTCTGGCGGCCCCTGCGAGGCCCACTCCACTGCTGCTGGCGTATAAATGCTTCCGCAAAGCCCTCTTTCTTACCCGACGGATGCATCCGTACGCACCGGCGGTACCTTTGGAGGGCTTTCTGGGGGGCGAAGGGGTCCTCACGCGCCCTATGTTGGCACACTGGGGAGGAGCGGACATGCAGACGTTGGGTGACCTCTTTCGAGATGGTGCGTTGGTGGCGTATGAGACGCTGGTCCTCGAAGATGGGCTCCCTCCTGGGGGGTTCCTGCTGCATCGCTCCATAGTGGCGAAAATGGCTGCCTGGTGAGGAGACGTGACCTCGGAGCCTGAACAGCACTTGACCATGCAGTACCTACATGTCATCGGGAGGGGCAAGCATCTGATCCGTTGGTTTGCCGGGTCGTTAAGGACACACACAGGGGTTAGCTTGGCACCGCTTAGGGGCAAATGGGAGCGAGATTTAGGCCAACAACTCTCCGATAAGGAATGCGAGAGACTTCTTAAAAGCCTGGTGTGCATCCCCAGAAATTCACGCTTCCGCCAGATACAACTTTATGTTGTTCATAGGGCCTATCTCACGCCTGCACTCATTAATAGATACTTCCACCGTGCAGATGCGTCTTGCCCCAGATGCGGGGAGCTAGACGCAGAGATTCTTCACCTTCTATGGCATTGCCCTAGGTTGGGCTCCTACTGGAGTGCAATAACTGAGCTGTTTCGCAAGTGCACTGGACGCATTATACCCTTTGACTGGCCGGAATTCATCCTACACCAATTTAAGAGGCCGCCCAAAGACAGGGCGTCTTCCCGTTTTTTAGACCTGGCGATGGTGGTGGCTACGCTCCTCCTTACAAGGCGTTGGAAGGCAAACGACCCCCCAAGTGTACAGGTGTGGACCTCCTCCTTGCAGGCATGGGCCCAGGCGGAATGGGCGGCCATACAAAGGGAGGAGACGGTGGGGCGCCGAAAAAGAACCAATGGCGGAGCGTTGGGAGCGCATGCTAAGCATCTTGCAGTCCCCTGGAGAGGTTGGGGACAGGGGCGCTGTGGAGAGCTAGGTGGCGCCCTCTAAGGCTGTGGTGCACAGTGGGATCTACTCCAGGCTCAGTAGGCGGTTGCTGCTGTCTTCATTTTCTGGGGTCATGTTGATTTTGGGTGTAGGCCCAAGTGTGATTGGAATGTGTGCGTGTGCGGGGGGGGGGGTCGGTGGGGGGAGGCAGGTAGAGAACCATCATGTGCCAGGGTTGTTGATTATGCCGCCGTTGTTTTCTTCCTTTTCCCTTTTCTTGTTTATCCACTGTTTTTGTAGTAAAGTCATGTTTATGCATAAGTCGGGTGATGGGTTGATCCATCCCCAATTTAGCTAATGCCAACAAGCTTAGTGCGTGGACAGTCATGGATCTAATTTGGGGTGGCTGCCCCGGCAAACTGGGCCTGTGCCAGTAATGGGCGGTTATCCTCTTTACCTACCAAGCCCGTGACATAGCATTCCTTACTTGCATGTTATGATGTCGCTGACTGTGTATTTAGCATGCCCAATTACTGAGATGACACTGTGGAAATGTCTAATGCGCTGTGAACCTTTGTTTGAAATGCCAATAAACAGATTTGACAAAAAAAAGGGATCTCTCCATACCTTTTCTCGGGTCCCTCTCGAGTTAAAAAAGATATTTAATTAATTTGGGATCAAGGTTTGGAGTTTGGCAGGTTTTGTCCTCCATGGAAAGCCTGGAGCATTCAGCTCTTAGTAGGTTACGTGTATCTCTATCCAGAGGGTTCCTAAGCCTCTTTTTAATGAATTTGCCCACATTTTCTTTGGGGCACCATTCTGAGCTTCTAGGGTGCTTTATAACATTTCCTAGCCAGAAGGATTTAGAATATTGTCTTTGGATGAAGAAGGGAAATCGTCTTTTAATGGTTGAAAGTAAAACTCTTGGTCATCGTCATCTAAATCCAAGACATATTCATCAAGAAGGTCAGATGCATCATCATCTTGGAAGTCATCATCTCCCAAGTGGTAATCATTATGATGAACACTTAGATATTTTGTGCCGCTAGGGACACCCAGATAATTTGTGCAGCTGGGGACACCATTATAAGTTGTGCCACTAAGGACACCAAATGTAGTTGAGGTGCGGTGACCTCCAATGATAGCTGAGGTGCTGGGACCTACCCAAGGTGCTCTTGGGGTAGGTTGTTCAATATTCTTATTCTTTTTAAGTCTCTTCCCCCTTATTTCAATGAGATCGTCATTTGGTAGGGTATGTTGGTTCTCATTAGTGTCATCCTCCTCGGTAGGGAGGGACCACTTTGATACCATTACTTTAGATAGTGTTTGCAACATACAGGATCTCACTTCGTTATGAATAATATTTTTAAAGGCTTCATTATCCATACTAGAGATGGGCGCACTAGCCTCGTCTGTATCTATATCATACATAGTATAGATTAAAAAGGTATAGTGGTTAGTTAGAGAGAAAATGAATGGCACCCTTTATATCTTTTTTTTATTTAAAGATCTAACAGTACCAAATAAATATCGCCTCCCTTTTCAAAAAATATATATTATATATTAATTATATTATTAGTGGGAATCTTCTCTGTGAATATAGTGGGGATCTTGTCTGTGAAGGGAGACAGCTGGCAGAGGGAGCCACAAGAGAGCGTTGCAGCTTAGCAAATCAGATTATGTACAAAAATGCTTTTAAGAAAAATGAGCATCCGGTTCACAAACAGCCGATCGGGAAGACCGAACAACTGTCAATGTGCTTGTGTGCCTGATCAGCTGAAGCTCGTAGCTAAGGGGACAAGAGTGGATAGGAAGAGAGCACCTTGGCAACGGGACGATGCTACAAGGGCGTTGCCAAGGTTTCTTCTTCTAAAGCGGGTGCGGTATCTCCAAAAGACTGAGAAATGGAGGTGGAGAGGTAAGAGCGAGCATGAGGCCAAATTTCCAAATGTAACAGCGGAACGGTGAGTAGCATAAATGGGACAAAACTAAGGAATAGGGGACAGAAGTTACAGTGGCGGTGCGTCCATTGGGGCGTTGCCACACTAATGCCACAGCCCCAAATTGTTCTTTCTACTTCTTTCTAATTTCACTCAGGACTCCAGTCCTGATTGGAATTAGTGTCTCTGCGTCTGAGAAATAGAACGAGGGATGTTGGGGTGGGGGCGGGGCTGCGGCAGCACTCAGGCAGGGAGTTGAGTGGCAGGTCAGCAGGCAGCGCAATTGAAGTCCCAGCAATAGTGCTCATGTTCATTTTTGGGCTGATCATTTTTATGGTCAACCCGAACATGTGCACTCTAGGCTGCACATTAGGAGACCGAGGGTTTGATGCCACAGCCCCCCAGTCTCCTAGTGGGCAGGGAATATCCCTGCCCTCAACCAATCCTCGCAGTGCTGCTGGAGCAGTGTCAGTAGAGGCACTGTCTGCAGTGATGTGCGGCTGTTCCTGTTTGCTCCAGGGTCCCGCGTTAGGCAACAGTCATGTAGAGGCGTGGCGGACCGGTAAGGTTTTGTTCTTTTATTATATTAGTTTAATATTTCCAGGCCCCCACCCCTGCACGACCCCCGCAAGTTTATTTAAGCCTGGATGTATTTTAGTATTTGCAAATCAGTGCCCATAACGGAAGGAGGAAGGGCGCAATGGGAAAAGGGAAGGAGAGAGAGGCAAATGGGAGTCCGTGTATGAGCGAGACAAATTAACGTGCAAGGTAGGGTAAGTATTTAGGGCATGTGTGTGGGCTGTGGAAAGTATGGAGGGAAAAATGTTTTATTAAGGGCAAAAGCAAACGTGCAGAAACATATTAAAATGTTATTAGTAATACTACATGGGGTAATGGTTACTTTCAATCAGGGGGCTAAAACTAGTACAGAAGCAGCAGAGGGAGAAGGGGATAAATATAATATAAATAGTAGCAGGGAGGGGAAGGGGCGAAAAGAGAGTACTGAGGCCTAGAAATATTGTGTGGCTAGTACCAGCATATAATGTAGAGCAGAAGTTCCGACAGGGCAGGGAGAAAGCAATCAGGAGGCAAATGGTCATAGGTCTGGTAAGGCGGCCGCAAATGAGTTTGTGGGGCAAAAGGGAGGTGCTAAAAGGCATGGGTGTGTGCTGTGAAAAGAGTGAATAAGGAAATAATGTATTAAGAGCAATATTTAAGGTGCAGTACTTTGTGAGTAAATTGGAATTGCGGTACTTTAGGGGGTAATGGCCTGTTTTGGAAAAATGGTGTCGCTGCGGGCTGCGGCTACATGGTACATGCTCGCTTGTACAGATGGATAACTGGACACCTTAAGTAAAATTACCTGAAACCCATGCTGCTCGTATTCCTTCCGTTTACTTGTTTGGTTTAATTGTGTGCTAGACAAACCAGCTTAAAATGTTGTTTATTGTACATTAAAAGAAAGCTATGTTCGGACTCGGACCTTTAATAAAGGACATTCACAAACTACCCCATAAACTAGTAGCTTAAATACCTACTACGCACTAATAAAAATATTTCTTGGCCCATTCACAAGCCCACTTTGTTTAAACCGCCACTGAAACAGCTGGGAGCCTCAGTGTGGCACCAGATGCAAACTCAGCGACTTTTTGGGTTCACCATCAGAGCCGCGTGGTGAAAAAGGCACAGGCCATGGTGTTCCAATCAAGCTGCTTACATGCAAGTAATAGCACATATGCAAACCGGTATCATTGTATTAGCTGCGTGCTCGTCTATTCATTTTATAGAATATGACGTTTAATTCATTTGGGCTCTGTGATTAGTAACCTAGTTTATGCCAATTGGAGAAATGTTGCATACTCTCATTGCTAGGTTAAACCTCTTAAGCAGACTTTATTCCATTCTGTGAAACAAATTAGTTAAACACTGTACATTTTGGTAGAGTGAACCTGAAAACCAGAGTCTCTGATAATTGAATGCAAAGTCTGCATAAACCTGTAGATCACTGCTGGTTCACAATCAATGTTACAAAGTAGGGCTGTCTGTGCCTAAATGGCATGCATGTCCATGTAAGGCCTTTCTTAATTTTGGGACTTTGTTGAGGTCTTGTGAGCGCTGCTAGTCTAGTGGAGGGGGAATACCACAACCAGAATCCACTGCACCTGGAGGCGCTGCAATGAGCGAGGAAGGAGGCGGGCCATCAAACACCAATGAGCCTAAAGAGCATCCTGGCCTTCCAGCTAATGTGCGGGCAGAAGCAAATTGTGTCACTATGTTGTTTACCCAGCTGTGCACACTGTTTTGGACAGTTTAACGGTCACATTGTTTTTTAAAATGAGTGCGCGAGCTTGGTCATGCGCTTTTTCCTTACCTCGTTGTCGCGAGGAGCACCTCAGTGGCCACTCTGACGTCTGCCGATCTCAGCTGCTTCTACGGCACCCGCATACGTTTGCCCAGCACTAACATGCCGAGAGCCACCCTGGGCAGCGTATTCTGTGTGCCGCCATTTTAGGATTGTCTTTAAGCATGTAAGCAGGACCGTTTTAAGCATGTAATACACACGCTTTGCCAACCACGTTTTTGAAGCTCTGCCAACCGCGTTATTTTCCTCAGTGCAATGTTCTGGGCGACATATTGTTGTATCTCACTTATGTTCCCCCCTGTGCCCCAGCGCGTGGTACCTTCTCATCCCCTGCGCGTGAGCTCCCTCCGAGTTCTTTCCTTCCCCATTGGTTCCCCCCAACATTCCATTCCTCCCCGGAGTTCACCCTCTGTGACATCACCTGTTACAACTGATGTTCCGCTGACCCACGCATCTCCACCGGTGTGGGGCTGTTATAATAAACCTTACTTTATAACAACTACTGCTTCCTGATTGCTTTATAACAGTGGCGACGATGAGCGGATACCAGCGGAACTACAGCCTCACACCGGGGTACATGTTCGAAACAGCTGACAGATTTAAACGCTGATGAAATCGGTATTCTACTGAAAAATTGGAACAATTTCTCCTACCTTTGGAATTCCGGTGCCTGTGCCTCATCGTCATGAGTGGATGAGGACGAGAGCAACGTGGCTGTCGTGGTATGTGGATGCCAATTGCTTCGGCCGAGATTTGAGTGTCTCAAGACGTGTCTCCTGTGGCGTTTCACGGAGGTAGGGCCGAACGGCATTTGGGACTTTCTGTTCATGTGTGCCGCCTGAAGGTGTTTGACGTGTCTCCAAGCAGCTGTTGAGCTTGCGCGCTGAAATTCCTGTCAGCTGTGTATGCGTCAGCCGTGCGCATTCTTCAAAGAAATCCCTGTCAGCTGTGTTTGCGCTCAAAATCCATCGCACCAGCGCATGCTCTGTGACGCGTGACGTCACTGAAACGCAGCGTGGCGGCCATTTTGAAAAAACGTACCGAGTGAAATTGATTGTGCTGTTCAAGCCCAGTGTTCGAGCCCGGCCAGCGCCCTGTATTCATGGAATCTTGCATAAAGTGTTCATAAAAGGGCCAATTATTATACAAATGAAACTGAGTGAACTAAACAGTTTACATAAGACTATGTTGAATTAAAGTGACAAAGTAGGAGCTTTTAAGGTGACTGCTGAGAACAATTCATAAAGTGAAATTTAAGTGACATTCACAAGCACATTAAAACGTATGACTGTGAGAATTTGAGCCAATAGTTTGTCCACCACCATGTGTGCTCTTAGTTCCTTGAATCTTTCACAACCTCAAGCATTTCTACCTCTCAAAGGTGCACCATGCATGCCTTGGAAAGAATGGAAAGAATACTTCATTAATTATATTGAGACAGTGGAGGATGATGATTTCACGGCTGTGAAGAAGAAAAAAGTACTTTTGTACTGTTTGGGTCCAGGTGGAGTTAAGACCTACAACAACATAGAGAAGAAGGTGAGAACGGGTGATGATGTATATCAACATGCCTTGGATGATCTGGATGATCTGAACGATCATTTCTCACCAATTGTGTGTGTCGCGGTCGACCGGTACAAATTCTCTAGAAGGAAGCAAGGGAAGGAAGAAAGCATCGAAGATTACGTTGCTGCCTTGAACAACTTAGCCTTAACCTGCAGATTCGGTGCACTGCAAGAAGAGTTTGTGCGTGATCAAATAATTATGCACGCGAGCAACTCCAATATCCAGGACAAACTTTGGGTCAATGGAGAGGCTTCTTTGAAGGAGGTTGTTGCTCTTGTCAAGAAAGCTGAACTTACAGGAAGATGCGCCAAAGCAGTTATGGATGAACCAGAGGAAATTAAAGCTATAAGGTCCTCCAATGCAAGCAAAGTAAAACAGAAAGGTAACAAAAAAGAAATGAGGCAAGATTATCAAAAAAGAAGGGAACCAAGCAAATCAAAACAAAGCAATGATAGACGTGGTAACACAAGAGACTATGATCTTCCTGAACTTAAATGTTATCGCTGTGGGTCTCCAAACCATTTGGCTGATTCAAGAAGGTGTCCAGCTATACATCAAAAATGCTTGTCATGCGGAATGACTGGACACATCGCTAAGGCTTGCAATAGGAAATTGTACAAACAAAGCAGACAGGTCCGACAAATTCAAGAAGAGAGTGATTCCACAGAAGAGGATTCTGAGTACTCTGACTCCGACAGTGTCAGTTATGTTTTCTCAATCGAATATGATGTGTTGGAACTCACGCCAACTAAGAAGAAAAAACCCATGTGTGATGTAAAATTGGGTGGTGTGACAGTCAATCTGATGGCAGACTCTGGGTCTCCCTTCACGATCATCAACGAAAATGTGTGGAAGCAATTCACAGATAAAGTTGGCTCAACTCTTGAAAAATCAAAAGTCATCGCTAGAAGCTACACGGGAAACAACATAGAATTCTTAGGAACTTGTGATCTAGAATTTGAATTTAAAAACAGGAGAGCATTTTGCAGACTTTATGTTGCTAAGAAAGGCCCTTCTGTCCTTGGCTGGAGTGACCAAGTGGATCTTGGTATCATGCTCGATCCCAACAGTGCTGATCCGGTGTTGTCTATTAATGAATCTAGTAAATTGGCAATACTAAAAGACTTCCCAGAAGTGTTCTCAGGTAAAGTTGGTCTTCTTAACAGCTTCGAACATAAAATCGAACTAAAAGACTCAGCTGTTCCTTGCATTCACAAGGTAAGACATCTACCAGTGTCAGTGAGAGATGATGTTCAAGCAGAATTAAACAAACTTGTCAAGGATGGTATTACAGAAGAGGTGTAATCGGCGGAGTGGGTTTCCCCCTTGGTTGTTGTGAAACGTCCCAATGGGAAAATTAGACTTTGCATCGACCTCAGGGACCTCAATAGGAACATCATTGTAGATCAATACCCCCTACCACGTATTTGTGAAATGTTTAGTGCCACAAATGTTATGTGTGTATTTTCCATTTTAGACTTGAAATCCGCAAACCACCAAATTCCACTACACGCTGACAGCAAAAAATTCACAACCTTTATCACACCCTTTGGTTGTTACCGGTTTACCAGGGTACCTTTTGGATTGGCCTCTGCTGCAGCACTTTTCCAAAGGGTCATGACATCCATTTTGGAAGGTGTTGATGGCATCAGACTTTTCCAGGATGATATCCTGGTCATGGGTAGCAACCAATCGGAACATGACACACGCCTTAGGCAAGTTTTTAACAAATTGAAAATGCATGGTCTAACTGTAGAACTAGACAAATGTAAAATCTCACAAGACAGAGTGATTTACCTTGGGCACACCATCAGCCAGGAAGGCATTAAACCCAAACAAGGTTTAGTGGACGCTATCCTCAATGCTCCGTGTCCCTCAAGCAAAGAAGATGTACAAGCTTTTCTTGGCTTGACGGAGTATTACTCCAAGTTCATTAGGAATTTCTCAGAAAAAACCTACAGTATAAGACAATTATTGAAAAATAAAACCAAGTTTGTCTGGTCACCTGACTGTCAGGTCACCTTTGATACCATCAAAAAGGAAATCAGCGAGGCACCTTTTCTCAAAGGTTTTGATCCCAAAGCAGAAATCTATCTAGCCACCGATGCTAGCAACAAGGGAATTGGTGCTGTTCTAGCCCAGAAGGACACATCGAACCAAGAATGGGTTGTAGCCTTTGCCTCAAGGTCCCTCACCACGGCTGAGGAAAAGTACTCGGTAATTGAGCGTGAAATGCTGGCCTGTTCATGGGCACTCAATTACTTCAGAGCATATGTGTGGGGATACGAAATCCATCTTCGCACAGACCACAAACCATTGATCAAGATACTGTCTGCCTCGCGTCTACAAAATGCTTCACCAAGACTGAGCAAAATGTCAATCAAGCTGTTGGATTACAACTACACAGCGGAATATTGGCCTAGAGTGAAAAATAAAATTGCAGACTTCCTCAGCAGACTGCCTCTGCCTCACACTGAAAGCATGGCCACACAAGAAGAGGAGGAGAAGGTGGCTCTGCTCTTCAACACTGACCTGGATGGAATATCTGCGGAAGAATGGAGTCAACACATGTCGCGTGACCCAACGTTGCAAGAAGTATGCAAATTCGTCAACTCTGCATGGCCAGAAAAGCGCAACCTACATGACAATATCAAAGCATACTGGGAAACGAGAAATGAACTCAGTTGGGAAAACGGTGTGTTGTACAGAATGGGTAAAGCAATAGCCCCAGTCACACTCGGAGACAAAATTCTAAAATTGTGCCACATAGGCCACCTTGGCATCACCAAGACTAAGCAGAGAGTCAGGTCAAGTTATTGGTGGCCGGGTATTGACAAACAAATTGAGGTCCAGGTCAGGAACTGTGTAGAATGCTGCGACTCCGACAAAACCCTCAAAACGTCAAAAATCAGTCTCTCTCCAATTCAACCCCCCCAAATGGCATGGGAGAAATTGGGCTTAGACATTGTGGGGCCCATCGAAGGACATGACGGAGAAATCAAGTACATCCTAGTGGCGATAGATCATTTCTCCAAGTGGCCAGAAATTAAAATAGTCGATGAAATTGACACCTCAAAATTCATTAATTTCTTGGACAAAGTGTTTTTGAGTGAAGGATTACCAAAATCAGTACTCACAGATAATGGTCCGCAATTCTGCTCAGAGGCATTCAAGTCGTTTCTAGCAAGGAACTGTATCACTCATCACACCACTTCAATTTACCATCCAGAAGGTAATGGTCTCACTGAACGATTCAACCGTGTCTTGAAGGGACATATACAACTATCTAGAAATGCAAACCAAAACTGGGAAGAAGAAATTTACAAACTCATCTGGGCATTCAGAATATCTCCGTGTGCCAGCACATGCACAGCACCATTTATCCTCATGAGAAGCAGACAGCCTTTAAGCATCGACCTGGGGTGGATGTCCAAATCTAAGCAAATAGAATGGTCACCAGAAAACATCAGGAATAACATTATCAAAGCCCAGAAATACTACAAGGAATGGTATGATTCAAAACACAGTGCAAAGGAACATGCATTTAAAGTCGGCGATCTTGTTAAAGTTCGTTTGGAAAAAAAAGTAAAGAAAGGAGATAGCAGATTCACTGCCCCTCTTTACATTGATGAACTGTTTAACAATGCGGCAAGACTCAGTGATGGGAAAGTATGGCACATGAGCAGATTGGCAAAATATCACCCAGGAGGCAAGACTCACAACCTACAGCAACAGGTTACGGCTAACAATGATCTGTGGGTGGATGTGGATAGGGCTTGTGTTGAAGATAATAACTTGTCTAGAAATGACATCACACACGATCTCCAACCTGACTCTGACTCAGATGATGGTCAATCGACAGATCAGTCTGTTGGTGTCAATCCCAGCACTTCGTCATGTAATCGGAGTAGTCACGATGACCCACATTCTGACTCTGAAGTTGCGTCTGACGGTCACAGGCTCAGTGGTAGGTTTGGCAGAACAAGCTATGATTCCCATTCTGACACCGAATGTGCACCTAACTTACCGTCGGTATCTGGAAGGTTTGGTAGAACCATCCGGAGACCAAAACGATTGGATGACTTCTTCTGTGACTAATTGTTCACTAGTTTATGTACCCTCATGTTATTGTTTACCACATTCCGTGGCACAGTTGTCAAAACCCTCAAGAGAGGAAGATGTGTTGTATCTCACTTATGTTCCCCCCCCTGTGCCCCAGCGCGTGGTACCTTCTCATCCCCTGCGCGTGAGCCCCCTCCGAGTTCTTTCCTTCCCCATTGGTTCCCCCCAACATTCCATTCCTCCCCGGAGTTCACCCTCTGTGACATCACCTGTTACAACTGATGTTCCGCTGACCCACGCATCTCCACCGGTGTGGGGCTGTTATAATAAACCTTACTTTATAACTACTACTGCTTCCTGATTGCTTTATAACACATATTAAACATGACCAGTTTCAGTTCCACAAAGTGCACAGCGGAGTTTGTGTCTTTCCGACCCTGGGTGAGAGTTTCATTTCGTGACTTTTATGACATTTATGAGCATTTGCATTTGGATGCTTTCAAGCTTTCTTTACATCGCTGGGTGCATTTGAGGCTTGCCATTTCCATGAGGAGGTGTTTACAGGAGCCCTGGTGAGACTTTGCTCACCAGAGCTATTGACTTTTGTTAATTCATTTGTTTATTTTTGAATTCCTTAGCATCTCTGTGGTTTTTTTTGTGTCTGGCTTTATTCTGTGTTATATTAACCTACAGCTTCAGTTTCGCTGAACTCTCTCTAATGTGTCTTGTAGGTTATTCTGTATTGTTTTCCTAAGGCAACATGTTCACCCTATGGTGTACCCTTACTTAGGGGAGGTTGTGGTGCCAGTCTATGCCTATTTATGGTTCCTAGGGTCATGTTACCTCATGGTGAACCCTATATATATTCATAGGGGATGTTGCTGTTTTGCTTTTTCAAGGGGTGCTTCCTGTATTTAATACTGCTTCGTCGTTGTTTGTGTTAATCATTCTTGTACTTGTGTTATTTTCTCAGTACGTGTGGTGGGTGGGTGTGTATATCTATTATGGTGTCCCCTGCATACATATAGGGGTTGTTGCGGTTTTTGGTCTCACAGGGTGTTTATCCTGTGCTTCACCCTGCTTGGGCAGCTGGGGTGTTTGTGTCTAGTCTATGCCCCATTCACGTACTAGGGATCAGTACCCTATGGTGTACCCTTACTTAAGGGAGGTTGGGGGGTTGTGGTGCCAGTCAGTGCCTACATTTTGTTTCTTAGGGTCTTCTTTGAAGAAGTTACGTTGCACTCTTTTAACGTGGTGTACCCTTTCATTAGGGGAGGTTGTCTGCATGTAACTACTTAGTTCGAAAGTTTCAAGGATTAGTATCCTTTGTGTACCCTTTTCTGGGGAAGGTGTGTGCGTGGTCAGCGCCACCATTAAGTGATGTTGTCTTGAACAATTCTTACATTGTTCAATGGTGTACCCTTTTGTTGGGGGAGGTTGTCTGTGTTTGTCTAATTGCATCACTCTATTTGGGTATGCGGGGTGCGTGGTCAGCGCTACCTCTTGGTCTTGTTGCGTCACAGTTGTCAGTGTGTGGCTACTGTCTTCTTTCTTCCAGGGGTGTTAGTATCCTCTGGTGTACCCTTTCCTGGGGAGTTGTTTTGTTCCACAGTTTAAAGGTTGCCTTTCAAGGTGTACCCTTGGAGGGGAGGTTGTTAGTGCACATCCTGCACTAGTCTTTATTGCAAGGCATTCCTTTTTTTTCTGTGTAGGTTGCTAGTTCATCTTATTGTGCTTACTTCCATCTGCACACATTTCGTCATTACACCCTACTTGGTTTGCCAGATTCGCTACCTTGTTTTATTAAGGTGGGTGGATGGGCATGTTATGTAATTTGCATTCTTGTGTTTTGTTCTACCATGACCATTTGTGCATCTTATGAATATCTTTATACATGCCTCTTTTTATTTTCCTTTGTTTCTGCTTTCACGCTTGTGTTTCCTGCTTTTCAAATTGTCTCTTTGACTAGTTCTTGTGTCTACAGTCGCCTCTGAATTCTTCTACTCCGTCTTAACTTCTTTCTTGCTGTTGTTCGCTAACGGAAGAGGATGTGTGGTAAATGGTTTCTATCTCTTTTCCCTCTCTACCACTTTATCAGAATGTCCTGTGACATCATGGAATGTTTGAGTCCCTCACTCTGTGGAGATTGTCAGTTGGTCATCTCAGGCTGAGGAGCTGGTAGCTCTCTCCTGGTGGGGTTTTCTCCTTGTATCTTCCTATCCTGTAACCTGCCACCTAACTACCTGCTAATAAAGAGGGATCTTCTACTACAACTGGACTATGCATCCTTGTTTATGTATCACAGTTGTTGGGATACTCAACAATGCACATACTGCAGACTGACAAGGCTCCAAAAGACAAAGAAACATAGAAGGGTGATCAGGCCAGCTAAGTTTCAGACGCCTTTGTTGCTGGAGACAAAACATATGACAGCAGGATGACAAAGAGTACTTTCACTGCAATTAGTTCCTTCACAAACAAACGCCCACGTGCAGGCTGTCCAAGGTGAAACAGGACACTGGTGGGGTTTACTAGGCGTTACTCTGATCTCCAGGAGATAAACTTACTCAAATGTAGAACAGTCCTTGGTTTCCTTATAGCTGAGTACAATCCTCTTTCTGTGCAGCGTAGGTTAGTCCAAGAAACGTCGCCACACTGTGATACATAAACAAGGATGCGTAGTCCATTTGTAGTAGAAGATCCCTCTTTATTAGCAGGTAGTTAGGTGGCAGGTTACAGGATAGGAAGATACAAGGAGAAAACCCCACCAGGAGAGAGCTACCAGCTCCTCAGCCTGAGATGACCAACTGACAATCTCCACAGAGTGAGGCACTCAAACATTCCATGATGTCACAGGACATTCTGATAAAGTGGTAGAGAGGGAAAAGTGATAGAAACCATTTACCACATTTTGCTTCTGCCCGCACCTGCCTTGGACAGCCTGCCTTGTTGATGCTTGATTAAAAAATACTCTAGCCTAGAGAGATGTCGACTTACACCAGAAGAATATCAGAAGCTCCCGAAACGAACCTGTGAGGCAAGCAGGGTCTGCTCTAGGGCAGCGCGACTGCAACTGGTGTCAGTGCACGGGGTGCTAACTTCGGGGGGCGCAGTGTGTGCAAGAAACTCAGGTACAAAACAATTTGCACCACCACTTTGAAAATCCACCAGCCTCCACTGCAGAAGTAAGAACGAGTTAACAAGATATTTCATATCAAGGAAATAGAAGGAGGAAAGTAGGACAGGGGCTGATGTACGTAAATTGGAGATCGGGTTGACCAGGATGAAGACAAAACAGAGGGTGGGGAGAGAGGGGGGGGTAGCCCCAGTGATAGGCCCAAGGCAATTAGGAATAGTAAAACATATTAAAAAGAGAACATTAAAGCAATATCACAATTCAATTCAATTCAATTCAATTAATTTATATAGCGCGCTACATACCCAGAGGGTCTCAAGGCGCTTGGAGAAGGGTGGGGAATTGCTTGTCGAATATCCAGGTTTTAAGTTGCTTTCTGAATGCTAGGTGGTTCTGAGTGAGGCGAAGGTGAATGGGAAGTGAGTTCCCGGTTTTTGCCGCCAGGTAGGAGAAGGATCTTCCTCCCATAGTGGTTTTGTTGATGCGAGGTACAGCAGCAAGGGCTTGGTGGGAGGAGCGTAGCTGGCGGGAGGGGGTGTAGAAGGAAATTCGTGTGTTGAGGCATTCGGGTCCAAGTTCGTAAAGTGCTTTGTGTGCGTGGGTTAGAAGGCGGAATGTTATCCTCTTATTGACGGGGAGCCAGTGGAGGTTTTTCAGGTGACCAGAAATGTGGTCTTTACGCGGGATGTCTAGTATGAGTCTGGCTGATGCGTTCTGGATGCGTTGGAGTTTTTTCTGAAGTTTTGCGGTGGTACCGGCATATAGGGTGTTTCCGTAGTCCAGGCGGCTTGTAACCAGTGCGTGGGTGACCGTTTTTCTAGTTTCGGTGGGAATCCCGCGAAATGTTTTTTTGAGCATGCGAAGAATGTTGAAGCAGGATGATGAAACGGTGTTGACTTGTCTGGTCATCGAGAGTGAGGAGTCCAGAATGACGCCCAGGTTCCGTGCGTGGTCTGTCGGGATGGGTGCTTTTCCAAGGGACTCTGGCCACCACAAGTCGTCCCAGGAGGAGGGGGAGGTGCCTAAGATAAGGACTTCTGTTTTGTCGGAATTCAGTTTCAGATGGCTCTGCTTCATCCACTCGGCTACTTCTCTCATTCCTTTATGTAGGTTGGTTTTGGCGGTGTTAGGGTCTTTGGTGAGTAAGAGGATCAGTTGAGTGTCATCAGCGTAGGAGATGATGTTGAGGTTATGTTGGCGTGCGATGGCCACGAGGGGGCTCATGTATACGTTGAAGAGGGTGGGACTGAGTGAGGATCCTTGTGGCACGCCGCAAATTACTTCAGTGGCCTCAGATTTGAATGGTGGGAGGCGGACTCTCTGGGTCCTTCCGGAAAGGAACGAGGTGATCCATTCCAGTGCTTTTCCTTGGATACCGATGTTTCTGAGGCGTTGTAACAGGGTGCTATGACAGCCTGTGTTGAAGGCTGCGGAAAGGTCGAGGAGGATTAGGGCGACTGTGTCTCCATTGTCCAGTAGAGTTCGAATGTCGTCTGTTGCTGCGATGAGTGCGGTCTCAGTGCTGTCTTTGGCTCGGAAGCCGGACCGAGAGGAGTCGAGGAAGGCGGCGAGCTGGTTGTTGACAGCTTTCTCGATGACTTTGGCCGGGAATGGAAGGAGCGAGATGGGGCGGTAGTTTTTTAGTTCTGTGGGGTCAGCTGTGGATTTTTTTAGAAGGGCGCTGAGTTCGGCGTGTTTCCAGCTTTCCGGGAAGGTGGCAGAGTTGAGGGAGCAGTTGATGACGTCTCGGAGGTGTGGTGCTATGATGGAATCTGCTTTGTTGAAGATGTGGTGAGGGCATGGGTCTGTGGGGGATCCTGAGTGGATGGAGTTCATCAGGGTGATGGTGTCCTCAGTGGAGATTGGGTTCCAGTCATTAAGGATGCTCAAGGGGGGTGACGGTACGGCAGAAGGTTGGGTGGGTTGGCCTCCGGGTTGGTTGTCAAAGCTGTTGTGGATGTCTGCGATTTTGTCGTGGAAGAACGAAGCTAGGGAGTCGCAAAGGGCTTGAGAGGGAGTGATGTCGTTGGAGTTGGCAGTGGGGTTGGTAAACTCTTTGACGATGTTGACTAATTCCTTGCTGTTGTGGGCGTTGTTGTCAAGTCGGTCTTTGAAAGCGGCTTTCTTGGCAGTCCCGATCAGTTGGTGGTGTATGCTGGTGGCGTTTATGAAGGCGTCCCTGGTGCTGGTGTTTGGGTCTTTTTTCCATGCCTTCTCAAGGGAGCGACAGAGTTTCTTGGATTTCTTAAGATCATCGTTGAACCAGGGGGCGTTTTTGCTGCCTATTTTGATTTGACGTTTTTTCAGGGGAGCTAGGTTGTCGGCGCTGTCGGTTAGCCATTGAGTGAGGTTAATGGCTGCTTCGTTGGGGTTCGAAGAATGGGCAGGGGGTTTTGAAGAAGCGATGAGGAGATCTGGTCGAAGGTGATTTTGTTCCAGTTTCTTTGCAGAGTAGGTTGAGGATGGTTGTGGACTGTGGTCTTTTTGTAGATAAAGTGAACGCAGCTGTGGTCCGTCCAATGGAGAGCTGTGGTGTGACTGAAGGAGATATGTTTGCTGGAGGTGAAGATAGGGTCGAGTGTGTGGCCTGCGTAGTGAGTGGGGGAGTTAACAAGTTGTTTGAGTCCGAGGTTGGCGAGATTGTCCAGAAGGGCGGTGGTGTTGCTGTTGTTGCTTTTTTCCAGGTGAAAATTGAGGTCTCCCAATAGAATGTAGTCCTCGGAGGGGAGGGCGTGTGGGGTGATAAAGTCAGTGATGTCTTCACTGAATTGTGCACGGGGTCCTGGTGGCCTGTAGAGGAGGGTGCCTCTGAGTGTGGTCTTGGGGTCGGTGTAGATCTGGAAGTGAAGGTGCTCGGCGCTAGCGAGGTTGACGTCTGAGCTGGTTGAGATGCGGATAGAGTTCTTATGGACGATGGCGATGCCTCCTCCTGTTTGCTTGGTGCGGTCTTTCCGGATGATCTTGTAGCCTTCCGGGATGGCAATGGTGATGTCTGGGGCTGAGGAGGCGTCGTCCGGAGAGATAGTGTCTAGTAGATTCCAAAGGTCGATGGCGTGTCTGTGGACTGAGCGGGTGTTGAGCAGGATGCATTTAAGGTGGTTGGTGTCAGGTCTCTGTTTGGTGTTAGTGGATGAGGAGTTGGTCTTGGTGCCGTCATACTTGCAGGGGTTGCATGTGAAGGGTCCATGGGTGTGTCCAGGGGCGGCTTGGGCGCAGTTGGAGAGTCGACCGGGGTTAAGGGCTAAGAGGGTGGAGGCGGCGTATGTAATGCGGGTGGGGTGGGTAGTACGGGAACCAGGGGGTCTGGCGCTGGGCACGGGCTTGGCGCGGATGGGCGTAGACGGGCTTACCTTTGGCGCACATTCGGCGCGGATGGGGCGCGATCGCTGCGCGTGATCGCTGCGCGTAGGTCCTACTGACATAAGTGGAGAAGTGGAGTGGGGCAGAGCGTGGGAGGGGGAGCTGGGAGGCGGTAGCGAAGGGGGAGGGACGGGCTGCAGGCACAACAAAATGGTGGGATCAACAACAACAACAGAACGCTATGAGAGGGCAATGGGAAGTGACAATCAGCAGCGCTGTGCACACAGGTCGGATGCAAATATAATAAAACAAATGCGAGGTCACAAACAGCAGCGCTATGAACACAGGTCTATAAATAATATTATAAAACCCTGAAAGCAATGGGAATTGACAATAAGCGGCGCAATCCACACAGATCCAATAAACACCAATAAACTACGCAATGCGGAGCGCTACGCTGGATACTGGGCGCTGAATCAAAATGATTAATGGCAGTGGACAGGCAGCGCTACGATACCACAATAGCGCTTGTAGGTCGGGAGGTAGGCAGGAGCGACCGCTTCACACGGAGTTAGGCTGGTCACAAGGCAGTAATAGTACATGTAAATCAACTTATCTGCTTGGAGCTGCATTTAAAAGAGGTTGATTGTTATGGGCTCATGCCTTTTATATGTTCTTAATTTTCTATTCTGGAACCCTTTTGCTTTATGATCTATGCGGCTGCTTGGACTGCATTAAAAGAAATATGCATAATGGTAGCCTCCGGTCTTGTATTTAAATTCAGCAAAGCCAAATGGAAAACAACTTTGAGATATCTGTTTCTTGACATATGCAAAAACCCATGAGATACGATAGAAACTTACCTGGGACAGTCACATATGCTGTCTGTGTTGATGGACACAGCCATCAGCTGCTCAAAACAGTCCTTGAAGGTGGCTGAGGACATGTCCATTGATGTAGCAGATTCACAGAAGAGTAATGAAAAACTTTTGAATCCTGTCAGTGTCACTGAAGACAGCGTTAATAGGTGTCGCAACTTGTGACATCATTTGATAAATTTAAAAGAAAAAATATGTCATATTCCTTTACCATAGAGAAATTGTTAAATGGACAAACATTTTCTGGAAAGGAATAATGGAGAAATAAGTACCAATGGTTACAGAGAGTGATATATGTGTTATGGTAATAGATGTACCTAAGTGATAAAGGGATAAGGGCTGATTTGCTGCTTGCAGAATATCCCCTGATGTGATTTCATGGGTAGAATGTAGTGTTGACACCAGAGGCCACTGTATCACTGCAGCTGTTGATACAGATACATACACTCTATGATCTGCTGCAATGAGTGAATAAGTGCATTTAAGTGGATGACAAGAGATATATCCATAAACCAAACAATGAAACAGCACACTTGAAGATTGTATTTTGTGACATAAGGACAGAGACATGATACCTATACACTTACTCATTACACCTTTTGGTGAGACCTACTGAAATGAAGTCATTATTGTGCTATAGAAACACATTTTCACTATCCTCACACTTATCCAGAAAGAGCTATGCATAGACAATTCTCAGCTAATACTGTAGTAGTTCGGTGTCTGCAGCTGTCAACATGTCAGACAGACAGTGCAGCCACAGTGGAGGTGGTGACAGGTGTCAAAAAGGGGCTGATAACCAGGGACATGAAAAGTAGATTATGACATAACATAGATGGCCAAATCTGCCTCCAATTTACTTACAAGATAAATATGTGATGAGTATATTTTCCCAACTCGTGCATACAAGATACATTAATGGTAGTTTTGAGATATGACAATCAAATATGTACACTGTTCAAGAGTGTGGTTGAAATATTGATATCAGTAAGTCATACCTGTTTGACTAGGGTTGTGTTGAGATGCCAGGAGCGGGTATCTCCCTGTTGCAGGCATGACATGTGTGGATTATGGGCCTACCTGTGAAGGGGTGATGTGTGCCTTTTTAGGTTAGTGTGAAATGACTAAGGAGATGTAATGTCCTTTAAAGGTATTATGATTTTACCTGGTCTGTTGTTGGGACTCCTGGAACATGCAGACAATAGAGCAAATCAGGGTGCACTGTGAAGAGAATACAATCCACAAGGGGGGTGAAATGGAGGCAATACTTGTACCTGGAAATCTTCTTCATTCACCTACTCTCATCGTGACGTTCGTCTTTTTAATCCCCCATGGTCTGTACTTCCACCCCAAATTCATTAATTGACTCTGTGAGCTCCTGCAACATAGCCTCCTTCTCTGCTCCACAAGGGGTGTGTGAAGGCTAACCATACAGTTCCCTGTGGTGACACAATACTGTTGTGTAGTTCCTATATTACCTATGCAGGACCAGCGTGTTCTGGATAACATAAACTGTGGATAACCAAGGTATATCCTGAGCTAAGAACAGCACATAAAGTTTGTCAAATCAAGTTGCGTAGTCTTCATCTCTTCATTTATTCAAATAAAGATCTTCACAAGCAGTCTAGCCGCCAACACGTGTTTCGTCTATCGTGGTATTGACCACAGGCTTCTTCAGGGCTGTAGCTAGGCTACCAATCAATTGTCCTTAAGAAGAAGATATCGACAAAATAGTAGTACGTATGATCAGGATCTATATATAGAATATGAGGCTTCCTGGTTGAGTGTAACAAGAAATATTTTTTAAGGTCTCCAGTGTCATGGAAGTACCCCAAAGCACCAAAAAACAAGGACCGAGTAAAGTCCGGCATGAAAGGCAGAGATTGGTGTGTAGCCCTGAAGAAGTCTGTGGTCGATACCACAATAGATGAAACACGTGTTCGCGGCTAGACTGCTTGTGAAGATCTTTATTTGAATAAATGAAGAGATGAAGACTACTCGACTTGATTTGACAAACTTTATGTGTTGTTCTTAGCTCAGGATATTCCTTGGTTGTGTATTATGTATGGTTTTGATTTATCATCACCAGTTTGGTTGTTGGTGGATGGCCATCACCTTATCCTTTGACCTTGCCATATTGTATATATAGATTTTTTTATCACCTCCCAGCGCAATTATCACCCAGCCATCCATTCTTGTGTATACAACATAAACTGTGGGTTTGGTGCTAGACTGGTTCTGAGTACCCCCATTGGATATGTTAGCCTGTTTGCATTAGCTAGCTCACAGTGCCACTAGAATCTCCTCTTATCAGGGAGAGAATAGTTTCTGGCAACCTCAGAACATGACAACCCTGATCCCCCAGGATTGTAGAAACAATTTACTACTTTTCGCTCAGTCACTCGTTCTTACTTCGTTTGTCTCAGAGATGCACAAAATAAACAGTCTGGGCGTTTCAATAAAGATTTATTGAACAGTTGTTATTCTAGTGTAGAATAGATTTGCTGTAACAACCATTAGACAGTAGCAGAGATATATGATGAACAGTACTACGAAAGTAAAGGGATGGTACAGTTCTACTATCTTGCTGTAATTATGAGTATATACAAGTACATAAAACACATGATAAGAAAGTGTGTACTCCTACGATGCCTCCCTAACTAGATGTACCTATGTGTACCTAGCTTTGGTGTAGGTGTTATGCGTTACGCGCTATATCAAGAATCCCTCTAAGGCAGAAGTCTTCAAACTTTTGGATGCCGAGACCCCCTGTCAACATTTTCAAGCATAAGGACCCCCTCCTGACAAACATTTCTAAACCTCTAGGTTATGAGGAAGGTGAGGACCAAATTATGCGACAGGCTTAACTAAATTGTGTGAGTAGAAAATGTAAATAATGTTCTGTGGTGCTACGTATTTTGGGGTAGCATTGCTTTATTATTTAGAATTTTTTAACACAGTAATACTGAGGAAAGATTTCACTCCATCAGTACCAGTTTATAACCAAAATACAGCAATTAACATCAGAAAGATGTCTAGTCAACCTCTGTGAAGGGCCTCCCACTCCGCAGGAATACGCGCTGCCACATTAGAAGCTTACCTGGCTCACCGGGAGCAGCAAGGGTGCATTCAAACCGTGGTGGTCTTGTGCAGAGTTAAGCAATTTACCCATGCCCCTTTCCTCTCACCCCCTTCCTTCCATCCCTCTCTTCTCTCCTCTCCCAACCCCGGATCCCTCTCTCACATTACAGGCAGATGGTTATTAGCCCCAGGACACCTTTTGGTAACAGTAGCACAATACAAATATAAATAATAGCCAGAAGCAGGGGATCCACTAGACCTGAACTTCGGGGGACGGGGGTTAACACTCCCAGCCAGGGCTTGTCCAAGCACTGGTCGCACACGATGCAACACTCTTCCCACCTTCTCCATGAATTCCTTCACTACAACTCACCAACAATACACCTCATCTCTCTATAGCACCTGTCTGACAAACATTTCATTTTTTTATGGCGCTACTCATAGTTTACTCACACTCAGTTCTCTGATGTGCATGGTACATCTTCTTTGTACCAGGTACTTTAACCTTCTGCACTGTGTGGGTGACAAGAGTGCCCATGTGACTGCACGGTGAGCAATGCAACAGTGTGAGAGTATGGTAAAAGGAGTGACTGCAGGGTGAGTGAGATGACCATATGAATTTGGGTTCGGCTGTAAGTGCAGAGTAGGACGAAATAGTGCATGGTTAGTGATGGCCTTGTTTGAGTGAGCTACAGATTGAGCAGTAAGGGGGGGACAGGTGAGTGGAGTGTCACATGAGTGCAGGGTGAGAAGTGTGCTCGTGGGACTGCAGGGTGAGGTACTGAGTGAACAATGCAAGCAAATTTGTAGTGCAGAGTGATCACTGTGAGAGCAGGGTGAGCGGGTGAATGTTGTGAGTGCATGGTGATCAGTGTGAGTGCATGGTGATCAGTGTGAGTGCATGGTGATCAGTGTGAGTGCATGGTGATCAGAGTGAGTGCATTGTGATCAGTGTGAGTGCATGGTTATCAGTGTGAGTGCATGGTGATCAGTGTGAGTGCATGGTGATCAGTGTGAGTGCATTGTGATCAGTGAGAGTGCATTGTGATCAGCGTGAGTGCATTGTGATCACTGTGAGTGCAGGGTGAGCGCGTGAATAGTGTGAGTGCATGGTGATCAGTGTGAGTGCATGGTGATCAGTGTGAGTGCATGGTGATCAGTGTGAGTGCATGGTGACCAGTGTGAGTGCATGGTGATCAGTGTGAGTGCAGGGTGAGCGGGTGAATGTTGTGACTGCATTGTGACCAGTGTGAGTGCATTGTGATCAGTGTGAGTGCATGGATATTGCTATGAGTGCATGGGGATCGCTATGCGTGCATGGTGATCACTATGAGTGCATGGTGATCGCTGTGAGTGCATGGTGATCAGTGTGAGTGCATGGTGATCAGTGTGAGTGCATGGTGATCAGTGTGAGTGCATTGTGATCAGTGTGAGTGCATTGTGATCAGTGTGAGTGCATTGTGATCAGTGTGAGAATCAGAAGTGAGTAGTTTGAAAGCAGGGTGCATTCCCAGAAATTTGAAGCGTAGGGTTCAACTATTGCTATAATGGCATTAATCAGGGTTTGAGGGTGGAGGCAATAAATAATGTGCGATCCTGCAACAAACTTCCAGTCTAATGATTAGGGTTACCAGCTCATTATCACCCACAGCTGTATTTTTTGCACGTATCTGTGAATACTTAGAACAGCAAATATAAATAGAAAGCACTTTTAATTGTTAGATAGGGATGCCCCAATGATCCATGACTAATAATTAAAGAAAATAAAGACAGAAAAGTCACATCACTAATTAATACATACTTTTTTATTTCTAACTCAATTTAGTGTCAAGAGCAGGTCTCTGCAGGAACTTTAAACAACACATAGCAGGCATGTTTCTTTTGGCAACCCAACTTTATATTTCTTTACATTAAATGCATTCTCACACTACAGCAGTAAGTGTAAAAATACAAATGTAAGGAATAGGCAGAGTGGGGGCCCAGGGGGTACTGGAACCATAAAAAAAACTAAGCTTTGGTAATCAGTTAACAAAGGCATGTAAATATGCTAATGGTCTTTAAAGACCTGTGAAAAACTCAGACCAGAAATAAGACTCCAGACACTGCCCAGCTGAGGCCCCAGGAGCACGAGCTGCTCTGCAGCAGCCCGGGCTGAGACACAGGATGGGGGAGGAGGGGGGCTGAAGCCCTGGAAGCCAGGGCAGAAGTGACACTGTGAAGGCACGACCCCCTTTGCATCGCTCCACGGCCCCCATGGGGGTCGCGCCCCACAGTTTGAAGACCCCTGCTCTAAGGTCCAGTCAACCGCATTACCTGAGTAAGGAGAGAACATGTACTGGTCTCGAGTTGGACACCCCACGAGGGCTATTAGACCACTGCTAGCTGGATCCTCTGCATGCTGAAACCTCAGCATCTCTGGTCAGTGTGTCAGCCGGGAAGTCACGTTCTACTCTGAGTATCTAAGCAAGACATGATGTATATATACCCACAGGTCTCCCCCGGGGTCCTACCTTGTTGTGTTACTATGTCGGCCTAAAGAATGACGTCAGGCTTGAACTTTAACATAGATATTATACAGAGATGTTCATCCTGCTGTGAGTACTGCTGTGCTTCCAAGAAGCCTTGAGCATAATGTATGAGTATCGAACCAGGGAAAAACCTGCGTTCTGAATGCAGTGTTGTATCTAGTTAAAGGGCAGTCCCTATGAACAGTAATGCATGAAATGTAGGAAAGGACATAGGTGAAAGGTTGCAGTGTTTTACCTGCACATATAGAGGGTATCTATATGGAATATAACAATACAAAGTTAAGGACAAGTTCTGTCTCCTCGGCGCAGGAGGAGCAGGTGTCTGACTTTTGCAGAAGTAGAAGGGGAAGAAGGGAGATGTATGAATGTGGGCTGTAGTTATCTACTACCACAGTTAATGTTTATCAAGTCTGTGTAATTTTCTTCAGGTTAATTTATTCTCTTCCATTCCTAGTTCCATGTAGCTTAGGCAGAGCTTTACCCCTAGGCTGCTTTGACTACAGGCGTACACCCAAAATATCCCCACCACTAGCAGCTTTATAGTCATAAATTCAGCAATGCGTGTCTCAATCCACTCATGTAACAGGGGGAAGACTTTTTGCAGGGCCATAGCTATGGGGGGCTGAAGGGGATGGGCACCTCTATAAAAATGCCTGGCCCCCTTAAATGCAACTGCCAGCATGTCAGAGATTGCTTTCAAAACAAAAGCTTGCTCTTCAGTGCTTATGGAACTGGTGAGATCCTCCCATAGGCAGCTGTTCTAAAAAAGAAAATCATGAAACAGGCCTCACTTTTTGCACAGGTGAGATTCGCTTTTGCTGAGGGTTTAGTAGCTAGAAACTACCTGCAGGGAAAGTGCTGCTAGAGCCACAGTCAGAGGCTTTTGGATAGGGAAAGCAGCAACATTGTAATGATTTTGCACAGGGCAGTACCGGAAAGCAAATTTTTTGCGGGCCCTGTTCTTCAAACCCCAAGCCTAACAGGAACAATATTTCTCTTCAGTCTGCAGCACCTATTAAGACTACAGCAGGGTAAGACACACTGGCCACATTGGCCATGAATCAAGTTAAAGGTCAGGTCTGGTGTGGATTCTGTTTAAAGTTTAACACAGTAAAATACATTTACCCACTCTTTGCGTTGGGAGCAGCTTTAATGTATTGAATTGATAGTCACTCTCAGCCCAGAGTGCCTGTTGCTAGTATATGGGGGATGAGCAGGGTAGGTCTGGGCTGTGGGGCAAGCTACCAGTGGCAGAAGGCCAGGTCTGACAGGTCAGTGGGTTGGCTATCTTTGGCTGTTTATGGTCTGTTTTATGGTCTGGAGAGCTGTTTTATCACATTTGATTTCTGTGAATCTACCACAACCATTGCCTGCAGCAAGCACAAATGCATGCAGTCTCCCATACAATGCAAAGCAGCCATACAGCATGTCTCTGTAAGCTCACAACTGCTCTGATTTGTAAATGAAGGATTTTCTATCCATCTAATTCCTTAATGGGGCCACTTTTATTTTGATGTTGGACTCTATTTTACATTATAGTCTAACCCTGGAGCTGAGAAGGGAGACAGAAATTCTGTCTTCTGTGAACCCATGACTGTGGGTTCAAAACTGTTAAAAGAGGAAAGCAGGTCTTGGAAAGTGTGCGGATTAAAGAGGAAACAAAGTTCTTTTGCATGATAATGAAAACAATTGGTGAATGGGATATGTTTCTTGTATGTTTCTAAACCCTGTACCCATATGAGCCCCTCTCTGTTCCTCAAGAGATAAAACTACCTGACTCGACTTCTTCTCTTTGAAGAAGTAGTCCTCCACCCTTAGTCTTACAAAAAAAGGTTTTCTCATTCAAATAGCTTAAAGCAGTAGAAGAATACATGCTCTTAAGTCTTTACAGATGTGCAGAACTGCAGGGTTTATGGATATTAGTGAACACAATAAAAATACAGCATTTAATATTTATCAGAGGGCAGCATTAGGATTTTGTGGACAGAGACATGAAAGGACAGTGCTTGCATTGGAAGTGGGAGGGACAGTAATGTCAATTGCAGGAAATACAGATTGTGACCTGGGACCAGTATTAACCCCTTCCATGCTGATGACGGCCCCTAGCTGTCATGCATCACGGTGCTCGTGTGCTGATGACGGCTGGGGGCCGTCATGAACCCGCCCACTCTTACAACGGCTGCACAGGTGCAGAATAGCGGCCGCACCCAAGGGCTTAAGCAGTCGTAAAGGTTGTTTAAAAGTCTGTATACTGTATTGTAATATTATAGTCATTCAAACCCTTATCTAGATGCTAAACAACGTGCATTTTTGTATCTGCATGTGTGTCCACTGAGATATGCTGATGGGTGGATGAGTGTGTGTGTGTTTCTCTGTGTGATGGGAATGAGGAGGGGAGGCTGTTTATCTATTGACAACTTACGGCAGACATACGCTACCAGTTTTGTAGAGTCTATCATTTTTAAGGCAAAGGTGCCTTTTTTTGGTTTCTCCACAGTGTAAAAATCCTCCAGTTCAATGTGACTTAATGGATACAATACATTTTATGACTTCTTTTGTACATTTCCCTCTCATCTATTTCAACATGTTGGTGTGTATGGTCATTTGCCCACTTTCACAGCTATCACTGCCCAGCTCACTGGTATGCCTGTGTCTTGGATGAAGGAGTACTTAAATACAAGAAAGTTTTGTCTCTTGGTGTTGCCCAGGATCCCCCGGTGCCCAGCCTGCCGCTGAATCCTTGGACGGTGAAAGGGATGCCTAAATATGCCACTGTATGCAGGAACATGCTAAAATGACGGTCTTCCTCAGCCACATCATTCGCTTTCCTGGATGCAAGAAGACATCTGCCTTGCATCTTGATTGGTATGCAAGAGAACAAAAGACAGTCTGATGGCAAAGCATATGAGCCAAATGTTAGCAGCTCTAAAGAAGAGCCAGGAATTCATTTAAGAGCACAGGGACACAACTGGGGATCAGGCTATGACTCAGTTGTTGCATATTTCTAACAAAATAAATCACCACAACAGCACAGCTAATTGTGATTGACAATCACACATTTCATTGCATGAATGGAGAAGTGGCGGTGGTACCAGTACCTCTCCCCTTTTAGGTCTGACACTTCCTGGAGTAGAAAATGTGGCCCAGTACAATCAGTAGTATGGTAGCAGCTTCCTGATCTGGTATTTGAAAGTTTGAATTTACATTTAGGTTTAACACCTCTGTTAAAAACAAATTCTCCAGTCAACCTATGAAATACAAGTAACCTATCAAGGAGAACAGAAATACAAAAGTTACTTCAACAAACAAAGAACAACTCTAGGTGAATCTAACATTGCATGAATGTGTAATTCTGCAGATTCAGAACAAATGCAGTCTACAATTCATTGGTACTTATGTTCAAACCTCGTTGAACATAAGTAAAGCACTGTACATTGTACAATTGTGCATTTTAGATTGCACAATACTGGCAGTAAGCCCTTGCAAAAAAATATTTGTGAGTTGTCATTTATTTTAAAACAGAAAGAACTGCAAGATTCACATCCAGCTCTTTAACCTCAAGAGAGACAGAACTCATAAGAATCACACTATTTTGCCTACTGAATAATCAGTTACTGGGGAAGGATTTACAACTAATCCTGTCAACCAACTTTTACATACCCAGTCATGAAGGCAGCACACACAGACATCAACATACAGCACAACACAAAGCAAGTCACATATTAAGCAAAAATACAGACCACGGACACAAACATAAGTCATCATGATTACTGCAAATAGACAAAAGCCATGCATGCTAAGCATATAACACACTGGTCACAACAAACAATACAGACACAAAACACACACATGATGCTTAGATACATTTTCAGGTGCACTTTGTCTCTCCCCCTAACTCAGTGGTTCCCACATTTTTTTGACCCGTGGCTCCCTTGACCTAATTGGTAGTTGGCCGTGGCTCCCCACCATTTCTTTTACCGGCGGGCGGGTGTGGGGAGGAGGGGTGCAAGCCCGACCTCGGGAGACTTCCTGTTGTCTTCCTTAAATTAATTGGGATGCAATGAAGGTAATATAATCATATTTGTAACAAAATAAGAAGATAACAGTTGTTTAATAAAAACTTGTTAAGTGTGAAACGATACAAGATTAATAGCCAAATATGCTTCCATGCAACAAATGCCACTTCGATATTCTGCCCAACCTCCAGTTTACACCTGTATCACCAGCATTATTATTCATAAAGGCGCGGGATTGGCTTGTATTCAAGTCATTGTATGTCTCACAGGAGTAGAGTGAGCAGTAATTATTATCTCTTCTTGCAAAAACTGTAAGACACTTTCCTTACTTGAGTAACCTATTTTAAAGAAATAACACTGTGGCTTGCGGATATTGAGCTGCTCCCTATGTGTGGTGCTGAAGAAAGTATCAAATATTTTAACTCCAGCTGCAGCCAGTCATGTATGGGACATCTTTGGGGCTGAAAAACGGAGGCATTGATGCGCTTTTCTTTAAAGACACAAGTGTCATGGACGGTTGGAAAATAATTTAGAAAGGCTGCTTACTATGCCAGGAGGAATAAATGCGGCTTTAGAAGGCTGACTTGTCCGTATTCTCCTCCACAGTACCATTTTGCAGGCTCAGAAATGTATAAATCAGTACGTGGGTATAAATGATAAAACGGTGCTGGATTCCTGGGTGGTCCATTCTGTGAGTCTGTTGCACAGCAGCAAGGCCGGCTTTAGCACTGGTGGTTCCCAGTGCGATAATGTTTTTGGGCACCCCCCCAATGACCACCTCTGCCACGGATTCCCTCCCTACTACCCTTTAACTGTCTCCATAACCACTCTCTCTCAGATACATTTAATACATTTTATAGTGTCACTCATAAAAGTGAAGGCAGGGCCGGCTCTAGGGCGGTGCGACTGGTGCCACTGCACCGGGTGCTGACTTCGCACAGGTGCGTACAAACACCTGCTGCCCTGTTCCTGGCCTCTAGCAGTGTTCAGGCACTTCCTTTTGTTAGTTGCAGTTTACAGTGAGCTAATATTTGTCATCAAAGAACTGCTGGCAGACTTCAAGGTATAGATTAGAACATATGGGTTTTTTCCCCCAAACTTTAATTATTCTAATATTGCGAAAAGGGTTCACTTGTGTACATATCTGTTCTTGACATTAAAGAGAGCCCCAATCCATTGTGTTACGTTTTAAATTCAGAGTTTGTGCTTCTCTAGACCAAGTACTCTTCAACTATACTGCCTACCAATATGGATGACATGTGAATTCACCCCTTGTTATCATTTGTCTTATGTAACATGTCCTATACACTGATTTGCACACCTATGATTGATAGTCTCACAAGAGTCTAGCAGTTAAACGTACTCTGCTGCACTCCCACAAAGCACTGAGAGGTTCCTGATGGCTAAGTCTAGCTGTATCTCACTGTTGCTAACAGACCGACAATATCTATGTATTGGCGTGTGTCCAAATGGGTCAAAAACAGGAAAAGAGAAGTTCAAAGGTAATGCTGGGTCGGGTGAAGTATTTGAATCTCATGGAGGGCGGTTCTTTCTCCTGCCACACATTTCAAAGGCGGAAGCCACCTTTAATTGAAGTGTGTGAAGGATAGACTCCCGATAGCACTGCACATTTAAATAAGACACACAGTTTTTTGCTTTTCGATATATACATGTCATAGTCTCAAGTTAATGTTCCAATAAGTGAAAGGCTTTACATTTCTTATATAGGAGCAGCAGGACTTTTAGTTCCTTTGCAATCCGGCTGCCATCCACCCCAGGGGACAAGTGAGGGTGGAAACATAGAGCGCCCCAGTGACAGGCAATCCTAGCTAAACTAGTCTACTGATTAATTAGTAGGAGGAGCAGGAGGTTTAAGTAACGTGTGAAATGAATGAATGAGTAGTTTAGTATTTCAGACACAAAATGGTGCTCATAGAGAAAGCGATTAAGTGATAATCACACGTAAGGCAGTGATCAATTGCACCCTCTAAAAAGAAAGTATTTAATTGAAAGAGGTTGCCCAGTCAGTGTCGGCCAATCGCCGAAGAACACTGGGAGTGTGGAAAGTGAACGCTGGAATCAGGTATTCCCCACGCACGAATATGCTTCCCACTTCTTATTTGAGTGACTAGTTGTTGGAACTAAATAAAGTCACTTACCCAGGATCACACAATGCAGCCAGATGGGGAACCCTAATCTCTGCAGTTAAACACAACTCCTTTAAAGTGACATTTGTTTCTCACCCCCGGCCTCTCTGTACGTAGCCTGTGGACAGAGGGCGATTCAGCACTGCCTGAGAAGTGATGGGAGCAAGAGCTTCCTCTAAGGAGCATGGGGCCTTTATTAGCATCTCTCGGTGAAAGGCAGGCATCAAAGTTTGAGCTCTAGTGCAAAGGCAGGCGTTAGCTTTGACCAATCACGAGCACACTAGGGGACACAACCCCCGCCCTCACCCCAGCATCTCTAGGTAAGTTATCTAGAAATCCGCCTGCAGGAGATGAAACACTTGGCCCATCAAAGGCATTGTTGTAGTAAAGACTCTTTAGGCTCAGCTATATGAAAGAGGCCTTCTCACGGAAATGCCCCGAAGCCCAGGCTTTCATCGCATTCCACAAGAAAAACTCTTATTTCATGGGTTTAAATCCGACTCTTTAACGTAAACTTCACTTTTCCACATTGTGGTCGCAGCGCCCCTGGCTCCTCACAACGGCGCACGGGGTGCAGCGGCGCACAGTTTGGGAACCACGGCCCTAACTGATGAAGGTCCAGAAAGTGCTCCTATGTAGAATCAGTTACTAATGCTTCATTGAAAACTAGGAGTTGTTATTCTTTATGCATCATATCTCAATTTTCAGTGAGCCTCTACTGTCAGAAAGGGATCAATTCATAACTAGGTGTGTATCAGTCTTGACCCCCAGTCCCAACAGGTCACCCAGAAAATAGCTTTCACACATGACGTACACCACAAGTGTCACTAGCACACTGCCAAAGGAAAACCAACAATGACATTGTGGCACTGATGTGGACACGGTGACAAATAGGCAGACGGGCACTAGCAAATGGGCACTTTCAGTAAGATAATGAGACCGGCAAATCAACACTGACACTAGGGCACAGCACAGGGGTACTGAAAGAGGACCATCAATACTAACATGGAAACAGTGACATTGGGGGGTATACATGAGACACAAACACTAATGCTGGGACACCGACACAGGCCAGTTATGCTTGGACACTGACACAGTCATGCCATGGCTCAAGGATATTGACACTAAGCAGTGGGACACAATATTAGACTGTGACATGATATACTGAGATGGACACTGACTGGGGAATACATCATTAATGTATCTATGAATGCTAACGGAGGTTACTGACATGGAGACACTGCCATTGGGACACGGACACTACAACACTGACAAGTGGCATCAACAATGGCATGGGGATGTTGGCAATGTGGCACTAGAAGTCGTTCAATGACAAGAGTCACAAATATTGACACTGTGCCACATTAGGACATTAACACACCTACACCTTGATGATGCTGATACAAGGGCATTTTCACTGGGACGGTACCACTGGGAAACAGATAATAGAGCACCAACATGGGGATATTGACTTGGGGACAAACACACTTGCAAAAACATTGTTGCTGGCCCAATGCCGTTGGCAGTGACATTGGGAGATTGTCATAGGGACTTTAGAATATAAACACTTAGATAGTTATGCTTGAACATAACACCAGGTGATTCAAGGGCACTTACTGGGTGGAGGAAATTATTGGGTAATGACCTGTGGTTCCTGAGTTAGGTCTCTGACACTGGCATACTGCACAAAGGTGCTGACATGGAGGCACACACATATCAATCAACTGATCAGCATTTGTAGAGCGGGGCAGTCACCCCGGGGGTATTTGTGCAGTGGGGTGTGAGGTCTCAGTCAAAAAGATAGATCTTGAGGAAACAGAGGGAAGAGGGGCATAGGGTCACAGACTAAGCAATTTACACTGAGACACTGGCATGGACATTGGGCGCTGCCACTCTGCCAAGGGGTTACTTCCCAGAATCCCTGTACAGACAGACACTAGGAAAAGTGGACACTAACACAGAAACACTGAAACTAACATGGTATATTGAAATTGGTATACTGACATGGGCACAAGGACAATGGCACAGAACAACTGACAAGGGAACAATGGCACTGGGACTCTGGTGCCAGGGCACTGTCACTGGGACATGAGTAGATAGGGAACTAGGGCCACTGATACTGATACTGGAACCCTCATGGTGGGAGAAAAGTAAAGGGACACATACACATATGCAGTAACAGTGTCAAAGGGACACTAATCCAGTAACACTAATAAGTCCACAATCTCTAATACTGAGGCACTTAGACAATGGTGTCAGCATTGGAATACTGAAATACTGAGTCAGAGATACTACATGAAAAGAGGCCATGAACAACAGGCACAGAGGTACTGACACTCGGTCATTGGCATTAGAGCGCTTACACAAGGAAACTGTTGCATGGACTGAGACAATGGAACACCAACACAAGCACAGGGACAAAGGGAAATCAATACTGACAATGGAACACTTGCACATCAATAGGGCAGTTTATTGCTGGCACTGAGACGCAGCCACAGATATTGAGTGGCACTGGCACTGGCATTGGAAATGCGTCACTTGGAAAATGACACAGACACTGATGAGGATATTACCATGTCAAAACTGATGCAGGAACACAAATTCAGTGAAAGGGGGACTAACACTGGTAAGGGGATATTGACATTTGGACATTGATATCAAGATACTGAAAGACAGACTTACACTAAAATCATAATATTGACACTGTAGTTCTCACAGTTGGGAAATTGAGCGACACAGACACAAAGGCATATAAACAGGCACTAAATATTACATAATAGCACTGACACTGAAGCACCAATGAATGGATACAAATATAGGGAGACACACCAGAGACCACAAATGCTATAGACATAAGTATAAGCAAGTATATGGTCCCATCTAAAAACATTCCTTAATAGCACCAACAAGGCATAGTGTGAGCAAGTGCTGCAGATCAGCAATACTTCCTAACCTTCTTTTCTGAGATTATATGGAAGCCTGTTAGCAATTACCCCTCTGTACTGCCTAAAATAACCCAATACCAATAGGAATCTCCTTTCATACTTTGCATGTTAGCCCATGTGCTGGGGGAGAAACAATGAACTGAAACTAAGACAGAAAGATGTGAGATGGATAATTGAGCTTGGCACCAAAATCCCCTATGGTTGGAACACTGAAGAAGAGCTTAAAATCTATTTACGTGAGACATAACAGATTTTTCCGTCTTTTGACGAATCTGTGGTTGTTTTTGCTTCTCTCTGCCGGCTCTGTATGTCCACCTCTAACTATGATATTGAATGATTATGTTATTTTTTAAACATTTGCTCTTACATCTTGAGTTAAGGTACAATGGTTGACTGAATCTCCCTACCCTTTCCTCTCCCCCCACAGCGACCCTAGATGAAACTCGACAGATAATAGTGGATTCTTTGTTTTTTTTCTTTTCTTTTTTTCTCTTTTGTTTTCTTTGGATGTTCATATTGGTTGATGGTTTCTGATAAGTCTTTTGTACTTTTTGCCATTTGTTTTGTCCTTATACTGTTTTGTATGTTCACAACATATGTAGTGGGACCTTCTGTTTTTCCCACAGCAGGGGGTTCATAGATATAACAGTTGGGAGGTTTGTATGACTGTGGAGAGGCCCATTTCAACTGTCTGGGATTCATACTTTTCTGTGAGTTGACTAGATTTTGTCTACACTCTGTGTGTCATCTGCTTCTATGAAATTTATAATATGGGCTGACCTTTTTCTTTGTGCTCTTTTTTTAATTTCTCCTTTTTGACATGATATCATTTTCAGCCCACTTAGGCGGTATTTTGCAATTCATGAAATTCGCATCTTGAATACCTTGCTTCCTGCATGAGATTTTCTCTGTATTTTCTATTTAATTTAAGCCCACTTGAGCACTATTGTAAGGCAGGATACATTTTCACACGTATGAATATCTTTAGGAGTTTTCCTCATTATATTAGATTGTGTTCCCATATCATGACTATTTACTGTACAAATTGCCTATGTTATATTGAACTTCATTCCCACAGGTCTAATAATGAGCGTTTGGAGGGTATTTTACGCCTTTACTATTTTTAATACTTTTTGTAACTTATGCCTTTCCTCCTCATGCAAATTTCACTGGACTATTATTTGATTATTTATCTCCTGACCTATTTCTACACTGTAAGCCGACTACAAATTTTGATATGTAACACACCATTACCATTTGCTACTCACTTAGTTTTTCCTGTGTTAAGATGGCCAAGGATATCTATGGAACATGGAAGTATCATGCTGTTCCTCTACTATGTTTACAAACTGTATAAGGTGTTCTGACACAATGTTCTGGTCAGGTGATCAGACTTTGGTCAAAACGAGCATGTGGTGATTTGGCAATAAACCTACTGACTTCTAGTACCCCTTGTTTGACAGCATTTTGCTTATTGGATTCTTGCCAAGTTTGCTCCCTTGGCAGCAATTTCTCTTTCCATGAGTTTGAGGGCTCCCCACCCTGGGGGGGGGACCCTCTCTCGTGGAGATTTGTAAACAAAATGTTTTGATATACATATAATATATATATTGATAGATATATATAATAATAATCCTTCCCGCCGAGGCAGGATAAAGTGGGCACTCCAGACTGCATGTTTGCAATCCTTTTATTGCAACTCCTCCAAACACCAATACGTTGGCTGTCTCCAGTCTTTCTCAAACTGTACAAGCCCCATCACCTCACAAAACATTTACATGCACTTTTTTATGGATATAGAAGACATATTTAAATTCCTCCTCAGTCTAGACAAATCTAAAAGAACAGATCCATTCCAACCACTTTACGTGTTAAAAATTTCAAATATAGTATCCACGTTTTTCTTTTTATGTCTTTTTCATGGTTTTACTATTCAGGATGGCAAAAACTAAATATTCATTTACTTTTTAAGTTGAATGGAGTGTTATCAGCAAATTTCAGGCCAGTGCCCTCTTCATAGAAACTCATCTCTTCTCCTCTTGGTTCCCTTTATATTTCTAGCTTCCTATGGGGTTCTTTTCATTGCAAAGCTTAGTTCTATGTAGAGGTTCCTTCATTTCCTCTTGGACCATATTCTCATTCTCAATTTAACCCTCTTCATCTCGCCCTTCAGTCTTTTTAATCACAACTTGCTCATCAAATCTATGTGTAAAATAGCATAAATATAGCAGCTATAAGTTGATAACAAATATACTAATCTTGGACCATATTCTCATTCTCAATTTAACCCTCTTCATCTCGCCCTTCAGTCTTTTTAATCACAACTTGCTCATCAAATCTATGTGTAAAATAGCATAAATATAGCAGCTATAAGTTGATAACAAATATACTAATTCAGCAGCAAATCTCCATAAAGTGCCTCGATCACAATTTCTAATAGAGTATAATACATTTTCCAATTCATGTAAATATGTCACTTGACAATATATAAAATATATATTATATTCACTGAAAAAACCATAGGTTTGACACACGTTATAGTTAGAAATTAGCAATTAAAAAAACCTTGGAAATTCAATGAAAAAAACATAGGTTTCATACATGTTATAGTTAGCTGGACATTTCACTCATACAAAACCTTTGAAATTCTCCCGTTATAGTTAGTTCAGCTAACTATAACTCACATGCCCACAATGCACTGCTGATGACGTCACATATAACATCACTCATGACATGGTCAGTGACATCACTCATGACATCACTCATGACATCTCACATGACATCACTGATGACATCATCCAGTGAAGGTTTTTTTTCTAAAATTTAAATATGTTTTCTATATGTGTATCACAAGGTCGATGGAAGAAGAAATAGATAAATAAATGTCTCAATGGATGTTTTTTTTGTAAAAATTATTGCATAGCTGACTTATTAAGTGTATCTTTGTGAATACATGTATTAGCGAGTAATGTTTAAATATGTAAATATCTGTATCAGTGTCTCACTTTGTCTATAATTGGCTGCATAGGTTAGTGAGTAGCTACATGAGTGTCTATATGAGATATTAGGTGGCTCTTTGGGTATCAGTATGAGTGTCTGTATGGTTTGGTGAGGAGTATTACTTAGTGCATAAATGTGTGAATGAGTGACTCACTGTTTGTATGTGTTTTGAAGACAGCATATATGCAGGACTGTATGGGTGGATGAGTGTGTGTACGGGTGTGTTAGTGAGAGATTGGCTGTCTCAATAGTATCTTTATGAGTAGCTACATATTTTTAATCTACTATATATGAGTATTGATGTATATAAGTGATTATATGTGAGAGTGAGAGATTGAAAGAGTTCCTGTATAAATAAGTATGTGTTTCTGTAACTGATTGTTTAAGAGAGTAAGTATATGTACGTTTCTGTAAAAGTAAGTGTAGTGCTGTGTGTATTTGCTGTATATGCAAATAAATGTATGTTTGATAGTTTATTTGCATGTGTGAGTATATGTGTGAGTAAGTGTATGGATGAGAGTCGGTGTGTAACAGGATGTATAAGTGTATGAGTACATATGATGAGTGAGTACATGTATAAGTGACTATAAAGAACTGTTGGTGAATGAGTGGATGTATGTAGATGGTGGAATTACTGAATAGCTTGTTGGTAAGTGGTATCAGTATCTCCATTTTTTGAAAATGTTAGTTTCTATTTTTAAATGGGTGTATCAAAGGTTATATTACGCTGAGAGGAGGTCTGCCACTCTTTCACAAGAATGATGTCATCAGTGATGACATCAGTGATGTCATTTGAGATGTCATGAGTGATGTCATGAGTGATGTCACTGACCATGTCATGAGTGATGTTATATGTGACGTCATCAGCAGTGCATTGTGGGCACGCGAGTTATAGTTAGCTGAACTAACTATAACGGGAGAATTTCAAAGGTTTTGTATGAGTGAAATGTTCAGCTAACTATAACATGTATGAAACCTATGGTTTTTTCAGTGAATTTCCAAGGTTTTTTAAATGCTAATTCCTAACTATAACGTGTGTCAAACCTTTGTTTTTTTCAGTGAATTTGCAAGGTTTTTTAAATGCTAATTCCTAACTATAACATGGCTGAAACCTATGTTTTTTTCAGTGAATATATATATGCACTGGAAAACTAAACACCCACTTCCTTTACAAAGAAATGGAAAGTTTGCATCTCTGCAACCTCTCTAATTTTTCACCTTAGTCATCTTCCACTCAATCAACACAACAACCACAAATACACACACCTACATGCTACCATTCTTCGCTGAGCTTATGAATTATTCTTCTTTAATTCAAATTCAAAGTGCAGGCCATTTATTCAGCCTTCTTGGTAACTAATACCCATGAATAGCAGTGGTTAATGTGCACACTTCCGTCCTTTCTTGCGTCTTTTCTACCACAAACTGGGGCAGGTTTACAAGCCCATTTTGCCACTTATGCATAATTTTTCCTACGAGCTTGTAAAACTGCTGAACTGTGTGTACTTTATGCACTAGCTTTCTTCCTTGGATGTAGTACTAGTTTCTCTTGCTCCCACTGCAGAATCCAACACCCTATCTGTGTAATGACCTTGAAATTCAAAGGTCCACTTCACTGACAATGCAGTGGGTAGTTTGCGTCTCTCCAGACTTTCTTATTTTTCAGTTTTTTATCTTCCACTCAATCTACACATCATCCACACATACACACATCTAATTACTGCATTCCTTAGCTGTGATTATCAACTATTCTTCTATTTTATATTCATATTCAAAGTGCAAGCCCTTTATCGAGCCTTTTTGTTGTAACTACTGTTCCAGGAATTCTGCTCATACACAGAACTATGCATAAAGACTTAGGACCTCAGTGAATTACGGTGTACCAAAACCCACCTTACTACACAAACCCCCTACCAGACTAGCAATCAGCCACTCATTGGTTCTTCGCCCTAGAGCAAAAATACCAATAACTAATCAACCCAGAACATGCAACTTAAATTACATGAAGTAAACTGGATAACAAGAGCACTCTTTCATCATTATAGTCTTACACCAGTCCAAAACAAGATGTAAATAAAGACACGTGCAACTTTGAAATGTTTATTTCTAACGCCATAATCTAATGCACAGGTCCTTAGATAATACAATCAAACATAATATCAGAAAGGAGGAATACTCCTTCTACTCCGGGGCACATAGAGTGTTCTCGAGACTGGATTATATTTTCATGGCTAGGCAATACCTCACTACCGGGGACGAAGTGATATATAAGGCAAGGGGAATCTTGGATCACTCGCCATTATACGCAAAGATTGGGGCAGACAGAGGAAGGTCGGGCTCAGAATGGCGACTGGCAGCCTGGGATCTCCAGAAACCAGAGATAATGAGAGGACTCAGGGCTGACGTCAAAGTTTACGTGGCAGAAAATGAAGGTACGGTTGACTCCGGAGTAACCTTTTGGGAGGCCATGAAAACGGTTCTGAGAGATAGGGCACAGAGTAGACTACGGGAAGACCGCAGGAAACAACAGGCAGAGATAGTGGAACTGGAGGCCAAAATATTACATTTAGAGGAGGAATACCAGGCACGCAAGGACGAAGGTGTCCTAAGACGCTTGCTAGACAAGCAGCGGGAATATAGAGAGGTAGTTACGAATGAAGCGCGGACGCAATCTCTGGCTACCCTGCATCGGTTATACGATGTGGGTGACAAATCATATTATAAGTAACAAGGGTTAACCCAAAGGAAGTCGCTGGGACCTGGGTAGCTAGCGTTATGAATAAGGGGGTCCCAGTGAGAGAGAACAGATTAATTAGAAAAACAATAAAGTAAATCTTATAAACGAAAATACCTCTATAATGTTTTATTCACATTATAGGAAAGCGAGCATTATTGAATATTCACAAAATATATACAATTGTGGTGGTACAGGTGCCCCATAGGGAAGGAGGGGAAGTGAAATGGTGAAGGTAAAGTGAAGGGAGTTCTTCAGTGACAATAAAAAACACACGATATTGATCCAATATTGAGATATCAGTGTAACACAATATACATAGAAAACGATTACTCAATGACAAATTTTGTAGAAACATGCCCCCATGTCCATCATGAAAACGAATGGTGGGTTGAACGGGGCTGTCAAGGGAACGGGCGTCGACGTTTCGACCCTATTAAGCAGGATAATTATTCCTTGCGGGTGGGTCTTCTTCAGGACAGGCAATAGAGACGGGGCAGCCAACCTGAGTACATCAGTATGGGGAGATAAATCCCAAGGAAGATCAGTGACACAAGTTCGTAATCTAATGAAGTGAAGTCCGGAATTCCCGTATCAGATCCATTTGCTGGACGGGGGCCGCTCAAACAATCGAGTCGGTAGGAAGTCCGCTCGAAACAAAGAAGACACGCTGATTGAATCGGATGAGGTGTCGGTCGGCAAAGTGCTCGGCGTCGAGCACTTTGCCGACCGACACCTCATCCGATTCAATCAGCGTGTCTTCTTTGTTTCGAGCGGACTTCCTACCGACTCGATTGTTTGAGCGGCCCCCGTCCAGCAAATGGATCTGATACGGGAATTCCGGACTTCACTTCATTAGATTACGAACTTGTGTCACTGATCTTCCTTGGGATTTATCTCCCCATACTGATGTACTCAGGTTGGCTGCCCCGTCTCTATTGCCTGTCCTGAAGAAGACCCACCCGCAAGGAATAATTATCCTGCTTAATAGGGTCGAAACGTCGACGCCCGTTCCCTTGACAGCCCCGTTCAACCCACCATTCGTTTTCATGATGGACATGGGGGCATGTTTCTACAAAATTTGTCATTGAGTAATCGTTTTCTATGTATATTGTGTTACACTGATATCTCAATATTGGATCAATATCGTGTGTTTTTTATTGTCACTGAAGAACTCCCTTCACTTTACCTTCACCATTTCACTTCCCCTCCTTCCCTATGGGGCACCTGTACCACCACAATTGTATATATTTTGTGAATATTCAATAATGCTCGCTTTCCTATAATGTGAATAAAACATTATAGAGGTATTTTCGTTTATAAGATTTACTTTATTGTGGGTGACAAATCAGGCAAGCTCCTAGCCTGGCTGAGCAGGAAGGAAAGGGCAGCGAGATGGGTGGAACAGATTAGACGGTCAGATGGCGACCTGGTGTGCACCGAACCGGAGATAGCTGACGCCTTTGCGTCTCACTATGAAGGGTTCTATGCAGCAAGGGACCTCGGGACGGCTGAGGATGCTTTACAATACATGGAGGGAGTGGATCTACCCGTACTAGCAACTGAATCCAGTTTGGCACTGGAGGCAGACATCTCACTCGATGAGATCTCTGAGGCCATCAATAAACTTAAAACCGGGAAAACGCCGGGGCCCAATGGATTCCCAGCGGAATTTTTTAAACGCACAGCAGATCTGTTGACGCGCCACCTGAAAGCCCTATATACTGAATCTTACCAGGAAGGACGCCTCCCACCTGACCTCGCTATAGCCACCATTGTCCCGATTCACAAAAAGGGCAAACCTACAGATGATTCTGCTTCGTATCGCCTCATTTCACTCCTGAACATCGAGGTGAAGATATTGGCGATGGTTTTGGCGACACGCCTGAGGTTGGTGATTCCAGATCTCATACACACGGACCAATCCGGATTCTTGCCAGATAGAGCGACTAAACTAAACCTGAGACGCACACACAATTGGTTGCAAGAGGTCAAAGATAGAGAGGAGCCCCACTGGTTTCTATCCTTAGACGCAGAAAAAGCGTTTGATGCAGTGCACTGGCCATTTCTTTTGGCAGCAATACAACGGTTCGGCCTAGGCCCAAAATTTCAGGGATGGATAGAGTTACTGTATACAGCACCGAAAGCCCGTGTTCGAGTGAATGGCAGGCTGTCAAGAGAATTCCGGGTGTCTAGAGGCACGAGACAAGGGTGCCCACTGTCCCCCCTACTATTCACGCTCACGATTGAGGTCCTGGCGGCCAAGGTTAGACAAAACCCCGAAATCCACGGATTCTCTGGGGAGGCGTCTGGGGAAACGCAGGAAAAAATATTGTTGTATGCAGACGATGTGCTGTTGCACATAACCAAATCAGAGGTCTCGGTCCCGGAGTTATTCAGGGAACTGGAAGGCTTTGGCGCAAGAGCGGGTCACACCATCAACTGGAACAAATCAGTACTCTACGATCCACAAGGGGCCGATGGGTGGGGGATCCTGCCCGACCAACTGCTCACCACTACTGAGAGGTTTCAATACTTGGGGGTATATGTTACACTAGACAGGGTGCTCTCGTTCCATAGAAATGTAGAGCGAGTCATGACCGAAGCGATAGAGGACATGAATAGATGGAGGCAACTGCCGCTCACCCTGTTAGGAAGGGCAGCAATGTATAAAATGATTACCCTCCCCAAATTCCTTTATGCACTCCAAAATGAGTATTACCCACTCCCGACCACGGCACTACCCAAAGCCCACGCGGACCTACGTTCCTTCCTGTGGTTGGGGAAACAGCCACATATTGCCCTTCAGACGCTCCAATGACACCAGTACAATGGGGGGATTTCTCTGCCTAATCTAGAAGCGTACTACTGGGCGGAACACCTGACGCCAATAAACGAGTGGATTCATGCCCCGGCCGACAACCCGACATATGCACTGGAACGGCAAAAGCTGTCACCACACAATGTGTATCACTATCTATATGGGGGAAAGATGCGGAGGTCGCTCCTACCGGCCACATTGATCACACTACGGGCATGGACACGAGCGACAAAACGTATGGGGTGGGATGGGAGACTGTTGGAATTAGGTAGCCTGGCCTAGGGCAAGACTAACATTCAGAGGCACAGTGTAAAGGTTGCAGACCACCCAAAAGTAATTCCACGCAATAGCACTCAAAAAGAAAACACTACACCAAAATTATGTGAAAATACGTACTGCTTTATATAAAAATAATGTTCTCTGTGTTGTCAAATATAAGTAGCTCACATGTAATTAGCTCAAAACATTTCAAATCACTTTTAGGTTCAGCAGTTACACTTTTTAAATTACTAGCAGATTATCGCTTTTTAAGTTAATAACAGTTACTATATTCCTGAACTTTTATCACACTTTTGCAATAGGATAAACGGTACCTTAGAATCAATAATTACTTTTAAAACTGCTAAACAATTTTATCAATTGAATTCTAAGGTGCAGTACATTTACCAGGTAATCAATAATGACACTTTCAATTATACCAAAACCACATTAAGCAGGATTAACAGTATACCTCATTAAGCACTGTACTTGTTTAACTTGTTGTAATTATGACTTCCTATGACTCTTCTCAGAGGCAATACCAGCACTTTACTTTAGATCAGATTCTAGCATACCAGACTTGCAGAGGTAACCCCCCTCTGCCACATTTGAACCTTAACTCACTACCCACCTTAATTCACAGAAGAATTAATTAGCCCCTCTCTCCCCTAACTCTTGGCAGTGGAATTATCTAATATGACTTTCATCAGCATTATTTTAAATCAGTTTAGCAGTGTACATTTGCTAGTTCTCCCCACCTTCAATGTCAGATTTCCACTGTTACCTCTTAAGATCAGAGGGACACTCCCCAGCACCAGCCTGGTCCAATCAGTCGGTTGCCTCTGCTCTTCTAAGAGACACCTCTTCTCTGGTAAATTCTCCCCCCTCCCTTCTCAACCCTCCTTACTTCATTTGGTGTGAATGGGGGGTCCGGGCCCTCCAATCCGGGTCTCCGCCGATGTCAGGAGACAGGCCGAAGCTTCCGATTACTGTTAATTGACCCCGGGGCCTCTCGACCTCCCGCCTCGCTAATGTGGAGGCAAGGGATCAAATCGCCTGATTTCCGCCGCTCTGGCAGCAGTACTCGCCACCAATGGACCGCCCCGCCTCCCTTCTCCACAGCGGAGCAGGGGGGGGTCCTCGCTGCAGTCGGTTCTCGCTCCAATGCGAGGCCTCGGTATCCGGCGGCGGCTCCTCTTGGTTTTCCCTCGTCGTCGGTTGTCTGAGGTTCTTCTCACCTCAGCAGGGCGCAACGCGCATGCGCGGGGAACTAGCGTCCCGCTTCCTGAGCCTGCTCTGCTCCACCGCTCGGCGTCGGTAGTGGCTCTGCAGTGGGCCTGCTCGACCCTAGGCCCTTCCTGGGGATCAGTGCCTCCAACGCGTTTGCGCAGTAGTGCTGGCCTCGGTCCCTGCCTTCTCTCACAACGGGACAGCGCCGACTCAGGAGCGCACACAAGACCCCAGGTGATCCGGCCCACGAAGAAACAAGGCAGCAGCAGAAAGGCAGCAAACCCCCTCACTCCACCGGGCAGGACCAGACACCGGTAAGGGTTAGGGACAGGGATCACCGCTTCAGGCAGGACAAGTCCCTGCGTCCACCACACAGAGAGGGGGCAGAGGTGGTTTAACACTGGTGGATCTCCCAGCTCCTCGTATTCTCGGCGGTTCTGCTAGCACTCCATACTGGACAGGGACAAGTGAGATAATATAGGGGGGGACCCAGATCAATTCACAGCGCAGGGCCACTTGCAGCTCCTCTGCCCACTGGGATTAACCCCTTCACTTGACGGGAGGCACCTTGCTGTCCAGGGTCAGCAGGATGAAACTAACACGGCTAGGACAACAGGCCTGGGGGAAAAATACCTAGACAGAGGGCAACCCTTGGAGAGTAAACCACCCTTCAGGATCCTACCCCTAACAGACCTCAACCTTCACTCCTGCTGTTCCTCACTGACAGACAAAATGGCTGCCCAGCATTCCGCCTTATATAGGCTGCCCTCTCAGTGGTCCAGAATGGACCAGAAGGTTCTAGAATGCCCTATTCTAGGCTATGGCCAAGTTCTGTGTGTGACAGTTGGGGCAGTTGGCGGCCACCATTTTAGGTGGTGCCAACTTTCCTGTCAGAACAGGCCTCTGGGCCTGAGGTAAAAGATTATGAGGGGAAGAAAGAACACCTATCCCCCTGACCAACACCTACAAAAAGTCAGTAGACACAAAAATTAACAAGGGTATGAGGGGCAAAAAGGGGACAAAATAAATAAAAATTAGGAGGGACTTCGCCAAAAAGCCAGACAGGTCTAACACGCGTCCCCCCCAGCTGAAAGTGGGGAGAACTACCCAACCCCTTGGGAGTCCTCATCACTAAGGCGGAAATACCTGGAGAGACCGTCTGCATTGGCGTGGTCCACTCCAGGCCGATGTTCCACCCGGAAGTCCATTCCCTGTAGGGAGATGGACCACCTCAACAACTTGGGATTTTCCCCCTTCATTTGCATCAGCCAACGAAGGGGTCGGTGGTCGGTCTGAACCAGGAAGTGCGAGCCAAAGAGGTATGGCCGCAGCTTCTTCAGAGCCCACACCACTGCAAAAGCTTCCCTCTCAATGGCACTCCACTTCTGTTCCCGGGGAAGCAGCCTCCTGGATAAGAAGACTACAGGTTGATCCAGGCCCTCTTCATTGAGTTGCGATAACACTGCCCCAATGCCATGTTCTGATGCATCCGTTTGGACAATGAACTCCTTGGAGAAGTCTGGGGCCCTCAGGACTGGTGCCGCACACATTGCCTGTTTCAACTTTTCAAAGGCTTGCTGACAAGCCTTTGTCCAAACTACCCGTCGAGGTTGTTTCTTGGAGGTGAGCTCTGTGAGGGGCGCTACAATAGTGCCATACCCCTTCACAAAGCGACGGTAGTATCCTGTGAGGCCCAGGAAAGCTCGGACCTCAGTCTATGTCTTGGGGGGTTCCCAGGCCATGATTGCCTCAATCTTCGCCTGTAGGGGCTGCACAGTCCCCCTACCCACCAAGTGTCCAAGGTACACAACCGACCCCTGCCCAATCTGGCATTTGCTGGCTTTGATGGTCAATCCAGCTTGTCTCAGGGCCTGGAGAACGGCCTGCAAATGCTGCAGATGGTCCTCCCAACTGCTACTGAAGACAGCAATGTCATCCAAGTAAGCAGCAGAGAAACTCTCCATTCCAGAGAGGACCTGGTTCACCAGCCGCTGAAATGTGGCAGGGGCGTTCTTGAGCCCAAAGGGCATCACACAGAACTGGTAGTGTCCCTCAGGCGTGGAGAAGGCTGACCTTTCCCTCGCTCCATCTGTCAAGGAGATCTGCCAGTACCCTGAAGTGAGGTCAAAGGTACTCAGATATTGGGCAGCTCCTAGCCGGTCAATCAATTCATCCGCCCTAGGGATCGGATGAGCATCAGTCCTTGTCACTGAATTCAGTCCTCGGTAATCCACACAGAACCTCAGTTCAGGTGTGGTGCCTGGTGGTGCGGCTTTTGGCACGAGCACCACCGGACTGGACCAAGGGCTGTTGGAAGGTTCAATTACTCCCAGCTCTAGCATCTTGGCAACTTCTCCATGTATGCTAGCCTTCACCTTGTCAGACAGCCGGTAGGTCTTGGACTTCACTGGTGGGCTGTCTCCTGTGTCCACATCATGGGTACACAGGTGGGTCCTTCCCGGGACAAGGGAGAACAACGAAGAGTACTTCTCCAGTATCTGGCGGCAGTCCTCCCGTTGCTCAGGAGTGAGAGTAGGAGAGAGATTCACTCCCTCCACTGACCCATCCTTCTCTTGGGACGAAAAGAGATCTGGGAGAGGTTCGCTTTCCGCTTCCTCTCCCCCGTCAGTCACCATCATCAGCATGACTTCGGGCCTCTCATGGTGGGGCTTGAGTCGGTTGGCGTGTAGCACCCGTAGGGGCTGTCGAGGGGTCTTTAGGTCCACCAGGTATGTGGCCTTACCCTTCTTTTCCAACACCTCAAAGGGGCCTGTCCAGCGATCCTGGAGGGCGCTAAGCTCTCCAGGCTCCATCACCCACACTTTCTGTCCAGGCTCCAGTTCCACCTGGTGAGCATTGTGGTCGTACCACTCCTTCATGACTGCCTGGCTGGCCTCCAAGTTGTCAGAAGCTTGCTTCCACAACTTCGCCATTTGGCTCCTGAAGGCCAGCATGTAGCTCACCACATCCTGGGGGGGTTTCCTGGGAGATTTCTCCCAACCATCCTTCACCAGGCTGAGAGGACCGCGCACAGGGTGCCCATACAGAAGCTCAAAGGGGCTGAAGCCCACTCCCTTCTGGGGCACTTCCCTGTAGGAAAAGAGTAAACAGGGTAGGAGGACATCCCATTTCCTCCGCAGGCTCTCGGGCAGACTTCTGATCATGCCCTTCAAGGTCTTATTGAACCTCTCAACCAGTCCATTCGACTGGGGGTGATAAGGAGTGGTGAACCGGTAGGTCACTCCACACTCCTTCCACATGGCCCGCATGTAAGCTGACAGGAAGTTGGTCCCCCTGTCGGACACAACTTCCTTGGGAAATCCCACTCGGGTAAAGATTCCCATTAGGGCTCTTGCCACTACAGGTGCAGTGACTGTCCTCAGAGGTATTGCCTCTGGGTACCGTGTGGCATGATCCACCAGTACCAGGATAAACCTGTGACCAGCTGCTGTTGGTGGATCCAAAGGCCCTACAATGTCGATGCCCACCCTCTCAAAGGGGGTGCTAACGACTGGAAGTGGTTCCAGGGGAGCTTTTAGCTTCACCCCTGTTTTCCCACTGGCCTGGCAGGTTACACATGTCCTACAGTATGTGTTGGACGCCGCTTTCATCTGAGGCCAGTAAAAGTGGAGAACAAGCCGTGCAAAGGTCTTGTCCTGGCCTAAGTGTCCTGCCAGGGGTATAGCATGAGCCAGTTCCAAAAGAAAGGCTCGGTACTGTTGCGGGACTACCAAGGCCCTCGATGAACCAGGCGAGGGTACCTTGGGTTCACTGTAGAGGAGTCCATCCTCCCAGTAAATATGGTAATGTCCCGTAACATCACCTGCTGCTTGGGCTTCAGCCTGTCGCCTCAGTCCCTCAAGGGTGGGGCACTCCCTCTGCCCCTTACAGAATTCCTCTCTGGTAGGACCTCCCTCCACATGCCACTCCGCAGGGATGGGTAAATCCTCCAGAGAGTCTACTTCCCCCTCCACGGACTCCTGGTCCACCACCGCAGGTGGCCGATCTGTCTCATGGGGTGTGGAAGCCGGAGCAGGCTTTCTCTGTCTCCGGGTCTGTCCCTTCTTAGCAGCGGGTTGGGCCATTGTTCCAGGCTCCAACCCAGGCGAACTCCCTCTCCGGGCAGTCGCAGACCGTGTGCTGACACAGGCCCAGTCAGGTGTACCCAGCATCGCAGAATGCGTCCGGTATTCCACCTCTCTCCAAGTATTGTGTTCCATGTCATTCCCCAACAGACAATCGACTGGCACGGCAGGGCTTACGGCAACTCGAAGTGAACCTGCAACCCCCTCCCACTCAAAGGGAACCTCAGCCACTGGATAGTGGCCCATTCTGCCGTCAGCCATCGCGGCGGGGTGGAGTACATTAGGAACAACCTGCTCTGGGGACACCAGCTGACTTCTCACCATAGTCATGCTGGCTCCTGTATCCCTCAGAGCCTCCCCTCTCTGGCCATTGATGGTAACCCATTGCCCATACTTTGTAGTATTTGGGGGCACCTGGATCTTTGGCACCATCTCCCGCTCTCCCAGGGACACTAAGGTGACACCCGCCCACTCACCCCCCTTACCTAAGGGCATCTCCTCCCCGAGCGCTACACTAGCTACTCCCGGTGACTTTCCTCCGGTGGGAGGGGGTGGTCTCTTTGGGCATCTGACATCTCCCTTATAATGTCCAACGCCACCGCATTCAAAACAGTGGAGAACCCTGGGCTGCTGGCTCTGGCCAGGATGAGGGTTCCGGGGCGGGTTTGCCCTAGGGGTGAAACCTGCTCCCTTCCCTTGGAAGTTATTTTGGGGACCTTTAGAGAACTCTTTCTTTTTCTCCCCCCCCCCCTTCTTCTGGGGGGCGCCCTGTCCGGCTTTTTGAGATTCCCCTCCAGTCCCCTTGGAGGACACCCGGGTACTTGTCCAGATGTCCGCCTCCTCTGCAAGCTTCCGGGGATTGGTCAGCTTGCTGTCTACCAGGTATTGGCGCAGCTCGGGAAAACATTTCTCGAGGAGGTGTTCTCTCAAAAACAGATCGTACAGCCCCTCATAATCCTTTACCTCACTGCCCTTGACCCAACCCTCTAAGGCCTTTCTGGCGTAATCAAGGAAGTCCACCCAGTTCTGAGTACCCATCTTGTGGCTCCCCCTAAACTTCTGTCGGTACCTTTCTGGGGTGAGCGCGAACTTCCTCAATAACGCCAGCTTCATGGTGGGGTAGTTTGTCTGTTCCTCTGGATCCAGGGCCAACAAGGTGTCCCGACCAGCAGGAGGCATGTACTTGTACAAACTACCCCCCCCAGTGCTTCTCCTGCACTCCATGAACCTTCAAAGAAACCTCATAAGCGGCCAGCCACTTAGCAACATCATCCCCCTGACTGAAGCTCGCTATCAGGTCCTTTGGGATATAGGGTTTGGTCTCCCTGGCTGACTCTTTCGGTTCGCTGCCACCATTCCTAACAGGAGAGGACCCCCGTTGCAGACTTTGGAGCTCCAGTTCCTTCAGTCTAAACTCGTGGACCATCCTCCTCTCCTCTTTCTCCTGCTCCAACTTAGCCAACTCCCACTTTAGCTGTCTTTTCTCCCTCCTATCGGTGAGCTCGGCTTCTGTTAGGCTTTTCCCAGAAATGCTACTGCCCTTTCTGGAATAGGACAGTGGTCCGGTGAGCAAGTTTTCCCCCCCATGGCGGAACAACTCCTCCACCTCCCCTTCTGTGCCCTGGTCAACCTCTTCATCCTCCTCCTTTGTCTCTTGGTGTGCCTCCACCCAGGCCCTAAGGCTAGTCTGGAGCTCCCCCTTCCTAGCACCATGTTTGAAAAAGACCCCCATTTGTTGGCAGAACATTCTCAATTGGGGCACGGAATAGCCTTCCAGGTTTTCCACCGCAAACTCCATTGTGAGTCTGGCAAACCTGGATACACACCCGAAATTTCAGAGGGGCAAGGGTAACCTTAAACCAACTCCACCCACCACCAGGAATAAATTTAGAAAAAACAAAAAGACTAATTGGGAGGGCCGCAAGGAGAAAACTCCTGGTGTAGGTTGGGTGTATTACGCCAAATTACTAGTAAGTAGCTGCAACCAAGTCCGCAATCCCACCGCTAGGCACCAATATGTTGGAATTAGGTAGCCTGGCCTAGGGCAAGACTAACATTCAGAGGCACAGTGTAAAGGTTGCAGACCACCCAAAAGTAATTCCACGCAATAGCACTCAAAAAGAAAACACTACACCAAAATTATGTGAAAATACGTACTGCTTTATATAAAAATAATGTTCTCTGAGTTGTCAAATATAAGTAGCTCACATGTAATTAGCTCAAAACATTTCAAATCACTTTTAGGTTCAGCAGTTACACTTTTTAAATTACTAGCAGATTATCGCTTTTTAAGTTAATAACAGTTACTATATTCCTGAACTTTTATCACACTTTTGCAATAGGATAAACGGTACCTTAGAATCAATAATTACTTTTAAAACTGCTAAACAATTTTATCAATTGAATTCTAAGGTGCAGTACATTTACCAGGTAATCAATAATGACACTTTCAATTATACCAAAACCACATTAAGCAGGATTAACAGTATACCTCATTAAGCACTGTACTTGTTTAACTTGTTGTAATTATGACTTCCTATGACTCTTCTCAGAGGCAATACCAGCACTTTACTTTAGATCAGATTCTAGCATACCAGACTTGCAGAGGTAACCCCCCTCTGCCACATTTGAACCTTAACTCACTACCCACCTTAATTCACAGAAGAATTAATTAGCCCCTCTCTCCCCTAACTCTTGGCAGTGGAATTATCTAATATGACTTTCATCAGCATTATTTTAAATCAGTTTAGCAGTGTACATTTGCTAGTTCTCCCCACCTTCAATGTCAGATTTCCACTGTTACCTCTTAAGATCAGAGGGACACTCCCCAGCACCAGCCTGGTCCAATCAGTCGGTTGCCTCTGCTCTTCTAAGAGACACCTCTTCTCTGGTAAATTCTCCCCCCTCCCTTCTCAACCCTCCTTACTTCATTTGGTGTGAATGGGGGGTCCGGGCCCTCCAATCCGGGTCTCCGCCGATGTCAGGAGACAGGCCGAAGCTTCAGATTACTGTTAATTGACCCCGGGGCCTCTCGACCTCCCGCCTCGCTAATGTGGAGGCAAGGGATCAAATCGCCTGATTTCCGCCGCTCTGGCAGCAGTACTCGCCACCAATGGACGGCCCCGCCTCCCTTCTCCACAGCGGAGCAGGGGGGGGTCCTCGCTGCAGTCGGTTCTCGCTCCAATGCGAGGCCTCGGTATCCGGCGGCGGCTCCTCTTGGTTTTCCCTCGTCGTCGGTTGTCTGAGGTTCTTCTCACCTCAGCAGGGCGCAACGCGCATGCGCGGGGAACTAGCGTCCCGCTTCCTGAGCCTGCTCTGCTCCACCGCTCGGCGTCGGTAGTGGCTCTGCAGTGGGCCTGCTCGACCCTAGGCCCTTCCTGGGGATCAGTGCCTCCAACGCGTTTGCGCAGTAGTGCTGGCCTCGGTCCCTGCCTTCTCTCACAACGGGACAGCGCCGACTCAGGAGCGCACACAAGACCCCAGGTGATCCGGCCCACGAAGAAACAAGGCAGCAGCAGAAAGGCAGCAAACCCCCTCACTCCACCGGGCAGGACCAGACACCGGTAAGGGTTAGGGACAGGGATCACCGCTTCAGGCAGGACAAGTCCCTGCGTCCACCACACAGAGAGGGGGCAGAGGTGGTTTAACACTGGTGGATCTCCCAGCTCCTCGTATTCTCGGCGGTTCTGCTAGCACTCCATACTGGACAGGGACAAGTGAGATAATATAGGGGGGGACCCAGATCAATTCACAGCGCAGGGCCACTTGCAGCTCCTCTGCCCACTGGGATTAACCCCTTCACTTGACGGGAGGCACCTTGCTGTCCAGGGTCAGCAGGATGAAACTAACACGGCTAGGACAACAGGCCTGGGGGAAAAATACCTAGACAGAGGGCAACCCTTGGAGAGTAAACCACCCTTCAGGATCCTACCCCTAACAGACCTCAACCTTCACTCCTGCTGTTCCTCACTGACAGACAAAATGGCTGCCCAGCATTCCGCCTTATATAGGCTGCCCTCTCAGTGGTCCAGAATGGACCAGAAGGTTCTAGAATGCCCTATTCTAGGCTATGGCCAAGTTCTGTGTGTGACAGTTGGGGCAGTTGGCGGCCACCATTTTAGGTGGTGCCAACTTTCCTGTCAGAACAGGCCTCTGGGCCTGAGGTAAAAGATTATGAGGGGAAGAAAGAACACCTATCCCCCTGACCAACACCTACAAAAAGTCAGTAGACACAAAAATTAACAAGGGTATGAGGGGCAAAAAGGGGACAAAATAAATAAAAATTAGGAGGGACTTCGCCAAAAAGCCAGACAGGTCTAACAGAGACCAACTTGACAAACGCCATTGTGGCATTGCCATTGGCTGACGGAATTAAAAAAATTGAAGGGTTTCCAAAGATGGGACGACATTGGCATCTCACATATTGGAGATGCCATATATAAGGGGGAACTGAAGTCGTTCAACAGGCTACAAGAGGAATATGGACTACACCGCTCGCAACTTTTCAAACATACACAATTGGCACATGCATGGAGAGCCCAAAACATCACACTCACAGACATGCCAGAATACGCACCACTGGAAGGTAGGCTCCTGCAGGAACAGATAACACATCAGGCGGTCTCGCTCACATATAAGACACTAACTAACAATATGCTGGGGGACTTAACGAAACTAAGAGGACTATGGGAGGCGGAAGTGGGCGAGATGGAAGATTTAGATTGGGAGATAGTCCTGATACACCCACGCGAGGTAGCGATTAAGTCAAGGCTGAGGCTCATCCAGCTGAACGTGCTCCACAGGACATACTTCGATAGGGTACGTCTCCTCAAAACAGGGAAAATAACTGACCCCATGTGTCTCAGATGTAAACAACAACTAGGAGACTTTTATCACACTATATGGTCGTGCGACAAAATAAAACTATACTGGATGCACATTTTCACGGAACTCGGGGAAGTCCTGGGGATAGAATTAGAGCGAGATTCGAAACTGGCGTTGTTGGGCATGACGAATGAAGTAGACCTACCGCGCTACCAACTTATATTTCTGGTACTAGCACTAGTGGTGGCCAAGAGGGACATAGTGAAACATTGGGGGGCCGCGGAGACACCGGACATAGAGGAATGGAGAAGGGGCCTAGATCTCTACATGGTGGCAGAAAGGGTAACATATAAGGCAAGAGGGTGCCCCAAGAAGTTTCGGAGAGTCTGGGCAAAATGGAGGCAATACCATGGTCTTGAGGGAGGGCAGTGAGGTGTAATAGGCCGAGCATGAAGGGCCAACGACAGGAGTGAGGCCAAATGTGACCTGGTAAAGACATGAGGGGGGAGGTGTACAACATCAAGGAGAAACTTAAAAGACAAGACTGGAAATGCAATGTTCTGAGGGGAAGTGCTGGGAGGGGGGAGGTGGTGTGGTGCGAAATTACGACCATAGGGCGGATGTAACAAAAATCATGGTGCAAACAGGACATGATGTGGCAATGTGAATGTTGGGGAATATTATCTTAGTTACAACGGACACAGTTGGGGGGGAGGGAGGATACTGAATAATAAAATGCAGGTTTCCGCCTTGACATGAAAAGCCCGGAATGATAATGACTATACAATGTTCGGCTGATTGATTGAAGCTGCGCCGCCCGGCCTCCGGGATGTGGGCTGAAGGGCCGTGATACCAACTATAACCTATATCAGTGTACAATCGGCAGATTGGAAATGCAGCTCATGGGCTGGTGATATCCGTGTTTTTCCTGCTACGAAAATAAAGTTTAAAAAAAAATAATAATATCAGAAACAAGGTTGTCAAATACAAACGGAAAAAGCATCCTATAATGTTAAAGGTAAACAAATTTAAAATATACCTATATCACCCTCCCTACCTAACAGATTAGTTTATAATTACAGAAAGTCTCATAGGATTACATGGGCAGACTCATACCTCTGGTAGTCAGCAGTAGTGCATCACATTCAGTGCTTCACAAACTGTCAAGGTACGAATGTTCTCCAACTGTGTGTAACTTTGCCTCCACAATGCATTATGAAACGCGCAAGTATCAGAGGTGGCCACAGCTGCATATGTATTATGGCTTGAACATGCAAGGATCATTCTGAATAAAGGACACAGTATTCAAGATAACCTTGATGTTCCATGCTCTCACTATACACACAAAACTAGCGAGGCAGTTTACAAATCTAGTATACCAAATTATTCTCATATAAACCAAAATACTCCGCGTTCTCTAAACAATATCACAAGTACGTGTTGTGTGCAAAGCAGAGCAGGAAAGCAAAAATAGCATGTAAGCTTCTAATAAACCCTTGCTAACCTAACAGGGTTTGAGTGCAAGGCTCAGCCCCACGGCAGCCTTCCTTGATCGAAGCACATGATATAAACGTGGGCGAATTAGAAGCCTAGAAAGCAGAGTCAATTTCACATTTCCAAAAAAAAGTTATTCGGTCTTTGATAGAAAGCAGTAGCTAAATAATAAAGAATACGTAGAAAAAGAGTCTTAATCCAACAGCATGTAAGCACAGTTTATAGCAACAGTCTCCAAGAGGAAGTCATTGTTCTCATCTGAAAACATTTCAGCCATCCAATTCAATAGTGGGAATGAACATACATGTTCCTCAACAACCGGAGCCTCTATCACCATCAGAGGAAAACTCGGGTCATCTTCAATGTAACTGCGTGCCAAGAAGTCATGCGTCGCTGCAAAAACATTCCAGCATTCCAACGTCCCATTATTCCATGTATCGCTGCTAAGGCCATAATCCCGCCGCCAGAACAGAGCAATTCATGAGCAACTAAGGGGCTCATCAGCTGATCATAATCCGCGTTGGGAGACACCGTACTGCAGAGACACAAATCCAGGGCCCAGTCGAAATCGCAGCTCAGGCAATAGAAGACAGGTTGAACGCATGTGAAAAAGGAAAATTGAAACGATAATCCATAAGCTGCACTCAATGTAGCCAAAAGCAGTACTCCGTAATAACTAAGCATTTGGTTGCGGACCAGCAACAACAGGGACATATTCTTGTCTGCTGAAAGATGTGCATCCATATTTAAGTAAACAAATTAATACAAGCACACTGGCAACTAATGTGAGCATTAAGGAGAATCCACCAAAGATGCTGGAAAAAATCGAATGAAAAAACACTGACAAGACACCAAAGGCCACTGCTTCTAACTTAAAAAACAGTAAGGTAACCCCGTAGTCAAGGACACATTAAAGATACTCTAAATGAACTCCCCAAAATTCAAGAGCACGTCTGTACTTAATAAATCGTGCACTTCTGTGCGGGTGTTTGCTACATGAAGGACAAATGTTTCTGTAGCAGATATAACAGCGACCTCTTTTTGAGCCAATAGCGCTCCTATACGACTTATTTGGTTGACTCTGCTTTCAAGGTTGAAATCGACAGCCAGATGGAAACATCCAGCTTCCCATGCAGAGGAGTTAACACAACTTTTATTTAATCAAACCACACGCTCAGTTACCGTAATCATGTAAGCGATGCCCGCTAACATTGCAAAACAATCTCCATTATTTCAAAGTAAATAACTCCCGTTTCCAGTAAACTGAACGTTATTATGATAGCAGGTGTCAGACTAACTTTGCAAACTCAGTCCAAATTAGGCGCATCTTGTTTACAAGAGCCATGCAATTGTATGTGTCTACAAATTAAGGAGTGATCTGCTGCTATTGTGCAATCCTCGCCATTCAGATAGACTTCTTTTCCCTCCCTCAGGCACCTATATGTAAATGGTAATAACCAAGCTTCATGGACATAAGCGCTGCCTAAACATCCATATCTGCTTATAGCATAGTATTTCATGCAAACCTCAAACTTGAACAGGTTAAAAAATAATGTTATGATACTGTGGATAAGCCACACACCTGAATTGGATCTCCAATGAGTGACCACTTCTAAACATTCTCATAGCGCGCCCTGTGCTCTGATTTGACAGTGAGAGAGTGATCGCACCATAGTTTATACTGCTAATCATTCTCAGCATACGCTACGAATACGCTTTGACGTTATGCGTCGCATCAAAGCTTCCGTGTGACGTCATGTACGGAGCCCCGTACGCGAAGCCCGCAAATGTTTTTAATTGTTTAAAAACATAAATTCATGTATTTAATGAACATACTAAAAAAAGACATAATCTAGGATAATTATGAAATCATTTTTTTAATACTTTTAAAAATCCTATATTACTTCTATATGGTATGTGTGGAGCTGCCTGGCCTTCCGCCTGCTGCCCTAGACTCCACCACGCCCAGACCCGGTTCATAAGCATGCGTGATCGTCACCACAAAACCATTAGCATGCATATCGCTTTACCACATATGCTTTTACAACTAGTATGCATTTACCAATCATAATAAACGCATAATCTTAATAATATTTTTTTCTTGACGAACACGCATTCTAATGGCTGTGGCGTACGTCCTTCAAATTAGTTTCTAGGTATACGTGTGACCAAGTCTGATAAGATCGGAGGCCAAGGAAAAAAACACTGTGGTGTCTGTGGCAGGAAGTCTCATTGATCACAGAGATAATATTCGCAGGGTAAAATGAAAGTAACAGGTATAATAAAAATAATGGAGGAAAACTACTAAAATGGCGGTTGAACGGAGTATGTAATCAACGTTTGGCGCCTCGACACTATATTTCAAATAAATATACATACAATATGTTTATTAATATATTACAAAAGTATAGCACTGGATGACACACACGACCCGGGAAAACAAAGCGGCAAATACAATACCTGAAATCAGAAGAGGTTTGCTTGGGGAACTTGAAGAAAAAGAAAAAAGTGCACTTGCAAACAAGGCTGCGCATGCGTAGAGAGTACAGCTGATGCAGGGAAAAAAAACGGAAAGTTTTATATACTGTCATAGAAATATAGCTCTAAATATTGCCCCCGGAATTAGCCCCCTTAGACCTAATGAATAAAACGGACTTCTAGTTTTTTACCCTTTTCCACCACGTACGAGTACCAACGCGTACGCCACGATTGTTTATATAAAAAATAAATTGACCCTAAAAATCCATTACGACCCCCTGAGCAAGCCTATAGGGTCAGAATGTTTCTACCCTGCCCCCTTTCCTTATTTCTCAACTTTGTTTTACTGTTTTCTTGTGTCTCGGTTCTACCGAGGCACAAGATGCCCACCAACACTTCCTGGTTTTGAGTGTTAACAGACAGTTGACAGCCAATCAGCATGCAGCTCGCGCTCGTAATTTAACGGATCTCCGTCCGCGTGTAGAACTCTGTCTCTAGATATCGCTATGATTTTACTTGTAATTTTCTCAGAAACTACTGAACAGATATACACCATTTAACAAAAAGCACAATCTCCGAACCGAACTCTACCTCTCCGTCAAATTTGGTGTAATTCCGTTCAGCCGTTCGGGCTGTAGCCCTGGCTAAAGCTCCCTATGGAAAATTGCATGGGGAAAACACATTTTGGGACCCCCCTTTTTTCTTAGCCCCCCCCTAGACGAATCATCCCCAAACTTTCAGGGAAGGAGCGGAACCAAGCAGGCCATTTTCTTAGAGACATTTGTGAAGATTGGTCCACCGGCGCCAAAGTTATTCCAAATAGAATTTTGTGGATTTCCTATGAAAAGTAGGTCCTAACTATAACTACCTAGGTAATATATATATATATATATATATTTGAAAATCCGAATCCCGATTTATTAAAGGACTGGGCTGAGAGCAATCTGGAGGCATCGATGCGCTTGTTATGCTTGCTTGTTAAATATGCTAAGGTGGACCGGCAGAAGAACCTAGATGAAATAGCCAAAATTAATGAAGAACTGAAAAAAGACATTTTTGACACAGATAGAGCTTTCATCGAAAAAACCACCAATGAAATAACGGAACGCCTGAAAAAGCAGGAAGCGACTATCAAAACAAGGAAAGCGTACAAATTTGCCCGGGATGAGCAAGACTACACCCTAGGGCAAATATACACTTTTGCTAGAAAATATGACCAGCTAAGAAAACAAAAAAAAAATGCATCAAACAAAGGGGCACTTCCGACCCAACAAGCAACAACATCGACAATGAGCTCCACCCTGTCAGGATCAGAATTGAGTCTAGTCCCTAGCAGTGATGGCTCCGATGATGGCACATTGAATGCCCGAGACGATGAAGATATGGGCCAATTAACATTAGGGGAGGAGATGGAATACGTGAGAATTCAGAGAAAACTGACCCTACGAGCACGTACTCCAAAATCAACTCTACCCAAAGGCGCAACAGGAGACGCAAACAACGCCGCAGATGCGCCAAAGCCAAGAGGGAGGCCATCAAAAAAGAAACAGTGGCAGAACAAAAATCAGTGAACGAGAATACCATTGTCAACTTATCCGGAATTCAGTTGGATGAAGCCGAGAAACAATTGCTTTCGTTAGGCCTTTCATTCTGTCCCGAAAGCAATTTTAATTATGTTAACACCAGGGTGGATATCTTTAAATATATTAGAAAAATCAAACTCAAAAAATACTATGCCATAAAAAACAGCACAAGCTCAAAACTATGCCAGGAGAAAAAGAGAGGACCTATGCCTAGTGGATTGGCGGCAAAAGATATCAACCTTATGAAAACCGTGCACCAACTGCAACTGGATACAGATGACCCTGTAAGCACACAAGATATGGCGGAATATGAAGAAATGGATATGGCACAGTCAACCGGCACTCCCTTTAAGCCCCCTTCCACTTTTGTTCCCAACATGCCCAGAGACGCTATTGACATTTATGCAGACAGACTTGTGGCAGAACTTAAAAAATTGCAAATTAAGACAATGAAACAGCGTAAACATCAAGACCACAGAATGAGAGCATATCACACCCTTATGAACAAACTGCAAAAAGAAACTAAAGTTGTTATCAACCAATCGGACAAGGGGGGTAATATAGTCCTCTGGGCTAAAAAGGACTACATCCAGGAGGCATATCATCAACTTAAGGATCCTGCTTGTTACAGTAGAATTGACATGAAACGGTCAAAACCATAGAAGATGTATATGCTAAGAAATTACAACAATGGAAGTTGGAGGGTTTAATCTCTAAAGATGAACTAAAATTCTTGCACAAATTACACCCAGTGATTCCAAATATTTATTTCATCCCGAAAGTGCACAAGCAGACCACCCCTGTGCCCAGGAGGCCAATTGTATCCGCCATCAATGGTATCTTTGAAAACTCCTCAAAGTACATTGATTTTTATCTTCAAGACTTTGTTCTGAAATTACCAGCATATCTCAAGGACTCAACTGATTTTTTACACAAACTTAACCAGTGCACTTGGTCTGCTGATCATCTCTTAATCACCATGGACATTGCATAGCTTTACACGAGTATTGAACACAAGGATGGCATCAGAGCGGCAAAATATTTTCTTGACCAAAGACCTATAGAATTTCACTGCCATAATAAGATGCTTCTATCCATGATAGAAATATGCTTGAATAATAATGTATTTCTATTTAACAGTGTTCAAACAACAGAGAGGGGTGGCGATGGGGGCATGTTTTTCCCCCACCTACGCGGGTCTCCACGTGGGGTGGTGGGAGGAACATGTCCTCAAAGTAACCCATAAACCATGGTGGGATTCGAATATCGTCAACTATTGGCGGTATATAGATGATATTTTTATCATATGGCGGGGCAACATGATGGAAGCTGAAACATTTGTCAGAGACATTAATAACAATTGTCTGAACCTACAGTTTTCAGCAGATATTAGTAGGGATGTGGCCACATTCCTAGATGTGCGTGTTAAAATTATTGAGGGTAAAATCACCACAGAGTTGTTCAGGAAAACCACCTCAGGGAACACCATCCTCCACGCACATAGTTTCCATCCAGGACACACTATAGCTGCCATCCCTTATGGTGAATTTTTAAGAATTCATCGATCGTGCAGTACCACAGAAACAAGAGATTACCATCAGGAGGAATGTAGACGTCGTCTACTAATGAGGGGTTATGATGATAAAAAACTGCTATCTAGCATGGCAAAAGCCAATAGAATGGATAGGCAGGTACTGTTAGATCCCCTCAGACCGAAAATCAATGTGACCCATTCTGAAACACAGGACAGCAATACCATACGTTTAATAACGGGGTACAGCCGTCAAGCCAAAGCAATCACCAAACTCATCAAGCGTGAATGGCCTATTGTCCTGACCGACAACGTCCTTAGAGACATTATGCCAGAATCCCCCACTGTCACCTTCAAGAGGGCATACTCTATGCGTAATAATCTAGTCAGAAACAGCCCGGAAACACCACCTGATAACTGGCTATCCCCACGTAAAGGTTTCTTTCGCTGCATAAGCTGCAGGGCATGTAAATTTGGTGTGAATATGAAATCTTTTTCAACACCATTTGAAATACAACCTATCATGCTTAAGTCTCATTACACTTGTCGTACTGAGCTAGCAGTTTATGTATTACAATGCAGCTGTAACTTGATATATGTAGGGAGCACCAAAGGGGCGGTATATTTACGCATCCTACAACATTTGCGGGCCATAGTAAATGCAGATCCCACCTACCCAGTGGCTAGGCATTTTCAATTGGTTCACAAACAGAATCTAAATCACTTAAAATACTTCGTGATAGATGCGATAATCCCCAACAAAAGAGGAGGCGACAATGAAAAACGCTTACGCCAACTGGAGTCGAAATATATAGTTATGCTCAATAGTAAACATCCTGGGGGTTTGAACACAGGGGAAGATCTGCGCAATTTCCTGTAGGCCATTTCATACTCAGGTTACCTATATGTCATCAACACAAGTGTATTAGACATAGGGTTTTAGTTATAATGGGGAATGTGAATTTGTATGGTCGTACTAGAGTTCCAACATGTGTTCATAGTTCGCATTGGATTTGTCTACAGGTACCATAATTTCTCTTATAGGTCACTTGTTTTAGAAATGTCCAGTATAGCCTGTATTAAATTTGAAAATCTGAGCAATTGTACATTAATAGTAACTGGGGCATCTAGATCTTTTTTTCTTGTAACTGTTTGTTTATACATTTACACTTCAGCACTTTATTAGTTCAAACGCACATCATTACGGCTCTCATGATATTTATATGAGCAGTACCGTTTTTAAGCCTTCACTTTTTTGGGGTGTTCAACATTTAACATAAGACCATCCCTGCATAATAGATGACAAGTAGAACAGATTTAGCGATGACAAACTCATTACAGTTGAATAATTGGGGAACACAATGGTTGGCTAATTCTTATACCATTGGCCACATTTGTGGGATCATCCCATGTAAGATATTCAAGTTCGAGGTATTTGTGAAAACACATTTCATAGCGAGTACCAAGGGGTACGGTGTATATATGGAATTATATCTCGATCTATATCTTTTTGTCTGATTTAATTTATAGACAATTATTGCCAATAAATTTATTGTCTTAAGAATAAATGTAGACACATTTGGCTTTCGAGTTTCTAAACGTATTTGTACGGACATTGCCCTCTCGTCTTTAATTTTAATTTAATAACATGCAGTGGCATTCACACAGTGCATCGAGTAAATTGACTTAAACAGGACATGAGATTATCGCCTTGTCCTACAGTCATAGCATGAGGAGACACATAACAACAGTTCATTGTTCAGTTGCAATTGTTATACTGTAAGGCACTCATAAATTTGCTGAACTAACGTGTATTTGAGCAAAATTTCACATAGCATGTCCATACTCACTTGTGAAATGTGCCACAATGCTCTCCCCTTGTATGTATATATGTCAAAAATCATTCATTAATTTTTATGACATGTTTTTATTTTATTATACTCGATGTAACCACGATAATGCAAATTATTTATGCATGTGATGGTCTGAGCACGCATTTATATTCCACCTAATACCATTACAAAATGGCGCCCAACATTTAGGGCTTGGTATATGACTTCACATGTGAGTCCACCAACTATGTTTAGCTTTTTGGTTCAGGGGCGAAATGCAAATGTGTACTAACTCTGTATATATGGTTGACCTCCATTTCACTCGCTCATCAGTGAGCAAGGACGTAAGTCCGAAACGCGTCTGATGACTGGCGCCACCTTTACCATTTGATCGGTAATAAATTCCTTTGCAACAGAAGCCTGGTTTGCGGTAATTATTGAAGCAGTCTGTGTACGTGTGTGCTGGCTGACGGCTGCCGCCGGCAACAGGTTGGATTCCATATATATATATATATATAATTTTTATTTTATATATATATATCGACTACACAATTCCCCAGTGCCTTGGTACACCAAACAGGAACACGGACTCAAGATTTATCCGGAATCAGATTTCTTTATTTATTTAATTTATATAAATGGAACGGTGCATGCCTCAGACGCATTTCGGACATGAGGCTGTGTCCATGCTCACTAAACAAACGAGGAAGCTAAACAGTGAATTTAAAACACCCATTTGGCACCAATAGACAGATAGGTATAGACATAAAAAGCGGACACATCCTGTTGTGCTTTGTTATGTTTTGGTTCGGCCATCTTGTAATGTTTGTCCTTCATTACTTATAATGCCACCCCATGCAAATCTTTAAATGTTAAATGGGAAATGTTATGATTATCCCAGTATCACAATCATTTCAACAGCGTTGTATGCAATATGCATAAATTGCAATATTAATGTACCAAAATGGTATTAAAGTGCAAAGTGCTGATAAGTTAATGCCGTACAGTACAATTTACAATAATAAAAGAACAATTAAATATATAAATATATATATAATACATTTCATATATAGTACACAAATGTTAAAAAAAGGCAACTGTTAGCCTCCTAAAATATTAACGATGTACTGAAAAAAAATTGATTGGTGGGCAAATGACAATACATAATACCATTAATAGCACAGGTAATGCAAAAAATGACAATAATTAGACAGACATGTTTCTACTACTATAATTGTGCAAATACGCCGGTGGGTATACATGATGGATATCCCCTCATTCATTGATGTTATATCATATTGAATTATTTAAAAAATATATACAGAGGAGAATGTATGATATCTAATGTGCAAATACATCACCAGATGGTCCAAAACATAATCACCTACTTATTACTGTCTTCATACCCTTATGGCGCAACGCTGTGAATTAACTTATTGTGATGTGTGGTGCTGTGAAAAAAATGTGTCAACAAATGAACCCAAATATGGAAAACTAAAGTGATAAAAATACATAACTAAATGCCACATTGGAGCAGAGAGAAGGTAATAAGACTATCAGTAAAAAAGGAAAATACTATGTACAGACAATGAGTTTCATAGTGAATGGTCAGACCTCAGATAAATCTAGGTAACAGTGAATATACATCATACAACTGCATCGAAAGAAAACTGAACTAGAGTGAGAGTGGATAAATTTACAAAAAGTTATAAAGATCTTCCCCTAAATTCAGACCTGTCTGGGATTTGCAGTTCAGATTGACTATATATCTAGATTCGAGTTGTCTTAGGCTGTTGCCCCCTCTCTTGTTCAATGCCACTGCGTATGTATATATATACATATATATCACCTAATTACCTACTGGCGGTCGCTAGTAGGTAGTTATAGTTAGGATCTATTATCCATGGGAAATCATTCCAATAACTTTGGCGTGAATTGATGAATCTTCTTGACATTTTCCAAACTTTTGGCCAGCTCAGTTTCGCTCCTTCCCTGAAAGTTTGAAGGTGATTGGTGAAGCTACAGCTCGAACGGCTGAACGGAATTACACCAAATTTGGTTGAGGAAGCATTGAAATATGTGTGCAACGTGTGAAAATGGATCAGTGTAGACACACCCTGACTCCCTAGGCCTGCTCAGGGGGTCACATAAGGACCCGTAGGGACAAAAAAGGGAGATAGTACTTTTTAAAAAACAAGTTGAGGGATGCACGTAGGATCAGCGCATTTCGCCTCCATAGATCCATATTTCACTGGTTAGAGGCGGCAGACCCGTAAGCAGAGGACGGCCCGGGACCAGGGTTCGATTCCCGACGCGGCAGGGTCGTGGACCATGGTCAGCGGGCTCGATAATTCTCGCCTCGGTGTCTACTCTAGTCAGGGACCACACTCGGCAACTCTGGGCATTAGCTTGCCTCATCTTCACAACGGCCCCCCAGACCGCCGGGGATGCTTGGTCGCACCTTAGAGATACCCATTAGGGACCATCTCTCAGGGTGAGCCAGGACGGGTTCCCCAGCGGTCGAAGCGTGGAGATACTCCTCCGGGAGTCGATTCCTAGCGCTATATAAACATGCAATTAAATTAAATTAAATTAAATTAGATGTTGGGTGGCTCTAAAAAGAGCCTTTGTGTTTATTGAGAGATTTTAGTACTTACAAGTAAGTACTGATGCAGATTCTAAAGTTCATGAGAAAGACTCTGTTCCCTTCATCTGTAAAATGTACAGCATGTCCCCTATAGATGCCATGCATATTGAAATGCAGATTTTTGTAGTATATGGACACCATTCTCTAGTCTCAGAGAAAAGTAGAGTGGTGTGGCTCACCAGTTAGAGGCGGCAGACCCGGGAGCAGAAGTCGGCCGGGACCAGGGTTCAATTCCCGACGTGGCAGGGTCGAGGACTTGGGTCAGCGGACTCGATAATTCTCGCTTCGGTGCCTACTCTAATCTGGGGTCCCACTCGGCAACTCTGGGCATTAGCTTGCCTAATCTCCACAACGGCCCCCCCCAACGCCGGGGATGCCTGGCTCCACCCTGGGGACTCCCAGCAGGGACCATCCCACAGGGAAAGCCAGGACGGGTTCCCCAGCGTTGCACAGCGCCAGGAAACCTCCGGGTAGCAGCGCCCTTTACAAGTGCAAACATAATAATAATAATAATAGAAACAGATTTATTCACATTTTTTCCTAGTTTTCTCAATCTGTGGACAAAAAAGATTGGAGTAGCTCCATTTCTGCCTCTGGCATATGTTAGAATAGACAAAGAGAGTTTGGGGAAAAAGTGAAATTAAAACAGAAAAGAAATGATTGGTTGTTTGACAACATTCTACACAGAAAACTAGGGTGCATGTTTCTGTTTTTTAAAAGCATGATTCTTATTGGTTATCAGAACGTGATTGTAAATAACATTACGTAGGATAAGCTGGTATATTGAGATGTCAAGCACACTTGCTGTTTTTTTTAGCAACATTGTGTGATGAACTTTTGCGTTCTTCGGGAGCAAGTGTTGCATTTTTTGCATGGGTAGATGCTAATTTGTATATGGAAATGCAATCTGCTTTGGATTTTGAAAGTGAGATTAGATTTCACTGCTCTGTCTTTCAAAATGCAAACTATGTTTGCTATGGGAGGGCGAGAGTCGTGAGAGCTCCGCTCTGTCAAAGTAAACAGCAGTATACCGGGTTCAGGCACTCCGGGACACTGCAGGAGCCGGTCATAGCAGTTTCAAGGGTCCTTGAGGGCACCTGGCAGAGGGCCATGCAGTCTGCCTCCCGTAATACACAAAGTTCCAGGTGTGGTGATTCCCGGAGCTTGAGGGGGGGTCGTTGAGGCCCACATACTTGTAGTTTTGTAGGGGGGGTTGGATGCGAAAGTGGTGCCAGGGGGTTGTAAATCTGGTACACAGTGTTTTGTTTTCCTTTGCTTTCCTTTCTGCCATGTAGAGGATCCAGGGTAAATATAACGGTTCCTGTACAGCCAGTAACTTTTAACCCTTCCCCCAAACGGCTTTCTGCCTGTTACTATAGTAACAGTTCATGGAACACTTACGTGAGCACAGAGGTTATAAGTTCACCACACTATGTTGCTAATGGCGTTGTACTTTTTATTCTTTTGAATTGGAACCGTAAGTTGTAGCTATACACACTGGTAAAGATCTGGTGAAGAGCTAGCCTCAGAATTATACTTCAAATTATCAATATCATTTCTATTGTGGACTGTTCCCCCATAAAAAAAGACATATGTATTTTTTTAATTAACTTTTATTCAAACAATAAATAACTGGAAATATAACTAAATGATAACAATACAATAAATAACTAGAACCATAACTTCAACAAACTAATATAACAAACAACATATAATATGGAGTCCAACAGAAGTACTGTAGTAAATCCGCAAAACAAAAAAGGCCCCCTTTCCATAAAAAAATGTTAATACGGATACTCCGCTTATCGTCATCGTACCATAAGCGCAGCCTTCTGATCACGGGCTGAATGCTAATTGGCTGTCAAGTGCTTGTCAACATTCGAAACCGGGAACTGTTGTCAACCTCTCGGTAGAAGGGAGCGTGAAGAAGCGTGTAAAATGTGAGTTTAAAATGTGAAAAAGGGGAGGTTAGACATACCCTGACCGTCTAGGTCTGCTCAGGTGGTTCCACAAGGACCCCCTGGGCCCGATTTCTTTTTGGTGTGCACGTTTGATCCGTGCATTCTAGCGATATTTTTTTTAAAAGAGAGCCGTGGGCTTCCACGCATCTTTGGTCATTTGCATTCTTTCAACTGTTTAGAGGTGATGCAGCAGCTTTACAGGTGATAAAGCAGTGCTGGATCCAGGATCCACCCCTGAGTAAGAAAAAGTAATAATAACACTATTTACCTGCTAAGTGAATTTCCTTTCATAGGCTGACATTGACTGGTTTCAGTTGCAAATTCTTCTAAGTGTGCAGTTTTCGAACTTTAAAATATTCACCTTAAGTCATCCGAACAATGAATTCTGATTTATTCATTTGTTATCAGGAGAGAAGCCAGTGCTGCATCTTTCAGTCCACCACTGACCCTGAAAAGTAGTTCCAAGCATACTTACAAGTAACTTGTATTTCCTTCCATGGGAATCCCATTCCTACATAAAAAAATGAATTATTTAGATTTGCGGTTCAGGCTCTAGGGGATGGGATGCAGGGCCCCCCAAAAAAAGAAGGGGGCCACACAATGTAAGTTAAATTAAAAAATGAAATATCTAAAAATAAATAGTTTTAAAAAAATTGTAAATCAGTACCAAAAAAATAAATGTAAGAATAAATATATTTAAAAATTGTCATTTACAAAACCTTTAAAATTCACAGAAAAAACCATAGGTTTCAGACAAGTTATAGTTAGGAATTAGCATTTAAAAAACCTTTAAAATTCACTGAAAAAAACATAGGTTTCAGACATGTTATAGTTAGGAATTAGCATTTAAAAAACCTCAGAAATTAACTGAAAAAAACACAGGTTTCAGGGGTGTTATAGTTAGTTGGACATTTCACTCTTACAAAACCATTGAAATTCCCCTGTTATAGTTAGTTGTACTGACTATAACTCACGCGCCCGCAATCTACTAAAATCCACTAAAATCATTATTCCTTATTACCTTTTGATGTTCTAAAATGTGTTTCTTTTAAGAAAAGATGGTACTTCCTATATACATAAGGGGGCATGGGCAAGTCAATACATACATGCAGTGATCAGAATTGCAGTTATAGAAACCATTAATCTTTCTCTTGTATACATCTGAGGTGGTGTATTCCAATGCGTTAAAGACTGTCTTACAGGCATTGCAGTGATTACATTTAAAGAATCCATTTGCTTCAGATAACCATGTCTCCAGTTTCCGATTCTTGAAGAAATAGCTATGGGTTAGCTCGTCCCTAAGAGTTCTTCATTTCCTATAAGTTATAGGAGGTATTGTTTGTAATTCCTGTCTTATCACTGAATCACCCTTGACTATTAACCAATGCTTTCCCAACACATGGTTTACTTTATACGACATGGAATTATAGCATGTAATAAAACAGATCTTAGACTCCTCCTTTCCTACCTTATCATTAGGACGTAATAGTTGGTTTCTAGTCAAATCCCCTACTTTCTTAACCACTGTGTATACAGTTTTTGGTGCATAGTCTCTCTTTAGAAACCTCCCTTTCATATAGGTCAATTGTTTAGTGTATTTCCCTTCCGGACAGCATATCCTCTTCAATACAAGAGTTTCCCCAATTAGGAATACTTTCTTTCAGACTTCTCAAGTGTTGGCTTTCAAAGTGCAAAGTGCTATTACCAACCATATCATTCTGGTGTATAGACATGTGAGTTTTACCCTCACAAATCATCAATATAATATCCAGTAATGTTATTTTGCTCAAACTGATGGATGCTTTGCATTTAAAAATAAATGGATTGTCATTAAGCCTCTCAGTGTATTCATATGCTCTTTCCTGTGTATCATTCCACAGTAAAAACAAATCATCTATATATCGGGTCCAAATTAAAAAATTCGGTACACACTCCTGATTGTTATCCACCCAGGCCACCGGCTTCTCCCACTAGTCCATGACCAAATTGGCAAAGCTGGGGGCAAAGCAGGTATCCATCGCAGTTCCGGCTCTCTCTGTATCATTTTGATTAGCATCCTATTATGTTCTAGATGACAAGCTGGCCTCGTTTTCAGGAAAATATTTGCAAGCATGCATCCTAAATGTATGATCAATACATGTATAAAGTGCAGTCACATCTAATGTTATCATCAAATAGAAATCTGACCAGCCCAAATTATGAATTTTGGCCAAAAAGTCACCACTGTCCTTAAAGTATGCTGGCAGGACCTTCATGAAGGGAAATATAAATGTAGCAATATATATGGAAGTGTTCTCTAAAAAGCTTTCATTGTGAAGGGATGATAGGTCTTCCTGGGGATTTCTCATACTCTTCTGGAATGGTCACATCTTAAAAAATCTGAATCATCATAGTCCAAAATCCCTTCTTTCATCCGCCGTTAGTTGGTTCTGATATATACATACAGAGGTTTTATATTCCTCTATAGTGATCATGTTATAACAATCACTATCTTACAATTGTCGCATACCCTTATGTTCATAAAAACTACATTCCATTATGACATTTCTTCTTTCGTCACTACTTTTAATTACTATGGAGGTGTCTTATTTCAGAGAGTTTAATGCCTTTCTTTGCTCCTCCATGATGTTATCCGTACTTCTACCACCATTCTTTCTTAGTGCAATTAAATCCTTTGCCACCATCTACTGGATCACGTCCAAATTGTCATGTGGGTTGGTAGGTATAACTCGTGATTTAGATTTAAACCACAAGCACCCGTTGTTCTTACATCAATCCCAATGGATTTCAAGACTTCTTCTATTTCCACATTGAGATCCACACATTCACTCTGTGTACATTTTCTAATGCAACAAGCCCCTCCACCTCCCCAATCTGTAAATCACATGTGGTCTCATCTCTAAAAATAATGCTCGGTCTAGATTTCAATACATTATGCATCTTATTCCTGACCTGTACATAGTTATATCCCGAGCTAGGACAGAATAAAAGTCCCAATTCCATATGGGAAACTTCATAGTTGGTAAAAGTTCATTGTGACACATTTAGCATTATATATACATATATATATTCTTCAGAGACATTATAGTTAGTCTCATATTTCTCTTGTATAAAACAGTGAAATTCAGCATCTAAATATAACTTATAACCCCTCAGTTAAGGGTGGGCATAGTTGGCGGAGTACCACTACACGGAATTCTGCCAAATTGAATAAAAACTTGGTGAATTCCACTCCGAAACTCAGGTGCATCCCCATTAATAAAACAGAAACTGAACATACCCTCGATAAAACAACAAGTAACTCTATCTTTACATACAAAAATGCATATAGTCATCTCTCAAAAGTGAAAATGAAAATAGAGCAAGTAGTAAGAGAGGCGATGATTTTGGTGTCCTCCCTAACATAGGGAGAGAACCAAGCAGATGCCTTGCACACAAAGAGCACATCATGCTGAACGATTCGGTGGTGGTTCCATCCTCCTAGGACCACCCCAAGCACAGTTATGGGCAATAATACAATCCCAACCAAAGGCAGTGCAAAGCAATATGGGACGTGATTCTAGAGTGCCGTGAATATTATAGTATGCAATATCAAAACATTCCTCAAGGGGCAGGCTCTGGGGCTCAGCTGATAGCTAATACTATAATATTCAGTGCACTCTAGAATCTTGCCCCATAACCCTTTACTAGGCCTTTGGTTGGCATTGCATTTTTGCCCATAACTTTGCTTGGGGTGATCCTAGGAGGATGGGACCACCATAATCATTGAGCATGATCTTTGTGTTCAAGGCATCTGCTTGGTCCTCCCCCTAAGTTAGGGGGAACCAAAAATCATCACCTGTCTCACTGCCTGATATCTTTCAAAGGTCACTTTTGTGAATTGCTTATATGCTTTTTCGCATGCAAAGGTAAAGCTGTTTTATCAAAGGGTTATGGGTGCAATAGCTTATTCCAGAGTTCATGCATGAATTCCGTGTTATGCATATAATTAAAACAAAAATCTTGTGTTTTCAATGTAATGCAGATTATTAGAACAGAAATTTCACATACCTTTAGTAAAACTTCAAATAACTATCTTTACATGCTAAAATACATATAGTCATCTCACAAAAGTGAAAAACAAAACATAACAAACAGTACATTTAGTTAATCAATAATGAATTCTATCTTTACATGCTAAAATGCATATAGTCATCTCACAAAAGTGAAAATGAAAATATAGCACGCAGTGAGAGACGTGATGATTTTGGGGTCCTCCCTAAACTAGGGAGAGAGCCAAGCAGATTCCTTGAACACAAGAGCACATCATGCGGAACGATTCAGTGGTGGTCCAATCCTCCTCGGACCACCCCAAGCACAGTTATGGGCAAAAATACAACCCCAACCAAAGGCCCAGTAAAGCATTATGGGATGATATTCTAGAGTGCAGTGAATATTATAGTATCCAATATCAAAATATTCCTCAAGGGGCAGGCTCTCGGGCTCAGCTGAGAACTAATACTATGCTACTCACTGCACTCTAGAATCTCGCCCCATGATGCTTTGCTGGGCCTTTGGTTGGCATTGTATTTTTGCCCATAACTGTGCTTCGGGTGGTGCTAGGAGCATTGGACCACCACTGAATAATTCAGCAGTGTTCAAGGAGCCTACTTGCTCTCCCCCTAGGTTAAGGGTGACCCCAAAATCATCACCTCTCTCATTGCCTGGTATTTTTCAGAGTTCACTTTTGTTTATTGCTTATATGGTTTTTTCAGCATGTAAAGTTGTTTTATCACAGGGTTGTGGGTGCAGTAGCTAACTCTGCTACATGGTGGAGTCGGAATTATTGCATGAATTCAGTGTTTACATGTAATGTGTAGTTAATAAATTTCAGCAGCCTCCGCTAGCGGAGTGGAGTTCATTGTTCACGGTTACTCGCAATACACTGGTTATGATTATGAGCTCACATTTTTCATCAATCATAACATGCTTGGTGACATCCCTGTTGACATCACTTCTTTTTTACGAGTGAAATCTGAGCATAACTATAACATTCCTCTAACCTTTGTTTTTTCATATATATATATATATACACACATATATACATTTGTATGCTTATATATGTATGAATGAGTGACACTATTTGCAATTGTGCGGGTGTAATATGTGTAATATGGTGGTGCATTAATGTGTGGGTCTGTGAACATGTATGTAAGTGTGTCTATGGGTGAGTCAGAGGGAACATTAGTTCCACAGACGCCAAACGTTCAGGAGTCCCTCCAGCAGCAGATCTGCTGCTGGAGGGACTCTGAACCTTTGGTGTCCGTGGTGACTGCGTTTTGGGCCATGACTAACAAATTGCGAGCCTGATGTTCCTCCCTGATGGGGCATTCTTCTCTATAAATAAGGTGTCTCAAGGATATAATGTTTTAGAGCCAGTCACCATACGCGGTCCCTACCTTCTCACACTCTTGGGGTTCCGGTCATAAATTCACTGGATCCACTTGGCAGTCCAATTTTACACGCCCTTTCATTCTTCGCTCTGCGATATTGGGACCTAAATTGCTACAGATCCCACGAGAAGTCATACTGGAACATTCACCTGTTAAGGACGAAATCTACTACTAGTATCATCTTCTGTGATTCTATATTTGGGAACACCGGACCTTCATTGACATATTCACATGGGTGACTCCAGGTCGTGTTATAGTGCACGTGCTGTCTAGTTTATGCCACTCACAGAAACACAACAAATCACTCCAAAATCGCCCTGAAGCAGTCCCATACTGGGACGAAACGCGTCGGCTGTACTGTTTTTCTAAAACACAACGGAATAAAGAAATCAAAATTGAGGAACCTTGTTCGTGTTATTGTTTGGATTTGAACTTGCTTTATCACTGGTATTTTGTGGTGCACCTGTGCTTATGTTTAAATTGTAGAGTTCCTGCTGGAACTAGCACTGTGATGGTGGGAGCTATTCAGTGTGCACGTGTATCCCTGATGACAGAAAGGAAATTTATCATTAGAGTAATTGTAGGTTAGGTGCTGACACTAAGAAGGTTCCACTGTTGAAATTCTCTGGTTTTGTACAAGTGAAATGTGAGTCTAACTATAAAGTCCCTGTAACCTTTGTTTTTTTCAGTGAATTTCTACGTTTAATTTTTTTTCAGTGAATTTCTACGTTTAATTTTTTTTATATTTTCTAACTATATCATCCCTGTAACTATTGTTCTTTTCAGAGAATTTCTATGTTTTTTGTACTAGTATTCCAGTTTGCAAAGTGGTGGAGAAAGGGGAAGGGCCTTCGACTAACTCGCAAGAATCCTGCTGCGTCGCCCTTACTGGAAATAACAGGAGGCCTTCTCGGCATCCAAGAGGACTTCATCACCAAACCATTAGTATGCCAGGAGGTGGAGAAATGGGCTGTGGCCTCCTAAGAACTCTCAGAAGTCCCGCTGTGTGGAGTGCCTGTTGCCCCCCAAGGACGCTCAGCAGTCAAGGGGACTTTATCCCCCAACCATTAGTGCCCAAGGAGGTGCATTTGCATAGTGGTGGAGAAAGAGGGCATGGCTTCTGACAACCTCTCAGCAATTCCTCTGTTTGGGACGAAAGGGGTGCTTGTTGGCCCGAGGACCCTCCGTATCCAAGGGGACTTCATCTCTTAACAAGTAGTGAACCAGGTGGCATATTTGGAGAGGGGTGGAGGAAGGGGCCATGGCCTCTAAAGACCTCTAAGCAATCTTGCTCTGTATGACTTACTGGAGCTAACAGAAGGGCTAGTTGACCCCCAAAGATTCTCAGCAGCTAAGGGGACTTCATTCCCCATCATTATGAACACCAGGAGCCCCTTTGCAGAGTGGTAGTAAAAGAGGGTGGGGCCTCCGATGACTTCCCCCAGAGACTTTTTTTAATCACAGAAGAGTGGGCTGTATTGGCCCCCGGCCTTGGCAATCCCTCTGGGCCAAGCATTTTTAAATGGTGGAGCCCATGCGGCCCTGTTCTCCAGTCAATTTCAGCCCCGGGGACCCCACCCCCCAGGGCCTGGCCTTTTATATATTTTTGTTTTATAGATGGGAGGTGGGCCCCATGGCCCCCCATCCCTAGGCCGATTTTATCCCTGTGGATCCCATCCTCCCGGGTCTGAATATTAAAAGATGAGATGGCGTGATGTGCGACCCTCCTCCCTGGGCAAAATTTGACCCTGGGAACACCATCCTCCGGAACTCAACCTCTATTCTGGGTGCCCTGGTCCTACCCAGGACACCCAGTCACTCTTGTTGGGGACCGTGGGCGGAGCCTGAAGGCCTCCACATTTCCTGTTAGCTACCCGTCTCCTGCAAGAGTCGGCATTGCTTTGACAGACAGGGGCTGCTGAAAGGCAGCACTCTGTCTGTCAGAGCAGTGTTTTCATCTGTTTCGCTGCACGCGTATTTACGCGCACGGGAAACAGATGAAAACTTCGCTTTCAAGCAGAGTTATGTGGTTTTTTGCTTAGTGGGGGCTAACAGCGCCCACCAAGCAAAAGCAAATGGCGATATACCGGGGGTGGGCACCCTGGGACATAACAGGAGCCAGCCCTGGGAGGTGGCAGTCCCCAGGTTCAAACATGGCTCAACAAGGGGGGCAGAGCGGCCTCCTTTCAACACTGAAGTTAGCCCCAGGGAGGTGGGGGACCCCTGGGCCGGGAGTCCGCAAAGAACCTCCTAGATTATTGTATTAAAGCCCCGGGGAGGTGTAAGTTCTGCCCTGGGGAGGTGGAGGTGCCAGGAGCTGGGCGGGGGGGCACTCTACATTATTTTACATATGTCCCAGGGACATATGGGACTGTAGGTGGAACAAGGGTTCCGCTAGAATCAGCCTGTAACTGACATCCAAGTACGCGGCTCAACAAGTTTCGGGTTTCCCCTTGCTCACAAGCCTCACAGCATGCAACAACATGGCAACAATATATTTGGAGCACCTGCTTTATTTAAATTGTAGCCGCCCCAAAGGGCGTGTCTCAATGCCTCACTTGGCATAAGCGTATTTATGCTTTCTGGTACAAGCAGTCCTATCTTTATTTTTTACCCAGGTGGGAGGTGCCAATGTTCAATATGTTTGCGATTAAAACCCACAGTGGGATTGATGCATTCTTGTACCTGAAACACGATGGATGTCAGTTGCAAACTGATTCTAGCGAAACCCTCGTTTATAAGAAGTATATCTTCTGAGGTGGCCTCCTCAAATTAGGATACCTTTTTTGTGGATGTATTAGTGGCCTGTTCCCGTCGCAAGGAGGGCCCACTGCACGCTTGTGGATCCAGGTACCGGAGTACTGTGTACCAGAGTGAAGTGGAGCATTTCAAAACGTAGAATGACTTAATCCTACAGAAACAGTTTTTAATTCACATCATCCAAGTGTGGATAGCGGAAAGGTAAAAATTACATTTTCCCACTCCAGTGAGTGCAACAGTAGAGAAAGTGTTGGCTAGCGGTGTGGTAAAAATGACTATTCCCACTCCAGTGAGTGTAACAGTAGGGAAATTGTTGGATAGCGGAGGGGTAACATTTACTATTCCCACTCCAGTCATTTAAAAAAAAGAAAACAAAACCATAAAAAAAATACTTAAACAACAAAATGAATAAATATATAAATATGTTAAAATTTTAAAGACAATATATTTAATATTAAAAAGAAAAAAAACATATTATAATGTTAATTACATATGACAAATACCTACCAAATAAATACCTTAGGATATAAAATAAAAAAATACACTTCAAACAAATAAATATTTTTAACTAGAAAATATAAACAAACAAAACCATCAATTATTCCACAAATTAATTTATTGTATTTCCTACCATATAACACCACACAAATCACAACCCATATCTAAAATAAAAAAAGTACTTCCATAATTAACGTAATTAATTACCAGATATAATAATATTATTAATTCAAATATATATATAATTAACTACTTGCCACACTTTAACCCTATAAAACCCACATCACACAGGAAACATTAAACTAAAAAAAATTATTACTCAAATAAAAAACTACTACCATTAAAACAAGCTAATATAAAGTCAGTAACATGTATTTAATACCAACACTTTAGAAGTAAAAAAAAAACACAAAAAATTATTACATTAAATGGATATCAATTAATTAATTATTATTAATTAACAATTAATTATTATTTAACTAAACACAAATTACTTCCCAACCTTTATCACTATAAACCCCACATCAAACACATAAAAGTAATTACACAATTTCCAAACTTAATTTACAATGAATTAATATTAATTAACAGCTAATTATTAATTAATTTATTAAACATAAATTACTTTCCATCCTGTATCCCTATAAACCCCACAACTCGCACCTAAAACTAATTACATAATTACATTAATTCATTTTGAATACATCACTTAATATATATTAACAACTTATTACTAATTATTCAAAAAGAAAATTACTTTCCACCCTTTGCCCTTATAACCCCCAAAATGCACACCTAAAATCAATTACACAATTACCATAATTAATTGATTAATATTAATTAACAACCAATTATTAATTATTAATAAATTACTTTACACAATTAACCCCTTTGCTGCTTCTGACGGCCAACGGCCATCGCGCGCACTACCTCCGTAGTGCTGCGTACGTCCGTTGGCCATCGCGGGCCCGCCCACTGCGCTAAACCGCCACACAGCGGTGGAATTGCCACAGCGGTTAAGCGGTTAACACTATAAAATATCAATTAAATAAATATTAATGAATGAAAATAATCATTTAATGTAATATAATTAAATTACTTCCCGCCCTCTTCCCTTATAAACCCACAATCCACTACGCAACCAAAAAATGAAAAATTCAATTAAATAAAATTAATAACTTCTAAAAATATAACACTTATACAAAAAATACATCACATAAATTGAAAGAATTATACTATTGCAAATCATATTAATCACTTCTATATTTTTAAAATCGAAATTTATTACCTTAAGTCAATTTTCTTGACCACAATATTCTTGCTGTCGAAATTTCTCACTCACAATGTTTAGGACTCAATATTCTTGTCTGTCGATATTTTCATCTCGATATTCTGTCTGAATGCCATTTTTGGGATATATCCCCTGGGACGTGGCTCCCCCGGAGGTTATTTAAAAGAAAGCGCGGGAGGCCGCACTGGCTTTTAAAAGCAAATATTGCCACAAATTTGTAAATATCGCAATTTCGCTGCAATTTGTTTTTAAAAACATGCTTTTTTTGGTCTGTTGGGACCAACTATATGGTGTCAGGGTATTCCTACCCTGTCCCCTTTTCTTTCTCTTTACTTTTTATTTGTGGGTCTTAACTCAAGCAGAGTCCCAAGATGGATGTGAACTCTTCCTCACTGAAGTGTTGGCGGCCAATCAGTGCTCTGCATTTACCTGCATGTGCTCGTCTAAATTTTAGTAAAATATCCTCAAACTCAGAACTACTGAACAGATTTATACCTAATAAAAAAAGCAAAATCTGTTTAACCAAATCTTCCTTTCTACCAAATTTGGTGTAATTCCATCCAGCAGTTTGGGCTGTAGTCGTGTTGACAGGTCCTATTTGAATTAGCATTGCAAATGCCTTTTTTTTTAACCCTGTTTTTCTCAGCCCCTGCTTCGTGAATTGCCCTGAAATTTTCTATCTGTGACAAGAGTGACCGGCACACTTTTTGGGGGAAATTTAGTGAAGACTCATAAAATGACACCAAAGTTATAGGCAAGTAAAAAAATGCTTTTCCTATGGTAACATGGTCCTAATTATAACTACCTATTGGCGACTGCCAGTATATATATATATAGTTTTTTTGCAAGAGGTTATGTTCCCAGTGTTATTGACAGTGCAATTAGAAAAACCAGAAGCATGTCAAGAAGGGAGGCAGTCACACCCAGACTCAAGCATACAACAGATAACACAATTACCACAGTAATCCAACCTAGAGTCATATTGACGTATAACAGTCAACACCAGGAACTCAGAAAAATCTTCCTACGTAATTGGAATCTAATACAAGGAGATCCGGTTATTGGTACGTCTGTTCCAATTAAGCCAGCATTGACTTTTAGGAAATCTATGTCAATGAGCATTTCCCTAGTGAGCAGTAGCCCAGAAGTGCTTGCTCCAACTACTTGGATGGCACTATTCAAGTACATTGTAAAATTGTAAATTGATATTTGTATAGCGCACTACTCACCCGCAAGGGTCTCAAGGCGCTTGTACGAATACCGCTGTGGAACCCATCCTGGCTTTCCCTGTGAGGCGTCCACTCCTGGGCACCCCCAAGGTGGAGGCCAGGCATCCTTAGGGGTTTAGAAAGTGTCCTAGCTGCAAGGCATGTACATTTGGGTGTAACAAAACACACTACAGTAGCCCTTTTAGACCGGACTCCATTGTGATCAATAAGAAACTGACCTGCAAAACAAAGTTTGCAGTGCATGTGCTGGAGTGTCCTTGTGGGTTGAGGTATATCGGCAGTACCAAACTGCCAGCCCACAAAAGGATACTCCAGGACATCAGGGCAATTAGTGGTAAGGATACAGCTTATCCAGTCACGAGGCATTTTGAAGAAAAACATGAGAGTAATCCTTTACATCTTCAATATTTTGTAATTGATACAATTTTACCGCTTAAACACGGAGGAAACCGGGAGGCGAGGTTGCGCCTCCTAGACACACGTTACATATTAGAGCTTGATACGAAGTTTCCATCAGGGTTAAATGCCAGCGAGGATTTTTACACCTGTCTCTGATCAATATGAATTTCTGATTGAAAAATAGAAAGGGCAATTTGCCTAGTTTTGTGTATAAGATCCAGCTGCTATGTATATATTTAATATACATTTCTTCTGTAATTTAATGAAATGCATTGTATAGCCATATCTCCTCGCATATGAAATTTAGATAATGATTGTTTATACAATCCCTTTTTAGTTTTCACTCAATTTTGTTAGCAATAATTTGCGCTAATTTAAGATTGAATGAGTGATTCTTATGCAGGGTATTTAATGACTGATGTTGGTTTATGATGGCCCGCTTGGGCTTTTTTGCATATTACATCAAGCGGTATAAAGAGTTACAGTACAACAATACATGTGTATATTATATAACATCACATTCAATGAAATATATACCAGATTGGCACACATACTGAACATGATTAGGCATTTCTAGCTATATATAGATCCATTTGATCACTGTGTAAGATTTTAAATGCCATGTGTCATTCTCTGTTTCAATAACAATAACATTGAACATTGATTGTTCTTCTTTTATACAAAAGATATTTTCTATTTTTTTTCTATGGTATATATGGTTCTTAAAAATTCAGTTTTTATTTACCTGATGTTGAAATGTTAGCATTTGTGAGCATATTTATATATTTATTGTCTTATTTTAAATGCGTAAAGTTTTGCACTAAGATTGAATAACTTATGCTGCTATTAGTAACTTTTCAGTTACCATGCATTTGCACTTTGACTTCATGATGTCATTTCCTGCTTGTATCACTTTAAATGTCGTTCTAATGTTAAGCAACGTGTCATGTGATCAAGACCCGAGTGGGGGTCAAAACGCGTAATGGCGGACTTGCAGGGAACAAAATAAACTTCACTTGATTGGCACAAAGAACTTTAGATCCGCTCTTCGTCCTTTTGTCTGCGAGAGGCAGCTGTTAGTGGCAAATTTTACATATATATATATATATATATATATATATATATATATATATATATATATATATATATATATATATATATATATAAAAGCATCGACCTTTCCCTTTTCTCAGAAAGGATGACAGCCACACCACAGGTAGGATGAAACAGCGTCCTTTATTTTCAGTGCACAACTTCAAGCGGCATGATGCATTTCGGCATGGTTTGCCTTCCTCAGATGCCGTCTTGCTTGAAAGAGAATTCACTTGTCCACTTTGGAAGCGCCTTTTAAAATTGGATAACGACGCTCCCACATGATTAGGGGGCGGAGATTCAGAGACGTCCGAACCTCCTCACCTGCAGCAAACCTTAGTAAGTACATGCCCAAGTGGGCGGTGACTGCAGGGACCCCACTGAATCCTGGATCTTGTAGTGGCGCGGACCGCCTCCACCTCCTTGCTTTCGACTGCAAATCACCACAGCGAGCAAAAGAGCCCACTCCTCCAGTGAGCGTGAGCACCCCGTGTAGTCACGGTCTTGCATATTGCTTGCCAGTAGAATCGCTGTGGAGAGAGGCGTTTCGGCGTTTCCCAAGCGCCTTGAGAAGTCCTCACGTTTGCCACACAAACGCCGAAAACTTGCTGGAAGGGGGCTGTATTGAGCTTGTGGCCAGCCCCAAACATGAAAGCAACGACCTTTCCCTTTTCTCAGAAAGGATGACAGCCACCACAGGTAGGAAGAAACAGCGTCCTTTATTTTCAGTGCACAACTTCAAGCGGCATGATGCATTTTGGCATGGTTTGCCTTCCTCAGATGCCGTCTTGCTTGAAAGAGAATTCACTTGTCCACTTTGGAAGCGCCTTTTAAAATTGGATAACGACACTCCCACATGATTAGGGGGCGGAGATTCAGAGACGTCCGAACCTCCTCACCTGCAGCAAACCTTAGTAAGTACATGCCCAAGTGGGCGGTGACTGAAGGGACCCCACTGAATCCTGGATCTTGTAGTGGCGCGGACCGCCTCCACCTCCTTGCTTCCGACCCCAAATCACCACAACGAGCAAAAGAGCCCGCTCCCAAGGTGTTAAATTACAATTGTTGCCACGAAATATTATACTTTTTGACTCATTCAAAATGTCTGTCACAACCAGTACCGACACACTTGGGTGATAGTCCATTTTCCATGTTTATGTTTTGGGAAAGAGTAAAAGGACACTTGTTTGGTTGGAAGTTGTAAACGTGATCAAGCTACATTGCGAAACGCGTTGTTTTCCTGCTGATTAAAATATTACGTGCACAGCAACTTTCGAGTGTCAGAGACGTCTGTTCGATTGAATGGAGGATTGTGGTGAAAAAAAAATATATATATATATATATATATATATATATGAAACAATCTCTGCTTTCTCTCGCCTGGAGCCCAGTCCTGGATACCGTCGGCGCAGAAGAAGAGAGGAGACCCAAATGCAGGTGAGCAGTGTTTTATTCAATTAGGAAAGCGGCACGTTTCGGCCTTCACAGAGGCCTTGGTCACATGACGCATGCAAGGGAGGGGGCAACATTTAAAGTGCAAATGCTAGTCAAAATGTACAACCATTGGTGGAATATGGTCACATGCAAAAATGCTCTTTTTAATAGACACAGACAACATTGTAGCGTTTGCTGCTACTCACATTGCGGGATAATCCCTAGTCTGGTTTATAATTGATATTTCCGCAATGTGCAAAATGTTATTAAAGTGCAAATGCAAAGTGCTATCATCATTGTACATTCCAAAGCTCTAATCTCGGGATAATCCCATTAAAAGATTTGGAAAACAGTGCAAAATTGGCAACGTGCAAAAAGTCAGGAAAGTGCAAATAGTGTCATGTAAATAATTGGGATTTCAATAAACAACATTCAACAACACAATGTTAAAATCAAGTGTGAAATATATATATATACAAACATCAATAGTTAATATATATACACTAAATATACACTATATACACTAGATGAGAACTCAGGTAATCCGTATACTTAGATGCATAAATGCACTAACTGGTCCTTGAGATCGCAGCATCCTGACTCCATACTTTACACGAGCTTACAGTTTGTCTGTGTCCTAAGGAAAATGGAGAAGAGAGGAGACATCCTTTTCCTGGAAAGTCCAAGAATATCGCAGCCTCTCTTCCCATTTACCTCTTTTAAGACATGCATCCATTATTTGGCAGTCACAATTTTAGCATTTGACGTGAAAGTGAATAGTGTGAATCAATTTTCTATTATTTTTTCTAACATTTTATATAGTTTTTTTGTGTTTTTGCCCTTGATTCTTTTTTACTTTTTTCGTTGTGAGTACTACTTAGCGTTTGTTGAACAGTCATGTAGCCTAAGCCTAGGCTACACTAGACAAATGGGCCATATGCACCTCTAGAAATGCACAGAACATCTGATAAGCTGGAAATATCGTATTGCCATGTCTAGTTAAGCACCATGACAGATAAACTTAGTAAATGAATAAGGGGTGGAAGATCCAGAACAGAAAATTATATCATGTTGATAGATCAGAGACAGGTGTAAAAGTCTTCCGTAGAGTTCAACCCCCCCGGGGCTCTGCTATCCATTTCCAGTATATACCTGTTCTCCAGCCTCCTAAGGGCTCCCTCCCTGTCTCCTCCTCTTCTCAGTGGGCCCACACTATCTACAGCATAATAGCGTAGCAGGGTGCTATCATTGTTGTGGTGCTCCTTGAAATGGCGGGCCACCGGATACGCCGGGTCGCTGGTATTGATGGCCCTTATGTGCTGGAGTATCCTCTTGTGCACCTGCAGCTTGGTACTACCCACATATCGCAGGGCACACGGACACTCCAGCACATAAACCACGAATTCACTCTTGCAAGTCAGTTGTTTCTTGATATTGCGTGCACTGGGGGTGAATGGGACTGCATATTCTGTTTTATTAAGCCCATGTTGGCATGCTTTACAGGAAGAGCACTTCCTGAAGCCTTTGCTCTTATCAAGCCAGTTCTTACTTGATAAAACCTCTAGGCTAGATTTGACCAGTGCATCTTGCATCGAATATGCTTTTCTATAGGTGATTGATGGTGTAGCTGGACTTTTGTCACCTATGATAGGGTCACATTTAATTAGACCCCAGTGTTTGGAAATGATCTTGCTAAGCACCCTGTGTTGCCTGTTGTAGGCCCAGATCAGTCTAACTGTCTGATCTTGGGAGGTGGTTGGCACGACAGTGACCTTACGTTGTAAGGTTTCACCTCGTGACAACGCATTGGCCTTAGCAATGGCCTTGTCAATCACCCCAGGATTATACCCCCTTGCCAAGAATCTAGTCCTGCTAGCCTGCTGAGCTAGATGACATTGAGCTTCAGTGCTACTCAACCGTCTGATACGCAACATCTCTCCGTAGGGGATGCTGCGTATGAGATGGGCAGGATGATGGCTACTGGCATGGAGTATTGTATTGCCCGCCGTGGGCTTTCTGTATAACCTGGTTTCAAGTTTATCCTGTCCAACTGATACTGTCATGTCTAGGAAATGTACCTGTTCCCTACTGATTTCAGAAGTGAACTGCAAGTTGTAGTTATTACAGTTAAGAGTCTCAATAAAATGCTCAGCTTCCTGACGGGTGCCCCTCCAAACTAGGAACACATTGTCTATGAAACGATACCAGCGCACAATAGACCGTATGGCAATGTCAGAGTGTTCACCAAAGAGGACCTGTCTCTCCCAATAGCCCATATGAAGGCAGGCATAACTGGGAGAGAAACAGGCCCCCATGGCTACACCCCTGACTTGCTGGTAGTATCTGTTGTTAAACATAAAGAAATTGTGATGTAAACAGAATGAAATCATAGATAACAACATACGATTATGATCTGCCATTATTATCGGTCTCAGTCCCAGGAAAAAATCTGTAGCTCGTAGACCATCTTGATGATTGATACTGGTGTACAAAGACGTAACGTCTAACGTAATAAGCCATAACTCAGGATCCCACTTTATGTCCTCGATTTTGCGCACAAAATCATTAGAATCCTGAACAAAGGATGGTAAGCTTTGTACATATTCTTGCAAGAATGAGTCTACATAGATGGTTGTCTTTTCTAGCAGTCCCCCGCAAGCTGCTATTATTGGCCTTCCCGGGGGGTTGACCGGGTTCTTGTGAACCTTTGGGATTAGGTATAAAACTGGCATGATCGGGTTGTCATTCTTTAAGTACTTGAGCTCATCCATACTTAGTAGTCCAAAAGATCTCCACCCCATCAATAATGAATAAAAGTCTGCCTGGGCTTTCTTGATCAGGGTGACGTCACTGTGTCTATAACAATCTGGATTGTTTAACTGAGAGAGTTATATATTTTTATTTATCTCTATATATCACTATGGGGAACTCCTCAGAGCAAAATGCAACTGTAGTTCTGACTTCTGAGGCAACTTTTCTCCATGAGCAAGACAACCTGCTGATGAGATTCACTGAAAGGGGCTTCCACATTTGGGCTATCCGTAAAAGCAGTCGACAAAGTCAAGACGGTAGAAAGTAACAAAACTTTAAGGGAATCGGAGGCCAACAAGGTGAACAATGAAGACAGTGACATGACTAGAACTATACTGACTTATAATGGCAACTCTAAAAATATCCAAAAGATACTCACAAAAAATTGGGAAGTCTTAACCAAAGACCCCATCATTGGCAGATCCATTACTGAAAGACCTAGACTAACATACAGGAGAGGACGCTTCTTAAGGGACATTCTAGTGCATAGTGACATCACTACCACAACAGGCAAGAACAACATGAACCTGCAGGGTTTCTTTCCATGCGTCCACAGCAAAACCTGCTTCGGCAGCCTCATGAGAAAGGAATACCGTAATACTACCACAAACACAGTCATACACATAAAACAGTTTCTCACCTGCAACTCTTCCTATGTCATCTATGTCTTGGAATAACCATGTAATCTCTGGTATGTGGGCAGTGCCATACACACGGCCAAGAAGCGAGTCTTAGAACAGGAAACATCCTTTACAACGCAACTGTTACTCTGCACTACCATTACGACGCAACTTTTACAACGCAAGTCATTACAATGACTTGCACTGGGGGGCACTCCAGGATAGGGAATAGGTTAATTTACTATCCAACACCTTCCCTATTATCCATGGGGACTGGAGTTGGAATAGTAAATTAAACTATTCACTATCCAGCGCCTCCCAACGCAAGTCGTTGTAACGACTTGCGTTGTAAAAGTTGCGTCGTAATGGCATGCGTTGTAACAGCATGCGCTGTAACGACGTACATCTTCTTAGATCATATGAGGGGTATAAGAAACACGGACCATCACTATCCCATAGCGAGACACTTTGAGCAACATCATTATTCTAACAGCCACAATCTGAAATACTTTGTCATTGAACAAATTCACATCGACATGCTGGAAGGGAATAGAGAACTTCTTGTGAGGAAACGGGAATCCCGACATATCATTGATATCGGCACTAACCCCCCCCCCCCCCCCCCCCCCCCGGCGGACTCAATGTAGACAAGGAAATAGCTGTACATTTGCACACTATGTAATAACATCTGTTGCCATCAGTGTTATGAGTGTCTCTCATCTACATGCCAACATCTTCGTCTCCATTTTTTCTTTCAGTTATTTCTTCTTCTTATCTTTCTCTTCTTCTTGACATTCCATTTTCTCCTCTGTGTACTTTACTTGTTGAATGCCCTAAGCTGTTCACGTTGCTGTCCAACCTTGACTGTCTGCCCTTAGTTAGCCATCTGTGTCTCTAACAGCATTACTCCTTGTTTTGCAGGAAGAAAAGAAGGGTCCCTCTGATCTACTCTGACCTTCTCGGTTGTCCACTGTGCAACAGATAAGAATTTCACTATGCAATTTTAAAACTTTTTTTCTAATTTCCTTTTTGTTTGTAGCACTCATTCTGAGACTCTCTGACTTGATGTTGATGTGTCTTTTACCTACTTGGGGAGTGTAATAACGTTTTGAGAATATGCCATGATTTTACTATGTTTCATTCATTATATGTGTATTGACCTCATGGCACATGCCCTGCTCTATTGCATCAAGGCGCATTGTCGATGAAATTATATCACACTGTCAATATGGTTGGTATGTCTTGCTGGGCCATTGTGAAGATAGTGAGTTGAACTTCATGTTCACATATTGCGTATTCTCATTTGTGCATTATTGCAAAATGTAATTGCTTATTTTATCCACTATTATTGTTGGCTAAGCCTATGAAGCTAGGGTTTCACTTCATTATATTTGTATTTACGTCATGCCACATGCCCTGCTCTATCACATCAAGGCTCTTTGTCGATGTAATTATATCACACTGCCAATATGGCTGATATGTCTTGCTGGGACATTGTGAAGATAGCGAGTTGTATTTCACACATTACGTATTCTCACATGTGCACAATTGCATAATATAATTGGATTTAGGTTGGAATAAATCCTTTGTATTGATCTCCTGTGGTGTATTTCCTGAGAGCATTTAGATTTACTGCCTGCTTTCATATGAATATATAGCTATATATGTAGCTTTATCCCTACCCGCAAAATACTTATATTTTCGTTGTTAAGGAACGCATGGTAAGGCATGTATGGTTCCATCATACAACCACATGGGGCATTGTGAGTGACAGAGTGGGCCACCATAACAGATGGCAGGAGTTCTTCATGTTCTATAGGCCCTGACACTACAGATATAAAACCTTAAATTAAAAGCAGGGATACAGTTCATCCATGACCACAACAAAAACAGTACCTGTCTAATACCTGCCTAATACCCTACAGCCAAACATAAAAAGATGAATGCGGGGAGCCGTCCATCCTTACCAATTAACTCCTTGTCGTCATTCTTCCCAATTCCGTTTCTTGAAGTTGGTCTGTATGGGCTGTTTAAGGTCGAAGCTGACGCTCCCAAAACTCATGGCCTAGGCCTCCCACGGTGGCCCTGCCCTCTGCCTATCAATCACACAGGGGGTCATTATGAAGCCGGAAGGACTGACACTACCGGGCCGGCGGTGGCGATCCTTCCTCCATCACCAAGCATTATACCCACCTCCCAAGTAGGATGGCGGTGGGTCCCGTGGAGGTTGCAAAGTCCGTCTGCCGCTTCACCGCCAAAGGGAATCGTTCCGATTGCCTGGCGGAGGGTGCAGGGCGCCCAAAATGGTGGCAGTGCCTAGCAGGCACTGTCCACCAAATTAGAATGTGGGTGTTTGTTGGCCTTTCCATGGCAGTGATGCCCCCCTGGAAGGGCTGGCAGGGATTGGGTTTGGGGGCCTATTGCGGGTCCCCCTTGACTGTGGGGGGGGGGGGGGGGGTCGCTGCACTGGGGGGTACCTTGTGGTGCCTGCACTTGGTGCAAGGAAATACAGTGCAACCATTTTTAACATTGCCTACGGCGCTACAGCCGGCAGCACCATCCTCAATGTTAAAAGTCCAGGATGCACCTGCCAGTATGGGGGGCACATTCTAATATGTGTGGTGGGACCGCCCCACATCTGGCTGGTGGTCCCAGAACCACAACAATGGCGGGCAGACAGATGTCCGCCCACCATCGTAATGATCCCCACAGTTTGGTGAAATACTACAGCACCTGCACCGTGAATCTCTGCAGAAGCTCAGTCAACCCGACCAGAACAAACAGCTGAGACACCAATGGCCTGATAAAGCAACCATTGACCAGGCACCTCGAGGAGCACCTGAGGACAGTGCCAGACGGATCTGCATAAGGAGTATAATAAAGGTAGCATGAAGAGAACGAATACCTGAAATCATTTCCAATAAAGGATAGAAAAACCTGAAACTGCAGAATGTGGGTTTTTTGAGTTGTCCAAAATCGGAGGCTAGAACCATTAGGCCTGAGCCCATTACAGTAGCCACAAAATAGTGAAAGGTATGCATGGATACAACTGCTGCAGTGACACCCAGTGGCCAGTCACATCTTGGCACAAGTTGCTGTCCTGGCGGGAGAAGAGCTTCATGGGTATAGATAGCAGTGATACCTATTGGTGAGTCACAGTTTGACACTGGCTAACATCCTCGTTAGAGCAGAAGACACTGTTATAAGGGAGTCCCATGTGCTTGAATGCCCGTTGGTTTGTTGACCTGTGTGCATGAGTGACTGGATGTGTTGCTCTGTCTGTGCGTGTGATCTATGTCTGCACTTTGTAAATGTGAAGGCCACTGGATTTACGTAGCAATGGAGAACCAATTTACACTGCAGGATGGACTACATTATGTGGCAAAGGAAAGGCTAGTTAGGTGGCAAGGAAATTAAACTTATGCTGTAGAATATGGAATTAAGTGCAATTAGTATCGCACATTCTTTGTCATTATGATGTAAATATTTCAACACACAAAAGAAGAAAAATGAATCCCCACTACATAGTAAATGTGTAGTTAAGAATAAAAATATAACTGAAAAATATAACGGTTGATCAGGATCATATTCAAAATGGTGTTCTCGAGCAGTGGATAATTTTGGCAAGATTGGGATGTGCAAGAGTACCATTTTGTTAGCAATAGCATTGGCCTCTCTATCCCCCAAAATAAAGTAGTTTATGTAAAACTTCCACACTGTTGTACCCAGCAGAATACGAGCACACATCATATACTAAAATGCATTAAAACTGGCCCCTCTTTTATTTATTGCTTCCTATTCAAGTGTTAAAACTTCTCTTTAGTTTCTGGTTTACTCTATATTCATAGTGGAAGGCCTCAGAACGCACCTTATTTTCCTCCTAACAGATAGAGGTGGTGGAAGAAATGTATAAGTGCAGTATTTTTAAACATAGACGGGCTACTCCCTCTTCCCACCATGTTCAGAAATCACTATAGTGCATACCCCTTGGCACCCTTACATACTCTGCAGTAATGTGCAGAGTATGTAAGCGTGCCAAGGGGTATGCACTGCAGTGGTTTGGTTTTTAAACAGGACTGCAAGAGGGAGCAGTCCCTCTATGTTTAAAAACCACTGCAGATTAAACTTTAATCTGCCATGGTTTTTAAATAGAGAGGGACTTCTCCTTCTTCCAGATTTGTTTTAGAAACAATAACCACTGCAGATGAATTCTGCCGGCCGAGTAAATGTAAATGTAAATGTAAATGTCGTATACCTGTAAAGCGCACAGCTGCCCCATCAAAGGGGCGTCCCGGCGCTGTATACCACTGGGGAACCCATCCTGGCTTTCCCTGTGAGATGGTCCCTCCTGGGCATCTCCAAGGTGAAGACAAGCATCCCCGGCGCTGATGGGGCCGTTAGTAGAGATTAAGCAAGCTATTGCCCAGAGTTGCTGAGTGGGACCCATGGTTGGAGTAGGCACCGAGGCTAGAATTATCGAGTCCGCTGACCATGGCCCAAGACCCTGCTGCGTCGGGAATCGAACCCTGGTCCCGGGCTGACCTCTGCTTCCGGGTCTGCCGCCTCTAACCAGTGAGCCACACCATTCCATTGAGTGGCGGAATTTATCAGTAATTCACGTTACAACAGTAACATGGAGACATGGAGCCATCATCTCTAACAGTTTCATCATAGTTCTCAGTACAGGAGGGGTATGGGGTTTGCAAAAAAGGTATCAGTCTTTGGAATGCCATCACCCTCTCCAAGTTTGGGTAGATTTTTCCTGTCAAAGAGTTTAATACAGCTCCCATAAAATGTTAGATCTGTTGTTGCTTGAGATGCAATGTTTGAATATGCTTTGAACCCTAGCCTGTGCAATTGGAATAGCGATGCCCGAGTGTGTGCTAGGCATTTTGGGCCATATGTATCAAGGCAAATTGACTTCGCAAACGCCAAAATTCGCAAATTTTGCGATTCCTTAAATGCAATCTAAGAAGTCAAAAAAATTCGCAAATTGGCCTTAAAGAATCGCAAATTACCACCAACTTCTAGTTGGTGGTAAGTTGTGAATTCCTTGAAAAATGCATATTTGACGGACATACTTGTCCCTAGGGCATGTATGTGCGCCACATGTGCACCCATGCATATTTCGGGGGTGCAACAGGGTATCCTTTGGACACCCCTGCACCCTTGAAAATATTCTCAATTTACGATTAGCAAATTGCGAATCGCAAATTTCCCATTCATTCATATGGGCCTCCATACATGAATGGAAAGTATTCCTTAATTGCGAATTTGCAATTAGCGAATTCGCTATTAAGGAATATCAAGAAATCGCTATAAAATTGCAATTTTCTTGATACATAGCAATTAGCGATTCGGAAATAGCGATTTCTTAAAAATCGCTATTACAGATTCGCTAATTGGTTCCTTCATACATATGGCCCTTTGTCTGACGCTACTTTTTATCAGCCGTTCGTCCAGATATGGGGAGACATGGTCTTTTTTTGTTTGTAGATGTGCAACTACCACCGCTAGACATTAGGTGAACACCACTATGGTCGTCATGACCCAGAATAGTACAAATTTCATAATATAGTGTTATCCACTTACCATAAAGCACAGATAGCAGTGATGTGCTGGGTGTTTGGGAATGTATAAGTGGGTGTTCCTGAGGTCGAGGGTCGCCCTGTAGACTGTTGTGCACAGAAGCAAGATGGCCATGTCTGAACTGGGGTGGCAGAGTGGGCTAAAGAACGGTGATGGATTAAACCCAGATCTGTTGACTGGGTGTGAGTGTTTGATTGGTTCAGATGCTCCGTCCATCACCACCCCCTTTTGTACCGCTTTGTTCGCCATAAGTTGGCAGGGTATGCTCAGACGTGAGTCCCTTGCCCAGTTTGCCACTGGATTCAAGCAAGCCTCACTGAAGACGGCTTGAATCCGGTCCAGGGAAGGCATGGCTTGGCAGTTCGGGCTGGACTGTTCCCATGAGGCATAGGGTCAAACTGATTTGCATAAAGCCATGTCTGAAATGGTGTGGCAGAGTGGGCTAAAGAATGGTGATGGTATAAACCCAGATCTGTTGACTGAGTGTGAGTGTTTGATTGGTTCAGATGCTCCGTCCATCACCACCCGCCCTTGTACCGCTTTGTTTGCCATAAGTTGGCAGGGTATGCTCAGACATGAGTCCCTTGCTCACTTTGCCACTGGTTTTAAGCAAGCCTGGCTGAGGACGGCTGTAATGCCAGAAACCGGTCCTAGGAAGCTTGAATCCGGTCCAGGGAAGGCATGGCTGGGCAGTTCGGGCTGGACTGTTCCCATGAGGCATAGGGTCAGACTGATTTGCATATGGCCATGTCTGAACTGGGTTGGCAGAGTGGGCTAAAGAACGGTGATGGATTAAACCCAGATCTGTTGACTGGGTGTGAGTGTTTGATTGGTTCAGATGCTCCGTCCATCACCGCCCCTTCTGTACCACTTTGTTCGCCATAAGTTGGCAGGGTATGCTCAGACGTGAGTCCCTTGCTCACTTTCCACTGGATTCAAGCAAGCCTGGCTGAAGACGGCTGTAATGCCAGAAACCGGTCCTAGGAAGCGTGAATCTGGTCCAGTGAAGGCATGGCTTGGCAGTTCGGTCTGGACTGTTCCCATGAGGCATAGGGTCAGACTGATTTGCAATTGGCCATGTCTGAACTGGGGTGGCAGAGTGGGCTAAAACGGTGATGGATTAAACCCAGATCTGTTGACTGGGTGTGAGTGTTTGATGCTCCGTCCATCACCACCCCCTTTTGTACCGCTTTGTTTGCCATACGTTGGCAGGGTACGCTCAGACGTGAGTCCCTTGCTCACTTTGTCACTGGATTCAAGCAAGCCTGGCTGAAGATGTCTGTAATGCCAGAAACCGGTCCTAGGAAGCTTGAATCTGGTCCTGGGAAGGCATGGCTTGGCAGTTCGAGGTGGACTGTTCCCATGAGGCTTAGGGTCAGACTGATTTGCATATGGCCATGTCTGAACTGGGGTGGCAGAGTGGGCTAAAGAACGGTGATGGATTAAACCCAGATCTGTTGACTGGGTGTAAGTGTTTGATTGGTTCAGATGCTCTGTCCATCACCACCCCCTTTTGTACGGATGTATGACGTTACAACGCATACTTTTACAACGCCTACCTTTACAATGCATTTTTTACACCGCAACATCCATTACAACGCATACCATTACAACGCATGCCATTACAACAAATTCTTTGAAACTACCTTTACAACGCATTCCACTACAACGCATACTACATTTACAACGCATACCATTACAACACATAACATTACATTGCATGTAAGGTAAGTATTGGATAGTGTAGGGGTAAAAATTACTATTCTAACTCCAGGGGGTGCAACAGTAGGGTAAGTGTTGGATAGTGTAGGGGTTAAAAATACTATTCTAACTCCAGGGGGTGCAACAGTAGGGTAAATGTTGGATAGTTTAAGGGTACTATGTGTTGTAATGCTATGCGTTGTAATGGTATGCGTTGTAATGTATGCATTGTAATGGCATGCGTTGTAGTGGTGTGCGTTGTAGTGTCATGTGTTGTAATGGTTGCGTTGTAAATGCATGCGTTGTAATGGATGTTGCGTTGTAAAAGTTTTGTTGTAATGGTAGTGCGTTGTAAAAGTTGCGTTGTAAAGGTTGTTTCCCCTTTTGTACCACAGAAGCAAGATGAGCACCTAAAGGGTTAGCCCTTTTGAACTTGCTCTGGCAGGATGTAGCAATTTAGTGGCCTGCGGCCGAGGATAGACGCAAGGGTGCAGTCCCATTTGAGAATGAGTACATGCAGGGTATATACTCCTTTGCCTCACGTGGGGGTACTGGTTTGATGGCACCTTCTCTAAGAAGTGCTTGTACTTCCTCTTGTTACAGGCGTAGGTGTATTAGATTCATTGCGCCCTGTTGAGGTAGTATGTCTGGTGGTGTAGAATCCAAGCTAGATCCCTGCGATCTGCAAAGTGGACCCACTAGCCTCAGGTTATTTCACCCTACTGTAAAAGGAATAACCCTAAATTCTGCCTCCTAGACATGTGCTGAATGATCATTTACAGTGTTGATTATTGATAAAGGCTATAGGTCTGTTTACTTCACTGGAATAAGTTATGTCGAAAGCCATAGGTCTGATCGGTGTAACATGAAAAGCTGCAAGATAGGCAGTAGCACATGTTAAAGCCACCTGGCCTTTAAAAGTGGACTGCTATTACCCCATGTTAAAAGTCGTTAGAACCTTGCATTTGCAATGTGATACTCCTAGCAAGCTTGCTGGCGGGCCTGAATAGTTTAGTTATCTGTCTCCTTTAATTAAATAAATGTATAAAAGATACATATATAAGTATTCACAGAAAATACTAATGTTAAAGGGATGTTTTGGTTAGGTGACAATGTCAGTCATAAGGTAGCATTTTAAACCCAAGATGTCATTTGAGGTGTCATGACATCATTTTTAACATCATTGAACATGTCATGAGTGTCAAATCATGAAAATGTGGGTTTATAAGCAGTTCATGGCAGGAGCACAACTTATAGTAAGTTCACTGTCGAATTTCATAGGTTTTCGGGTTTATAACATCTCGCTATGCAAAATATATTTTATTGCAAGAATATGCCCACCACGTTTAGGCAGCTGCATGTTTTCTTTGTTTCACTTCTATTATTTAATTTCTCTTATATATGCTTGCTGGGTTACTTTGTCGATAGGGTGAATGCAAGAATGAGAACGCCTTTGAATAAATGGATGTGTGAAGAAAGGATGACTGACAGAGTTCATCTTTGAAGACCTAGTTAGTGCCTAAACTAACCAGTGATTGAAGGTCAACTTTCACTTATAAGACAGATTTATTGGCATTGCCAATGCTTTAAGACATATTGCAAATGCAGGGGTGGTTTCTCCTGGGGATGTGTCGCTCTGAAATTCCTACATGTTTACCTAAAAAAATATAAAATAGATTGATGTATTTAGAGATACAATTGTATCTCTAAACAAACCAATGTATTTAGGTCTGGGCTGTCTGTCCCAGGCTGCTTGCGCCACCTCACTCTGAAGCAGAAGATGGAATACTTGCAGTATAACAACTTTCTGCAAAGTGACATACAACACAGAGCTTACCTTTCTTAAGCCCTTCATTGGAGTCTCTGGTGGTACCACTGTAGGCCGGTGACGCTGGTAGCATCACAGTTTTGGGCTTTGGAGTCTGCATAACTATTTGAGACGAGACGTCTGCCATTCACAGGCATGATCCACCCTTTTGCATTCATCACACAGTAGGACTGGATGCAAATGTGTGATTTGGCGCCTCGTCCTTGGTAATGGTAAGTGTTAGAATACTAATCTTCTGTTATGTATATTGTTCTGAGACCCCTCGTACCCTAACCTCACCCACTGTGACACCCCAGGCCCTGGCAGCAGGTTGCTGACCCATTTAAAAGTGGAGCACCTGTATTTATTCCTTTCCCCGGAAAATTGATTCAAAAGACGAGCAGGGTTTTGTTCTCTTGAGAAGCTGATCCAAATATCCGAGTCAAGTGCAATGGCAGAAATATGCGCTTTGAACTTTCCCAATCTTCATGCCTTTAACATTAATGGTGAAAACATGGAATGATTTACGGATAACGAATGTCTTCAAATGTAGTGTAATACATGTCAGTGATTTAGTTCCTCTTTTATTTGACATGTTTTGCTTAATCTTGCATTCCCAAGGGGTGTTAGCTACTTCATCATGTTGTGTGTTCACTATTTTTTTGTGTATCTTATTACTCCTGCACAGTGCATACCTTGAGCCATGCCAGGTGTTTATGAGGGGCTTTGATTGAGAGCGCTGATTCTGTCGGCAAAGCAAAGTGCCTGTCAGTGGGTCGGCCTCTCTGAGAGCACACAGAACAATAGCCATGTATTCCAGTTACAATTGAAATTCTGTGTAAATTTGTGTGAAGGGGGTATACAGATGTGAGCAAATAAAGTGCTTAAATGTGAATGACTGCAGTGTATGTTTGGGGTGGTGAAGCAAGGAAGATGTTGAGCAGTGCATTAGGTGGAGTGTGAAAAGAGGGTGCTGAAGAGGAAATATATGAGGTTGAAGCTGTATAGATGGACAAGATGTGCAGAGAAAAAGGGCATACATATCTAACTTAAAGAGTGTATAACTGAAGACCAATACTCTTTCCACTGGCCTCTAAAATATTTAATTCACAGTCTCACAGTTTCAGAATTTAAACATTTCCAATGTTAATTATTTATCATAAACGATTTTTGTTACTCATTTATCTGAAACAGCTATCAACGATTGAAAAAGCCCATTGAACTGTCAGGTTTTAGGTGCATGTCAGCTGTTGTGTTATATATCTAATGCAATAACATCATAGAGAGAAACCAAAATACCGGTTTGGGGGCACACTGTGGGATTTACAGAAATGCATTTAACATGCTCTCTTTTAGAGAGCACTCACTTTTTTCATCCCACTTAAAGACCTGTCTGCACATATCTCTATATGATTGAATGCAGCCAGCAGCTGTGGGTGCTTCCTGAAGCCTGGCTTGAGCATTTTCTTCCACAGTTGTCGCAGCATGCAGTGCAAGACACTGGGGAAGCACACACTTTAAAGGGCCTGAAGTTGACGCGCTTTACAATTTGCATATTACAGTAACTGTTGAACATACTAATGCAGTTAGAAATGGGGCAGTATTTAATGTGTTTAATATTTCAAGACTATTCGTTCCCACTGCTTTTTAAACCTTGCTTGTTCACTAAATTAATTTGTTTTTCAAAAGCACCATTTGTTATTCTTTTTTTAAAATGTTCTCGGGTAGAGAACCACCATGTTTGCCCATTAAGTTTGTTCACTTAGCTCACTACGTAAAAGTTTTACCCAACTTTTACACCGCACCATTATCAAATGTCAGCAGCTGTCACTGTCAAAATGATGTTAAAAAGATGTGCCATCATGTATGTCATGCTACGCACATAATATTTTGTTTATTCTTCCCTTCCTCTCCGATAACTACTTGGGTTCCTTCCTTTTTAACTTCTTTTCATCCTCCTTTATTTCCTTTCTCCTACTGTCATTCATTCCTTCTTTCTCTTCTTTGAGCCGCACTCCCTCAATATCTTGCTTTCCCAATCCCTTCTTAGCTTGCTTCCTTCCTGCTATTCTGCCTTCATTATTTTTTGTCTTTATTCCTGTTTCTTTCCTTCATCCCTTCTCCTCTCCATTCTTTCTTTATTTTCATCTCTTCTCTGTGTCTCCTCTTTCCCACTTCTCTGTCTTCCTCGCTCCTTCTTGACTTTTCCATGCCCTCCCTAACTTTCTGTTTTCAACCATTACTTCATTTATTCGCACATGTCGATAAAATAAACAATGCCTTTATCAGCAATAGACAAGGAAAATACTGTCAGTAGTTGGATTCAGTAACAATCTATTTACACAGTTTACGGGAAAAAAGCAACTGCTAAATGGCATTGGTACTTTTCCACTGCAGAGGGGAGAGAAGGGATTTGTGAAAAGAAAATTTCCAGCCTCTGCTTGCCTTATTTCATTGCTACTTGTTTGCATTTTTCTTCCATGTTGGGTACTTTCAGAGATGCATAGGCTTGGGATAGAGCCAGAATATGTGTGGGCAGCTTCAACTTCATTTCAAGCTGAGGTGAACTAGAAGGAGTATGAACCTGCATAAGCTAATAACGACAACTTATTTTTAAATAGCAATTATTAGCAGTGTCATCTCTGGAGGAAGAATAAGCCGATCTCTCAACCCCAGTTCTCCTAGCCGTGCATGCCCTCTCCATAAAAAAAGAAAGGCCCAGGGGGATGGGGTCCCGGGGCCCAAATTGGCAATGAAATCAGGGGGTTAACGAGTCTCCTCCTCTTTAAGAAAAAAGGCACTAGTGAATGTTGTCCCCAGGGCCCAATAGAGGCACAGGGAGGAGGGGGGGGGGGGCAGCATGCCCCCACCCCTTTATTATGAATTCGACCTCGGGGAATTGGGTCCCAAAGGATCAGTAGAGGCATGGGGTGTGGGCAAATACCATTTGCCCTTTTATTATGAATTCATCCCCGGAGGATGGAGCCACTAGAGCCCAAAGTGGCTTGGAGAGGGAGGGCCATAACCTACACGCCCCTAAAAAAAAAGGGCCCTGGGAATGGGATCTCCTTGCCTGTAATGGAACAGAAACAGAAAGAGGGCCTGCTGCCTTGTCCCCTTAATATAAAACATACTGTCCCAGGGGATGGGGTCCTTGAGGCCTGCACATGCTCCCTTGTCCTTTTTGTGCAAATCAGCCCTGGGGATGGAGTTTGTCTGAGTGTTGCCAGGCCCTGCGGCCAACCCCACACCACGTGCAGTTGAAGGCTGGGCACAGCAGAGGTGGCTGCCTACTGGGGGTTGAACGCAAAGCCTGGCCACAGGCCATGCACTGAGGCTAACTCCTACTGCACACCGTCCTAACTTGTTCCCTTAGTTTACTATAACTCATGCATTCGCCCTGCACAGCTAAGTTCTCCACATACTACATCCCTTATAACATATTTTGTAACATCACTGCCACATTTGAAATTACATATTTGATAACATTGGCAGGGGCATGAGTTATACTTACCTTAGGGCAGAATTTATGGTTACTAGAAATAACTGGTAAATTTCAGTGGTTTTTTTGTTTAAAACGCTATGTTGTCATTGAAATTGTCACCTAACTATAACGTCACTTTAACCTTTGTTTATTTTTGTGTATATATATATTCCTCCATAACGACCAAGACTTACCAGCGTCTCCTGTGCTGTTATTGTGGGGATAGTGCTGCTGGACCATTGGAAGGTAGCGGTCATTGTGGAAGGAAATATATATGTGATTTACATTTTTATTTGTATTTTTTTCATACCGCAACACCCAACATAGGGCGCCTACGCATTTCGGCTAACATCTTCAACAATATACAAACACACTCACGAAAAGAGTCACGCACACTCAAATGAGGTTTGTAGATTTTAATGGTAAGAGGTCGGCAGCCCCTCCTATGCATTTCGGCTTTGACACACAGGTGCGGAAGCAAGACTATCAAAACCGGGGCTAGGGAACTCTTACCATTAAAATCTACAAACCTACTTTTGAGTTCGCGTGACTCTGTGTCTTTGGATTTATGGACCAGGGGCCACGCCTGTGACCACGCATAAATCCGGCAGCGGCAACAATGCATTTCCACCAACTATGCAAAATCATATTTACTCACACGCATATATATATATATATATATATATATATATATATATATATATATATATATATATATATATATATATATATATATATATATATATATATATATTTATATATATATATATATTTATATATATATATATATTTATATATATATACATGCAGTTATATATATACATATATATATATATATATATATATATATAACACTGCATGTATATATATATATATATATATATATATATTTATATATATATATACATGCAGTTATATATACATATATATATATATATATATATATATATATATATATATATATATATATATATATATACATATATATATATATATATATATACATACATACACACAGTATTTCTGGGGTCTGTGTTCTGAATTTAGCTTTGCTGTTAACTAAGGTTGAAGGGAGAATACACTCCCAACAGGACCTATCTAGCAGTGGCTGCAACATAATGGCCTAAGATGAAATTGAAAAACCTATGGTCAGATGTACTAAGATTGGGTATACCAATTTCATAGTTAGGAAATCGCTATTCCTAATGTTTGAAACTTTTATTTTTTAATAACTGATTGCTAGTTGCTCTCAAATGAACCTACCTAATGAATATTCATGAGGTAGTTCGCATGAGGTAACCCATTAGAAATTATAGCTATCACAGTGATGTTTGCTTGCTTGGGTCAGCAGACCACCACATCTTTGATTCCTTTCAATAATGCAATCTTTTTTTTATTTTAAATGCTGCATTTTTTCCTTCAAAGGACAATGGGATACGTTTAAAAAATGAAACATTTAACTTTCATTTTTTAAAAGTAGCCATTAGTCTGTAGGACCAATGGCTACTACAATTATTTTTTAACATCCTCAAAGGGGGCATTCCCTTTCCATTTCTGAATGGCTTGGAGAGGGAGGGCCATAACCTACACGCCCCTAAAAAAAAAGGGCCCTGGGAATGGGATCTCCTTGCCTGTAATGGAACAGAAAGAGGGCCTGCTGCCTTGTCCCCTTAATATAAAACATACTGTCCCAGGGGATGGGGTCCTTGAGGCCTGCACATGCTCCCTTGTCCTTTTTGTGCAAATCAGCCCTGGGGATGGAGTTTGTCTGAGTGTTGCCAGGCCCTGCGGCCAACCCCACACCACGTGCAGTTGAAGGCTGGGCACAGCAGAGGTGGCTGCCTACTGGGGGTTGAACGCAAAGCCTGGCCACAGGCCAGGCACTGAGGCTAACTCCTACTGCACACCGTCCTAACTTGTTCCCTTAGTTTACTATAACTCATGCATTCGCCCTGCACAGCTAAGTTCTCCACATACTACATCCCTTATAACATATTTTGTAACATCACTGCCACATTTGAAATTACATATTTGATAACATTGGCAGGGGCATGAGTTATACTTACCTTAGGGCAGAATTTATGGTTACTAGAAATAACTGGTAAATTTCAGTGTTTTTTTTGTTTAAAACGCTATGTTGTCATTGAAATTGTCACCTAACTATAACGTCACTTTAACCTTTGTTTATTTTTGTGTATATATATATTCCTCCATAACGACCAAGACTTACCAGCGTCTCCTGTGCTGTTATTGTGGGGATAGTGCTGCTGGACCATTGGAAGGTAGCGGTCATTGTGGAAGGAAATATATATGTGATTTACATTTTTATTTGTATTTTTTTCATACCGCAACACCCAACATAGGGCGCCTACGCATTTCGGCTAACATCTTCAACAATATACAAACACACTCACGAAAAGAGTCACGCACACTCAAATGAGGTTTGTAGATTTTAATGGTAAGAGGTCGGCAGCCCCTCCTATGCATTTCGGCTTTGACACACAGGTGCGGAAGCAAGACTATCAAAACCGGGGCTAGGGAACTCTTACCATTAAAATCTACAAACCTACTTTTGAGTTCGCGTGACTCTGTGTCTTTGGATTTATGGACCAGGGGCCACGCCTGTGACCACGCATAAATCCGGCAGCGGCAACAATGCATTTCCACCAACTATGCAAAATCATATTTACTCACACGCATATATATATATATATATATATATATATATATATATATATATATATATATATATATATATATATATATATATATATATATATATTTATATATATATATATATTTATATATATATATATATTTATATATATATACATGCAGTTATATATATACATATATATATATATATATATATATATATAACACTGCATGTATATATATATATATATATATATATATATTTATATATATATATACATGCAGTTATATATACATATATATATATATATATATATATATATATATATATATATATATATATATATATATATATACATATATATATATATATATATATACATACATACACACAGTATTTCTGGGGTCTGTGTTCTGAATTTAGCTTTGCTGTTAACTAAGGTTGAAGGGAGAATACACTCCCAACAGGACCTATCTAGCAGTGGCTGCAACATAATGGCCTAAGATGAAATTGAAAAACCTATGGTCAGATGTACTAAGATTGGGTATACCAATTTCATAGTTAGGAAATCGCTATTCCTAATGTTTGAAACTTTTATTTTTTAATAACTGATTGCTAGTTGCTCTCAAATGAACCTACCTAATGAATATTCATGAGGTAGTTCGCATGAGGTAACCCATTAGAAATTATAGCTATCACAGTGATGTTTGCTTGCTTGGGTCAGCAGACCACCACATCTTTGATTCCTTTCAATAATGCAATCTTTTTTTTATTTTAAATGCTGCATTTTTTCCTTCAAAGGACAATGGGATACGTTTAAAAAATGAAACATTTAACTTTCATTTTTTAAAAGTAGCCATTAGTCTGTAGGACCAATGGCTACTACAATTATTTTTTAACATCCTCAAAGGGGGCATTCCCTTTCCATTTCTGAATGGGTTCCACCAATTTTGAATTTGCGGTAAAATAAAGTTTTACGACCGGATTTCAGTTGCAAAACATTAATACATACCATCGCGAATCAGTATTTGGAGGGAACACCCTCCCCGGGTCCCTTACAAATACTGGATCGCAAACCCAAACTGAGAATCTGTAGACTTGCAGTCTGGTGTTTATGCATATAAGAAAGCATGTTTGTGTTTTGCCGATTTGTGACCTAAAAAATGCTTTATACATCTGCCCATTGTCTCCTACCTGAGTGACTTGTTACTCTTGTGGGAGGAATCTGCCCACCAATTACAATCTTTTAAAAAAATTATTTGGTAGTTTCAAAGATACAAATAAATGTGACACATCGTACAATGTCACGATGAAGAGAAGATCGCATGCAGAAACAACAGTTTGCCAATGTCATAAGACCATATTCAATGGGGAAAAAAATCAAAACAACAACTCGCCCCTTCCCTCGGAGATTTCTTGAAAATTAAATTTCAACGGAATCTTCCTTGGATACGGATGAGGACATAATTTGAATATTTGAATATCAGAGGCACGCATTGTTTTGGACATCATCATATGCATACCCCCTGCCCTCTGCAGACCCTTAATGTGGGTTGTGAAAGGACGCCATGTAGCATTGTATTTGGCCACTCAGTCTCGAAGAATAGTGGTCAATTTCTCCATAGCATTAATGGACCAAATTTAACCCCACCACTGGTTTAGTGAAGGAGGCGGTGACTGCCTCCACATCAGTGCACCTGCGGGGTTGTGGTGGAAAAGATCTTATAAGTCCCCGGGTCTCCCAACAGAATTGTGAGTGGTGCCAATGGAAGGTAGATGCTAGTGATCATTTGTAATCTGCTTTGAATCACAACCCAGAACTCCTGAATCACCGGGCAAGACCACTAGGTGTGTAAAAAAATGCCTCTCTCTCCAAACTCCTTCCAACACAGGTCCAAACCCCCAAATATCTTTGCCAATTGAACTGGTGTAAGACACCAACGAGTCAGTAATTTATATGCATTTTCTTTGTAGCGCATGCATATCGAAGATTTGGCAGCGCATTGCCAGATAGACCCCCAAGCTATGTTCTCTATGGGCTGCGCATTTGTGCCCCGCGCAACCTTTCTACTTCGAGCTCCTAGACTCTCTGATGAAGCACGCTCATCGTTCCCAGACTTTATGGATATAGAAGGGAGGTTTTAAAGCTCTAATTTACTCTTTTCATGGCAGGCGCACCAGGAGCCCCAGCAAATGCTTCAAAAACTAAAGGGGCTGTTTCTTTCATTTAAGCTTGGAGCATTTTTTGAGGCAAGCAGCGGGCAGTATGTTTCTCAGTTCCGTTAAAAACCTCACTTTTAATAAATCCTTCAGCACCCAATCTGATGTACTATGGTCTGGTCAGTAGAATTATGGTGCAAGGGAGCACCAAATTATGCCGCATGGTTGACTAAATTATGCAGCAAGAAAAGGCAAATGACGCAGCAAAATGTAGTAAAAAATTGTATTGTATTACTTCATTGTTTTGCCATTTTAACATATGAAAAAACTGTCCATGTAAACATTCACCTCATTATTACCAGTTTAACAACCACATGTAGAAATAAGCAACTGAAAGATGGCCAGTTAACATTTGCTGAAGGCTTTCTACTGCGCGCAAATTCATGTGGTCACATTTTTAGTAACCTTTGATCCGTTTGACCTAGAAACAATTGTTTTTGTCTGTCTATAGATTATGCAGCAGACAATGGATTATGCGGCAAGTATGGCAAATCATGAGAAATCTAATTTATGAGAAAAAAGCCAGTGCCACAGAGTCAAATAATTCTACTGGTCCTGACTACGGTAAAACAATTCCTCATTTTAATTTTCGAATTTTGAAAGCACCTTATCATATTCTTACATCTGTCCTGCATGATTGACATGCCACATATTTTCAAGGCTCGACTTGTGTATGAGGCAAGAAAGGCAAATTATCCAGTGTAATGTGGTATATTTTGTGATAGTATTGCTAAATTATTTTTGTATTTTCACACCTGCTAACACTGTCTGGGCAAATGTTGCACCTCATTAGTACCAATTTAACACCCAAATACAACAATTAGCAACAGAAAGGTGACCAGTTAACCTTTGCGAAGAGTCTTCCACTTTGCAGCAATAAATGTAGTCATAGTACATTTTGATCCATTCACGTTAGAAGCAATTGTTTGTGTGAGTTTAAAATGTGCAGATTATACAGTAGATAGTGGATTATGAGGTTCATGTGCCCAATCCATAGTTAGGTGAAAGAGGCCACTGCCTTGCATAATTCCACTGGCCCTGACATTAGTACAAGGGTGTGAGGGTTCTGTCAAGCATACGTTTTATACTGGAAGGGGATCCTTCTAGCACCAAAAATATCATTTACAACTAGTCCCACTATCTGTGTGCAGCACAGTGTAACACTCATACAAAGTTTGAAAAATATGTAGACTTTAAACATTTGCTCCACTGTTATGCCTGCCTCAAGGAGACATAATTCTTTGTCTCTCACCCTCTCTCTTTTGCCCACCATGCCAACTTGGTTTGGACCCAGCCATATGCAAATTAGTCTTGACTCTGCACCGATAGGGACAGTCCAGGTAAACTGCCAAGCCAAGTTCTCCCTGAACCAGAACACAAGTAGGCAAAGACTACTTGATTTTGCTAAGAATTTTGTGAAGCGTCTCCCTGGGTTTAGCTCTGTGTGGTCTCTTCCTGAAAACAGAGAAAACATTTAATTCTTCCATCAAAGCCATCAGAGTGGTGCCAAGGTTCATCAGGAAGCAAAGTATGTTATTGGCAAATTAGGCAAACTCATGTTCCACAACATCGACGAGCATGCCAGAAATGTGTGGGTTGGATTGAACTCTAGCCACAAACAGTTCCATCATAAGTGCAAATATAGAAGGGGAAAGGGGGCTTCGCAGCCTCTGAAAATGAGCTAAGATGAAGGTTTTCATTTTGGGCCCAAAATGGATCTTTTCAAGAACTTAAGTGATCAAACTCCAGTTGACCTCGTTGAACACTTTCTCTGCGTCAAGAGAGAGAAGGGCCATAGGTTGATGTCATTGTTCAGTGACTTCGATGAGGGCTACCGCTAAGCTGATATTGTCGTTAGCCTGTCAGTTGTGGATGAAGCCTGTTTGCATTGGCCTGATTAGGGTGGGCCATATGTGTTGAAGGCGGGCAATCAAAATGGAGTCAAATAGCTTCACAGAACAGTTGAGAAGGGTTATAGACCAATGGGAAGGGCAGAGTGAGGCGGGCTTGAGGAGGAGAGTGATGTCACTTTCAAGTTATATTAAAAACAATGGATTTTTCAAGCAGGCAAAACCTAAAGAAGCTCACAGAATTTTATAATGCAGTTGGACAACAACATTTTAAACTTTTGATTTCTACCTATTTATTAAAAAGCTACGTTGATTTTTGCACTTAAAACAATAAGTTCTTTTCACTGGCCTTTCCTTAACTGTATTGAAGTCCTTGTGTATTGGAAGTGGTGCACATATAAAGCACTTCAATACCTTGGGGTAGAGTTTGCGCTATATAAAACTGCAAAAACAACCATAAAAAAGGAAAAGGTATTATACAGTAAATTCTCCAATCCCAGTAAAAGCTATGGAACTAGAGTTTGGACTGTCTAGTGCATATACTGCAGTTCTTTCAGCACTAATTAACTGGGATTTTCAGTTAATTCATGCTCCAGAGCGTTTTCTGTGAGAGCCGCTATATCTACAGCGCCTGCCACAAGAACCACTCCTATGAATTACACTTTTTTTAACTGTCCTATGTAACTTTGCCCAGATGGTCTCCAGGCCAATTAAAATCTAACCTATAAATGCGAGTAACAAATATGACTTAAATTACTGCTTATGATCACCTAAATAACCTGCACGGATTAAAAAATTGCAACCATAGTTTGAACTGTCTTTTAAAGGTTGGGCAAATGTTCCTACTATTAAGAGCACATGCACTCTAGTTAAGAACTGTATCAGGAGCTTGAGAAAAGCTAAAATATATAGAATGCATTTTCTGTTTTTGTAGTAATGGAGATGCATATCTTAATCATGTTATCCTTGTTTGTACAGCTGTAACAGCCCAAACAATATTTTTTCACCATATTTACATAACGCACAGTCTTTTGTAGTGTTTATGTAAACCGTGTTTTAAGTTTTAATATTTTTTACATTTCTTGAAGTGTTTTACCCTTGTATTTATACTGTTGTGAAATTGATGCTTTTATACTGTAAATCATTGTATCTTTGCCCCACTTTTTCTATGTATGTGATTTAGATATCTTTTTTTTCTCAGTCGAGGTCTAAAAATAATAACGTTTTGATTGAGGGAGGATGCCCTTCACCCATCTATGACTTAAAAGCAAAACGGAGGTTCTTCTAGCCCCTGGGTTTTGGCCTAAAGAACTGAGGGATCCTACTAGGCTTGTCCAGTCAGTCAGAAACCTTGGTGTTCTATTGATTCACCATTATTATTTGATTTGCAGTTTGCCAGGGTCACTAATTCAGCTTCTTTCCATTTTCAGAGTGTTTCCAAAAGATTATAGTACTGCACTGCCACCACAAGCAGTTCTAAAGCACACAGTAAGAGCTATGTTAGATGTAAGAAAATGTGACCATTTGTCAGAACACAACAGAATGATAGGTTAGTTGCCAATTAAATAATTGAGTCATGTCAATTTAAAGTCTTGGACATGATTTGGAAGTCTATCCAAGGACTGGCCCGTAACTATTTGAAAGGTTGCTTCCAATTTAAGGAGAGCTCACAGCAGCTACACTCTTCTAGCAATGCAAAGTTGAAAGTGTACTAGCTTCTGGGGTAAGCGTAGAGGCCCTGCTAGTCAGCCTATGGTTACTACTGATCATAGTTCTTTTAACGCTACATTTAAAGAATGGTTGTGATGTTTTGTGAGTTGATTACCATCTAGCATAATAGTCTGAATTGGAGTGTTATTTTATTATAGGACTGCTGTTATTGTCAACATTGTTTGATATTGTACTGTTTAACTTATTTTATGGGCACTCTGAAGCTCCAATTAGAGGGCAATGTGTGTGTGTTATAAATAAGTGTAGAAGGAAACAGAAGTAGAAATTACATTTTAACCTGGCTCACTTTTAAGAATAAAGTACTCATTCAATTAGTTAATTAATTGGTAAATTCCTTTAGATTGGATAGGCTGATTGGCTTGTGGACTCTCAAATGCCATTGAGCATCATCGGCGCATTGATGGAGGGAGTTTTTGTCCAATAGTAAGGCATCAAAATGTTCCATATGTTACTTGATTAGATACAGTGCCTGAATTCATCCTTAAGCAATGCCATACTTTTTTTAAAACAATGTGTGTGAAGTTTCCAGGACAGTGAGTCAGTTCATACTACATCCCATCTACAATATTATTTTGAATCAGTCCCCTTTAAAGAGATTAGGTCAGCAGAAATTCAATTAACGGGCACCAGTGGCCGCCATCAACAAAGGGTGGTAGGGCTGGTGGGGTTATGCGGGAGGCGACGGGATGAGGGTCGAAATTCAATATTAAAAAAAGAAAGCCTTACCTTTTACCGTCTCTTCGTGCCGCCCCCTCCTTTTCCTACCTGGTTCCAGCAAAGCAGTGCGGGGATTGGTCTCAGCGGGCAGGAAAGACGCCCTGCTCACACTATGGAGTCTGTGGGGTTTCTCCAGTCCAGCTGAATGTGTGTTTTGGTCAGCCTGAGATGGCTGGCCAAATACACTAAGAGCACTTAGGGAGTGGAGTGCACGTAGCTCTCCACCTGCCCCCTCACTTGCCTCGGCCCGCCCCTCCCAACACTGCTGCCTAAGAGCTGGCAATTGCACAATAAAACGATGTAAGAACATGAATTTATTTAACATTTGCTGGCTCTGAGCCAGGCAGTGGAGCGACGCTCCTCCGCCATTGCGGAGGAGCCACCAGGGTTAACGGGCTATAATGGCACATTTGAGTGGGAATGCAGTAGATATGAATGGACTCATCTACTCAAATGATGATCTTCTAAAGAGAAATACACAAAACCATATTTAAAAAATCACATAAAAACCTATTCTTGGTGACAATATAGGTAGTAGTATCTTGTGGCCGATGATGTTAAATGCTGTGGCCAGATGTAATAGGAACAATGTTTTTGGAGTGGAACCAGACTGGAATGACTTCAATAGATTATTTTCAGTAATGTGCGTTTGAAGCGGCAACCGCTTTCCCAATGATCTTGGTCTGGAATGATCATTTGGATTTTGGACTGATGTTTGGTATTTTAGTGGGGTTCAGGTTAGGTTCCTTCAGAAAGTGAGTGATTTGGCCAAGTTTGATAGTAGACATGCTTTCATCTAGTGATGAGTTGATAATTTTGAGAAGAAAAGAACAGATTACTTTGGCACAGATTTTAATCAGTGTCTTGATTTTAATCAAGCCAATGTCATTGGAACTATTTTTTTTAATCCACTTCTTGGCACTTTTAGTGGCATGCGTGCTAGGTCAGTGAGTTCCTAATACATGGTTCAGGGATCCCCAGGGTACATTGCACCTATTCAGAAAGTTTGCAATTGCTTAGAAAATTAAATAACATTAACCAATTAAAAAATTGTATACAGATGAAGTAGCAAAATGTAAAACTGAAAATGCTAAAACATTGTGTAAATGTGAATCAATTTGGCATTGGAGGTTAAAAATGAAGTTGGTGTAATTAGATGTGTGGGAGCAGTGCAAGTGCATCAGTAACATATGTTATATGCATGATGGGAGTCTTCAATTGAATTTAGAAAAACTCTCAATTTAAATGTTGACCTTTCATATATGTTTTTGAATTCAATAAAATATGTGGCAATGTGTTTCATCAATGTTTGCTTCTGTATTTTTGCATATTATTTTGTGGTTCAAACCATTAAAATTGCTTGAGTCAGGGTCCCAGGTTACCAGTAATGATTGGGGGGGGGGGGGGGGTCCCCTGAGAGTACAGTAATGATTAAATGGGGGGTCCACTGGGGTCAAACGTTTATGAACCATAGTTCTAGGTTTTCCTGATCTAGAGAAGATAGCAAGTCATGCTCTGAGAAGACTTACATTTACAGACCAGTAAAATATAAGCTCTCGAGTCGTCATCCCTTTCTTGGAAGGGCTCTACAAAATCTTGTACTTTTTCCCAAATGAATTCTCAAAACCCACTATAGGTGGCAGACAATTCTCTCATAGACATGCAATATGGTAAGGCAGAACACGCATGCAACATTAATGGCAATTCATACATTTTCAGAATATTTACATATTCCCGTGTTCAGTTTACATCCCAACAGCTTAATGTACATACCAATCAACTGTAAAATCTGATCAGGGCTTCCTTTATTTGGTAGACAGAATCAAAAACTTGTCATAGGGATATGAAAGAAATTAAAATTCCTATTCCCATAAGTGACACCCATAATCTGATTGTTAGTAATCAAGGAGCAGTAAATAAAGGGACACGAGATAATGGATAGTAGAATTACATATAATGCAGTAGGGTGAAAGTATATTTGGGCTGAGAGGAGCAGTGCTTAACTTGAGCCAGTGGTTGTGGGTGGGGGGGCACCTGGCACTTATTTCTCAGAGAGATTAAGTGATTTGCCCAGAATAACAGGATGGTGAGCCAATGCCAAGACTCGAGCCTTGTTTCCCCTAGCTGAAGTCGGAAGCTCTGGCCGTCAGGGCCGGACTGGGAACCGGAACTGCCCCGGCCCAGAGTGGGGGTGGGGGAGTTGTGGGGGGTGTGCTATCGGAAAGGTTTGTGCCGCATTTGTTTCTGGGGGCAAGTATTGCAGCGATGCTGCAAAACTGGCCCCCTGTAACAAAAACGGCCCCCAGGGGTCTAAAACCTGCCCCCAACCTGGTGGCCCACCCGGGAAACACCCGGTGCCCACTACGGCCAGTCCGGCACTGCTGGCCATTATGCCACATCCTCTCCCTACTTTCATGGTTACTAGTTGATTCTGTTTTAGGAGGTGCTAACAGGAAATATTTGGATAGTTTGCGCATTAATTGCACTTCACGCTGCTCTTGAAGCGTAAAAGGCCATTTATTAGGACAGGTTGTCAACACAATACTTCAACCAAAACATCAACTTAAACTGTAAACAATCCCTCCCCAAACCTTTCAATCCCCATCCTTTCCTCTCACTTTTTCTGCACGCTTCCCGTTCCCCTCTGTGTCCTCTTCCAACACTCCGTTCCCCTCCTCGCTTATCTTTCAACATCCTCTCCTGTATCTCCCACCAGCGCACTCTTGCATCCCCGGTCATTCACCTATTTCTCCCCCCCACCCGAGGGGTGGGTGCGCCTGTCCGAGACTCCCCACCTGTCCAAAATTCTGCCAATCCCAAACCTACACAACCCGTCCTAAAGACGATTCTCCTGGCCTGGCCCTTATAACCTATCCCCAAACCCCACCCTTTAACTCTAACAGCTGTGTCCTTCCGGCCTATCCCTCGAAAACCCCAGGGAAAGATTAGTCGGCGACTTTACTTCCCCCGGGGGCCGCATCGCCATTAGACAACACAGAGGCAATCAGTCTGTTGAAAAGGTTGAAATAAAATTCAAAATGATGCTGGACCAGCCTGGTTTCCCTGGGAAATGGGGTATCGGGAGGTAGGACAGTGTTCCACGAGCTCTAGGTTATGTTTCACACTGTACAGCATTGGAATCCACGCCATGCAGAAATCTGCAACAAAAACCCAGCGACGACGCTACTGTGTTCCTCTGCACCCAGCGTCAGAACCTGCTATCTACATTGTTGTTACATTAATCACTCAGGCTGCTGGGGTTATGAGAGGGTGATCTGAGAGAAATGTATATAAACAGACATAATAGCAGCTGCAGCAGGCACACAGGGGACAGTTTGCGATTGTGCACTGTTTATGTCGAGTCAGACCCTCTCAGAGTCTTTCGAGGGATGATCTCTTCTAATTAATTAATTCTGACCAATTGGCATCCAGGGAGTAAAGGCTGCTCTCTTGAAACAACAATACCTTGAGATGTCATGTGTATTAAAAGTTTTTCAGAAGTTTGACTCTACATCGACGGACATTTGTATAAATGTGGTCCAATGTACGGAATTGAAAAAACAACAGACTAAAAGGCATTGTCAAATCAGGTCCTCCCACTACGCAACAGCAATGAAAGACGCACAGTTGATACAACATTTGCAGCACGTCGACTAGAGGAATCTGTTTTGTGTATGTGTTTTAAAGCACCTGAATCAGATGTCACTGCTATTTTATGGACTATAGGACCAAGAGCAAGACATATTTTCGAGCACTCCCTACCCCTCTACGTTCACAACAATATTGAATATATTAGTTGTGTTAAGCATGTTCAGTCCTCCATGATGTCAAACAATACAGAATTATATCAAACCCTTTGGAAACGTGAGTACGAAAAAACTGCTGAATATTTAAGCTGCCCGGAATCTCCTTGGACCAATGGAAAGTTTGAACCGGCATCAATAAAGCCATTTCTTGTTGTGCTTGGATCTAATTTGTTGTCTTGCAACAAAAATATTTAATATGGAACTAATCGCCAAATTTATCAATACTTTGTGCTAGTGCAAAGTCCTGCACTTCTCTGAAGAAGTGTTTACTTGGGATTTATTTCCTGTGCATAACGTGGAAAGTAGCTCTAAAATAACGCAATATATCACTTTGCGGCAAGGAGTAATGCCATTGGTGATGCATAGGTATTTCAATGCAGCCATGCATGGTTTTCTACTAACATTTATAGTCCGGGCTTTGCACCAAAAAGGTGTGCTTCCTAGAGGAAGACAAAGATGTAAAAAAGTTACCATTTCTAAAAACATTTCTAACTTTGCATATGTGTTGTACTGTACAGCACACATACAAAGTGAGAAATCTTTTAATCTATGTTTAGGTATCCTTCCAGTACAAAACCTATGCTAAAACGGTGCAGGCACCTTTGCACTATGATATAAGCATTGTGTGCATACTGCTAGGCATTTAGACATTTAGAAAGTACGCAAGCACAGGGGATGACAGCAGCAGTGCCATATCTTAGTGGATATCAAAAAGAACAAATGATGGAGGGAATGCTGAACAAATCAAACATTCACCCCAGTCACAGATCTTGGTTTAGTTCATCATTTTTTTGCTCAAAATGCCACCCCAGTTTGGACCCAGCCATATGCAAATTAGTCTTAAACCTGTTCCCCATGGGAACAGTCCAGTCTGAACTGCCAAGCCAGGTCCTCCCTGGACCAGAAACAAGCATCCTGGAACAGGGTTCGGGGTATCACCCATCATCATCTAGGCTAGCTTGAATCCAGTGGCACATGGAGCATGGGGCCCATGTTTGGGCATACCCTTGCCACTTAGGGGAACAAAAGCAAAAAGATCAAATGATGGACAGAATGCTAAATAAATCAAACATTCTCCACCAGTCACATATCTTGGTTTAATCCATCGTTTTTTTGCTCATAAGGCTACCCTAGTTTGGACCCAGTCATATGCAAATTAGTCTTGACCCTGCTCCCAATTGGATCTGTCCAGGCTGAACTGCCAGGCCAAGTCCTCTCTGGGCTGGAAACAAGCATCCTTCATCAGCCAGGAATGGCATGGTGAGCAGCAAAAATACAATGGATGTAGGCCCAGATCTCTAAACTGGGAGTGAATGTTTGACATTGTTTACCATTCTGTCCATCAATTGTTTTTTTTTTGCATTTGTCACGCCGAGTGGGACGGGTATGCCCAGACTTGGGTCCCGTGCTCTCCATGCCACTGGAGTCAAGCTAGCCTTGCTGATAAAGGGTGATACCCTGAAATCAGTCCCAGGTTGTGTGTTTCCTGTCCACAAAGGGCCTGGCCAGGCTGTTTGGGCTAGACTGTTTCCAAGGGGATGCAGAGTCAAGGCTGATTTGCATATGGCTGGGTCCAAACTAGAATGTCATGGTGATTAAAAAAACGATGTATTTAGGCTCTGATCTCTGTACTGGGGTGAATGTCTGACATTGTTCAGCATTCCATCCATCAATTGTTCTTTTTGCATATCTTAGTAGATATGGCACTGACCTACTTTCTCCCTTTCATACAAAGCAGCACAGCAAATTTGGTTGTTGCGCTGTGTGATATATTAGGTAATATACCACTCAGTCTGTTCCTACTGTTGTAAAAAAGGTGACTTGTGGATGTCAGGTGGGCATGTGCATAATAGTATAATTAGACATATGCATATAGTGCTTGAAATTATATCTTTGATGGCCAGATATTTGTAATCACAAATTAACCATCTTTACTATTGGTGTTCTCACAGTACAAGTTAAAATCAAACCACTGCTCCAAAGAAGTCCACTCTTCCTCTTTTTTGTCCCCTCTCTCTATATGTACAACATGTGGCTAGAGAGTGCCCCCTAGCTCTGTTAAGAAAGAGAAAGGGAAGGTGGCAGGAGACTGGAGAAGGACCGTAGGGTAAAGAGATGGTACATACTGAATGAAACATTAAGGGCCTGATTCTGATGCGGTTAGGACAGCATTCCCACCTAGGGCCCGATTACGATGCAGGTAGGAAAGCCTCCTAACAGCATTTGCTCCTTCCATATCGGCTTGGGAATGTGTCTTCTGGACCAGGGCCCAATTATGATGTGGTTAGGAACATATGCTCCCATTAAAGTCATTGGGAGCCCAACCAAATCGTATTTGGAAGCATCTGGATGCATCGTACTCTGTCGGTCGGACTCTCCCACTCCAAGTGGGTCGGAAACCATTTCCGAACTGATTCGGTCAGGAAGCTTTCCAAACCGCATCAGAATCAGGCATTAAGTAGAGGTTGAAGAAAGCCAGAGAGAGAGATGAGGTACAGAGATAAGGTCAGATAGGACGAGACAGAGTGAAGAAAGGAAAATGAGGTAGCCATAAAGAACAGACAGGCAGAGAGAGAAAAAGACAGGCAGATAATGAGAAGTAGAGAAACAGGTAAGGTTTCAGAGCCAAGTAGACAGGGAATGATAACTGGAGATATAGAGAAGGAAATGTAAATGAATGAGTGGGACAGGGTACACTGAGATCAAGGAGAGGTAAGATTGAAAGAGAGGTGAGTCACATTTAGAGGAGAGAGTTCGCTATAAACATATAGAGAGGTGAGGTAGTAAGGAAGTATAGATAGAAGGTAGAGAGAGTAGGAAATGAAAGATGAGGTGTAGTTATACAGGTTAGGTAAATAGACTACAAAAGCAGAGTTAAGGATAGAGGGAGGGAAAAGGGGAGAAAGAAAGATGAGCTTTAGAGAGGACAGAGGTAAACTAGAGAAACAGCGGTGTGATAGAGGAAGAGAAAGAAAAGTAAATCCAGATGTAGAGGGTGAGGTAGAAATAGTGAGTTAAAAAGAGAGGTAAAAGTGTGGGGATGTAGAGGGATGGATAAAGAGCAAGCTAGAGAGAGAAGTGAGGTAGAGAGGGTTTGTTGAAATTGAAAAGGGGGTAGAGAGATGGAAGAGTAAAGTATGAATGATTGAGAAAAAGAGTCAGAATTTGAGACAGAGGGAGGGGCAAAAAGAGTAAAGTGTGAGAGGTTAGGGCTAGGAAGAGGAAAGATGTTGAAAGAGAGAGGGGCAGATGAAGTAGTGAATGAATGCTGAGGCAAATTGAGAAGTTATGTGATGGGAGTGAGACGTGAGGTAAAGGTGACATATTTAGAGATGTGAGGTACAGTGAGAAATAAGGTAGAGGGACAGGTGAGGTAGAAAGCGGCAAGGCAGAGAGCAGGCGGGGAGAAATGTTCATTATAGAGAGATTAAGTGTGAGATAAAGAGGTGAAATAAAGAGAGAGATGAGGCTGTCAGAGCAAGGCAGCAGAAGGTGAAGAGGTACAGGGAGGAAAAATAGAAACTGAACAGGGAGGGGCAGGTTGGGGTGAGACGGAAAGAGCGTTGGGATAGATAAAGGAGGTGTAAAGGTAGAGGTGTGGAGGTAGCCACTAAAAGTGGTCATGATAGTCTTCCAATCATTTTACCCAGAAGCCCCTCGGAAGGTGGGGTCCTAAACAACTGCCTACTTTGCCCCGATACCCGCATTAACAGTCCTTAAGAATGGGCAAGTTTTAAGAATGAAAGTATCGCACTGTTGGAATATAAACAAACTTTTGGTTTTACCAAGTTTCCAGTTATGTTTTGTCTGAGTTATGAGAAATGCCAGAGCAGAGGCTTTGCTTTCTCATGAACCCATTACATTCAATGTGATTTGCATTCATTCCTTCAGATTGGGGTTGAGTGGAAACTGGTAGATAGGTCTAGATTAAGTAGGCCGGGGTAGACTGGAGTGGAGTAGGGTGGATTAGTGTGAAGTGGGTAGATTGGAGTGGAGTGAGTTAGATTGGGGTGGATTGGGTTAAATTGGAGTGAGGTGGATTGAGGTAGATTGGATTAGACTGCGGTAGATTGAAATGGGGTAGATTGTGGTGGATTGAAGTGGAGTGGGGTAGATTGGGATAGATTGGAGTGGAAATGGGTATAGAGGGGTGGGGTGGAGTGGGGTAGATTGGAGTGAGGTGGGGTAGATTAGGATGAGGTGGATTGTGGTGCTGTGGATTGGGCTGCGCGAGATAGATAGGGATGCATTGGTGTGGAAGGATGGAATGGGGTAGATTGAAGTGGAGTGGGATAGACTGGAGTGGGGTAGATTGGGGTAGACTGGAGTTCAGTCAAATGGAGGCAGGTAGATTGGAGTGGTGTGAGGTAGACTGTGGGAGAGTGGAGTGGAGTAGATTGGGCAGAAGGGAGTGGGGTAGATTGGGGTAGAGTGGAGTAGATTGAGTGGATTGTAATGGGGTACTTTGGGGTAGATTGGAGTGGAGTGGGGTAGATTGTGGTAGACTGGAGTGTTGTAAATTGTGGTAGATTGGACTGGTGTAGATTTGGGTAGGTGTGTGTGGGGTAGGTTAGATTGGAGTGGGGTAGATTGGATTGAGGTAGATTGGGGTGGAATGGGGTACATTGGAGTGGAATTGGGTAGATTGAAGTGGGGCAGATTGGAGTGGAGTTGGGTAGATTGGAGTGAAGTGGGGTGGACCGGGGTAAATTTGAGTGTGGTGGATTGGGGTAGATTGGAGTGGAGTTGGGTAGATTGGGTGGAGTGGAGTGGGTAGATTGGGGTGTATTGGAGTTGAGTAGATTGGACTGGAACAGATTGGAGTGAAGTGGGGTAGATTGTGGGAGAATAGAGTGGAGTAAGAAGACTGGGGTAGAGTGGAGTAGATTAGGTGGTTTGTAGTGGGGTAGATTTGGGTAGACTGGGTGGAGAGGGGAAGAATGTGGTGGAGTGTGGTAGGTTGGAGTGGATTGGGGTAGATTGGAGTTGAGTTGAGTAGATTGGACTGAAATGGGGTATTTTGGAGTGGAGTGAGGCAGATTGGAGTGGAGTATGGAAAATTGGGGTGGAGTGGAAACTGGTAGATTGGTTTAGATTAAGTGGAGTGGGTTGGACTGGGTTAGACTGCAGTGGATTGGGGTGGATTCGAGTGAAGTGGGGTAGACTGGATTGGAGTGGGTTAAACTGGGGTGGATTGGGGTTAATTGGAGTGGGGTGGGTTGAGGTAGATTGGATTGGAGGGGGTAGATTAGAATGGGGTAGATTGTGGTACATTAAGTGGATTGGAGAAGAGTGGGGTAGATTGGGATAGATTGGAATGGAGTTGGGTAGATGGAATGCAGTGACATGTGGTAGATTGGAGTGAGGTGGATTGGAATTGATTAGATTGGAGTGAAGTGGGGTAGATTGTGATTTCGTGATTTCGTGGGGGTATTTGTAAAGCGCGGCGGTCGCTCCGGAACGAGCATCATGGCGCTGAATTTCCAGGTAGGGGATCAGAACATTTCGTGGTGGCTGTGGGAATTAGATGGCTGCCTTGGTGTAGTCATCCGGGAGGTTAAAAATCCACGTTTTTAGCAGTTTTCTGAAGGGTTTTTCCTGAGTTTGGTGTCTAAGGTTTTTGGGCATGCGGTTCCAGGCTTTAGTGGCCAAGAAGCTTAGAGTTTTTCCACCTTTTGTCTTCAAGTTGAACCTGACTGGTAGTATGAGGTTGTCATGGGAGGAGCGGAGGGATCTACTCGGGTTGTAGTGGGGGAAGCGTCTGGTGAGGTATTTAAGGCTGGATTTATTGAAAGCCCGAAAGGCGACAATTAGCATCTTAAAGAGTATTCTCTTGTGAAGTGGGAGCCAGTGCAGGGATCTTAGAGCCGCGGATATTGATGATCTTCTGGGCAGTTTGAGAACTAGACGGGCAGCGGTGTGAAATACGCTTTGGAGTTTATTGAGTGCAGCTTTTTTAGCTCCAGCAAGGAGACCATTACAGTAGTCCAAGCGTGAGATTATTAGGGCCCTGGAGTCTAGCGGTAGGAAGTCGAAGAATTTTTTTAGAGATTTTATGATTCCGAAGCATCGGCCCGCTACAGTCCTGACGTGTTGGTCGAAGGATAAGTCTGTGTCAAACAGGACGCCAAGATTCCTTGCAGTTGTTACGGTCTGGGGGGTGCCGCTGAGTCTTCCGGCCACCAGAGGGCTGGGCAGAAGATGGTATTTCTTCCAATTGGGAGGATCTCCGTCTTGCTGGAGTTGCATTTGAGGTGGTTAGTATCTATCCATTGGAAGACAGCCTTTAGACAGTTTTTGAGGTTTAGCTCGGCCTTGGTCGAGTTATCTTCTAAGGGTACGATGAGTTGCGTGTCATCGGCATACGATGTTACAGGTATGCCGAATGACTCAATCAGGGATATAAGTGGGATGAGGTAAATGTTGAAGAGGAGGGGGCTCAAGATGGAGCCCTGGGGGACATCAGAGGAAACCCTCTTCTCTTTGGAGTGGTAAGGGCCAAGAGCGACAGTTTGGGATCTGTCGGTTAGGAAGGATTTTATCCAAGATAGGGCCACCTCAGAAATCCCTATGTCCGTCTGTCTATTGATCAGGATGGAGTGGGAGATGGTATTGAACGCCGCGGTGAGGTCGAGAAGAATGAGAATGGCATTCTTCTTCTGGTCTTGTAGCATCTTTATTGAGTCTGAGAGTTCGATCAGTGCTGTTTCGGTAGAGTGGTTGGGGCGAAAACCAGATTGTTGAGGATAGAGTATAATGTGATCTTCAAGATATTGTTTGAGTTCTCTGTAAACCAATTGTTCGGTGATTTTCCCCAAAGCTGGGAGAAGCGAGATCGGACGAAGATTGGTGAGGTCGGACGGGGATTTGTTGGCTTTTTTCATGAGGGGTTTGACTATACCCTGTTTCCACAGGCGAGGTACAGAGCCAGTGCGAAGTGATGAGTTAACGATATGATTAATGATAGGATTCACCTCGTCGATGAGTAGGTGGAGAATTTTAGGAGGACAGGGGTCGGAAGGAGAACCAGATCTGCACGCCAGGATGACTTCTCTGGTTTGATCTAAGGAAACAGGAGAGAAGCTTTTAAGACTACCGCCTGGGGATTCTTTCTGAAACAAATTGCTTGTGTCTTGGGTAGTTTGCGGGGGGGGGGGAATTTTGTTGTATGGCGTTGATTTTTTCCTCAAAGTAGTCAGCTATTTTGTTACAAAGATCTTGGGATGGGGGGATTTCGGGTTGAAGCGCTTTGGGCTGAGTGAACGATTTCACTATGAAGAACAGATTTTTTTGTTTCTGATTGGACTCCGTAATAGCGTTGACATAGAAGGTTTTTTTAGCAGATTTAATATTGAAATGGTAACTATTCCTTAATTGGATATATGCGAGACGGTCAGCAGTATCATACGTTCTACGCCATTTACGTTCGGCTTTTCTACACAGTAGATGGGATGAGGCTAGGTCGGGGGTGAACCAGGGGGCATTGGTTTTGGGATTTTTATCTGTTCTGCGGGGGCGATTGGGAGGGTTCGGAGTTCTGATTTCTTGAGAGATCCAGTTGTGGAAAAGATTTGCGTCGTGTTCAACGTTGCCATTGAAGGTGGGGGCCTGAGATTGGGGAATAGGATTAAGTGTAAGAATTTCTTGAACCTTTTTCCAGTTGACGGATTTGTCAAAATGTGGATTGGACTTGCTGGAGGTTTGTGGGCGTGAGGTTCTAATGTGGAACTGGATCAGGCTATGATCCGTCCAGATTTAAGGGACAGGGGGTAGGGTAGTTAGAGGGGGAAAATTGGTGCAAACACCGTCAAGTGTATGCCCTAATGAGTGGGTGGGCAGTGTGACACTTTGCTGAAGATTGAATAGTTCTAGGGTCTGTCAAAAATTGTTTGTCTGTGGGTCGGATTTGGACTCAAGATGTAAGTTGAAATCCCCGAGTAGGGTGAAATGTGGGTATCTAAGTAAAAGATGACCCAGAGAGTCGCTCAATGTGTCTAGGAACCTGGAGGCATTACCGGGTAGGCGATAGATCAGGCCACCTGAGAAGGATGAGGAATCGTTGAGTTTAATTGAGAAACCAAGTCCTTCGGTGTCTTTTAAGGGGTCCAAGTTAAAGGTGTGACAGGTGTAACTATTTTTCAGTATTACTACAACTCCTCCACCTCTCCATTTCTGTCTGTCTTGTCTGAATATGGAAAAACCCGGAGGGAGGGCAATGGCTAAGTCTGGATTGCTGTCTTCCGTTAGCCAGGTTTCAGTTATCAGGAGGCAGTCAAGGTCTGAGTCAAGAACGAGGTCTCGTATGTCTTGGCTATGCTTACACATAGAGCGGGCATTTATAAGCCCGCCTTTAAAGAGCGGCTGGCTAGCAGTGGGGAGGGGTATGGGAGCGTGCACGTGGGCTGGGGTTTTGATGGAAGACCAACGGCAGAGTTTGCAGCTGAATAAGCCGGTAAGGTTAGACATATCAAGTTTGCAGGAGCAATTGTTCTTACCACGTAGTAGGTGGAGGTCGCTAGGAAGGTACCTGATGTGCGTGGTGATTTTGGCAGAGTTTCCTGCGCCTGTCGCGGTCTTGGCGCGGACGGGCGCAGACGGGCCTGCCTTAGGCGCGCCTTCAGTGCGCAAACGGCGCTCCCGCTGCGCTCGTCCACTGCGCTTCCTGTGCATGCACTTTTCTAGCGCGGGGCGTGGCCTAAAGTGGGCGTGTTCAGCGAGCACGCCTGGGCTGATGGCGGCCGCTCAACAAAGAGGAGAGCGCGACAGCGTTCAGATCGGCTGTGCGCTGGATCAGGATTTACTGTTGGCACAATAGCTTTAAAATTACAGAGTAAGTGACACCACACAAAGGTTTTAAAAACACGGAAATGCAAAGTGATTCGTACCACCTGCTCCCGGCTTCCGCCTCAAGACTGGGTCAGGAAATTGTGAAGGACGCTAGTTTTCAGCGTGGAAATAGGCGGGCGGGGTGGCGTGGCCTAAAGTGGGCGTGTTCAGCGAGCACGCCTGGGCTGATGGCGGCCGCTCAACAAAGAGGAGAGTGCGACAGCGTTCAGATCGGCTGTGCGCTGGATCAAGATTGTGAGAGAGTGGAGTGGGGTATATTAAGTCAGAGTGGAGTAGATTGGGTGGATTGCAGTGGGGTAGATTTGGGTAAATTGGGTGGAGTAGAGAAGATTGGGGTGGAGTGGGGTAGAGTAGAGTGGGATTGATTGAAGCAGAGCCTGGCAGTTTGGTGTGTGAAATGGGGTAGCCTGGAGTGGAGTGGGGTAGTGTGGAATGGAGTATGGTAGATTGGGGTGGAGCAGGGTAGATTGGAGAAAGAATCAGGTAGATTGGTGTAGATGAAGTGGAGTGGGATAGATAGGGGTAGATTGGAGTGGGGTAAATTGGAGTAGAGTGGGTTAGATTGGGGTGGAGTGGATTGGGGTAATTGGAGTGGGGTGGATTGGGGTAAATTGATTTTTAGTGAGGTAGATTGAGTGGTTAAGAGCGGAGTTGGGTAAACTGGAGTGGAGTGGGGTATGGTGGAGTGGAGTGGGGTAGATTGGAGTGAGGTTGATGTGTGTGGCATGGGTTAGATTGGAGTGGGTGGAGTGGAGTAATGTGGAGTGGAGTACGTTGGACTGGAGTGGATTATGGTAGATTTAAATGGAGTGGATTAGGGTAGATTGCGTAAAATGGGGTAGATTGGATTGGATTGGAGTAGGGAGATCGGGGTAGAGTGTGGTAGATTTGAGTGGGATAGATTGGATTGGAGTGGGGCAAGTTGTGTGAATTGGAGGGGCAAAGAGTGGAAGAGTGAAAAGTACAGTGGGGCAGAATAGAGTGGAGTGGTGTAGAGTGGAGTGAAGTGGCATACAGTGGAGTGTTGTAGCATGTGTTATAGCAGAGGGTCGTAGAGTGAGGTGGTATGTCGTAAAGCGGAGTGGCATGCCGTGGAGTGGAGTGAAATGGAGCATTGTAAAATGGTTGCAGAAAGGAGTGGTGGGTCGAAGAGTGAAGTAGATTGTTGCAGGTGGAGTGGTGTAGAGTGGAGTGGCATAATGTGTAGTGTATCTGGTGTGGTAGAGCACCAGCAGTTGTCGTTGTCCCAGTGATTTGCTCTACTTCCCTGCAAATGCACCCTGGTCTTAGCCCCGGTCCACCACGGCTTGTGCCGGTTGAGTGGAGGGCATTCTCAGACCACTGTCCAGCCCTCTGAGGGTGACGCACTTCCGGGTGGCGGCGGAGGCGGGTCCTTTCCCCGCAAACCTCTACTTAATCTGCATGCCTGCTCAGACGCGCAGTGGACGAACCAGTTTGGTGAGGCGCTAGCTACGCAGTAACAGCAAATCTTGTTTTAACCTTCACTGTTCCGATTTTAATGTGCCATCTAACAAAACTCTGATCTTACTGGCATTTCTCGTTGTCCCCGTGATTTGCTCTACTTCCCCACACTAGCACCCTGGTCTTAGCCCCGGTCCACCACGGTATGTGCCGGTTGAGTGGAGGCCGTTTTCAGACCACTGTCCGGCCCTCTGAGGGTGAAGCACTTCCGGGTGGCGGCGGAGGCGGGAGCTTTCCCTGCAAACCTCTACTTAATCTGCCTGCCTGCCCAGACGCACAGCGGGCTTGCGCTAGGGGCGCGCCTCTGGTGCGGGAATCTGCACCCGTCCGTGCCTGTACGTCGCCAGGAACCAGGACCTCAGGTCCTGGGTTCCCACTGAGATATATCTACCCCCAGGAGCACCTGCTCACCTTGCAAGCCAAAGTGCCCTGTGCTGATCATCATTGGCACCCAGACATCTCCCAAATGCAGTGCAATAATTGTGGGTTCAGAGCCAAGGCGGACTCTGAGGCCTCTCTTGAGGCCTCCAGCTCTACAAACGTAAATATTTACAGCCTTAACTGCAGGTCTCTTGTAAGACATCATGAAGAAATATTTAATCTTCTTCATGATTCCTCACTGGATATACTTTTTTTCACAGAAACTTGTTTAACAAATAAATCTGTGGCAATTCCTGCCCTGGCTCTCCCTACAGGCTACTCGATGCTCACACAGAATAGACCTAATGGCAGGGGAGGCGGGCTAGCTGTGATACTTAAATCTGCTTATGATAGAGCGCGGGTTCACCTGCTCAGAATTTTTACCATACTAACCTGGGCCCATAAACACAAACACACTCTGATCAGGTAAACCTACGCTTAAACAGTGATTTAATTTTAACCTTTTAGGACCTATACCTTGACTTACCAATTCTAGTCTCCGGTACCTAGAGTCCTAAGGGATCAAGGGAGTTAGCAAGAAAATAGGTAGTAAATAAACATTTCCACTCATTAAAATAACCACTGACTCGGGAAAGATTTAATTGCTTTATCTAAATATTTTCTTAAATGTTAGAGTCCATACTAAATCAATCAGAGCTTGATCAATTAGAAAGAATAGAATCAAAGCAAAATTATGCGAAAATATTATGAGACTTTCTTTAAACATTGAAAAATAGGAAGGGAAAGAAAAGGGAAACAACACAATGTCATACCCTCGCAACTTTATATTTACCGAGGCTGGTGTGATGACCATCCCTGGCCACGGGCTGGGATAAAGGAAAGGACCCCCGATAGTGCAGGTGCCAACAGGATAGAAAAGATACAGACCAGAATCAGGATAGGTACGGGCCAAATTGGATCAGGACACGACCACCGCAGGTGAGGACCGGCACCAACAGCTAAAGTGCAACGCCAGCGTCACACACCTCTCTGCAGCTAACAGACGGACCCCGATTGGGTTAGCAAATCTTCTCCCTCAAGAACCCGATTGGGTTATCGAACTCCTTCCCAGAACCCTGATTGGGTTATCGATTCTTCTGACAGAGTGCTCCGCCAGCACCTCTGTTCTCGATTGCCTATTGAGTGCGTTGGGTCAGTGACAGGTCAGCTATTCGGACAAGTCGGACAATCTAACTAGCAAAGCCTACCTTAGATGTACGATTTTCCAGGGCAGTGTACCACCCCTCAATGTTGCAAATGTGTGTATTCCCTTAATTTGATTGGTCAAAAGACGAGGAGAGGTCATCACACCATATCAGTTATGAAGTCATGCTCTTCAATATTCAGATCAATGTTCCCCGCCAAATATTTTATTTTCCCATGCACTTTTATTCCACCCGACAATGGATATTTCAATAACAAATACATTGTATGTACAATGTTCAATTTGACTTCCTCTTGAGAGGTCGAAGGGTGTGTTTCCCAGACGCATCTTCAGGCAAGACAGTCACTGGCACAGGTTCAATGCCATGGCTCGAGGATTCTTGGAGTCTTGTGCGCAGACTCAAATCTTTCAAAATGCAGTGCAGCAAGATTATATCAGGCCCAAATACAAGCTAATAGAAAAGTTGAAGAGAAACAGTTTTAAAACAAAGAATAAATGTATGCGCTGTATACCACTTTACTCTATTTCCATTACTTTATTTTAACTACAGCATAAAAAATTAAGCAGAACGAACAATTTAGTAAAAGCTGCAATGCAAGCGTTAGTGCATGAAAACATAGAGCAGCCATCTTTTGTTCTAGTGCGCAGAAGTAAAGTTTTCCCACCAAAGTAGTAAGTACATCATGCCACGTGAGTATGACAGACGCATGCGCAGAAAAGTTCCTGCGTTGCGGCGGCCATTTTGGGTTAATCGAGTTAAGGTTAGTTAAAGCACATATGCAAGCTTCCCCTGCTTACTAGAAATGTTGTGTTTTGCATTGTTAATAAGACGAAACATATTTATTAGTGTACTACAGTTTATTTCGAGAGGGTTGAGTCCAAGCAAGTCGCTTTACATGCAGAACCTTGCTCCATCACTTATTCCTGCACTCTGATTGTGAATGTGCCCTGTTTAAAATTATCATATCACACAATTTCAATCTCACTGGCCTTCTCATTTATCGCCTTTCAGGAAGCCTTAGCTCATATTACATCCATGCTTGCCCTAGAGACAGCTATCTTTAGCATTATAGGCGATCTCAATCTACATCTGGAACGCCTTGACTCACAGGAGATTACCAACATTCTGAGAGACATGGATGCCTGTCAACTAACTCAACTAGTGGAGGGCCCATCACATCTCGCAGGCCATCTATTGGATCCAGTATTTACCAATATTCGGTCTCTCAAAGTCCACGTTCCCCTCTCACTAACTTGGACTGATCATTTTCTTATTCATCTGTGTCTTGGTCTAGCTGGTGCCCCCCTGCAGACTTCTCACCTGCCTTCTATGAAACGTCCCTGGCATAAACTGGACGCACCTAGCTTTGTGTCCAGTCTAAAATCATTCCGCTCGACTGGCCCACCGACTTGGAAGAAGCGGATAGAGCATACAGGGTATTGATTAACAACTCAATTGACCACTGTATCCTTAAGAAACTAACCTGTGCAAAGCGCACACATTTGCACGCTTGGTATAACGAGACCTTGGTGATGGAAAAAAAACGCTGTAAAACTCTGGAACGTACCTGGAGGAGTACCTATGACCCCATAGCTAAAAAGACCTACAGCAGGCCATTAAAGCCTACCACAAACTCATACAAAAATCCAAAACCGCATTCTACGCTAACTTGATCACATCGACTCCCAACCCTTCCAAAACCATTTTCTCCCTTATAAATGACATGACAAAACCTCCGGTATGAACTAACAACATAATATCTATTAACCTGCAATGCGAATCTCTGGCACGCTACTTCATCAACAAAGTTGAGTGTATCTACAACACTCTCGACTCCAGAAGGGCTGTCTTTAATTCATGGCCGCCTAATTGTTCACTTGATCTATCCTACTCTCTACAAGACCTACCATCTATGTCCTCTAAAGAACTGGAAACTTTGGCTGCAAAAGTGAAATCATGCTCTCCTGATGATCCAGTAAAATCAGACACCTTTAGGAAATTCCAGGACTGTATTTTGTTTGAGGGTTGGGAATTTATCAATAGATCGCTCCAGTGGTCAGTAATTCCCAAATCTTGGAAACATGTCAAGGTTGTCCCCCTACTGAAAAAGTCAGCACTGGACGCATCTCCGCCGGAAAATTTCCGCCCAATTTCTCTACTTCCGTACTTGGCCAATGTAATGGAATCCTGTGTTAATATTATCTTGACCAAGTATTTGGAAGTCAATGAGATTTTGGACAGGTCACAAAATGGATTCCGGCCTAAGTATAGTACGGAATCAACCCTGTTGGCAGTTACAGAGCAGCTGAGGACATCGCTGGGCATGGGCAACACCTCAGCATTGATCTTACTCTATCTGAGTGTGGCCTTCGACATTGTCTCCAATGTGATCTTGCTCCATCGACTCGGGGAGATCGGGGTCAGTGGTAGGGCCTGGGCCTGGTTTGCTCCTTTTCTATCTGATCGCTCCTTTCAGATCCATGCCCCTCCATTCTGTCCAGTACTCACTCCCTCAACTGTGGGGTCCCCCAGGGCTCTGCTCTAAGCCCCACGTTGTTTAACATGTACATCCGCCCTCTCGCTCTTTTGGCTAAAGCCCGGAAGATTAACATAATATCATACGCAGACGACACACAATTGATTTTCACTTTCACTAATAACCCAGCCCAAGACCAACTAAAATTCTGTGAAGATGTCCTAGCCATCTCAGATTGGATGGCAGATAACTATCTTCAACCTAATTCCTCAAAAACGGAGGTAATTCGGGTAGGCAGGGATTCCCATAAATGGGACTATCAGTGGTGGCCTGCGGCACTGGGCCCGTCTCCCCAACCGGAATGGGCAGTTGAGAATCTGGGGGTCCTGATGGCAATTCCCTCTCTTTCGAGCTCCATGACAAAAATGTGGCAGGCACTTGCTTTGGCCACCTACGTGGCCTGAAACCCATTCTGGGGTTTTTCAACGCTTCCACCCGACAAGTGATTATTCAATCAGTGATTCTGTCACAACTCGACTACTGTAATGGGCCTCTGCTGGGCGTTAATAAAACTGTTACGAAGAGACTCCAAAGGGCACAGAATGCGGCCGTCCGCATTCTTTTTGCCTCCCTAAGCACTGTCACACCTCCCATCGCCTGCACCGTCTACATTGGCTGCCTATCAAACAGAGAATTCAGTTTAAAACTCTCTGTGCCACCCATAAGCCCTTACATGGCTAGGGCTCCCAGATATTGCACATTGTATGTCCCAACGCGAGCACTACGCTTCGCAGACCTGTATCTGGCCAGCACCTCTAGGGTGCACAGAAGCAGAGTGGGAGGGTGCTCCTTTAGGTCTCTGGCCCCTGCCCTGTGGATACTATTTCACTCATGGCATGCAGCACACAAGATAACTGGGCATTTCAAAAGCAGATTAAAACCTGGCTGTTTTCATCCATCTAGTTCATGTGTATGGGCATACTGCGCTTCTGTTCCGGGGCTCTTAGAAACTGACTATACCTGACTGTCTTTTTATCTGGCTTTCATAATTTTCCCTGGTCATCTGTCGGGGAGCACTGGGAGGCCCCGATGTTGGGGCAGCCATGCGCTATTTTTTAATTATTTTTTATCTATTTATAAAGTTTTATATAGCGCGAACATGCTCCCGAGGGATATCAGAGCGCTTTACAATTGTGGGAAAATGAAGCTAGCAGTTGCAGTACATGTGTCAAATAGGAATACAGACAGAATCACAAAAAAATAGAACTCACAGGACAAGAATGGTTACAGGTACAAGGGGTCAGCAAAATAATTAGAAAATAACTGGTATATTGCGAGATGGGGGGAGCAGGTGCATCGAGGGAGAGGAAAAAAAGAAATAGCATCCAGCGCAGGGCTTAAAAGTGTAGGTCCAACGCATTAGAGCAGACGTTCTATCAGCCTATTAAGGTAAGAACTTGTTCATAAGGAATCTTTTTACTTCCAATTTGAAGGCAACCTTGGAGGAGATTCTACGTATTTCCAGGGGGAGAGAGTTCCAGATCTTTGGCGCTGAGCCGGAGACAGCTGCTTTACCCCTAGTCTTTCATATTCGTTATGTTGCTAAGAAATATTTGTTCAGATAGAAATTCATACTTCTAAGTAAAGCCATCCCCAACCACAGAGATACGTTTTAAATCTTGAGTTTGTGCTTCTCCAGACTAGACACTTAAATTATAATGACAACTGGATGAAATGATTACTGCAGCTTGTAATCCTCATTGTTCTTATGGAAAATTTCTATGGACTGATTTACATGTGTATGATTCATTGTCCCTTGTGAACAGCAGAAACTCTGGCTTAAAAATATAACAGCACAACATCCTTCCTTCACCGCCACAACACACATGATGCGAAAAAAAATGTAACAACTGTAAACATGCTGGGCTAGTGGGCTGTAGTTTCACTTTTAATTGATGTTGTCATCTGACAATATAGAGTGCACAGCTGAGTGTCAGCGGACAGATGGAGTACCGGCATGTTCACTTGAAAGCTTGTATCCTAACAGTGGTTTGCACATCTATTTGCGGACACTGTCATCGTTTACTGATTATGATGGTGTTCCTGTAATTTGTCCACACTACAGGGGGAAGGGCTGGGATGTGAGTTGAGGAGAATAAAGGCAAAATAAATGAACAGTGCTGGTTTAGAGCATGGCTAGGATTATACAGAATGCCAGCACTTTAAATATAAAAACAAGTACAGCATAAGCACTGTGCAGGCAAAACCTTGACAAACGAGTTCCACAAAAGCGGATGGAAACAGTACTTCAGTGATGCGAAACGGATAAGAGAAGCACAAGAGAAGAAATATGAGGAACAACAGGAAATAGTATGCTACAGCTAGAAACAGAGGAAAAGTAAGTGGCAAGCACATGAACCAATGGAAAGCAAGGGGGCAGAATGTAAGCCCCTTTCAAGATTTCTATTAAATACAATAGATTTAGCAAGCACAACATAAGCGATGTGCAGGCAAAACTTTAAAAAAGCCTAAGCACCTCAAATGGCAGAGTAGAAGCTAAAACCTTCATAATTTTAATTACTACAATGTAACTAGAGGCTGCCTCCAAAGTAGCATACCTATTGTCATATTGGTATTATACAGAATAATGTACATCCATTAAGTACAGTTTGGGGTTGTTATAAGCCACCTGTCAACTCTGCCCCTCTGGAACGGTTTTGTCTTATGGACTAATGCTTTATATAGCACAGATTATGGTGTCATTTTAATTTGCAAGAGGCTTCCTTATTCTGTATACAATAATCAGTGCTTACATAATGACCAGTAAATAAATAAAATTAACCTCACCTTGATTTCTTCCACAAGCTGATCTGTGTATTAATTACCATTAGTTCATGAAGGAATAGCTCAGTCCAGTTCTTAATAATAATAATCTTTTTGTATAGTTATTGCTTGTGATTTGCAGGACCCCCTTATGACACCATAAGGAGACGTCACATTACAGCAACTATAAATGGATTGATACAAAAAAACAAAATAATGAATGCTTGTGCATCTTCTACCCCGAACTCCCATATGGCGCTCCTATTTGTGGGTCCGATTTTCACAGACCTATACAGGAGCTGCTACACAGCCTAGTCTGCATGTCAAATTTATTATAAGACTCTATCCTTCTTTATATATGGACACAAGTGCCTGAATGCTGGTTGTGGGTTCAGAATCAGAAACCCTTTCACAGGCAGTGTACCAAAAAATAATTACACAAACCCTCGCTGCATGTCTTTTTCCGGGGCTATTTAAACTGCTCCATGGCGCAGTAGGGCAAAATGTAATAATTACAGCCATGGTTCTTCCGAAAGCCGGATACAAACATGTCTGCTCATCGTGTTCTTTTGTTTCTGTGAGTTACACACACTAAGGTCCCATCACAAGTGGCACCCTATTATACCCGTTATTCCACACCCTCTCCCCCTTGGAAATAATGACCAAATTAATCCTTTTGATTCTGGAGGAGGAGAGGGAATAAATTGGAGTTACAACTTTTTGGGAATAGCATGCAGGAATCAGGTTGTCTTTGCTGATTAAGGTGCGTTTTGTACAGTATTTCACCAGGGAACTTTGTTTACTTCCAGTGGGTGAAATCTCCAGTTGAAGTACCCCAGACATGTGTTTTTTTCCACTAAATGTGTATTGGCTTATTCACAAAGGTAAATTTGTTTGTAAATGCGTGTTTATCATTGAATTGTATTCAGTAATACTTGTCAGCAATTAACAAATGGATTCTTAGAAGGCATAAACCCGTCTCCGTTCATTAATCAATTCATGGGGTAGGAAATGAGTGTTCCAAGGGATGGTTAGCCCTGGATGTTTGTGTAAACTAACAAAAATAGTTGCTCATCAGATTTTCCTCAACTTCCTTTTGCACCATGGAAAACAATTGGGTACTTTTGCCAAACAGCTGGTATGACTCCCTTTTGAGGGTGATAAACATCCTAAGACTTGCTGGGACTGTAAAGGAGGGGGTGTTTCTCCATCGTTTTTTGTTTTTTTTTAAAGTGCATTTGAACATGGGATCTTATTTTACCAGTCCGAGGTCCCATATATGGGGAACTATGCACAGCTGTAATTGAACTGCACTTGGAATTTATTTCACTAGTCCCTTTGAACTTATTTGCAGTTGTGGCCAGTGAAGGTAAGCGTGGCGTGGCAAGGGTGGGGGGGGGGGGGGGGGGGGTGGAAGTGTCAAACGATGGAATAGGTAAAATAAAATAAATAAATAAATAAAACCACTTACCTTGCGCTTGCCACATCGTGGAGTCGGTAAGTGGTTTTATTTATTTGACCTATTCCATCAATTTCCACTGCAATCATCCCCCACTGTGTTTACCTGCATGGGCCATCACTGCTTATTTGACCATTTGTAATGAGGGCATATGTGATTGTGAGAAGGTTGTTCTGACCATCTGAGCTGCCCGGATTTTTTGCTTTTCATCACCTGATTTTTTAGCTTTTACTGGGGGAGAGCCTCATAAGCTGGGACTCACCCACTCTAACCTCATGGTAAGATGGGCTGCATGTGTTTTCCACTTGTGTCAGCCTTGGGAGATAAGGTCGCTGCACTGCAGCCATGGTAAGGGGCACTGGAGTGGTTACAACTGGACATGGGTGTGCACCCCTGCAAGGGCTGTGCGGACGAGATTCCTTTAGTTTGCAGCCCAGGAGCTTGGTACAAATAGAATGGTGTAGAGGGGACTATGCAAAGTTGGGTGGTGACATAGAAAAGGCCTTATAATGTGGGGATACATATGTAAGGGATAGTCAATGTGCTTTACTGTTTCGCTGTAGGAACACTCCATTATACTCTTATAGAAAAGGAGACATACGGGTAGTTTTTGTTCCATTGGGCCTACAAGCGCTAGACAAAATACATTGTAACTTGTGTGAAAAGAACCATTTTCTATGTCCACAAGCATATCTGTACTGCTTATGGGTCATCGATAAATGTCATATTCCTTTGACTCAGCTCAAAACCAGAGCCCAGGCCTGGTGTGACCCTGGCAAGCTGGATTAATTACTTTCCTTCCCAAGATGATGCATCAGAGACCTAGCCCTTCACAGCAAGCATTCCCCGGGACATCAATCCGCAGCAGTCACCTGGTGGCAGGCACCAGGCCTGCTCCAGGCCTGGGCAGTGATGCCAGCAAGTTGGAGAAGCAGGATTTTTCACAGACCATGTGGCTTGGGACCCCTGGATGACTCCATCTTGAAGTATCCCAGAGGTTCCTGCAGGAAGGAGGGATCAGGGGCAGAGAGGTGATGTGGCACTGCAGGATAGAGCAGAGGTGCGTTCCTGCGAACACCCTTCGCCCCTCCTTAAAAGGTTTTACACAGGAAGAGGAACTATCTCTGTGATGTGGTCTGGCTGAGGAACACTGGTACTGGTACTGGGGGCTGACGCCATGGGTAGGTGGAAGAGGAACCCCTGACTACTCCCCAGACTCTGGACTATGCCTCTGAGGGAGTCTAGGATTAGTGAGGGCAATCCTGGGTTTCTGCGCAAGGAGAGAAGCCCAGATGAGGAAACCCAGTGAAAGGCTGGCGCAAAGAGCCAGTGAAACCTGTTCCCTGCTGAGTACATCCTCTGGCAGACCAGAAGGCAGAAGGAGACTGCTCCCAGTGGGTAGGGCTGGCCACCAGGAGTGAGAAGAGGCCAAGATCGTCAAAATTGGCACAACAGGGGGCCGAGATATGCCCCCCAGAAGGTAGACAACATTTGACCTCTATCGGACCAACAGCTAAGTGAGTGGTGCTCTGCCGCCGGTCTTCGATGTGCCCCCGGGGTGGGTCAGGTCTTGGGAGCTGCCCCAGAAAAAGACAAAGCTGGGGAGAGCCATTCCCATCAAGTGGCCCCAGAGAAGTGGCAGAAGTTGGGAAGTGCTGTTGCGCTCCCTGAAAAAGTGTCGAGAAACGCAGGCTCCCATCCCTGGGCGCCCCAGGAGCAAGGTAAAGTCAGGGAGTACCGTTGCGCTCCTGTGAAGTTGCCTAAGGGGCCCAGGATTCCATCTCTGGGCCCAACAAAGATGAAGGTGGCGAGCGCCGCCTCGCCCCCAGTGAAGGTACCTTAGGGGCCTAGGATCCTATCCATGGGTCCCAACTAAGTGTAAGCCATGAAGCTGGACAGGGGCCCAGGACCCCATGCCTGACACCTGATGGCTGGAGACGGGAGGGGGAAGTGCCTTCGCACTCACCTGCAGCGAGAGAGAGAATAAAGGGCTGGCTCCTGCAGCAGCACATGAGGATGCTGGCCACATAGGGAGCCGCTGAGAGAGGACAGGGGTGGGCTCCCTGAGGTGCTCTCCAATGCAAGAAAGGCATGCAGGGTGTCTGGGTGTGACCGGGCACCCCAAGGAAAAGGAAAATCACAGCAAGAGGCATCTTACCTGCAGGGGGATCCAATGCAGTTCTCATTGGGGGAGCTGCTACTATGATATGCACACACCTGGGAGAGCATCCCATAATGTCCTGCAGGCCCTAGCCCATTCTTGGTAGAAACCAGTTAATTTTCTGGTATTCGGATACCCCCGGCGGGGGGAGCCACTGCAAAATTGAAGCAATTGCGCGGGTGTAATGCTGCAGAAGTAGCAAAGGCACCCCCCAAGGAGTTGGAAAGTTCCCAGCCTAAGTCTCTGGTGATGCTGAGTCAATAATCCCTCAAGGGATTAGGAACTGTTTCAAGCCTTCCTAACGCTGAAACTTTTGTTTTATAGCTTGGACAGTTGACGATTAGGTCGACATCTAGGGTGAGAAAGGATTAATATGGGTTTTTATATTAAAGGCATTTTCTATGGGTGTAAAGGTGTAATTACAGAAATGTGATATAGGAAATAGGTTGCTAGCATCTTTGCCAGGGTACCTGGTTATAATTGCATAGCTATGTAATATTAAATGTGAAGCTTTTTAGGTGCTGTAATCACCTTGCATTAATCATGCTAGTAGTTAGGAAAGGTATTCCTCACTCCCTGTCATGCTTAAACATGTATTCTTTCTGCTGCGTTAGTTGAACAACCAGACTGTCAGCTGCTCTGATTTAAGTGTGTATACTTTATTGTCAGTATTAGGTGCTCTCAGTCAGGGTTATATGTCACTATGGCAAGTGTTCCCATTATGAAAGGCTTGTTGAAATAATGTGGTGGGAAGCCACTTGGTTGGTGCTAGTAGTCAGGGCCCTCACTCCAAGTTATGGTCAACCAGTTGCATTTGGGGGCAAGATAATGTGTATACATGTGAGTGGTGGTACTATACCACCCTCTTGCGGGAGGGCTGGGAATGCATTCTCATCAAGAAGTATTTCCATCAGCGTATATATATTTGTAAATTGTTGCGTAGTATTGAGTTGTGTGTGTGTAAAATAAATGTACTTTTCCATTTCATAAAAAAAAAATAGACTGGACAATCATTTATTGAGTGTTATTTCTGTGTATCTGTCAATGGTGATTACTAGCCCATACCACCTCCATTGAGTAGGCCTTGGACTGCTCTGCAACGCTACCCTCTGAAAGTCAAGCACTACAAAGGGGTGTTTGGTTCCAAGTGAAGGAAAATGTAGAGCCATTACTTGTGCAGGCCTCACATCAAATGCCTCATTTTCCAACAGTAATATAACATCTCTCTGGGTGGTAGTTCAATAAGCGGTGAATAAACAACCGATCTTGAGAGTAGGTGTTTTGTATTTTCCCTTTCTATTTATCTTGGGACAACATAATTACCTGTGTCTGATTGCAGGTCAAGGAAGGTGGTGAAACACAATGGCAATGGGGGTTTGGCTGTAGGATGAAAACCCCTGTTTGGATTTTAAGCCCCAAGCTGCGGTGCCATTATCTTGTTTGCAGGGTTGATAGACCTTAGCTATGACTCCCTCTGCTGTGCTCATCCGGTGCCTGCAGGTATGGGTCCAGCTACTCGTTCCGGCCTCCGCGTGTCCTGTGCAAGTGTGAAGAAACAATTGAGGACTTTTATAAATGAATTTTTCCTCAAGCAGAAAGTTTTGCACTATTGTAAAAATAAACTCTTTATTACCAGGTAAAAATAAAATGTTTCTACTTTGTATTTGGTTCTTGAACAAGTTCCTTGCTGACCCTCAAGACTCGTAGAAGAGCCTGTGAGTGAAAAGGCACATTTTAGAACACTTGTAAATCATACATGGTGATAGTTGAAATGAACGGTGTGAGCAAAACCTTTTAATAATACATCAGAGCAACCGTAATGTAGGCATCTGGTAATTTATCCCAAGACCCGTGCACCTTTGTGACTCGTCCTCAAAGTCCTTTTTAAAGGATTTTCCATCTTTGTTCTCTGGTCCACTTTCCTGTAACTTTCCACGTCTAAAATAACCTTACAACCAAAACATCTTCACTTGAAATGGCCATTCCATTTGCACAGGCATACAGTTTTACTGCGCAAAAACGATAATGTGTGGAAATGTCATCATCTAGAGTATTGATATATTTTGATCGTTCACCACACTTCAGAATTGCAAAAACATTTACTTAATTTGTACTTTTCTAATTCTGATATATTCTGAAATATCAGCTTAGTTCATTTTTGTTGTGTGCTAGAAAAAGGTCTTTAGTTTCCTGGCAAGATTGTCACTTAAAATCTTTCACTTTGAAGTCAGAGAAAGAAAAGTAGACACCAAGCTCCCTTGGAAGACAAAGCCTGATATTTTACCTCTTTATTAGAATGCACAGCAAATGTGACAATATAATCACAAGATATAAAGGCCTGTTTACAGAAAAAAGCACTCTGAAGAATATAGTCAACAGGTCATGCTCCACCGGATACACAAACTTAAGATGGACAGCTTAAAACAAATAATGCCAGCAAATAGAAAGCAAGCAAATGCAATTTACAAACCACAAAATCAAAAGTCAGCAATGGCCAGAATGCATTCCCCCAGGAAGCTTTCAGAATGTCCACAAGAAGTGGGGTGTTGTGGTGAGTAAAAGAACAAAGGATTAAACCCAGATCTTTGTGACTAGGGGTGAATGTTTGCATTGTTCAGCATTCCGTCCATGTTTTGGTCCTTTTGCCGCTCTAAGTGGGAAGGGTATGCCCAGACAAGGGTCATGTACTCACTACGGTGCAGAGACAGAATACCGAATAAAAAATATTGAGTTGCACAAATATCAAGTTGTAAATATCATGGTACAGAAATATCGACAGCAAGAATATCGTGGTCAAGAATATCGACTTACGGTAAGTAATATCGATTTTAAAAATATTGAAGTGTTTAATATTGTATGCAAAAATATAGGTGTTAAAAATATCGTTTGTTTATTAAGGTTATGCATTTTAGTATATATTTTATAAGTATGTGTTGTATGTTTTCTTGTAAAAGAATTGGATGTATTTTGTAATATATGTGTTACATTTTTAGTAGTTACTATTATTTTTTTATTTTAATTTTGTGTTTTAGTTCCGTAGCGGGTTGTGGGTTTATAGGGTAATAGGCTGGGAAGTAATTTAATTGAGATGTTAAAGTGTTAAATGTGTAAAGTAATTTATTAATCATTCATTAATAATTGGTTGTTAATTAATTTACATTTATTAATTGGAAATTAATTATGGTAAATGCATATTTATTTTAGCTGTCTGTTGTGGTGTTTACAGGTGTGAAGGGAGGGAAGTAATGTATTTTTAATTCATGAATTAATAGTTGGTTGTTAATTCTTAAAATTAATTAATTGGTAATTAATTATGGTAATTGTGTAATTAATTTTAGGTATGTGTTTTGGTGCTTATATGAGTAATGGGTGGGAAAATGTGTATCTAAATAATTAATAGATAGTTGTTAATTAATGTTAATGATTTGACATTTATTTTGGGTAATTGTTTTTGGGTTTTTTTGGTCTGTTGTTTTTACTTTTAAAGGTGTATATGGTGGGTATTAAATACCTATTATTAGTTGCTAATATTATTAATTTAAAAATACATTTTAATTGTGGTTTATTATTTTAGAGTTTAATTTGGGTGTGTGTTGTGGATATCATTGTTGTATTAATATTGAACTGATTATTAATGTTGTTAATTATGGAAGAAAAACAAATTTAAAATGTTGAAGTGTTTTGTTATTGGTGTGGTGTTATAGGGTAGGAAATACAATAAATACTTTAAGCATTAAATAATTTCTTTGTAAATATTTTCTAGTTTAAAATAAAAAAAAATTGTTTATTATTTTATATTATATATTATTTGTAGGTTTTGTCATATGTAAATAATAATATAATATGTAGTCTTTTTATATATTTAATATATTTGATTTTTCTTTTCTAAATATTGTTTATTTATGTTTTATGATTTTATCTAATTTTTAATGTTTTTTATTTTTGTTTTAACTGTTTAAGTGTGAATAGTAATTTTTACCTCTCCGCTATCCTGCACTTTCCCTACTGTTGCAGTCACTGGATTGGAATATTAATTTTTACCCCTCTGCTATCCAACAGTGTCCCTACTGTTGCACTCACTGGATTGGGAATAGTAATTTTTACCCCTCCGCTATCCAACACTTTCCCCACTGTTGCACTTGCTGGAGTTGGAATAGTAATTTTTACCCCTCCGCTATCCAACACTTTCTCTACTGTTACCCTCACTGGAGTGGGAATAGTAATTTTTACCCCTCAGCTATCCAACAATTTCTCTACTGTTGCACTCATTGGAGTGGGAATAGTAATTTTTACCCCTCAGCTATCCAACACTTTTTCTACTGTTACATTCACTGGAGTGGGAATATACATTTTTACCCTTCCGCTATCCAACACTTTCCCAGCTGTTGCCTTTACTGGAGTCAGAATAAAATATTTTATCCCTCTGCCATCCAACATTTATCCTACTGTTGCATTCAATGGAGTGGGAGTAGTAGTTTTTACCTATCCGCTGACTGGAGTAGGAATGCTAGTTTTTACCCCTCTGCTATCCAACACTTATCCTACTGTTGCACTCTGTGGAGTGAGAATAGTAATTTTTATCCCTCAGCTATCCAACATTTTCCCTACTGTTGCACTCTCTGGAGTGGGAATAGTAATGTTTACTCCTACGCTATCCAACACTTTCCCTACTGTTGCACTCACTGGAGTTGGAATAATAAATCGAATTCCGATGCTATCAAACACTTTCCCTGCGGTTGCACTGACTGTATTGGGAAATGTAAGTTTAAATATTTTTTAATAGTTAAATGTTTTAATTTATTATAGAATGTTTTTTATATTTAAAATTATTGATATGTATGTTTTATTTTTATATAATGTTAAACTTTTAAAATAAATGAAAGATTATAGTTTATTAATTGTTTTAAAGTAAATATATGTATGTCTGGCCGGGCACAGGTTGCGGCTATCTGTGGGCTAGGGGTACGAGCAGCGCTCTTGTTGGCTGATATGGACAGGCCATTTGATTCCCTTAACTGGGTCTATCTCTTCGCGGTGCTACCCAGATTGAATCTTGGACCGCGCTTTCTGTCCTACCTGTCCCTACTATACACTGATCTTACTGCGTCTGTACGTGTTGCAGGCTCTACTTCCTCCACCTTTTCCCTTCGACGAGCCACCCAGCAGGGCTGTCCGCTGTCTCCATATTTGATTGCCCTGGCAAAAAAACCTTTGGGCGCTTGGGTCCGTATGGACGCGCAGGTGTCTGGCTTCGAATGGGCGCATGGATTGTCGGACCGTATAGCGCTATACGCCGATGATGTTTTATACTTTCTCACCGACGTGGACCAGACAGGGCCGCGGCTGCTTCGTATTATGCAGATTTGGGGGGAATCTTAGTGTCTTTACATAAACCCCGGTAAGTCTACCTTGTGGACTCTTGGGGATGCATCGGGACTGGGCGCCTGGGCCTCGTCGATTCGGTTTGTTACCGGCGGGTTGAAGTATCTTGGGGTGTTTTTATTTGACTCATTCACTGTGGCATGGGAAAGGAATCTGGTTCCGGTTTGGTAACGCGCCCGGGGGGATCTTAAGACATGGTCCCATATGCCGCTGTCTATCTATGGTCGGTCAGCCATATTTAAGATGGTCTCTCTTCCCCGTTTACTGTATCTATTACCCAGTAGATGTAATCTCTTTCTTTCACATTGTGTCAGTTGGCGGGGGAAACCTCTGGGTAGCTGTGCGCCTTATACATTTAATTTAATAATAATAATAACTGCAGAATCACCCATACCCAATTTCCCCTAGATGGTTTAGGCAGGTCAATGCAGCATTGGATCAATTTCTATGGGCAGGGGGAGCGGTGAGAGTCGCCCTACGGACATGCTTTCTCTCTACGTACTGTGGGGGGCTGGCGACCTCTGATATACTACTGTAAGGAAAGCGAAGTTGCACTCCTTTTCCAAGCGCACAGCATTGCCTGATTTTCGCACATGAATATTGCCTGTTTTTAATTTCAAAATAATGATTCCAACAGAAATTTGTAGTAGTGCATTGTGGGGTTTGTAGTGATGAAGGACGATCTTTGAATAGATGGGTCGTATGCATTGGTTAAGTACGAGTGTTGGAGTGTAGTTGCACTAATTAAAAGAGGGGGAAAGCTAGTAATACGTGAATCGCTTTCTCTGTTGAGAAAAACATGATGGGAAGTTGAGTAAATCGGAACCAGTCATGAAGGTATGAAAGCTAGTTTCAGTTGGTTTTGAACAGAGCATTGTGCATTTAAAATAGAGCAGCATTATGCTTATGTCGGGGAATATTGTGCTTGTTGCATTTGATAATGGTGACAGTTAATTTAGGAGGGGAGACTAAGGTTGGTAGAGGTTTCTTCAGGCTACATTGTTTGCAGCGATCAATTACGTTTGTAGAGTGAAAACGCTGTGCAGGGTCAGCTGTAAAAAATGGAAATGGTTTCTTCTTTGATTTCAACATTGCTTGCGAAGATGTAGAGACTTTTAAATTCACACAAGCTAATGGCACTGTTCTTTTATTTGTAGTAAATCCCTGACGAAGGGCCACTAAAGGCTTGAAAAGCATTGCGTATAACATCAGTTATGACTGAGGATGTTTGATGGATTCTAGCGTGCCCAGAATATCTGCCGCATGAGAAAAAGTGTTGAAAAAATCAGCATCTTACGTGTGTTTTGACAAGAAGAATAAACAAGTGAATTACATTTTTTGGAGGAGTACTTGGAATAATTATGTTGAAATAAAAAACAGAAAATATTCACGTTCGAAAATCACACAACGCTGTGCGCTTGAAAAAGGAGTGTAAATTTGCTTCATTTATTGTTGTATTTACAAACGTGTGACACCAGGGTGGATCGCGTCTTCCAGGCTGCAAGAAAGCATTTGAAATCTCTAAATCCGATCAGCTTTGTAAAGAGGGATGAAATTGGTGTGCACTGTATCATTTTTTTTACCTCTGATACACTGTCATATTACATGGTCCCACATTTGTTCTTGTGGTATGGGGGCAGGGATGACCCTGCTTACGCTATTGAACGGCATCTTATGGGCGACCTCTCCATACACGTGATTCTGTAGTCCGCACCGGTTCGTAGATCCCTGCCGTCCGCGACTCAAGTGGTTTTCTAAATTTGGCGACATGCTCTGCGGAGAATGGGGTGGTGGAATAAGCTGACACAGGAGACCCCCGTATGGAATAATGGCCGCTTGCCACAATTAGCTACTCTGGCAGGGTTTTGTGGTTGGGATAATATTGGTATCTCTACGAATTTCGTTGTGTGCACTGCATCACCAAATGCGATGCAGTGCGCGCAACGAAATTCGTTTTATTTATTTATATGTTTACTTACCTGTTAAACTCCATAATCCATACATTACTACCCCCCACCCTGCCCCTCCCCCTCCCCACGTCACCGCCCGGCAGGTACTCCCACCACCGGCCGCGAAGGTTCAAATAGCATCAGTACTTTTATCCCACAAAAGTACACACACCTACCCCCCCCTTGAGTTAGATAATAAGAAAATCTAATATTCAGAGATAATAGACAAGGTGCTTCATTGAAGAGGCTCTATAAATGTTTACTATTAGATTTGTTGTCGTTTGCTGACATAATATATACAGAAGTCGTTGCTTCAGTTTCAAAAGCCTCCTGAAAGAGTGGTTGAAGTTTTGATTTGTAATGCATCATAAACTGAATGATTTTAAATATGGCATTTCAAGTTCTATTTCATGACGTTTCTATCGAGAGTTTTCTCGCCGTTTTTAAGGACATGACAAGTCCGGGAGATACCTTCCAGGTGCAGGACAGTGGGGATAACTGGGGGTGCCAGGTACTATTGGGTTGTCTAAAATGTAACATGCAATATCCATTGTAGAACTATTTTTGGTACACGTATAATAGCATTAAGCGCTTTAGAATAGACAGATAAATAATGTAATCTGTTTTTTTGTGAGGAACTTTAAAAATATAACATTTCTTAGGGCAAGCGTTTTTTAATTCAGAAAATATACTTTCAATTAGAGCAGCGTCTTGTAGTATACGAGACCCAGTAGAAATCATTGGGCGTGGATCTGTATTGAGACTGTTTGCTCCAAAAGAATGATTGATTCAGAATTTACAGTTTAAAAGAAGGTAGTTAAAAATACAAGATTTATTCTTTCAAATATTGAGAAATTAGGGTGGAGAAGTCATTTTAAAGCTCGTTTGGTTCACAGATTAATAAAGTGACGAGGACTGGATAAGGCTTGACTCTGAGAAGTTGTAAACGAGGTAATCCTGTTTTTTGTACTTGACCAAACAGTGAGTTTAAGCAAATCACGTCAACTCCTTATGCCTGAAATTACAAACGTGACAAACGGAACATAGGAAATGACATTTGCGAATATATTTTATGTAGTGTCCTCCTGTCCCCTTTTTCAACAATCACTTCAGACTGCTGATACATACATCTATTTCACCATCCAAAGTGGGGTTTTGGAAGCATAGACATCTAATATGACTTTCTACGTTATCTTGTCTGCGTTTTATTCTCTCTCTAAAATACTCTTCCTGAGATTAACCATCCATTTAAAAAGTTTTTTTCTATAAAGGGTGAGATGTGAAGTTGTTATGCTTTTATGGACAATCCATTTGATTCTGGCAGTAAAAGTTCTCCTGCCCTGGGCATATGTCAGTCGTGAACTGTTCAAAACCATTCTCTCGTTTGATTCCTGGTGTGTTGTGGAGAGTCATTAACATATCAACTCGGTTATGATTAATTACCCTCCGCATATACAGATACTGACTTTTTAGCATCTCTGAGTAAAGTCAGTTTTCCATGTTTATTATTAAATCACTTTTTGTCAGTCCCCTGAGGAAGAGACAAAAACATGTATCCTGATAACCTGTTTCTTTGATGTGAGCAATGCCCAACTAACCCGGGCAGAGAGAATGATAGGAAAAAAGGACAATCCCTGGATGAAAGAAGGTCCTGAAATACATCATGTACAACTGAAGTGAAGGACAGTCAAGGGGCAGGCTACCCAGCATATGTAATATTCAGGTCCTTAGCATATGTAGGCTCTGGGCGAGCCAAAGGAGCCCAGAGAACAGGATGGAACAGTAGTATTTTCAGATAAGTGAGCCACGTCCACTGGTTCTAGGAGTAAGACAAAAATTGGGTAAGGCCAGCCTAAGGCTGACAGGTCTAACACCAATAAATACCATTATGTAAATGTAAATGTAAGGCCCATTTATACAGCGCTAACAATCGCTCCAAGGAGCATATATGCGCCAATGTGGCAGTGAAGTAAATGCCCGGAGTCGAAAATATGTCCTAATATGGGGTTGTATGGAGAAAATGGGCAAGTCCTTGAGAAATCAATGTTTACTGCACTAAATTTCAAATATATCGGATTTTTCCCACTAATATTCTCCCAATTACTTCTGTCAGGGTTTACCTGGCTGCAGACGTGCTGTCTTTACTACAAAATGTATCAGATTCAAGGTCCAATATCATTCTTATTTTTGGCTCTCCTATAACTTTCTATGAAAGGTCTGTAGTTTTGTGGTTCATCATTATAGACAATCAGATTCGCTGAATCACAGTAAAATCGAAACATTTACAAAGTGTAATATTCTGCTGCTGGAGAAGGCTGTCAATGCAGAATGCATTGGATTCCTCTAGAGATGGCAGATCAGACTACAGTGAAGTTTCCAACTGTTGTTTCTCCCATCCCTACCATCAATTAGCTCTTCGTGGGTGTGATCCTTATATCAGGCATTGATAGACACACACTCATAAAAAGACCAAAGGCAAATAATATTGGTAAAGTGCAGATGATACTCTGGCTGGCAAGGATAATTAACAATTATCTTTTTTGCACAGTGGGACATTGGTTCTTGAGGAGGAAACGGTAGTGTAACAGGTGGCGGCCACTTGCCCATACCACCCCAAAAGAAAAATGAATTTCAATGATGGTATTATGGCTCCAACACCTCAATGGCCTGCTGTATAATGTGTGCCCCAAGGTCATGAACATTAAGCGCCAGGTTTACCAAGCTTTTTACCTGTTGCAAACCTTTCACTTTGCTAAACCACAGGGCCTGTGACTTGGAAAATACTTGTTTGAGTGCAAAAAACCTTTTTTGCTATTCAGAAACGTGGTTTCCAAATTGCTAAGTGGGTTTAAAAGGGTTACTAATTCACAATATACTGGCACACATAACCAAGCAGAACACCCCTAAGCTTATCCTCTCTTGAGATCTGAATCAATATTCCTTGTTCTCCTCGGAGTAACACGATGTAAAAGGACAGTCCTCACACTGGAATATCCCATATCAAAGAAGGAGTCTCTATGGCAGAACAGGCAAAACGGCTAGACACCTATTGCAAGACCTAGTGCACATCAACCTCAGGGAACTAAATGAAAGGTTCCAGGGGACTACCCGCAGGCAGCTTCTTTCTACTCTGCGTCCACCTGCTCAACATTCGACTATACGTTCATCTCGCTTTCACTATTCCACTGAGCCTCCGCATTCTGCCTAAGGAGACAAAGGAGACAGTGACCACCGGCCACAGGAGACATACCTCCTAGCAGAGGTGCCTGTGCTGGAAACATCGTCAGAGGTTCCACGCTCAAGTTACACAATCAATTCCAGGAGAATCAAAACCACTCTAGCAAACACAGAGGAGGTGCTTGAATTGGCAAAGGCTTCATTACAAGCACATGAAATGACAGCAAGCAGCCTCACTGACAGATGGGAAAGCTTTACTGTAAACCTAGCCGACTGCTTCTCCAAGGCAACCAAAGCATGCATCCACCAAAATACCAGGGAAGCAGGTTGGGTCTCCATTGCCCACCACACTCAAATGAAACAACTTAAAAAGGCAATAAAATGTAATTGAGATTTCTGAGACATAAACCTGGGGACTCCTATCTCATCTCTATATTCCACAAACAAAGAAGGTTGTTGAAAAATCTAAGGGGCACATTACCAAGGCGGCGAAATGAAATTATCGCCGCTTTTGCGGCCGTTTTTGGCTGAAAAGCGGTGATAATTTCATCGCCTTATCAGCAAAGACACGCTATTGCGTGTTTTGCTGAGTTAGCGCCCCTTTCAAAAACGCCCAGTTTTGCATCTCTAATGAGATGCAAAGTGGGTGTTCTGTGTCAAAATAACTGGAGAAATGTCGCTAACCAACATTTCTCCAATTATCAAGCTGCATACTAACAAGCAGAGCGTTAAGAAAAGTAGCGCTAACCACTCGTTAACGCTACTTTCCTAACACCTGCTTGTGACCTGACGTAGCCATGTAATCCAATGGGAGGTGGATTACATGGCTAAGATCACCTTGCCCTATCAGCAAGGTTTCGCTGGTAACAGTGTGATTATCGTTGGATTTCCAGCGATAATCACACTGTTTTCCAGCTAACGCATTGATTCCTATCGCATTGGAGATATGCGTTGCTGATAGCACGCTATCTCCACGATAGAATCCAGCGTTACCCTGCGATAATTATCCTCACGCTAAAAGCGCTGAGCGATAATTATCACAGAAGATTGCTAATATGCCCCTAAAATTGAACATAAACAGATCTCAAGAAGATCACCACTGAGCAAAACTATTTTCAGACATCCACTCTAACAACAGAACTCGATTCTGAGGAACATTAAATAAAATGATGTGCCCAGCCCTAGGCAGTGTGACATCTTACATCCTGGTAGAGATCTGGGATGAATTTCTTAAAGCTAACTTCAACCATTAATCCCCAAGTCAGCTAGTAAAAACAGTGAGGATAGATACCTGATCATCTACCAACAATTAATCGGTACCCCTTCTCAAACCAGCCACAATCAGCATGTCTGAGGATCCACTCATTACACAGCCATCAAGCAGCAAATTGCCAATAACAGTAGAGAGTGGGGCATCTGGACCTAACGGGATCCTGCTTACCCTCTTCAAACAGGACAGAGAGTATTGGGTAGAGCTCCTTGACCATCTATTCTGAGAGGTCAGTACTCTAGTGAAACTCCCAGCCTCCTTGAAGGGCTCAGTCATTTACCCAATACACAAAAGTGGAGACAAGCTACCCCAAAAAATTACCGCCAGGTCGCTCTGATTGGCAAAGGTAAAATACTTCATAGGCACCCTATTAAAGGAACATCAAGCTTGGGCATCAGCAAATTCAATCATTCCATTCAACCAAGCCGGTTTCTTCAAACATAGGGGCACATTTGCCAACATCCTGGCCATGTAAATGCTTAGACGCAGCAAGAAGCACTAAGCAGTCGCTCTACCTCTGCTTCATAGACTTCAGACCAGCCTTTGAAAATATAGACCAGGCTAGGCTTTGGAGGAAACTGGCCAACTGGAATGTCCTGCGACCACTGTTGGACATGCTGTTCCTACTCCACACAGACACACGGGTGCAGGTGAAGCTGGGTGAGGGCACACACCTTTCCAGGTATTGTCAGCCATCAAAGGGTTAAAACTAACCCTGGGCGTAGTTTGCGTAGAAGCACTATACGTAGCTCTTCAGAAGTGTAGTACTGCACGTAGCTGATGGCACTGTGTACTAATCAGCACTGTGAAATATTTGCAAGTGGCATTTATGATAAAATAAGTATCTCTATCTTTATATGCTAAAGAGCATATAGTATTTTCACAAAAGTGAAACTGAAACATTAGCAAGCAGTGAGAGAGGTGATGATTTTGGGATCCGCCCTAACCTAGGGAGAGTAACAAGCAGATGCCCTGAAAACAAAAAGCACATCTTATTGAATGATTCGGTGGTGGTCCCATTAGGACCACCCCAAGCACAGTTATTGGCAAAAAAACAAACCCAACCTAAGGCCCTGCAAAGCATTATGGGATGAGATTAGAAGTAAGCAGTGAATATTACATAGTATCCAATATCAACATAATTCTACAAAGAGCTGCAGTTCAACTGGTGGTTACTAGATGTCCCTCATGAGTCAAATGCAAATGCTTGATGAAAGTGTATCAATGGTTTTGCATTTGACTTGTGAGGGACATCTAGTAACGACTAGTTGAACTGTAGCTTGATGTAAGAATATTTTCAATGCTTTGCATTTGACTCGTGAGAGGTGGTCTTAAGAGGATGGGACCACCACCGAAGTTCAATAAGATGTGTCTTTTGTTGATGCTCTTTGTGTTCAAGGCATCTGCTTGGTCCTCCCCCTAGGTTAGGGGGGATCCCAAAATCATCACCTCTCTCATTGCCTAATGTTTTCATTGAAAAAGTTCACTTTTGTGAATTGGTTATATGCTTTTTAGCATGTAAAATTGTTTTATAAAAGCATCTGAGGATGTTGCTGATGTAGCTACTATGCTACGTGATTAAGCACAGTTTTTGTACTGTGCTATGTGCAATTTGAATTAGTACAAACTACGTTAGCGTACACCCAGGGTTATTTAAAACAAGGGTGTATACTCACCTCCACACTATTTAACCTCTACAAGGCAGACCTGATGCTGTTCTCAACTAGCAATTAGCATGCCCCAAGGCTGGGGGATACAATGCCATGTAGTTTTTTTAAACCCAGATGATGCTGTCCTGGTGAGCCACACACAGGTGGGCATGCAGCATCTCCTCAATGCAATACAGGCTTACGCTATGGAGAATCTCCTGGAACTAAATCTCGAGAAAACAAAAATGATGACCATCAAATATGGCAAGAAAAAACCCCTGCCTGGTATCTGGAGACAACACGGATCCAAACCACAACAAACTACAGGTACTTATACATAGAAATCGTCAAGGGGGGCCAGTTCACCATACAGAAGGAGGCGATCAAAAGAAAAGGGATGGCACTGGCAGTGACACTAAGGAACCTCAAACTGAAGTTGACAGGCCTGATACTGACACCTCTTCTCCAGGTAGCTCGATCAAACATCCTACCAGCAATCACCTCTGGAAGTGAAGCCCTGAGAGGCAGAGACACATAGGGGTCTAGTATGATGTCGGGCGGACCGCAGCAGGCATTCATATTACAATGGCTGCAGGAATTTGCAGGAAGCAGCATTTCCGTGGCAGCGTTGCCGCACCGAAAGGCATGCTGTTTTCTCACTTGGGGGCCTGTTGCAGGCCCCCAGGATATTGGGGGAGTACCTATGGTACCCCCCTGCATTTGCATGAATGACGTGGCAGGCACCGGACGGTGCCTGCCACGTTGTGCATGCAAATGCACAACTGCCCGCCGCAATGCAAAAATGCGGAATGCGCCCGCCCTACTGGCGGGCGCATCCTAATTTTGTTTGAGGGATCGCAGCAACCATTGCGGGCGGTGGGACGATGGCCGGCGGACAAAGTCTACCTGCCATCATATTAGACCCCTAAGACTCTAGATCATACACTAGTAAAGGCTTACAGACTCATATTCTGCATTCATATTCTGCATTCCAAACTACTCTTCAGCAGCATAGATTTGGTTAGAATGAAACAGTCTTTGGCAAGGCAAGCTGCATTCATTCTCTGTTGGTACAAGATCAGGAACGCAACTGCCAACACCCTGAATTATCTTTTATGGCAAGAGCTGTAGCATTGAAGCACATCACCTGCTGGAAACTTTCTTCAAGAATCTCTTTTAAACACTGGGCTGTCTCAGGCTTTGGACCCTCCAACCAGTCATGTCGTGTTTGAAAACTTGTTTGGAAATCAATAAAAAGCCTCTCACTTGTAGAAGACAAGTCCACCTTCTTAGGTCGCAGCCATCGATGACAATCAACAGCTATCGATCACTTACTCCTCAAAAATACAGTTGAGGCTACTCAAGAAAGGTAAAGGAAACATTTTTAAAACACCATATGGGGACACTCCCTTCAACTCCGCATCTCCTGCCATGACAAAGGGTACAATTTTCTAATTGCTGTTGTAAATGTGGCTTAGCAATGGAAGACCTCCTATACCTGCCCTGTATCTACAGTGAACTGAAGGATCAACGGATCTGACTGCTCAAACCTCAGTTCAACTCAAGAAGGGTCTGCACGCGGAGACAGGCAGTGACGGCCTGTTTCAACTCAGAGGTTCCGCATCTCAAATGCAGGCCGGTACAATTCCTAACGCTGGCAGCAAAGAAAATGCCAAGAGCAAGCAAATACACTCTACCAGCAGTGAGTGTAGCTGCTACGGAGGTGAGCGTCCTCGAATCTGTAATCTACAACTGGGCTCACAACCACTGTTCTTTATTCCCTGTAACCTGGAATCTAAATTTAAACCCCTCCATGGACAGGACAAAGGGAAATATTTAGCTTGTTCTTATGAATGCACTGCACTTTCTTCTATGCAATTTAGGGTCTGAAAACTGACAAATCAGCTCCCTCATTAAGAAACAGCTACTCAATATGTTTTATATTATGTGTAGTTTAATTGTATTTCATCGATTTTATCCTACTTTTTTTCCTTAGTTGTGTGGCACTGGTTTTAACTAACCATGTAAAATAAAAAGTACCTACTTACTTACTTGCCATATGGAAGGAGCGTGTTTTGGGCTACTCTTCCAAATAGTAAATCTGAATACTATCTCTGGTGGTTTGTAACTGTAATTCCCCTTAGGACACATTACCCTTTGGGTGCTAGCTCCAGGGGGAGTAGGCAGTGGCCCACTGGTCAATCAATCAATCAATCAGGGGTTTGTAGCGCGCTCAACTCACCCGTGGGGTCTCAAGGCGTGCGGAGGGAGCAGCTCCGGATCAGTCGGAGAGTCAGGTCTTGAAGTCCTTCATGAACGTGTGTAGGGTCGAGGAACGTCTGATGTTCACAGGGAGTTTGTTCCAGGTCTTGGCTGCTATGTAGGAGAAGGCTCTCCCGTCTGTTCTGTTTCTGCAGATGCGGGGGACCTCTGCCAGGGCGAGGTCGGCGAAGCAGAGGTTTCTCTTGGGTACGTGGAAGGATATTCTATCGTTGAGGTAATTGGGTCCGATGTTGTTGAGGGAATTGTAGGCGTGGGTGAGGAGTTTGAAGGTGACCCTCTTCTCAATGGGGAGCCAGTGGAGGTCTTGTAGGTGGTGAGTCATGTGTGCATGACACGGTGTCCCGAGAATGAGTCTGGTGCTGCCTTCTGGATGGTTTGGAGTTTGTGTAAAAGGATTCTGTTGATCGCAGTGTAGAGTGCGTTGCCATAGTCCAGTCTGCTGGTTATGAGCGCGTGAGTGACGGTCCTTCTGCAGTCGGGTGGATCCACTTGAAGGTCTTGCGGAGGATGCGCAGGTAGTTGAAACTGGTGGAGGCAACGACGTTTATCTGGCGGTTCATGGAGATGGAGGAGTCGAGGATGATGCTGAGGTTTCTTCGTGGTCTGTAGGGGTGGGTGGGTTCCCGAAAGTGGCGGGCCACCAGGTGTTGTCCCAGGTGGAGGTGCAGGGTCCGAGGATGAGAACTTCAGTCTTTTCTGAGTTGAGTTTCAAACAGCCTATCCTTCATCCAGGCTGCCATGTTCTTCATTCCTTCCTGGAAACAGAGTCTGGTGTCTTCTGGATTCTTTGTGAGCGAGAGGATGAGTTGGGTGTCGTCGGCGTGGGATGCAATGCTGAGCCCATGCTGTCTGATGATGGCCATGAGGGGAGCCATGTAGATGTTGAAGAGCGTGGGGCTCAGTGATGATCCTTGGGGCACTCCGCAGTTGATATCAGTGGGTTCTGGGAGGAAGGGAGGGACTTTGATCCTCTGGGTTTGGCCAGAGAGAAAGGATTGGATCCAGTCAAGGGTGGCTCCTTGTATCCCTGCGTCATGAAGTCTGGGTGCAAGCCTGTTATGTTACGTTATGTCATGTTATGTTATGTTAAAAATGTTTTGTAGAGCGCTCTTTCACCGGTTGGTTTCTTGGCACTAATGAGACAAAGGGATCACCAGTCCGCAGCACATTATTTATAGATGCATGTGAATAGCCATGTTTTGAGAGATTTCCTGAAATTGATCAGGTTTGTGCTTAGTCTAATTTCCAGTGGGATGGAGTTCCATAGTCGAGGGGCAAGGGTTGTGACCCTGCCTCCCCCTTGCTGCTTCAGCTTAAAGGTAGGTACTACGAGGAGATGGAGATGGGCTGAGCGGAGGTTGTGCGAGGGGATATAACGGGAAATGCGGTCTTGATAAATTTGGGGCTGCAACCATTTAGGAATTTGTCCACCAGGCAGCCAATTTTAAAGGTACAGTGCTGGGGAATAGGTAACCAGTGACGTTTCCTGAGGAGAGGGGAGGCGTGTTGCCATCTGGGTTGTTGGAAGATTTGTCTTGCTGCTTGATTTTGAACCAGTTGGAGTCGTCTGGTGAGGCCAAGTGGGAGTCCCAGTAAGGTGGCATTTGTGTAGTCGAGCAGAGATAGAACCAGGGCTATCATGACCAGGACCAGTGCATGTTTATTTCCCTTATTTTGCATAGCTGCAGGAAGCAGGTGGAAATCACGGTTCCTATGTGTGCTTTAAGTGACAGGTCATTGCTTATGGTGACCCCAAGGCTTTTTACTGAGGTGGGGGGAGTGGGTGGAGGGCCCAGGTTGTTAGGCCAGTAGTGTGAACCCCAGTGTCTGTGTGCAGCGCCTACAAGTATCAGTTCAGTTTTACTGGGGTTCAGTTTTAAATAATTGTGATCCATCCATTGGTGGATGAATGTCATGGTGTCTTGGAAGTCCGAGATTGACTGGGGGGAGTTGTCGATCTGGAACAGGAGTTGGAGCCTGCAGTGTGAAATGGTGTTTAAGACTGCGGGGAGGTCTACAAGGATGAGGGCCGCAGTGTGTCCCTAGTCGAGTAGCATGCAGATGTCGTCAGTGGTGGCGAGAAGGGTGGTCTCGTGCTGTGGTTGCGGCAGAATCCAGACTGGGAGGCGTCCAGGATGGAGTTCTCTTCGATGAAGGCGGTCAGTTGGGCGTTAACGACTCTCTGTGACTTTGGCCACGAAGGGAAAGAGAGAGATGGGCCGGAAGTTTTTCAGGTCTGTTGGGTCTAATGCTGGTTTCTTGAGGAGGGGTTTAACCTCCACCAGCTTCCAGTCGACAAACTGCTAACTCTCATTGAAGTTTTCAAAATGGGAAAAAATGTTTTTTTAAACAGCTCCATTTTCATTACGAAACATGGTCACCTTTAAAAAATATTCATCTAGGAAAAACATTCACCGGGATTATGTCCATTGTGGGGCACCATAGTTGATTCCCTTTGCAGTCCATCAACTCCGTGTTTGTCACCTAATTAATATTTAGGCAGGTCATTCTGTGAATTCTCCCAATTTTGTATTTTGTGAAATGACCTATTAACACTCAGGTCAGTTTGAAAAAAGAAATTACTAGTTTTAAAAAGTTGGTTCACAATGTGGAACTGTGGAATCACTTTTTGTTACCACAAATATAGTACATTTAGCCCTTAGCTTTTCTAGTAAACAGTATGTTTTTTGTGATACATAACGACAGAGGGCCACATGTACAAAGGCTTTTTACAGTCGCAAATGGGCCAATTTGCAGAATTGGCACGTTTACGACTGCAAAAAGGCATTTTTACATGTACAAATGCCTATTTGCGAGTCCGGTAACCTATTTCCGAATCATAAATTGAGTTTGCAATTTGGCATTAGGATTAGGCCTGGGCGTAGTACGCGTAGTCACACTACGTGAAGCTACACAAAGACGTTCTCGCACTACGCGACCTTCGCGTAGCTTCGCGAGCATGCGTAGTTGCTTGCCAGACCGTTTGCGAGGCATTTTTCTTGTTCGGGAGCGCGTTGTGCGTGTTCTATGGGTGCGGCCATCTTGTTTTTTCAATTGTCCCGCCCGCTCACGTTTCCTTATTTCCTGTTCCGGGTCGCGTATAACGTGTTTGCGTTGTGCAAGTCAGGTTCAGGAACGCTTTCTACTTGTTCGCGACAACAAGTGCTTGTTCGCAAGAAATATCACGCAAACTTACCCACGTGGTTGCGACGGGCGCGGCCATCTTGTTTTTCACTCTTTGCTATGGTTCTGGGCCTAGTTTTCTATCCAGCTTTAATCTTTGCAATCTTTACTTATTTTCACTGTTTTTTTCACTTTTTATATTTATCATCTCTGTCTCTCTGTCCCTAAGTTTTTATTTTCTGATTTTTTCTACTTTCATTGTGTTTTTGTTACTTTTCTACTGTGTTATTTTACTTCTTTATTCAAACTCCTACTTCTTCCAGCTAACTTTATTTTTTCCTTCTTTTCTTTTCTGCCTCCACTCCAGAACCATGGCCAAGGGCAGCAGTACCGGCTCCAAGGGCAAGGGGCCTGCGCCCAAGAGCCGGCTGCCTTGCAGCAGAATGTGCCCTGCAGGGGTGCAGGCCGACAACTTTTCAGAGAAGCGGAGGTGGCCACCCTGGTTTTCTTCATCCAGCGCCACCTGCCCTTGACCTTGGCAGCAGGTGGCAGGCCAGGCTCCGGTTACTTTACCCAGGAGCGTCACCGCCAGTGGTCGAAGGTGCGCCAGGCAGTCTTTCGCTGCTCGGGTATCCGGCGCACCCACCAGCAGCTGGTCCACCGGTGGGCAGACATTCTGGACCGAGGCCAGTACCTGATGGACCTGCTAGGTGTCGAGGTTGTGGGGCTTGGTGAGTAGCTAGTAGTATATAGTAGTATCAGTATTGCGTTTAATTCTTGGGTGAATAAGTAACACGATTAGTGGTGCGCTTAGTTACATTGCAGATCAATTCCGTTTCAAAATCTTCTGTGTTTGTATGACACAGGTGCTACTCGGCACTTCTCTTACTTGTTTGTAACTTTGCGCTAGCTTGGGATGAATATTGATGTTAGAGTTTACTTTAGAGAACTGAAGTTAGTTAATGCTATTGCTAGAATCTAGTCCTTCCATTGTCCTTCAGTGAAATAGTGGTGGATGGATAATAGGTTTCTTTGTATTAGTTCATATTTTTTTTACGGTCTGCGTGATGCCTCCTTGAATGCTTAGTTCATACCCCAGTCCTCAATAGAACCTTTTTGTAGTTTGTTTAGTGAGTTGTAGGCTTAGCAGCAATAGCATTGTTGTCAGTCAGTAGCAGAGCAACATATGACGCAACCAACCAACAATTTGGTGTATGCACAAATTTATGCATGTGTCCTCCATCTCATCTATGTATTTTTGGTGGCAAAAATAAATGGAAATGCAGACTTACTGAACAATTGGCCAGTCTGGAATAGGTGGCGTAGGTCAGGTGGTACTTAGGCTTCGTTAGTATTCTGGAATCAGAATGATTATGGAACATTTGATTAGTGTTCATATAAGTAGACGGTCCATGAATCCTGCAAACCAGTAGTTGTTTTGAGTAGGTAGGTACATTTATTTGCAATTGTTGTTTCCTAAAATGTTTGAGCGTTTTTGTTTAATGATTTATTTGTTTCACATCACTCAATGTTTCTCTCTTTTTTTTAATTTCTTCCCAGTAACTCCTACAGTGCTTATATTATTAACAATTATATTTCCCTAACTTTTAACGCACCTTATTTTTTCCAAACTATTAATTACGCTTCCTCCTAATTCAATTTTTGAAAAAAGCTTCTTTGATCTTCGTTATCTGTTTTCCAAATTTTGGGTATCCCTGCCTTTCAGTTCCTTCAAACTGCCTCTGCTATGACTCTCTGTACTACTACTATTAGACTGTCGGTAGCTAAGCTTGCCCTGTTGGCCACTCTTTAGTTAAGGTTTTCTTTTGAATGAAGTGGTTATAGAACAATAGCTGTAGCCACTGGATCCACTCCTGTCCTTTGCGTTGTCCTCTTTAATCTATAGGCTTTGACAAATCCCACCAACAAAATGCGCAACCAGATGTTTGTCTAGTATTTTTTGTTAGGGTAGTAGTACATACTACTACTACTGTTGTGGGTATTCTGCACAGCCACATACAGAACAGAACTATGCACAAGACAATAGGATGTTGGTGATAGGAGGTTGGACCTTACTTACACCTCAGGGAGAGAACTAGAACCCACAATTTACTGAACGACTAGCTATAGTGTCTCAGTCATTACTTAGTTATTATGTCCTGAACCTCCACACGAAGATACCCAATGATTTTATTGCACAACCTAGAACATAACACCCTTTTACTCACTCACTCGTGCAAGTCCACAACACCACAGACACACCAAATACACCACATAGTCTATGTGCAAGTTCAAAAGCTTTATTTTATTTTTTTCAAATAATAACAAGCTTTGTAACTTTGTTCCATGAATGACATCACGCTCCAACATGAAAAATAAAGAAGATTAAAGTAAACATTTGTACAAGTAGTGCATGATAGAGAATCTTTGTGAATTCTTGGAGACCCCTCACCGCTGAACGTATACTGGTTACATGCATCTTTTGTAAACTCTGCAAATCTATGTTTCATTGAAGGGATTCTTCTGCCTATTATGAGAAAAATGGGGCACGTTAGACAGTATAATACAATTATACAAGCTTTTTGCAACATTATGGCTGAGCAATAGGGACTAACCGAACTCCATAAAAAAAGTGGCTTGTTTTTCAACCTCTTCACTTGTATGCAAAACTCATGTGCCCTCAAAGGTGTCTTACTGCGCAACAAGCTGCGAGGTATTATGGGCAAAAGAGTAGACATGAATCTAAAATGGTTACATGGCTCAGGCTAACTTTCCAAAGACTGCAGTAGGAGTAGAGATGAGTTGACCCTAAAGACTATATAATAATACTACTAATGTCTGTCTACTGACTCCTGTAGTACGCAATTTGGACTAGTGATGATTTATGTTGTACTTTAACTGTTTTTTTCAATCTTCCTTCCTGGTGAAAACGAGTAAAATAGGGGCAGCTGTACAGGCATCTAAAAAGGTGTACTTGTTTTTATAGGTGCACTACCAGTACCAACCACCAGTGCCGGTAGGGCCAGCGGCGATGCCAATGCTGCCATTCAGGAGGGGGCATGAGATGCACCACCTGCAGGAGCACCAGTGGGGGAGGAAACAGCAGCGGTTGGTAGTGGTAAGTTATATTCATTACTTATTGGCATTACTAGCTGGAAAGGGAACAATTCACTCACTCTACTGTGAGACTTATTAAGTAAGTATGAACTTGAAGTTGTACTGAACAATATACAAGGGTTGAAGAAGACACCCTTTACTTAGCATTACCAATGCATTAGCAATAGCAATACCAGCGTGAGATGAGTAAACAAATGGCCTATTTTATCAGACTACAACTCAGCTGTGAAAGTTATGGAGAAGACTAAAAGTCAGATCAGATGACCTTGATGGATGTGTTGAACAAAAATTGAAAGAAGAACTAGGGTGTAAGGAGGAAGGACGAATGATGTACGACTAGCAGAGAAGGATACTTTGGAAGCAGCATGCAGGTGGCTGATGGGAATCAGATGCATGGGTTGTTGATGGATGGGTGGAAGGTGAAAGAAGATGCCTGCCTGGGAGGGCGACACAATATGGGTGGATAGTGGATAGCAAGAATCATCAGCGGTGTTTGTGTCAAACCCAAAGCCAAGGCAAGGAAGAAAGGAGTGGACGCATGGGTGGTTGTTGGGGAAAGTGAAATGAGCAAAGGTTTGTGAAAAAATACCTAATAACAAAAGAATGATAGACATTTCTTGTAATGGATGGCTGCCGCCGCTGCGAGTGCTTTTCCCGAGTGCTTTTCCCTGGTTTTGATGATTGTTTGTGCTTGCCTTGCATTACTTTGTGTAACTCTCTTTCTTCCCGTTTTTTTCGTTAATTTGTGCCTGTTTGCATTTTTTACGTGTCTTTTCTCCTTCCTTGTTGTCCGCCTACCGCGCCGCCCCCCGCCCTCCCTTCCCGCCACCACCGCTTGTCCCCGCCCCTTTTGTCTTCTGTATCCCTCCCCGCTCCTGCCTCCCAGCTGCCCCGCCCACCCGCGCACTTCGCCTTAAATGGCGACCGTGCGAACGCGCAGCGGTCACGCGCAGCGGGCGCGCCGATTGTGCGCCGAAGGCGCGCCAAAGGTAAGCCCGTCTGCGCCCGTCCGCGACCGGATCGCGACCAGCGCCAGGACCCCTGGACCTCGAAGACCTCGACCTACCCGCCTGACGTACTCAGCCGCCGCCCTCATCGCTCTCAACACCGGCCGACTCCCAGATTGCCACCAAGCCACTCCTAGACGCACCCACGGACCGTTCAGCTGCCACGCCTGCAAGTTCTCCTGCATCCGGACCAGCCCCGCACCAGCACCCGCCAAGTCGAACTCCTGCAGCACCCACCTCAAGTGCATCCTGCTCAACACCCGCTCCGTCCACAGACACGCCATCGAACTCTGGAACCTGCTAGACGCCACTGCCCCTGACGTTGCCTTCCTCACGGAGACCTGGATGAACGCCTCTTCAGCTCCCGACATCGCCATCGCTATCCCAGAGGGCTACAAGATCGTCCGGAGGGACCGAAACGCCAACCAGATGGGAGGAGGCATCGCCATCATCCACAGGAACACCATCCGTCTCACGACCAGCACCGACAACACCCTGACCAGCGCCGAACACCTGCATTTTCAGATCCACACCAACCCGAACACCACCCTCAGAGGCACCCTGATCTACCGACCCCCTGGACCACGCACGCAATTCAGCGAGGACATCGCCGACTTCGTCAGCCCGCATGCCCTCCCCTCCGCTGACTACATCCTCCTGGGAGACCTCAACTTCCATCTGGAGAACAACAACGACCACAACACCAGCACCCTGCTCGACAACCTCGCCAACCTGGGACTCAAGCAACTGGTGTCCACCCCCACCCACCTCGCCGGACACACACTCGACGCCGTCTTCTCATCCAGCACAGACATCGACTTCAGCCACGCCACAGAGCTTCAATGGACGGACCACAGCTGCGTCCACTTCACCTTCAAGAGAACGACGACCCACCAACACCAGCAACACACCGCCCGCAGAAGCTGGAACAAGATCACAGCAGACCAGCTCGCCACCTCCCTGAGCCAACACCCTCCGGCCAGCTCAGCGAACCCCAGCCAGGCCGCCGATAACTTCACGAAGTGGATCAGCAACTGCGCGGACGAACTCGCCCCGCTGAGAACCCCGCCTAGCAGACCCGGCAGCAAGAAGGCCCCATGGTTCACCGACGAACTCAAGCGCTCCAAGAAGAACTGCCGAGCCCTCGGAGAAAGTCTGGAAAAGGGAACCGACACCGGACAACAGGACCTCCTACAAACTTGCCACCCGGAAACACCACCAGCTGATCCGCGCCGCCAAGAGAACAGCATTCAAGGACCGGTTGGACAACAACGCACACAACAGCAAGGAACTCTTCAACATCGTGAAAGAGCTTTCCAACCCCAGCGCAGGAAACGACATCACCCCATCGCAAGACCTCTGCAACTCCCTCGCCTCATACTTCCACAACAAGATCACGGACATACACAGCAGTTTCAACAACCAACCAACGCACACCACGACCGACCAGCCACCCCCCCCACCACCACCCTCCACGCCTGGACCCCGATCAGCACCGAAGACACCATCCGCACGATGAACTCCATCCACTCCGGATCACCGACCGACCCCTGCCCTCACCACGTCTTCAACAAGGCCAACGCGGTCATCGCACCCCACCTGCGAGACATCATCAACACATCCTTCGACACCGCCATCTTCCCTGAAAGCTGGAAACACGCCGAACTCAGCGCTCTACTCAAGAAACCAACAGCGGACCCCACCGACCTCAAGAATTACCGCCCCATCTCGCTTCTCCCGTTTCCAGCCAAAGTCATCGAGAAGACCGTCAACAAGCAGATGGCCGCCTTCCTCGAGACGAACGGATCCCTCGACCCCTCACAGTCCGGCTTCCGAGCCAAACACAGCACCGAGACCGCCCTCATCGCCGCCACCGATGACATCCGAGCCCTGATGGACAATGGAGAAACAGCGGCCCTCATCCTCCTAGACCTCTCCGCGGCATTCGACACGGTCTGCCACCGCACCCTAACACGGCGCCTCAGCAACATCGGAATCCAGGACAAGGCGCTGGAATGGATCATCTCCTTCCTCGACGGTAGAACACAGCGAGTCCGCCTACCACCGTACAAGTCAGAGGCCTCCGAAGTCATCTGCGGCGTCCCCCAAGGGTCATCCCTGAGCCCCACCCTCTTCAACGTCTACATGAGCCCCCTCGCGGCCATCGTACGCAAACACCACCTCAGCATCATCTCCTACGCCGACGACACCCAGCTGATCCTCTCCCTGACCAACGACCCTGCCGCCGCCAGAGCCAACCTGCACGAAGGGATGAAAGAGGTAGCCGAGTGGATGACGACCAGCCGCCTGAAACTGAACTCAGACAAGACGGAGGTCCTCATCCTGGGCTCCTCACCCTCCGCCTGGGACGACTCCTGGTGGCCTCCCGCCCTGGGCACCGCACCCAAACCGACAGACCATGCACGAAACCTGGGCTTCATCCTGGACTCCTCCCTCTCCATGACCAGGCAAGTCAACAGCGTCTCCTCGGCGTGCTTCAACATCCTACGCATGCTACGGAAGATCTTCTGGTGGATCCCCACAGAGACCAGGAAGACCGTCACCCAGGCCCTCGTCACCAGCCGACTGGACTACGGCAACGCCCTCTACGCCGGGACCACCGCCAAGCTCCAGAAGAGACTCCAGCGGATCCAAAACGCCTCAGCCAGACTCATCCTCGACATCCCACGATCCAGCCACATCTCCGGACATCTGAGAGACCTTCACTGGCTCCCCATCAACAAGAGAATCACCTTCCGCCTCCTCACCCACGCACACAAAGCCCTACACGACCAAGGCCCGAGCTACCTCAACAGCCGAGTCAACTTCTACGCTCCCAAACGCCACCTCCGATCAGCCAACCACGCCCTCGCCGCCGTCCCCCGCATCCGAAGAGCGACTACAGGAGGAAGGTCCTTCTCCTACCTGGCCGCCAAGACCTGGAACTCCCTCCCGTCCGACCTGCGCCTGACCCAAGACCACCTCTCCTTCAGGAAGAAGCTGAAGACCTGGCTGTTCGAGCAGTAGCGGCACCCTCCCCCCCCCAGCGCCTTGAGACCCTACGGGTATGTAGCGTGCTTTATAAGTGTCACTGATTGATTGATTGATTGATGTATTCATCATAGGTGGAGACTGTCACTGGATGCAGACGAGTCATACTTTGAAGATAATGTAAAAGAAACTGCGCCAGACTAGCAAAGCAGAGGTTCATCATATATTATATAAAAGTAGGATTTCATTTCAGAATACAGTTGACTCAGTAGTTTGCAAGCACATTATAGATATTATCAAGCGCCTTCCTCTGAATCCAAGGACCGCTTCCTACCTATGTTAATCTTTCTTCTAATTTTAATTTATAAGTTTACTTACCAGTAATTGTCCACAATCCATAGTTTGCTCCCCCCCACCCTGCCCCTCTCCACGTCACCGCCCGCCAGCACTCCCACCTCTGACCGCTACTGGACTGAGATATGTCATTCCATATAAGTAATGATGATTGGATCAGAAGTATATATCAATATTAATCTCAGTAATCTGCCTTATTGTAGTCGCCAGGGCACAGTGAAAGTGAAATTGAGCAATTGCCTTTCATGTAACAGAGAGAGTATGGCCAGTGCCACCCGTAATCGGAAAATATACGAACTTCCCCACCTGCAGCTTAGTAAATAAAAGTAACAGGCATCTGCGTACTGACTCGTATGTTGGTCTTGGACCCAAGCTTAGCTGACTGAGCTGGCTTGCCGGATACAGCCTACAACAAGGTTATGTGATTTATGTAAACTAGAGATAAGAAAAAGACTGGAGTTCTTCTGTGGACTGGAGTCCATCCATAGTACTAGGGCAAGTATAATGCCGGAAAAAAACTCCAACAAATGTTAGAGGCCAGGGAAGCAGGAGGATAGATACTTAAAGTTAACACAAATGTTATGTACTGCGCTTGCTAGTGCTACTGTGCCACTATGTGTTTAATTCATTTTGTGTTACTGTTTTGCTAAGAGTTTTGGTCACAATTCTGTTTCTTTCTTTATAGATCCTCCTTCCCAAAAACCAACACGGAAGGAGTTGGCAGCCAGGGCCCGGCATCAGAAACTGCAGGCCATCATTGAGGAATAGCCTATCCTCGATTTCATTTCACTCTATCTGTCTATTTGTGAATAAGCACATTCCCACACTGTCCATATATAGGCACTTTTCCTTTCAGGTACCCCGAGTTAGACCTCGCATCTACTTATCTAGTACACACTCATGCTCGATTTTTACACTCACATATTTCCTTTGAGTATCTTTGGTTATCTTGCATGTTCATTTATCAATTCTTTTACTTTTGTCTTTATTTATTCATTTTTGTCTTTATCATATTTGTCTTTATCTTCTTTTTACTATGTTAATCTTATTCAACCATCTAAAAGTTTCGACATCGTCGTCCTTTGTTAATTTCGTCTATTTACATTCACTTCACGCATGCGCACATCTTTTAAATGCTTCCCCATTACTCGGGCGGCATCACTTCCGCGTTCACAGCGTTGGATTTCATTACACTGTCTGTGTCACACTCTCTGTAAGCTTCTTGCTCGCAAGAGCTCATAATCACTTACAAGCACGTTTTATTTTATTTATTGTACTTAGTGTCATGTCAGCTTTGGTTTACTCGTAAAGCTGACCCCGTCTTGAGCACGTCCACTTTTACCCATTCGATATGCCGTTTACTATTGGTTTATCCACACGGCACATTAACTCAAATCGTTTTCTTATTTTCGAGGATTCACACTAAAGTTTCACACTGCATGTATATACATCTTTCATACTTTTCACTTTCCATATTTTATAGTCTTTTATTCCTTGGGAAACCTGAATCTACTTCACAACTAACATTCGGTTTTTTCACTTACCATCCTGGATACATCGTTTTAAACCGTTTTTTTAAAGAAAGCATGTCCACTATTTCATTAATCCTTTTCTCCTGCAACTTGTAGCTTCACTCACTATTTCGCCTTCCACTCGCTTGTGTCATTGCCCTGCACACAGGACCTGATCAGTAACCTCAGATTCTCCTCCTTTTTCTTTAGAACACTATGACCCCCTAATGAAGAGCTCCTTAGCTCGAAATGCATCGGGGATGTTCAGATTTACAAACTTAACATATTGAATTGGTCCATCTCATGAATTGATCATGGAATAACCGTCCAACCTACATTTTGTTTACTTAAAAATTGTTCTATTTGACTATTTGCCCCTCCCGGACAGAAAGGGGTTCACCCTGAGCACACTAAAAGATTGAATCACCTTTATCCATTGCTCAATAGTCTCTCATCACCCAGGAGTGCAGCGGACTTCATCCTTTTCCATTTATTTATACTTACACATACAATGTTAATGTTTTGTGGTGGGGTAACTGTTTCATGAATTAATGTATGTCACGAGGTTCACTTGCAGATGCAGGGCAGCAGCCAGTGTTTGATTTAAATAATCTCCTGCCAATTTTGTAACATGCAAACAGATAGATGCGGTACCCCTCACTGAGTTATATTTGTCCTACTAGTACTACTAGTACTACCAGTCGCTTCTCCTACTCCATTATACCTCCCAGCAAACTTATCTTACCTGTCATTGATGATGATTAAGTTCGGCACAGCAATGGCTGCATAGTTTCCCAAGAGAATGGAGAAGATGCCTTGTTTGTGGTGGTAGTAGTCGACAGTCACTGACACAAGCATTTGCAAACAAAAAAAAAGAGACAGTCATTTGCCTGAGAGAGACCGTGGGAGTAGTAGAAAGTACAGTACATAAAAAAACTGCCAAACAAACAATATTGCAACTACTAAAGTAAAAGAAAACAATGGTGACAGGGACAGCCTAGTACAGAAGCTAAGAAGTTAAACTGTAGTGGTGTCGAAGGAGTCACTTAAACACAATCCTAATAGTTTAATGCTGTAAATGCAATCAATGCCGGCAACTAATTATGATGTATTCGGGGGGTCCCTTTGGGAAATTAATTGGCTTGTACATACACTGAGCATGTTTGGGCAAGCAGAAGAAGATCCTCGCCCTGCCTTGTTGACATTTAATCAGTGTTGCTTTTACCACATCTGCCCCAGCAAGCATGTGATCAATTGTTGGAGTAGATTTAATGTAGTAACATCACACCTCAATATAATACCACACAGCCCGGGGGAAGAGGGTTAGGGTTTGATGAATAGATGGGAAGGGGGGTTTGGGGAAAGGTTTGAGAAAGAAAAACAGTACGCATGGAGACAACAAAAGCAAAACAATATTTGAAGACGATGATGATCCACTATCCAATAAATCTATAAAGGTTGAAAAAGGAAATGCATACATGATGAAGAAAACTTGATGGTTAATGAGTAGTACTTATCTACTACTACACAATTCGACAGTACAGGGAAGTAGTATTATATGAAATTTGCCTTAGCTGTATGGCCTCAGAGAAACCCTATTTACCTGCTGTACCGGGTTGAAAGCTAGCAAAGAAAATAAAAAATTAGTTGGAGGGAGCAATTATCAAACAAAGTCACACAGTCATAAAATGAATAAAGAGAAAAAAGGAATCAAATTATTAAAAAGACGAAAATTATACAAAAGTTACTGTATTATCCAGGTCCAAATGTGTAGTTGTATCTTGTCATTCACCTTGGTCCTCCCTTCCATGGGCACTCTGCACATCATTCTTGGATGCCACTGGCTGACTGATGCGGATTGGTAAGGTAAGTGTGAGTTGTTGCTCCAAGTATAATAGCACTGGGTAAAAGGCCGGCCTGTAAGTGTTGATGGAAAAACGAAATGGTATTAAAGTGCAAAAAGACAAGACTCTTGAGCGAGAAGACTTTCAGACTGAGGCGGCTTGGATACATTGTGTCTACTCTACTATTTAGTTACACAGCATTAATCTGCAAGAACAACAAGACAGGAGCCAGCACAGAACAGGCCCACGGTACCGGGCCGTGACCCAAACTCCATTTACCTTACTTTTTGACAGAGCCAGACAAACGGCATATACCGCAACCTAGCATTTTCCAAATCAAGTGACTAAATCAATGCACTACTGTCAGTCATCATCATACCACTATTTGACTCCACCACTGCACAGACATGTAGCCTAGATCTGCTGTGGTTCTTGTTGATTGGTTATGTTTACCTTTTATGCCACTTCCTGAAATGTATTCCATCAATCATCTCAGATCCAACTGACTGACTGCGTGCAAAGATAGTGTGGTCATCATCATTTGCGATACGTGTACGTGTTGTCCAACAGACCAACACCAACTCAGTCTGTAGTGAGTGACTCCGATTAAGTAGGTCCACACTGCACCTGCAGTAGTAAGAGTACAATTGGTTATTATTAAACAACATGGAAAACTTGAGTCACTTTCACTTTATTTTTAACTACTAGTATAGTTCGACTTCATGCCCATTTGCTCAGAGTCAACAAGCATCCAATGCAATGCATAATTCATTAATCATATACCTGTTTTGCTCTTCTCTTTGGCTGTCAGATCAGAGATGCCGAGCTTTCTGAAAGTGATGACGAGTATATTTTAGTTTTGGATGCCTGCTCAAGTTCTGACATTGAAGAGTTGTGTATGCCTGCAGACAGAGGTGGTAGCCTTAAGACAGTGATTAGTTTCGGATTGGAAACAAAACAGAAGATGGCGATAGTCACGTACGTTTAACTTGTTATGGAGGGACTGTTAGAGGCTACATTATTGTACTATTATCCATCTCCATCCAATGTCTGGCAAGATGGAAATGTATTTAGGGTGCGTCAGGAAGATGGAGCAGGACTCTGAGGAGTGGAGTGCACAGTTAAATGCACAGACATGTAACTCCGATAAGTAAATAAAAATAAGAGACTGTGGTGATGGATTTGTTGTGATTTGATTTGAACCAGAAAGACAGATATACACACAAATAAAGGAAGGGAGAAAGTAACAATTTGAAATCCTAGTTGTCAGGGAAGAGGAGCTCATCCTCAAACCCCGGTGGTTCGGACAGAAGTAGGTCAGGTAACCCACTGCTTATGTCTTCGGAGTCGCTCTCCTCTTACTGCTGTGATTCACGTTTTTTGTAGTCCGGTGGTATGAAGTGCTGATTCATTTTGATCATGGTTAACCTTTCCACGCTTTTGGGTGAGAGACTGGTCCTTTGCACAGTTACAATGGCACCAGCAGCACTGAGAACACGCTCAGAAGAGACACTTGAGACAGGGCAAGCCAGATACTTTATCGCCTGCCTGCTGAGCACTGTCCATTGGATTCTTTTCCCATACCAATACACCAATGGGCTTTGCTCCATGAAGACCTCGGTTGTGTCATTCAGATAGGCCTGGACTAAGTGCTCAATGTTCAGTGGTGCTCCGATTTGCTTGGCCTCTTTTGACTTTGCATCAGCAACGGACTTACCCATCCTTTTCTGTAGAAACCAAGCAGCTATTTTTTTTTGCTGAGTCTGATGAATCAGATCCTGTTGGTGCTGTTGTTGATGTTATTGGTAGTGTTGATGACTGCTGGGAAGCAAACGCACTGCTCTCATGCTCTGAAGAAGAACTTGACTCTGGATGTCCTGTAGTGCTTGCACTGTCCTGGCCTGGCACTGGCAGTCCTCTAATTGAGAGCCGTTTGTTTTCTAAATCAGTGGCTTCCTCAGCTTTTAAAGTTTTGTACTTGGCTATATCCCCTTCTTAAAAAGGAATTACTGCATTACTGTTCAGAAATAGTTTGTATCGTGGATCCAAAATTGTGACCGTAATGTAATGTCGATGTGACACAATCTTATTTTGAATCCTTGTATTGTCAGATAAGCGGCCGGCTAAGGCGTTCGCCAAATAACATGCGTCTACTCCACACCTTTGTATGTTTCAGACACCTCCTTCAGCTCTTGCTCTAGCATGTACAACAATGGGATAGCTTGGCCCATAGTACAGTCCTCCCTGCTGACTGCACGTGTGAAGACCTCAAAAGGAAGTAGCATCTCTGTCAGGCATTTATTGAATTCCCATTGCCACATCTCAACGGTCATGGCTTTCACATTAGGATCACTTAATCTTCTTGCATTGACATGAGCATTAAGTGGTATGTACTGCTCAAACAGCCGATCAAGCATGTAATAAGTTGAGTTCCAACGTGTTGGCACCTCCTGGATGAGTACTTTGACTGGCATTTTATGCTCACGTTGAATGACCCTTAGCTGCTTCCGGGCTTTAAAAGAATGGTTGAAATGTGTGCATATTCTTCTGCAGTCGGTCAGTAAGTTGCTGATTGTGCTTTCATTTTTATGAAAGTCTTGAGTAACAATGTTAATGCAGTGTGCCAAACATGGGACCATGAAATAGCCACCATCTTTCATGGCCTTAACTACATTACTTATATTGAAAACAACAAGGGGCCCCAATTCAGTCAGCAGGGGACCTCGGGGAACATATTCATTCAAACAACAGTGGTCCCGTGCATATTCAAATTTAGAACCAATAAATATAGACAGAATCAAATCTATATTTAGAATGACATGTCCAGCCGGACAGAGGTCATTCAAGTTTTACTTAATAAACAATGTTTCTGAATAACATAAAGATACCTTCCACAAGAGCCCTGTGTGGTACACAAGCCTGTGCCCAACACTAGCGGGATGTTTATAGTTGGTGGAAAGTTAGACGGGTTTTTAAGGCAAACAAGCGTTGTTCTGTTCAAATGTTAGTTACACCGAAAATGTCAAACAGCACCATTACATCAATTTAGCAATCAAAAATGTGTATAAGGTGCTTAAGCAAGTCGACGGCGTTTCGGTCCCCCTAAACAGTTATGGGAACCATCATCAGGACAAAACATAAATTGCCTTTTATCGCTAAACCTCAAAAATGCCTGAAAGGAAAAGAAAGGAAAATACATACTTTAAGAACAGAGCACTAATTATTTCTAAAAAAGTGACTCTTTGGCAATGTGCATTCAACCGTTACCGTGGTGAAGGTGTTGCAGGGTTTCCACGAGAGGCCAGTGAAGAGGTGGTAACAACGCGGTGGAGTAAGGAATAAAGTGTTCGAAGTCGAGGTGAGACAGGCTAGTAGGCGTTCTATGTCAAGGCAAATTGTGCCTATAGCGTATGTGCATTCTCAATCTCGACAATGGGCGTAGTTGGTTTCAAGTCCGCAAGCTATCACTCAAAGTGGGTTTAGTGATTACTAGTGCCTAATGCGATAGTGTGCACTCAAAAGGCGGCGGTAGGACGTGAAAATAGGTTGAATTACGTGCCTATTTCGCGACTGGTCGTAGAGTTAAGGACCTCAGTTAGCTTACTGAGGTGACATAAGAGTAGTATCTAGTCGTCTGGAAGAGCGATTTAGCCCGGACCAGCAAACCTATATGGGGAAATAATCTATAAATTAACAAGGGATTAACCAGTGAATGCTACCTGAGTTGCCGGACTCGAGGTATGCACTAAATCTTACCCAATTAGAATGTGGGTTGCCGCGTTACTCAATCGTAACCGGGCGACGCCAGGGTAAGCCTGTGGAAACAAAGGGGGATTTAGGAACCTTAGTTGCAGCGTTCCGATCAAGGAGTAGTACCTTAAACTGCTTGCTTACTCACCAATATGGACGGTCTTGGAATTCTTCAGTGGCGTGCTTGTGCGATCAAACCAGGAAGTAAAAAAGGGACGGGTGTGCAGTGATTCGTCAAGACAAGTGAGGCTGGAGACATAAACATAGACGAGGGGTGCAAGTTGTGGTGGCCATTTTGAGTGAGTCGTATTTACAGTGATGTTGCATGCAAGGTGACAATTTACTACAGCACTCAACAATGCATTTCAAGGAGTGTAATTTTTAAAAAAACAGTGCATTTCCAAGAGTATATTTTTAAACGAAAGGGGATGCTTGGCGCTTTCCCCAGAGTCTCTGAAGCATCACTTTGGTGGATTCAGGTTAGAGCAGTCCATTCATCCTGCAAGTTCAGACCAGAGTTCAGACTGCCTGTCTTCAGAATCCATTTCAATTCTTCTCTGTTAAGCATACGGGTTAGGTCGCCTCCTCTGGGTGGTATAATGATTTGTGTAATCACAGTCCATCGGATCTCGTTTTCAGTATGCCCTTTGTCCAAAAAATGTTCAACCAAGGGAGAGTTCAATGTTTTGCAACTAATGCGGCTGCGATGTTGGGATATTCGCAGCTTGATTTTCTGTTTTGTCTGGCCAACATATATAAGATTGCACGGGCAAAAGATTGCATAGATGAGGTTACAACTGTTGCAATTGGTAAAGGTGTGCAGTTTGTTTTTTACATTTTTAAATACAAATTCTTTACCGTCAATTGAAAAGTCACACACCACACATGAGCCACACTTGGAATGACCACGTAGAGGGGGTAACGACCAATGATCATGGAGTGTGGTATTTTTGCCAATTGTGGGTGGCAAAGCAGCCCTTACCAGTTGATCCGTGAGATTTTTGCTTTTCTTGAAAGCAAAGAGGGGGATTTCCCAATTGAGGGGACCTGAGTTCAGAATGTGACAGTTCTTTTTGATACATTGTTTCACGTGATTGGATATGGTGGAGAAGGTGGTTACACATACTGTTTTTTCAATGGTTTCCTTGGGTTTGGGCTCCAAGAGAGTGTCTCGAGGGCAATACCAGGCTCTTTTCATGGAGTTGTTTATCAGACGTCTAGGGTAGCCTCTAGTCCTCAGTTTCTCAGAGAGGGTGCTGGCCTCAGTGAAGTAATCCTCTTTCTTAAAACAGTTTCTTCTTAGTCTGAGGAACTGTGAATAAGGTAAACTATCCCTCAGTGCCCTAGGATGACAGCTATTGTAGCTAAGGAGGGTGTTTCTTTCCATTGGTTTACGGAACAGGGATGTATATAGAGTCCCGTCATGGTGTTGAATGGTTAAGTCTAAGAAGGGAATGGTTTCTTTGCTGTGGGACAAGGTAAACGTGAGGCCATTGCAAATGTTATTCAACCAGTGCAATAGCCCTGGGAAGTCCTCAGTAGAGCCACCTCAGATTAGAAAGATGTTGTCTATGTAGCGCTTCCAGGTATGTATGCCCTGATGGAATGGGTTACTGCTGGACAGAATGGTATTGGTTTCTAGCCAGTCCATATACGGTATCGCCAGGGTGGGGGCAAAAATAGCCCCCATGGAAGTGCCACGCACCTGTTGGTAATACTGTGAGTCATAGAGAAAGAAGTTTTGGGTGAGACAAATCTCCAGGAGTTGTATTATGAATAGGGTAGGCACCCTATGACGACGTGTCCTGGTGTTTAGAATGCTTTCCATTACAAGTAGGGAGTCTTTCTGGGGAATGTTTTTGTATAGAGACTCTACGTCTAATGTGCATAGAGTCTCATGCTCAGGATCAAAAGAGTAATTTTCAATAAAGTTAATCATGTGCATGCTATCTCTGATGTAGCATTCAGTTATAGGCACAAAGTCCTTCAGGAAGAAGTTAACATAATGGCCTAGTGGTTCAAGCACTGAACCACATCCAGACAGTATTGGTCTACCCGGGGGGTTATCCACCCTTTTATGGATTTTAGGCAGTGTGTATAAAACGGGAGTTCTTGGGTTAGTAATGTTTAAGAAATTGTACTCATGTTTGCTTAAAATGCCATTATCCAGGGCCTCCATTGTGATGTCTTTAATAAGCTTTTGAATATCTTTAGTGGGGTTATAAGGCAATCTGCAGTAATGGTCAGTGTTGGATACCTGACGTTGGAGCTCGTTTTTATAGTTCTCAATATCCTGCAGAACTATCCCACCACCTTTATCTGCTGATTTAATGATCAACTTGGTGTTATTTTTGAGGGAGCTGATTGCTAACTTTTCTTCCAGCGTGATGTTGTACGGTATGAAAAGGTGGGATTTCTCCATGCTAGAGATTTCCTTAAGAATAACCTTTTCAAAAGTAATGATTTCTTTTGGAATCATATTAGATGTAGGCGAGAAGGTTGATGGTGGTCGAAATGGAGTTGTGACAGTTCTTTGTTCCGAAGGATTGAGCTCAAAGTATGAACACAGTCTCAGTTTACGGAAGACGCCTAGCAATTCAGATTGGAGGTTTAGAAAATTCGGGTAGGTGGTTGACACAAAGGATAAACCTTTGCTGAGGATGGATAACTCCTGAGTAGAAAGTCTATGGTTAGAAATGTTGAAAATGGGAATAGTGTTAGGATTAACAATATCTGTTACCACTGGTAAAATTTCTGTCTGGTCTGGCGTTCTCCTGGGGGGTTTTGCCATCTCTGCTGCTGTTTGACCCTCCCTTTCTTTTGGGGTTCTGGATTGCCTCTGGATAAAAAAGGAGTCTGATTACGTGTCGGCCCACTGCCACCCTCACCAGGATCTGAGCTGTCAGATGAGTCTGCTGAGGAGTCAGTAAACCCTACCACAGTGTTTCTTTTATTGAATCGTCCCCAGGGTCTTGGGGTTTGTTGGTGTTTGTAGAAGTTGCGATTTATATAGAAATCTTTTTGTATATAAGGGTAAGTTCGTTCAAGAGTGAAGATTTTAATGTCCTTCTTAACCTTATTGGATTTTTTGTTTTGTTTGATACGGTGAAATTCAGAGGGAAATAGAAGGTTTTTAGATCAGTTATAGATGGGTGCACTGCCAGTTCATACGCATACAGTGATAGATACAATGAGTGTCCTAGGTGCTAATCGGCGAGTGGACAAACCTGAACCACTCCCTAGAGTAGAAGAACTACTACTGTCATATACATGGATTGCCGATGCACTCTAAATTGAGTATATAGATTGTTCTGTAACAATTCATAACAGTTCAAACACCAATTGACAGAAGTAACAAAAAGCTTCAACAGATGAGTGAATCTTGGAGTCTTTAATGCAGAATACAGCCAGCCGACACGTGTTTCATCGCCTTCGCGATTCCTCAGGGCTGAAACAAACAAATAAGTAGCATCTAGCATGTATTTTGAACAAATGGATTTTACATACATGACCAAAGTGTATGGTCGTTATTAACAATAATTGCTTCCCACTGCAGTGAACATACAGTGATTTTTCTCAGATTTGTTTCACTAGTGCTACCACAACACATCCGTGTCGAAATTAGGTGTATACTACCGATATTCTATAAGGATGTGGTTCTGTGTGGTAGTGATTGTGATAGATGTGTGCAGGGACAAAAATTATTAGTGTCTCCGGGACGGCAAGCAATGACAAGTGTTCTGCGTCGCAGCGGAAGTGACCTATCCGTGCGCGGCTCATTCATCCTTCATGCCAATTCATTGTGAGACAGTGAAAACATGCGTCATTGCGAAAGCATACCTAGATGGCCATGTCAACGTCAGAAGGTCTGCATGTTTGATAAAAAAGGGGGATGAAAAAACCGAAAGAACCTCATCACTAACTATTCTTTAAGTGATATTCAGGCAAGAGGTCACCAAGGTAAGACTGTCCGCCAAGTGCAAAATACAAACTCACCGCTTAGCTGGTGATAATTCCGACCCAGCCGGGCCCTTGACCAGTTGCACTCAGTACGAGTGTATCCAGCAATGGTTAAATTCTTTGTTTCTGTGACAAAGTAAAAGTAATACATGTCACCTCAAATACGTGGTATCTAGTCGTCATCACGGTGCCCTAAAATGGTCTTCCCACATGTAATCTAATGTCACTATAAATCTCTCACTAGTGCCATATTATTTGAAATACCCTCAAGGTATTTCCCTTCTTGTAACTGTTTAGATCATAATCGGGTTTTTAAAAAGAAAATTTGGGGCGTGTCAAGCATTCCTCTCAAGGTTCTGTCAATCTACTTACATGTATATTGTGATCAAGAGGTATAAGTGGGGCTCGGAGGTCACCCGATATATTACACAAAGTTGTGTGAAGTTCCGTTTTCGAATTGAATACTGTCAAAAGAAATTGTATTAAAGTCAAAACATTGTTATAGGTAACCGGTACTAAGTACACTCACAACCTGGAAGACCATGGCTTGATCTTACCTATTTGAATCTTGTACGAGGATACCGGTTGTGGTTCCTGTCAAGCGTGCACCAGGCTGCAATGCGAATAAGTTATATGGGTATTTAGAAACGAGGTCAATAGCAGAGAATGAATCATCATAAACACTATTTAGTTATTGTGTTTTGGCGGTCGCGTGATTCACTTACCCGTGTGCGGCTCTCCGAATGCGTCCGGCGGGTTCACCTTCTCCGAGACCTGTTCCTGTTTGGACACGTGACTGTGTCCAAGCAGACGTATATGCGCGTCTTGACGTGATGCGTTCTTAGGACTAGAACGCGTGTGTGTAGGGCACAAAACCGTCCATGTTGGATAGTCCGTTTTGCCCAAAGTCAATAACATATCTCCATTGTAATACATGGTTGAAAAAATGACGGTATTGTGATGTTTTCATACCGTGAGATAAGAAAATTAATGAAAGCGAATATATTGTTCAAACCGTGCGAAAAGTTGGTCATTTTGAAATTATAAGAAACGCTCGAGGTGAACTAAACACACGTGTATATAAACACCATTATGCCGGTGGATATGTTTCATTGGGAAGTTGGGTATTATCAATCTTAGATTCGTGCTAAAAAGTGCAGCGTGACATTAGGTTTTTGACATAATTCTCAATAATGGAGTGTGCACCATGAATAGAAATGGTTGACTTATCGTGAATAGCCCAATCATACCGTGACTTCATATCAACTCTTATGTCGAGTACTCTACACAATCATATTTTGTACAGTGTCATTTGCTGGTATTCTCAGTCTCATAACAATATCATTCAGTACAGGAGAGTCCTTCAAGCTTTAGGAAAAATCTAAATGTCGAGAAGTCTTTGTACTCACAAACATAATTCTGCAACATTTGTAACTCTCATTACAATTCAATTTATGTGCAATACCGTAGTACATTGATTCAATCTCCCAGAAAGTACTGCATTTCCTGGTCATAATTTAATCCTAATTCCACAGATTTTAAGCGCATAATCCAGATTGCTTCAGTACGTCTAAGTTTCAATTCTCGGTTTCCGCCTCTTACTGCCAAAGGTACAGTTTCTATCCCGAAGAATTGCACACTTTTGTTTCTTTTGTCTTTTTGGCAGGAAGCTACGTGTAATGCTACAGGATATTTCGGGTCACAATTAACAATGGCTCTCACGTGTTCCATCATTCTCTCTTTCAATTGTCTAATTGTGCTCCCCACATAATATTTTCCGCATTCGCATTCAATAATATAAATTACGAATTTGGTTGTACAATTGATGTTACTCTTGATAGCGTAAGATATTCCATCTGGGCCCATGAAACCTGTTGTGCCATGTTTGGCCCATTTACACATACTGCAGAATCCGCATTTGTGAAAACCCAGACCACGTTGTGTCAACCAATCAGCACTCATTGTGTCCCGTGGTACTGTGGGACTCAACTTGCTCCGTAAAGTGTTACCTCTTCTAAACGAGATTTGTGGTCGCTCTGAAATGTAATCAGTCAATGCTTTCTCAGATTTCAATAGACTTCAATGTTTCGTTAGGCTCCTCCGTAAATCAAAATGGAGTGAATTGAAATCAGTGACCATTCGTATGCAATCCTTATTGTTGGAGCTTAACTTTTGTCTGGTAGCTAGAGTGTCTACTCTACTAACCCTTTTGACTCTTTTTTCAGCTTTCTCAATAATGTTGGTTGCATAACCCCTTGTATGGAATCTTTCCTTCATGCTTGCGAGACATCTCCCGAACTCACAGTCCTCACTACAGTTCCTTCTTGCCCGAATGAATTCGCCAAAAGGTATGGCGTTGATCTGGTGTGGGGGGTGTGAGCTCCAGGCATGCAAGACTGCGTTGCATGCTGTCGACTTCCCGAGAATTGAAACTTAGACGTACTGAAGCAATCTGGATTATGCGCTTAAAATCTGTGGAATTAGGATTAAATTATGACCAGGAAATGCAGTACTTTCTGGGAGATTGAATCAATGTACTACGGTATTGCACTTAAATTGAATTGTAATGAGAGTTACAAATGTTGCAGAATTATGTTTGTGAGTACAAAGACTTCTCGACATTTAGATTTTTCCTAAAGCTTGAAGGACTCTCCTGTACTGAATGATATTGTTATGAGACTGAGAATACCAGCAAATGACACTGTACAAAATATGATTGTGTAGAGTACTCGACATAAGAGTTGATATGAAGTCACGGTATGATTGGGCTATTCACGATAAGTCAACCATTTCTATTCACGGTGCACACTCCATTATTGAGAATTATGTCAAAAACCTAATGTCACGCTGCACTTTTTAGCACGAATCTAAGATTGATAATACCCAACTTCCCAATGAAACATATCCACCGGCATAATGGTGTTTATATACACGTGTGTTTAGTTCACCTCGAGCGTTTCTTATAATTTCAAAATGACCAACTTTTTGCACGGTTTGAACAATATATTCGCTTTCATTAATTTTCTTATCTCACGGTATGAAAACATCACAATACCGTCATTTTTTCAACCATGTATTACAATGGAGATATGTTATTGACTTTGGGCAAAACGGACTATCCAACATGGACGGTTTTGTGCCCTATGCACACGCGTTCTAGTCCTAAGAACGCGTCACGTCAAGACGCGCATATACGTCTGCTTGGACACAGTCACGTGTCCAAACAGGAACAGGGCTCGGAGAAGGTGAACCCACCGGACGCATTCGGAGAGCCGCACACGGGTAAGTGAATCACGCGACCGCCAAAACACAATAACTAAATAGTGTTTATGATGATTCATTCTCCGCTATTGACCTCGTTTCTAAATACCCATATAACTTATTCGCATTGCAGCCTGGTGCACGCTTGACAGGAACCACAACCGGTATCCTCGTACAAGATTCAAATAGGTAAGATCAAGCCATGGTCTTCCAGGTTGTGAGTGTACTTAGTACCGGTTACCTATAACAATGTTTTGACTTTAGTACAATTTCTTTTGACAGTATTCAATTCGAAAACGGAACTTCACACAACTTTGTGTAATATATCGGGTGACCTCCGAGCTCCACTTATACCTCTTGATCACAATATACATGTAAGTAGATTGACAGAACCTTGAGAGGAATGCTTGACACGCCCCAAATTTTCTTTTTAAAAACCCGATTATGATCTAAACAGTTACAAGAAGGGAAATACCTCGAGGGTATTTCAAATAATATGGCACTAGTGAGAGATTTATAGTGACATTAGATTACATGTGGGAAGACCATTTTAGGGCACCGTGATGACGACTAGATACCACGTATTTGAGGTGACATGTATTACTTTTACTTTGTCACAGAAACAAAGAATTTAACCATTGCTGGATACACTCGTACTGAGTGCAACTGGTCAAGGGCCCGGCTGGGTCGGAATTATCACCAGCTAAGCGGTGAGTTTGTATTTTGCACTTGGCGGACAGTCTTACCTTGGTGACCTCTTGCCTGAATATCACTTAAAGAATAGTTAGTGATGAGGTTCTTTCGGTTTTTTCATCCCCCTTTTTTATCAAACATGCAGACCTTCTGACGTTGACACGGCCATCTAGGTATGCTTTCGCAATGACGCATGTTTTCACTGTCTCACAATGAATTGGCATGAAGGATGAATGAGCCGCGCACGGATAGGTCACTTCCGCTGCGACGCAGAACACTTGTCATTGCTTGCCGTCCCGGAGACACTAATAATTTTTGTCCCTGCACACATCTATCACAATCACTACCACACAGAACCACATCCTTATAGAATATCGGTAGTATACACCTAATTTCGACACGGATGTGTTGTGGTAGCACTAGTGAAACAAATCTGAGAAAAATCACTGTATGTTCACTGCAGTGGGAAGCAATTATTGTTAATAACGACCATACACTTTGGTCATGTATGTAAAATCCATTTGTTCAAATTACATGCTAGATGCTACTTATTTGTTTGTTTCAGCCCTGAGGAATCGCGAAGGCGATGAAACACGTGTCGGCTGGCTGTATTCTGCATTAAAGACTCCAAGATTCACTCATCTGTTGAAGCTTTTTGTTACTTCTGTCAATTGGTGTTTGAACTGTTATGAATTGTTACAGAACAATCTATATACTCAATTTAGAGTGCATCGGCAATCCATGACGGTGAAATTCAGAGACTGTTTTCTCAATTTTCTCAAGTAGGGCTTTTGTATCAGTAATGGTTTTGTCATCAGTTATTTGTTTCTCTAAGTCTTTGATGATGTTTTCAAGTTTTTTAAGTTCCTCGCCTGCAGTTTCTATGCCGAGGACGGTGGTACCGATACTACTAAAGCCTGTTATGTACTTAGGATTGTCAGTAAAGACACCAGGGATGTTCCTAACTTGTAGGCCAAGTGGAATAGTGTTGGATTTAAGATATTGGGTAAGCATCAGCGTCATTATTTCTAGTCTAGCATGCTTCTTTTTCTGTTTTTCAAGTTCCTCAGAAAGGCTGGTACTACTTGCGGCATTGGTTTCCTCTTGGTCAGTGAACAGGGATGGTCCTGAACAGATTTTATTAATATATTCAAGTGAATATAGGGGAGCTGTGTCAGATATTACAGTGTGAGAGATGAGAAAAGAGTGAAGAGCAAGGGGAGACCGCTCTCGCACATGTAGGGAGGCCGGTGACCACTTAGGAGAAGTGGAAGGGAGGACAAAGCCCTTGCAATCAGCCGATTGCGCACAATATATTGAAAACAACATGGGGCCCCAATTCAGTCAGCAGGGGACCTCGGGGAACATATTCATTCAAACAACAGTGGTCCCGTGCATATTCGAATTTAGAACCAATAAATATAGACGGAATCAAATCTATATTTAGAATGACATGTCCAGCCGGACAGAGGTCATTCAAGTTTTACTTAATAAACAATGTTTCTGAATAACATGAAGATATCTTCCACAAGAGCCCTGTGTGGTACACAAGCCTGTGCCCAACACTAGCGGGGTGTTTACAGTTGGTGGAAAGTTAGACGGGTTTTTAAGGCAAACAAGCGTTGTTCTGTTCAAATGTTAGTTACACAGAAAATGTCATACAGCACCATTACATTAATTTAGCAATTAAAAATGTGTATAAGGTGCTTAAGCAAGTCGACGGCATTTCAGTCCCCCTAAACAGTTATGGGGACCATCATCAGGACAAAACATAAATTGCCTTTTATCGCTAAACCTCAAAAATGCCTGAAAGGAAAAGAAAGGAAAATACATACTTTAAGAACAGAGCACTAATTATTTCTAAAAAAGTGACTCTTTGTGCAATATGCATTCAACCGTTACCGTGGTGAAGGTGTTGCAGGGTTTCCACGAGAGGCCAGTGAAAAGGTGGTAACAACGCGGTGGAGTAAGGAATCAAGTGTTCGAAGTCGAGGTGAGACAGGCTAGTAGGCGTTCTATGTCAAGGCTAATTGTGCCTATAGCGTATGTGCATTCTCAATCTCGACAATGGGCGTAGTTGGTTTCAAGTCCGCGAGCTATCACTCGAAGTGGGTTTAGTGATTACTAGTGCCTAATGCGATAGTGCGCACTCAAAAGGCGGCGGTAGGACGTGAAAATAGGTTGAATTAAGTGCCTATATCACGACTGGTCATAGAGTTAAGGACCTCAGTTAGCTTACCGAGGTGACATAAGAGTAGTATCTTGTCATCTGGAAGAGCGATTTAGCCCAGACCAGCAAACCTATATGGGGAAATAATCTATAAATTAACAAGGGATTAACCACTGAATGCTACCTGAGTTGCCGGACTCAAGGCATGCACTAAATCTTACCCAATTAGAATGTGGGTTGCCGCGTTACTCAATACTGTCTGGATGTGGTTCAGTGCTTGAACCACTTGGCCATTATGTTAACTTCTTCCTGAAGGACTTTGTGCCTATAACTGAATGCTACATCAGAGATAGCATGCACATGATTAACTTTATTGAAAATTACTCTTTTGATCCTGAGCATGAGACTCTATGCACATTAGACGTAGAGTCTCTATACACAAACATTCCCCAGAAAGACTCCCTACTTGTAATGGAAAGCATTCTAAACACCAGGACACGTCCCCATAGGGTGCCTACCCTATTCATAATACAACTCCTGGAGATTTGTCTCACCCAAAACTTCTTTCTCTATGACTCACAGTATTACCAACAGGTGCGTGGCACTTCCATGGGGGCTATTTTTGCCCCCACCCTGGCGATACTGTATATGGACTGGCTAGAAACCAATACCATTCTGTCCAGCAGTAACCCATTCCATCAGGGCATACATACCTGGAAGCGCTACATAGACGACATCTTTCTAATCTGGGGTGGCTCTACTGAGGACTTCCCAGAGCTATTGCACTGGTTGAATAACAATTGCAATGGCCTCACGTTTACCTTGTCCCACAGCAAAGAAAGCATTCCCTTCTTAGACTTAACCATCCAACACCATGACGGGATTCTATATACATCCCTGTTCCGTAAACCAACGGAAAAAAACACCCTCCTTAGCTATAATAACTGTCATCCTAGGGCACTGTGGGATAGTTTACCTTATTCACAGTTCCTCAGACTAAGAAGAAACTGTTTTAAGAAAGAGGATTACTTCACTGAGGCCAGCACCCTCTCTGAGAAACTGAGGACTAGAGGCTACCCTAGACGTCTGATAAAAAACTCCATGAAAAGAGCCTGGTATTGCCTTCGAGACACTCTCTTGGAGCCCAAACCCAAGGAAACCATTGAAAAAACAGTATGTGTAACCACCTTCTCCACCATATCCAATCACGTGAAACAATGTATCAAAAAGAGCTGGCATATTCTGAACTCAGGTCCCCTCAATTGGGAAATCCCCCTCTTTGCTTTCAAGAAAAGCAAAAATCTCAAGGATCAACTGGTAAGGGCTGCTTTGCCACCCACAATTGGTAAAAATACCACACTCCATGATCATTGGTCATTACCCCCTCTACGTGGTCATTCCAAGTGTGGCTCATGTGTGGTGTGTGACTTTTCAATTGACGGTAAAGAATTTGTATTTAAAAATTTTAAAAACGAACTGCTCACCTTTACCAATTGCAACAGTTGTAACCTCATCTATGCAATCTTTTGTCCGTGCAATCTTATATATGTTGGCCAGACAAAACAGAAAATCAAGCTGCGAATATCCCAACATCGCAGCCGCATTAGGTGCAAAACATTGAACTCTCCCTTGGTTGAACATTTTTTGGACAAAGGGCATACTGAGAACGAGATCCGATGGACTGTGATTACACAAATCATTAAACCAACCAGAGGAGGCGACCTAACCCGTATGCTTAACAGAGAAGAATTGAAATGGATTCTGAAGACAGACAATCTGAACTCTGGTCTGAACTTGCAGGGTGAATGGACTGCTCTAACCTGAATCCACCAAAGGGATGCTTCATAGACTCTGGGGAAAGCGCCAAGCATCCCCTTTCGTTTAAAAATATACTCTTGGAAATGCACTGGTTTTTTTTAAATTACACTCCTTGAAATGCATTGTTGAATGCTGTAGTAAATTGTCACCTTGCATGCAACATCACTGTATATACGACTCACTCAAAATGGCCACCACAACTTGCACCCCTCGTCTATCTTTATGTCTCAAGCCTCACTTGTCTTGACCAATCACCGCACACCCGCCCCTTTTTTACTTCCTGGTTCGATCGCACAAGCATGCCAGTGAAGAATTCCAAGACCGTCCATATCGGTGAGTAAGCAAGCAGTTTAAGGTACTACTCCTTGGTCGGAACGCTGCAACTAAGGTTCATAAATTCCCCTTTGTTTCCACAGGCTTACCCTGGCATCGCCCGGTTACGATTGAGTAACGCGGCAACCTACATTCTAATTGGGTAAGATTTAGTGCATGCCTCGAGTCCGGCAACTCAGGTAGCATTCACTGGTTAATCCCTTGTTAATTTATAGATGATTTCCCCATATAGGTTTGCTGGCCCGGGCTAAATCGCTCTTCCAGACGACTAGATACTACTCTTATGTCACCTCGGTAAGCTAACTGAGGTCCTTAACTCTACGACCAGTCGCGATATAGGCACGTAATTCAACCTATTTTCACGTCCTACCGCCGCCTTTTGAGTGCGCACTATCGCATTAGGCACTAGTAATCACTAAACCCACTTCGAGTGATAGCTCGCGGACTGGAAACCAACTACGCCCATTGTCGAGATTCAGAATGCACATAAGCTATAGGCACAATTAGCCTTGACATAGAACGCCTACTAGCCTGTCTCACCTCGACTTCGAACACTTGATTCCTTACTCCACTGCGTTGTTACCACCTCTTCACTGGCCTCTCGTGGAAACCCTGCAACACCTTCACCACGGTAACGGTTGAATGCACATTGCACAAAGAGTCACTTTTTTAGAAATAATTAGTGCTCTGTTCTTAAAGTATGTATTTTCCTTTCTTTTCCTTTCAGGCATTTTTGAGGTTTAGCGATAAAAGGCAATTTATGTTTTGTCCTGATGATGGTTCCCATAACTGTTTAGGGGGACCGAAACGCCGTCGACTTGCTTAAGCACCTTATACACATTTTTGATTGCTAAATTGATGTAATGGTGCTGTTTGACATTTTCGGTGTAACTAACATTTGAACAGAACAACGCTTGTTTGCCTTAAAAACCCGTCTAACTTTCCACCAACTGTAAACACCCCGTTAGTGTTGGGCACAGTCTTGTGTACCACACAGGGCTCTTGTGGAAGGTATCTTTATGTTATTCAGAAACATTGTTTAATAAGTAAAACTTGAATGACCTCTGTCCGGCTGGACATGTCATTCTAAATATAGATTTGATTCCGTCTATATTTATTGGATCTAAATTCGAATATGCACGGGACCACTTAACTACATTACTGCCATTGTCCGTGGCAACAAAACCAATGTTAAGCCCTCTTGGTCGCAGCCATTCAAATAACTTGCTGTTAAACTCTGCCAATATGTTTGCAGAAGTATGAGATGTCTCCATAGCAGACATGGCTACAGTTGCATGTCTGCAAGTCTCGTTAAAAATCTCAACAGTGTCAACGCCTGCAGATAGCTTTTCTCTAACACCTGAAAAAAGAGATCCAGTGTGCAGTGATGCACATGTAATCAGTGGCTTGGCAACTGGTCCACATGTCTGTTGTTAGGTGGATACTATGAACAACACTCTGATGTAAGGCTTCTCCAAGCAATTCCAGCACGTCATGATGTAGTGCTGGAACAGCAACTCTGGCAAAATAGCAGCGGCTGGGAACGTTCCATTTTGGGCATATGGTTGTCACTAATTCCAGAAAACCCACCCCTTCAACAAAAGAAAAAGGGAGAAGGTCCAGTGCTGACATTTCAGCCAGCTTAGCATTGTACAAACGTGCTATTGGGTGGTTGCGTTCATACTTTCCCTCCTGCCTAGTAAACATGCTAAGAATGGTAAGCTGCGTGGTATTTCTTTCTGTTCAGCTCGATGCAGCACTTTACATCGCAGACTTCGCAGTACTCCTTGGTGTCTCCGGCTGACTCTTACTCTTGTGCCACTGAGATGTTGCTGATGCGGAGGATGTGGGCTGTACCACTGCAGTGCTGGGGACAAGGCTACTTTGTGTACCACTACCAGATAGAAAGTCTGCCTCTTCTTCTTCCTGTTCGACCGTGAGTGGACCTTGTACTACTTTATCCCCACAAACATCAAGGGTTCCAGTTTTTATGCTACGAAGGTGGTCCTCCCACCTGATTGCATGGTGCTTTTTCAAATGGGTCATTTGGCCTCCGGTACCATAGTTTGTACCAAGCTTACCACCACTAACAGGGTAATGACAAATGGAGCATATAGCAATGTTTGGCTCCTTTACGCTAACCGTAAAGAAGTCCCACACTGTGGAGCTTAACTTTTGTCTTCTGCTAGAAGTGCCACTTTCAATGTTGAATGAACTGAAGGGTGTGTGTTGAATTTGACTATGTGGCTGCGCAGTAGAACCACTACCTACTTCTGAGGTGGTGCTTGTGCTGGATGTAGGACGCTGCCGGCCCTTTGCTAATGTAAATTTGGAAGCTGGTGGTCGTGTTGGTGTTGCCTGTGTTGGAGATATGCGTGCTACATCCCTAGTCACAGCCATTCTGGATAGGGTAAAAATGTTGGTCTCCATGTCCTCGGGGCCAGGAGTGATACTTGTGATGACTGGGTCAGACTTATCATCATCATTATCCTGCTGTTCTACATCGACCTCCATAAGTGTAAGGCTTTCTGGAACCTTCCTTTTCCCTAGCCTGGTCTTGGGATGTGTCTCCCTCTCATGCTCAGGTTGTTGTGGCTCCCAAGTGAGATCTAGATCATCAGAAGGGATGCTTGGTGAAGAACTAGATGGACTAACCCTCCTTTTCCTTGGTGGGGATTTGGAAGACAATAGATCTCCTGCATGAGTGGCTTCCTCTTCTTCTTACTCTGCATGAGGCTCAATTTCCTGAACTGCCCCTACTTCGGGAGGAACAACAACTACTATTGCGGGCGGTGATGCGGTTGTTGTTGTTGTTCACCACTTATCTGCTGTATTTCCTCATGCGTTGCTTGTGTACTACTTTGAGATAGCGATAAGTTTAGGTCAGGCTCAGCATCACTGCTTTCCACCATTAGGTTGACTACCTCTTCCACACTCATCTGCTTGGGCCAGGGTGGGCCCACTGATGCGGAGGTGTTGGCCCCAGCTTGCACCCCGGACACTGCTGCTGCAGGCGTACTTTTTGGTTTTCCAAAAAGGATTTGGGGTCAACACCCGACTTAAGTATCACTTCCTTCTTCTGTTCTTTCTTCTTCTTCTCAGCAACTTTCTTGGTCTTGGAGAACCTGGTACCTGCTTTCTTTGGGCCCATCTTCTTCAGATGTCAGCAGCACTCAGTTTCACAAGTTGCAGAGATTTCTGGCCAGGTCACACCACACGTCATGAACAACAGAAGGACGTCCATCTGGCTGTACAACGGGCGATGAATGATGACAGACACCTCCTCCTCAGTCTTTTGTGCATCTACAAGCAAAGAAGGCAGAAGAACATCAGTCAAATGTGGAATTGGTTGAGATTTAATTTTAATTACTTGTAGTGTTAGTACACTCAGTAAGAGTAAGAATAGCAAAGAACTAAAATACAAATGTAATGGAAGTGGAACTTGTTTAATTTGTGCTTCATGTCGGATGGATGCAGCATCAGTGACCTGGGGCAGATGGCAATGGGGATGGAAACAGTAAGCCAACAGGAACAATGGAAAGACACGCAGGCCTATGTGGCAAAAACAAAACAGCACACTACTACTACCACCACCACGGCCCCCAGCCACATGGTCACTCATCACAGGCATATGGGTAAAGGCCAGAAAACAATAAACTCAAGCAGACCTATATACCTATATGTCCAGACAAAGGAGGATGCTTGTTACACATCACAGCTGAATGCAAAAAAGAAAATCCCCATGGCTAAAAAGATTGGAAAGTTACACAACAACACATACAACAAAGACATTTACTAACACACCTCCAAAAAGTTAACTAAACCCCAAACACCACATTTGGGAATTCAATCCAATGCCATCCATGCCCTAAATGATGTTAAATTCAACAGACAACATAGAAACAGCTACATCAAGCACCCCCGATGACTACCTCTGGGACTCTAGGCCTACTGGCAGAATAGGCCACAAATTTGGAGGTCTATGGCAAAAGCACAGTGGAAGGTCACACAAAATGGCCGCCACCACATGGTCAGCCCACCCTCAAACAACAAAGTACATACAAAGGACAGGAACTGGAAGTTGAGGTCTCTGTGGAACTAAATTCCTCTTTTAAAAAAAGAAATGAACAGAAAAATGACTCCATGCTCCAGAAACTACAACCAAATGACAACCTGAGGAGTTTTTTTAGCAAAATCAACAAAATCATCATTTTCGAGAAGGTTTTATGCAACTCGAGACATATTGCTCGCGAGATTGCAAATTCGGCGTGTTCGGCAGTGTGAACTCCACAAAAAGTCATTATCGAGTGTGCGAGCACACAGATTGAGTGCGCGAAGAAGACAAAAACTGTGAGGTCGCGTTGTCACACTGTGCAAAGTTACCAAAACTACGCGAGCTTAATTCCTAGGGTTACCTACTGGCAGAAAAAGACATATTTTTTAACACACACCCAAAACCTGAAATTCCAACCCCCAAAAATTTTTTTTCAAATCAATCCAAAGCCATCCATGCCATACATGATGTTACAACTTAATAAAAACACCACAAAAACAGTTGCTTAACTTTCATGCACCCATGATGACTCGAGTAGTACCCATGGGCCTACTGGCAGAGTAGGCCACAAGCTCGGAGGCCTATGGCAAAATCACAGTGGCTGGTCCCACAAAATGGCCGCCACCACATGGCCTGGCGCTGACAAAAAATAAGAAGAGGAATAAAAAACAGACAATGCAGGCCTTTGGGAAAAGCACAATGCCTGGCTTCACCAAATGGCCACCACCCACATGGTCAGTCCACCAACAAGAAAGTACCTACAATAAACTCAAGCAGGCCTACCTATATCCCTATATGGCGAGACAAAGGAGCATGCCTGTTATTTATACATCACAGCTTAATGTAATAAATAAAATCTGCATGGCTAAAAAGGTTGGAAAGTTACACAACAACAACAATAACAAAGGCATTTATTAACACACATCCAAAAAGTTAATTACAGCCCAAACACCACATTTGGGAATTCAATCCAATGCCATCCATGCCCTAAATGATGTTTAAATTCAACAGACAACAAAGAAACAGCTACATCAAGCACCCCCGAGAACTACCTCTGGGACTCTAGGCCTATTGACAGAATAGGCCACAAAGATTGAGGCCTATGGCAAAAGCACAGTGGAAGGTCACACAAAATGTCCGCCACCACATGGCCTGGCTACCCACAACAACATGAAAAGAAAGAGAAGACAGACAATGCATGCCTATGGCAAAAGCACAATACTTGACTTCACAAAATGGCCGCCACCCAAATGGTCAGCCAGCCCACCCTGAAACAACAAAGTACATACAAAGGACAGGAACAGGAAGTTGAGGTCTCTGTGGAACTTCCTTCCTCTTTTAAAAAAAAAAGAAATAAACAGAAAATGACTCCATGCTCCAAAAACTACAACCAAATGACAACCTGAGGAGTTTTTCTAGCAAATGAACAAAATCATAATTTTTTAGAAGGTTTTTTGCAACTCGAGACATATTGCTCGTGAGATTGCAAATTCGGCGTGTTCAGGGGCGCGAACTGTACAAAAAGTTGTTATTGCATGTGCGAGCGCGCAGATTGAGCGCGCGAACAAGACAAAAACTGTAAGGTCGCGTTGTTGCACTGTGCAAATTTAACAAACTATGCAAGCTGAAGTCCTAGGGTTAACTACTGGCAGAAAAAGCCCTATTATTTAACACACACCCAAAAACTGAAATTGCACCCCAAAAACAACAGTTTGCAAATCAATCCAAAGCCATCCATGCCATACATGATGTTACAAATTAAACAAACACCACAAAAACAGTTGATTAACTTTCATGCACCCATGATGACTCAAGTAGTACCTCTGGGTCTACTGGCAGAGTAGGCCACACCCTTGGAGGCCTAAGGCAAAAGCACACTGGCTGGTCCCACAAAATGGCCGCCACCACATGGCCAGGCCACCCACAAAAAGTACATACAATGAAATCAAGCATGCCTACACTAACTATATGAATTCCTAGGGTTGAAAAGCCAATATTTAATTAACACACAGACAAAAACTGAAATTCCACTCCATAAAACACAGTTTGCAATTGAATCCAATGCCATCCATGATGTTTAAAAACTTGAAATTCAACAGACACCACAGAAACATGGTTAGACCCATGGGTACCTCTGGGCCTACTGCATGAAATTTCAAAGAAATACAACTTGGCCCCTCATGAAAGTACAGGCCTACCTCAACAATAATTTTTAACAAGGATTGAAAAGCCCAGAAAACTGTAGGTTAAAAAAAAGCCCAAATCAAACAAACATCTACACCAATTCTCCAACTTGTAAAATAAAATTTCAAATCCAAAAGTCCTCAATAAATCCAATCCAATGATGATATGATGCAGCAGACATACACAAAAAGTGATCCTTCCAGCTCAAAATACAAATGAAAGTGAACAGCACATGGACAAAGCACTGGGAGGAGCCTGCTGGACAGGAACAGGAAGTTGGAGACTCAGGGGCACTTCCTTACTCTTGAAAAAAAGAGTAGAAAAAAAGGACTCCTTTCACAAAAGACTACAGCCAAATCACAATCTGAGGGGTTTTTCTGAGCAAAATGATCATCTTTTAGAAGGTTTTATCATGCTCGAGAGATATTCTGTGCCAGATTGTAGTTTCTGCGTGTTCGGAAACGCGATCTTATCAACACTGCGCCGGAAGGAAGATCACGCGTCCTAATGACGTGATTGCGCGTCCAAATGGCGTGATCGCGTTTGCACAGTCTCGCGGGATTGTGCGGCCAGATGCCAAACCTCGTGGCGCACGCGACCGGGAGAGAAAAGCGAGAAGGCGAACGCAGAACGACAGTAAGTCGTTACAGCTCACGCACGAACGCTATTGAGCGCGCGAGGAAGAAAACAACTACGCTACACTGTAGATTGTGAAGTATTCGACAACTTTGTGCTCATTGCGAAGTTGCCAAAACTTCGCAAACTCCGCGAGTGGAGCGTAGTTCACTGCCCAGTGTTAATTAGGATAGAGCGTGTTAGGGCATCCCTTCCTGATTCCGAGTTGCAGAGGTATGTGTAAATGTTTTGCGACCGAAATGTGGTCGCAAAACATTTGCTTTTTATCACCTATTTCAAATAGGTGGTAACTTATTTACAAATAAAAAGGGGTCCCCAAAATTACAAAGATTTTGTAAGTACTCTTTAAGAATGAAAAGAACAATGTTAATTTTTTTTAATGCATCCCGTTTTCTTTTAAGAAATATAGGCTGCATTTCAAAGAAAGAATATTGCTTTATTCAAAAGCAATCACAGACATAGTGGTCTGCTGACCCCAGCAGGCCACCATCCATTTGATTTTAGTGATTCCCAGTGGGTCGCAAACTGAGGCCCCATTAATATTCATGAGGTACATCTATTTGCGAACAAATGGGACCTACCTCATGCATCAAACATAACTTTGTAAATTGTTTATAATTACCAAATAGTGAATCTCAAGGATAACCTGGATGGTGTATAAAAAGCATGCTTCATCTCAGTCAGTGTCAAACCGCTACTAGGTCCCAGTCTATCGTGACTATTGAGTATCATTGGAACTTTACGCTTCATGGTACAATTCGTTCTCAAAATGTTAGAAAAAAAGATCTCTGGTTTCTGCTTATAAGATTTTTTACGTTCTTATGTTCAGTTTTAAAATTAATTTTTAATTGAGCTCCGTTAATTTAGTGACTTTGGAGGTTCACCCTGACAAGGGCTGTGCTTATTCATTGAGGTGGGAGGTAGCCACTCCCATCCCCTAAATAATAATCCAATGCTTTAATAGTTCTAAAAACCCACAACGTCTTAAAAATTATTGACCAGCTTTGCTAAGGTTTAAACTCTGGTGGTTCTTGATCTTGCTGACGAACTGTAAATGTGGTGTTCATATTTGAAAGTTAAGTTGATAATTGTGAATGTAGCATATGATTCCATAGTGGTTGCTATTTTAGTAGTAGGTGGGTGATCAGCACAGCAGCACTGGGCAACAAGTATTGACAAAAGCATCTGAAAAATGGATGCTACACAAAAAGCAACCTTTTAACTGTAGCAGAAATTCCCAAATACACCCACTGTGGGTGTCCTTTGCAAATTGTGATTCATTAAAAGATGCATCACAAACCATTGGAAAGTTACCAACTCAGAAGTTTGGGTGGAAATATTTTGCAAGCATATGGGATATGGTTGCATAGAAAATCGTAGGCTTACCCGGTGCAGACCTTTTGTCTTTGCCAAAGCTTGTTTTGAACTGTCAGGACTATGTGTCTCCTTCCAAGCTATAAATATGAGACTCACAAACTAAACAAATGATTGGAGAGTACTGAATCATTCAGAGTCAGATTTGTGGCGCAAGTTTCAGTGGGTGTTGGCAATGGTCATGGGAAAGCCAACATACTTGTGATTGTAGCTAATCCGAGAGAGGTAGGTCAATCCACGACCCCACTCTGAATAACAATTTTGCAGACCGACAGCTGGTGTGAAGTCCACATGTTGAAAACAGCTAGCATCATAGGGCCGGGCCAAGATGAGAACGTGCTTTATAGCAGTCGCTGTATGTTCTTGCATAAAGAGAAAATGCAGTCATTTAGTAAGCTTTCCTACCATGCTCCCAAAACCCTATGTGGATCAGGTCGGCAGTTTAAGCAGCCATGAGAGGAAGGGATTGGCCGCAATCAGTAGCAACCAATCAAATACTGGTAAAAAGCCCAAATCAAACAAGAGTTACATTCATCACAATTTGTTATATTTGCAATTAACCTACTGAAGACAGACATAGATGTAAATAGTAAAGTGGTTCTTGGGCGCAGGTTTTATTCTTGGCATGTGTTAAGGTTTTTCACATTTGTGACAGAGTACACTGTCTGACAAACTTTAAATTATTGACAAATATTCTTTGGAGAGAGCTGAAGTAACAGTGCAATGTTTACCTCCTCTCAAACTTCAGATTCCAGTCTAAATCAATTTTTAGGTCTGGGTTAGCCAAGACCTTTAGCGTTTACTCAAATTGTATATATATTATTCAGATAAGATACTTGTACGTAAAACAACTGTAAATGGAAATAATTTACATAGTGGGTAGTCATCTTGAAAATCTGGTATGGATCCATCCCTCCTATAATGGATGCCTCTGCCTTATTTAGAGGAGACAAATGGCCCAGGCTATTTGCCTCTGTGGGGGACTGAAGATTTGAAAAGCATGAACATGGTGATTGTCTCAAAAGAAAGGAACTTCTGTCTGACCTTTCTTGAGAAGTATAGAATAATTTCCATGGGGTCACCATAACATTTCACACTTGAGAAGATAAGATGTGTTGATAATGTTCTACTTACAATGTCACTTATATTAGCATATTACCAACATGGAATATTCTAACTGCATTGATTTCAGCTTCTCATATCCCTTCATAATTGTAAATGTCTTGAAAGTCACCAGCTCTTCAAACAGTCTTTTCAAATATAATTTGGACAAGTTCTAATACACATTTGCTCATTCTTGTATAGGACATTTTTTTCTGAGTGAAACGCACAATAATGCACTCTAATAGTTTGGTAAATATATGCAACAAAACCATAGCCTTTGTAATTGAATTGGAGAACTGGTGTGGTGATAAGTATGAGTGCGTGGAGGTTGATTATGCCCATTATTTTCATTTCCCACTGAAAGGTTGTCACTTTAGCATCTTGCACTACATTATTTTCTGGAGGAGGACAGGGCACTACTCAACGCGATGCCTCATTCAGAGTTTGTCAGATGGGATACTCTGTAACAAGTGTGAAAGAGATCCTGTCCACTCTATTACAAATGCACCATATCCTGCAGTGCTAAGGCACTAGTAATTAGACAGACGGGATAACCGTCACAATTGTGACAGAGTACCTCGTCCACCAACCTCTAAATCAGGTCTTTAGCAGGGAATTTCTTAGACATTACATTATAGTAAGGCAGCAGGCCATAGCAGGTCTTGTGTGTGCATTAATAATGCAATACATACATCCTGAAGGCCCCCTGCTGTGGCTAAAGGTCTGATTCATAGAACTCTTTATTCGAGCTGGATGATGTAACTGTGATACAAGAGGGGGTTGTCTGTAACACTGATATACTCGCTTTCTTTGTTTGTATTTATTTAGCCATTTGTATATAGTGCAAACTTTATCTGAAGGCATCGGAGCGCTTTATAATAGAACCAGTTACATTACAGAAGGACTTCAGAGTACATTAATTACATAAAAGATAAAAACAGATAAACTCTAAGATCACATAAGAGAGCTACGTGTATACGTGTTGCAAACTTGTAGACAATTTTCAAGTGACATGGTCTGGCGGGCAGAGCCTGCTACGTTTCGACACAAGCAGCAGTAGAGCTAGTTAGGATCTGCTTACTACTACCCTCATACATTCTCACCACACTATGTGTATCAAGCATGACTGGCTCAAACGTTTTCCATCACATTCATTTTCGATAATGTCAAGGGCTCTGTGGCACGATACACTGGGGTAACGAAAACTGAGGGGGCCTTGCTGCACGATACGTAGAGGGGCCCCCTCCGGGCTCAATCACCAGCTCTCTGGCCAGAGTGCAGTGCCGAAGGGGCCCCTTGTAGCTTGAGGCCCCCCCGCACCGCGTGGGCTGCGGGGGCCTGTGTTACGCCCCTGGCACGATATTGTTCTCTGCCTCAATGATCCGGATATGTGTCTGTGTCATTTAGGTCTTGCCTAGAGACAGCTTGCAGCCTCACTAGCCTAATGTTTGAAAATATACATATATATATATAAATGGACTTTCCTTCAGTTATCTTCATTCACTGGTCTGTTCAAGCGTCATTCACATTATGTTTCCATCCACCTTAATATACAACATATAGCAATTGATAAGCCCACTTCAGTCTTTGTCTCTCTTCACTATGAGTGACAGCATTTTGTTCTTGCACATGTATGCATCCACCTACAAAGCTGTCCCCTTCAGTGCAAGGACGCCAGGGCAATATCTACTTTCATTTTAAATTTGTTTTTGCCAAGTGCCATTTTTGACTTCTTTTGTAAACATGTGCCCACCATGTTTGGATGGTGGCATTTTTATTTTATACTGTTAATGTTTATTGAATATGTTTTTTTTTTAAGTGATAGCAAATTGCATGCTTGCCAAGGCCTGGCCTACTGACTTTACTAAAAAGCTTGTTTTAAACTCCCAGGACAACGTGTCTTCTAACAAGCTAAAAATATATAACCTACATACTAGACTAATTATTGAAGAGGGCTGAGTCATTCCTTTTTACTTTAATTAACTGGAATCCATTCTTTGGCTGGGTGCTCTGAAATTATGTTAGCTATTTCCGTTGTTATTTTAAGGGCCAGATGTATCAAACAGTTTTACCCATTCTGTGTCTATGGGAAAATGTGTTCATACATCTGGCCCTAAAGCTATTTCAGGCTGCTCTATTTTTTCTTTTGGCACAATTTCTGTTCCTGTGTTGTGACCTTGCTAAAAAAGGACTTTGTGAGATTTGTATTAGAAGGATTCCAAATTATGCAGAGGCACTGCCTTATTTCCGTCTGCCATTATTGTATCCATTGGTTCTCTCACAGTCCAACGTAGAACATACCGAGAATGATTAGAATTTGCAATCGCTCAGTATGTTTTAAAAGAAGCCATGTATTATCACAAATTCAAAGATAGTCATGTGTTCAAAAAATTTGTAAAATCGAAAGTCGAGCTGACAGAAGAGCATAGCTGGGAACAGCGTCATCTCTTTCATTGACTATTGCACATTATTCACCAAACTCTAACTGTAAAGAAAAGGACAGAGGGGTAAGTCGGATACGGATACTGAGAGGCAATCGATAACATCTGATCTTTATGTATTCTCTTACATTATCTAATGCAGCATTGGGAGAGTTATGCAAGGATAAAGTGACATTATATTATAAGAGAAAATAAAAATAATCGACCTTCACCCAGGATTTTGAAGGGCAATAAAGGCCTGGCTGTTTCCTGACACATAATAGGAACTGGAAGCAACGTAGATCAAGCACTTGCCTGTGTATACTTGCTGCGATATGTCACACACTTCCCCTACCTTATTAATGCATTGCTGCAGTGCAGCATGGCGCTCCTGAACAACCGCAGCACACATCCAATTCTCAGGAATGACACAACCACATGTTCTTCTGTGGGCAACAGTCCAACAAACACTCTTTCTACCAATAGAACAGTTACTTACTCTTCCACCGAAAAAGGAACTTTGACATGGAGTAGTAAGGTGCTATAGAAAGGTCAATACCCGGCAAAAGCAATGTTCAACAGGCTTCAATCATAAGCCCCCCTTCAGTAGACGACAACCTTTAGGCAGCTTCAAAAACATCCTGGAAGGTTCTTGCACAAAGGGGTCAAAGCAGGTGTTATGTCATTTCCATTGCTCCTCTCATTTTGAGGAATAGGCATCCATCCGTTTCTGCTGCATCCACCTGACTTTAAATTCCTTCGACATCTATAATTATTTTTTATTAGTAGTCTATTTTTTTTAGAGAGGCTAGGGTTGATTTCTTCTTCTGAAGAGTCTATTAGGCCTAACCACAAAGCCCATCATTTAGAGGTTGGCGTTGTGACATTGGGCTGAAAAGATGTCTGGTAACCGGTATACAGGACAGTTTTCCTTCTCTCCAGAAATGATATATTTATAAAAATTACCTGGGAGACTGATCGTAATGGAATCACAATTTCTGCAGATTACCCAAAATGTGAATTAGGATACAGGTGTAAGTGGTGGCAACATGGGGAATGTTACTTGCTGGTAATGGTAGTCTTACAATCTCACCTTTAATTCATAACAACTGAGGTCTCTCCACCTCCCCCAGACATCAATTCCATGCCACTGCAGTCAAGGCCTCAGAGGAATGCCCTTACCGGTAAGTCATGTAAGCATTACCCTTTCGTCCCTCCCTCGTTGAATTCATAACAACTGAGAAGCAGCAAACAAACAATCTTGAACAATTGACAGTCTTAATGTTTACTTGAAATACAGAAACAGAACTACGCCCTTTTCTCCTTCATAGAGGATGGTTACTTGTAGCAAAAAACATCATGAATGCTTTGTGCTTCTGAAAACCAATAATGTTTAGGACAAGTAGACGAATCAAACTATGTAGCTGCTTGGCAAATCTCGATCTACCTTGAATTGCCAACGGAGGAACCTGACCCTCAATATCATTGGCCTTCACAACAAAGGACTTGATTCACTTACTCATCGTTGCCTTTGCTGTCTTCACCCCTTTTTCCAGAGAGTAAAATGCATTGACAGGAACTGCCAGGATTTTAATCAGGCCCTGTGTTTTTAAAGCATATTGCCAATGCACATGTTGAACCTTCATCTTTGGGAGCAAAACACATATTGCCTATTAACAAATAGACTAATTTGGTAGCTGAGATTAGAGAAGGTGAAGCTGATGGAAAGCAGTCCATAGAAGTCTATGAGGTTAATAAAGGAAAGGCGGTGAAGGAATATTAAAGAAAGGGAAGAAAGCGAACAATGCAAAGAGAAGTAGGGAATTATTCATGGATGTGTGCTTCAAAGTCATTTTGGAAATGGATGGGTGTCACAGAGATTATTTGCAGTAATATTAGTGAGCTGCTGCTGTGTTACAATATTGAAAACACATAGCACTATCCCAGAATATTAGATGTAAACACATTTAGAATTTGGATATTGGGTGTTTCTGCTTTGTTACTTAAAAATTAGTTTTACAGCGAATATATCAGAATTATCAGTTGTAGAATTAATCTAAAACTTCTGAAATTATTAATATATGTATTAAATATTAAGTGGAATGTTATTGAGTTTTTTAGACTGTTTTTGTTTTGATTAATGCAAAGTTTGAGAATTAGTATAAATCTTGTGTGCCTTTCCCAAGTTACAAACATGCTTTAATTTAAGGATTGTATGCAAGGAGAAAGTTCTAGAGTACCTATCTGAATTAAGAATCTGCAATGCAATTGTGGTTATTAATGTTGAACATTTGATTCAATGCATTTTAGACTCCCCATTTGACTCTTGTTTCGATTATTGTTTTGGGTACTGGTTATTATTCCTGTATATGATTATTGTCTGTACTCCCCTTATCTCTCTATGCTCCATCGCATAGACCATTCCTACTCGTGCACTGAGGTTATATTGAGCTGTTAGGTTTGTACTAGTTGATTCAATGCCCATTAGATTCCCCATGTTAGACTAATGTTCTGATTTGTTACCTCTGCCTCAAATTATAAAGCGCTCTGATACCTTTCAGGATCAAGTTTGCGCTATATAAAACTTTATAAATAAAATAACCTTCTCTCCTCCTCCATAAAGTGTAAAGCTCCATCAAAATCACCTGCTGTTGTTTGTGAAAAGGGGAATTGATTTTTGGAACAAAGGAAGGGACCGGAACTAACACCATCTTGTCCTGAAAACCTCTGCAGAAAGACAACTTGCATGACAAAGCGCTTAACTCCCCCAACCTCTTGGATGATGCAGTTGCTACCATGGGCCATTTTTCATAAGTACCCTGAGGGTGCAACAGAAGTTTGCGCCTGCTTTGCCCACCCACCTGGGCACATTGATATTACAGAAGGACCCGGCGATGATTGTGCTTAGGCGTGCCCCATGCAAATGAGGAAATCTCTTTGCCTCTGCACCCGTGCCCTATTACAGACAAGGGCACAGAGGCAAAGAAGCTCTCATGAGTCAAACTGACAGTGCGTCACTTAAACGGTGGCATACTGTCAGTGCACCCCTTGATTTCAGCCCTCAGGCGTGGGGAAGGGTGGTTCCATGGCCCCCCCAGACATCCCCTTGCAGGCGGGTGCAGTCACTGGCTGCACCCACCTGAAAGGGGATCTCTAATCCCCCTTCAAAGTGCACGCTGTTCCATTTTTTACAGGAATGCGCTGCCTCCAAGACAGTGCGAGTTTGCAACTGCCCTGGGGCAGCGCATTCCATCTAAAAGGGCACACTTTCTGTTTGTGTCTGGCGTACCCGTTTTAAAGTGCACTAAGCACAAACAGGGAAAGTGCGCCCTTTACATAATAGGGTGCCAGAAAGACAATTTTAAGAGTTACCTACTGCAAATCGGCCTGTTCAAGGGGCTCAATGGGGTCCTTAGTCAATGCCTCCAAAACCAAAGTCCAATACCAGGCAGGAACAGATTTGATCTAGAAGATGTTATGTTATGTTATCTGTAATTATATAGCGCATAGCTACCCAACATCGGGGCGTCCCAGCGCTAGCGGGCAGGAGACCGGGGAATGTGATGCTAGCTAGATGGAAGGATAGCCCGGTATAATCTGTTACTGAAAGACCTGGGAACATGAGCGCAGCGAGCATACATATTGTGAACTAGAGGGATGAAAACAACCAGGTTTTGATGTGTTTTCTAAATGCCCAGTGATCATGTGTGCTGCGTGCCGTAAGAGGAATAGAGTTCCATAGGGCTGGGGCCAAGGACCTAAAAGAGCTCCTGCTCTACTCCTGAGTACCCTAGGCGTACAAGCCAGATGCAAGTCTGCTGTTGGCAATGCTCGCGTTGGAACATATCGTGTACAGAGCTCCTGCAGTATCTGATGGGCCAAACTGTGTAAGATCTTATGGGTGGCTCAGAGAGTTTTGAACTGGATTATCTGTTCGATAGGCAGCCAGTGTAGAGGGTGCAAGAGATGGGATGTATGGCAGTACTTAGGGAGGGCAAATAGAATGCAGGCAGCCAAATTCTGTGCCCTTTTAAGTCTCTTCGTGACCGTTTTATTTACACCAAGCAACAGTCGATTGCAATAATCGAGATGTGACAACACCACCGGTTGAATGATCACCTGACGGGTGGAATCATCAAAAAAACCCAAGATGGGTTTCAAACCCTGTAGGTGGCTAAGCATGTGCCAGTATTCTAAACAACAATATCTCAAACTGGTTCAATAAGAGGGACAAATAAAAATATATGTACAAGACATTATGAGAGCGCAGGAAAAAGGGAGAGAGAGACTATGAATTTCAGTTTTTAGAAAGTGCATGTAGCATCATATATTTGAATATACATTTCATACAAGACAGTTGGAACAGCACTGTAGGCACAAAATGCGGTGGCAACCCAAGGGGGCTTTGTGCACTGTTGATAGTGTAGCAAAGAGTGACGGCGCGAGTGACATGTGTGTGAGTACAGCGAAGGACGCAAGGTGAAAATGTGACAAAAACAATATATATAATGACAATGGTTCATCCTCGATCAATGAGTGATGATTATTTGTTTTGAGAACCAGAGTTGATGGTGCGCCATGAGTCACGCTGTAAAGGGGTCAATGGCGTTTCAATCCTATTTATTCAGGATCTTCATCAGGACCGGGTTGCCAGTTCGGGTGATGTGTCGTTCCAAGAGGTAGGCTGGAGCTCATGAAGTAGGGTATGAGAGGTCCAGTAAAAACTGTGTAGAGTGACCTCTGGTGTCCACTTAGTACTTTGTACATTTGGGCAATTTCCGAAGACAGGATCAATTAAAGGCGAAGCGGGCGTAAACTTGTAGCCCCGAGTAGGCCTGGTCAGAAGGAAAAAAGCGTCTTCGCTGTGTGTTATTGCAGGAAACGGGGTCGTGTTAAATCGATCCCCTCGTCGGAGACTTACTTCCGATACCTCTGTAGTAGGGCGGACTGCTATCAAAGTGCGGGTCCAGGACACAGTTCCAGGGCAGCTGAGTTCTAGGAATCCGTGTCGGGCAACGGGGTCAAGCATCTACCAGCCACTTTTTTTGCATGAAGTTTCGAAAGAGAGGGAGTTGTCCATCAGGACCCCTAGATTCTTAACTGCACTTTTCAGTTAGGGCGGAGTGCCCAGTGCAGAAGGCCACCACTGGTAGTCCCATTTATAAGTGTCCCGGCCTACCAGAAGCACCTCAGTTTTTGAGGAGTTAAGTTTAAGATAGTTATCTGCCATCCAGTTGGAGATGGCCAGGACATCTTCACTGAATTTCAGATGCCTTAGCTGCTCTGTAACTGCCAGCAGGGCGGATTCCGTACTATGCTTAGGCCGGAACCCGTTTTGTGACCTGTCCAAAATCCCATTAACTTCCAAAAACCTGGTCAGGATGCCATTAACATGGGATTCCATAATCTTAGCCAAGCAAGGAAGCAGAGAGACTGGCCAGAAATTTTCCAGCAGAGATGCATCCAGTGCTGGCTTTTTCAGTACAGGAACCACCTTGGCGTGTTTCCAGGATTTCGAAATTAATGCCGTCTGGAGCGATCTATTGATCAGTTCCCTACCATCAGTCATAATACAGTCGTGGAATTTCCTGAAGGTGTCCGGTTTTACTGGATCATCAGGAAAACCTGATTTCACCTTTGCTGCCAGAATCTCCAGGTCGTTGAAAGACATCGATGGTAAGTCTTGTAGAGAGTAGAGGAGATCAGATGAGAAATTGGGGGGCCACGATTTAGCGGCGACAATTCTGGAGTTGAGTGTGTTATAAATGCCCTCAACTTTATAAATGAAGTAGCGTGCCAGAGATTTACATTGCAGGTTGGAGGATATGATGTTATTAGTTCCTGCTGGAGGGTTTGGCAAACCTTTCAAAAGCCTAGTCACTAAGCTCTCCTCCTCTACCAAATTATTCTATAGTCCCCTAAATGCCTGGATTGCCAACCATTGTACTTTAAGAGAGTCCACAGTCAATCCCAACTGTGACCCTTTCTGCAAAAATTACAAAATCATGATCAAACTGACAAATGTGAGATCTAAACCTTTCCTATCATCAACAACTAGAAAAAGAACCCCAGTGCCTATTACAGGATCTATGAGTTGACTGACCACTTCCTAAAAGCCTGTAATGAAGCCACTGGGACCTCTGGAACTTCCTGTCTCTTAGTCCCCTCCTCTCAACCTCCAAGCCATCAAGTGGAGTCTCTGTAAGAACTCCTTCCTTAACTTCAGAAAGTCTAGAGGAGACAGAACCAGAAGAAGCAACCATTCTGGAGACACCTGCATCATCAACAATGAGAGGAATAAATTGGCCCATGGCCAATGAGGAGCAATCAACACCACATCTGCTCATTCCTTCCTAACTCGCACGAGGAAAACCTGTGAGAAGGCATACAAGAGGGATGTATGATTGAACAACTACTGCCTAAACCAAGAATTCCTAAACCACGAAGGCTAAACAACGAGTAAAGCCATAACAACTAAATGTTTAACAACGAGTTCCTCAACCACGAAAAAAAACACCTCGTGACTGGCCAATAGATGGCGCTATTGATTTTATTTTCCCTCCTGAAACGTCCTTGTCTCGAGTTGATGTGTTCCTTTAAAAATGAATTCATAACCTGCACTCGTAGTTCATATTTTGCAATGTTTTGCAGCTGTAAAGTGGATTGAAATGCGAGTCATAAACATCTGCTTTTTCCCCACTGTAAAACGTCCATTCAAACCTAGGGCAGGCACAATAGCAAATTAGGAGGTGGATTTCTGGGCTGGCACGAATATTCCTCATTTACATTTTTTTGTTGTTAAATATTTAAATTTTAAAGATATTTAATAATTTAAAATTGATTTTTTAAACATTTCTTGAACAAAAAAATAAATTAATATATAGTAAGTCATCACATTTTCAAATGTAATACTTGATAAATAAAATTAATAACTCGCTATCAAATTACTTCATAAACCATTATCCATAACATATATACAACGAGTTGCTAAAAGTAAAATTGTTTAAACATCAAATTAAATACAATTATATAACCACCCACCAACCATCCGCAAAAATATAATTTAGTTTTAATAAAAAACTTTCATTCAAAGGATGACCTAACTTAGAATGTCAGAGAATTCCATAGTCGCTTTTCCAAGGTAGTACATCCATGCTGGATAAAACCAAACTACTTCCCAAAACTCTTTTTAACGCCAGCCAAGGTGCAGACGAAACGATAATGCTAACATTAGCATTAAATGATGCCAATGTCAACATTCAATTCCAAACCTATCCTGTGCGGCAAAGGATGAATTGTGATTGGTTGGAGATGAGTGACATATCACTCTAACAAAGCCCAATCGTAGTGAGCATAAGGGGATGGTAGGCGTAAGCATAAGGGGATGTTAGGCGGAAGACAGCGGAGATAAGTGATGTACAACTCTCGGTGTTCTGTAAGTCGTGGTTCCGTCCTTCGTTGTTCAGCCCTTCGTAGCTCCGGCCGACGTTGTTGGGCAGTCTTCGTTGTTCTCTCCTCGTTGTTCTGGTGAGTCGTGGTTCAAACATCGTGGTTTAGGATGTTTCCCATACAAGAGGCCCTTCAGCCACTGACATGAGAGTGAGTCTATTGCCCAAGCCTGTCCCTACCTCTCCCTCCCTAAGAATATCTTAGCTTTGGCATTGATACATGCAGCAAAAGGATCCAGCCCCGGGAGACCCCTGTGTGAAGTCAAGAGATAGAAGACTTCCAAATCTAGAGAAAACTCTTGGGAACATGGAATTTCCCTGCTGAGAATGTTTGCTGCCATATTGGAAGTCCCTTGAAAATGAATCGCCTTCACACACAGACGGGAGCTCTGTGCCCAAGACAAGATCTTGTAAACTATCATGCTCAGGCACCTGGATCGTCCCCCCCACCCCCTGCCTGTTCACATAAGCCTTTGTTGTGACATTGTCTGTCCGAACTGAGATAGCATTCCCCCTCATTTGGAAGCTGAAAGTTCAAGGATGTCTGAGCCTTGTTGCAGGTCCGACACCCCTGTACCTTCATCACATCTCCCTAGGCTCCCCAACCTGACAGACTAACATCCATTGTAATGATCACTGGATCTGGACAATCCAACACAATCCCTTTCAGTAGATTGCTCAAGTCTATCCAGCATGCCTGATCATCTTTCACTTGTGACTGGAATAGTGTGTGTTAAATCCTGGGAACGCAGATCCCAGTTGTGGAGAATCCATGATACCAACTTATGGAGTTGGAATAACGCTCAAGGAACCAAGAAAATGGTTGAGGCAGGGTCTCACTGAACCATAATCCACAAAAGCACTGTTGGCTGTTTGTGTACCTCCAAATCCAAAATATGCAATTGAATTTTGGCATTCCACCCAGGCGGTAACAGGACCTTTCTCTGGAGTGTCTGACACTGTTCCCCGATAAAGGTGAGATCTTGCTCTAGTCTCAAATTAGACATTTCCCAATTTATAATAAAACCATGACTTTGAACAATCTCCAACACTCTGTTTGTATGGGACAACAGCAAGCCCTCTTAAGGTGCTTTGATTAACAATCGTTGAGGCAAGGATAGAAAAAGATTCCCTCAGCATAAAGAAGGGCTATCAAGGGTGACAAAACTTTGGTGAAGACAGTAGGGAAAGATTTGAGCCCAAAAGGAAGAACTCAGAACTGATAATGATGACTCTCTAGAGCAAATGACAAAAACCTTTGAGGTGACCTCTTTATGAGAACATGGAGATACTCACCCTCCAGATATATAGATGTCAACTAATCCCCTATTCCTATTAATAGGATAATGGATTATGTGATCACCATACGAAAGTGAAGAGTCTGCATACAAGAATTGACCCACTTCAAATCTAGAACAGGTCTGTTAGCACCCAACACTCTCTGCACCAAGAAGATAGAGTAAGCTGCTGTGTCTCTCTCACTGGGAGAGACAATAACTCTCTTTTTCAACAACAAGTCCACTCCTTGCAACAGAAACAGACGTTTAGGACCTGCCGCAGGAAGATGCAGGATCCTCACCCCCATTTTGGAGGTTGTTGTCGAAAGTCTTTTGCATAACCTTTGCTGATTATGTGCAAAATGTATTTGTCCATGACATCCTGGCACCATGAGCCAACAAAGTGAAGCAGTCGTCCTCCTACTGGAAAAATTCTGGAGGAACCATAATTGTAAGGACCTCATTTTAGCTGGGCCCTTCTTATTGGCGTCCTTATTAGAAGAGAATCTTCTTGGCTTTAGTTCGGTTTTTGAACCATGAATGACTTAAATCTCGATGGGGAGAAGATCTAACGTTCCTGTCCCCAAATCTCCTGTAATCAGTTCTCTCTTTGTATGGCAGAGTATGCTTACGGTCCTTGAAAGCTTTGATATCATGGAATCGAAGTGCTCCCCAAAAAGCATCTGGCCTGATATGGGATTTTCATCAAGGCATTCTTTTCCACAGCCTCCGTTCTCCACTCCCTCATCCAGAGGTTACGTCTGGTCAGCACTAAGGCTCCTGAAGACATCACAGTCTATTTAACCACATCAGAAGAGATGTCAGCCAAAAGTCAAACTTGTTGCTCTGTGCCTGCCAAGAGCTCAGGACAATCCTTACTCTTCTCTATAACCATCGCTAAATGGTCAAAGTCCTTAATAACGTATGGAGCAGTATATGCTGCATACACATTTGCCTTGAGTGCCAAATGTTCTGCTGCAAACACCTTCTTAATGCCAGCATCCACTTTTTTTAATCAGGAGTAGAACAGTCCTCCAGCTTAATGGTTGTTTCACCAATAAGAGTAGCCAAAATCGCATCCACCTTGGCCTATCATCACATTCCGGCATGTGTAGCTTGTGCATGAAATGTGGCACGGCAACTTTATCAACTTCCTTCCTCTCTGCCAAGACAATATCTTTAATTTCTCCAGGAAACGGCATTGCCATGGCGCACAGCTTGATATATGGTGAGAGAACCATCTTCATTCACCACTCAAAAAGGGAGGAAAACGCAGGTTATGCCTCACATGAGAAAGGGTATTCCACATATCCTCCCTCCTGAGTTCTTTCCCTGTAGACATGGAAGGCTTGTCAGAATCAGAGGACAACGAATGCCCGTCCTCTTCTTTCTTAGAAACTCTGCCACTCTTCTTAGACTTGGAGGAGTCAAAGGCTTCTGTCACTGCAGCCTCAATGCAGCCTGGATCTACGTCTGCGACATAAGAGGCGGCAAGGAAACTGGCGTATTCCCACTACTAGCAGCCTATTTAGCTGGTATAGGACCTTCCTTATCAGAGGAGCGACAACCTAGCTGCCTAGGATCTGCCCAACTCGGTCAGGGTGTCCTATGCTGAATCAAGCATCCCCTGCACTGCAACAAACCAATCCGTTAGCACAGTCAATCAATCAATCAGGTGTTTGTTAAGCGCGATTACTCACCCGTAAGGGTCTCAAGGCGCTGGGGGGAGAGGGGGGCAGCAGAGCAGGCTCTCGTTCAATCAGGGGGGGGTTACAAGATCTCATCAAAAGGCACCACCAAACACCGCAACATCTGACAATCTTGCTGCATTGGTCAACGAGGGCCCGCTATCACAGACAATGAGTCTAGGTAAGAAACACTAAAAGACAGGAGGAGTGTCGGGCGTTATTGAGTGCAGTGGTGTGGGACTGGTGTCTGGGGGAGGCGGAGAGCCTCAGTTGTTATGAATTCAAGCGAGGGAGAGACGAAAGGGTAATGCATGCTTCCCTCACACACACAATGGGTGCAACACATGGAGCAGTAGCGGCATTGCAAGCTGTTCTTCATTGCTGTATGTGAGGCTTCCCTCACGCAAAGAACAGGTGAAGTGTAGCGAGAGCATGCAAGCTTCCCTCGCACACAGAACCCTAACAGCACAGGCACATTAACACTGTGAGTAGCACCACAAGCTTTTCTCATACACGAACAGGCAAGGGCATTCAGTATCTATCCTAGCCTCAGTCAGTGCAGCATAGATTTTCGCAGAGCAATCCTACATCTCAACAGAGAATGAGTGCATCACAGGCAGCTTCCATGCATATTTCCCTCACACACAGAAGAGGCACAATATAGAATAGGTATCAACAGTGCAAGCATCACTCCAGCCCAGAACAGATCCCAAACTGTGTGTAAGGAGACGCGGTGGAGAATTCACATCTCTTTACAGATCGGGGGAAGTTTCTTAATGTTCCAAACTATTTTTCTTTTCAAATCCCAAATGTCCAACATGAGTCACTTTTGAACCTTAGAGAGGAAGTGGCTGAATGCACAGCTCTCCAAATAGGGAGATACTTCACAGAGTCGGCATTTTATTGCACGACTTAGAAAAGGAATGCTGTTGAAAGTGCAGAAATCCATCTTATACTATTATCAGATAAAACCAATGCCCAAGTTAGTTATAAATAAAATATGCTAAACAGTGAATGCTCGGTGTACATTAAGCACACAAAGAATGTAAAAAAAATCTCTCGAACGGCACGTTTGTACACAGTAGATTTCTGCAATTATTCTACCAAACCGGTGTAGGGTGTGCGTTATGTTTGCTGAAAACTTTTTTCAGCCTTCCTGAGCATTCCAGTTTCGAGTCTATAGGGCTCGCACTAAAACAGAAGTGCATCAGAGAGGCATTTTCACAATCACTGCACATATCATGCTTTTGTGACATCACCAGTATCCTGCAACTACACATCCGGGTTTAGTTGTGATGCCATAAGGTCGGTTAGGAGCGGCAGAATTGACCAATCAACACCTGGCAGCTCCTTCCGTATTGTTCTCCTGTGGACACATAATCTACATAATGTTTTCTTTCCTATACTGCTGTAACTTAGTGTAGAAGGAGTGTATCTACAGTTACCAATGATGTTTTTAAAGCAAACCGGCTTCAAAAAACACATGCACACTGTATGCAATTAATTATGCGCACATATAGCGCTTTATTGTTGGCAGAATGTGGTTGTAGTTGGAAAACACATGTATTCTCAATGCGTGCTGACCGGAAAGAATACATTGTTCTCTCAAAGTGAGCAGTGGAAGGACACAAGTAAAGATGAAATGCTCCAGGGAAAGGACAAACACAAGATGGACAGGGAAAGCCATCAAATTAGAAGCAAGGATACGAGAGTGACAATAAAGCCAACCTTTCGTAACCAATGGGCAGGCTCTAAGCCCTTATAAGTTCTTGATAAGCTCACAATAGAGCTTTCTCAGTCAGACAGATGTATTAGGCTTCGATCTAAAAAGCAGTGATCGACAAGCCAGAAGATAAAAGATAATCAAAAAGAATTAGATACATTTTTTAAAATGCGCTCCTAGAAATAACCTATTTTGCTGAGTGTTGCTCTATTACTTACCGGTAATCTTCATTACTCCTGGTCCCGTTGTCCTCGGCCCATTCATAACTTATGGAGATAACCATCTCCCGACAGAAATAAAAACAAGAGGAATTCTGGGATATCCCTACTGCCCCTCCCCCCGGGAGTACAAAGGTAGGATCTACCCAGCAGCCCTCCTGTACAAACAAGCCCAGACAGGAAGGCCGGCCGCCCGGGAGGGAGGAAGGGGCGTATGAATGGGCCGAGGACAACGGGACCAGGAGTAATGAAGATTACCGGTAAGTAATAGAGCATTACCCCCAGGTCCCTTATGTCCTCGGCCCATTCATAACTTATGGAGAAATACCAAAGCAGAAAAAGCCGGCCTTCCCAACCCAAACAGAAGCCAACCCAGGAAACCACACCAAGGCAGCAACCGCAGAAGGAAAAAGGAAGAACCGGAGAAACCCCAGGCAGAGCCCCCGACAAGAGGGACCCCCACCAGACCAGCAGACACCCAACAAGAGCAAGGGCGCACAGCCAGACGACCAGACCGGCCACCACAGAGACCAACCAGCCCACCGCAGGAACACCCCACAGCCAACCAGCGACAGGGAGAGCACAGACACCCAAGCCACCACAGGCAAGAGGACAACAGCAGAAGAGAGGCCAAACAAAGAGAAAGGCCAAGAGCCACCAGGCCAACAAGCCAGAAACAGGCAGAAGAAGACAACCCAGGCAAGCACAGGCAGGAGACAAGCGGACCAGAGGAACCAAAGGACCAACAACACCAACCCCGGGAAGAACAGCGGAAGCCCACCAGCACCCAACCCGGAACGCAAGACTGAGCCCACGGACAGGGAAAGAGAGAAAACCCAGGCACCAGGGAACGAAGAGCAAACCCCAGGAAGCCAAGCCACCAGGTCCCGCAAAACGAGGACACAAGGCTAAGGGAACCAGCACCTCCAGGAAACCCGAGCAGGAAGAACCAACAAGGGCAACCAACCAGGACAAAGAGACCCGGAAAAGGAGGAAAGGGAACCCCAGGAACCCCAAAACAGAACTCCAGCCAAAGCGGAGGAAACGGGAGCAGGAAGCAACAGCCCGAAGAAGGCAAACCCGAACACCAAAGCAGGAGTGCAACCGGACGGGCCAAGGACCCGGAGGACCCAAGACAACAGCAAGGGAACCACGAAGGACACAACAACCACAGCCAAGCCAAGCCAAACCAGAGACAGGCCAGGCACAAAGACCTCAAACAGCCCAAGCAAAGGACCGGGGCAGAAACCCAGAGGGCAGAGAGACCGAGGCAAAACCACCCCAGAGGACCTTACAGAAGCAACCGCAGCCAGGGAGGAAAGCACAAGCAAACCACACCCCACAGCCCGGCAAGACCCAAGGCAGGGCACGCACAGGGGACAAACCCCGCACGGCAAAAAGCAGCAACCGAGGACACAGACAGGAAGCCAAAGCCGAAGCCAAAAGCAACCCGCAGAACCAACCTAAAACAAGGGAAGGGCAAAGAAGGAAAGACCCCAACAGAGCACAGGCCCGAGAGCCAACAGCCCCGTCGATGCCCCAACGAACCCTAGAAGAGGCAAGAAGGGAAAACAAGAAGGCAACAGCGTGACGGCCAGAAACAAGAAGCAGACCGGAACACACCACACTCACAAGCAACCGGAACCCCACGACACAGGGACCAGTCACCCCACAGGCAGACAGGGCACCCGCAAAGAAGTGCCAAGTCACCCAAGAAACACCCAGAAGAGACTCAACCAGGCAGCCCAGGACCGCAGAAAGAGCACAACCAGGCAACCCAGAGCAGGACGCACAAACAGAAAGCAGACCAGCCCAGAACAGGAGCCAACAGGGAGGAAGCCCAAGGCAACAGGCCACCACAGAAAGCCACTGCGAAGGTCAAGCAGAAGCAAATGCAGGCCACAGCAACCAGCGCAGCGCGCCTCCCACACGGCCAAGCAATGGGGAGACGCGCACAGCGACCCGGAAGAAACGGGGAGGCGCGCACCCGCCACAAAGGGCTGAGAAACCGGAACACCGGCCAGGAGGAAGCCATGCCGCCCAGCAAGCCCGGCAGGCCGGGAGGCAGACCCAGCAGACACCCGGGGAGAGAAAAACCCACAGGCCCAGGAGATGCAACAACAACGGCCACCCCGCACCACCACCAAAACCAGAAGAGGCAGGGAAGAAAACCGAAGGAAGAAGCTAATCACACCCGCAGCTCCAGGCGGCCAGGCAGAAACCAACCAGGCCAGACCAAGCCACCGAGCAGACAGCGGAGCGCGGGAACAACACACCAACCACGAGAACAGGAGGCATGACAGGGCCCGGCAGCCGCCAGGAGGCCACAGGCAGGCAACACAGCAGACACAGGAGGGGAAGCCAGGAAACAGCAGAACCTAGCAAAGGGAAGGCCACAGCACCAGAAGGACTCAAGCAGGCCCCCACCACGCACCACGCCCGACAACAGACGCAGGCCGGGAGGAACAGAACAGCCGGACCCAAGGCAGCACAAGCCACCCAAGCAGAGGCAGAGGGGAGAGAGCACCCCAAAGAACCATCGGCACCTACGAGAGGAACCAGGCGCAGCCAAGGAAAAGGAGGAACAGGACCAGGAACCAGGAAGGGAAGAACCAGGATCCCCAAGCAGGGCAGAGGCCACAACAGCCAGCCCGCAGAGGAGGCAAGACCACCGAGGAAGAACAGTACGGCAGGCCAACCTGAACGAGGGGAGCCCACAGGACCCACGCGCAGTGGCCCAAGAAGCAGGAACAACGACCCATCACCAGACGGGGCAGAGAGCCGGAAGCAGAAGGCAACCCAAACAGGCCGCCTAAGCAGAAAAAGAAGCGACACCGACATCAGAGCACCAGAGGGCAAGGCGCAATCAAGCAGGCAGGGAAACCCCAACCACACAGGGAACCCACGAGCAAGCAAAGGCAGGAGCAGCGAAAAGAACCAGCCACCACAGAGGCGACCGGAACCCAAGCCAGAAACAGAAAGGGCAAACACCCCCAGAGGCGCCAAGAGCAAGGGAACCCCCGAAGAAGAGAACCAAGGGAACAGACCCACAGAACGTCCACCCCCGGAGAACCGGGGCCAGCCGAAGGCATCGCGGACCCCCGAAACAGCAGCAGCAGGAAACCCCAAAAGGGAAGGCAGCACAGAGCCCACAAGCAAGCCCAGACACCAAACAGAGGCGCAAAACCGCCAGAGCGGAGGCCAACCAAACGCCGCACAGGGGACCGGAGGACCGACAGAGGGCAAAGCGTCAACCAACACAGCAAAAGGAAGTGCCAGCCAAGGCAACCCAGGAGGCGGACGAGCAGCAGCACGGCAGCGAGGAGCCCCCATCAAGGAGAAAGGCACCCACACCCAGCCGCAGCGAAACAGGCAGGCAACGAGAACAAGGAAAGCACCCCGCACAGCACCTCACACAGACCCCCGCACAACAAGTGCACAGGAAGACCAAGGAAACCGCACACCCAGAAGGGAAGAGATCCACAGAGCCACCAGACCCAGAACAAAACAGAGGCCAAAGAACAGCCAAACTAGCCCCCACGGCAGGCAGCGACGCACACACCCATCCAGACCCGGGCCCAGGAAAGCACCCCAGAGACTGAGACCCAAAGCCCAGCGCCGCACTCGGAAGCGTGGCGAGTCGATAGGGGGCACGAACCAAGGGTGGCAGCACCAAAGACGGCAGAGGCAGCCGTCTGCCGAGAAACACAGGAGGAAGAGCGCCCCCGCCGAGACTAGAACCTGGACCACCCACCGCTATGTCGTCCCTCCAAGTCGAAAGGGCATGACTGGCAGAGTGTCAGGGACAGAGCACCCCCACCACAGCGGCAGGTAGCACACCCCCCCAGACCCGGGCCCAAGAGAGCACGGGACAGAGCAGCGGCCCAGCAGTCACTCAACTAACCCACAGCAGGTGCCAAAAACAACCCTCAGTCGCACACCCCCAACCAAGAACACCCAAGACGAGGCGAGCAGAGGGGGCGTAGGGCAGCATGCATCGCAGCACCCACACGAAAGGCAGCTCCGGACACAAGCAAAACCTCCGGGACCAGGGCCTGCAGCCAAGAGGGCAGACCAGAAAGCCCCTGCAAATATTGTAATGAGCATTTGGACAACATATGTTATGTTATGTTATGTTAGTGCTATTTGTATTGCGCACGGTTGCTCCAGCGAAGGAGCGTCCCGGCGCACCGACAAGGTGGCGAACACAACACAACTGGGGAACAGAAATAATTATTAAGAAATTGGGGAGTGAAGGATTTAACAAAGCTCAGAAAATAAATGGGTTTTAGCGGCCTTGCGGAAGGAGAGCAGGTCACCAAAGGTCCAGAGTTTCAAAGGGAGAGCGTTCCAGAGTGCGGCTGTCCGCACCTTAAAAGAGCGGCCCCCCACCCGACTGAGTTTGAACATAGGACTAACAACAGTAGGCATCCAAACGCTGTCTTCACTTGTCACACAAGCTGCTTTATAACAGACTGCTCTGTTTGGCCTCATGAACACTCCGCAGGAAGAGAAGCCGCAACTGAGCACCCGCCGGGGGGACAGCCAGTAAAATGCAGCCCGAGACCGAGCACCTCGCTCCGAAGCAGGCCACAGCAGCAGCGGCAGCCTCGAGACATCCGGGGCAGGAGAGCCAAGCAGCAGCACCAGGAAACCCAGTAGAACCTGCAAAGAGACAGATAAACTGCACAACACACTCAGACAGGGGGAGCAATAACACCGCAAAAGCGGGACTCACCCAGAGCGGGGGCCCGAGCAGCATCAGTAAGGCCCCCACACCAACAGCCGGATCCGGGAACGAACATCCAGCACAGCGCTTCTCCCACCCGGCCAGGCTCGGGGAGACGTGCACAGCGACCCGGAAGCAACCGGGAGGCGGCGCACCAGCCGCAAAGGGCCGGTAAACCGGAACAACGGCCGCGAAGAAGTCAATCCCCCCCAGCAAGCCCGGCAGGCCGGGGGGGAGACACATCAGGAAATCCCACCCCTGCCCGCGAAGCCAGGCAGCCAGGCAGGAGGAGCCAGAAGAGCCTGCACGCCACCCAAGCCCAGCAGGAGCAGGTGCAGCCCATCATCACCAACAGCATCCATCAACCATTCTGTCGAAGACAGAAAAAAAGAACAGGAGGGCTGCTGGGTAGATCCTACCTTTGTACTCCCGGGGGGAGGGGCAGTAGGGATATCCCAGCATTCCTCTTGTTTTTATTTCTGTCGGGAGAGGGTTATCTCCATAAGTTATGAATGGGCCGAGGACATAAGGGACCTGGGGGTAATGATGTGATCTAAAATGAATTTAAAAACATGTTACAAAATGTATGCACTAGTACTGAAAAGGACCTGGAACATAAACATATTTACAAAATGTTTGACAAAAGGCATCAACCTTTGTTGCCTAGGGGCCCTGATTGAGAGTAAATCAGAAGTATAAATAAGCATGTTGTTTATTCTCCTATAGTCTGTCACCTGCAGAGCAACTGCCATTGAACAGTTTGTCTTCTTCACCACCATCAACAGATGTCCACAGCTCATATTATGTAATGAGCAGATGGAGGAGTACGCTACATTGTTGATGCAATGATGACATATGGGATCCTATTTATTTATTTATTTTTTATTTTATTGAATTTATATTGCGCTCAGCTACCCGCAATGGGTTTCCCGGCGCCAGGGACAGACTGAAGAAAGAGAACAAGCAAGTGCAAAATGAAGAGATCACGAACAGGGGAAATCAAAACAGAAAAGTCTTCAACTTTTTACGAAAAGCCAGAAGATTAGTTTCTGTTTTTAACGCCAGCGGGAGAGCATTCCACATCTTTGGTCCAAGATATGCGAATGAGCGACCTCCCATTTTTGCCAGTCGGATTCTTGGAATCTGGCAGCAGGGATATAGGCCTAAAGTTGGCAAGATTTGTGATGTCAGCACCAGATTTTTTGAGCAAAGGAACAACCATGGCATGTTTCCATTCCTGTGCCACCCGAGATTCGGTAAGAGAGATGTTTAATAGCCTCATTAGGAATCTCCGTGGTTCAAGGTCCTAGTGACCATATATACAACGATTGAGTGCATCCCCTACGCTGACCCCAGCTCACATCACAGTCTCATCCCTCCCTTCAGAATAGTTTTTGTTGTATGGATGGTATCATTGTTCTGTTTCCCTTAATGATAACATTTGACACATTTTTGGGCTCTTTCACCATCAATATTCAGCTGCCATCAATACCAGCTCGATCTAATGTCTCCCTTCTGGGTTCTGCTTGTATATTTAAACCCTGACAGTCATAGCAACGCCACACGTACATATGCCTGGCCAATTTATTATTATTTTTTATTACTTGTATTATCTTATGTTTTCGCTTTGATATAAATAAAAAAGATTTTAAAGTAAATAAACAATGTCCATAGTACTATCATCAAATTAAATTAGGTTGCATAATAATCTGTCATGCTGTTTTCGGTTGTATTATGGCAAGTGTTATGTTATTTAATATGGTATACCATGCCGTATATTGTGCAAGATCAACATATTCTTTTAAATTATATTGTCAAATTACACCTATGTTGTCATATAACTTGTTGCGTCAAGTCACATTTTGTCTTACTTCATATGGTATGGAATGTCCCCCGAAAAATCTGGCTAATTGTTTGGAGGTGGTAGTAAACTGGATGAATTCGTCTCAGCTCAGACTTAACGGAGGAAAAACCGAGCTGATGCTCTTAGGAAAGCAAGATATCCCCGACTGTCTAGCTTGGCCCACTTGTATGGGTGCCATACCACCACCCAAACCAGAAATAAAAAGTTTAGGCTTCTCGCTCGACAACGCTTTGTCCTTCGAAACACAAGGCAGAAAGACCTCTGCAGTTTGTCATGGGATACTCAAATCCCTGCGCAAAATCCTGCCCCAACTCCCTGAAAAAGCAAAGAAGACCGTAGTTCAATCCTTGGTTTTATCACAAATTGACTACGGGAATGCTTTATACCTTGGGGCACCGGCATTCACTTTTAAAACCTTACAAGTGGCTCAGAACTATGCTGCCAGGATTTTGACTGGAACTAGTCGATATATGTCGGCGAAGCCAGCTCTAAGATCACTCCATTGGCTCCCTGTGAAGGAACGGGTGTGATTTAAATCCCTATGCATCACATACAAGATCATGCATGGAGAAGGCCCTTCCATTTTGGAAAATATGATAAGTCCTTACAAGCCCCAACTTAATCTCCGCTCGAGTGACCAAAACCTGGCAATCATTCCCAGGATAAAGCGAGCCCGCTCAGGCGGCCGGCTCTTTTCTCTGCAAGCAGCAAGAGAATGGAATGCCCTCCCATATAACTTGAGGCAGGAACAGACCTTCCTTCAGTTTAGGAAGAAACTTAAAACCTTCCTATTCCCCAGAAATTAGCTTGCAGTAGGAATGTAGATCGGACTAGCCCAGGGTCACCGTTGCCAAGAGCGCTGGGATGCCTACGGGTAGCCATGCGCTATATAAGTGATTTTACAATTACAATTACAATATGGTAGGTTACGGTACTCTCCTTTGTCATGTTATAACATACTTTAAGTTTTTATGTTGCGTTATTATGTTGTGTTGTGTTACCTGACTTTGTAAGGTATAGTATGATACAGTATGTAAAATGGTAGGTAACATTAGATGGACATGCTATACTGTATGTTAAGCTACGACTCGGAGTGATACCATGCATGCAGCATCTTCCACCATGGAAAAGGATGCAGACTTTTACAGTATGCACTTTGTGCAAAAAACGGCCAGGGCAACATCAGCCACACCATTTGCTCTTGCACAGAGATGCTTCAAGAAAGGAGGCAACTGCTAAAAATGCCCTTTAATCAAAGGGGAATTCGGACAAGGAGGCAAGCAGTGTTGGCTTGCTTTGACCCAGCATCACCTCAATTGAACTCCAGACTAGTCCGATTTCTTGAAGCGGCCAGAGCAAAAATGCCAAACTGTCACTAAAGCTTCTTTGGGGCAAAGGAGTCTTTGGATTATCAATTTTCACAGGGGGAGTAACAATCTCTGCACTGACTGGTCAACTTATATTGGCTGCTCTTCCATGTTTAAATCTGTGGGCCAGATGCATCAAGGCTTTTGCGACTCGCAAACGGCCGATTTGCATTTTTTCATATGTATGAAAAAATCGCAATTTAAGGAATCGCAATTATTTGCGATTCCTTATTTTGCCATAGCATTTAAGGAATCGCAAATTTTGCGATTCCTTAAATGATATGTATGACACATTTTGAAATTGCGATTTTGAGTTAGGAAATCGCAAATTACCACCAACTTGTACTTGGTGGTAATTTGCGATTTCTTTTAAAAATGCCCTATTTGGCATTTGTGAGGGTGGCATGTGACACACATGCATGCCCATAGGGCATGTATGTGTGCCACATGCACACACATGTAAATTTCAGGGGTGCAGCAGGGTGTCTTTGAGACACCCCTGCACCTTTGAAATAATTCTCAAATTGCGATTAACAAATTGCGAATTTGCAATTTGAGAATTATTGCACTATCATTCCTATGGGCCTCCTGGCCCATAGGAATGCATTGGAAATTATTCTTTATTTGCGAATTCGCAAAATGTGAATTCTCAAATAAAGAATAATAAGGAATACATTCCGTTTTGCGAATTCTAAATAGCGATTCGCAAAAAAACGCTATTTAGGATTCGCAAAACCGAATCTTGATACATCTGGCCCTGTATCTTTTAACTTGTAAGCAACAGAAATGTTTTATATTTTAATTGTGCTGAAATTTTATGATTGCGAATAATATTTTATAAATGGTTTTACTTCACACACACATTGCAATGGTTTTAAGTAACTCTGCAAATATAAAAATAAACTGAAACTGTATGTTACGTTTTTTTGTCACTTGCCATGTCTTGTGATGTTATTTTGCCCTGTATTGTGTCATGATGTGGTGTTTCACATGGTTTGTTTGCTGTATTGTATTGTTGCCTACATGTATTGTACACACTACAAACATATTGGTTTCTTAATCATTCTAATCCACACTGCTGGATACAGATGACAACTCAATCTCCAAACTCCAGTAGGTTCAGGAGAAAAGCTGTCTATCTATTTTGTCTGAATTGCTTCAATTACATCTCACCTGCAGTACGGAGCCTCTACGGGCTCACATTTAAGGAAAGACCTCATTTCATATCCCAAAGCTTCATCCACAAAGCTCTGCACGGTCTGTGACCAGACTCCTTGGCCAAGTTGTTCACCCCTTACCTTCAGTCTAGAAGACTACCGTCTGCTGCTCATAGCTTATTGTCCATTCCACGCACTACTATAAGAAGTTAGGAGGTAGGACCCTTCATGTGCAAGGATCGTCCCTTCGTAACATCCTCATCAGATTCAGAAGATTCTAAAGCACTCACTGATTCAGGCATAGATAAGGTCAGCTTTCCATTGGCCTGCCTTCGACATGCCCTTACTCTGACATGTTTGGTAGACCCCGTAAACAAGTTTAGCCAACCTTTTGGGCAAGCTACATGACTATTTATTTCCAAGGCTTTGTTGTCAGACAGCAGTTTACATGATTGCTGGTTCTTGCTGATACCTCTCACATCTCTTGGCATACCATTTAACCACTGTGTCTGATCCTAAAGCACCCAGAGCCCATCTAATTGATGGCTAGCAGTACTTTGCAATAATTCTCATTAAAAAAAACTGTCTTTCCAACCTCGCCAAGGGCCAAACTTAAAGGCAGTTTACAAACCAGGATGTGCCAATTTGAATCCAACTGATTTGCCAACTGCCCTTCACTTTATGACCAGACCGATATACTAATCAGTTGAATTGCTAAATATATATTGGTGAAGGGACCTTCTGCCTCTTAATGATTTCTAACACTGCTAGGAACAGTGGACCTTCATCCATGCATCTGCATTTCCATTACATGAAAAAACAAAGGATCAAGTGATGTTTTATAAAAAATTTAAAAAATCACATGCTGAGAAGACATCGGGGTGCACCCCACCCTAACCCCTCAAGGCCACCTGACGCGAAGACCAAAGAGGGAAGTGTCCCTTCTTACAAATCAGTTACCATCCCCACTTGGGTGTCGATAACTGATTAATTGTGACAATAATTGTGGTTTACATTCATTGATACATGCCATTGTGACTCACAAATAGGAGGGGAGCCCCTCTGATGCCCCTTCCTATTTATGATTCGAAAAAGGTCTCAACCCCCCTTTTGCGAGTGGGAAGAGCTTTTCCACCTTCCAGAAGTGGGTTTTCTACATTTCAACAAAGTATTTTGAAATTACAAATGTGTTTTTGCGATCTGTAGGCTTTCAGATCACGAAGTACCATTGTACATCAGACCACAAGGTCAATGTCCTATAGATTGATGGAGGAGGATGAGTATGGGGTTGGTAATATCTGGACCAAAATGAACAAATGCGAAAGTGAGGTGCAGCTCAGAGACCCCAGCAAACTTCATGGGGACGTGGAACCCTGTGATGGAACCCTGTGATATTCACACACTTTGCTTTGCTTTATATCGTTGTCTCAGGCGTTGTCTCAGGCGTTGTCTCGGGCGTGTCGTCACATCAGAGGCAGCCTGCAACAACCTTCTGAGCTGGATCATCGTGTTGACTGATCCGAAGCACGGGCTGTTCAAGGCATTTCATTGAGAGCCGAGACAAAGAGCCGGCCCGGCAGGCCGGGGACATTCCGCGGATTCCTCTCCTGTGAGCCTCCTCCCGGGTCACGGTCACTGCCGCTGCTGATAAGCAGCCCGACTCGTGTGCACGGGTACTGGAGGTCAGGACACATGTTCCACTCACCCTCTGCTCACCAACCCTGCAGACTTACAAGTTCCACATCGAGAAGATGGCTCGCGCCTTCTGATTTTAGGTTGTGTATGTTTTTCTGCCCCCAAACAATGGCTGCCTGTGAATGGCGGAGGGGAAGCAGGAAAGATTAAATTTAACACAATATCGTAGCAAAGCATTTATAGGTAAGCATAGGTTTACTAGATTACGCCACATCTACGCACGTTGGCGATAGTACGTGAATGTGGAGTTGAGAATGGTACATCTATGCTTACCTATCTGCACTTACCAGCTGGATATTTTGGCTACCATATTCTGGCAAATTGACAATCAATATACCATATTCCGGATTACAATCAATGTACGAGGTCCCGTTTAAAAAAACTAAGTCTAAGTGTGTAAGAGGATTTCTTTCAAGCATTGAAATACATGAAGGCTCCATGACAGTGTATCATACGGAATAAAGCCCCGGCTGCATGCAAAGTGGATAAGGCAGCCCATGTGGGGTTTCATTAACTTGTGAATGGAATGGGCCTTTAGCATCATTGCCTTTCAGCACTACTTAGTCACTTTCAGAATATTTACAATGGATTTGTCATCATCCTTTATAAAATGTGAGCAAAAATGCAATACTTTGAACCAAATTACAACACTTTGCAGCCAATAGGTTTCACCTTTGCAACTATTGACCCTGCCATTGCCTTTTGTTCTGCTTTGAGAGGTATCTATTAAGAGTGATAGTTCCACAAATTGAAACTGCACGTCTGGTTTAATTTAACTGCACTTTTGTATGCATTAACCCCACTGATTAATTGAAAGTTTGCAATGCACTAAGAGACAAGTAATTTGACTTTTGTATGGTGCATGTGCCATGAGCACATAAACACACTGCACACATGTGAGGAGATTAACATGCCCCCAAATACTGATTTATATCTTCACACTCTAATGTAAACGTATATCCAATGGGAAAAAACACGATCTTTTGGTCAATGTAAGATAAGGAAACAGCCATCATCATCGGCCACCTTGCTTCCATTAAATAGTGCCAAAATCAGATGCTTCGGGCAGCATTTTAGAGCCCTGAAAGACTGTTTAGGCAGTGCATAAACACCCAGGAAGCTCACAGAATAAGAGCTCATTTTGAAAGTTCAGCAGCAAGCACAGCAAGGACAAATGGCATAAGCCTCGGCATAAGTGCGCTTTATAAATAATTCAGTCAGTCAGTCAGTCAGTCAATCAGTCAAATGCCTAGCCCAACTAGTTAGAAGCATTCTGGTTGTTTACCTAATCAAACGGGCTAAGTGGCAGAATACAACACAGGCCAGAGCGTTGCTCCACAGCGTGAGCAAGTAACAATTTGCCTCACTGGTAACCACTCCCGAGTGTTTATATACGGGTGATGAATACACACTTAGGGCATCACATAATAGAACCGGTAGCCACGGATACTTCAAACAGAACTACAGTTGCGCTTTTTAGGAACATGAAAAGCCAGTCCTTTATTGGCACACATTATACTTTACAAAGCACAGCAACAGCCAGCAACTGAGCTTCCCAAAAAGTAACCTTTCGTTCCCCACACACCAAGAGAAGCAGAAATTGTTACCAGCACCAGAGATGTATCCAAATGCACAGAATTCCAATGTGCACAACTTTTGCAAAGAAACACAGAAAGCAGCCCGAGGTCGCAAAAGCACAGATAAAAGGAATGTTAAAAGGTGCATGCTCCAAGCCATTGAAGAAATGCCAAAATATATAGCCCTGTACTAGTAAAACAGCAACAAAAGTTAGTGAGGGAGCAGGACCGCTGTGCATAATTATTGTCCCTATTGCAAGTTGAGTAAACAATGTCAAAGACATCCCTGCATGGTAGCAAAACAAGCTCACCGATCCCACGACCACAACACTACACCCAGCAATATACATCATAGAACAGGCATGTGCCCCTTACCCAAAGGATAGCATGACCAATAGAATAGACTTTGTTAGTTTGGCCCAATAAGACACCATGGTCAAGTCCCACAATTGACCCAACCGCAGTCTACTATTTTAGAACTGGAAGTTTCTTACCTGCTATGTTTCCCTTCAAAGTCTTTGGTAGCTGCAACTTCCCATTCTCTCATTAATGTAATGTAATATAAAAAAAATAATGCTGCTGTCACAGACTTGTGCTTTCGAAGAACAGTTTCTGTTGGCACGTATTTCTCTGAGCCCAGTCTTGGTTTAGGGCTGCAGTGTCTGCACCCTAGTGACACAGTGTTTGTGTGTTGGCCCAATCTTATGCATACATATTGAAAAAAACACATGGTCTGGAATTCACTAGCAGATATAATTTGTAAAGTTCTTAAAAAATACAGGAATCCGTGTATACTAAATTCCTTCACATGTGGACCGATGTGGTGGTGTGCAGCTCCTCCTGTACACTAGAAGGAGTGCTTCACCAGCAGTATGACAAAAAAAGCACTGGCGGAGTAGAATGTTGTTACGTCACAGAATGATACAGCTTTGTAGAATGTTGGTGACAGAAGGGACTTAGAAATAATTATATATTTATCAGAGTTCCTGTAATTTGGCTGTCTACAATTTGGGGATGAAGGGCCAGATGTAGGTAGCCCTTTACCGATCGGAATCGGCCGAAAATACCAATTTTCGGCCGTTTCCGATCGGTAAAGGGCTATGGAGATGTAGGGGCACATATTCGGTAATTTTACCGAATCGTTATTATTACCGAATCGGTAAATTTACCGATTTGGTAATATTTACCGATTCGGTAAAATTACCAAAAATGCAGTGTGGGTAGCCAATTTTCCATTGGCACATGGCTTTCAGAATCAGTATTTTACCATGGAATACAAATCCATGGTAAAATACCGATTCCTGTGTACATGCACATCTGTGCATGTACACATGTGCCATGTGACAGACAGACGTGCCCTTAGGGTATGTCTGTGTGCCACATTGCACTCATGCCCGTTTTGGGGGTGCTAGAGGGTGTCAAAGTGACACCCCCTGCACCCTTGACAAATTCGGTATTTACCGATTCGGTAAATACCGAATCGGTATTTACTTCTTATCAATCTTTATTTCGGCCGTATGGCCATCAAAGATATACAATAAAAAAACATATACAACCATTATGAAATCGTCCACAATAACAATCAGTACACATTTGTACACAGTAAAATCATTCATTTCTAGGAATTAAAACTACCAAAGTTACATTTAAAATTGTAGACTTAAAATTAAATGGGAGCCTGCGACTTCAGAATGCGGGTGCGGGTGTGCCAGACATTGGTGAGAAATTTTGCTAATGCAAACACGATTGGACTTGAAACATCGGTTTTTAGAATTCTGTACATCGGGAGGTACTCCCTACAACCAAGGTTTCTGATAAGTGGAAGGAGCCAATATTTCCTAGCTGCCTTGTAGGTTGGGCAAAACAGGACCACGTGTAGATCGCTTTCCTCAGCACAAGAGCATGTCGGGCACTGCTTGGAGGAGGGCGGGGTTGACCAGGAGCTAGTAAAGGATCGCAGAGGCAATGTGCCATATCTCCATTGGAGAAACAGCTTCCTGGCCATCACAGGGGACATGGCGTCCAGAACCCTCTCCAGCCTATATGAGTCCTTGCTTAGCGCAAATACGGATGTTAGTGACCCCTCCCCCTGACAATCCAAGGCAGTGGCTAGTTTCTGGTCATGATAGACATTGGCCAAAGCTCTCCGTGAGATGTTTAGTGAGGCATTAGCAGGATCGGACCAAAGGTCAGGGAACCCCAGTGTCGTACAGGATTTTTGAATATATTTTATCCAGGGGATCTGTAACGCTTTAGGATGGGTTAGAAGCTCCCTCAGTTCCGCCCTATAAGCAGAGAGTTCTTCGCTACTCCATAGTCTTCGCCAGAAGACTATGGGTCTGAGACCTAGTTCGTCAGCTATTGGTCTCAGTCCCAGATCCAGCCTCAGGGGAAGGAGCGGGGTGCTGGGCGGAAGTGCAACTATCTGTCTGATAAAGTTGTTCTCAGTTGAAGACAGACTGCGGGAAGATGTATGGCCCCACAGTTCCGCCCCGTACATGGTAGCGCCCCTGGCCTGTGCCTTATAGATCTGGATGAGCGGCCCCAACGGCCGGTGTGTGGAGCTTTTCATCATCCGAGCGATACCCCCAGTGGTCTGTACTAGTTTGAGGTTGGCCCTAGTCTGGTGTGGTCCCCATGACATAGTTTCGTTCAGGGTTACACCTAGATATTCAAAGGTGGAGACTCTCTCTAGCCGTGACGCTCCCAGTAGTGGGTTCGGGCGCAATTTTTGGCTTGGATTCAGGACCATGAATTTGGTTTTTGCAGCATTAATTTCTAAGCCCCTATCTGTGCAAAAGGCCACAAATGAGTCGAGGATCCTCTGAATCCCCATAGGGGTTTTAGACAGCAGCAGGGTGTCGTCTGCAAACATGATTCCAGGCACCCTGCTGCCGTTCAATTTTGGGGCGTCGGTATATTCAGTGCCATTCAGGTGGGCGATTACCCCGTTGACAAAGAGGCAAAACAGGGTCGGTGCGAGCACATAGCCCTGCCTAACCCCCCTGTCAACGGGGAATCTGTCCGTCAATTCCCCAAACTTCCCGCACCTCACTCGAGCATAGTTATTATGATGTAATCTTTGTAAGATTATCTGGATGTCCGTGGGTACGCCCATCTCGGCCAGGACACTCCAAAGTTTGCCTCTGGGCACCAGGTCGAAGGCGGCCCTCAGATCCACAAATATTGTCTATAAGCTGCCGCCTTCGAATATCGCTGCCCTCCAATAGATGATGTTCAATCGGAAGACCTGGTCCACTGTGGAGACTCCCTTTCTGAAGCCCGCCTGATAGGGACTAAGGACACCCATTTCTTCTGCCCAGTCCTGAAGCCGATTCAACAGTACCCTGCCAAACAGCTTCTGTGGCACATCAATTAAACTGATTGGTCTGTAATTGGCTGGGAGCAGAGGCGAGCCCTTTTTGAATATGGGAACCACCTCTGCCCCCAGCCAAGTACTCGGAATTTCCATGCCGCTCAGAACTCCGTTAAACAGAACGGCAAGGTAGGGGGCCCAAACATCGGGCTCCTGCTTGAACAAGTCCCCGGGTAAGCCATCCAGTCCTGGCGCCTTACCCGATGTCAGTCCTGCTATTGCTGCCTTAACCTCCCCCACTGTTATTGGGTCCCCCTCATAATCAGCCCAGCCAATACCGATGTCATTCGTGGTTTCTCCCAGCTCGGAGCTATAAAGAGATTGGAAGTGTGCCTGCCACACCCCTGCTGCGATATTAGGCTCAATGGCTGAGTGGAGACTCCCCGACCCCCCGTTCACTACTCTCCAGAACATTCTGTGGTCTCTTTTTGCGAGGGAATTAGTAAGCTCCTCCCATTGGTTCTCCTCCCATTCAGTTTTAGCATGGGCAATTAGTTTTTTATATGCCCGTCTGCTTTCTCTTAGCTTCTCTCCATCTAAGCCCTCCTTGATGTTTCTAAGAAGTTCTCCCTTTGCCTTTCTGCAGGCTGTGTTATACCATGAGGATTTGTGTGGCTGCCCCCTCCTCGGATTCTGTCCATTACTGAAGAGGATGGGGGCCGCACCCTTTATGAGGTCCTCGTGAGCCTGGTATAGTTTGCCAAGTGAATCTTTCTTGACCACCTCAATGGCTAAATCTTCCACACTCTCCAAGATGGGGATTAACCCTGCATAAAGCCTCGGGAGTTTCTCCTGGCTCGAGGCTAGTTTTTCCCACCTGATTCTTCTCCTGTTATTGGCCAATAGAAGTTCAGGTTTATTCTCCTCCCCAGTTGTTGTAGGGATTTGAAGGCCGGGGTGAGTGAGATCAAGTTCAAGAGCATTGTGATCGCTATCTAGCCTTTCAGTAACCCTAAAATCCTGAATAGATGGCCAGTTCACTATCTGTACCAAGACATAATACAGGCGGGATTGTCTTCCGGCTCTATTATAGGTAGTTCTGCTAGGTACATCAGAATTAGTGCGCCCATTACAGGCTCTAATTCCGAATTTTAGGGTGAAAGCTGTGATCTGCAATGCTACAGGAGTCCATGCCTTCGGGGGAGGGGCTTCTACCGAAGGTACTGACCACCTGACCTCTTCTTCCATCGGGAAACCCTCTAGGAGGCCAGGCAGCGGCTCAAAATGGGAGTTTAGATCCCCTCCCACTACATAGGGTAGATATCCTGGTACTTCAGCTAAATAAACTGAAAGTTCATCAATGGTGGGCGACTCCCTGGCAACTCCCACTGGCCTGGAATAGATGTTAATCAGGGCGAGTTTCGCTTGATTCGGCCAGGACAGTAAAACCACAAGGATATCATCAGATGGCACCGGTAAGCGTGAGGCCTCACAGCCTAGGTGGGATGCCACCCACGTTGTTAGTCCACCTGAAGGGCGGCCTTTGCCCTCCTACCTCGCCGGGATGAAGAATGACTGGTATCCCTGGTGCCTGTGTTCCTCCCTTGCCCAGGTCTCCTGGAACATGCAAACGTCCCCAGTCTCGATATAAGTTATCCAGTCTGGAGTGATCAGCTTGCTAGCTAGTCCGGCCACGTTCCACCAGATTAGTCTCAGGTGCTCAGTAGGAGAGGTTGCAGGGATGGAAGTGTGGGGGGAGCCAATACCAGATGCTACACCATTTACTACATCGGGAACGTTGTCAGCAGTAAATCCAGCTGGCTCAGAGAGATCACAGGGACCATTGTCCGGGGTCACAGGGTTGGGGTCTGAATTTGAGGACAGTCAATCAACCCCGTCCAACCCGCTCAAACAGTTAAAATGGTTGTAGTGGAAAAAGGGTGTATCGGGTAGTTGATAAACTGGACGTGCAGCATATTCCTTGTATCTGGGTCTCCGGTCTACCCTTGTCCAGTTGCCTTTTGGAGGGTCATGGTGCATACGAGTGGGGGGGAAGAAGAGGGAGACTGGCAAAGTCTGTATAGTGGAATCCAGTGATCTGTTTGACCCTGCGCAGATATGTAGAACAGTACCAGGGTCTCGAAAAGACACCATAATGCAGTCCCCTATTATTGTTTTCTTCGTCTTCCCCAGCCATGGTACCCTTCTGACCATGATGATCTCATTGTTGAAATGGGGCGGTAAGGGTCTGTTCCAATTCAGCCATTTAATGACTTTCCTCTTGAGTGATTGGAAATTTTCATTTTCGCCCCTTTCAAGAGGAGGGGCACCCGCCAGCACCACCATAAGGCTGTTAACTTCCGGAGGCAAGTCCGGTCTCCGTGGTCTGGGAGCGGGCTTGCCAGACGGAGGAGGGGAGATACTGACATTTGGTGGGGCCCTGCGATTTATGCCTGGAACTAAACTGTGAGGGGCTGGAACTGCTATCTGGGGAAGCGTAGTGTTAAAAATATTCGGTGGAACTGGAACTGGGATAGCCATGAGTGGTTGCAAAGGGGGAACAGCAGCGGCGCCCTGTGTGGGTCCTGTATTAAAGGGAGGGTTTTGTAGGTGGGGGAGGGTTCCTAAAGGTGGATTGGGCCCAGCGGTTTTGGTCTGCTTGCTAGCCGTGGAGTTCAGGCTAGTTAAGGTTGCCTCTAGGATGGTAAGCCTGATCTCTACTTTTTTTAGACTCTCGCTAATAGCCAACAGGAGTGATCTAAGTAGGAATTCTATGTTACCCAAAGCTGTAGCCGGGGGTGCTGTGTTGAGCGGGTTAGCCCCTAGGTCGCTGTTAGCGGTGGTAGTGTTGGTACCCTTAGGGGAAGCAGCGGCATGCACCCTCTCTCTGGACCTGTCTGGGGTGTGTACCGGCTTGTGATTTTTTCCAAAGTCTGAGTGGGGTATTTTAGTTTTCCCCTGCCCACCCCTCGTCTTTCTTCTGCGCTTGTTGGGTGGAGGGCCGTGCACCTCCACCACAACAGTTTGCTTGGGCTTGTTTTTCCTGGTTTTGGCTGCAGGGGGTGTTTGGGTAACCAGATCAACAGCCATACTAGTAGGAGTTGAGAGTGGGATAGCCTCCATGGTCTGTTCGGGGAGTGTGCCGGGGTTGGGAATATTATCCCGTAATAGTAGGGGGACACCTTCTTGGGTTGATAGATCCTGACTACCATGAAGGGGGCTGTCCTCTTGGGAGATGGGATAGGGAATTATATCACTGAGAGGTCTGTTTTTCATATTTTCAATGGAGCGGCAAAGCTCTACCCTGCGCTTCTCTAAGGAGCTTTCCTTTCCCCCTTCTCCCTTCGCCGATTTAAAGTAGTTGTCCAGAGTCCCAGTGTTGCCTCCCCCCGCCCCCCCGCGAAGCGGGTCCGGCGAGGCGCTGGGCGAGTCCTCTCTGCAGAGGCACGCAGAGTTCCAAGAAAGAGCCAAGGACCAGGTACAAGTCGTCGCTATCACCAGAGGGGTCCCGATGGGCCGTGGGCAGGATCCGCTTTTACTCCGTTGGCGGGGGCGTGGCCAGCGGGGAGAGCAGCCCAGGTGTGACAGATTGGGCGCGCAGGGACTCCTGCACGCTGGAGTCCCTGCCTGTGTGCTCGCAGCCCCGCCGACGCTCTCGCCTGCCCCGCGCTCCCCACAGAGGTGTTCCCAGCAGTCAGCAGCCAGCAGCTTCCACAGTCAACAAAGCGCTGCGGGACCCGCGAAGCGGGTCCGGCGAGGCGCTGGGCGAGTCCTCTCTGCAGAGGCACGCAGAGTTCCAAGAAAGAGCCAAGGACCAGGTACAAGTCGTCGCTATCACCAGAATCGGTAATAGAATTGAATCCTATGGGCTTCAAGGCCCAAGGGATTCAATAGCAAATACCGATTCGGTATTTATCGAATCGGTAAATACCGAACTTCAAGGTATCGGTAAAAAATCCAGATGTTGGTACCTACATCCCATTTACCGATTTTGAAATACCGAATCGGTAAAATTCGGTATTTCAAAATCGGTAAATGTGATTTACCTACATCTGGCCCGAAATGTGCTCGAACCTGGAGGCAGGATCCAAAGGCCCACCAAGAGACGAAACTTTCAGGAAACACTGATTTCAGTACTTTTGAAAATTCTGTGAACATGACTTACTTAACAGAACAACAAATCATATCTACTTTTTATTTATAAATATTAGTGCAAAGGCGCAGGGATCGGACATATTATCGGTAAAGACAGGCAGTTAAAAAGGACATCAGCTGAGTAGCAGTTCTTTTCTTAGGCTTGTGGCAGGTGCTCCTGCTGTGGTGAACACACGCTGGAGGAAAGTGCTGTGGAAGAAGCGAAGCTGAAGCTGAAGCTGTGCTGTACCTCAAGAGAATGTAAGTCACAATCTCCTAGATTCTAAAGCGTAAACTTCAACGTGCCTGCAGACATTATGGAAGGAATAAAGTGCATGTCTGTGCGCATAGCATTGACATTTATTTATGTATTTATTTATAAAATTTTATATAGTGCAAACATGATCCCGAGGGATATCAGAGTGCTTTACAATTGTGGGAAAATGAAGGTAACAGTTGCAGTACATATGTCAAATAGGAATACAGACAGAATCACATATCAAAATAGAACTCACAGGACAAGAACGGTTACATTTACAAGGGATCAGCAAAATAATAAGAAAATAATTGGTATATAGCGAGATGGGGGGGGAGCAAGTGCATCGAGAGAGAGGAAAAAAAAGAAAAATAAATAGCATCCAGCGCAGGGCTTAAAGGTGTAAGTCCAACGCATTAGAGCAGACGTTCCATCAGCCTATTAAGGTAAGAACTTGTTCATAAGGAATCTTTTTACTTCCAATTTGAAGGCAACCTTGGAGGAGATTCTATGTATTTACAGTGGGAAAGAGTTCCAGATCTTCGGTGCTGAGTCGGAGACAGCTGCTTTACCCCTAGTCTTTCGTTATCGTAATGTTGCTAAGAAAGATTTGTTCAGATAGAAATTCATACTTCTTAGTAAAGCCACCCCCAACCATGGAGGTAAGTTTTAAATCCTGAGTTTGTGCTTCTCCAGACCAGACACTAAAATTATACTGACAACTGGATGAAATGATTCCTACAGCTTGTAATCCTCATTGTTTTTATGGAAAATTTCTATAGACTGATTTTCATGCGTATGATTCATTGTGCCTTGTGAACAGCAAATACTCCTGCTTAAAAATATAACTGAACAACTTCCTTCCTCCACCACCTCAACACGCATGATGCGAAGATTTTTTTTAACAACTGTAAACATGCGGGGCTAGTGGGCTGTAGTTTCACTTTCCATTGGTGTTGTCGTCTTATAATATAGAGTGAACAGCTGAGTGTCAGCGGACAGATGGAATACCGGCATGTTCACTTGAAAGCTTGTATCCTAATGGTGGTTTGCACACCTATTTGCGGACACTGTAGTTGTTTACTGATTATGATGGTGTTCCTGTAATTTGTCCACACTACAGCGGGAAGGGCTGGGTTTTGAGTTGTGGAGAATAAAGGCAAATTAAACGAACAATGCTGGTTTAGAGCACGGCTAGGATTATACAGAATGCCAGCACTTTAAATATAAAAACAAGTACAGCCTAAGCACTGTGCAGACAAAACCTTAACAAACGAGTTCCACAAAAGCGGATGGAAACAGTACTTCAGTGATGGGAAACTGATAAGAGAATCACAAGAGAAGAAACATTAGGAACAACAGGAAATAGTATCCTACAGCCAATAGAAACGGAGGAAAAGTAAATGGCAAGCACATGAACCAATGGAAAGCAAGGGGGCGGGATGTTAGCCCCTTTCAAGATTTCTATTAAATACAATTGATTTAACAAGCACAACATGAGCGATGTGCAGGCAAAACCTAAAATAAAAAGGGCCTAAGCACCTCAAATCGCAGAGTAGAAGCTAAAACCTTCATAATTTTAACTAGAGGCTGCCTCCAAAGTAGCATACCCATTGTAATATTGGTATTATACAGAACAATGTACATCCATTAAGTACAGTTTGAGGTTGTTATAAGCCACCTGTCAACTCTGCCCCTTTGGAACGCTTTTGTCTTATGGACTCATGCTTTATATAGCACAGATTATGGTGTCATTTTAATTTGCAAGAGGCTACATTATTCTGTATACAATAATCAGTGCTTACATAATGAACAGTAAATACATAAAATTAAGCTCACCTTGATTTCTTCCATAAGCTGATCTGTGTATTAATTACGATTAGTTTATGAAGGAATTGCTCCGTCCAGTTCTTAATAATAATAATTCTTTTTGTATAGTTATTGCTTGTGTTTTGCAGGACCCCCTTATGCCACCATAAGAAGACGTCATGTTACAGCAACTGTAAATGGATTGATACAAAAACAAAATAATTAATGCTTGTGTATCTTCTACCCCGAACTCCCATATGACGCTCCTATTTGTGGGTCCGATTTTCACAGACCTATACAGGAGCTGCTACACAGCCTAGTATGCATGTCAAATTTATTATAAGACTCTATCCTTCTTTATATATGGACACAAGGGCCTGAATGCTGGTTGTGGGTTCAGAATCAGAAACCCTTTCACAGGTAGTCTACCAAAAAAAGAATTACAGAAACCCTTGCTGCATGCCTGTTGGACAACGAGGCAGCATCTGTGAGGCCTGCACAAATAACATGACTACATTTGTCCTTCACTGGGAACCAAACACCCAATTGTAGCGCCTGGCTCTCAGAGGGGAGCGTTGCAGAGCAGTCTGAGGCTTACTCAAGGGAGGTGGTGTGGGCTAGTAATCGCCATTTGCAAGTGCACAGAAATAACACTCAATACTTGATTGTCCAGTCTGTACTTTGCTTTATAAAAGTAAGAGTACATTTATTAAACACACACACTACTCAATACTATGCACCAATTTACAAATATACATAAGCTGTTGAAATTACTTTGGGGACATTGCATAACAGTTCCACCCCTCCTGCAGGGGGGTGGGGTCTAGTACCACCACTCCCATGTATGCACATCATCTTGACCCCAATGCAATTAGTTTAACATAACCTGGAGTGAGGGCCGTGCGCACTGGCACCATCCCAGTGGCGTCCCCCCACCCATTACCTTAACTAGCATTAAACAGATGTACACCTGCCTGGGTGACACATGACCCTGACTGAACATCTCCCACTGACCATAAAGTATGCACGTCTACATCTTAAGTGATAACAGTCTGGGTTCTTCACCTAAGTGCAGCAGCAAGAATACATGATTACGCATACTTTAGGACAGTGTTCTTCAATCTGTGGGGCGCGCCCCCCTGGGGGGGCCTGATGCCATCTCAGGGGGGGGCGCGCACTCCATCCTAAACTCTTACTATCATTTTACACATCACAAGTCCTTGGGCGGGACATGGAGGGGGTTCATCTGTCACGGAGGGTTGTGAGGGCGGGCCCGGGGCCCGCCCCTTCCGTGATGTCAGGGGTGTCCCCGGTGACATCACGGAAGGGGCGGGCCCTGCCTTTGCAGTCACGAGGATGGAGCTGCCTGGTCCCCTGCAGCCGCCGCCATCGGGATCCACGTGGGATCCATGTGTCCGTGGATCCATGTATATGCCGCAATCAGCCCCCAGAGCAGCGCCATCGGGGGCTCTGGGGGCTTCACTTTTAAAACATTGCCTCGAGCCCCCAGGCCGCCCAAAGCCATCCCGTAATGCCCCGGGTCCTGCATCAACCCCCGGAGCTCCGCACCACTGCAGAGTGCTCCGGGGCTTTATTTTTTAAAAACGGATCCTCGAGCCCCACACCCGACCCCACAGGAGCCCCCAGAGCTGCGCACAGGACACAGCCGCACAAAAACCCCGGAGCTCCGCATGAAGCACAGCGGGCTCCGTGGGGGCTTCATTTTTAAAAATTGGGCCCTCGAACCCCAGCACGGCCTCACAAGCCCCCAGAGTACCACGCATGGAAACGGTCTCTGGGGGCATTTATTTTTATTAAAAAGGACCTCGAGCCACACCGACCATACCGCAGCACAAGCCCCGGAGCCCTTCACTTGGCCCGAGGGTTCTGGGACCTTTATTTTTTTAATAATCGTGCCCCACACAACTGCAGCAACGATCCCCCCAGAGCACCACGAAGGGAAGCGGTCTCTGGGTGCACTTTATTTTAATAAAAACGGGGCCTCAAGCCCCAACGCCCCGGCCATCTTTATTTATGTATTTATTTAAAAAAAAATACTGGGGCCTCAAGCCCCCCAAAGCCTTGTTCCTCCTGTAATGCACCGTTTGCTCCTCTTGTATTTGTTTGCTCACTATTGTTACTTTTGTCTCATGTAACATAGTATTTGCTTTTGTAATTTGTTCACTTCACTTGTAATGTTCTCTTGTATCAGTTCTGTTCTTATTGTGAAGCGCTCTGACACCTTCGGGTAAAGTCCGCGCTATAGAAAAACGCATAAAAAAAGAAATACTTCCTGTCTCACCATCCGCACCGGCTGCTCTGAATCCCACACAGCCCCCCCCTGTCTCTTCTCAGAGTCTCTCCACAATGCCTCCCTCCCTCCCCCTTGTCCTCAGACTGCCTCGCCCCCTCCATGACCCCCCTGCTTCCTTCCACCCGTGCTTCCTGCAGATCCACAGAGCTTTGTTGGCATGGCTCGCCCCCACACGTGCCAGGGCTGTGTTGGGCACACTGCTCCTTTCATGTGTGTGCCAGGCGAGGGCCTCCGTGCCCAGCATCAAAGCTCTATGTGTCGGGCGGTGACACCCCCCTGCTGCCCCCTCGCCCCCCCCACCATCTGTCTCCCCTTCTCTCCTTCTTTCATCGCTGCCCCCTCTTCCACCCCCTCTCTCCAGCTCTTGTTGTCGGGCAGGAAGGGCAGGGTGACTCCTTCCAGGGGGGATATCACCCATCGGGTGGCAGGGCATGCGCCCCCTCCTGTCCCTTCCTCACCTCGCCATTCAAAGTCTGATAAAGTGCACCGAAGCAGGGGGAGTCTGGGGAGGACCAGCATATGAACAGCCATGCATGCTCACAGGTGGGTCCTTCAGGCTGCACTTCCTGCATTCACTCACACTCTACCCACAGGAAGGCGTTTGTAAGGGTGCTGCAGGAGTGCAGGGCACACAGATAGACACACGCACCCCACACCTCTACCCCCTCTGGCGGGGCCTGAGGTGAGCTGCCCAGGACAGTGCCCTCATCATGGTACACAGCCCTGAGATACTGTGGATAGCCACCCAGCACCGTACCCACATCATGGTATGAAGCAAGGGTACGACAGATGCCCAGTACAGTACCCACAACATGGTCCAGGGCCATTGGCTGCGGTGGACAGCCGCCCGGCACAGAACGTGTAAGAAAGTAGGATCTGCCTTCACGGTTACCCCACGATTTGCTGGTGTTAGTATACAAGTTACCATTCAACAAGCAATAACTGCTTTTAACCTCTTTTTTCTTGGCTAACCACAGGCAAATGTAACGAGTTCGGCCCCTGCAGAAACAGACATGAGTAGGGTGTTAAATGCTCTTTAAGATGAACACAATAACAGTCTGTAATCTAAATCAAACATTACCTTCAAATTATTTGAGGGTTCTTTCTTGCTAAAACAGGAATTAACAAATAAGACTGGAGGAAAATGTTCATGGATTATGTCAAATTTAGATATTATTTTAGGAAGTGGGGTTTGAATTCACAGAAGTTCATCTTTGAGAAATGGGATTCTCAATCAATAAAACATTAACTAAAGATGCGTGTCGCAAGTTATCAGCTGAAAAACAATAGTGTCTTTCAGTCACAACCACACAGAGGTCTTAAGTGCCTGAACAACATGTTCATCCCATGTAAAACTAAGTTCCTTCGTATCAGGGTATCAGGCGTTTCCCAGGGAGGCTGGAAAGGTGGGGGCGGGTTTGTTACTGGGGGCTGGCACTGCAAAGTTCCTTGTATATCCAGCATTTTTTAGGCAGCAATAAAAGTGGCATCGCTTATATTCAGGTGTGGTTCACCAGGGTCAGGTGACTCATGTACCTGCTGGAAGATTGAGTTTTGAGCTGTGTAATAAGCCTTTGTCATTTAACCACACCCGCTCACAAACCTGCAGTTAACTAAACACACTTATTGTGTTGGACATTATTTGCCGGATATGACCCAGGATATGAGGGTGGCAGTCCATTATGTGGTGTACGAGATTCCTGAAATTTGTCAGGTGGTGGGGGGCCCGACATGTAAAAAAAATCAGCTGGGGGGCTCAAGCTACAAAAGTTTGAAGACCTCTGCTTTAGAATGACAGTACTCAGCACATTTGGGTATCATTAGAGTGCTTTGCGGATTAAATCACAGGATTACGCCTACTCAGCCAGACACCCTAACAGGAATGGCTGCCAACATAACCCCACTTTGCTTATGACATGCCTTACACCAGTAGTTCACATTAGACAGGTGATCTTCAGTCCCTCTAAAAGAAATAACAATAGTAAAAGCATTTCTGGTGCAATTACACCTCTTAACCTCCAGGGAATGCCTTCTTTCAGACATCCACCACCTCAGCCCTTCACTCCATGAAGCACTTTTCAATTTACCCTCAGCTGAAGAACAAAAGTACCAGCCCAAAAGGTTTAAAATGCATGCTGAGCCCTTGAGGGGTTATTCTCTCCAGTCCCCAAGACACTTAGGGTGAGACTTTCCTCTTCGTGCAGGGGGGAGACTGCGCTTCTCTAAAAGCTCCCCCAGCACCTTAGCACATGTGTGGTGGTGACCCCACTCTTCTGGGGACACCACAAGCCTTGAAAACGCTGGATTAGCCTTGCAGGCCGGTCCTGGCCTGCAGGGCATTATGGGCTTTGCTGAATACTTGATGAGCGGCTCTCCTGCTGCTCCAGTGAGAGCCGCAATGTGGGCTTATGGCTGCTTCTTGGGCCTCGTTGGGGGGCCCGGTCCCACCCGGACCCCAGGTGAGGAAATGTCGCTTGGGGAGCCCACCCCTAGCCACTCTGCCCATTTTCGGGGGACCGGGCCCTGTGCCACTCCTCATGTTCGGGTTGGAGTCATGGTCCCATCCGGGACCCCCACTTGCCTTCTGGTTGGAGGGCAACCTCGGGAGCCCACCCCTGGCTGCCTCAGCCAGCTCCCTGCGTGGCCAGCAACCTCGTGTGCTGCCGCGTGAGCCAGCTGTGAACTTCTGGTTTGTCCGCTCTGGCGGGCAGACGCGGACTCCCGCAGTGCCGTCGGGACACCGGGGGAGTGCAGCGGCACTCCCCCAGCCTTCTCCTTGTCATCGGGGCCCGGGGATGGGGTCCTGGGCCCCTGGATATCTTTGGGGATGTCGCTCCCCCCTCCTCCACCTTCAGAGGGGGCCAGGGTGGGCTCCTGGCCCTGGTTGGGCATTTCTGCGGGGAGCGCAACGGTGCTCCCCGGCTTGACTTCAGGGCCTGGGAATGGGGTCCCGGGCCCCTTCGAGTCCTATTCACGGGGGTGGGGGGGCACAACGGCGCATCTCACCCCCGCCTCCTCACATGGGGCCCGGAGCTGGACTCTCGGGCCCCTCCTCCTCACACACTCACACTCGGCTTAGTGTTCAGTGGGGGCCAGGGTGGGCTCCGGGCACCCCGCGGGGCAGCTTAACAGGGTGTGCGATGGTGTACCCCGGCTTTACTTCTTTGGGGGGCAGTCCCCGGGACCTGACCCACCCCTGGGGCCCATAACAGACCGGCGGCGGAGCCCCACGTGCTTCGTCACTGGTCTCATGAAAGATCAAAGACCACCTACCTTCCAGGGGCCATATCTCAGCCCCTGGGGTTCGATCTTCTCCATTTGTGGCTCTTCTTGCTCCTGGTTGCGCCCCCCAGCCACTGGGAGCACTCCTATTTGCCATCAGGGTCTGCAAAAGGGTCCCATTTTACAGGGAGCTATCTTCCCTGGTTCAATGCGCCAACCTTTCGCCTTTCTCCTCTCCTGCACCACTCTTCTGCTTGCTCAGGGGACCAGGCGGCTGCTCACTGGTCCTGGACTCTTCTCTTGGAGCTGTTCAGATTCCTAGGACAGTCAGGAGGGTGCTCCTTCCAACTGCCCATTGCACCAGGCTCCAGCACCTTCTGCCTCAGCAGACCACACCCCAGAGAGAGCTTCTTTTCCTGTGCAAGTACTGGCAGGAAGTCTCTGTGTGTCCTATCAAACAGCGACACCTCACTTCCCTGCCCCTGCTCCCTCCTTCTTTTCCAGCCTCTAGGTTGTTCAAAATGGAGTCGTCCAGTGTCTCTGGCCACATGGCCCCCCTTCCCCCCAGTGCTGCCTTCAACTTGGTTGAACTTGGTGCCTGGCACCCAGCGACAGTGGTTGATGGATTGGCTTGTAGCTCCACCTATCTCCCTTTCTTGGAGGGAAGACCTTCACTCAGGGAAGAAAGGGCATTAGTCTAACCTGCCAGGGCCAGACCCCAGCCAGGGACTCAGTGAAATATGACATTTCTGACGACCCAAAAGTAGTACAAATATGATTTTGGACTCTGCAGAATATTTCTTTTCACCTCCACTACACGGACTTTAGTGCGTGTCTGGAATCTGTAGGCCTGGTAGAAGTCATTCTAGCCATGGACCCCACATCCCCATAGGGGAATAATTAAGTGAAAACACAGTAAAACACACTGACTTTCCCTGGCATGTTTCTTTCCAGTGTATGAAGCCTATTCCATGTCACAAACCAATTCTACATAAGTCCTGCCACACCATTCAATTTGTACCTGCTCCTGGACTGCGCATGCTAGGAATCTCCCCTGCTCAGCCCCTACACGTGTGCACATGTATGTACACGTGTCTGCATATAGCCAGCCCGGTGCTCCATACTCCAGCTGCTGCGCAGCGGCCTAGTCAAGCCAGGGGGACACCAGTAAAATCTCTATGCAGTCTCCTTCCTTATGAGTTCACTGAGGGTGAGTCCCAGATTATGAACAATTAGGTGCTCAAAAAGCAAAAAATATGGGCGGCCCTAGTGTCAGAACCACCTTCTAACAGTGCCATACTCCAGAGGCTATTTAAGCTGCTCCATGGCGCAGTAGGGAAAAATGTAATAAATACAGCCATGGTACTTCCGAAAGCAGGATACAAACATGTCCGCTCATCCTGTTCTTTTCTTTCTGTGAGTTACACACACTAAGGTCCCATTACCAGTGACACATTATTATTATCCGTTATTCCACACCCTCACCCCCTTGGAAATAATGACCCCATTAATCCTTTTAAATCTGGAGGAGGAGAGGGAATAAATTGGAGTCATAACTTTTTGTTTTGGGAATAGCATGCAGGAATCAGGTTGTCTTTGCTGATTAAGGTACGTTTTGTACAGTATTTCACCAGGGAACTTTGTTTGCTTCCAGTAGGTGAAATCTCCAGTTGAAGTACCCCAGACATGTGTTTTTTCCACTAAATGTATATTGGCTTATTCACAAAGGTAAATTTATTTGTAAATGTGTGTTTATCATTGAATTTTATTCAGTAATACTTGTCAGCAATTAACAAATGGATTCTTAGAAGGAATAAGACCGTCTCCGTCCATTAATCAGTTCATAGGGTAGGAAATGAGTGTTCCAAGGCATGGTTAGCCCTAGACATTTGTGTACACCCACAAAAATAGTTGCTCGTCAGATTTTCATCAACTTCCTTTTGCACCATGGAAAAAATGTGGGTACTTTTGCCAGACAGCTGGTGTGACTCCCTGTTCAGGGTGAAAAACATCCTAAGACTTGCAGGGACTGTAAAGAAGGGGGTATTTCTCCATCACTTTTTTAATTTTTAAAGTGCATTTGAACATGGGATCTTATTTTACCTGTTCCAAGGTCCCAGCTATGAGGAACTATGCACAGCTTTAATAGAACTGCACATGGAATTTATTTCACTAGTTCCTTTGGACTTATTTGCAGTCGTGGCAAGTGAAGGTAATCGTGGCGTGGCAAGGGTGGGGGGGTGGAAGTGTCAAACGATGGAATAGGTGAAATAAAATAAATAAATAAATAAAACCACTTAACTTGCGCTTGCCACATCGTCGAGTCGGTAAGTGGTTTTATTTATTTATTTGATTTGACCTATTCCATCATTTACCACCGAAATCACCTCCCACCGTGTTTACCTGCATGGACCACCACTGCTTATTTGACCATTTGTAATCAGGGCATACGTGATTGTGAGAAGGTGGTTCTGACCATTTGAGCTGAGTGGATTTTTTGCTTTTCATCACCTGATTTTTTAGCTTTTACTGTGGGAGAGCCTCATAAGCTGGGACTCACCCACTGTAACCTAATGGTAAAATGGGCTGCATGTGTTTCCCACTGGTGTCCGCCTTGGGAGATAAGGCTGCTGCACTGCAGCCAGGGTAAGGGGCACTGGAGTGGTTACATATGGACATGTGTGTGCACCCCTGCAAGGGCTGTTCGGACGAGATTCCTTTAGTTCGCAGCCTAGGAGCTTGGTACAGATATAATGGTTTAGAAGGAATTATGCAAAGTTGGGTGGTGACATAGAAAAGGCCTTATAATGCGGGGGTACATATGTAAGGGATAGTCAGTGTGCTTTACTGTTTCGCTGTAGGAACACTCCATTATACTCCTATGGAAGAGGAGACAAACTGATAGTTTTAGTTCCATTGGGCCTACAAGCTCCAGACAAAATACATTGTAACTTGTGTGAAAAGAACCATTCTTCTATGTCCGCTGGCATATCTGTACTGCTTATGGGTCATCCAGAAATATCATATTCCTTTGACTCAGCTCAGAACCAGAGCCCAGGACTGGTGTGACCCTGTCAAGCTGAATTAATTACCTTCCTTCCCACGCTGATGCATCAGAGGCCTAGCACTTCACAACAAGCATTCCCCTGGACATCAATCAGCAGCAGTCACCTGGTGGCAGGCACCAGGCCTGCTCCAGGCCTGGGCTGTACTGCCAGCAAGTTGGAGAAGTAAGCTTTTTCATAGACCATGTGGCTTGGGACCCTTGGATGACGCCATCTTGAAGTATCCCAGAGATCTGTGCAGAAAGGAGGGATCAGCGGCAGAGAGGTGATTTGGCACTGCAGGATAGGGCAGAGGTGCGTTCCTGCCAACACCCTTTGCCCCTCCTTAAAAGGTTTTACACAGGAAGAGGAGCTCTCTCTGTGATGTGGTCTTGCTGAGGGACACTGGTACTGGGGGCTGACGCCATGGGCAGTTGGAAGGAGGAACCCCTGACTGCTCCCCAGACTCACGACTGTGCCTCTGAGGGAGTCCAGGACCAGTGAGGGCAATCCTGGGTTTCTGTGCAAGGAGAGAAGCCCAAATGAGGAAACCCGGTGAAAGGGTGGCACAAAGAGTCAGTGAAACCTGCTCCCTGCTGAGTATATCCTCTGGGGGACCAGGAGGCAGAAGGAGACTTCTCCCAGTGGGTAGGGCTGGCCACCAGGAGTGAAAAGAGGCCAAGATTGTCTACATTGGCACAACGGGGGCTGAGATATGCCCCCCAGAAGGTAGAACACCTTTGACCTCTATCGGACTGACCACGAAGTGAGCGGTGCTCCGCCGCCGGTCTCCGATGTGCCTCCGGGGTGAGTCAGGTCTTGGAAGATACAATGCTGTTGCGCTCCCTGCAAAACTGGTGAGAAACGCAGGCTCCCATCTCTGGCCCCCCCCAGAAGTGAAGTAAAGTCAGGAAGTACTGCCGCGCCCCTGTGAAGTTGCCTCAGGGACCCAGAATTCCATCTCTGGGCCCAACAAAGATGACGGTGGGGAGCGCCACCACGCCCCTGTGAAGGTGCCTTAGGGGCCCAGGATCCTATCCATGGGCCCCGACTTAGACGAAGTCGTGAAGCTGGACAGGGGCCCAGGACCCCATCTCAGACACCCGATGGCTGGAGAGGGGAGGGGGGAGTGCCTTCACACTCACCTGCAGCGAGAGAGATGATGATGGAATCCCATCGCACTCCCATACATCACTGCTAGGCCGGCCACTGCGCAGGAACGGGCAGACCAGAATAAAGGGCTGGCTCCCGCAGCACACGAGGGTGCTGGCCACATAGGGAGCCGCGGAGAGAGGCCAGGGGCGGGCTCCCTGAACAGCTCTGCAATGCAAGAAAGACATGCAGGGTGCCTGGGTGTGACCGGGCACCCCGAGGAGAAGTAAAAACACGGCATAAGGTAGCTTACCTGCAGGGGGATCTATTGCAGTTCTCAACGGGGGAGCCGCTACTATGATATGCACACACTTGGGAGAGCATTCCACAATGCCCTGCAGGGCCTAGCCCATTCTTGGTAGGAACCGGTTCATTTTCTGGTATTCGGATACCCCCGGAGGAAGGAGTCACTGCAAAATTGAAACAATTGTGCGGGCGGAAAGCTGCAGAAGTAACACAGGCACCCCCCAAAGAGTTGGAAAGTTCCCAGCCTAAGTCTCTGGTGATGCTGAGACAATAATCCCTCAAGTGATTAGGAACCGTTTCAAGCCTTCCTAATGCTGGAACTTTTGTTTTATAGCTTGAAAGTTGACGATTATGTCTACATCCAGGTGAGAAAGGATTAATATGGGTTTTCATATTAAAGACATTTTCTATGGGTGTAAAGGTGTAATTACAGAAATGTGATATTGGAAATAGGTTGCTAGCATCTTTCCCAGGGTGCCTGGTTATAATTGCATAGCTATGTAATATTAAATGTGAAACTTTTTAGGGGGCTGTAATCATCTTGCATTAATCATGCTAGTAGTTAGGAAAGGTATTCCTCACTCCCTCTCATGCTTAATGCCGTGCCTGTTCATGACGAGCTGGGCTCGTCATAACGGCTGTGCCACTCCCCCGCGAGGTGAATTCCACACCTGTGCAGACGTTCTATGGGAGTGGGCGGAGTCATGACGAGCCTAGCTCGGCATGAGCACAGCTGCATTGTGCCTCATGACGAGCTGGGCTCGTCATGAGCACTGCGATGCCGCGTGTGGCCCCTCTCCCCCCGCACAGAAGGGGAATTAGGCCCGCTTTTTTTTGCTGCTGTGTTAGTTGAACAATAAGAATGTCAGCTGCTCTGATTTAAGTGTATATACTTTATTGTCAGTATTAGGTGCTCTCAGTCAGGGTTATATGTCACTATGGCAAGTGTTCCTAATATGAAAGGCTTGTTGAAATAATGTGGTGGAAAGCCACTTGGTTGGTGCTAGTGTTCAGGGCCCTCACTCCAAGTTATGATCAACCAGTTGCATTTGGGGACAAGATATGTGTATACATGTGAGTGGTGGTACTATACACCCCTCTTGCGGGAGGGGTGGGAATGCATTCTCATCAAGAAGTATTTCCATCAGCGTATATATATTTGTAAATTGTTGCGTAGTATTGAGTTGTGTGTGTGTAATAAATGTACTTTTCCATTTTATAAAGAAAAAATGGACTGGACAATCATTTATTGAGTGTTATTTCTGCGTATCAGTCAATGGTGATTACTAGCCCACACCACTTCCATTGAGTAGGCCTTGGACTGCTCTACAACGCTACCCTCTGAAAGTCAAGCGCTACAATGAAGTGTTTGGTTCCAAGTGAAGGAAAATGTAGAGCCATTACTTGAGCAGGCCTCACAACTAATACCTCATTTTCCAACAGTACTATATCATCTCTCTGGGTGGTAGCTCAATAAGCGGTGAATAAACAACCGATCTCAAGGAGAAAGTTTTGCACCATTGTAAAAATAAACTCTTTAACACCGGGTAAAAAATCAAGTGTTTCTACTTTGTATTTGGTTCTTGAACAAGTTCCTTGCTGGCCCTCAAGACTCGTAGAAGAGCCTGCGACTGAATATCGTATAAACGCTGTGAATCACAGACCTTCTTCTGAGGCTCATTTTAGAACACTTGTAAATTATACATGGTGATAGTTGAAATGAACGGGTGTGAGCAAAACCTTTTAAGTAATAATACATCTGAGCAACCGTAACGTAGGCATCGGGTATTTTATCCCAAGGCCCGTGCACCTTTGCGACTCGTTCTTAAAGTCCTTTTTAAAGGGTTTTCTATCTCTGCTCTCGGGCCCACTTTCCTGTAACTTTCCACGAGCAGCGCTCTGTCCTTGCCCGTATCTCCGAGCAGCACTGCCTGTTAAATTCCACCGAGATCACGTCGTCCGACGCAGTCCAAATAATCTCTAGTGCGTGGTGCGATAGGATAGTGTGAACACCCAGAGCGGCCGATTCCCAGACTACATCAGAGCGGCTCCTAAAGCAACAGCTGGGCCAGACAATAACAGTGTCCTCCGGCGGAAATCAACTTAAACCCCGCCTCTGACTGCGGGTCAACCAATCCGTGGCCGGCGACTCTGTTCTGAGCTCTGAGCATCCTCCCGCTGTCCCCAACTAACTTTTCGGATAAAAGGGGATGTTGGACATCGGTATTCGACGCTCGCCCTTCTGTGGGAGCGGAGTTGTCTGAGTCAGCGCTGAGTCTGGGTATTGAGTGGGTACATAGGTGAAATTATGAGGCAGGAGAGAGTTAAATTATGGCAGGGTTGAGGAAATTATGCAACAACAAATTATGCAACATAATGTGGTACATTTTGTAATGGCATTTGAGATTTCATCATTTTCAAAGTTTGTAACACTGTCTGGGCATTGGTTGCACCTCATTAGTACCAATTTAACACCCAAATATAGCAATAGGCAACAGAAAGGTGGCCAGTCACTCCTAGTAAAGAGCCTTCCAGTCCGCTACAACACGTGTCACTTTATTTTTGTAACCTTTGAACCGTTTGAGCTAGAAATATATATTTTTGTTATAATCTGCAAATTATGTGGCATATGACTTGATTATGTGGCAAATGAGGCAAAGGTCTAATTATGCAAACATTTGTTACTCAGGCTGAAGACTGGCAGAACGGCCTTAGTTAGCCCTGACAACCTTGGCATGGTATTCCAGCAAACTTTTTTGCCTTCACACCTCTGGCTTGCTTTGGCTTTAGGTCTCTGTGCACTTTACCTCTGCTAACCAGTGCTAAAGTGCTTGGGCTCTCCCCATAAAACATGGTAAAATTGGCCTATGCCTCATTGGCTGATCTGATTTACTTGTAGCTCTTTGGTAAGTGGTACTACATGTTCCCAGGGACTATACATTAAATGCTAGTGAGCCTTCAGTACTCACTGTGACACCCACTATAGTAGCACTTTAAAGCATGCCCCTGGCCTGCCACTGCAGCCTGTAGTGCAGTTTTAAAACTGCTCTTTCAACCTGAAAAAATAAACCTTTTACCAGCCCTAAACCTTCCTTTTTAAAACACTTTTAAGTCACCCCTTAGGGAGGCCGTACAAGCTCACAGGGCAGGGTGCATGCTATCTAAAAAGTAGGACATGTGTTTTTACATTTTACAAGTCCCGGTAGTGAAAAACACTGAAGGTCGTTTTTCACTACTGCAAGACCTATCTCTCCCATTGGCTAACACTGAGTTACCTTACTACAACTGATACGTTGTTAACCTTTGATTGAGAGCAGATAGATGTATGCTATTTAGACTCAAATGAATTGTAATTAAAAAAATCCTCTTTAATGGTAAAATCATATTTTAAGTCACAATTCTGAAAGTGACACTTTTTAGAAAGTTGGTATTTTCTTGTGCTAACCATTTGTGCCTTCTGCCAGGGTCCTGGGTCACATGGCTGTGAATGGCTCTCCTGTTGAGGTTTGTGTATTCCTCCAGATAGTGACAGAAAGAGGACTAGAAATGGACAGCATTGTCCATCTGCCCAAGGTGGCTTGGAGCTGAGCTCTGCCTTGATAATTCGAAAGGCTTGCCTCCAGCACATACAAAGGAACCTATAACCAGCCTTTTATCATCCCAGACAGGTTAGAGTCTTGATAGGGGAAGGGAAGAACTTCCCAGAACCAGATGTGAGGCTAGGCTACAGTGTCCTACTACACTCAAAGGTTGGCACCAGGTATAAATATTGAACCCTTAGAACCACTCTTCAGAACACTCCTGGATATGTGAAAGATTCAGAAGAAAGATTGCCCCGCTATCAGAAGGACTGCCCGGCTGTTGTTGAAAGTGCTGCCTTTCTGCCTTGTTGTCTAAATAAGGAGGACTGTACCTGCTCCTTGAACCTAGGACCACAAGAGTCACTCCCAGGGATAGTTGGCTGGCCCTCTGTGTGAGTAACAAGGACAAAACAAGCTTCTGAGACCTGGACCATGCAGTTGGCCTCTGCTGATGTGAGCCCTAACTACCAAAGTGGTGAGCCCAGGTCCTGGATCCTTGGAAGTGGTGTTGGTGCTGCTTTTGCTTAACCCTAAAAGCCCGGACTTAGACGTTCTTTGAAGATAAAACAGATGGAGGACCGACAGAAGATCGGGACCCACCTGCCAGCCGATCCGCCCAAGGTACATTGACGTTCAGACTGACTTTGCAGCAGCTCCCCCTATATTCGTCTCCACAGCAGCAAATCCTTTTTCAGCGAGACCTTCCGACAAAGTTATCTGGCCTCATGGAACCCTCCTTAGTTACACCCTGCAGCTTCGCCCCTTGGGAGGAATTTGCCTTCCAAAAATGGAAAATCTTCCCGGCAAACTCATCCAGTGACTGCCCGATGTCAACATCTCCTCCCCAGACCCAGTCTGCTGCCTTGCCTTGTTGAAGGCTCTACTTTCTCCAAGAACTTTTCAATAATTATTTCAAAGTCTGCAGGTAAGCCAAGACCAGGCCCAATCCACCCTTTGTATCAGGCCCGCACTCCATCACAGTCAGCCTTAACTTTTGACCTGGACCCGGTCTTGCGCGACCAGATACCCACGTTTGTGCTTTGATCTTTTAGGATAGAGCAGAATCGACCATTTCTACTGAGATATGAAGCTCTTCTGCTCTCTCATAGCACTGGCCCACTTCAGCCTAGCACTAACATAGGCAGTTACTTTTGTGCAGGACAGGTTACCTTCCTATACAGAAACAATCCCTCGAGGCATTTTCCTCTTTCTATGAGAGCTGCAAAATGCAACACACGCTGTGCTATCATGACATCCATGGGTGGATGCAGGGAAACGCCCTATCTCCACCCATAGGACACCTACCAGAATGGAATGTAGTAGAGTAAGCAGAGAACAAGTTAATTGAACAAGAAGATTTTTCACTTTTTCCTAAACTGAGAGTGATTCTTTAAGTTACGTAGATCCAGGGGGAGGGAATTCCAGTAAGTTGCTGCAAGATAGGATAGAGAACTACCACCCTTACATTTCAGATGAAACCTGGGGACAGATGCTAGAAGCATATTCGAGGAGCGCAGACATCTGCCAGGGGAATAAAACTGAAAACGTTTCCTAAGATAAGCAGGACCATACTTGTAAAGCGCAGTGTGAGCGATGGTTACAGCCTTAAACATTATCCTAGCTTTAACTGGCAGCCAGTGTAGATTACACAAGTGATGCCTGACACTGGAGTGCTTAGGAAGATCCAGAAGGAGACGAGCGGCAGCATTCTGAACCACCAGTAGTTTGTCCAGAAGGCAACAAGGCAAACCGGCATAAAGTGCATTCGCATAATCTATACAAGAGGTAACGAGGGGAAGGATAATCGTTTCTTTAGCAGAGGGAGGCAATAGAGGCAGACATCTACAGAGGCGTTTTAAAATACCAAAGCAAGTGCCTGTTAGTTTGCTGGTTACCAAAACTAAGTTTCTCATCAAACCAGATGCCAAGATTTTTCACAGGATGGCCAGAAGGGGAAGGGCAGGGAGACTCATTCGGCCAGGAGTGATGCCAAAACAGAGGGGGAAACTCCCCAAAGAAGAGAATCTCAGTTTTGTCTGCATTACATTTTAAATGAGCCGACACAAGCCAGCTGAATACCACAGACAGACAAGCCTTGACATGAGATGTGTCAGCCTCGTGTTTCTTCCAGGTGAACAAGAGTTGCGTATCATCTGTTTAGGCAACCACTTTGGCACCCAGATCTTCAGCCAGCTGAATAAAAGGGGTCATATAAAGATTGAATTGCAAGGGACTAAGAATAGACCCCTGAGGAACCCCTGTCCTCAAATCTTGGGTTGTTGACACGAAAGGGGGAATCCAAACTTGTTGAGTTCTATTTTCCGGGAAGGATTTTAACCACTCCCAAGCAGTGCCAATGATGCCAAGGTTATGTAAACGGAGAAGTGAGTGGGGGACAGTATTACAAGCGGCCGAGAAGTCCAGCAGGACAAAGACGGCCCTGCCCCAGGCATCCAAGGTCTCTTGGATAGTCTCTGCTACTTCCACAAGTGCTGACTCAGTTCCTTAAGTGGCCCTGAAGCCCGATTGTGCAGGGTGGAGAAGGCCATGCTGTTCAATGAAGGAGGTCAGCTGCTTGTTAGCCATTTTTTCACAGACTTTAGCAATCACAGGGAGCAAAGAAATGGGGTGATAGCTGGAAGGGAGATGGGGCTCAAGAGTGTTTTCTTTTATGAGGGAAACAAGCAGCGCCTGTTTCCAGTCAATAGCCACGAAAGCAAGAGAAAGTGAGGTATTAATCAACTTGTTCACAAAGGGATTAACAACAACCACAGCAGTAGTCATAAGATTCACGGGGCAAGGATCATGCGGGGGCCTGATTTAAGGCAAGATAAGGCAGCCAGGGAGTCTGGCAAAGATACAGGTTCAAATGAGGAAAAGGTAACACAGGAAGTTGAGCCAGATAGATAGTCGGGGGACAGCTGAGAGCTGGCTATTGGAGTTTTGAAAATGCGATTGCAATGCCCTGACCTTAGTCATAAAAAAAGACGAAAGTTCTTCACACCATTTGAGAGAAGGGGTGAGGGCCATGTTCATTGCATTAGGAGAAGTGAAGGCTTTTACGATGCTAAACAGCTATTTAACATTATTACTAGACTGGGCAATCCGGTCAGTGTAATGTCCGCATAGTAAGCCTTTTGGGCCACTTTCAATGTGGTCTTGGCCCCTGAGTCATAATCTTGTCTCTATTTTCTTTCCAGCCTTTCACAATGCTGCTTCAATATTTTAAGCTGGGGCGAGAACCAAGGTTTGGGCAGTGGGGCATTGTGGTGTCTAGGTTTGGCTTGCAGAGAGAGATTGCTCACCACCTTCTCAATCCAGCTGTTAGAATGGGCACGAGCAAGACCAAGACAGTCAGGAAGCGACAGCGGACATTCTGCTAACGCTAGACAGAAATATGCAGGCTCAATTTTAGGAGGTACCCTACCTCGGCCATTGAAGCAAGGCCTGAGGGAGGGATGACCTTTAGAAATCTGCCAGGAAAAAGAAATCAAAAAATGGTTGGACCAGGTGACTGGTAGAGAGGGAGACAAAGCCAGAGGCAAACTAGAGCAAATTACATCAAGCGTGTGAGCACCGCAATGAGTAGGGGCAGTCACATTTTTTTGGAGAGAAGACGATTGTATCACAGATAAAAAATCGTGTGTGTCACTCCCGTTGCTATTATCGATCTGAATGTTACAATCACCAAGAAGAAGAAAATGCGAATATTGCAAGGCCCTAGGCATGGTCCAATTGGCAAGCAGTTTGGGAAAAGGACCAGCAGGTCTAGGGGGACAATATAACAGTTTCCCACCCAAGCAGTAGTGAGTGGAAATTTTGATACAAAAGTCGAGGGCTTCGATGTTAGAGGAATCAGTTTGCTGCATCGACAGTCCCACTCTTCCCTCGCAATCGGTGCAACACTGCTGCCCCGCTGTACTTTGCGGTCGTCTCTAAATATCTTAAACCCGTTGGCAATAGCCATTTCCACAGTTGGATTGGAGGAGGGGTTAAACCATGTTTCAGTAACAAAGAGCAGGTCCAGAGACTCATCGATCAGCAGATCAAAAATATCCGGATTATGCTTAGGAATGGAACGGGCATTGAAAAGAACAGCCTTAATATCATGTAGCTGCATCTTACCCTTTGCCTCACCCATAGAGGCAGGGGGAGCCGAGGGAATTCAAGTCTACAATTATAACAGGTGTACATATTGTCTACCGCAACATCCCATCTCCTGCATTCCCCACAGCTATTAGAGTTAAAAGATAATAGCTCAAAGCCATCATACCTCAACGTTTCAGTGCTAGTTTCAGCCCGAAGAGAGGCATAGTAACTGGCACCTGGCGCTTCCGGGATGCTGACGGGTACAGACGGGTTTGCCTTAAGTGCGACTTTGGCATGCCAGCGACGCATCGGCTGCGCGCTCGCTCAGCGTGCATTTTAAAGCCCCAACCCTCACACAGCACTAGAGCACGCACTAAGCAAGATGGCGTCTCTAGTTTGGCACAATCAGGAAGTGGGAGCCCCAAGGGAGAGAGGAGGTCAAGTGGGGCGTGAAGCTGCCGAGAGTGCCAGATTCAATATGTTAAAATTCCCCGTTTTCCAGATTAAAAAAAACACAGTAAAAATCACCAATATTCAATTATGAAAACAAATTAAAAACACCGTAAACACAGATCAGGATTAAAGGTAGAAGCAAAGGTAGGATCTGTAAAGTGCAAGGTACAATGAGCTCTATGCATGGACTCAGAAGAATTCAAGCTTTATAAGTGAATAAATAAATAAATACATTCTTGAATGACCAGACTCCTGAGGCCTGAGCCGGGAGTATATTTAGCGATTTCCACGCATTGTATGTTTTTAGAATTATAGCCTCATTTGCGTCGCTTTGTAAACTTTTTTGTTGCTGCTGCTTTTAGTGGTAATTGCGGGAGGCGTGTACTGCATCAGGTGGGGGCTAGGCACCTGGCTACTGTTCTACTAGAGTGGCTAGAGTGTTTCTGCCATCTTGGGAGGAACGCAGGGTTAACGGGCCAGTTGTTGCAGCCTCGCTTGCCTGAATTGCATAAATGCTGACACAACGGCACCCATGCAGCCACCAGACTCCTGAATATAGTGGGCTGCAAAAGTGTCTCATTTAAAATCAGTCTTAATCAATTTTACAGTATCTGGCCTTCTAAATTATTGGCCCCCCAGGCCTTCTAGTCTGTTTAGAGAAGAACTACTGAGTAAAGTGGGACAACTGGGCAGTAAGGCGCCGAATCTTACCATCTTGGGGGATCTTAATCTCCATCTCGAGAACGGGGGGAAAGCTGAGATCACCAGTTTTCTGGCGGACTTAGAGGCCTTCCAGCTGATGCAGCATGTTCTCGAGGGTATACATGTGGCCGGCCATCTGTTAGACCCTATTTTCTCTAACCTAGCTTTATAAAAATCTATCCGCTCTCCTGCTCACTTTCGCCAGTTCCACTCACTGATCTCCTCTGTGAGTTTGGAGTTGGCCATCCTGTCTCTGAGGTCAGGCGTGGAAGCATGCCAAAGTTATCCCGTTGATAAAAAAACCTTCTCTGGATCCGGAAGAACCTGGTAATTATCGCCCCATTTCCCAGCTGCCTTTTTTGGCTAAGCTGGTGGAAGCGCATGTGAATTCTATTCTATCTAAATTAATTGAGCAGTACAACATTTTTGATCCTTCACAGCATGGCTTTCGACCACGGCATATTGCCGAGTTCGCGCTACTGGCAGTGTCGGAATCCATTCGGAGTAGGTTGGATTTGGGAGACTCTGCGGCCTTGGTCCAGTTGGACCTAAGTGCCGCATTACCTTCTGGAAGTTGGGATGAGGGATGGAGACTTGGATTGGATCCGTTCTTTTTTAGAGGAACGGTCCTTCCAGGTCTCAGTACCACCTTTCCACTCTCAGGAGTTTGCCCTGCACCAGGGGGTACCACAGGGATCCATCTTAAGCCCACTTTTGTTCAATCTATATGTGAGACACCTAGCGGAGGTGGCAAAAGGCAGGGGCTGTCCCTGGTGTTGTATGCCGACGACACCCAATTGGTAATTTCCTTTTCAAAAAATTGCAATGCCAATCTGTACAAGTTCAAGAAGAATCTCCTGGCCATCTCCGACTGGATGGTGGCAAACTGTTTACAGTTAAATGCCAGTAAGTCGGAGATCTTGCTGTTCAGCAAGGATCAGGAGTTATGGTCCGAGCAGTGCTGGCCGGTCCACCTCAGACCCGCCCCTCTCCCTGAGAAGGCTGTGAAGAACTTGGGCTTGTGGTTTGATAACGGACTGACGTTCGAGAAACAAACAAAAGCCATTGCAGCGGTCTGCTTCGGGCTCCTGCGAGGCTTGAGACCTCTGCTTAGTTTTTCCCTCCTAAATTTTGCCAGACCATTCATTGTCCAGGCATCCATTTTGTCCAGGTTAGATTATGGCAATTCTCTCTACCTGGGCGCTAATAAGGCCAGCATTAAGCGCCTGCAGAGGGTTCAGAATGCAGCAGCGCTGCTTTTGGTGGCACTACCTCGATCATGCTCCGTAGTGCATGTACTCCCTCAACTTCACCGGCTGCCCGTCGAAAAGCGCGTTCAGTTTAAGGCGCTGTGTATTTCACACAAGATCTTGACACACCAGGCCCCATCATGGCTATCCCATTAGTTGATGCTCTATGTGCCTGGGCGTTCGCTGAGATCTGCCGACCTCACGCTCGTCTGCGCACCGCGAGTCTGAAGAGCGAGGGCTGGGGGGCGCTCTTTCCGCTTTTTGTCAGCAAAACTTTGGAACTCACTCCCGGCTCACATTAGAGACATCCCGAACCTTCTGGTGTTTCGAAGGCCATAAAGACCTGGCTTTTCCCCACGCCTGATGTTTAATCCTTAGGTTGTTCACTCATGCTCTTGTCTCTCATCTCTGGTTGCCCTGGGACGTCTCGTCGCTGAGGCAGCCATGTTCATTACAAATCCACAAATAAATAAATAAATACATTTTACTTGAAACCTATTGAACATACAGTTACCTATCAAGCTTTCTGCACACGCCCCATTCAGCCCCCAGTACTACAAAGCCACCTGCTCCCTTCACTCCGGAGGGGACATATATAATTGCAATTATATTTTAAACATTGTTTGTTTCCCATACAGCATTCTGTACTGTTTGTAACCTCTCTTTATTATAAATACTCAAACATTAAATAAATACGTCAGGCACAAACTCCTCAAGCAAAATGTGTTCAAGAACGTCTTCTGACACATTGTTTAGTTAAAAACGACAAATCACCCATCAGTTGATTTTGAATTAAAACTTGCTCTTTACTGGTGGGCAGAATATAGCGCTTTATATTGGCTACAGTGATTTGATTTCAGCCCCTTTGTACGACTGACTGTGTTCCTCTTCGCAAGGGTCGGAATCTCTTGCTTCGCTGAAGAGGTGGTATGTGTGGTGTGGTGTGGCCTGTGGCACAGCATTAACTCGGGACACTTTAATCAGCCATTTCAGCTAATCACCCTGGAAAAAATGCATTTCTGAAAGAGTGAGTGAGTGGACGTGACTGATACAGCCTGACAGGCAGTCAAAGGGCGCAGGGTTCCATCTTGAAACAGAAGCAAATGCCATGGGGCTGGTCTGAGTCTCGTTTCAATGCCTGTCAAGTACGTCCTCAAGCGGCCTCTTCATCACTGCTGGCCCTGTCCACATTTCGCTTTCTTTTTGAGAACACAGAACCACAACCTTGTAGACTTGTGACAAAATAAGATCTAACTCTTTTAATGTAGTGTTTTGCCAGGGGCATCTATAACGCGGCAGAAGGTTTTGCTGTAGTTTATTAAAATTACAAATGGTCTTAAAAGAAATGTGTTTTCTAAATGTAAAGCAACAAAAAAACGTTAATGGCTGCAGAGATGTCAATGTAGTGGAAATTGTGATAAAAGAAATCTTAAAAAGTAACACAAACTTTGGTGATTCCAAGCAAAGTATAGCTTAATCAATGCCATAACATAATTGCAGTGTCATTTTGAAATGTGACTTTGACATACAAAGATTTTAAGCAATCACTGGCACAAGCATGCAAGACCTGTAGTTCTGGGTTTGATATGCTACCACATGCAAACATAGGCATGCACGAATGTCACATGCTATGTGTGTTTTGCCTCTATGCAGCCTACCTCTTCCTGTGACTCCGAAACCTGTGCCATATTTTTTGTTGCAAGTAACTAGCAATACAGGCTTAAATTAAACTAGAAGCACAGCAATCATGAATAATAAAATAATCTCTATGTGGGGAATGCTGTCCCTTAGTGGTAAGTCTGTGACATGCAGAATGGGCAGAACCAGGATTCCATTAGAGAAACAACGTTGAGGTCCCTGTTTTCAGTGAGGGCAGATATGGAAGTTGCATTAGAGTCTCACACTTACATTTTAGGAGGACAGCTGTGGTGTGATTTGTAGGCAATGGGTCCCTGTGCTGAGAGAAGGTGATTCCTATGTGGTTGCTTGGGCGGACTGATCTTTGTGTTAAGGGCATCTAGCTCTGGAGACTGGGGTCACAGGATATGTGATCTAAGATGTTCAGTTGTGCAGTAGGCCCAGGCAACATTTCTGTTATATTGGAGAGAAATTTCACATTCCGCTTGTTACACAATATTTCTAGAATTTTGCCTTTACACCATATGGCATAATTTTAGCATAGGAGCATAAAAACAAAGTGAACGTCCAGAATGCAAGGGCCTGTTGTTCATGCGTTTGTGTTTTTTAATGCTTTTGTCTTAGCACAAAATGTATCATATTGTCCAAAATGGGCATGAAGTCGCATTTAACGCTGAAATAAAGCACTAAATCCCAGTTTTACATTTTTCAGAATTCTACATAATTTCATGTAATTTTGCAGAATTTCATGTAATCACGCAAAAACAAATGTCACAAATTCTGCACACCAACAATGTATAGTGTAACAGAGGTGTTGTGTGGGAAGGAAGGCTCTAAAGCATTGGGGTTGGTACTTCAGGTGAAGTGCAACGGGGATAGTAAGGCTGGGAGAATAGTCCCTGGAAGTAAAGCGCTTGTAGGAGCGAGATGGAGAGTTTAGCTGCAGGTTTTATATAATCTCTTGCACGTGAAACCAGTTTCAACTTGATGCCTATCAGTTGACTTTGCAGATTGGATAAGAGATGTGTGGCCTCATCAGTAGTAATTGGCTGTCATGGGCAATGAGGCAAGTAATCACACCTCTCACGTGAATAATGCCTACAGATATTCAAGCCCTTCTCTGGAGAGTCCGCTTATGAGATGCTGTTTTGCTGTAGCTGGACTGAACCGGAATGTTAGTTGACAGCTGAAGCCTGTATTGAGGTGCAGCAATTGCTACCAGGACTGTTTGGGCTTGATTCCTGATAGTATTTTGGTCTCTGTCAGTGTATAAATATTTTTTTTCCAGAGAGATTAAAGGCATGGGCAAAGTCTTGGCAGCCAAAGGCTTGGCAGGCCCTCACCTGCCAATGGGCCCCCTAGGAAAGTGATCTTTCGCTCTCCTTATCTCACTTCTGTTTATTTTTTTCACTCACCAACTCTCCTCCTCGTTCCCCTCCACTACCTCTCACTATGTATCTCTCCGCCTGATGTCATACTAAGGATTTTTGGGAAACTGGTTAAAACATATTTCAGATGCTTTGTGTGACCCCATGTTTGAAAGTTTACACACAGTTCAATATTGTCTGGCATCATGAGGTCTTCTGGAAAGGTGGGATTTTATCTCTAGAATCAGAATAGTATTTCTAGAATCCCGCCACAGGTCGACTAGACCTTTTTACCTGTCATAGAGTGTAGGAGGCAATCCTTTCTTTTCAACATGTCAATTCAACCTATCACCATCGCTTTCCCCAAAGAACCACTGACAAAAAGTCAAGTTTGAAGATTTATTATAAAGCCAAAAGCAATTGTGTATATAAACACCTCAGTAAGAGATTCAGGAGATATACAGGCACTAATACAAACATGATCCTACGGAAAAGTCTCAGTCGACTAAGAAACAACACAAGTATAATTTCCAAGACCACTAGACTAGCCAGAATTGCTATAATCTGTGTCTTAGTAGGCATCGAAGAAAAGAAGAAATACATCCAGATGAATCTGTCCCTACACTATACTAAGTGACATCCCTACTTAGCAAGTTCCCTCCTAACAAAGATGTCAGCAGTGGTGTCTTCCAAAGAAGCTCACTCACTCCGTTCGGACTTAGCTTAGGAACCCATCTCGCATGGAAAAGCTCTCTGCCTACCCAGCATCTGTTTTCACCCTCATGCGCATCTGCTCTGCTCTCCTACCGGGGTGCTGTCCCTAATACAAACCTCACAATATGGGCGATACGCCCTGAGGTACGCCCCTCTCTGAGGTATTAACTTTCAAACAAGATTCATTACGACATATTCATCTTTGTTGGTTGAAAAACGTCCTTGGGTCCCAGAGTCTTCTCCTCTTGAAGTTGCTTCCCTAAATTCCGCAGCCACTGCTCCATGTCTGGGACTACCATCCTAACGCTCATACACAATGGGCCCTTCTCTACTATCTTTAGTTAACCTTGCACCTGCAAAGGAACGCACATAAATCGGTTCACAGATCCATGCTACTTGCAATTAATTTTCTAAAGCAACCTTCTAGGAGAGACATTTCCATGATTTAATGTTAAAAGAAACATTCTTAGTTCGGCCTACACAATCCTCTCTCCCCACCTGGGCCTCTGCACGTTTCAGGATATCACATTATTAACTTTGACAAACATTCTTGTTCATTAGGCCTACATCATTATAGCAAAAAGAATACATTTTCTAACTTAAACACTTCTATGTCGTTATATGACTACAATAATGAATTTCTAGACATGCATTTAAATACTTCAATGCCTATTCGAGCATCCCTTAACTGAATTAGTATTACATTACAAACACATTTCTAAGTTAACATGACATTAGTATTTTCAAAGGCTTTACGTTACAGCTATGTAAATTCTAGCACATGGGTTCATAGTTCTGTATCACATTTAAATATGATTATAACCCTCTATATATGCGGGTGCTAATTACTCATGTATATAGTGCACCCCTACAATTTTTGGCATAAATTTGCGCTCTCTCAGTCCCCCCTTTGATGACCTGTGTCATCACCACCAACCCAACATTCCTTAAGGTAGGGACCGAGCTACACAGGACTTGTCGCAATGTTGCCTCGCCTGAGCATCTCTAATGCCCTTAGAATACGATATTGGTTGTCTTGCAAGTTCTCCATTCTCTGTTCCTGTGCTCTCATCAATCTTGCCATTCTACTGGACCTATACCATTTGTACAGTCTCAATAAACCCCATAATCCGACCACACATGCCACTATGACGATAAGGGGTTTCAGTACATATCCAAGGAAACTCCTACCTAGGCTTGCAAACCAATTTCCAACACTTCCAAATCCCTTGCCAACCTTTTCCCATGCATTCTCTTGTGTCAAATCCTCAATTTCGTAATGAATTGCAGTAATGTTACGTATATATTTCTTCAGATCCTTGGAATTATCTGGAATATACGTGCAACATTCCTGAACCTTCAAAAGTTTACAGACTCCGCCCTCTTTTGCTAAAAGAACGTCTAAGGCAAGACGGTTCTGTAAAACCATCGCCCTTATCGACAACATCTCACGCTCAATCAACACCAACGATTTTGCTGTACTCATTGACAATTCATCCACCACCGTTGCCAACCGCGGTATCTTTACGTCATTCAAGATCACGCCCAACATCGGTATTGCAGCTCCAAACACATCTCCCACTATTGCACCAGCACTCTCTCCTCGCTTCACCCTCGTCAATTGTCCACCTTCTACCAGAGCAAAGTCCTTGGTGTGGTATATCTTAGGAAAAATAATCGCTAGGTAACATGTCCCATACCACTTATCCGGCAACCTCACGCACGCATTTTTCCCACAGACAAAATGCACCATAGGGATCACTTGCATCACACTCTTTAGGAAGTCTTTGGTGTTCACAGGTTGTCTGGCCCACGTACACATTTTCATATTACGTCTTTGGCCTGTGATGCCACAATTTCCCCTTCTGTACTTCATCCAATGCTATTGGACCATAGCTTCCCCTTGTCTTATGCAACTTCTCGTCATCTGTCCAATCCACTTTACCTTATCCTGACGCCTGTAACTGTTTCTGTTTCTGATACCTATCCTCCACCTGTTCTATGAATTTCTTCTCTACCTCTGCCAATGAACAGGTCAAATTGTGTCGATGAGCATATGAGGTGTCTATTCCTTTCGTTGGAATTAAAAAGTATCCAAGTCTATCCTCTGACTTATAATAGTCCCACTTGTTGAAATGCTTATAGTTTGGGACTTCCGGTAGCACAGCATCATAATTCGAAAAGAAATATTCAAAATGATTCCGCCCATAAAATATGCTAAGCAGCAAACTACATGAAATTCCATACGTCAATGGCAGGTGATGGTATCTAATACCCTCGTCTACTGAAGCTGGCAACTGCATACACACGTAACAATCTTTCGCATCAATGTACTCATACAACAACTTGGCATACGCATTCTTTCCAAAGTTCCCTTTGGACAAATCTGCATGTAATCTACGGCTTTCTTCTGCTAGCAAAGCTTTCTCGGCTCCTATGTTTATCTCTTTCTGGCTAGGAATGGTAGGTATAGGTGTTCCCTCGACCCCCGCTTCCTGCCCTTGTGGTGCTAAATAAGAAACTAAAACTACTAAAAATATAAAGAAAATCACTACCCCTATAAGTGTGCCTATAATACATTTTGCCCCTACGAGTCGGGTTCCCAGCCTTCATGGTCTCAGACAGTGTGATTCGTTTTTAGCAGCAACACAAAGTCTCAGCAACACAAAGTCTCTTGCTTGGCTTTATGAATTTTCTCGAACCACACCTAGAAGCAGAGATCCCCTTTCAAATCTTAATTTCCATTTGCATTCAGGCGACCCTGACCCTTCTCCGTCCTCTAAGGGATGTCCCTAAATTTCTTCTTCTTCCACTCGGCTCTAAGTAATTTCAACAGCTATTTACAAAGTCTTTACTGATCGACTATGAGATTTTCTCCAACTGCACAGAGTACGTAATCCAAAAGTTCCATGTGAAGGACTATTGATTCATAAGCAGGTATTTCAGGGCCAAATGTAGGAAAAACCAATCTATTCAGGATCAAGTCATTTATCTTGCTTAAGATAGGGGGATTAGGAACTGTGATAGTCAGTATACCTTCGATTTCCAGTCCAGGTACCAACAGTATCACTTCCAACTTATCATTCGGAGTCGAATCGGTCACAAGCACCGACCTCACCCTCCCGGATCTCAGTACACCTGGCATTTGTCAAAGGGTAGGTCCACTCCGGGGTGGCCTATCTCCGACAAGGTACTCTCACCCTCCTTGATCTCCTCGGACCTTTTTCCTCTGACACTCTGTTTTCCCCTTCCGGGTCTGATTCTTCAGATACAGGTGCAAGATCTCGTTCAGAGGTCAGCCTCACGTTCAGCCTTTTCCGTCTTTCAGGCCAACTTGCCTCTGTGTTGTTCACTCCTCTGCTTCTCGTCGGCACAACCTGCTCATCACTGCCTTCAGCTCTTCCAGGATCGAGATCACCTTCACAGCAGCTTCCCTCTTCTGAGGCGGATTCTGTGTCACTGCCATTGCGATCTCCCTCAGCTCGGTCGGATAAGTTACCAGCCTCTTCAGACGCCCCCACAGCTTGACTTGTCTCCTCTAGTGGATCTTCCTCCACAGCTGGATTTCCTTCAACGAGAGGAGCTGTTTCTTCCAGGGGCGCTGGGACTCTTCGGGTATGAGAGGCATGTATCCAGTTTGGTAGTCCACCGCACTTCACAACAGTGTTCGTCACCAAGATGACATGGAACGGCCCTCGCCAGCGCACATCCAAGCAGCTCTTCCGCACATGCTTCCGCACTAGAACCCAGTCTCCGGGACATAGGTCGTGACAAAGGTCTCTAGAAGTCAGAATTTCAGCAGTCTGCACCTGAAGGGACACAGAATGGATGACGTCAGATAGTCCTTTGCAGTAGTCAAGAATTAGATCATCTGTGATATTTAGCAAAGCTGCTGAAGGGACGGACGGCAATCTCATAGCTCTTCCCATCAACACCTCATGAGGTGAGAGTCCTGTCCTCCTGTCGGGTGTACTACGCATGCTCATTAACACCAATGGTAAAGCATCTGGCCATTTCAGGGACGTGGATGAGCACACTTTTGCCATTCGAGCTTTGAGAGTTCCATTTATTTGCTCCACTATGCCAGAAGCCTCCGGCCGATAGCTACAATGAAGTCTCTGGTCAATGTTCAGTGCAGAGCAGAGCATTTTCACAACTTCACTGTTAAAATGTGTCCCTCTGTCCGATTCCAAAGAGGTCGGGACCCTGAATCTAGGCACTAACTCCCTCAACAATAACTTTGCTACTGTGAGTGTATCGCACCTTCGAGTTGGGTATGCCTCAACCCATCTGGAAAACACACATACAATCACCAAGACATATCTGAGGCTATTACACTTCGGCATCTCAATGAAATCCAGTTGCATTCTGTTGAAAGGCCCTCCAGACCTCCCCACATGACTTAACGTGACGGGTGTCCTTTTCCCAACATTCATTTGTTGACACGTAACACATCTCTGACACACCGCTTCCGCTCTAAACTTGGGATTATACCAGGTCTGCCTAAACACTCGTATCATTGCATCTCTTCCCAAATGCACAGGACCATGTATCTGTCGAGCCATCGGGCTCACTAGCTCATTTGGCAACACAGCTCTCCCATCTGCTGAGATCCACAACTCCAAGTCCCCTTTAGTACACCCAGAAGTCACCCACACTCTTTTCTCAAAATCTGACGCTTGTTCCGGCATCTTCCTCAATTCATCCTAAGTATCTGCCACTTCAAGTATCATGTTTAGCTCGGTCCATTTATGCATTCCCTCAATGACTTGGTCAGTAAATGAGTAAGCTTGTTCTGCACAATAGCGTGCAACCTCATCTGCATAACGATTTCCCAGGCACACAAAATCAGCACCTTTGCTATGGGCTGTACATTTCACCACAGCGATTTCTGCTGGTCCCTGAAGAGCCTCCAGCAGTAACCTGACAAATTCTCCATTCCTGATAGAAGAACCTGATGATGTCATGTAACCCCTTTGAGACCACAACTGACCGAAGTCATGAACCACACCAAACCCGTATCGGCTGTCGGTGTATATGGTGACTCGAATTTTGTTGGCTGCCAAACAGGCACGCGTCAGCGCGACTATCTCAACCACCTGAGCGGAGTGTACTCCCTCTAAGCAGGCAGCTTTGATTATCCCATGAATCGTGCAAACGGCAAAAGCCGCTCTTAATTGTCCAGTACTGTCTCTTATACATGAGCCGTCTACAAAGAGAATTTCATCAGGGTCTTCTATTGGCTCATCAACAATGTCTGGTCTAGGTTTGGTACACAATTCAGTCACTTCAAGGCAGTCATGGTCTTCACAATCATCATCTAAAACATTTGGCAATGGCATCAACGTGGCAGGGTTCAAAACCGAGCACCTCTTTAGGGTCACATTCTCCGCAGCAAGTATAACCTGCTCGTAGCGTGTGAGCCTATTGTTGGTCAAGTGCTGCGTTTTGGTCCTGGTCATTAACAGTTCTACTGAATGTGGAACATGTACCACCAATGGATGTCCCATTACTATACCCTCACATCTCTCAATGCTGACACCTGTTGCAGCAACGGATTTGAGACATCCGGGCAACGCTGCGGCTACTGGATCTAAGGTAGCCGAGAAATAAGCAACTGGTCTACGGACACCTCCATGATCTTGGGTTAAAACTGCTAACGCGCTACCCTCTCGCTCGCAGCAGAACAATGAAAACAATTTGGTGTAATCAGGCATTCCCAGAGCCGGAGCATGACATAAGTCTTCTCTCAACTCAAGGAAAGCCATCATGCAGTCTGTGGCCCATGGTACCGGATCGCTCACTTCCTTGAGCGCCAGTTTCTGCAAGGGCTTCGCCTTCAGGGAGCAATTAGCAATCCACTGGCAACAGTAACCAACCATCCCCAAGAACATTCTGACCTCTCTCTGCGTTGAGGGCACCATCATTTTCATTATTGCCTCTATTCTGTCAGGAGACACCTTCCTTATTCCCTTCTCTCTTCTGTGTCCCAAATACTGCACTTCTGGGAGACAGTATTGTAGCTTGCTGGGAGATACCTTGTGACCATTTTCTGCCAGATGGTTCAACAAAGCGATGGTGTCTATTCTACAGGCATCTTCTGTCTCTGACGCAACAAGGAGGTTGTCTATGTACTGTACAAGGACCGAGTTCTGGGGCAGTACTAGACTTTCAGGATTCCTTTTCAACCATTGATTAAAAATTGATGGGCTCTCTATATACCCCTGAGGGATACGACACCACGTTAGCACGCGGTTCTCCAGATTAAAAGCGAAAATAAATTGGCTCTCCTCATGTAGTGGTATTGAGAAGAAAGCCTGGCACAAGTCAATCACTGTGAACCACTCAGCCTGTGCTGGAATCTGAAACAATATCATTGATGGATTTGGTACCACTGGACAACATGGAATAACTATGTTGTTTATCTTTCGTAAATCCTGCACAATCCTGTACTTCCCGCTAGGCTTCTGTAAACCCATAATCGGAGAGTTACATGGACTGCCCATTATTTCATTCAGAATTCCATGTCTAATCATTGACTCAATCACAGGTTTTATTCCCGCGATTGTTTCTGGAGTCAGCTTGTACTGGGGTGTTCTTGGAAATTCTGCATTGGGTCTCACTTGAATCTTAACTGGCTCCACACCTTTGATCAATCCAATCTCCTCTCCTGTAAAATCCCAAACTTCCTGTCTGACTGTCTCTCTCAAATCCCAGGGGAGTTCCTCCACCGTTAGTGCAGGATACAGTTCTATGCACACACGGGTGTTTGCAACCTTGAAGGCAGCATCATCATCATTTGTTTCTAGCTCCACTCCCTTAGGTGTACAGTAGATGGTGCAATTGAGCTTACACAACAGATCCCTTCAAAGCAAACACACAGGACTAGAGTCGCACACCACAAACTGATGATTGTCCCTAAAATTTCCTATTTTTACTGGGACTGGCTCAGTCAGTGGGTTTGTCATTCTTCTATTCGCAACCCCTACAACCTGGATAGTTTGTCCTGAAAGTGGCAAGTTAGGAACCACTGCAGATCGTACAGTAGAACGAGTAGCGCCCGTATCTACCAGAAAGGTAGTGGGGTGTCCAGCTACATCAGCTTCTACAAAGGGTCCTCTTTGGTCTATCTCCAGCACTGCTCCTAAGGTACAATCTTCCCCTTCACTCAGGCACCTTCCTGTCACTGGGTTGAAGTGATAGTACTCATCTCCGTCTATCAGGAGAGGCATCTGTTGGTTAATCTTGTTCCCTGCTCCAATCTTCGGTGGCTGGGGAACGGGAGCTCTAGGAGCGGTAGTCCTCCCCTTTTGCCGCCTTGAGCTTGAGTACTGTTGATCTCGGAACTTGGGGAGTCTGACTCTCCTCTTCCTCCTCCTGTACCTGATTTTCTGGGTTATGGGGACACTCGCGCCTCCAGTGCCTGATCTCGTGACACTGATGACACCTAGTAGTTTTCTTCAGAGTCGCCAGGTCTACCCTCGGCCTTGGACCATCCCCGCTGTCCCTTTTCTGACCGCCCGATCTTCTCCCTAATGTACCGTTTCCAGACTGACCCTGTCCCGGTTGCATCTGTACTAGCATCAGCTTATCCTTGAGCTTCTTAGTCTTAGAGTCTATCTCGTCACTGCAGTACCTTGCATACCTCAGGATCTCATCTAAAGGTTTGTTCTGCCAACAAATCAGATGTTGCTGTATCATTAGACAGATCTCGGGTCTCAGTCCCAAAACAAACTTAGACACAAACTGTCCCATATCCTTCAGATCCATCACATCCAAGCCACTGCACTGCTTGAATATCTGTAACAGTCTCTCATAGTACTCATGAACTGTCTCCTTCGGTTCTGGCCTAGTTCGGTCTATTTTCACCCAATCTATGTCTTGTGGTGGCACCTTTGTTTTTAACCACGTGATCACCTGCTCGTATTTTATCATTACCCTCGGGGAAGGTCCATTCGTGAGTGCGTCTCGTTCTGGCTCCTCTGCGGGCCGTTCAACACTGATCTTACATGCTACCCACAGATCTCCTGGAGCCACAATGTCAAACAATGTGTTCAAATCGACCCACAGTACCTTTGAAATCTTGACAAACCTCTCTACCTGCTTGTACCATTCTACTGGGCTCTCTCTTAATTTTGGAAATGTGTTCGTAAAAGCAGCCAAATCTCCCCTATTCCAGGGTACGTGCACATATCCTCCATGGGCTACTTCTCTCAAGGGGTATACTTCTGCATGCATTAGCCCTGCTCCTGGAGGGGTCTCTATAGTGCTCCGCCTAACACTCTTCTTTTTTGACCACCTTTCCTCCCATTTATCCAGCTGCATCCATGTTCGGATTCCCACTATTAGTTCTCTAATGTGGGTTTTTAATCCGATCGCCCTCTTCTCGTCTAGTTCTTGATCTGAGTACTGCAGCCTATGGCCACCCTGCAAAGCCCTTGTCCTGGTCAGATCCCCCTAGTATTTGTTTGCTAGTTCCGTTAGCTTCTCGTGAGCTGTCCTAGCTCTGCTAGTAACATCTTTTGCTACAAACAACAGTTCATCTGGTTCGTAAAGTTCTATTCTTTCCAGGGGTATTGTACCTTCCACTATCTCCTCCACCTCCGATTTAAGTCTCAGCAGATCTATTCTCCTTGCCTTTATTGCTGCCCTTAATGTGCCTTGACTAGAGGTTTCACTCGAGTCTCTCCCCTTACATTCCTGACTCACTCGTCTGTCTTCCTCGGGTGTGTTATGGGGAACACTTCCTTGCTCCCATCTTTCACGGTCCCAGTCTTGTCTTCTATCTGTAGATGCAGGGGGGGACGCTTCCCTATGTTCCTCCCCCCTACGATCCCATTCCTGTCTGCATCCATTAGACCTGCAGTGAGACATCCCCCTGTTCTCCTGACTTCCAGTGCCATTACCATCCCTAGACCTGTCGCTCTGGGTATCCGCGATCGTTTCCCAAGTTCGCAGATCTGGTCTTAGTTCTCTGATTGGTCTTGGCCGTGGCCCTCTCAAATCCATCAGTCCTCTTAGACCCCCCTGTTCTCTGGATGAGTCTGCCGATGCTGCCAAAGGGGTGCTCCTTTCTACAGGTCTGGACCAGTGGTTCCACTCGTCCGCCACATTACTTCTATCTTCGCTGACATTCCTTTCTCTATCTATTTGTGGCAGGCTCTCGTTTTGTGTCTGTTCTGGGTTGTACACTGACACTATGGGACCTATGGTGACAGGTACCGTAAGAGCATCTGGTAGCCTCTGAGCGCTGGCCCACTCTTCACAGTGTACCTGCTGTACTGTGTAACTTCCCACTACTCTCACTTCTGGGGTCCGTTGGGGTACCCCCTCACCTTCCATCGAGCCTGACCTGTCCCCTGCTGTGCCTAAGTCGCTCTCTCTTAGTATTCCACCGTCTACTACAGATGTCTCCCATCTTGTTGGTGGTGGTGACCTCCCTTCTACTTCTGGATTATATGGAGGTGGTCTCTCCGACAACAGTCTCTCTATTAGACTGTCTTCTATTTCACTATCATCATCCTCTGTTCTCTTTTTCTGTGTTTCACCTGCATTGACCAACAATGGGTACAGTCTGTCTCCCTCTATGGTCTGCACCCTCCACCTCTTGGCCAGTGCATCCCACCTCGCTTCCTGCACCGCCCTAACTGATCTCTTCACTCTTTCCTGTCTTCTATCCTTGTTCTTTTCGTGGGCTGCCCTGATCCATGCATTTAACGCTTCAAACTGTGTTGGTCTAGGCAAAGGTTGCAAAGAAGACATAGTCGCTTCTAACTGGTACAACACTTCTAATCTGAATGTCCCGTACCTAGGAAAGGTCAATTCCTCACTTCCGTCAGTCATCTTACACCAGTTCTCAAGCCACAATATAGTATGTAACCCAACATTCGTAGCCATGTAATGGGCTGCGGTATCCTCGGGTGGAGCCTCTTCCCCACCCCGAGGTTCTAGCCTCTTTTCTCCCGAAAAACAACTTTGCAATCCTTTTAAACATTTCATGATGAAACCCACAACGTTTCCTTGTTTACTATGCTCGTTTACTTCACAATGACAATCCACCAATCCCAGCGCGCTTCACTCTAACCGTCCTATCCCAGCGCGGCTCTTCCCTGACGTCACTCTCTTCCCGCTAACCGCCCAATCTCAGCGTGGCTCCACACTAGCCGTCCTATCCCAGCGCGGCTCTTCCTGACGTCACTCACCTCTGTTTTGCAGCAGTTCCCCTCCTTTCTCCACTCGCCTCTCGGTCATGCATGTGTCGCAATCATACACTTGAAATGATTACTTCTGACCAAGCAACCACTTCCTTTGACTGTACGGCCACAGTCTAACCGTAATTGTCACCGACTTTGCAAATGTCCGTCCGTTTAATGACCAGACAATCGCTTCTCTGCTAGGTTACATACACACGGCAACTTCCGACCAGCGTCCGTTACCCACGCATTCTCAGATTCGTTCCCCCTATCTCGGTCCTGCGGGCAATCAATGGTACCTCATGATCCCCTTTCAATGGTCGACAATTACTGTAGGTGTTCGATACACCCGAACCACTTAAACTCTCCTTGAGCTTAAGATTTTCACCGGTTGCGCGCGCTCACAACCTGATCTCCTTTCACACTACAGCCATTCAACTCCGCTAGACAATACAATTCAACAACACAATGCACACCGCAATCTAACACGCATGACCCTTTTCATACTCACTCTCTTACGACCTGCTGCTTCCTGCCGCACCGTCACTCTCCGCCATTTTCCGTGGAACGCCATCGTCCGTCCGCTGCTCTATGGACGCACATCTGCAGATCTCAATGGGCCTTGGGGAAATCTTGGCCTATTCTAGATTACCCTCACTCCAGAAGATAAACCATCCTACTCTGCTACCAACTGGAAAGGTGGGATTTTATTTCTAGAATCAGAATAGTATTTCTAGAATCCCGCCACAGGTCGAAGGAACGCACATAAATCGGTTCACAGATCCATGCTACTTGCAATTAATTTTCTAAAGCAACCTTCTAGGAGAGACATTTCCATGATTTAATGTTAAAAGAAACATTCTTAGTTCGGCCTACACAATTCTCTCTCCCCACCTGGGCCTCTGCACGTTTCAGGATATCACATTATTAACGTTGACAAACATTCTTGTTCATTAGGCCTACATCATTATAGCAAAAAGAATACATTTTCTAACTTAAACACTTTTATGTCATTATATGACTACAATAAGGAATTTCTAGACATGCATTTAAATACTTCAATGCCTATTCGAGCATCCCTTAACTGAATTAGTATTACATTACAAACACATTTCTAAGTTAACATGACATTAGTATTTTCAAAGGCTTAACGTTACAGCTATGTAAATTCTAGCACATGGGTTCATAGTTCTGTATCACATTTAAATATGATTATAACCCTCTATATATGCGGGTGCTAATTACTCATGTATATAGTGCACCCCTACAATTTGTGACATAAATTTGCGCTCTCTCACTTCCATTAGCAGACTGTGTAAAAAATTCCCAAATTGTTCTGAACCAAGGCCCCTAAATACGTTTTGCTCAGGACCACAAAAATCCTTAAAAAGACAATGCTTTTTTCCTAGTTATGATCCTGACTGCCTTGATTTATGCTGGCATTATGCTGTCTGTTTTCATTACCAAGGATTAGTGAGGAGACGAATGAGTGGAAGAGAGTGAGCCAGTGGTGTCTTAGCCAAGAGAAACAGCGGGCCTGGCATCAGTGTTTACATCCTTTGCAAGATTAGCTTCTTTGGGGCCTACTATAGTAGAAGACAGTGTTGTGAATTTGTGAAGTCTGTTATCAGAGTACTGGACCATGTACTTCCCATTTTCATATAGGGTGAGGTGTAGCTCACATTTCTGGTTATGGTACCCTTAGGCATTAAGTGTTTGCCCATAATGGTTGCTCATGTTCTTAGAGGCTAATTAGAATAAGCACAGTGCCTTGGTCTAGGAGAGTAGGTTCATGCTAAAAAACAGAGCAGGCCATTTTTATTGAAGCCCAGTCTGATATGATGGTATTCGTCACAGATTAAGGTTTCCACGCTGGCTGTCAGGGCTCAGCGTTTATGCTAGAGGACAGTTTTGGACAGGTCCTCCTAGAATTTGGTACCTGCATCCTAGAGTTTAAACGAATATGAAACTAATTTGAGATTCTCTTTTTTCTGTGGCCATAATACGATCACAGTAAACACATTTTAGCATATTGATCTTGTTCAGTATGGGCAGCAAGAATATACAGCCATGGGTTATCAGTCTGAGAAAATGAGGCAGTAAAATGCCAACTCGGGTCAAAAAAAGTTCATCAGTATGACTTGATAATTAGTTCACCACAAATTGAGGTGCAAAATCACCCTTGGTCAGTATTAATGCCGAAATCACTAAGCACCACAGATCACATATAGATAGAAAGTCACATTCACGTGCCAAAATCGCTTTAAGGGGCAAAATTATCTTCGATTCAAAGTAAGTTATAATGTGATGTCACATTTAAGAGCCACGTCTTATAATGGCTAAACAAATGGTATGGTTCAAAATTCACAAGCAGCTGTAAAATGGTGGAACATCAAAAGAAGTGTTGAAAACCATTTTAGGAGCACATAGCATATTTAGGGCAAAAACAAGTTAAAGTGTAAAAATCCCCCATGGGGAATCATTAACAGGAGTGTGTAAATATACGTAGGAGGAAAAAACACATTTACGTGCAAAAACATAGCTAGGCGCAAAATAACTTTTAATTTCAAATTTACATTTAGGTGAAATACTCTTTGTGCAGCCTGGAGTGTGGAGATACGTTTAAGTATGAAAACACAATTATTAGCAAGAAGCACATTTGAGTGCTCAGACTCAGCAGGGTGAGATCACATTTAGATAAACTTTGGGCCTAATTCACAAACTCGAATTTGTAGCGCCTTGTATTGTACTGCAGTAGTACTACAAAACATACTGCAAAGTGCTATTCACAAACTGCACTTTTGTACTGATATACTTTTGAGTACGTTTACTACTTTTTGGTATTCACAAACTGTACTCTTGTTGTAACTTACACTTTTGTATTAAGTCCCTACCTCTCTTATTTTTTATGGGAGGGGTTTGCAGTACTAGTGGTTGACCATGTCTAGTGCTGGAACAACTACAAAAGTGTATGTTACTACAAAAGTGTAAGTGTTAGGAAAGAGGTTTATTATATGTTGTGGTTGTGCGACCTTACTGTGTAATAAAGACACAATACCAGGTCCAACCATGTTTGTAAAATCTTAGCTCAGGCCTGGGTAGCTGTCTCTCCGAGCAGTCAGGCTTTGTGAAAGGAACAAGTGTAAAGCATTGAGAAGTACCAAAACAGTTGAATAGGAAGATAATCTTACACTATAAAAATGCAAAACAAATGTATAAAAATCTGTTGTATTTTTATCTTTAAATAGACACCTCAACAACAAAAATCCCTGGAAGGGTTCTAGAGGTATGAGTTTTCAAAGAAACAATAAATCACTGCTTTTGACTAAATGTAATAAATCTTTGTGTTCTACAGCGACCTGTGGTTTAAGAGTTAGTGACAACAAGTAACTTGGGTGCAACTTTTGATGGTCTGGACTCAGTCTCCCAGGCTGCACCTCGGCATCCAGAGGCAGTCAAACTTCTTGGCACTGGGCTCTCAATGATGCAGGCATCTCAGACTTCATGGCCCTGTAGCTGTAACAGGGAGTCAGCAAACTGACTCTTAAGGTCACCTTCTCCATCTTGGGTTTGGGTATGACTTTTCCATGGGCGGCACACCACAGGCACAGTCCTCTCTATGACATTGTTCTGCATTCTGTCCATCGATTGTTGAGTGGAGAAGCGTGGCTCACTGGTTAGAGCAGGCAGACTCTGAAGCAGAGGTCAGACCCGGGACCAGGGATCAATTCCCGACGCGGCAGGGTCTTGAGCTCAAATGTCCATGGACTCGATAATTCTCGCTTCGGTGCCTGACCTAATCATGGGTTCACACTCTGGGCATTAAGCTTGCTTAATCTCCACAACGGCCCCCCGGCGGTGGGATGCCTGGCTTTCACCTTGGGGATGCCCTGTAGGGGCTATCTCACAGGGAAAAACCAGGACGGGTTCCCAAGGCAAGCGCGGAGATACCCCTTCGGGGGTCGATTCTGGCGCTATATAAGAAATATAATAATAATAATAATAATAATAATTGTTGTTTTTGCCTTTGTCACCCCGAGTGGGATGGGTATGCTCAGACGTGAGTCCCATGCTTTCCACACCACTGGAGTCAAGCTATCCTGGCTGATGACGGCTGATAGCCAGAAACCGGTCCTAGGATGCTTGATTCCTGTCCAGGAAAGACATGGCTTGGCAGTTCGGGCTGGACTGTTCCCATGAGGCACAGGGTCAAGGCTGATTTGCATATGGCCATGTCTGAACTGGGGTGGTGTGGAGTGCAAAAAAACGATGGATTTAGGCCCAGATCTCTGTACTGGGGTGAATGTATGACATTGTTCTGCATTCTGTCCATCGATTGTTGTTTTTGCATTTGTCACATCGAGTTGGATGGGTATGCTCAGAAGTGAGTCCCATGCTCTCCACACCACTGGAGTCAAGCTATCCTGGCTGAAAATGGCTGATAGCCAGAAACCGGTCCTAGGATGCTTGATTCCTGTCCAGGAAAGACATGGCTTGGCAGTTGGGGCTGGACTGTTCCCATGAGGCACAGGGCAAGGCTGATTTGCATATGGCCATGTCTGAACTGGGGTGGTGTGGAGTGCAAAAAAACGATGGATTTAGCCCCAGATCACTGTACTGGGGTGAATGTATGACATTGTTCTGCATTCTGTCCATCGATTGTTGTTTTTGTATTTGTCACCGCGAGTGGGATGGGTATGCTCAGACGTGAGTCCCAAGCTCTCCACACCACTGGAGTCAAGCTATCCTGTCTGAAGACGGCTGATAGCCAGAAACCGGTCCTAGGATGCTTGATTCCGGTCCAGGAAAGACATGGCTTGGCAGTTCGGGCTGGACTGCTCCCATGAGGCACAGGGTCAAGGCTGATTTGCATATGGCTATGTCTGAACTGGGGTGGTGTGGAGTGCAAAAAAACTATGGATTTAGGCCCAGATCTCTGTACTGGGGTGAATGTTTGACATTGTTCTGAATTCTGTCCATCGATTGTTGTTTTTGCCTTTGTCACCCCGAGTGGGATGGGTATGCTCAGACGTGACTCTCATGCTCTCCACACCACTGGAGTCAAGCTATCCTGGCTGAAGATGGCTGATAGCCAGAAACCGGTCCTAGGATGCTTGATTCCGGTCCTGAAAAAATATGGCTTGGCAGTTCGGGCTGGACTGTTCCCATGAGGCACAGGGTCAAGGCTGATTTGCAGATGGACATGTCTGAACTGGGGTGGTGTGGAGTGTAAAAAAACGATGGATTTAGGCCCAGATCTCTGTACTGGGGTGAATGTATGACATTGTTCTGCATTCTGTCGATCGATTGTTGTTTTTACCTAGAAGTGAAAGCCACATTTCAAATGAATGGCTGAAGAAGTCTGACACAAAAAACACAAAAGGAGCTGACTCAAAGCTCCTCTCTGTGTATACTTTTTAGGTTTAGCATTCTAAACAGTGCATGCACTATCTGTTGCAAGGTATATCATGGTTTATCAAGAACATGGAGATAGAGGGACTTGGGGCGAGCCCATTTCTTACCATTGGTTTTCTTTCCTTGTCACTCTCCTTTGCTTGCTTCTTATTTTTGTCCTAGCTTGTCAATCCTGGTTTGTTCCTCCCAGTGAACATTGTCTATTTACAATCTCTTTTAATGACTGGTATTACTGGTTGCTTACAAGCAAAACCTTTTTGTTTTGTTTGAAGCACTCCATTAGAGTGCATGCGTTTTTTAGACCACTCCCTCATTTATGTCTCTCTGCATGGATTGTGAGCTGCTCTCTGATGCTCAACTGCTCCCCATTTGCGCTCACCCATGTGCTACACCCCATTGCTTACCCTACCAGTGACCTCCCAGTTACTTTTTTCCAACCTTTTACTGCTATCACTCCCATCTTTCATCCTGCCTCAATTCCTTCTTGCCCCCTCTGTTGCTTAAACATTCCCTCCCATCTTGCTTTGCTGTTCCCCTCCACCCTCCTTGTGTTGCTTTGCTGTTTGCCCCGACTCCCTGTTTTTTTGCTTTTCCCCTCCCCAACTTGCTTCTGCTCCCCCTCACCATGTTGCTCCACTGTTCTCCCGCCACCATCCCTGTGACCCTTTGCTGTTACCCCATACTCCCTGTGTTGCTTCCTCCCCCGCCCATTTAAAAAATGAAACGTTTTTGCACATGAGGGAGGGAGGGTGGTCCTGGAGCCGATGTAATCAGAAGCAGGCTGCGGAGCTCAGGCTGACATATCCCCTGTTGACAAATATCCTGAGCCCCTGGTGCATTAATAATTAGCCAATTAGGCAGCTGAATATCCCGGGAGCACGTTGCACCAACGAAAACTGCCCAGCAGCCCTGTGCCTAGAGACCAATGGCTGAATTGTGTCATGGGAGTAGCGATGCCGAGAAAAGTAAGAAGGCAGCCGAGTGGTAGAGGGGTGGAGACCTCCCAAAAGAGAAGCTGGAGATAGCGGATGCGATGACTGAAGAAGTTGGCAGCTGACAGAAGCAGAGGGGATTGCAGATACCAGGACGGAGCCTAGAGAGACCTGGCTGCCAAAGGCCTAAATAGAGCCAGCAGACATATTGTGGCAGAATTGAGGCGAGTGCGGCACCACTATTGTGGAACTGAGGGCCTGCTCTGGCGGAGTCAAACCGGTGGGGGCTTATTTCTATGAGCGAGCGCCCTGAGCAATCTGAAATTAAAAGACTGACGACCTCCAGGCAGCCGCGGTGAAGAGGTGCCTTGTGTGGGGAAGGTGGCTGTGTGGATGAGGCACCCGGGTGCTGCGTAGGGACTCTAGAACATCTAACAATCTGGACAAACCCTGAGGAAAAGTGGGAAGTCCACCCTTGATAAATAAAAATGGGCTGGATGAAAGCAGACAACCTGCCACAAGACATCTAGAGAACCAGTGAATACTGGTGCAGTTCGGGGGACCCAGTGACTGGATGAGGAGGAATGCGGAGATGGTCCAGACACACGAGGACCCCCCGGAGCATTGCTGTCGGCTGAGTGGCACAGGTGAGCAGCGAACACTGCAAGCGGGGGGGGGGGTCCGAGAGGTGGGGAATCCTTCCGCCAACCCCCAATGCAAACAGAAACCCCCAGCATATTTGATGGCCTGTGCCCCATGGAATCCAAGATGGTCATGATTTGAGGACACAGACCTTAAGAGTTAGCCCAACAACCAAGGGGCAACGATATTAACCACCAATAGTTGGGTAGCAGCTTGAGACCAAACGGGGTGGGGCAGCCCCCATCATATCATGGTGCTGTAAGTGCAGAGCACAGAAAGGAAGAGGACCCGAGGAAGGCAGCGTAACTTACCCCTCCAAAATGGCAGAGGACACCAAGAGGAGTTGAAGGAGGCGACCGCCTGTGGAAAGTAAGCAACATAACTTGGGGACCTGGTGGGCACAGAGTCTGGCCCAACCAGTAACAAGAGATTGAGCTATCGCCCTGCGAAGCGCCCAGTGAACAGATCAGAATATAAGCTACTGGGGCACGGACCGCGATAATAACCACGGAAGACCAGCTCTCACAGATTTGCCCCTTTAAAGACCCTAGAGCTGAGACCCATTCAGAGGGATGGGGAAACTGCCTTAACGGAGGGGTTATAACACCCTCAGCATGGAGAACCCAAACGGATGACGAAGATGAGGTTGTGGGGTCGGATAAGGATGAGGCTGCCAAGCGCCCCACCTTGACAAATATCATGCAGGCCATCACAGCATCCATAGAAGCTCTAGAGACAAAAATAGATGCAATAGGGACCGACTTAAACCTGCTGAAGGATGACCACCAAAAGCTTGAGGACCTTGTGGCGACTACAGAAAAGATGCGTACTGACCTCCCTGAAGTAGTAGTCACACTCTAAAAGTCACTCAGCTTAGTCGAGGACCAAATTAAAGTTCTCAAAGTGCGAGCTGAAGACAGTGAAGGGAGATCATGAAGAAACAACCTACGCATAGTAGGAGTGCCTGAAAAAGAGGAAGGCATGGACATGGTATGCTTTCTTGAGGAGTTGATTAAAACCGAAGTAGTCCCGGATGGACTCTCTCCCTTTTACGCACTGGAGCGATCTCACAGGGTTCCAGCTAGACCACCTAGGCCTGGGGCCCCTCCTCATCCCATAGTGGCACGACTCCTTCAATTTAGGGACCGAAATCATGTACTGCATAAAGCTTGCCAAAAGCAAGACCTGCAAATGGACAACAGTAAAATTATGATTTTTCTGGACTTTACCAGAGAAGTGCAGTGACAAAGAGCCTCAATTCCTGCTATGAAAAAGAAGCTACTGCAACTGCAAATTCCCTAAGTGATGCTATTTCCGACACTACTAAGAGTGGCTGACCAGGCAGGAGTGCAGTTTTACACTACACCACAGGAAGCATGGGAGTGGTTGGATTCTTGACACGGGTGTGAAAGGCGTAATACTTCACTAGATCTGTCACTGCAGCCCACAGACATGGTTAGGAATGTGGCTCGAGCACTGTCGTTCAGAAAGGTCAAATCGGAGAAGCGCAGAGCACTACAAGCAGCAGCAGAACTCAACTGTAATGGCCCCAGGTCTAGATTGAGTAAGAATGGGCAAGATACAGACAAGTCGGATGGGTCATTGGTCACCAGTGCTAGCGAAGAATCAGACACAGAGTTGCCGGTGGTCACACCCCACACGGCGGATGACATTGCTTGAGAGAGTTGAGGTCAGTGGTGAAATAGTTGCTCTTCATCATACCGGATAGGCCTAAAACTAAGTTGGGACCTCAAGGCTCCCAAATACTATTGGCCAAGATGCAAGAGCAGCAACGCATACCTGAGGCCGACAGGGTAGCTAAGACACTTTAGGGTATGGCCTGGTGGTGCTCCAAGGCCTGTAAGGTAAGCAGCATAGCCCTATAACCACTAAAGGACTTTTTCAGAACTTAATTTGAGTTTGGATGGGGAATAGTTTGTTTGTACCTTTCCTGGGGAAGGGAAGTTGGGTTTTTTCTTTATCTCAGGTGGTATTTTTAGGGGCCAGGCATGTCACCTGTAAGGGAGATACTGTAGAGGAGATGCAGTCAATATAATGGTACCCCCCATAGATCTTAAATGTATATCTTGGAATGTACGGGGAATGCATACCCTATCAAGACGTCATAGACTTCATGCCTACTTAGTGCGAAGATAGATAGAAAATGCGTTACTACAGGAGATGCAGGTCATAGCAAAAGAGGGAGCCGCTCTTCAGGGTAGATGGAGGGATCAGGTGTTCTATACCAACTATTCTAAATTTGCTAGGCAGTCCTGATTTGGGTGAGGGCGGGAGTATCCTTTCAGTGTACGGGCAAAATAATTTATCCAGAGGAAAGGTGCATCATACATCAGGTAAATTGGATGGAAGAGATATAACCCTTGGTAGCCGATACAGCCTAATATGGAGCAGGCCTTGTTTTTGACGCAGCTCTCCAGAATGCTGGCCTCAGTTTTGACGGGATCGGTCATACTAGGAGGGGGCTTTAGTTGTATTATGGATGTGGGATTAGATCGTTCTCATCCATCACTCCCTGATGCTCCTATATATAAGTTAGCAGAGGCATGCCGAAATTGACAAAAGAGGTGGGGATTAGTGGACTCCTTGAGGACACAGCACCCTGGGGAGAGAGACTACTCCTTTTTTTCAGCGCTCCACGAGCTCCATGTCAGACTGTATTCTACATAATGCTCTGACATACACGAATGTGTGAAAACTAGTGAATACCTCACCAGAACAATCTCGGATCATAACCCAATGTTAGTGGGGTACTCTGGACCCGTGAGAGAACTAAAGTCCTGACTTGGTGACTGAGACCAGAAGCGTTGGAAGACCAGGTCTTCTGACTGACAGTAGGTAATGCTCTCAGTCAATATTTCACAGAGAACACTGGCACAGCGACAACTAAATTAATAGAGTGGGACACCCTTAATTCAGTGATCCGAGGGCGCTGTATCACGAAGGCTGTGTGAGTATGGAGGGTACTGCTGCAGGACACACTAGCAGCTGAGCAGAAGCTCTGAGACATAGAGAGAGAAAGACCAGAAAAGAGAGACAAGCAGGAGGAGCTCCTGACAGCCAAGGAAGCAGTGGCCGAGCAAATGGACAGACTACACTGCTTCAATTACAAAAATTCTGTAGTTAGGGCCCACTCTGAAAGGGATCAAATCTGGGGCCTTGCAAGCTTGGTTGTCTAATCCGGCCCAGAGGGGATCGGTAATAGGTATGGGCAAATTTTGCGAATCTCGCGTTCGCGAATTTAGCGGATTTGCGAACTCGCAATCCGCAAAATCCGCGAATTCCCGCAAATTTGCGGATTTTTTTTTATGTTCGCACGGGTTTCTGCAAGTTCGCGAGGGTTTTGTACAATTTCGCAAATTGCGAAATTGTACAAAACGCGTGCGAACTTGCAGAAACCCGTGCGAACACAATGTGCCCAGTAGGGTATGTGCCTCGTCTTGTGTGAATAAAAGGTCAGAGAAAGATCAGTTCAGCAGATGAAGAGAAAGAAGCTCCTGGTCACAGAAACAGCACGGGTATTGCGCTCGTGAAAGTCAAGAATGCAAAGCCTATCCAGCATCACAGCTGATTTTCCACGGTAGATTTGGGAAGAAGGCACACCTGTCCAGCCTCGACGATGCTCACGATTGTTTTTGGGCTAATGAATGAGTCACTGAATTTGAGCATCAACTAGTTCGAGCGTCCATGTGTGTGTTACTATGCAATCGTCCCGAAGGGCGCAGGGGTCCCTTGAGTGAGCTGTGAGCTGTAACTATTTTACAATGGCGCCAGCAAGCTGCCAGCTCCGTTGTAAAATAGTTACAAAGTTAGCTTGCACAGGAAGCACTTAGATAAAATAAAGCAGCACCTGCTTCGTTTTATCTAGTGGTTCCTGTGCAAGCTAACTTTGTAACTATTTTACAACGGCGCTGGCAGCTTGCTGGCGCCATTGTAAAATAGTTGCATGAGTGGGGGTTCAACTTTTGAACCCGTTACGTTCGCGGATTTTTTTATGCGGATTTTGCGGGAAATCCGCAAAATTCGCGGATTGCGGATTTCCCAAAAATCCGCGAAATCCGCGAGGGTAACGGATTTCCCGCTCACACTTAATCGGTAATACTAGCACTGAAAGAACCAGGGGTAGAGATTTTTCACTGCCAACAGGACATTACTGGGAGGTTCCTGGAATATTAAACTCCCTTATATAAGAGCAGACTGTCCCCAACGAATGAGGAACTTGCTGACTTTATAGGAGACGTGGAACTCCCATTAGTACCAGAGGAAACAACATACTCCCTGGGAGGGGGGTGTTGAATTGTGCGAGGTGAGGAGGCCATAAACACCATGGCTAGAAATGAGACACCGGGAACTTCCGGTGGAGTTTTATTCGACATATGTCGACCTATTGGCCCCCAGACTGGTAGAATTGTATAACCAAGCAAAACAGGAGGGACATCTGACCAATACAACAAGAGAAACAGTAATCATTACATTGTTAAAACCTGGGAAGCCAGCCGGCCTACAGGCTGCTCTCTACGCTCAACCTAGACTATAACATTCTGAGTTGGATACTGGTGACTCACCTTCTACCGCATATGTCAACATTGATGCACCAAGACCAAGCAGGTTTCATTTCCAACAGAAACACAGAAGTGAATGTCAGACGACTACTGCACGTGTTGGAGACCAGATCCCACTGCGAAGAGGAGGCGACCGTCTTTGCAGTGTATTTTGAAAAGGTAGCCTGGAATGGACTTACCTCTTTGAGGTAATGAGGAAATTTGGACTGGGCCCTGACTTTATTAAATGGATGGCTCTCCTTTATAAGGACTCCACCGCCCGGGTTAAGATGGGCAGAGTGATTGCTGAAGCCTGCAGAATAGAATGTGGAATGAGGCAGAGGTGCCTGCTGTCACAACTGCTGTTTGCCCTGGCCATGGAACCAATGGCAGCCAGGGTTCACACAGGTCAATACTTTTAAGGGCTAGAGGTGTCTGGTCAGATCCACCATATAGCACAATACGCAGATGACTTACTGTTATTCCTTGCAGATGCGGGGGAGGCGCTCAGAGGAGCTAAAGAACTTCTACACAATAGCGGGCCTGCAGGTGAATTGGGCAAAATCATGTCTTTACGAAGTCAGAGCAGATAGGATGAGTCCACGAGAGATGGAAGATGTCCAATGGGAGAACCGCAGCCTGACGTACTTGGGCACCCAGATATATCACACTCTGGGAGATTTATTGGAAAAAAAGTGGGGAGAGCCCTGAGAGAGGTTAAGAGTAGTTTTGATTTCTGGAGGACCTTGTCTTTGTCAGTGATGGGTAGGGTGCCCTCCTGAAGATGGTGGCCTACCAAGGCTATTGTATTACTTCGAAGTGTTGCCGGTTTCGCAGCGCAAATGTTTAACCAACTTAAATCATTGGTGACCATTTTATATGAGGGACCGGCAGGCAAATAGTAGCAGAGGGAGGACTGGCAGCTCCTGACTTTGAGAGCTATTACCTAGCAGCATAATTACAGTGGCTCACAAAATGGGTGGCAGGTGAACTTAGAGGAACAGGAGACCAGAGGGAGCCCTAACCTGCGACTATTGTCGCGAGTAGTATTGAGACTACCTATACCGTGATATCCCCAATGAACTGAAAACAGCACGTAAATGTTGGAACAGAAGCCTGCGCCGATCCAAAATCAAATACCCATATGCACCAGAGATCCCATTGGTCATGTGTGAAGCGCTGACTCATGGAGGTGACTGGCGTAGATTGGAGGTCTGGGGAGAACTGGGACTATCCACAATAAGGGACCTATATGAGGAGGGAAACCTGATCCCTTTTAACGATCTTTGGGAAAGATATGATATACCTGGAGGGGATTTCTTGCTACATACAGCCCTGAATGCAGCAATACAGAAACACTGGAGGGAGGGGCTCACAGAACCACACACTTCTATGGGATGTCAATATATAGTTACTGCGGCTGGCACCTTTAAGGTGGTTACGTGCATTTATAGGTGAGTCACATATGAAACACTCTCCCCTCTGAATAAAGTACATCAACAATGGGAAGCTGATCTGGGTGAACCTATAGTGGAATAGATCTGGGGAGAGTTGGTGGAAAGAGCATGGAAAAGCACTAGAAATGCTAAATTTCAAGTAGTATACTTTTACGTTTTACACAGGGCCTAACTTACCCCGGGCAAGATGAATAAGTATTTTAATATGCAAACAGCATCCTGCTCATGCTGCAACATGGTAGAAGCAGAATCTATACACATGTTTTGGAGCTGCCGAACCTGGGAGACTTTTGGGAGGAGGTAACCACGACTCTATCAGATGTGACTGACAGAGAGATAGCAATTACACCTGGGTATTGCCTTTTACACTGGTTCCCCCACACAACCAGAGATAAAGTGACAAGTAAGTTCCAGGATCTTGGCCTGGCACTGGCCAAAAGGGATATTACCAGTCATTGGAAATCGAGGGATGGCCCTAACATACTCAGGTGGAGAAAAAAAACGTATAAAATGGACAGACTGTGAGGGAGCTGTCAGATTGCAAATAGCTAAGAAGACGGGGAGCGAAAAGACACTGGAAACAGCTAGGGCTTGGGCAGCATTAGTGGAATTGTTAAAACACTTGGAGAATGATGGAGTTGAGAGCCCGGCAGGGGAGGCCCCTGAGGAGGAAGGATGAGCTCTGCACCCTGAACTCCGAAAAATGATGGGTAAATCAACTGGCTTACAGCTGCTGTATCACCTACAATTGCCCGGATACCATTATTGACCTATAATAGCATCTATGCGAACCAAGAGTAGGACATCCCCAAACCAGTTAAGTAGGGGTTTAGATATATGAGACACGCCTGGGAGGGAGCTTTGGGTGGGGTGGGGCGGATAGTTGGGGTTAGTTATTAGGTTAGGATATCGAGCAGTGCGTATGCAGTTTAAAAGAAATTATGCTGTGGCACTGATTCCAAATAAGTTCGTAGCACCTTCTTATGGGATAGGGGAAACAGGGGTGTTTGACTATTATAATAATCCACTAGAATTCAGTTGATATGTATCCGCAGCCCACAGTGGATTTCACTTTGGAGTAAGTAACGTCTAATACCGATGTAAACTGTTGACTATCAGAAATAGCAATAACGTTTTTTTTTTTTAAAGGAGGAAGGGTGGGAGGAAGCAACACACACAACAGGGAATAATTAAACACAGACAATAAGAGGGCGGGTGTCAGGTAGCCAGTTATAAAAATGCACTCTGTAGACTGTAAACAAGTAGAATAAAAAAGTAGCTCACAAAATGGCACCGAGTGGAAGAACACACGTACTTGGGCCATGCTCCAATAGAAGGCCAAACACACCAAAAGAGGAAGTGGCAGTGACACAGGTCTGACAAATGGGAAGCTAGCAGATGAGAGTGATGATGGAGCCAGCCAATAGTAAGCAATGGCTAGACTCTAACCTCCCTATATGTAAACACAATGTCATGCAAGCCGCAGCGCTTATGCTGTCTTAGGTGAGATATAAAAAGGGACAGACAGGGAATAAAGAGGGAAGCCAAGGCTTCTTTTCTAGAGTTGCTAGAAAGTTAAAAGAAAGGAAGAAAATGTTTACATTGGCTGAGAAATAGAAACAAGGAACATAGAAAACACGGTGGTAGAAGTAAAAGAAAAAAAAGAATTTGATATTTCAAAGTTTGTTAGAAATAAGATGGAGGGAGGGAAATATACATAAATGAACAGCTAAATTAATTTTATTGGAGCGTACATTATAAAGTGTTTTAAACTAGAACAAAGTAAGTGTGTATTCACATAGCACATTAACTGGAACACAATTTCTTTTACTGAGGTGATGCACATGCAGCAAAAATCTTATACACACTCCACTTTATCTGCACCTCTATGCTTCTCTCTTTGCTAGCACACCATCCGATGTGTAACCCCTAAAATATCTACTCTAAAACATATCTTGGCTGTTTCACCATCCTCAAGATCAACTTTAAACGTTATAGAGAACGTAAGCTTAACTGCAGAGTATAAACAATATAGGAAACCTGCATAGGACTTGTTTTAAGAGCTGACCTGGTGTTTTTCATCATCTTAATCCACATATTCACCATTCCTCATGATCAGTCAGGTTCACTGCATTTTATCACTTCATTCAGTTCCTGATTTTTGCTTTGCCTACCATATGCTGTTCTTTTTTGCCTCATAGTGTCCATCACTTTGGGGGAAATACTAGTATGTGGCAACTCTTGCAAATCAGATGAGAAGATGAAATAACACCCTTGAATGTAAAAGTGGTCCATCTCATCGACAAGGGGCACCATGTCTTTAATCCACATGAAGCATAGGAGATGGCACAAAGTACAACCCTGACAGTGCTCATTAGAAGGGGTCCAGAGTTTCCAAGGGACCGAAATACCCTTCCTGGGTTGCAGTGGGCACACATAGCACACCCCTGTTGAGGGTCCCAGGGCAGTTCACATTTAAACCACTACTTCATCTTTCTCTGCTGCAAACCCTCCAGTGCATGGACTGACTCATAAAGTTCAGCAAAAGAAAAAGGCACCTTGCCTGGCAATTCTGGCACAATATTCCCTTTGGAGCTGGACCATGACTGATTAGCATATGGCTGGTGAATAAAATTGGGATATTATTTGGAGTGGGTGACTACTCACCTCAAGGAATAAACACAATCTTTATCAGGGTGAATCCTCAAAGACACAAAATCAACCTGAATTCAGTCCCATGGTAACTGTGGCACTGAGCAGACAGGCTTAACTTACGGCAATGAGTAACATTTAATAAACAAAATGACCTAAAAATTGCAAAAATTATGTAAGCGGAACCGGAGATATGATTTTTAAAAAGTTTTGAGTAGGAATATTGCCAAGAAGCAAAAGTGCCAATGACAGTCAATCGTCACAGTAGACCGGGACCTAGGCAAAATGTGAAGCTGGCAACTATGGAGCAAGGGGCAAATGCACCAACCTGTTTTGTCCTGGTAATATATTTTTACCTTCTGACTTAGAAATTTAAGCCCCAATCCAACATAGGAGTATTCTTCTGAAGCCCCTCAGGACCTCAGGGAAGGTACTTAGAGACTTACAGAGTGTCAGGCAGGAACCCAAAGCAGGGTACAGTGCAGGTCCAGTTGCCCCATGCCAGTTGGGCAGATGCAGGAAGGATCTCCTGTAGCATTTTGTTTTTCTGCAGTTTAAACCAGAGGTCTGCCAGCCAACTCTTGGTGTCCTCTTCTTGGTCCTGGGTATAAGAAGGGTCCAGCCCATCAGGGCTTCTCTAAGGTCACAGACAACAAGTCCAGTCCACCTCTGTCCTTCCTCAGAGAACTAGGTGGCTGGAGATGTAACTGTTATGCCTGGCATAAGTTAGTAGACAGGAATGACTCCTGCCACATCCTTGACAAGTAGGGTAAAAGTCGCCAGGGTTAACCCTTCCCATTTTGGATATTTTTCAAGGTGGCAAAAGTCTTTGGTGAGAGTGAACCTGGGCTCCCAGGACTCTGTGTGTGTGGGAAGTGTACTATAGTAATTCTAGTGTCCTCCCACATCTAACACTAAAATCCCGTTTGAAGCAGCCCCTGTGCTCATAAACCCAGAGACAGTAAGTGTTATGCGTGACCCTCGCTGATCTGTCAAGTAGAGCTTGATACTCAAACATAATTTGACACTGTAATATCAAAAAGGATGAGTACAGCCCCCATTGTTCTGCTGAGATCAAAGAAGTCATCCCTGCCCGTTCAGGTCAACCTGGCAATCACTGTGGCCTATTGTGTGGCTCCTAGAAGGCATTTCACACCTTTTTCAGTTATTCAAATGCTAATTACTGGCTGGGAGACATTGGATTGCAAATGCAAATTAGCCTTGCAACAGTTCATGCATGTAAATGAACATTTCTAAAGGTTACTTTTCTTTAATATGTAGTAAAAATCTGACTTCATCACTGAATTGGATTTTTAATAACTAAAATAAATAGTTGCTTAATTATATTCCCAGCTTGTCCCATTCCAAAAAATACAGTATTAGGATTTTAATCTGTACTCTACAAAGGACAGTTAGGCCTGCCACAGTCAAAACTAGCTTTTGGGTGCTAGTCACTGTAAGGATATACTAACTTTAAAATGTTAAGGTGTCTTACTTTTCAATACCATTCACTCTACCATGTGGTCTGCAGGGTCTATGTAGTGTGACTTAATAATATATTAACAAGAAATGTTGACCTGTCATAGGGTCTGTTTTGACAGGCCAAAGTGGAGTTTCTATGCTTTTGCAGTCAGGCTACAGTATTAGGCCTGAAGCCATGTTTGCACTGGGACTATAGTAGATGGGACAATAGGTGCTGTAGTCCACTAGTGGCGTTTAACTTCCAGGACCTGGGTACATTTTGTACCATGCAGTAGGTATTATTAGGCATGTGAAATATACAAATTAGGAGTATTCAAATTTGACCATGTTCCTCTTGGATTGGCTGCAGCCCTGCTAGTGATACAAATGTAGGGGAAAACCTGGTGTCAGGTTTTCTTGGGTGCTGGGGCTCTTTTCTTCACTCTCTGGGCACAATACACATTTCTCAGTGTGCGAGACATCACCAGCCTGGGCACCTGGCCACTCACAGAAAGGCACCGGAAACTAAAGACCGGGAAATGCCAAAGTTCAAAAAGTGATATTTCCAAAACAATATTTTAAAATTCTATGAAATTACAATTAAAATGAGCGGGAAAAGTATTTCTCTAGCTGCTACCAATCCAAACTTCTCATTTGAGAAATGTAAACATTGCAGTCCAAATATTGCCTATGGCATCAGCCAGCCAGCCCTGCTACAGTGAAATTTGTTTTGAGGGATATTTCATAGTAAAGACATGTTCAACATTTTATATGACCTACTGTTAAATGTCATGCAACCTCTCTTTATTGGCAAAAAGGCTTACCATGGGGTGAGTTATTGATGTCTAAAAGGAAGGTTTATGCCTGTCAATATGGGCTATTTTTCTCAGGTCGCATTTGCAGTTTAAAACCGCCACAAGCTGGTTACATTTCTGCAGCTTCTGGGCTGTGTATGGCTCTAATCTCTCAAGCAAAACCTGCACATGTGCACACAATCCTGTGCACACATGTTCGCATGCAACCAGCCATGTCCCTTACCCAAACCATGAGGCAGTAGCCTTATTTTAAAAGGCAGACACTGACAGTAAACATGTGCAGTGCAATTACTGTGAGAGAGAAAGGGGTCCAGGAAAGGTCTAAAACCAAGGTGATCAAAAAGCAAAACATCCTGGCTTACTAAATGGGCGGAGCACATTTGCAACAAGCTACAAAACATATATTCGACCTGCATCTCAATCCCATATTTCTTCCCATCTTCATAGTTTGCATTGGCTTCGCCTGCCCACAAGAATCATCTTTAAATCAATGCGTTTTGTGCTTCACCCATTCCATAAGACTGGCCCCCGTTGTCATCAAACCAAATTCACAGACCATATCCTAGCCATTATCTCTGCTCCTCTTATGCCAGGTTTTAAAAAATGTACGAGTTTCACCCCACATTTATGGGAAGCTTTGCATTTTCTGTCTGGGTAGCCAGATATTGGAAATGCTCAAAAATTAGGTAATACATAAATGGGGATAGCATGCGGATTCCCCGTAACATGAGGTTCCGGCTCATTCAATATTATATAATACATAGGGCCTACTTCACACCGGCAAAAATAAACAAATATTTTGCTCGTACAGATGCCAATGTGCCAGATGTAACGAGCTGGGGGCAGACCTCCTGCATGTGTTGTGGTCATGTACAGCCATTCAAGCATATTGGGAAGAGGTCTCTAGGAGATTAGCTCAATGTACAGAGCAAACATTAGACTGGACAATGGAGGTGTGCATCTTGAGGTCTACCACACATCTAATTATAAATAAGGTGACGTCTAGATATATAGACCTAGGCCTCATGGTAGCTAAGCGATTACTCAGGCAATGCTGGAAATCGCCCCATCCCCCGGCAGCAAAGGCCAGGGTATCCCTCCCTCCTGTGTTGGGCACAGGCGAAGAGCATAACACTCCACTGCGAAGACGCATTAGGGCTGTGCAAACAGCCACTGGAACCGGCTTGGGACGCAATCTTGTCAGATTTTCTCACAGCAGAGCAGGGTTCGGACCTCACAACAGTCACGACTGCGAGAGACGAAGAACAAACAGCACCACAGTGCTTCTAGAGCACGGACACAGCGCGCCTGGCTACTGATAGTCCCTGACATTTGTAGCATCGTGCTACAAATAACCACAGACGCTGGTTATACTTTAATTGGAGCCTTTATTATCTATGTCCAGCTCTCACCCTGTCCCTACTCTAACTAACTCCCATCCTGTCCTGGCTCATCCCCTTCCCCTCAGCCCACCTAACTCCGCCCACTCCAGCTAATAGACCGTCAACTGTATTACAACATTCAACACTACACATCAGTTCTGCGGACATGAGAAACTGGAACAACTCAATGGCATGTAACTAAGTTTGCAGTTCATTTGGCTGGGGTGACACATATTCAAAACATGTAGTTATGGCGTATGGAGCGCCTGTTACTCAACGCAAATGTATATATTAGTTCCAGTTGAGATTTTCTTTCTGTTCTAACCTTTTACCCCCTTTTCTTTTCCGTTTTTTATCATCAAGACATAATGTCAGTTCACCGCATACTGGACTTGCACTATAGCGATGGTGATAAAACTGTAAAGTGCCATAAATGCATTGCAATGTAAAGTGATAATATGCAAATGGAGATGCATAATATGCATATTGCCTGTTCTGTACAGTTCAAAACATCAGAATAATAATAAAAACAAATTTAAACCAAAAAACACAAAATAAATAAATGGGGGATAGACCACACTGCCTAGCATACCAGCACACAATTGGCCCAACTGCATTGTGGTAAATGCAGTGCAGGATAACACACACTTTAGTTGAAAATCTTTAGTATTTGCCATTGTTGGTGCAGCCAATGATGTGTATCTCTAGACACGTTTTAGGATATTTGTCCTTCTATAAGTAGAAAGTAGCCCTTTAAGTTTGGATGTGCTGGCAGTGCTGGCAATGGTTTGTGTAGCACTCCCACACACACCAGTCACACACAGGTGCTTGCAACTGCTCATCCAAATAAAGAAAGATCTGAAGAAATATCTGCTCGAGAAGCTCCTAATTCACTGATAAGGGTCACCTTCACCATTATCCCCTGATTAATTAAAAAATGTTCTCTTCCCCATCCTTCGCTACACTGTTGTCTCATTGCATAGTGCTCTATTGCACTCAGCTAGGTTTATGTCATATAGTGAGCTACATGTACATACGTACTCTGTTTAAAATTATATTTTGCAACTAGAATTACCACTAGGTACATTTTGCAATACGTTACATAATCAGAAGAGGAGATAGAGAGGAAAAATTAAGGGATGTGCACCATGCATCCTCCAAACTGCTAATACGTCTAACCACAAAGAGTACAGGGCGTCAAAAAGACCTCTTGCATATGTATGAGGTTGAGTCCCCCCTGGTAGTACCGTCTTACCGGGTGGGGCGAGTAAGCCAATGATGAAGCATGTCACATTGAGTGGCTGAGCTTTTCTTATCCAGAACTGCTCGATCTGGTCTTTCCTCTAGGGACGTGAAAGACGGAATATAAAGTTCTTCCGCATTCCTTTTTGGCGCCCCGTACTCTTTGTGGTTAGATGTTTTGCAATGAGCCCTGAGGACCCATGAATGATCCATTGCTGCTCGGAGCTATAGCTGTTCCGTGGATATATGGTTGAGAGGTTACGAGGTGTCAATTACTGTAATCAGCTTGGAATTGTGAAATTTAGGAAAATCCTCTTTATCTTGTCAGTCCATCAGAGGTGGGATGCAGATGGAAGGCCAAGACTCTAATCTCCCTATATGTAAACACAATGTCATGCAAGCTGCAGAGCTTATGCTGTCTTAGGTGAGACCTAAAAAGGGACAGACAGGGAATAAAGAGGGGAGCCAAGGCTTCTTTTCTATGGGGCTTGCCATTATACCCGAACCAGAGTTGCTAGAAAGTTAAAAGAAAGGAAGAAAATGTTTACATTGTCTGAGAACTAGAAGCAAGGAACATAAAAAACAAGGTGGCAGAAGTAAAAGAAAAGAAAGAATTTGATATTTCAAAGTTTGTTAGAAATAAGATAGAGGGAGGGAAATATACATAAATGAACAGCTAAATTAATTTTGTTGGAGTGTACATTATAAAGTGTTTCAAACTAGAACAAAGTAAGTGCGTATTCACATAGCACATTAACTGGAACACAATTTATTTTACTGAGGTGATGCACATGCAGCAAAAATCTGATGCACACTCCACTTAGCTGCCCCTCTATGCTTCTCTCTTTGCTAGCACACCATCCGATGTGTAACCCCAAACATTGCACCATATCAAAACTTGCAAATATCTACTCTAAAACATATCTTGGCTGTTTGACCATCCTCAAGATCACTTTTAAGCGTTATAGAGAACGTAAGCGTAACTGCAGTGTATAAACAATATAGGAAACCTGCACAGGACTTGTTTTAAGAGCTGACCTGGTGTTTTTCATCATCTTAATCCACATATTCACCATTCCTCATGAGCAGTCAGGTTCACTGCATTTTATCACTTCATTCAGTTCCTGATTTTTGCTTTGCCTTCCATATGCTGTTCTTTTTTGCCTCATAGTATCTATCACTTTGGGAAATACTAGTATGTGGCAACTCTTGTAAATCAGATGAGAAGAAGATGGAATAACACCCTTGAATGTAAAAGGGGTCCATCTCCTCGACAAGGGGCACCATGTTTTTAATCCATATAAAGCATAGGCGATGGCACAAGTACAACCCTGACAGTGCTCATTAGAAGGAGTCTCAGAGTTTCCAAGGGACCGAAATCCCCTTCCTGGGTTGCAGTGGGCACACATAGCACACCCCTGTTGAGGGTCTCAGGGCCGTTCACATTTAAACCACTGCTTCATCTTTCTGCTGCACACCCTCCAGCGCATGGACTGACTCGTAAAGTTCAGCAAAAGAAAAAGGCACCTTGCCTGGCAATTCTGGCACAATATTCCCTTTGGAGCTGGACCATAACTGATTAGCATATGGCTGGTGAATACAATTGGGATATTATTTGGAGTGGGTGACTACTCACCTCAAGGAATAATCACAATCTTTATCAGGGTGAATCCTCAAAGACACAAAATCAACCTGAATTCAGTCCCATGGTAACTGTGGCACTGAGCAGACAGACTTAACTTACGGCAACGAGTAACATTTAATAAACAAAATGACCTAAAAATGGCAAAAATTATGTAAGCAGAACCGGAGATATGATTTTTAAAAAGTTGTGAGTAGGAATATTACCAAGAAGCAAAAGTGCCAATGGTAGTCAATCATCACAGTAGACCGGGACCTAGGCAGAATGTGAAGCTGGCAACCATGGAGCAAGGGGCAAATACACCAACCAGGTTTGTCCTGGTAAAAGAGTTTTACCTTCTGACTTAGAAATGTAAGCCCCAATCCAACATAGGAGTATTCTTCTGAAGCCCCTCAGGACCTCAGGGGAGGTACTTAGAGACTTACAGGGTGTCAGGCAGGAACCCAAAGCAGGGTCCAGTGCAGGTCCAGTTGCCCCATGTCAGTTGGGCAGATGCAGGAAGGACCTCCTGTAGCATTTTGTTTTCCTGCAGTTTAAACCAGAGGTCCGCCAGCCAACTCTTGGTGTCCTCTTCTTGGTCCTGGGTATAAGAAGGGTCCAGCCCATCAGGGCTTCTCTAAGGTCACAGAAACCAAATCCAGTACTCCTCTGTTCTTCCTCAGAGAACTAGGTGGCTGGAGATGTAACTGTTATGCCTGGCATACGTTAGTGGACAGGAATGACTCCTGCCACACCCTGACAAATAGGGTAAAAGCCGCCAGGGTTAACCCTTCCCATTTTGGATATTTTTCAAGGTGGCAAAAGTCTTTGGTGAGAGTGAACCTGGGCTCCCAGGACTCTGTGTGTGTGGGAAGTGTACTATAGTCATTCTAGTGTCCTCCCACATCTAACACTAAAATCCAGTTTGAAGCAGCCCCTGTGCCCATAAACCCAGAGACAGTAAGTGTTATGCGTGACCCTCGCTGATCTGTCAAGTAGAGCTTGATACTCAAACATAATTTGACACTGTAATATCAAAAAGGATGAGTACAGCCCCCATCCTTCTGCTGAGATCAAAGAAGTCATCCTTGCCCGTTCAGGTCAACCTGACAATCACTGTGGCCTATTGTGTGGCTCCTAGAAGGCATTTCACACCTTTTTCACAGTTATTCAAATGCTAATTACTGGCTGGGAGACATTGGATTGCAAATGCAAATTAGCCTTGCAACAGTTCATGCAGGTAAATGAACATTTCTAAAGGTTACATTTCCTTAATATGTATTAAAAATCTGACTTCACCATTGAATTGGATTTTTAATAACTAAAATAAATAGTTGCTTAATTATATTTCCATCTTGTCCCATTCCAAAGATACAGTATTAGGATTTTAATATGTTCTCTACATAGGACAGTAAGGCTGCCACAGTCAAAAACAGCTTTTGGGTGCTAGTCACTGTAAGGATATACTAACATTAAAATGTTAAGGTGTCTTAAGGTGTCTCACTTTTTAATAACATTCACTCTGCCATGTGGTCTGCAGGGCCTATATAGGGTGACTTAATAATATTTAAAAAAGACATTTTGACCTGTCATAGGGTCTGTTTTGACAGGCCAAATTGGAGTTTCTATGCTGTTGCAGTCAGCCTACTGCCTACTGCTACCCGCTGCCTCCTCGGACGCCCCAGCCGCCGCTGGGCCGCCACTTTTCCCGCCGCACGCTAACTCCCGGCGGACACGCCCCCCAGCTGACCCGCCCTCCTGGCTCCTCTCTTAAGGGGTCCGCGCTCGAGGTGCAGGGAGTGACCACTGCGCCTACCTGCAGGCGAGGTCCCCCCCACTCTCCACTGATCCTGCCTACTGCTACCCGCTGCCTCCTCAGACGCCCCAGCCACCGCTGGGCCGCCACTTTTCCTGCCGCACGCTAACTCCCGGCGGACACGCCCCCCAGCTGACCCGCCGTCCCGGCTCCTCTCTTATGATGCCCACTCCCACGTGCAGCGTTGACGCGCAGCGGGCGCGCAGATTGTGCGCCGAAGGCGCGCCAAAGTTAAGCCCATCTGCGCCCGTCCTCGCTTGGACCACACCCAGCGCCAGGACCCCTGGATCCCGCCGTCACCATCACACCCGCCGTACCCACGATGCCACCGATCTCTACGCACTCAACGCCGGTCGAATCCCGGGCTGCTATCGAGCCACCCCGAGACGCACCCACGAACCCTTCTGCTGCCACTCCTGCAAGTTCACCTGCATCCAGACCTGCACTACACCAGCACCGACCAAGCCGAGCACCAGCAACAACCACCTCAAGTGCATCCTGCTCAACACCCGCTCCATCAAAGACACGCCGTTGAGCTCTGGAACCTGCTCGACACCACAGCCCCAGACGTCGCCTTCCTCACGGAAACATGGATGAACGCCTCCTCAGTGCCCGACATCGCCATCGCCATCGCCATCCCGGACGGCTACAAGATCATCCGGAGGGACCGCGTCAACCAGACAGGAGGAGGCATCGCCATCATCCACAGGAACACCATCCGCATCACGACCAACACCGACGACACCCTTGCACCCGCCGAACACCTGCACTTCCAGATCCACATCAACCCCAAGACCACCCTCAGAGGCACCCTCCTCTACAGACCCCCAGGACCACGCACACAATTCAGCGAAGACATCGCCGACTTCATCTGCCCGCACGCCCTCCTCTCCGCTGACTACATCCTCCTCGGGGACCTCAACTTCCACCTGAAGAACAACAACGACCACAACACTACCACCCTGCTGGTCAACCTCGCCAACCTCGGTCTCAAGCAGCTGGTGACCACCCCCACCCACTACGCCGGACACACACTCGACCCCGTGTTCTCATCCAGCAAGGACATCACCTTCAGCCACGCCACGGACTCCACTGGACGGACCACAGCTGCGTCCACTTCAGCTTCAGAAGGACCACGATCCACCACCACCAGCAACAGGTTGCACGCAGAAGCTGGAACAAGATCACAGCCGACCAGCTCGCGACCTCCCTGAGCATGAACCCTCCCACCAGCGCACCTAACCCAAGCCAGGCGGCCACCAATCTCACGAAGTCGATCAGCAACTGCGCAGACGACCTCGCCCCTCTGAAGACCCCCGCTAGCAGACCCGGCAGCAAGATGGCCCCATGGTTCACCGACGAACTCAAAAGCTCCAAGAAGAACTGCCGAGCACTCGAGAAAGCCTGGCGCAGAGACCCAACACCGAACAACATGACTGCCCTCAAGCTCGCCACCCGAAAACACCACCAACTGATCCACGCCACCAAGAAAACTGCATTCAAGGAACGACTGGACAACAACGCACACAACAGCAAGGAACTCTTCAACATTGTTAAAGAGCTCTCCAACCCCAATGCAGGAAACAACGACATCACCCCTTCGCAAGACCTCTGCAACTCCCTCGCCTCCTACTTCCACAACAAGATTGCGGACATACACAACAGCTTCAGCACTCAACCGACGCACGCCACAACTGAACCACCGCCCCCCACCACCACCCTCCGCGCCTGGACCCCGATCAGCACGGAAGACACCATACGCACGATGAACTCCATCCACTCCGGATCTCCGACCGACCCCTGCCCTCACCACGTCTTCAACAAGGCCGACGCTGTCATCGCACCCCACCTGCGGGACATCATCAACACCTCCTTCGACTCCGCTACCTTCCCGGAGAGCTGGAAGCACGCCGAACTCAGCGCGCTACTAAAGAAGCCATCAGCCGACCCCACCGACCTCAAGAACTACTGCCCCATCTCGCTGCTCCCGTTTCCTGCAAAAGTCATCGAGAAGACCGTCAACAAGCAGCTGGCTACCTTCCTCGAGACGAACGGATCCCTCGACCTCTCGCAGTCTGGCTTCCGGGCCAACCACAGCACCGAGACCGCCCAGATCGCAGCCACCGATGACATCCATGCCCTGCTCGACAACGGAGAAACAGCGGCCCTCATCCTCCTAGACCTCTCCGCGGCCTTCGACACTGTCTGCCACCGTACCCTAGTGCGGCGCCTCAGCAACGTCGGAGTCCAGGAGAAGGCACTGGAATGGATCATCTCATTCCTTGCCGGAAGGACACAGAGAGTCTGCCTCCCCCGGTTCAGATCAGAAGCCACCGAGGTCATCTGCGGCGTCCCTCAAGGCTCCTCGCTCAGCCCAACCCTCTTCAACGTCTACATGAGCCCCCTCGCAGCCATCGCACGCCAACACAACCTCAACATCATCTCCTACGCCGACGACACCCTCTCCCTCACCAACAACCCCGCCACCGCCAGAGCCAACCTACACGAAGGGATGACAGACGGAGCCAAGTGGATGATGAACAGCCGCCTGAAACTGAATTCGGACAAGACGGAAGTCCTCATCCTGGGATCTTCACCCTCTGCCTGGGACAACTCCTGGTGGCCCCCCGCCCTGGGCAGCGCACCCAAACCAACAGACCACGCACGCAACCTGGGCTTCATCCTGGACTCCTCCCTCTCCATGACCAGACAAGTCAACGCCGTCTCCTCATCGTGCTTCAACATCCTGTGCATGCTACGTAAGATCTTCCGGTGGATCCCCACCGAGACCAGTAAGACGGTCACCCAGGCCCTCGTCACCATCCGTCTGGACTACGGCAACTCCCTCTACGCCGGAACCACTGCCAAACTCCAGAAGAGACTCCAGCGGATTCAGAACGCCTCAGCACGACTCATCCTGGACATCCCCCGACGCAGCCACATCTCCGTACACCTGAGAGATCTGCACTTGCTCCCGGTCAACAAGAGAATCACCTTCCGTCTCCTCACCCACGCACACAAAGCCCTACACAACCAAGGCCCAGGATACCTCAACAGCCGCCTCAACTTCTACGCTCCCACACGCCAGCTTCGATCGACTGACCAAGCCCTCGCCTCCGTCCCCCGCATCCGAAGAGCCACCACAGGAGGAAGGTCCTTCTCCTACCTGGCCGCCAAGACTTGGAACTCCCTCCCGACCCACCTTCGCCTGACCCAGGACCACCTTGCCTTTAGGAAGCAGCTCAAGACCTGGCTGTTTGAGCAGTATCGGACCCCCACTCCCCTAGCGCCTTGAGACCCTCCGGGTGAGTAGTGCGCTGTATAAATGCTTTGATTGATTGATTGATTGAGGCTACAGTATTAGGCCTGAAGCCATGTTTGCACTGTGACTATAGTAGATGGGACAATAGGTGCTGTAGTCCACTAGTGGCGTTTAACTTCCAGGCCCTGGGTACATTTTGTACCATGCAGTAGGGATTAATAGGCATGTGAAATATACAAATTAGGAGTATTCAAATTTGACCATGTTCCTCTTGGTTTGGCTTCAGCCCTGCTAATGATAAAAATGGAGGGGCAAGCCTGGTGTCAGGTTTCCTTGGGTGCTGGGGCTCTTTTCTTCACTCTCTGGGCACAATACACATTTCTCAGTGTGCCAGACACCACCAGCGTGGGCACCTGGCCACTCACAGAAAGGCTCCAGAAACTAAAGGCCGGGAAATGCCAACGTTCAAAAAGTGATATTTCCAAAACAATATTTTAAAATTCTATGAAATTACAATTAAAATGAGCGGAAAAAGTATTTCTCTAGCTGCTACCAATCCAAACTTCTCATTTGAGAAATGTAAACATTGCAGTCCAAATATTGCCTATGGCATCAGCCAGCCAGCCCTGCTACAGTGAAATTTGTTTTGAGGGATATATCATAGTAAAGACATGTTCAACATTAATTTTTATATGACCTACTTTTAAATATAATGCAACCTCTCTTTATGGGCAACAAGGCTTACCATGGGGCGAGTTATTGATGTCTTAAAGGAAGGTTTATGCCTGTCAATATGGGCTATTTTGTCAAGTCGCATTTGCAGTTTAAAACCGCCACAAGCTGGTTACATTTCTGCAGCTTCTGGGCTGTGTATGGCTCAAGTCTCTCAAGCAAAACCTGCACATGTGCACACAATCCTGTGCACACATGTTCACATCCAACCAGCCATGTCCTTCCCTTACCCTAACCATGAGGCAGTAGCCTTATTTTAAAAGGCAGACACTGACAGTAAACATGTGCAGTGCAATTACTGTGAGAGAGAAAGGGATACAGTAAAGGTCTAAAACCAAGGTGATCAAAAAGCAAAACATCCAGGCTTACTAAATGGGCGGAGCACATTTGCAACAAGCTGCAAAACATATATCAGACCTGCCATCTCAATCCCATATTTCTTCCCATCTTCATAGTATGCATTGGCTTCGCCTGCCCACAAGAATCATCTTCAAATCAATGCGTTTTGTGCATCACCCATTCCATAAGACTGGCCCCCGTTGTCATCAAACCAAATTCACACACCATATCCTAGCCATTATCTCTGCTCCTCTTATGCCAGGTTTTAAAAAATGTACGAGTTTCACCCCACATTTATGGGAAGCTTTGCATTTTCTGTCTGGGTAGTCAGATATTGGAAAGGCTCAACAATTAGGTAATAAATAAATGGGGATAGCATGCGGATTCCCCGTAACATGAGGTTCGGGCTCATTCATTATTATATGATACATAGGGCCTACCTCACACCAGCAAAAATAAACAAATATTTTGCTCGTACAGATGCCAATGTGCCAGATGTAACGAGCTGGGGGCAGACCTCCTGCATGTGTTGTGGTCATGTACAGCCATTCAAGCATATTGGGAAGAGGTCTCTAGGAGATTTGCTCAATGTACAGAGCAAACATTAGACTGGACATGGGAGGTGTGTATCTTGGGGTCTACCACAGATTTAAAAAAAATTAAGGTGACCTAGGCCTGATGGTAGCAAAGCGATTACTCAGGCAATGCTGGAAATCGCCCCATCCCCCGGCAGCAAAGGCCAGAGTATCCCTCCCTCCTGTGTTGGGCACAGGCGGAGAGCATAACACCCCACCGCAAAGACGCATTAGGGCTGTGCAAACAGCCACTGGAACCGGCATGGGACGCAATCTTGTCAGATTTTCTCACAGCAGAGCAGGGTTCGGACCTCACAACAGTCACGACTGCGAGAGACGAAGAACAAACAGCACCTCAGTGCTTCTAGAGCACGGACACAGCGCGCCTGGCTACTGATAGTCCCTGACATTCAACACTACACATCAGTTCTTCGGACATGAGAAACCGGAACAACTCAATGGCATGTAACTAAGTTTGCAGTTCATTTGGCTGGGGTGACACATATTCAAAACATGTAGTTATGGCGTTATGGCCTGTTACTCAACGCAAATGTATATATTAGTTGCAGTTGAGATTTTCTTTCTGTTCTAACCTTTTACCCCCTTTTCTTTTCCGTTTTTTATCATCGAGACATAATGTCAGTTCACCGCATACTGGACTTTCACTATAGCGATGGTGATAAAACTGTAAAATGCCATAAATGCATTGCAATGTAAAGTGATAATATGCAAATGGAGATGTATAATATGCATATTGGCTGTTCTGTACAGTTCAAAAAAATCATAATAATAATAATAAAAACAAATTTAAAACAAAAAACACAAAATAAATAAATGGGGGATAGACCACACTGCCTAGCATACCAGCACACAATTGGCCCAGCTGCATTGTGGTAAATGCAGTGCAGGATAACACACACTTTAGTTGAAAATCTTTAGTATTTGCCATTGTTGGTGCAGCCAATGATGTGTATCTCTAGACACGTTTTAGGATATTTGTCCTTCTATAAGTAGAAAGTAGCCCTTTAAGTTTGGGTGTGCTGGCAATGGTTTGTGTAGCACTCCCACACACACCAGTCACACACAGGTGCTTGCAACTGCTCATCCAAATAAAGAAAGATCTGAAGAAATATCTGCTCGAGAAGCTCCTAATTCACGGATAAGGGTCACCTTCACCATTATCCCCTGACTAATTAAAAATGTTCTCTTCCCCCATCCTTCGCTACACTGTTGTCTCATTGTATAGTGCTCTATTGCACTCAGCTAGGTTTATGTCATATAATGAGCTACATGTACATACGTACGTTGTTTAAAGTTATATTTTGCAACTAGAATTACCACTAGGTACATTTTGCAATACGTTACATAATCAGAAGAGGAGATAGAGAGGAAAAATTAAGGGATGTGCACCATGCATCCTCCAAACTGCTAATACGTCTAACCACAAAGAGTACAGGGCGTCAAAAAGACCTCTTGCATATGTATGAGGTTGAGTCCCCCTGGTAGTACCGTCTTACCGTTTGGGGCGAGTAAGCCAATGATGAAGCATGCCACATGGCGTGGTTGAGCTTTTCTTATCCAGAACTGCTCGATCTGGTCTTTCCCCTAGGGACATGAAAGACGGAATATAAAGTTCTTCCGCATTCCTTTTTGGCGCCCTGTACTCTTTGTGGTTAGATGTTTTGCAATGAGCCCTGAGGACCCATGAATGATCCATTGCTGCTCGGAGCTATAGCTGTTCCGTGGATATATCGTTGAGAGGTAATGAGGTGTCAATTACTGTAATCAGCTTGGCATTGTGAAATTGAGGAAAATCCTCTTGTTAGTCCATCAGAGGTGGGATGCAGATGGAAGGCCAAGAAAATGATCAGTAGTATATTAAGGCTTTGCTTTTCATATTTCTCTTTATATTTCTGTACTTTCTTGACAGGTATGTAGGGCTTGGCCGAGTTGGAATGTTTTTTTTTTGTAATTGTAGAGGATGATTTTTGTTTAAGTTAAACTTATTGCTAGCGTGGTCCTAATGTTTGGAGTCTTCGAGCGGGCCTCTCGAGTGTGTGACCTTGGAAGTCACTGAAAAAAGGAGTGATTCCACTCCTCGCCGGGTGCACAGCTCTAATGTTCTAGGCATCACAAAATATGCCACCAGAGGGAACGCTTACAATTTAGCTGTATTCTAAATGAGGCAGAAATGCTAATCCAAGCCTTCTTCTGCGCCACGATAGCACATGTAAGTTTTGTTCATGTCCATAAAATCCATTTACCCAATGCATTTCGGGCCTTTTTGTTTGGCCCTTCGTCAGGGGTTATCTACAATGCAAAATACATGATTAAGTCTATGTTTTACTCAATGCCATTACACCTCAAATACTAATCAAACAAATAAAACAAATACCAAAACAAAGCTGTTTCATAAACTAACGTTTTCCCGCTAATGAACGTAGCCTAATGCTACACGTTACCAAGAATACCTCTCCTCCTCCTATCGTGGCGCAGAAGAAGGCTTGGATTAGCATTTCTGCCTCATTTAGAATACAGCTAAATTGTAAGCGTTCCCTCTTGTGACAGGAGCAAAAATATGTAAAAATAAGAAGAATGAAACAAAACGTTGATTATTGTGATGAAAAATAAAGAAGAAGCAAAAGAAAACAAATGACTCATTTGGTGGCATATTTTGTGATGCCTAGAACATTAGAGCTGTGCACCCGGCGAGGAGTGGAATCACTCCTTTTTTCAGTGCGTTTCATTTAAGCAACGCGGTAGGGCTGTCCGCGCTTACCGGGGAGTTGCACGCGACAGAAGTGAACAAAAGAGATTAATACAATATAGTTGGAAAGAAAAGAAGGTGTGCACCGTGACACTCATCCAGTGCAGTTTGACCTTGGAAGTCATCATTTATTTATGTTATTGGTTGAGATTTAGTGCTTTAAATTTATAGTTACTTCTTGTGGTGGCTGGTTAATCTTTGCCTCCTGTCTACAAGTTGAAGTCACCCATGACAATGTGTATGTCTTTATCTGAAATAAAATCAGAGATTGGACTTAGCTACTCTTCTTTGGGCGTACAGGCATCTTGTTCAGTGGCATACTGAAAAAGTTAATTTTCAGTGATGTACCGTTTAGTCGCTAGCACTCTGAAGGTTATTTGGGTGGGAATGGTTATCCACTATATTCTAAATCACTCTATTTTGTATAGTGCCTTCTTCACCACCTAAATCACTTGGGAAATGACGTGTTGTTATTGGTCAGCGTGCTGAAATGAGTACAGTGATTACAAGGCATTTCCAACCATCAGACTGAGTTCAACATGGCAAAGAGGCAAAGCTTTTTGGTTGTGATGAGGTCATGATTATATTCTGTGTTGCTTGTTCCACATCTGACGTTCATAAAGGTGTATTTTGGAGTGATGCCACAGGGGGTGGCATCACATGAGCTAGGCAATTGACGGATAATAATTTTCTTGTCTCTGCTACATTCCTTTTACTTATTGAATGTGTGTTTTTCAGGCCCATGTCATTGGTAAGTTCTTTGGGAGTGGAAAGCCGTGTGTCGTTCTCAGCAGTTCACCCCAGGATTAACAGTGTTATTTGTATCACAGGATGTTCCTCACAACTGCCTTTACCCTCCTTATGAGACACAAGGTGACTTTTGGATACAGGGATCACAGGATATGATGCTGTCTATCTTTGGGAGTTAGATTTGCCTCAGTTGTCACCAGTTTGGAAGTTTTTAATTATTCCCTTCTTCAATTTGGCTTTTCTTAGGAATATTTCTTATATGGAGCTCGGTGGTTCGCCCTTAAAATAAACCTCTACTTGCTCTGTGGGTGATGAAACATTACTCTATATTTCAGCACCACATATGTACTTGAGGGATAGATATACCAATCGATCAACAAACCACTCCACTTGTAGTGCAATGTCTACCCCACAGCTTTCCAAACTGTGTGGCGCAACACATTACTGTGTCGCGCCCCAACCGTAGGTGTGTTGCGCAATGAGATGACTTCTGCAGGGAATCGGCAGAGTCGAGCTGTAGGAGCTCTTAGAAGGGTTGAAACAACAACAAAGCCCTATTAACATGCACAAGGTCTTTAACGACCTGTGAAGTGCTCGGGTGCGGCTGTGAGCAGTCCCGGGCTCCCACACGCGACGGAGGGGGGGGGGTTTGGATGAGTGGGGGCTGAAGCCCTCTGATGCTAATGGGGGTGGGGGCTGAAACTCTTTGATGCCCACCTCATCTCCCGTAGAAGGCAACCCTCTGGGCACTCATGAGCACTGTCGTTTGAAGCTGTCACCCGAGCCACATTCCATTTCTGTAGCTGCAGTATGTGGATTTCGGTATATTTGCCTGCCTATTGTATTGACCTTATATCACTACCCTGCTGTTTATTTTTTTTCTCTTTAATATTATCCTTTTGCTTTGATCAATACAGTAACTTTATTACTTTGTTGCTGCCTTTGTATCTACAAGATCTTTTGTACTTTCGCTGTTTGCTGGCCTTTTTCAGCTCGATATCGCAAATGTTCTTGTCTTTACATACTGCTCAAAAGGCTGCATATAGTTAGATTTCATTCTGGGGTTTTTATGACCCAAGTGCATGGACAGTCGGTATCGAAAGAGGAGTGGAGACGGTATAAAAGGGTCTCATTGCACGATTAAGAACACTAGCCAATGATGTGCTTTAAAACCATTATCGTTTGCATCGTTGCAGACTATTTACTTGTTAATGATTATATTAGTTCACTTGGGCCACTGGAATTATGCTGAGGGGATGGTCCAAATTATGCAACAGGGTCGACTAAATGATACTGCAAGAAAAGGCAAATTAGGTGGCATAATACAGCACAGTTTGTGATAGTACTACTTTTTAATTATTTTGTCTTTTTTTTTACACATTAACGCTATTGTGGCAAAGGTTATACGTCATTAGTACCAGTTTAACACTGAACAGCAGCAATAAGCAACAGGTAGGTGACGAGTCCACCTTTGCGAAAGACTTTCCACTGTGTTGCAACACGTGTTGCCACGTTTTATGGTAACTGCAAATTTATAATTTTGAAAAATACGCCCGGTCGTAAAATCCCCTAATTCCAGTAGCTCTGCTTATCACCAACTGAAAACAGCGTTCATCTTCTGCTTTCTAATTTATGTTTAATTTTATAATGTAATATGAAATTGTGCTACCTAAAAGGTAACCAAACCAAGTATATCCCTTGAAGATGGGGTGATCAGATGGTAACTTCCTGGCTTTGTTGTAGTGTTAGTCCTATCTAAGGGGCAGTTTGAGTGCTGCTCTTGGGGAATTTTTAGCCAAGATGAACACAATTATCATAAATCTGCTTGTATTCTAGCTCAGTCCTTCTGGTGGTTTCCTACAGAGTGCATTGCATGCTGCTGCTACACTCATAGTCCACGCACCAGATAATCTGTGGTACAATGATAACTTTCCAACTCCCTCTTGCCCTGTGCAGCGTTGATTGGGGTGTGTGGGGTGGGTTGTGTGGGGTGTGTGTGGGTGGGGTGTGGGGTGTGTGTGGGTGGGGTGTGGGGGGGTGCAGGGGTGTGTGTGTGGGGTGTGTGTGGGGGTGTGTGTGGGGGGTGTGGGGGTGGGGGGTTGTGTGGGGTGTGTGTGTGTGTGGTGTGTCTGTGGGGTGGTATGTGTGGGGTTGTGTGTGGGGGTGTGGGAGGTGTGGGGGGATGTGTGGGGTGTGTGTGTAGTCTGGGTGTGTGTGTGTGGGGGTGTGTCGGATGTGTGTGTGTGTGGGGTGTGTGTGGAGTTGTGTGCGTGGGGGGGTTGTGTGCAGTGTGTGCGGTGGTGTGTCTGGGGCGGGGTATGTGTGTGTGCGGTGTGGGGCCTGAACCCACCATATGGTTGATTGGGGAGGGTGGGTTGTGTGGGGTGTGTGTGGGTAAGGTGTGGAGGGGTTTAGGGGTGTGTGTGGGGGTATGTGTGTGGTGTGTGTGTGGGGGGTTGTGTGGGGTGTGTATGTGTGGGGTGGTGTGTCTGTGGGGTGGTATGAGTGGGGTTGTGTGGGGTATGTGTGGGGGGTTGTGTGGGGTGTGTGTGTGTGGGGGTGTGTGTGTGGGGTGGGGTATGTGTGTGTGGGGTGTGGGGCCTGAACCCACCATAGGTGGTTCGGGCTCGCACGCTGCACTTTCTCACTTTACCGTGTCCCTGAATTTTTTTCACAAAAAGGCGCGTCACCAACATGAAAAGTTTGGAAAGCTGTGGTCTACCCCATTTGACTCTTCTTAAATGGTGGATTCCTCTTTGTGAACACCTATCTCACCCATGCTCTCTGGCTGATTAATCAGGTCTCAATTAGAGTGTTCCCATCTCAGTTGGTCTGGTTTCAAACAGTTTCTACATTTGTGACAACCAAGTCTTCCCCTCATCAAAAATGTTTATTATCTCCCCAATTTCATCTATCTTAAATGTAGTCTGGGATATATTAGCATCCTCCCTCACAAACTATATAAAGCTAACACCTTCTCCAATCTCCTCTTTTCCCTTTTGCTTTGTGAGGGACGGGTACTTAACATATCCTTTCACACATTTCCATCCCGAAACATAATCCTGGCACACTCCCATGAAATATTCCTCCTACACGTGGCACAGCAAAACATGCTCCTTCACTCAAAAATACACTTTCTACCCTACATAACATTCTCAATATGTGGCCTAGCAGGTTAAATAGTCATTAGGCAGTTGTATACAAGATTACAACATTAGCCCTTCAAACACAAGTAAAGTTGTACTATTACCCGTCAATCAAACAATCATTCAAACAGGATTTCTAGAGCACTGCTATTTACCTGTGAGGGTATTCAGGTGCTGAGAGCCATGCTGCTCAGGTGGAATCAGTACCTTCCTGAATTCCTGAAGTGAGGGTGAGGTCCAGAGGTGGAGAGTAAGGCTGTTCCAGGACTTCGCAGAAATGTAGGAGAAGGAGCGTCCTCCACTAATACTTTGGCGGAAGAGGGCAGGGGTGTGAGACAGATAGAGGGAGGCAGAGCACAGATGTCCGGAGGGTTGGTGGAAACTCAGGCGGTGGTTGATATATGCAGGTCCTTGATTGTGCAGGTCTTTGTAGGCGTGGGTCAGCATCTTTAATTGAAATCTCTTGTGGATGGAGACCCAGTGGAGTTTCTTGAGTTGTGGGGTAATGTGGGTCCATTTGGGGAGTTTGAGGATGAGTCTGGGCACAGAGTTCTGTATGGTCTGTAGTATTGTCAATAGGTGAATGGTAATTCCTCTGTAGAGTTTGTTGCGGTAGTCCAAGTGGGTAGTGATGAGGGCTTGAGTGACGGTATGTCTGGTGCTGCCTGGAAGCCATCGGAAGATCTTTCAGAGCATGTTAAGAGTGAGGAAGCAGGTGGAGTCTGTGTTGATCTGGTTTTTCATGGTGAGGTTGCTGTCCAGGATGATGGAGAGGTTCTGGGTGCAGTCTGTGGGAGTGGGTGATGGTCCTAGCACAGCAGGCCGCCAAGAATTGTTCCAAGGGGAGGTGTTGTTCCTAAAGATCAGTAATTCTGTTTTTTTTGGGCTGAGTTTATAATAATAATAATAACTGAGTTTGTAAAGCACACAGCTACGCCCTAAATTGCAGATTTGCGGTGAGGGGTAAGAAAGGGGTCAATCCATGGCAGGATAAAGAGCCAGGTTTTTAAAGCCTTCCAATAGGCCTGTTCTGAATCCATTAAGGCCTGTTCTGACTCCTGTTCTGAGGCAGTGACTTTGCATCCAGTAGGCAATTATGGTCATGCACAGGCGGAAGTTGGTCTTCGTGGTGTATGGGTTCTCAGATAGAGAGAGGATGAGTTGGGCATCGTCTGCATAGAATATGATGTTCAGTCCATGGGTTCTGACAATGTTGACCAGGAAGGTCAAGAAGGTGCTGAACAGAGTAAAGCTGAGGTATGACCTTTAAAGGACGCTGCAGAGGATGTTCTTGGGTTCTGAGGTGAAACGTGGTAGGCGGATTCTCTGGGTTTTTCTGGTGATGAAGGATGCTATCCATTTGAGGGCACCCTCTTGAATTACAATCTGATGAAGGCTCTTCATCAGGTTATGGTGGGATACGGTGTGAAGGCTGCTGAGATGTCGAATAGGATCAGGACAGCTGTTTTTCCCTGGTCTAGGAATGTACTGAGATCGTCGGTGGCTGCAATTAGGGCACTTTTGGTGCTGTGGTTTATGAGGAATCCTGACTGCGACGAGTCGAGAAGATCGTTGTTCTCTAGACATTTCGTGAGTTGGCAGCTGATGGTTTTTTCAAAGACTTTGGCGGGGAATGGGAGCAGAGGGATGCTCCTGTAGTTCTTGAGCTCATTGGGGTTGGTAGATGGTTTCTTGAGGAGGGGTTTGACTTCAGCATGTTTCCGTTCTTCTGGGAAGGTGGCCAAGATGATGGATGTGTTGAAGATGGTAGTGAGAAAGTATGGGCGAATTTTGCGAATTCGCGGTACGCGACTTAGTGCGAAAGCGTGCTCGTGGTCCGCAAAATCCACGAACTTTTGCAAGATTGTGGATTTTTTTATTTTTGCGTGTTCGCAGGATTTTTTTCAGCGCGGCTACCGCAAAGTTACCCATGCGGTCGTACATGGGCACGGCCATCTTGTTGTCAGTGTTCGTGTTGCGTATTTCCGGTTCCGGGTGCTAGTTGCATACTCGCGTTGTGCATTTCCTACTTGCGGGGCGCGATTGCGTGTTCCCGTCCGTTTTTACGTGCTTGTGGGGGAAATATTGCGCAAACTTACCCACGTGGTTGCAATGGGCGCGACCATCTTGTTTTTCATTCATTGCTATGATTCTGGGCATGCTTTTTCTATCCAGCTTTAATCTTTGTAATCCTTTGTTTGTTTGAACTTTTTAAAAAATCTATTTTACTCATTATCTCTCTCTCTATTTTTCTTCATCTATATTTTGTGTTTTTTTCAACTTTTTGTTACTTTAATAACTACTTTTTTTTTAGCTCTCTGTTGTCTTTAATTTACTTATTTTTTTCCCTATCATTTCCTATTTTTCCTTTCTTTGACCCAGGACCATGGCAAAGGGAGTCGGCAAGTCAAAGGGGAAGAGTCCCACACCCCGTAGCCGGCTCCCTTTCGGGCGGTTAAGGGGGGAGTCAGTAATTCCTAGGGAGATCGTTAGCGCGGTGGAGGTGGCCGCACTGGTCTTCTTTGTACAGCGCCACCTCCCCAAGACCGTTGTGGCAGGCGGCAGGCCCGGTACTGGGTATGGCCTCCGGGAGCATCGCCAACTATGGGGTAAGGTGTGCCGGGCCATGTATCGGGAGTCTGGAGTCCGGCGCACCTACAACCAGGTGACGTACTGGTGGTTTGACATCCTGGACCGGGATCAAGATCTGCTCAACCTGCTTGGCGTCGAGATCCCTGGGCTTGGTGAGTACTAGTAGCTAAATAACTACTTTGTTTTCTCTGCTCTGTGTTATATTGCAAATAAAAGTTTTTTCCGAAGAGCAATAATGCTGCCGATTACATTGCAGGTAAATTATGTTTCTAAAGCTTCTGTGATTGCAGGTACTCGCCTGCTCAGTCAGTGGCGGTGCTACTATGCTTACTTGTTTTCAATTCTGTGCTCATTTGGCTTGAGTGATTATGTATGAGTGTACTTTACAGATCTGCGTAATGCTAGAGAGACTAGAGACTCAAGTCCAGTCCTTCCTTTGTACCCCTGCTAATAAAAAGAGATAGTGGTGGTGGATTGATAGGTTGAATGAGTATTTTACGACTTGTTATTTAGTAGGACATTTTTTAGTGGCCTGCAATCATGACAGACTGTATCTATCACTTCGCGTGCTGCTGAGTGCTGCCAGTACTAGTAGAACCTTTTTGTAGTTGGTTTAGTGAGTTACATACCTTTCCAAGTAGACGGTCCGCGAATCCAGCAATACTAATATCCTACTAGACCACATCAGATAGGTCAATAAATTTAGTACAATTGTTGTTTCTTTCCCCGAAATAATTTGTTATTGTTTTTTTGAAATGTTTGATTTCGTTGACAACAATCATCCATGTTTGTGTCTTTCTTTCATCTACATCAGCTCCTCCCAGGGGCAAGAGGACAGAGGTGGCAGTGGCAGCGCCAGCGGAGCAGGAAGGCCAGGATCAGTCTGCCGAGGGCTCTTCTGCTGGCCCCAGTAAGTTTTCCTGTTGATATTAATAATTATACTTCCCTAACTTTTACAGCACCTATTTAATCCAAACGTTCATCATAATTCTATTTTTTCCGAAATCGTCTTTGATCTTCTTGTAGACTGTCTAAATTCTTATCCTGCCTCTACTATGACTCTCTGTGCTACTACTATTTTATTAGTCTACCTGTATAGCTAGCTAAGCTTGCACAGTTGGCAAAAGGTGTTAAACAAAACTCCTATTCAGCAATAGCTCTAGGCACTGAGTGCAATCCTCTGTATTGTCCATAATGTCTATTGAAGTCTTCTTATTGTTTATGCTTTGACAATTCCCAACAATAAAATGTCAATGGTCTCCAAGAATAAGATACTAGTTTACTTTTTGATTGGATAGGAGGGAATACTACTACTGTTGCACTGACTAATCTGCACATTCAGAACTATGGACAAGAAATAGGGCATTGGCGATAATAGGTGCAGTTAGACTTTCCACATAACTCAGTCATAACAGAAGTTGAACCCGCAATCTCTTTACTGACTAGCTAGTGTGTCAGAGTCATTATTCAGATCCCGAATGCAGCGATGATCCTCAATGATGAACCCAGAACATAAGACGACGGAGTCAGAGTTCCGACCTCTCAGAGTCACAGACTCATGCTTGCAAATTGCAAACCCTTTCGCTCACTCACTCATGACCAAAAAACACAGAGTCTATGTAAGTTTTAAAGCTTTATTAAAAGTAAAACAACTAGCTCTGTGTATACTCTGTTTATTAAATTCAATTGTGCATTATATAAAAACATTTATTAAAATCAACTTCATATAAGATAAACGGTGAACTGTTGAAATTGAAAACCGAACAGTGGCTGATTTTACACATTAATTGTGGGAGAGCCCTCAAATGGTTGGAACTTAAAGTCTTGGTGGTGATGATGACGACATATTGCTCTTGTTCGTAGAAGGGAAGCTTCTGTCTGTTATGAGAAAAATGGTGCATGTTAAAAAGCAAGCATTCATCAGTTGTGCTAAAAAGTGTAGCTTGTTATGGCTAAGAATAAATAAATAACACCCTCCCCTTATGAAAGGGAAATTTTTAGTTTAGACTAGAGAGTCACAAATATTTAAATTTGTTTATGTAGTAACATATTTTTTCATTCCTAGACAAAATAGGGAGTAGTGTATATGGCATCCAAAAATATTAAATATATTTTCTAGGCGTAACACCATAGGCACAGCCCACCATCAGTGACGGGGGCCAGGCCTGAGGTGGTCACTCCAGGGGCGGATGCGGTATCAGCACGAACTGCTGAGGGGGATGCCACGGTAGTGGCGGGCAGTGGTAAGCTATTATATTCCTTACTTATTGATATTGCAGAGTAGGCTCGCTGCAGGGGTGTATATGTTGTACAGTACAAGTACACTTTACTGTTAAGAAGACTTAGAAATTTAGAACTAAGTTTTTGTCAACCAGGTAGAAGACAGTCACCCTTGACTTCGCATTAGCAATAGCATTAGCGGCGGGAGTTGAGGAGTAACCAATGGCCTCCTCTAAATTTGACTTCAACTCAGCTGTGAAAGTTTTATCGAGAAGCCAAGTCAGATCAGAGATGAACTTGATGGATGGGATGAACGAAAAGGGAAAGAAGGCTGTAAGGAAGGACGAGCAAGTTAAATTAATGACTGGCAAAGAATGATACGTGTTTTTGAATGCATGCACTGGTGGCTGGGAATCTGATGCATGGCCGGTTGAAGGCTGAAGCAAGGGTGGATGGAAGGAGAAAGAAAAGAGGACTGCCTGGGTGGGTGAAACAGAAACTGTATGTGTGCGCAATATATCTTTTGGTTCAAATTCAAATGCAAGTCAAGGATTGATGCATGGCTGGCGGTTTACAAAATAAAATAAAAAGGGTGTTTTTCGGTGAGAAAAAGTAAGGTTTGTCCAGTTGAGACAATAAGAAGAATGATTGACATTTATTTTGAATGGATGGATGCCTGGATGGTATCTTCCTCATAGATAGCATAGGTGTATGTAGACAGAGTAGACGGTTACTGGATGAAGAGTGTTACTTTGAAGAGCATGTAACACTGCACGTCCGTGCCAGAGTAGAAAAGCAGAGGAAAGTAGAAGTTGTAATTTTTCAGAATACTCCCTTGACTAACAGTAGTTTGCAAGCACAGCATATTTGTGTATCTATATTGTATAGTTCACATTATCAAGTCACAACTCACAAGTGCCTTCCTCCGGCGATTACGGGGACCACTCACTACCTCTGTTAATAATTTTTTTACAACTCTGTCATGTGTGGCCTATCAGTGTCACTCAATCATTAAAAACAAAGCACCTAAAGTCATCCCTTACATAAGCAAATATCCTGTGAAGGGATAGATGATCACATTATTTATCTTCTTCATTTTCCTTTTGTAGTAGTCAGGGGCAGAGCAGGGTGAAAGTTAAATTAATTGAGCAGTAGCCCTTGTAACAGAGTATGGCAAGTGCCACCTGAAATAGAAAAGTAAGAGCTTCACCACCTGCATGTACTGGACTGGTAACAGTAACGCAAGTCTGTGTCATCATGGCTTGTTTCTGTTTTTCTTGGGTGCAAGCTGACTGCGCTTAGTTTACGTACTAATTTCGCTAAACAAGAGAGAAGAAGAAGACTGGTGTACTGTCTGAGTCTAATGTAGTGAGTCCATATAGTGCTAGTAGAATTCCTGAAACTCCCACTAATGTTAGAGCAGAGGCCGACGAAGTGGGAGGTTAGATAGATACATGCCACAAATGTTATGTACTGTGCTTGCAAGTTGCTAGTGCTACTGTGACACAACTTTCTGTTGAATTATTTTGTGTTAATCTTACAGAGTATTGGTTACAGTATGTTTTTCTTTCTTCATATCGATACTCCTTCTAAACTAACAAGGAAGGAGTTGGCTATCCGGGTCTTGCACTGGAAGCTGGAGGCAATTGTCGCCGAATATCGGCAGCTGGTGGCTCAAGAGGAGGAGGATGACTCGCAGTCAACATCCACGACAGCTGCATCCTCCTCCTCTGCCCCTGGGTCATACAGCCAGCGCAATACTCGAGCGGTATGGCGCCGGGGTCTGGCAGCCACCCGCCCCCGCCGAGTAACGAAAACAACAGCTGCCCCCACAGTACCTGCAAGGCACGTATGCACCGATTGACCCTGCGAGTGACCTACCTTGAGCAGGAGGTGGCGAGGCAGAGAGCTGTGTGACCACCTGGCCACAGGAGGACACCGCCGGCGAAAGTAGAGAGACTGCCCCTTGCCCCTTTTTTAAAGACTTTTGGGGGGGTGGGAATTGGGCGTTGGGATTTTTGGACTTTTGGGGACATTTGATTTCATGGACATTGGTTGGGGTTAGGGAGGGAGGTGAGTTGGGTCTTGCAAGATAGTTTATTTTTGTTAGGGTCAAAAAAATTATTTATTTTCTACTTAAACATAGCATACACATTTTTACTGTTTTGTGGGGGAGGCAGGGAGGGGTTAACTGTACGTTTGTTTTCCTGAAACTTAACTGGCTGCTTGATTCAAATTGTCTAAGTAATCGCCCAAATTTGTACAAAAGTGCCACTGACAGAGTTAGTGAATTCAATTGTCCTACTACTTTACTAGTACTACCATCAGTCTCTCCCCTCCTCCTACTCCATTATTCTTCATCCCCCAAAATGCTTATCGTACCTGTGATTCGTGTTTGAGAATAGGGCTAGGCAGAGGGCTGGCTGCATGGCAAATGGCGATTAAGGTTGTCTATGGAATCCTGGACGGATGAAATGTCATCGTTGTGGTGGTAGTAGCAGTGGTACACACTGGCAGTAGCAGCATATGAAAAAAAAGGAAATGAAACATTGAGTGGCCTGAGAGGAGAATTAGAACAGTATGATAGATAGTACAGTACACAAGAACAGTGCCATAAATTGTAATTGTAGCCTAAGCAATGCTAAAGTACTCCATCAAAAGTCAACTACTAGTGGCTACTACAAGAAATAGTACTAAAGGACACAGCAGCGTAAGCATTCGTCACGTGTAGGAGGAGGATGTTGTTGATGATGAATCGATGGCGCACATGAAATTCTGATTTGATTTGCAAATACTCATGGGTGTGTGTCAAGCAGAATAAGAATATATCCTTGGATTCCTTGACCTGCCTTTCAATTGATTTTCTGTTGCTTTTGACCTTATAATCCCCAGCAAGTGTGTGGAATTATTGTTGCCATTTAGTCACACCTCAGTGAAAACCACACAGCCCGGGGGAAGAGTGTTAGGGTTTGAAAATTGGATGGGAATGGGTTTTTTTGGGAAAGTTTTGTGGAGAGAGAAAAAAACACAGCATGGACAAACAACAAATGAAGAAAAACAAATCTTTGGATATGAAGATATCCATAAATCTTTTAAGGGACATAAATGAAGTGCATGCATGAAGTTGTTTGCTAAATGGATGGTTAGGTTACTGAAAAGTAGTACTTACTACAACTTACTAACTATGAATAAACAATTTGACAATACAGGGTTGCAGTAATTAGGCAATTTCACTTGCCTATCTGCCCTCAGAGAGAATAAACACTTATTAGTACATTAAATTAGTTTTAAAAATAGCAAAGAAACTTATCACTTATCAAATAGCTGTAGGGATGAATTTGAAGCAGAGAGCAAACGCACAGAGTCACACTCATAGAAGTTCACAACAATAACATTATTTAAAAGATAAGGAGAAGTGAAGAGGATACTGTAACTGTATGTTGTAGTTGTCCTGTTCAATTTGGGAAGTTGCATGCATCCAGTCATTCCTCTTATTCGCGGTACTCCTCCATTCCATCTGACGCTTCGTCGATCAATCTTGCTGACCAGACATACTGTCTACTGCCTGCCTGGCGGATGCGGAATTGCGGATTGCTATGGTAAGCCTGAGTTAATGTTTTTCCCATCGCACAGGGTAAAAGACGGCCTGTAATTGTCGATGAAAAAACAGGAAGGGATATTAAAACACCCCAGAGGAAGAATAAAAGGTACGGTGTGTAGTGCAAAAATAACACTTTCACTTTCAGAGGTGACAGTATTACATACAAGCATCATTTCTAAAGTGCGTACTCTGAGTCTCCTTTTCAAGGATAATAATTAGCACACAGCAGGCCAGGGCCATGCAGACAGTCAAGGCAGGCACCACTGAGTGAACCAACCTCCATTTAGCATACCTCTTTGACACAGACAGACAAAGTAGATCTAATTTTATACAGCAAGCCACATAGCCGCAATTTTACATGAACTGCTGTCCGGACTCTGGCATTTCAACACTACACTGGCTCGACCACTCCATACCCCAACTAGACAGACATGTAGTTCTGCTGTGGTTGTTGTTGACCTTTTTACCTGTTTGCCACTCACGAAATGGCCATAGTTCTTCCGTAAACCGACGATGATGATCCATCCATCCCAGTGAGTGACTGTAAAGATATTATGTAACTTTGATCATCAGGACTCATCATCATCATCATGGTATTGTGGCAAACTCAATTTTGTTCATGCAGTCACAGTCTACACACAGTGAGTTCAAGGATATTTTCCATATTAAAAAATGCAACGTAGTGGCCCCAGCAGTAGAAGTACAATTTGCATTAAACAAGGTAAAAAACAGAGTAGACGTGAGTTACATTTAGTGTGTAAAAGATTAAATAATAACAGAACACATAGGATTCATTTCATGCACAACAAACAAACAGCAATTGCTTTCATCAGAGCCAGACAGCCAGTGTTGACCACTGCATGCCATCTCATCATTCATTACCTGTTCCACTTTTTGTCAGCATCTTATTCTTAAGTGAAGGGCCACAGGGCAGCCTCTTGTATTAATTTCAGAAGTAACAGTCAGCAAAGCAACAGTTTCTTGATTCTGTGTAATCCGTCCATCTGCCGTGAGGGAAACAAATGGATAGGGGGAGTATGGAGGAGGAGGATAGAGGAGCATGATTGAGTTGTGAACTTCAGGAATGCAGACAGCGTCACCTTCAATATGGAAATAAGATGAAGACAGTGCTGCTGATGGATTTGTTGTGATTTGAGTTTTGTTGTGCTAAAAGTTGCAAAACAAAGAAAGATACACAAAAATAAAAGTGAATAAGGATAAAAAAAGTAAGTATTTGAAGCCTAGGTGTCAGGGAAGTAGAGCTCGTCCTCAAACTCTGTGAATTGAACCTGGAGTAGGTCAGCTAACAGAGAAGAACTTTCGTCACCTAAATCGGTGTCCTTCTTCCTGCGTGGATTCACGTATTTTGTAATCTGGTGGTATGAAGTGCTGATTCATCTTGATCAGTGTTAACCTCTCCCCATTTTTGGGCGAGGGGCGGGTCCTTTTTGAAGTTACAATGGCACCAGCAGCACTGAAAACACGTTCAGAAGACACGCTTGTGAGTGGGCAAGCCAAATAATTTATAGTCAGCTTGGTGATCAGTGGCCATTGAGGCATTTTCCCATACCAATACACCAATGGGTTCTGTTCAAAGAAGACCTCTGTTGGGTCATCCAGACAGGCCTGCACCATCCACTGAAGGTCCTCTATGGGTGCTTCACTTTGCGTACCATCTGTTGCCTTTGCATCAACACTGGAACGAGCAAACCCATGATGAGTTATCCAATCCGCGTCTGACAATAATATGGCTGGGCCTGGTGCAGGTGATGATGATGATACGGTTTCTGCTGTCGGTAACGGCTATGAGGGAAAGTGACTGCCTTCGGCCACAGAAGTGGAGCTTGACAGCGGATGGCCTGCTGCTTCAGTAGTACTTGTGGTAGTTCCTTCAATTTCCTGCCGCTCTTTTTCGAACCGAGTGGCTGACAGAGCTAGCCAATGTTTGTACTTGGAAACATCTGCTTCATAAAAAGGAATGAATGTTTTGCTGGCCAGTGCCTTTTTGTACCGTGGATCCAGACTAGTGGCACATATGTAATGTTGTTCTGAATGTATTGCTTTAAGCCTTTCATTGTCAACTAGGCAGCTTAATAAGCTCTCCGCCAACTGATATGCGTCTTATTTTTCAGCATCAACTCGGAACGTTGAAGACACCACCTTCAGTTGGTGCTCTAGCATGCGCAACAATGGGATAGCTTTGCCCAAAGTACAGTTCTCCCTTCTGACTTCACACGTGAACACCTCAAAAGGACGAAGCATGTCTGTCAGGCTTTTAACTAGGTCCCATTCATCCACCTCTAGCCTCATGCCTTTCATAGGAGCACCTCATGCGTGAAAGACATACTCATTTATTACCAAGTACTGATCAAACAGACGCTCAAGCATGTAGAAGGTTGAGTTCCAACGTGTTGCCACCTCCTGGATGAATATATTAAAAGGTGAGCAACCCAATATACCCTTGCGGGCTTGGGCAGAGAAGTGAAAGGTAGATTGGGCCAGCAAGGGATTTTGTTTCTGAAATGAGAACAGCTCGGGCGGAACTTAAATTAATTATGAACTCGCACTATTTGTGACTAAAGGCATTGCATTATACAGACGTGCCATTGGGTGGTTGCGTTCAAATGGCGCCTCCGACCAAAACATGCTTTTAATGGTGGTCTGGACCTTTTTCATATGTGATGAGGATCCAGACTTCTTCAACCCATTTAGGCTCATTGATGTACTTTTTCGCATTGGTGTCTCTACCAGACTCTTACTCTGCCTCCTAGTGTTGCTGGGGTAGAGGGTGTGAGTGCTACCACTGCAGTGCTGCTGCCAGGGGTACTGTGTGTGCCAGAAAAAATGTCTCTAGCTTCTTCACCTCCCCCCTGCACAATCAGCTCCTCGTCCTCAGATGCAATATCAATGGATACATTTGGATTTGTACTTTTGGCTTTCTGGATGTTACTTAGGTGCGCCTCCCACTGGATAATGTGGTGTTTTTGGAGATGACCGCTTTGGCCTCCGGTTCCATAGTTGGTACCAAGCTTACCCCGACTAACTACTTGTTTACAAATCGAAAAAATTACTAGGTTTTCCGCCTATTTGCTAATACTAAAGAAGTCCCAAACTGGGGAGTTGAGATTTCTGGTGGTGGTGGAGGTGCTACTTTCAATGCCAGATGAAGTGGAGGATGGGCGTGGTGGAATTTGACTCTGTTGTGCACTTACAGCACCACTACTTGAGGTAATGGAGGTCGAGCTGGATGGAGGTCCCTGACGGCCCTTCTGACGAGAAAATATGGAAGCTGTAGGTCGTGTTGGTGTAGTAGTTACCTGTGTTGGTGGTGGTACCAGTGGTGCCACGCCACACACATCCTGCACAGCATCATTTCAGGATAGGGTAAAAATATCTGTCTGTTGCATGCCCGCTGGGGCTGGAGTGACGACTGTGATGACTGGGTCGTCATCGTCAGACTGTTCATCAGCAGCAGAATACACCACTTCTACTTCTTCGTCATCACCCATAACTGAAAGCCTTGCCGGAACATTCCTTTTACCTAGCTTTGTTGGCTCATGGAGTGCCTCCCTTTCAGACTGCATTGGTGGGAGCCAATCAAGATCTAGATAATCAGAAGAAAGGGGGATTGAAGAAGAACTTGTACTAGCCCTCCTTGACCTTTTCCTTGCTGGGATCTGGAAGACAATGGATCATCAGGAGGAGTGGCTTGCTCGTCTGAGACCTCCGCATGAATCTCGATTTCCGGATATGCCCCTACTTCTGGAGAAACAAGCATTGAGGGCAGTTGTGCCTCTCCATGTGCCTCTCCTTGCTCTCCAATCACGTCCAGCACATCGTGATGTAGTGCTGAAACCGCAACTCTGGCAAAATAGGACCGGCTACGAACCTCCCATTTAGGGCAGACTCTTGCCACAAATTCTAGAAAACCCACCCCTTCCACGAAAGAAAAAGGGAGAAGGTCCAGCGCTAACATTTTAGCCAGCATTGCATTATACAGACGTGCCATTGGGTGGTTGCGTTCAAATGGTGCCTCCGACCAAAACATGCTTTTAATGGTGGTCTGGACCTTTTTCATATGTGATGAGGATCCAGACTTCTTCAACCCAGTTAGGCTCATTGATGTACTTTTTCGCATTGGTGTCTCTACCAGACTCTTACTGTGACTCCTAGTGTTGCTGGGGTAGAGGGTGTGAGTGCTACCACTGCAGTGCTGCTGCCAGGTGTACTGTGTATGACAGAAAAAAATGTCTCTCGCTTCTTCACCTCCCCCCTGCACGATCAGCTCCTCGTCATCAGATGCAATATCAATGGATACATTTGGATGTGTACTTTTGGCTTTCCGGATGTTACTTAGGTGCGCCTCCCACTGGATAATGTGGTGTTTTTGGAGATGACCTCTCTGGCCTCCGGTACCATAGTTGGTACCAAGCTTACCCCGACTAACTACTTGTTTACAAATCGAAAAATGACTAGGTTTTCCGCCTATTTGCTAATACTAAAGAAGTCCCAAACTGGGGAGTTGAGATTTCTGGTGGTGGTGGAGGTGCTACTTTCAATGCCAGATGAAGTGGAGGATGTGCGTGGTGGAATTTGACTCTGTTGTGCACTTACAGCACCACTACTTGAGGTAATGGAGGTCGAGCTGGATGGAGGTCCCTGACGGCCCTTCTGACGAGAAAATATGGAAGCTGTAGGTCATGTTGGTGTAGTAGTTACCTGTGTTGGTGGTGGTACCAGTGGTGCCACGCCACACACATCCTGCACAGCAGCATTTCAGGATAGGGTAAAAATGTCTGCCTGTTGCATGCCCGCTGGGGCGAGGACTGTGATGACTGGGTCGTCATCGTCAGACTGTTCATCAGCAGCAGAACACACCATTTCTACTTCTTCGTCATCACCCATAACTGAAAGCCTTGAGGGAACCTTCCTTTTACCTAGCTTTGTCGGCTCATGGAGTGCCTCCCTTTCAGACTGCATTGGTGGGTGCCAATCAAGATCTAGATAATCAGAAGGAAGGGGCTTGAAGAAGAACTTGTACTAGCCCTCCTTGACCTTTTCCTTGCTGGTGATCTGGAAGACAATGGATCATCAGGAGGAGTGGCTTGCTCGGCTGATACCTCCGCATGAATCTCAATTTCCTGATGTGCCCCTACTTCTGGAGAAACAAGTATTGTGGGGAGTTGTGCCTCTCCATGCGCCTCCCCTTGCGCCTCTCCTTGCGCCTCTCCTTGCACCTCTACTTGCGCCTCTACTTGCGCCACTACTTGCGCCTCACCATGCAAATCTCCTTGCGCCTCTCCTTGCACCTCTCCTTGTGCCACTACTTACGCCTCTCCTTGCGCCACTCCTTGCCCCTCTCCTTGTTGCACCTGTGGTTGTCGTTGCAGCTGTGGTTGAACACTCGTCAGATAAGTTACACCCTGCGTTGTTTGGTTGCTACTTTTCGATGAGTCAACGCCAACATCACTGGTCGATGGTGAAAGAGCAATAAAAGTGGCTGTCTCTGCGGCACTCATGGGCTTAGGCCCTAAGACCAATGAAGCGCAGGTGCTGCTCCTAGCTTGGTCCCCGGCGGACACCGCTGCTGCAGGCGTAGTTTTGTTTTCCCCAAAATAGGTGTCTGTCGGCACGCCAGTCTCCTTCGTAAGTGGCGCCACTTGCTTCTTCTGCTCCTTCTTACTGGCAGTGGCACTGGCAACTTTCTTGTTAGAGGAGCTACGGCCACCTTTCTTTGGGCCCATCTTCTTCAGATGTCAGAACAGCAGGCCGCAGTTGCACGAGTTGCAGAGTTGTCTTGTCTGTGGCCACACGTGATGTCACGTGATGTTGTGCTGCACACACCGCTGCAGGACTTCTTCCCGGCACTGGTGGTTCTCTTGTGCACCTAAAAGCAATGGAAGCCAGAGGAACATCAGTTAAACACCCCAAATAGTCGAAAAACACACAAAAATCACCACAATCCAATGCCATCCATGCCCTCAATGATGTTCACATTCAAGACACCCCACAGAAAGACTTTGTCCATGCACCACTGAGTACCCCTGGGCATAATGGACGAAAACAAGGCAAACTGAGTGCAGGCCTGAGCACACTGCCTGCCTTCAAAATGGCCCCTTGGCCCCCACCACATGGCCAGGCCCTGCCTGTACCAGGCCTCAAAATGGCCCCCACCCACATGGCCAGGCCCCAACAACACCCCCAAAAGTCGAAAAGCACATAAAAATCACCACAATCCAATGCCATCCATGCCCTCAATGATATTTAAATTCAAGACAAATACCAAAAAGCAAGGAGTTCTCCTTATAGATCCAATTAGGGTCAAGGAGAAGTGTATAAAAAGGAACAAGTCCCTATATATTCAAGTTAGAAAGAAACTATTTAGGCATCCACTAATTACTCAAGTAGCTATTTAGGCATCCACTAATTACTCAAGAACCCATCAGTGCAAAATTTTTACATATGATAGAATTATTTTTAAAAAATGATAACAAGAATCACAACAAAATGAAGAAACATTGTACAATTTATTCATATAAAACAATATTTTGCACCAGAAAAGTGCCATACAATAAAGATAAAAAGTTAAAAGTGTGTCAATCCACACAAGGAGCAATAAAAATGCAAGTTGTCAACGCAGCGTTTCGGTATTTGTATTAACACCTTCATCAGGACAAAATTCTAATTAATAAAAGAAACATACAATTAGTTACATGAAATTTGTACATCTATTTTTAACATTATTTATTCCACTAACATACATTATTTACACTAAACATTGTCTACACATAATATTAGCAGTACTATTGGACACTTTTCGGCACTCTCTATCAATAGACACAGATGATTCAAGGTTTTAATTATTGTGGAGGCATTATAAGTCTACAGAAAACTATTTGAGACACACATTAACTTATCGTATCGAGAAAATAGATTTCCGGTATGCGTACCTTATTAAAAAGAGGATTTATTCTACCTCCATTGTCAATTTGGGGGTTGTTTCATATTCTACCCATCTTCTCTTCGTTGGGTTAGTTGTCTCTGCTGATTTGCAGTACTCTGGTTATGATTTCCAAATTATAAACCCCATTAAATACATGATTACCAATCTGTTATCTCAACTTTTAATGATTGGCATATTGTGCTTTCATCATCTCTTTATATTAGAATCATTACCTTCAATTTTCTTGATATACATGTTCTCTTTTGAGGACAAGGGAGCCCCCGAAGACTGGTGATTAACAATTCATCACTGTTTAAAAATGAATAAATAAGTTTTATCTATAGGTCCTGATTGTACTTTTTTCATTTATTATACGGATGACCTTTAAATCAACTTACCCATTGTTCTGGATTTAAACCTTGGGATATGTGCGTGACAGGATGTCCTGATAATCCCGCTACTTTCTTGTTTATGTTTCGTCTTCTTTAGATGGTATAATTTAATTAACCAGCTATATGGGGCAAAAATAAATACGCATGAGAGTAGAGCTAAACTCTTCAATTTCAAATTTATACTCCAAGGGATTCATTTTTTAGGGAATAGTTAGTTTGTATAGAGTGTTATCAACCTATGTCCTGGGCACGCCTCATATTAAATTTTAATTTGTCTCACGGCGATAACTAGATAACATAATTTCTCTAGTCCCTTATGTGTACTACCTATATTTGTTGTATTGCTGGCACAACCTCGTATATAGTAATAGAGCAATGGAGGCCAGATTTTTATTTCCATATAGTCTTCTTTGAGACATTATTGTATACACCACGAGCTACGCTTTAATCTCTAAAGTGGTTTCTAAGGTTGCAGTTATCGGCTTAATAATGCTAGTTTCCGTATCTTTATTACCATTAAAAATAGACAATTGTGCACTGTGCTAGTTTGTATTCTTATTATGTTCAAAACACCCTTTCAAAAATAGTTCGCTATTCTATTGGTTTCTATGTCTATATGGTAATGTTATAAAGGTATTAGGGGGATGGTTGTAGTATCTGAGAGTGAGGAGATTTACTCCTGTGTCTCTAGCTGCGCTCAATAGTCCCTGGCGTTCACTTACCTATATCGTAAGAACCGGCCTCCCTGCTCCGCTTGTCACTCGTTTGTTCGTAATAAGATAGTGGGCTCGTGAAGCAAGGTATCTTTATATCCTCACGGAAACGCGGGCTAGCAAATCTTGTAATGTCCTCGAGAAGTTTGGACGTGACTTCCTCTCATCATTACGTCAGTTCCGGAACGACGTTTATCAAGAACTACTGTATTAGTTTGATGTCTTTTTAATTTATATTTTATATTTATACAATCCGTTCTCTCATGAATTTATTTTAAAAGTATTAAGCAATATCTCCTGCTTATTATTATTTTTATTTTGGGTCTTTCCATTATGGCCCATACGTAAAATAAATTCATCTGGAAATTGTATTAAATTAATAAACTGGGCCGAGAGCATAGATGATTTAGAAACTGCTCAAATAGGTTCTGTTTATTAAATAGTTGTCCCTTCTTCCTTATTCGAATACACTTCTCACGAGTGTCATATTGTGATCGAATAAGATCGGATGGCTTTCAGCACGCGTCCGATCTCGCGTTATTACGGGGGTGCTGAGAACTACTCCAGTAGTTTTCTAGTTAGACTAATATTATTTTAATCGGCAGGCTTCTTAAAGATTTGTTTCGGTCAGTATTCTTGTTTTATACACCATAAAACTAAAACCCTTGTTGGACACTATTACACTTATAGTTGAGAATAGTTAATAGTTTTTCTAAAAACGTAATTAAAGTTCATCAACCAACTTTATTGTTGCACTTGCCGGCAATGGGCAGAGTTAGACTATGATTTGCTATACACCCTTTTGTACTTATTATGAGGGGTGACCAATATTCAAAGAGGATGAATATTAGCTTAAGTCAATGCTTTCATATCCCTAGTTTTAATTCTTTTACGTTTTTAAGTTTTGATAATATAAAAGGTGTCCACTCTCAGTCACCAATATTCAAGGAGGAAGTATATTAGCTTAAATTAATACTTTCCTATCCCCAAATGTAATTCTTTTTAGTATTGCTATTGCAGAAGATATCCACTCTCAGTCACCCTGAGCAGGTTAGTAGACTTTATAGGATACGTTCCCAATCTTCTCTATTGTTTAAGCCTTTTCTTACTGAATTGAAGCGGGACATGAAGAATTGCTCCTGTTTCTTCCTTTTTAAGTCTATGTTGCCACCCCTATTGTTCATCTGAATGATTTCTAGCCCACACCAAGTTAGATCATCGCTTCCTTCCAGTGTTCTGTTAATGGTGCCCCTCTTTTGTTAGTGCGAATAGCAGATTTATGTTCATTGATTCGCAAACGAATTTCACAAGAGGTTTCCCCTCTATACTACATTGAACAGGCATCTGATAAAATATATCATATTTTTTGATCTGCAGTTGATAAAAGATTTAACTCTATTTGTCGAGTTATTATGATTGATGCAATCCCCTTTGATGACATTCTCACAGTTTGAACAGTTCCCACAGGGAAAGGTCCCTGTTGGGGGGGGCACATTATTAATACTTAATTGTAATTTTTCAGTATCCTCTCTATATGTGTGTACTAGGCGGTTTCTAATTGTTTGATTTAGTCTGAAGGCAAACATAGGTTTAGGGAGTTTTTCTTTATTTTTGTTTGTCACCATATGCCAATTACTGTTTATTATATTTTTTATTTTGTTACTTATTGAACTAAAGTTAGTAACAAAAATTAAAGGTTTCTCTTTTTGATCTCGCCTCTGTTTTTTTTTGGAAGAGGTTATCCCTGTTATAGTATTTGGCTCTTTTGTATGAATGTTTTACCATGCGTTTAGGGTATCCTCTCTTGGTGAATTTCTCAGTGAGAATCTTTGCATGTCTCTCAAAATCCTTAATTTGTGTACAATTGCACTTTAGTCTGAGGAATTGCCCGAAAGGAATATTGTCTTTTTGACATGGGGGGTGGTAACTGGTGTAATGGAGCATAGTATTCCTATCTGTTTTTTTCGTAAATAGTTCTACCTGTAGCATGCCATTATCATGTTTAATTATAATGTCTAAAACTTCACACTGATTATTGTCAAAATGTGATGTGAATCTAAGATTGGCATCCCCTAGGTTCAGCCATGATATAAATCCATTCAACATTTCCATTGGTCCCGACCAAATAAAATAAACATCATCAATATAACGAGACCATTCAGATATGTTTTCAAAAAAAGGAGCCATGAAATTGAATATGTGAATGTCCTCGATCTGTGCTACGTACAAACAAGCCAGGCTGGGAGCACAAGTAGCTCCCATACTGGTACCTTTCACTTGTCTAAAAAAATCTTTGTTAAATAAGAAAATATTGTTTTTTAATACTGTCGTTACACAGTCAATAATAAAGATTTATTGTGGGTTCAGGTCTCTATCACTGGTGCCTAGAAGTGATTCTATCATCTTGATTGTACTGTCCAGTGGTATGTTTGTGTAAGTGCCTCGATATCGAGGGTCACTAAGAACAGGGTTTCTGGATTAAAAGGTAGACCCTCTACTTTTTGAATAATGGCTGCACTATCCTTAATATACGCCTTTTGTTTAGTGACATATGGTTGCAGGAAGATGTCTGCATATTTGCTAAGTGGCTCAGTTAACGAGCCAATGCTAGAGATGATAGGCCTCATTGGTGGATCTGTTAAGTTGTTGTGGACTTTGGGTAATCCATATAGTGCTGGTACCATAGGATTAGTATTATAGAGGAATTTAAATTCTTCATCACAGATTACATTGTCTTCTCTAGCCAAATCTAGCATTCTTTTAACCTTTTCTTTGAGTTGTAGCCAATCATTCCTATTCACTTTTTGATAATGGTCTTCATTCTTTCAGGGAAGGGCCATTTTATCATTGTATTTTAAATTCAAGGCACCCCACAGAAAGACTTGGTCCAGGCACCACTGAGTACCCCTGGGCATAATGGATGAAAGCAAGGCAAAATGGGTGCAGGCCTGAGCACACTGCCTGGCTTCAAAATGGGCCCTTGACCCCCAGCCACATGGCCAGGCCCTGCCTGGACCAGGCCTCAAAATGGCTCCCACCCACATAGCAAGGCCCCAACACCACCCCAAAAAGTCGAAAAACACACAAAAATCACCACAATCCAATGCTATCCATGCCCTCAATGATGTTTAAATTCAAGACACCTCACGGAAAGACTTGGTCCATGCACCACTGAGCACCCCTGGCCTAATGGATGAAAGCAAGGCAAACTGGGTGCAGGCCTGAGCACACTGCCTGGCTTCAAAATGGCCCCTTGACCCCCAGCCACATGGCCAGGCCCTGCCTGGACCAGGCCTCAAAATGGCCCCCACCTACATGGGCAGGCCCCAACAGCACCCAAAAATGGTTCTCGTCTTTCCTACATCACAGATCACAAAGAGTCAAGGCAAACCACTCTCTCTCCCAGCCCTCTCCTGTAATCATAGGGGTCCCCCAAGGGTCCGCTCTATCTCCTATCCTCTACAACCTTTTCCTGGAACCTCTTGCTAACTCATTAAACTCCATGATCATTCGCTTCCACATGTATGTGGATAACGCGCAACTCTATTTGAAAATCTCATTCCTAGAAACAATCATCACCCTCAACACTACCCTAACGTCTACTCAACACTGGTTAACTGAGAACCATCTCATGCTTAACACTTCCAAAACAGAATTGATGCTCATCTCCCCTCCAAACCGCATCCCCAAGCTAGACCCATGGCTGAGTCACCTCACTGCTTTCAATTGCACTCCTCTCATCATAGACTCAGCCAAATCTCTCGGAGTCACCATGGACAAGCACCTGAATATGAAAAATCAAATCAGCATTGTATGTAAGGGAGCAAACCATTTGTTGAGGTCACTCAGAAATATCAAACCTTTCCTTCCACTTAATGATTTCAAGCAGGTGGTCCAAGCACTTGTCTTGCCAAGGCTAGACTATGGCAGTGCTACCCTCTGTAGCCTTCCCAAATACACCCTGCCTCCACTAAGGTCATCACTGAACGTGGCGGCTAGACTGGTCACAGGCACCGAACGAAATGAACATATATCCCCAGTCCTAAAATCTCTCATTTGGCTGACGAACAAATCACAAATTCAGTTAAAGATTGCCATTATGGCGCACAAAGCCCTTCACTTCAATACTCCCAGGTACCTTGCGCAAACACTTGAGCTATGCTGTGGTTTAAGTGCCTCAAGAAGTGCCACTACCTTCCTCTTGAAACCACTTATCCTTAACAAAAAAAGAACTTGTCACCGAGCTTTCTCCGGCGCTGCACCAAAGATGTGGAATTCTCCTTCACTGGAAGATAAATCCATATCTTTGGAATCTCTTCAATGAAGGCTTTCAAGTTGGAAGCGAAACGATTCCTTATGAAAGAATTCTTACCCTAAGATGGATAGGCTCACTTGCTCGTTGTCATTAATCCCACTATCATGATACCTCCATTTGTAAGAGCTCTTCTTTAATGCATACTGGGACCCTCGTCGTTGCCCGTGTACACCTGCCTATTGTATTTCCCTCCTGGGCGTGATGGAGCAAGGGTGAAAACAAAAATCTTTGTATACCCCTCTCAAAATCTCTTTCCCATAACAGTAATATGTATTAATCGTATGGTTTTCAAATTAACCAACGTAGAATAGAATGCATACACACAAATACACGTGGGATACTAATTTGCTTGTGTTGCGAATCTTAACCTACTAATTAAGTGAAATTGGTATACTAATCTGGTACTCAAATGTCATAATCTAACGAAAATCTATGTGTATATGCTTTTTGATTGTTTTATTGTGGCAGAAATTATGGAGAATGGTAAGAAAACCACGCCTAATTGTCGCTAAATTGCTAAGTAATAACTAACAGGGTTACCTTAGAATGGGGGGAGGTAAACTGAAGGGCTATACTTCGAGATCTGACGTTTAACTGTGTTTGTTTCTATAATAATTCCCATTATGGCCCAAGGAACCTGTTATAAAATGGAGGTGTGCGAGACTCCGAAACTGGGGTGATCTACGCATGTGCGACTGTGCTCGAGAGAAGTGCAAGCAGCCTGTGCCTGTACAGCATGGGTAAAGGTCAGCGTGGCCCGAAGTGTAGACGAGTGCCAAAAATTTGTATGACCACGTTGTGAGCATAAGAATCAATCCTGAAGTGACAATTTGAAGGACACAAGTAAAAAAAAACTGCTAAAGAACAATCGAAACCTTATTTTTTGATTATAACAATGACTTGGCAGAAATATGGACAAGGAGGATGCTGGAAAGTGGGTATTGGTAGGGGCAAATGTAGGTCTGCCACTGGCAATAAGGCCACTAACACATGATACTCAGCATAGGTCTTAGAAAATTATTCCTTGCTCAACCGTTGGTAACGTGGCTGCGAGCAGACCGGCTGAACTTCAAAGACAGGTATGCAAAGCATTTAAAAACACCATTTTAGTAAATAATTAAGACACAACACAAAATAAAAATCCAACACCAATTTATAAACATAGGTAATATTTTTATCTTTTAAATGACACCAAAACGAAAATAATCCACTGTAGGGAACCAGAGATATGAATTTTTAAATATAGTCACTTTCTAGTGCTTAGAAACCAACAGCGCCCCTTTAAGTCATTTTGTTTTCTCTGTCAAGGACACACCTTTATAAATTGTTCTGAAGAATTCTCATCACTGTAGTGGGCCGCCTTCTTCAGCAAGCGGGGTCCAGTTAGAACACCTTCCTGGCGTTCTGCTTGCGGGTCCCAAAGTATCCAACACACAATCCAAGGTTCTGGAATCTCCAAGAAGGTCCTTGAAAGTGTGAAACTTAAATTCCGCAATCCACTTGAACAAAACCCTTACAAATCCTCTGGTACTCCAGGCTTTGAATTCTGTGTGGGGCTGTCCAGGGGAGCTCTGTTAACCTGTAGCTTGCAGGGAGTCCACTCTTAGTCCTTTGGCAGCAAGGTAATCCACAGGGCTATAATTTCAGATGGTGCAGTCTTCATAGATCAGGACTTAGAGTTCCTTGCACAGCAAAATCATTCCAGCCGGGCACTTCTTGCTTCATTCAGTTTCAAGCAGCAGATCTGGAGGGCTCTGCCCCTCTCAGATACTTATTCAAAATTCTCTGGGTCAAGCACCAGGTCACTTCTGACCAATGAGAGCAGGGCAACTCCTCATAGATATGACCACATCCTGTAGAGTGCGGCATTATTTTGTCCCAGAGTGCATCATTCTTCCAAATCCATGATGGCTCATTTTCCAGCAAGGAGGTAAGAGCTGGCTAAACACACCCCCTGGGATTGCTTATTTCCATGGACTCTCCCCCTACCAACTGCACATACCTTCCTTAAGCCTAGCCCTGACTCTGGTCAAGACTGTCAGAGTGGACTGAAACCCAGGCCTCCCTTCTGCCTTTGAAGAGCATAGTTTACGATGCCACCTCCTGGCCTGAAATTCCTATAGACCAGCACACTGACCTCCCAGCAGCCTGGCTAATCCACTTAACTCTGACCAATCAGGGCGGACCACTGAAAGGCTGAATTTGGACTTACAAACAAAGTCTCATAACTTCTTGTATGTACAATTTAGGAGAAATTCAACAATATAATATTGTTGGATTTACTACTACCATTCTGGGAAGTCTTAGAATGGTCTGGCTAGTCCTCTCCTATCAATATTTATTAATTAATCACTTCCTACCATGTTAACCTATGGGCCATGGGGTTTGTAATGGGGAAAATGACTCGGCCACTTTTCAAGAACAAGGGCTTATAAAACCATATTTAATAAGTATTTCCCTAATTTCTACAGGACCCCCACCCCCTGTGCAACTAGGGAAGACTTCAGGGGTTTTGAATCTGCAGAAATATTGCAGATCATCCTTACCCAATTCTTCTAGCATCAAAGTCGAATTTGAGCAGCTCTTTAATACAATGTGGGGAGTGAAATGTAAAATGTCCCTTTACCCAGGCATATAAAAACTCATTTTATAAGGGCGCTCCTTATAGATAACTGACACCCCCACCCCTGGGATACCTAGGGGTGACCCTGGGGGTCCCTAATATGCAAAAACATGGTAGGTTTTTCATTTTTAAGGTCCCCTACCCCCAAAGTTGAGTTTGGGCACAATTTAAGGTTTAAAATCTATCCTGGCCACCAGTGTTGCTTTTAAACTGAGCTCAGGCTTCAGCACTGCTCACATGCTAGTGCAGAAAATCTGCTGGCCTCTGAACTGCCATGCCCCAGGGCATCAATTTATAAAAATAGGTAATATTTTTATCTTTTAAATGACACCGAAATGAAAATAATCCACTGTAGGGACCCAGAGATATGAATTTCTAAAAATTAGTCACTTTCTAGTGCTTAGACCTAGACAGAAAGATAGACCTAGACAGAAAGGTGGAGGGATCGCCATTATAGCCAGAGAAAATCTGGAGGTAATGGTGACTCAAATACATGATACCTCGTGCGAGGCCATGATGTTTTCTATTAAACTTAGCCAACAATTTAACTTTAAAGGTCTTCTTATATATAGGCCCCCAGGAGTCAAAACTGGCTTCTTAACGAGTATTAGTACACACTTGGAGTCTTTAGCATTAGAGGACTTGATCACAGTATTAGGTGACCTGAACTTCCACCTAGACGATAATAACCACAAGGAGACTCAAGCTCTCATCGCGGATATGGAAGTCCTGGGGTTACATCAGCTGGTTACTTCACCTACTCACCAAGCTGGACACATTTTAGATGCTATATTCTCAAGTGCCCAGGGGCTCCATGTACGCGACATCCTTCCGCTGCCATGGACAGACCATTATGCGGTTTTCTGTACCTTGGCCATGGATAAAAGACCAGTTACAGCTATTTCTCTTCCCCAGTCCATATCCTTTAAAGCTTGGCACAATGTCAACCAGCTGGACCTAAAAAACCACTTGGATGATACTTGCCCGCTAATCTCGGCTAACCCCAACCTGGTCATACAACTCCACGACTGGTTGGGACATGCCATGAACTCTTTAGCCCCCACTTATTTAAATTATCGAAGAACAGGTCCACCCCTACCGCACCATGGTACACAGATGAACTAAAAGCACAAAAACAACAGAACAGATACTGGGAAAGACAATGGAGAAAGACTTATAATCCAACAAGTAAAACTAAATACAAGGATGCTTTGGCAACATACAAAGCCATGATTATAAAGGCAAAAAAAGAGTACTACATGATGCAAATTGAGCAGGCAAAGAACTCTAGCAAAAAATTATATGACATAACTAAAGTGCTCTCGGGCAATACCCCTGATCTGACCCCACCTCAAACCCAAGACATGTGTGATGCCCTGGCTGACTTCTTTTTCAAGAAGGTGGATGATATCTATCAACCTTTTTTGGCCAAAATCACGCACACTAAGGTTCCCAATATTAGTCAGGAGGACTCAAAACAGACAGTAACTTCATCCTTCACTGACTTTCTACCACTGACAGAAGATCAGGTACTAAAAATTGTGTCGACAATCAAAGCTGGATCCAAGCTGGATCCTTGCCCACTTTCGGCGCTCTTACCGGTGATGGACTCGATCATACCAGTCCTGACACAAGTCTGCAATTCCAACCTGCTCTCAGGGATATATCCCCTTAATCTTAAAACCACTCTGCTCAAACCACTGTTAAAGAAAACCAGGAGCCGACAAGTCAGAACTAAAAAACTATCGACCCATTGCCAGTCTCCCGTTCATGGCCAAAGTGGTGGAAAAGACCATGAACATACAATTAACTGAGTACATAGAAATCCATAAGAAGTTAGATGACACTCAGTATGGTTTTAGGAAATACCATGGGACTGAAACCGCCCTTATTAAAGCATCCGAAGATATAAGAATAATAAGAGACTAAGGCGGTACAGCGGTGTTGGTCCTGCTGGACCTTTCAGCAGCTTTCGACACGGTCGACCATAGTATTTTGGTCGACTGTGTCGGAAAAATGGGCATCTCCTCCACGGCAAGAGCTCTCTTTGCCTCCTTTCTCTCTGAGAGAACGCGGTCCGTCACTCTTGGGCCTTACCAATCTGCTAAACTGTCACAACCGTGTGGGGTACCTCAAGGCTCATCCCTGAGTCCGACACTTTTTAATATCTATGTGTCGGACCTGGCCAATGTCATCAAGGCACATGGGATGAGCCTAACCTCCTACGAGGACGACACTCAATTGGTGATGGCTATAAGAGGTGATGGAGAGGAGGTAGCTAAAAGATTCCAGAGAGGACTGACGGAACTAGGTGACTGGATGGCAGCGAATTGCCTAAAACTTAACTCGGAAAAAACCGAGGTAATGATTTTTAGACAACTCTCACCAGAATGGCCTGCCTCGTGGTGGTCCCAAACTTTTGGTACCCCCCCCCAATCCGGTGACTAAAGTAAGGAACTTAGGGATACTCTTTGATAACCATTTAAACTTCATGGACCATGCTAGCAAAGTGGCCTCTATAGCCCATCACAAACTACGCATGATTCGAAAGATGAGTCCTTATCTTCCTACTACCGCCATTAAAACTCTGGTGAGCTCACTAGTCCTTACATCTCTAGACTACTGCAATGGGCTTTTTATCAATTCCCAAGTTAGAGTTATAAAAAAACTGCAGACCATACAGAATGCAGCAGCACGTCTTATTCTGGGAATTCCTAAGTTTGCTCCTCTCTCTGACGCCATTCCTAAACTACACTGGCTGTCGATCCAGAACAGAGCTAGATTTAAATCACAGTGCATTGTTTACAAAGCACTAAATAAACAGGGCCCGCAGTTCCTTAAAGACCATCTACATCCTTATCAACCTATACGCCATTTGCGTTCTACCAACGGCAACCAACTAATGGTACCCCGCACCAAAACTGTGATGTGGGGAGACCGACGGTTTGTGGTAGCAGCTTCCAAACTGTGGAATACTCTACCCCAGGACATTAGAGCATGTCCCACACTACTCCAATTCCACAAAAAATTGAAAACTTGGCTGTTCAATAAATAAGTTCTTGGTATAGAACAGTGTTCTGAGCAGGCAGCTTAACATCTAGCTGGCAAATTAATCAGCGCCAAGACACCCTAGGGTATATGCTGCGCTTTATAAATGCCAATAAATAAATAAATAAATAGAAACCAACAGCGCCCCTTTAAGCTATCCAGGCTGAAGAAGGCTGATAGCCAGAAACCGGTCCTTGGATTTAGGCCCAGAAATTTGTACTGTTGTGAATGTAAGACATTGTTCTGCATTCTGTCCATCAACTGTGTTTTTTGCAATTTTCACCCCGAGTGGGCTGGGTATGCTCAGACGTGAGTCCCAGGCTCTCCAAATCACTGGAGTCAAGCTATCCAGGCTGAAGAAGGCTGATAGCCAGAAACCAGTCCTTGGATGCTTGATTCCGGTCTGGGAAAGACATGGCTTGGTAGTTCGGGCTGGACTGTTCCCATAAGGCACAGGGTCAAGGCTTATTTGCATATAGCCAGTGTCTGACCTAGGGTGGTGTGGAGAGAAAAAACATGATGGATTTAGCCCCAGATCTTTGTACTGGGGTGAATGTAAGACATTGTTCTGCATTCTGTCCATCAACTGTGTTTTTTGCAATTTTCACCCCAAGTGGGCTGGGTATGCTCAGACGTGAGTCCCAGCTCTCCACATCACTGGAGTCAAGCTATCCAGGCTGAAGAAGGCTGATAGCAAGAAACCGGTCCTTGGATGCTTGATTCCAGTCTGGGAAAGACATGGCTTGGTAGTTCCGGCTGGACTGTTCCCATAAGGCACAGGGTCAAGGCTGATTGCATATAGCCAGTGTCTGATCTAGGGTGGTGTGGAGAGCAAAAAAACGATGGCTTTAGGCCCAGATCTTTGTACTGGGGTAAATGTAAGACATTGTTCTGTATTCAGTCCATCAACTGTGTTTTTTGTAATTTTCACCCCATCGTGGGCTGGGTATGCTCAGACGTGAGTCCCAGGCTCTCCACATCACTGGAGTCAAGCTATCCAGGCTGAAGAAGGCTGATAGCCAAAAACCGGTCCTTGGATGCTTGATTCCGGTCTGGGAAAGACATGGCTTGGTAGTTCGGGCTGGACTGTACCCATAAGGCACAGGGTCAAGGCTGATTTGCATATAGCCAGTGTCTGACTTAGGGTGGTGTGGAGAGCAAAAAAATGTTGGATTTAGGCCCAGATCTTTGTACTGGGGTGTATGTAAGACATTGTTCTGCATTCTGTCCATCAACTGTGTTTTTTGCAATTTTCACCCCAAGTGGGCTGGGTATGCTCAGACGTGAGTCCCAGGCTCTCCACATCACTGGAGTCAAGCTATCCAGGCTGAAGAAGGCTGATAGCCAGACACCGGTCCTTGGATGCTTGATTCATGTCTGGGAAAGACATGGCTTAGTAGTTCGGGCTGGACTGTACCCATAAGGCACATGGTCAAGGCTGATTTGCATATAGCCAGTGTCTGACCTAGGGTGGCGTGGAGAGCAAAAAAACGATGGATTTAGGCCCAGATCTTTGTACTGGGGTGAATGTAAGACATTGTTCTGCATTCTGTTCATCAACTGTGTTTTTTGCAATTTTCACCCCGAGTGGGCTGGGTATGCTCAGACGTGAGTCCCAGGCTCTCCACATCACTGGAGTCAAGCTATCCAGGCTGAGGAAGGCTGATAGCCAGAAACCGGTCCTTGGATGCTTGATTCCGGTCTGGGAAAGACATGGCTTGGTAGTTCGGGCTGGACTGTTCCCATAAGGCACAGGGTCAAGGCTGATTTGCATATAGCCAGTGTATGACCTAGGGTCGTGTGGAGAGAAAAAAAACAATGGTTTTAGGCCCAGATTTTTGTACTGGGGTAAATGTAAGACATTGTTCTGCATTCTGTCCATCAACTGTGTTTTTTGCAATTTTCACCCCGAGTGGGCTGGGTATGCTCAGACGTGAGTCCCAGGCTCTCCACATCACTGGAGTCAAGCTATCCAGGCTGAAGAAGGCTGATAGCCAGAAACCGGTCCTTGGATGCTTGATTCCGGTCTGGGAAAGACATGGCTTGGTAGTTCGGGCTGGACTGTTCCCATAAGGCACAGGGTCAAGGCTGATTTGCATATAGCCAGTGTCTGACCTAGGGGGGTGTGGAGAGCAAAAAAAACGATGGATTTAGGCCCAGATCTTTGTACTGGGGTGAGTGTAAGACATTGTTCTGCATTCTGTCCATCAACTGTGTTTTTTGCAATTTTCACCCCGAGTGGGCTGGGTATGCTCAGACGTGAGTCCCAGGCTCTCCACATCACTGGAGTCAAGCTATCCAGGCTGAGGAAGGCTGATAGCCAGAAACCGGTCCTTGGATGCTTGATTCCGGTCTGGGAAAGACATGGCTTGGTAGTTCGGGCTGGACTGTTCCCATAAGGCACAGGGTCAAGGCTGATTTGCATATAGCCAGTGTCTGACCTAGGGTCGTGTGGAGAGAAAAAAAACAATGGATTTAGGCCCCGATCTTTGTACTGGGGTAAATGTAAGACATTGTTCTGCATTCTGTCCATCAACTGTGTTTTTTGCAATTTTCACCACATCGTGGGCTGGGTATGCTCAGACGTGAGTCCCAGGCTCTCCACATCACTGGAGTCAAGCTATCCAGGCTGAAGAAGGCTGATAGCCAGAAACCGGTCCTTACATGCTTGATTCCGGTCTAGGAAAGACATGGCTTGGTAGTTCGGGCTGGACTGTTCCCATAAGACACAGGGTCAAGGCTGATTTGCATATAGCCAGTGTCTGACCTAGGGTGGTGTGGAGAGCAAAAAAACGATGGATTTAGGCCCAGATCTTTGTACTGGGGTGAGTGTAAGACATTGTTCTGCATTCTGTCCATCAACTGTGTTTTTTGCAATTTTCACCCCGAGTGGGCTGGATATGCTCAGATGTGAGTCCCAGGCTCTCCACATCACTGGAGTCAAGCTATCCAGGCTGAAGAAGGCTGATAGCCAGAAACCGGTCCTTGGATGCTTGATTCCGGTCTGTGAAAGACATGGCTTGGTAGTTCGGGCTGGACTGTTCCCATAAGGCACAGGGTCAAGGCTGATTTGCATATAGCCAGTGTCTGCCCTAGGGTGATGTGGAGAGCAAAAAAACGATGGATTTAGGCCCAGATCTTTGTACAGGGGGGAATGTAAGACATTGTTCTGCATTCTGTCCATCAACTGTGTTTTTTGCAATTTTCACCCCAAGTGGGCTGGGTATGCTCGGACGTGAGTCCCAGGCTCTCCACATCACTCGAGTCAAGCTATCCAGGCTGAAGAAGGCTGATAGCCAGAAACCGGTCCTTGGATGCTTGATTCCGGTCTGGGAAAGACATGGCTTGGTAGTTCGGGTTGGACTGTTCCCATAAGGCACAGGGTCAAGGCTGATTGCATATAGCCAGTGTCTGACCTAGGGTGGTGTGGAGAGCAAAAAAAGATGGATTTAGGCCCAGATCTTTGTACTGAGGTGAATGTAAGACATTGTTCTGTATTCTGTCCATCAACTGTGTTTTTTGCAATTTTCACCCCATCGTGGGCTGGGTATGCTCAGATGTGAGTCCCAGGCTCTCCACATCACTGGAGTCAGGCTATCCAGGCTGAAGAAGGCTGATAGCCTGAAACCGGTCCTTGGATGCTTGATTCCGGTCTGGGAAAGACATGACTTGGTAGTTCGGGCTGGACTGTTCCCATAAGGCACAGGGTCAAGGCTGATTTGCATATAGCCAGTGTCTGACCTAGGGTGATGTGGAGAGCAAAAAAACGATGAATTTAGGCCCAGATCTTTGTATTGGGGTGAATGTAAACATTGTTCTGCATTCGGTCCATCAACGGTGTTTTTTGCCATTTTCACCACGAGTGGGCTGGGTATGCTCAGGCGTGAGTCCCAGGCTCTCCACATCACTGGAGTCAAGCTATCCAGGCTGAAGAAGGCTGATAGCCAGAAACCGGTCCTTGGATGCATGATTCCTGTCAGGGAAAGACATCGCTTGGTATTTCGGGCTGGGCTGTTCCCATCAGGCACAGGGTCAAGGCTGATTTGCATATAGCCAGTGTCTGACCTAGGGTGGTGTGGAGAACAAAAAAAACAACGGATTTAGGCCCAGATCTTTGTACTGGGGTGAATGTAACACATTGTTCTGCATTCTGTCCATCAACTGTGTTTTTAGCAATTTTCACCCTGAGTGGGCTGGGTAGGCTCGGACGTGAGTCCCAGGCTCTCCACATCACTGGAGTCAAGCTATCCAGGCTGAAGAAGGCTGATAGCCAGAAACCGGTCCTTGGATGCTTGATTCCGGTCCGGGAAAGACATGGCTTGGTAGTTCTGGCTGGACTGTTCCCATAAGGCACAGGGTCAAGGCTGATTTGCATATAGCCTGTGTCTGACCTAGGGTGGTGTGGAGAGCAAAAACACGATGGATTTAGGCCCAGATCTTTGTACTTGGGTGAATGTAAGACATTGTTCTGCATTCTGTCCATCAACTGTGTTTTTTGCAATTTTCACCCTGAGTGGGCTGAGTATGCTCAGACGTGAGTCCCAGGCTCTCCACATCACTGGAGTCAAGCTATCCAGGCTGAGGAAGGCTGATAGCCAGAAACCGGTCCTTGGATGCTTGATTCCGGTCTGGGAAAGACATGGCTTGGTAGTTCGGGCTGGACTGTTCCCATAAGGCACAGGGTCAAGGCTGATTTGCATATAGCCAGTGTCTGACCTAGGGTCGTGTGGAGAGAAAAAAAACAATGGATTTAGGCCCGATCTTTGTACTGGGGTAAATGTAAGACATTGTTCTGCATTCTGTCCATCAACTGTGTTTTTTGCAATTTTCACCACATCGTGGGCTGGGTATGCTCAGACGTGAGTCCCAGGCTCTCCACATCACTGGAGTCAAGCTATCCAGGCTGAAGAAGGCTGATAGCCAGAAACCGGTCCTTACATGCTTGATTCCGGTCTAGGAAAGACATGGCTTGGTAGTTCGGGCTGGACTGTTCCCATAAGACACAGGGTCAAGGCTGATTTGCATATAGCCAGTGTCTGACCTAGGGTGGTGTGGAGAGCAAAAAAACGATGGATTTAGGCCCAGATCTTTGTACTGGGGTGAGTGTAAGACATTGTTCTGCATTCTGTCCATCAACTGTGTTTTTTGCAATTTTCACCCCGAGTGGGCTGGGTATGCTCAGACGTGAGTCCCAGGCTCTCCACATCACTGGAGTCAAGCTATCCAGGCTGAAGAAGGCTGATAGCCAGAAACCGGTCCTTGGATGCTTGATTCCGGTCTGGGAAAGACATGGCTTGGTAGTTCGGGCTGGACTGTTCCCATATGGCACAGGGTCAAGGCTGATTTGCATATAGCCAGTGTCTGACCTAGGGTGATGTGGAGAGCAAAAAAACGATGGATTTAGGCCCAGATCTTTGTACAGGGGGGAATGTAAGACATTGTTCTGCATTCTGTCCATCAACTGTGTTTTTTGCAATTTTCACCCCAAGTGGGCTGGGTATGCTCGGACGTGAGTCCCAGGCTCTCCACATCACTCGAGTCAAGCTATCCAGGCTGAAGAAGGCTGATAGCCAGAAACCGGTCCTTGGATGCTTGATTCCGGTCTGGGAAAGACATGGCTTGGTAGTTCGGGTTGGACTGTTCCCATAAGGCAAAGGGTCAAGGCTGATTGCATATAGCCAGTGTCTGACCTAGGGTGGTGTGGAGAGCAAAAAAAGATGGATTTAGGCCCAGATCTTTGTACTGAGGTGAATGTAAGACATTGTTCTGTATTCTGTCCATCAACTGTGTTTTTTGCAATTTTCACCCCATCGTGGGCTGGGTATGCTCAGATGTGAGTCCCAGACTCTCCACATCACTGGAGTCAGGCTATCCAGGCTGAAGAAGGCTGATAGCCTGAAACCGGTCCTTGGATGCTTGATTCCGGTCTGGGAAAGACATGACTTGGTAGTTCGGGCTGGACTGTTCCCATAAGGCACAGGGTCAAGGCTGATTTGCATATAGCCAGTGTCTGACCTAGGGTGATGTGGAGAGCAAAAAAACGATGAATTTAGGCCCAGATCTTTGTATTGGGGTGAATGTAAACATTGTTCTGCATTCGGTCCATCAACGGTGTTTTTTGCAATTTTCACCCCGAGTGGGCTGGGTATGCTCAGGCGTGAGTCCCAGGCTCTCCACATCACTGGAGTCAAGCTATCCAGGCTGAAGAAGGCTGATAGCCAGAAACCGGTCCTTGGATGCATGATTCCTGTCAGGGAAAGACATCGCTTGGTATTTCGGGCTGGGCTGTTCCCATCAGGCACAGGGTCAAGGCTGATTTGCATATAGCCAGTGTCTGACCTAGGGTGGTGTGGAGAACAAAAAAAACAATGGATTTAGGCCCAGATCTTTGTACTGGGGTGAATGTAACACATTGTTCTGCATTCTGTCCATCAACTGTGTATTTAGCAATTTTCACCCTGAGTGGGCTGGGTAGGCTCAGACGTGAGTCCCAGGCTCTCCACATCACTGGAGTCAAGCTATCCAGGCTGAAGAAGGCTGATAGCCAGAAACCGGTCCTTGGATGCTTGATTCCGGTCTGGGAAAGACATGGCTTGGTAGTTCTGGCTGGACTGTTCCCATAAGGCACAGGGTCAAGGCTGATTTGCATATAGCCTGTGTCTGACCTAGGGTGGTGTGGAGAGCAAAAACACGATGGATTTAGGCCCAGATCTTTGTACTTGGGTGAATGTAAGACATTGTTCTGCATTCTGTCCATCAACTGTGTTTTTTGCAATTTTCACCCTGAGTGGGCTGAGTATGCTCAGACGTGAGTCCCAGGCTCTCCACATCACTGGAGTCAAGCTATCCAGGCTGAGGAAGGCTGATAGCCAGAAACCGGTCCTTGGATGCTTGATTCCGGTCTGGGAAAGACATGGCTTGGTAGTTCGGGCTGGACTGTTCCCATAAGGCACAGGGTCAAGGCTGATTTGCATATAGCCAGTGTCTGACCTAGGGTCGTGTGGAGAGAAAAAAAACAATGGATTTAGGCCCCGATCTTTGTACTGGGGTAAATGTAAGGCATTGTTCTGCATTCTGTCCATCAACTGTGTTTTTTGCAATTTTCACCACATCGTGGGCTGGGTATGCTCAGACGTGAGTCCCAGGCTCTCCACATCACTGGAGTCAAGCTATCCAGGCTGAAGAAGGCTGATAGCCAGAAACCGGTCCTTGGATGCTTGATTCCGGTCAAGGAAAGACATGGCTTGGTAGTTCGGGCTGGACTGTTCCCATAAGACACAGGGTCAAGGCTGATTTGCATATAGCCAGTGTCTGACCTAGGGTGGTGTGGAGAGCAAAAAAACGATGGATTTAGGCCCAGATCTTTGTACTGGGGTGAGTGCAAGACATTGTTCTGCATTCTGTCCATCAACTGTGTTTTTTGCAATTTTCACCCCGAGTGGGCTGGGTATGCTCAGACGTGAGTCCCAGGCTCTCCACATCACTGGAGTCAAGCTATCCAGGCTGAAGAAGGCTGATAGCCAGAAACCGGTCCTTGGATGCTTGATTCCGGTCTGGGAAAGACATGGCTTGGTAGTTCGGGCTGGACTGTTCCCATAAGGCACAGGGTCAAGGCTGATTTGCATATAGCCAGTGTCTGACCTAGGGTGATGTGGAGAGCAAAAAAACGATGGATTTAGGCCCAGATCTTTGTACAGGGGTGAATGTGAGACATTGTTCTGCATTCTGTCCATCAACTGTGTTTTTTGCAATTTTCACCCAAAGTGGGCTGGGTATGCTCAGACGTGAGTCCCAGGCTCTCCACATCACTGGAGTCAATCTATCCAGGCTGAAGAAGGCTGATAGCCAGAACCCGGTCCTTGGATGCTTGATTCCAGTCTGGGAAAGACATGGCTTGGTAGTTCGGGCTGGACTGTTCCCATAAGGCACAGGGTCAAGGCTGATTTGCATATAGCCAGTGTCTGACCTAGGGTGATGTGGAGAGCAAAAAAACGATGGATTTAGGCCCAGATCTTTGTACAGGGGTGAATGTGAGACAATGTTCTGCATTCTGTCCATCAACTGTGTTTTTTGCAATTTTCACCCAAAGTGGGCTGGGTATGCTCAGACGTGAGTCCCAGGCTCTCCACATCACTGGAGTCAAGCTATCCAGGCTGAAGAAGGCTGATAGCCAGAACCCGGTCCTTGGATGCTTGATTCCGGTCTGGGAAAGACATGGCTTGGTAGTTCGGGTTGGACTGTTCCCATAAGGCACAGGGTCAAGGCTGATTGCATATAGCCAGTGTCTGACCTAGGGTGGTGTGGAGAGCAAAAAAACGATGGATTTAGGCCTAGATCTTTGTACTGAGGTGAATGTAAGACATTGTTCTGTATTCTGTCCATCAACTGTGTTTTTTGCAATTTTCACCCCATCGTGGGCTGGGTATGCTCAGACGTGAGTCCCAGGCTCTCCACATCACTGGAGTCAAGCTATCCAGGCTGAAGAAGGCTGATAGCCAGAAACCGGCCCTTGGATGCTTGATTCCGGTCTGGGAAAGACATGACTTGGTAGTTCGGGCTGGACTGTTCCCATAAGGCACAGGGTCAAGGCTGATTTGCATATAGCCAGTGTCTGACCTAGGGTGATGTGGAGAGCAAAAAAACGATGGATTTAGGCCCAGATCTTTGTATTGGGGTGAATGTAAACATTGTTCTGCATTCTGTCCATCAACTGTGTTTTTTGCAATTTTCACCCTGAGTGGGCTGGGTATGCTCAGACGTGAGTCCCAGGCTCTCCACATCACTGGAGTCAAGCTATCCAGGCTGAAGAAGGCTGATAGCCAGAAACCGGTCCTTGGATGCATGATTCCAGTCTGGGAAAGACATCGCTTGGTATTTCGGGCTGGACTGTTCCCATAAGGCACAGGGTCAAGGCTGATTTGCATATAGCCAGTGTCTGACCTAGGGTGGTGTGGAGAGCAAAAAAACGATTGATTTAGGCCCAGATCTTTGTACTGGGGTGAATTTCAGACATTGTTCTGCATTCTGTCCATCATCTGTGTTTTTAGCAATTTTCACCCTGAGTGGGCTGGGTATGCTCAGACGTGAGTCCCAGGCGCTCCACATCACTGGAGTCAAGCTATCCAGGCTGAAGAAGGCTGATAGCCAGAAACTGGTCCTTGGATGCTTGATTCCGGTCTGGGAAAGACATGGCTTGGTAGTTCTGGCTGGACTGTTCCCATAAGGCACAGGGTCAAGGCTGATTTGCATATAGCCTGTGTCTGACCTAGGGTGGTGTGGAGAGCAAAAACACGATGGATTTAGGCCCAGATCTTTGTACTGGGGTGAATGTAAGACATTGTTCTGCATTCTGTCCATCAACTGTGTTTTTAGCAATTTTCACCCTGAGTGGGCTGGGTATGCTCAGACGTGAGTCCCAGGCTCTCCACATCACTGGAGTCAAGCTATCCAGGCTGAAGAAGGCTGATAGCCAGAAACCGGTCCTTGGATGCTTGATTCCGGTCTAGGAAAGACATGGCTTGGTAGTTCGGGCTGGACTGTTCCCATAAGGCACAGGGTCAAGGCTGATTTGCATATAGCCAGTGTCTGACCTATGGTGGTGTGGAGAGCAAAAAAACGATAGATTTAGGCCCAGATCTTTATGCTGGGGTGAATGAAAGTCATTGTTCTGCATTCTGTCCATCAACTCTGTTTTTTGCAATTTCCTCATCTTCTTGGCAGGACGCAGCCCCCTAAGCCTACACTGTTCCCTAAGATCCGTCATCTTAAACTGGGACAGTTTAGCCAGGTCCAGCTCCATGGTTCCCAAGTTTTGGGTCACAAGAAAAACTAGGCACAATAGACTTAGAACAATTTGGAAAAAACAAAACAATGGATTAAAAACAGTTTAGTCCAAATTCCAAAAATCAAACTTAAAAGTTTTCTCCTAAGGCAATTTAGAGGATTTTTATAATCTTAAATTATTCACTGAAAGGTGTACTTTTTAAACACAAGTCCTCATTCACACCGCTAAACACCAAATGTTGGAAAGTGGGTTATTAGTAGGGGCCACTGGCAATAAGGCCACTAACACATGATACTCAGCATTGGTCGTAGAAAATTATTCCTTTGCTCAACCCTTGGTAACGTGGCTGCGAGCAGACAAGCTTAACTTGAATGACAGGTATGTAAAGCATTTACAAACACCATTTCAGTAAATAATTAAGACACAACACAAAATAAAAATCCAACATCAATTTATAGAAATAGGTAATATTGTTATGTTTTAAATGACACCGAAATGAAAATAATCCACTGTAGGGAACCAGAGATATGAATTTCTAAAGATTAGTCACTTTCTAGTGCTTCGAAACCAACAGCGCCCCTTTAAGTCATTTTGTTTTCTCTTTCAGGGACACACCTTTATAAATTGTTCTGAAGAATTCTCACCACTGTAGTGGGCCACCTTTTTCAGCAAGCGGGGTTCAGTTAGAACACCTTCCTGGCATTCTGCTTGCGGGTCCCAAAGTATCCAACACACAATCCAAGGTTCTGGAATCTCCAAGAGGGTCCTTGAAAGTGTGAAACTTCAATTCCACAATCCACTTGAACAAAACCCTTACAAACCAACTAGTACTCCAGGCTTTGAATTCTGTGTGGGGCTGTCCAGGTGAGCTCTGTTAACCTGTAGCTTGCAGGGAGTCCAGTCTTAGTCCTTTGGCAGAAAGGTAATCCACAGGGCTGTAGTTTCAGATGGTGCAGTCTTCATAGGTCAGACCTTAGGATTTCTTGCACAGCAAAATCATTCCAGCCAGGCACTTCTTGCTTCATTTAGTTTCAAGCAGCAGATCTGAAGGGTTCTGCACCTCTCAGATACTTATTCAAAATTCTCTGGGTCAAGCACCAGGTCACTTCTGACCAATGAGAACAGGACAACTCCTCATAGTTATGACCACATCCTGTAGAGTGTGGCATTATTTTGTCCCAGAGTGTATCATTCTTCCAAATCCATAATGGCTGGTTTTCCAGCAAAGAGGTAAGAGTTGGCTAAACACACCCCCTGGTATTGTTCATTTCCATGGACTCTCCCCCCACCATCTGCACATACCTTCCTTAAGCCTATCCCTGACTTTGGGTCAAAACTGTCAGAGTGGACTGAAACCCAGGCCTCCCCTCGCCTTTGAAGAGCATAGTTTAGGACGCCACCTCCTGGCCTGGCATATAAAACCATATTTAATAATTATTTCCCTAATTTCTACAGGACCCCCACCCCCGGTGCAACTAGGGGAGACTTCAGGGGTTGTGAATGTGTAGAAATATTGCAGATCATCCTTACCCAATTCTCCTAGCATCAAAGTCGAATTTGAGCAGCTCTTTAATACAATGTGTGGAGTGAAATGTAAAATTTGACTTTACCCAGGCATATAAAAACTCATTTTATAAGGGCGCTCCTTATAGATAACTGACCCCCCCCCCCTACCCCTGGGATACCTAGGGGTGACCCTGGGGGTCCCCAATATGCAAAAACATGGTAGGTGTTTCAGTTTTAAGGGCCCCTACGCCCAAAGTCGAGTTTGGGCACAATTTAAGGTTTAAAAGCTGTCCTGGCCACCAGGGATGCTTTTAAACCGACCTCAGGCTTCAGCACTGCACACATGCTAGTGCAGAAAATCTGCTGGCCTCTAAACTGCCATGCCCCAGGATACTGGAGACTTCTAGGTAGTTTCAATCCCCTGCCCTATTACATACTAGGGGCTTATGGGGTAGGTCATGCCAATCACCAGGGTACCCCACCATACCATAGTGTACCCTAGTTGGGTGTCTTAACTGTATTCTAATGTGTTCTTTTTAGATTGGCACTGGCACTGGGCCTGGTTAAACAGAGTCCAGGGTCAGTCAGAGTCAGTTACCACCAGTTCCAGTCAGCAAAAAGTTGGGGGGTGCCCAGGGCACAGGATGACTTTGCAACAGAGGAGATGAGGTTATGCTCATTCACCCCATACACAGACCAATGAGAGTAAGCGAGGACCCTAAAAGTTTCAAATCTTAGATAGATAAGTTAGGGAAAAAGGGTATAAAAGAGGACGTTTAGAAGTACGAAAAAAGCTTGCTTTAAATTTTATTTTCGCACCACGACATGCTGTCGGACTGACGAACTTTCCTTTGGTGCAAAGACTTTGAAATTTTTCTTGACTTTAACTTTTGATGGGTGCGGAATCCGGATGGGAGGCGAATATCAAGAGAAAATAGAGAGGTTGGTTTTGGGAACATTGCTGTCCTAACCCTGATGTCCATTTACTGAAATGTTGGTAATATTGTTTAAACTTATTTTTCTGTACTATTCTGCTAATAAATGTAACTGTTTGAATTTAACTTCTCTTTCTCTACAGGTTATTAAATGTTTTAGTAATTATCGAAGTAAAGCTAAATAAGGCCATGCTAGGAGAATTAGTCTCTAAAAAAAAATTGAATACATGGAGAATTAAGCTGGTCTTGTTGTCCATTAGTTAACTTTTACTAGCTGATCCATTGACCAAATGTTGGGGTGTTTTAATGTTTCTTAAGAATAAAACCATGGTAATATTGATAAACTGCAGATGTATGTAGTGTGTACAATTTTAGAATGAAATAAGACACTCCACTAAAATCCAGCATCTCCTCCTCTAGTTTTAACTGATCCTGGGAACAGGGTGATTTTTGTTTAAATGAGTGACTTGCGGTGTTATGGGACCCACTGGCGAGTAAAGTGTGATAGCTCCTAGGAAGTATAGTGATGATTTGGAGGTTTGGTTGGGAGCCACGCTGGATCAGTTTTTCTTAGTAGCAGGAGTCTGGTTGCTATAGGTCAACTTGGATAAGCAATGTATAGAATTAGTAGGTTAATGTATATAGAATTTTGATGTACAGAAATGATGACTAACATTGTATGTTGAGTCTGTATTGCGTTATATGTAGTCCGGAATTTGAGGATTCTGGGAAGTAGGAAGCTGGTTACTCTGCCAAGGAAGAGGAACGTGTGTCATGTAAGTCGCACAAGTGTGGCATGTAAGTCACACATCACATAGTCTGTTTCAAAGTGGTGACATCGTCGTATGTTACAAGTTAGGGACATTCATGTGTAAAAGTGATGAACGTATAGCGAAGGCAACCTACAAAATCTTGGGCTTAAGCACAGAAATCGATGTGTATTCTGACTAAAACTTATCCCTGAGAGAGTAATAGAGTTTACACCTAAGTTTGAGAGAAGGGTAAGGTAGAGGGATGTGCTACTTTATTGGCAAAACTAAAATTCTGTGGTACAGAAGAGGTAAGTGCTGTCTACCGGAAATACAGAATACTTGTGAGTTTGAGGATACTATCACTTTGGTTTTAGCGAAACAGATGAATGGATATGTTTTATGTGGTTACTAACCGATTTTAGCTGTATAAAGGTGTAAATACAGTGTGACAATACATTTTGTAAAGGAGGGGTCAGTCGAAGCTGCAGAAACCTCAGCAGGGCTGACGTAAGAAGGGTCGCGCTGGGATTAGCCCACTTGACTAGAACGGAGTAAGCACTGATTGGTGCGTTAGCAAAGGCTGTACAAGCATTGGTTGTGAGTGATTGAAACGTATCTTGTTCTAATTGGTGCGTTACTGTGAACCGCGCTGTGATAGGTTGGCGCAGCGAAGCAGTTTGTGGAAGAGTGCGCGATTGTTTGAAAGTCCGGAAAAAGTCAGAAAAATAGAGTTTTATTATGGAGAGGAAAAAGAAACCTATGTGGTTTAAGAAATTATAGAATGTGTTCAAAAAGGATAAGGAAATAGTGACGAGAGAGGGAAAGTTGCTTCCTCCGCCTAAAACGCCTGCATCGTACATGATGACAAAATATAGCTACCAAACATGTATATGGTTAGAAAATTGGGCTAGATATACTAAGAATGATGATTAGCATTTCCAGAAGTAGCTTCTTTTAGCACTGCTGTACGGCAAAATTCTAGAGAAAAGATGACTAAGCTTGAACCGACACCTAGACCGACTCAATCTGAGGCATTAGTTGAGTGGGAAGATGAGATGCATGAATTGGATCGAGAAAGGTTTGAAGAGTTCAGAGGACCTCGAGGCAGATTGTGAGGGTTATGGGGAACGACTCATGAGAGTAGAATGCGGAGATGGAGAAACACTGATATGTGTGATGGAATGTATCTGGTGAGGACAGTTGATGAATTTGTAGGATTGAAGTGTACGGAGAAAAGAAATAATGTGGAGTCAGAAAGGAAGATTCATGAGGATTGTGAGACAGAGGATGTGGTGCTGGAGGAGATATTAAATAGATTAAAAAAATAAAAGGAGGACCCCACGCAGGCTAATAGGGGACTGGGGGGATGATAGTTATCAAAAAGGACATGGATGTCCCCACGAGAAGGACAGAATGAGGGTGTGTCCAATCCTAATGAGTGCACACTATGGTGAACCTATTCTTCAATGTACAGCATACCATCAATCGGGCGGGAAAGGTAAAGGTACAGAGTGTAATATTCAGCTTCTAACAGTATGCATCAACAAAACAATAGCTAATGTTATACTCAAATGATACTATGTTTGATAGTTACCCAGTGCTAGAGGAAGAGATGATTTTAACAGTATGTTCAACTGAATTAGTCATATTCAGAATCTGCTATATTTATTAAATACCACAATAAAAAAGAGAGATGATCCCCACACCATATGTTTGGTAAACCTCTGTTTTGGATTTATTATGAGTCAAAAACAATTCAAAAAACAATTAATCATTCTTCATTATTACAATATTTAAAAACACATGTTATACATTTTAATAAAAATTGCCTTAAAAACACAAAGAATCAACAAGTCGACGCGGCGTTTCGGTATTCTGTTAGTATACCTTCTTCAGGACTGATTCTGGATAGATTTAAAAAAACACAGAGTTACCATTCTTTTTTTGGTGCAGATTCAAAGTACTTCTCATAGTTAAAAACATTAGAAAATCATAACTAATAGATCTAGAATATCATATTATCATAATTTCTTTAGCTTGGATCTCTTTCTCCTAAGGCACCATTCTTAAACACAAGGTCTTATTTTTTACTTACAGGCACCCTACTATGTGGACATCCTACATACAATCGAATGCTCTATTTTTCTCAACCCTTCACACCGATATGTTGATTGCTATTCCTATGCACAACTAAACTTTAACAAAACTAATATTGTTTACCTTTCCCTTGGACTATATAGTCCAATGCTGTTAAACCTTCCTTTGAACAACATGAGAATAAGTTGATGGTATTCTCAACATAACGCATACCTTATGCCAGATGGAGTTCATATCCCCACTGGACAATGTTGCTTCTTATAAAGATCCTGTGGGCCTCGGAATGATGGGTCTGTCCCAGGATTCTGTGCTTAATTTGTGATGTCACTAGGTGGGATAAATAAATCTATGTTTTTTATTTTCCACGACATTTTAGCTATATCTAGAAAGATTTTATTCTTTGGTATAGACAGATTCTGTTTCATGCCTAAGTAGGTGAATACATATTCTTAGTCTTTATATTATAATATATCTGTATGGTCCAAAAAAGTAGACTACTATACGTCTTTAAAAAAAAGGATCTCACTTATTCCATTCATCAAAGTTTTAATTCAACTTCAGTACCTGTTTTTCAGCATGAATATACTGGATATTTGACTGCCAGGAGGAGCCACCGTTTTATCAATTAGTGGATATCGTCATTCACCCTAGAAAATTGTAATTATTCCATTTAGTATCTTTTTCGGGCCTTATTTGTATAGGAACATCCCACTTTTTAATGCCTCTTTCATTATCTCTTAAGAAATTACTCACCAATTAAATTTAGGTGACGGGTATAATTTCTTAGATACTCGCTTCCAGAGCGCTCCGTTTTCAACTCGGGTCTGTTCTACATTGAGCGACACAAAATATAAATTAAATGGATGCCCAAATGGTTTATGAATAATACATTTTGTTGACGTTACTTTTTTTATGTTTTATTTATAGCCCCCCATACTCTCTTTATTCTCAAGTTATCTGTTTTTTTTTTCTTTTTTATAATTATTAAAGAAGTTGCCATATAGTTACTTTAGATATAATGGGCGGATGGAAACTAGTAAACCCGCGTTATATTGGGGCTTCCAAGTTATTGGTCGAATTTAATCCGACCCTGGTTTCGATTTGCACCTACCTCTGGTTCTTTAATCGGCCTCCCTGCTCCTTCCTTCCTGGCAGTCCGTCAATAGCTCCCTCGACCGGTATGTTCAGAGCCGCAAAAGACACTGATCGTATGTTTATCCGGGGTTTTAAGCTTCCCGTACTCTAATTGGTTGCCCCTTTTCTAGTCCACCATTGGTCGATCAAGGGCTAATTGCCGTCCGGTTTCTATGGCAACCGAACGCATTTCCGTGTATTACTAGGCCCATTTACTATTGGCTGATGCGATTCAGTTCGCTATTACTCATTGGAGGTTCGGAAGCGTTCTATGGTAACCGAACGCATTTCCGTATATTCCTAGGCTTATTTTTTATACGATGATTCGATTCAGTTAGCTATTCCTTATAGGTGGTTCGGAGGTGCGTTGTCAGGGTTTATTTATATAGCCTTCTGTTTTACCGATTCTATATTAAAGAAACCACGCGTTCACCACGCGTTGTCATGGTTGTCATGGTTTATTTATATAGCGTTCTGTTTTGCCGATTCTATATTAAAGAAACCACGCGTTTCTTTAGTTTCACCCTGGTTCTAGTTTATGGAGGTTTGTGATTTATGGTTTGATCGACATAATTTAGTTTCAGCCGTTAATTAGCGGTAGTATTTAGATGATCTAGTCACAGCCTTCAGTATATGTTGCTTATATATAGGTCGGGAAACGCCGTGCTTTTTTTAGTCTCCCGCGCTCTTATTTTTACAAAAAGTATATACAATGAAGAACATACTTCGACCTTTCAGTCTCCCCACTGATCTCTTTTGTGGAGACGCATCAAAACACTTGTTCTGTGCTCATTAGGTACTCTAAGGTTACCTATTAGCCAGCCTACCATTTCTCTCATACAGGTGGAAGACATGTTACTGACACTCTTATGCAAAGTGGTTTATAGTACTTACACCCCCTTCTACTCAGCTCTTGGGTGTATTTCAATGTCAGTACTATACTGCTAGATAGTCATGGATGAATATTCTCTTAAGCCCTATTGAACAATCTTTTCCCAATCCTCTCTCGAGTTTAAACCACACCTCACACTATTGAGGGTGGACATGTAGAATTGCTCCCTTCTTTTCCTTTTAAAGTCTTGGTTACCACCTCTTACTACCAGTTATCTTTTCTAACCCACACCATTTCAAATCTTCAATTTTGTAGCCAGTCTCCCTCCAATGTTCAGTGAGGGGCGCTCCTGTTTTATTAGTTCTTAATGCTGATCGGTGCTCATTTAAACATAACCTAATTTCCCTAGATGTCTCTCCTACATAAGATTTTTTGCAGGGGCATTGGATGAGATAGATTGCATTTTTAGTCCTGCAATTGATGAAACTTTTAATATGTATTGTTTTATCATTTGCTGTGATCTTATCACCTTTGATGATGTTGGCGCAGTTAACGCAGCCCATGCAGGGATGTGTCCCCGTTGGTAATGGGTTACCATCAATAGTGGTCTGAAGATTTTTGGGCCTCTCTCTATATGTGTGTACTAGAGAGTTCCTGATTGTCCTATTTCTCCTGTACGAGAACATAGGTTTTGGAATTGGGACCTGTGCCTTATCCGAAATCAGATGCCAATTTCTATTTATTATATTTTTGACCTTGTAGCTTATTTGTGAATAGTTTGTTAAAAACATAATTGGCTGTGGACTGTTATGGCTCTCATTTTTTGGATTAAAAAGGCTTTCTCTGTTAAAATACTTAGCCCGTTTAAAGGCGTGCCTTATAATTCTTTTGGGGTACCCTCTCTCTAAAAATTTCTCTTTTAGATTAGTGGCATGGGTTTCATAATCTTCCATTGAGGTGCAGTTTCTTCTCAAACGAAGAAATTGCCCGAATGGGATGTTGTTCTTCTGTGATGCCGGATGGTTGCTATCATAATGTGACATACTATTTCTGTCCGAGGGTTTCGTATATAATTCCTCTACCAGATGGCCATCCATGTGTTTGATGATGATGTCAAGGAATTCAACATAGCATTTGCTAATGTGTGATGTGAATTTCAAATTCGCATCTCCCAAATTCAACCAGTTAAGGAATTCATTCAGGGTATCTATCTCTCCTGTCCATATAAAAAATATATATCGTCAATATAGCGACCCCATTCCGAGATGTTTTCAAAAAATGGGGCAGCTATATTGTAGATATGTTTCTCCTCAAATCTTGACACATATAAACATGCCAGGCTGGGGGCACAGGTGGCCCCCATACTGGTCCCCTTGATCTGTCTAAAAAGGTTGTCTTTATATAAAAAAATATTGTTTTTGAGAATTACAGTGATACAGTCAATAATGAATGTCTGGTGGTCTGTTAGGTCCTGTTGATTATCTCTAAGAATCTCCTCCATAATTTCAATGGTATTATCCTGAGGAATGTTGGTGTATAGTGCTTCAATATCCAAAGTCACCAACACCTGTGTCTCTGGATTGAAGCTTAAATTCTCAACTTTTTTAATCATAGATGTTGTGTCCTTTACATAGGCTTTTTGTTGTTGTACCAAAGGTTGTAGGAACACCTCCACGTACTTACTCAATGGTTCAGTGAGTGACCCTATGCACGATACTATTGGTCTCATTGGGGGGTCCCGGATGTCTTTATGCACCTTTGGTAGGCCATACAGTGCCGGGATTAGAGGCCAGTGTTAAGCATAAACGCAAATTCTTCCTCGCATATAATGTTGTCATCTTTCGCTAGTCTCAACATTCTCTCGATTTCACCCTTTAAGGTTTGCCATTCCTCCCTATTGGATTTTTTATAGTGGTCTTTGTTATTTAGAAGTTTGAGCATTCTATTGTCATAGTCTTGACTATTCATTAGTACTACACTCCCACCCTTATCTGCCGGCTTTACTGTTAGGGTATTATCTTGTTCAAGGATTTCTAGTGCTGTTTTCTCTTCTTTAGTCAGGTTGAAGGGTGTCCAATTTTTTTGTTTTAAAAGGTTGTCTACACTTTTATCAACAGATCTTTCAAAGGCTTCTACATCCTTATGTATAATACTCAATGGGGGGACCCATGTGGATTTATTTTTTAAACCTGATTTATTTTGTCTCACGGGTTTCTCTTTCCCTTCAAAGAAAATTTGAAGTCTCACCTTTCTAAAAAAAATTTGCAAGTCTCTTTCTAGGGCATATCGGTCTACAGGTGAACATATTGCATATCCTAGTCCCTTTTCAAATAATTTGGTCTCTATTAGAGTTAACTGGTGATCTGACAGATTGATGACAGCTGCTTTTTTGGTTTTATTTAGTCCCACTGTTTCTGGCTCCTGGTTCGAGGACGTTGAAGGTTTTGGGCTTGAGTATATTGTGGCTGATGATTGTAATTGTTTCGGCCTCTCCCTCTCCCCCGTTGATGTCCGAACATTTGATTGCGTCTGTCTAAAAAAGCCAGGCCCTCTTTCAAGGTTGTTTGTTGTTGTTTATTAGATTCACCATTTTTTTGTTGTTTGTCATTTGTTACCTCCCCTTCTGAGTCTGTGCTGCTATACGAGGAGTCAAAAAATCTCACTCGTCCCTTAGGTTGGTTTCTAGGTTGGTTTTGCCACTGTCTACGGGGTTGGAAATTTTCTTTTGGGCGATCATAAATGTCTTTCTGGAGGTAAGGGTAAACGATTTCCGGGTTATAGTTATCTATATCTTTTTTTAATTTGTTGCTCTTCTTCTTAATCAAATATTCACTATATCCTTCAACATCATTTTGGATTTCTTCTAGTTTAGCTTTAGCATCTTCTAATGCTGTACTATCCCTTAGCTGACTCTCCAGTTCCTCTATTTCCTTCTTTTCAATCACTATAAATTCATTCGCTGTTTCTATAATAAGCAGGATCCAATCCCTACTACACCCGTTTGCCATAAGTGTCCATTTATCTATAAATTTTTTATCTGTTATGAAAATGCCCGGTTCATTAGTCACTTGTAGACCTTTGGGAATTATCCCATTTTTACAGTATTCGACAAGGAACTCCGCATGTAATTCCGCTCTTATCACTTTCTTTTTTAAGTTCCAAAGTTTCTCCCATTGTTCCTCGTCTGTTTTATCTAATCTTACTGTGGTGGTATTGCGGGATCTCCTATTGATTAGTTTATCAAATTGATCTTCAGAAAAACTATATGTTTTTATACCTTCCATTTCAAGGGTTTCTTTTGTATATACTTCTTTTATTAAGTATTGAGGTATTTTGTAAAATGTTACCTCTTTGCTAATTTGCAATAGGACTCAAAAGCCTCCTCAGCTCACAAGCCGAGTGAACAGTGAAAAAAATAAAAAAATAAAAGGAGGACCCCACGCAGGCTAATAGGGGACTGGGGGGATGATAGTTATCAAAAAGGACATGGGTGGCCCAACGAGAAGGACAGAATGAGGGTGTGTCCAATCCTAATGAGTGCACACTATGGTGAACCTATTCTTCAATGTACAGCATACCATCAATCGGGCGGGAAAGGTAAAGGTACAGAGTGTAATATTCAGCTTCTAACAGTATGCATCAACAAAACAATAGCTAATGTTATACTCAAATGATACTATGTTTGATAGTTACCTGCAAATCTCCTTTATTACCACAGCTCAGTAGCAACAATTGAAGAATATAGAACTTCAATGAACATTCTGAGTAAGAATAAAGTCTCTTAGAAACCATCTCTCATCCTTCTTTGTTGCTGCTGCTCAGAAAGATAAGTAGCTCTTCCTTGTCCTCTGACTTACTTGGTGATTTTGACTAGTAGCTTTTCCCTTTTGTTGTACTATTATATTGGGAATGTCTCTTTGTAGACTTTACTGCATGTTGTTTATTGGTTCTCATATACTTTGGGTTTGTCTCTTGATATAACACTAGATTTGTATGTATATGTATCCCTATTACGCTTTACCTCTTTGGTAGCTTGTATCTTTCTTCACCTTTCACTATGTCCCCCTCCGGTTCTATTTCGGACCGGTTTCATGCTTTTTACCGCTTTCCAATCACTATTATTGTTTGGATGCACGCGCGCGCCGCTCACAACGTGTAAATCTGAGCTACATAGTCTCACCTCCGTGATTCCCCCAGCTCCCTTTCCAGTCGTAGACACTTCTCCGCCTCCGCTCGCAATCCGCTCTGCATTTTTCACGGATTTTTCCGGCCCCCTCGCTAACGTTACTTGAGAGGGGCCGGATTAGAGGAATTGCGCTTACAAACGGCAGACGCACGCGTAAAATGTGCGTGGCGGCCATTTTAGGACCTTGGGCAAGTCCTATTCTTTTACATTAAAGAACCATTTTAAAACGCTGGTTTACTCTACTGTCGATGAAATGACAGTTTACCGACACACATAACGTGCCCTTCACAGAATCAACAGCGTTTTTCACAGCGCTTTTGCTACGAGAGATCCCTTTACCGATCTGCCTAATATTTAACCCTTATTCCACCATAATCATTATTACTACCCCCTTTCTCGGGTAAGCATATCAGAACCTATCCCAAACATCAAGGGTCAATTAGAGAAACTAGTCAATAAGGCCTTTGAAAAGGTCCTTGACTCAATTGACGAAAATATTAATAAAAGGCTTGAGGCCTTACATTCCCCCCTCCCATCTACCAGTGGTACTCAATCCGGAGCAAAAGGAAAGGCTCCCAAAAAAAGGGCATTAGAAGGTATAGATCACAAAGATCCAAAGAAGCATAAGGCAACCTCCGCCCCTTCACGCCCTCGGGGTGGTGACAAGAATGGTGCCTCGGGCACCCCATATGGGCAAAATGAAGGCCCAGAGCCCCCTACTAAAATGGATATCGAGGATATCTCAGAACCTGAAATAGACCTGTCCTATTCATCTGAATTCGACACCGATGAAGATGAATACCAAAAAAGAGGAACAGGGAGCTCAGAAGGGACACCTAAGGTCCCAGAGAAAAACATAGCCCTACTAGACCCCTTTGGAGACCCTATGTTCGACCCACTCCTAATTAAACACCCTTTGTCCCCCGAGTGGACCCCCTCCCAACACGTTGCTGATTACTTAACTTTCTGGCTTCGGAGGGAGATTCCACAAGAAGTCAGGGCAAGACTTCGATCTGAATGCCCTAGACCCTCCCTACCTAATAAAATAACCACAACCCCCGAACTTGACCCCAAAGTGGTGGCTTTTATCTCTAAAACCTCTCGAGACCCTAGAAAAGGACTAGATAAGGGCCTTAGATCTTGCCAAGATCGCCTACTAGATTCTATTGCTCCTATAACAAACATTTTTGAGATGGCAGAAACAGCTTATCTCGAGGACCGACAGGTCGACCCTAAGGAACTGAGGGAATGGGTCCAAAGGGCTATATGTTTAATTGGAAATGCCAATACCGCCTTATCTATCGAGAGAAAAAAGGGAGTCCTCTTCAAAATCGACCCTAAATTAATCGAACTAGCTAAGAACGATGGCGGTCAAACTACCCAAGGTTTCCTCTTTGGGGAGGAATTCATCAAAGATATGGCTAGATACGTAGGAGCCTTTAACTCCATTCAAAAATCTCAAAAAGATATAAAGAGAGTATTCCAAGATCGTGTTTTTACTCGGGCCGGGAGAATGCGGGGTCGTTTTCCCGGCCGAGGAAACTCAAACTCAAGACCCTTCATGTCTCGTGGTGGTGGCAGATTCAACTTTAACAACTCCAACAACTTTGGACAATTTTATCCCCAAAGACAAAGACCCCGTGGAAGAAACTTCAGAGGCGAGAGGAGACAACGCTCTTTTTCCACAGGTAAGAACCTTACCAGACCCTTCAGATACCCCTCCAAAGGTGGGAGGGAGACTACTCCAATTTGCTGGAAACTGGAAATTGGTGACAAAAGACCCATGGGTACTCAATACAGTAAAGGGCTACAAAATAGATTTTACAGCTACTCCTTTTCAGAGAAAAGCCCCAAGAGAAATAACATTCTCGGTCAAAGACAACATTTTAGTCTCTCAGGAAGTCCAAGAACTCTTAAAAAAAGGGGCAATAGTCGAATCTTTTTCCCAGGGTTCCTCAGCAATATATTTCTGGTAGAAAAGAAAAACAAAGAGCAAAGACCAGTGATAAATCTGAAGGAACTAAATCAGTGGGTGATTTATCAACACTTCAAAATGGAGGGAATTCACCTCCTAAGGGACGTGTTAAGGAAAGGAGACTGGTTGACGAGACTCGACCTAAAAGACGCCTACCTAACGATACCTATTTGGGAACCTCATCAAAGGTTTCTACAATTCACATGGCAAGGCCACCTATACCAATTTTGCAGCCTGCCTTTCGGCCTCTCGTCCTCCCCCTGGTGCTTCACCAAAGTACTCCGACCCATCGCATCCTGGTTGAGACAAAGGGGAGTCAGGATGATCATTTATCTCGACGATATCCTTATAATGGCACAGTCAAGAAAGATTGTCTCCTCTCATACAGATCTCACGATACGTCTTCTACAACACCTGGGTTTTATCATAAACCTAAAAAAGTCTTGTATAATTCCTTCTCAACAGACCCAATTCCTAGGGTTCTTGGTAGATACTGTAAAGACAGAACTCCGTCTCCCCAGCGACAAAGTGAGGAAAGTCAGAAAAGGACTGAGGAAAACACTTCTTATGAAAGTCTTTCCCCTGAGATACCTAGCCAAAATCCTGGGCCTTCTTTCCTCCACAATTCAAGCTATATTCCAAGGTCCCCTCCATTATCGGGCTCTACAGACTCTGAAATCGAGACATCTGAGAGCCAACGGCTCGTACTCCCAACTAATTTCACTAGATCAAGAATCCAAAACGGAGCTACTCTGGTGGCTCAAAAATTTAGAAGCTTGGAATGGCAGAGCCATTTTCGGAGATCTGCCAGATCTAATAATAGAATCCGATGCAAGTTTAGAAGGCTGGGGTGCAAGATGCGGGAACTTATACACTGGGGGTCGCTGGACCCAACAAGAAAAAGAATTGCATATCAATTGCTTAGAGTTACTAGCAGGCTCGTTGCGGTTCGCTGTTTTACTCAAGACTCAATGAAATGCTGCGCAACTTTACGAATAGACTATGTGTCTGCAGTTCGCTATGTCAGCAAACTGGGCGGCCCTCACTCCAAAGACCTGACAGACTTGGCAAAAGGCCTATGGAACTACTGTTTGAACAAAGGTATTTCAGTTGTAGCGGAACACATTCCCAGACTGAAAAACGAAGTTGCAGATTGGTGTTCCAGGAATTTCAAGGATTCCAGCAACTGGAAATTGAACAGAGATGTATTTCTGTCCATTCAATCGAAATGGGGTCCATTCAAAACAGATCTATTTGCAGACCGTATAAACACCCAACTGAAACAATTCTTCAGTTGGAGGCCGGACCCTCAAGCCATGAAAGTAGATGCCTTCCTACAAGACTGGACAAACCTAGCACCTTATGCCTTCCCCCCTTTTTCAATGCTCCCTCGTCTCCTTCTCCACGCTCGACGTTACAGTCAGAGCATGGTAGTGATAGCCCCTCTCTGGAGATCCCAAGCATGGTTTCCCATCATCCTAGAAATGAGCATAGATTTCCCAATTTTAATTCCTTCCTTCACGGAAATCCTTCTAGATCCAGAAGGTCATGCACATCCTCTGATAGAGCAGGGCCTTCTAATTCTGACGGCATGGAAGATTTCAGGAGACAGTGGAATGTCCCTGGACTTTCGTCAAATGCTTTCAGACTCATTTCAGAGTCTTGGGCACCCGGAACAAGGAAAGCTTATAGACTGGCATGGAACAAATGGGTTCGCTGGTGCCTTCAACGACGTTACGATCCCGTTTCAACTGATCTAGTCAATGTTATCAACTACCTTTCGGATCTTTTTACTTCAGGTCTTTCTTACAGAACTGTTAACGTTTATAGATCCGCAATTTCAGCCGGTCCTTCTTTAGTTAACGAAACATCAGTTGGACAAAATCTTCTTACTAAAAAGATAATGAGAAGCATGAGGGTTTTAAACACTCCTGGCCCTAAATATACCACCCTGTGGGACGTCACTCTTGTTCTTAGGACTTTAGCGTCATGGGGAGATAACTCCTCTCTATCACTCAAACGCATCTCTTTTAAAATTACTGTCTTATTGTGTCTGGTGTCTTTTCCTAGAACTTCTGACGTTAAGGCTTTAGACATTTCTAGTAGGGCTTTTCAACCCGAAGGAGTTTGTTTCTTCCTTAAGAAAAGAACGAAGACCTTATCCTCTTCAATTTTCTATCCCTTTTTCCCTGAAAATGATAGACTTTGTGTGGTTAAATGTTTAAAGGAATATGAAAAAAGAACTAAATATCTTAGAATGAATGAATCACAACTACTAATTTCTTATAGATCTCCTTATAAAGGAGTCTCTTCCCCTACTTTAGCCAGGTGGGTTAAGAATGTCATGCATGAAAGTGGTGTTGATATTTCTGTTTTTGGTGCTCATTCTTTAAGAGGTGCTTCAGCCTCTAAAGCCTTCTGTTAAGGAGGAGGATTACAAGACATCCTTAGGGCTGCAGATTGGTCTAATGATAGTATGTTTAGAGCATGTTATTTCAAACCAATATCTAATGTGATTGATAATGTTCTTAATGCACTTTAAACTTGCATAATATGGCCTCCGTGTCGTGCCATAAAATTTAGATTTTTCACAGCCTGCTGGGCAGAAAATCTGGATTTTATTAAGGACACGGAGGCTAATATTATCCCACCTCTTTTTCTTCATACCCTCCCATTTGTATGAAATTACAATGTGTACCTTTTTTCTTTCAGAATAACCTGATCCTGGATTTTATCTAAGGAGTTTTGGATCTTCAAGTTTTGGATCCTCAAGTTTATCTCATGTTGATCTTTCTTCGCAGTTCTTGAACAAAGAAGGATGAGAGATGGTTTCTAAGAGACTTTATTCTTACTCAGAATGTTCATTGAAGTTCTATATTCTTCAATTGTTGCTACTGAGCTGTGGTAATAAAGGAGATTTGCATAATATTAGCCTCCGTGTCCTTAATAAAATCCAGATTTTCTGCCCAGCAGGCTGTGAAAAATCTAAATTACCCAGTGCTAGAGGAAGAGATGATTTTAACAGTATGTTCAACTGAATTAGTCATATTCAGAATCTGCTATATTTAATAAATAACACAATAAAAAAGAGAGATGATCCCCACACCATATGTTTGGTAAACCTCTGTTTTGGATTTATTATGAGTCAAAAACAATTCAAAAAACAATTAATCATTCTTCATTATTACAATATTTAAAAACACATGTTATACATTTTAATAAAAATTGCCTTAAAAACACAAAGAATCAACAAGTCGACGCGGCGTTTCGGTATTCTGTTAGTATACCTTCTTCAGGACTGATTCTGGATAGATTTAAAAAAACACAGAGTTACCATTCTTTTTTTGGTGCAGATTCAAAGTACTTCTCATAGTTAAAAACATTAGAAAATCATAACTAATAGATCTAGAACATCATATTATCATAACTTCTTTAGCTTGGATCTCTTTCTCCTAAGGCACCATTCTTAAACACAAGGTCTTATTTTTTACTTACAGGCACCCTACTATGTGGACATCCTACATACAATCGAATGCTCTATTTTTCTCAACCCTTCACACCGATATGTTGATTGCTATTCCTATGCACAACTACACTTTAACAAAACTAATATTGTTTACCTTTCCCTTGGACTATATAGTCCAATGCTGTTAAACCTTCCTTTGAACAACATGAGAATAAGTTGATGGTATTCTCAACATAATGCATACCTTATGCCAGATGGAGTTCATATCCCCACTGGACAATGTTGCTTCTTATAAAGATCCTGTGGGCCTCGGAATGATGGGTCTGTCCCAGGATTCTGTGCTTAATTTGTGATGTCACTAGGTGGGATAAATAAATCTATGTTTTTTATTTTCCACGACATTTTAGCTATATCTAGAAAGATTTTATTCTTTGGTATAGACAGATTCTGTTTCATGCCTAAGTAGGTGAATAAATATTCTTAGTCTTTATATTATAATATATCTGTATGGTCCAAAAAAGTAGACTACTATACGTCTTTAAAAAAAAGGATCTCACGTATTCCATTCATCAAAGTTTTAATTCAACTTCAGTACCTGTTTTTCAGCATGAATATGCTGGATATTTGACTGCCAGGAGGAGCCACTGTTTTATCAATTAGTGGATATCGTCATTCACCCTAGAAAATTGTAATTATTCCATTTAGTTTTTTTTTCGGGCCTTATTTGTATAGGAACCCCCGACTTTTTAATGCCTCTTTCATTATCTCTTAAGAAATTACTCACCAATTAAATTTAGGTGATGGGTATAATTTCTTAGATACTCGCTTCCAGAGCGCTCCGTTTTCAACTTGGGTCCGTTCTACATTGAGCGACACAAAATATAAATTAAATGGATGCCCAAATGGTTTATGAATAATACATTTTGTTGACGTTACTTTTTTTATGTTTTATTTATAGCCCCCCATACTCTCTTTATTCTCAAGTTATCTGTTTTTTTTCCTTTTTTATAATTATTAAAGAAGTTGCCATATAGTTACTTTAGATATAATGGGCGGATGGAAACTAGTAAACCCGCGTTATATTGGGGCTTCCAAGTTATTGGTCGAATTTAAGCCGACCCTGGTTTCGATTTGCACCTACCTCTGGTTCTTTAATCGGCCTCCCTGCTCCTTCCTTCCTGGCAGTCCGTCAATAGCTCCCTCGACCGGTATGTTCCGAGCCGCAAAAGACACTGATCGTATGTTTATCCGGGGTTTTAAGCTTCCCGTACTCTAATTGGTTGCCCCTTTTCTAGTCCACCATTGGTCGATCAAGGGCCAATTGCTGTCCGGTTTCTATGGCAACCGAACGCATTTCCGTGTATTACTAGGCCCATTTACTATTGGCTGATGCGATTCAGTTCGCTATTACTCATTGGAGGTTCGGAAGCGTTCTATGGTAACCGAACGCATGTCCGTATATTCCTAGGCTTATTTTTTATACGATGATTCGATTCAGTTAGCTATTCCTTATAGGTGGTTCGGAGGCGCGTTGTCAGGGTTTATTTATATAGCGTTCTGTTTTACCGATTCTATATTAAAGAAACCACGCGTTCACCACGCGTTGTCATGGTTTATTTATATAGCGTTCTGTTTTGCCGATTCTATATTAAAGAAACCACGCGTTTCTTTAGTTTCACCCTGGTTCTAGTTTATGGAGGTTTGTGATTTATGGTTTGATCGACATAATTTAGTTTCAGCCGTTAATTAGTGGTAGTATTTAGATGATCTAGTCACAGCCTTTGGTATTTGTTGCTTATATATAGGTCGGTAAACCCCGTGCTTTTTTTAGTCTCCCGCGTTCTTATTTTTACAAAAAGTATATACAATGAAGAACATACTTTGACCTTTCAGTCTCCCCACTGATCTCTTTTGTGGAGACGCATCAAAACACTTGTTCTGTGCTCATTAGGTACTCTAAGGTTACCTATTAGCCAGCCTACCATTTCTCTCATACAGGTGGAAGACGTGTTACTGACACTCTTATGCAAAGTGGTTTATAGTACTTACACCCCCTGTTAGGTCTCCTCAACAGGACCTAACAGACCACCAGACATACATTATTGACTGTATCACTGTAATTCTCAAAAACAATATTTTTTTATATAAAGACAACCTTTTTAGACAGATCAAGGGGACCAGTATGGGGGCCACCTGTGCCCCCAGCCTGGCATGTTTATATGTGTCAAGATTTGAGGAGAAACATATCTACAATATAGCTGCCCCATTTTTTGAAAACATCTCGGAATGGGGTCGCTATATTGACGATATATTTTTTATATGGACAGGAGAGATAGATACCCTGAATGAATTCCTTAACTGGTTGAATTTGGGAGATGCGAATTTGAAATTCACATCACACATTAGCAAATGCTATGTGGAATTCCTTGACATCATCATCAAACATATGGATGGCCATCTGGTAGTGGAATTATATACGAAACCCTCGGACAGAAATAGTATGTTACATTATGATAGCAACCATCCGGCATCACAGAAGAACAACATCCCATTCGGGCAATTTCTTCGTTTGAGAAGAAACTGCACCTCAATGGAAGAATATGAAACCCATGCCACTAATCTAAAAGAGAAATTTTTAGAGAGAGGGTACCCCAAAAGAATGGTAAGGCACGCCTTTAAACGGGCTAAGTATTTTAACAGAGAAAGCCTTTTTAATCCAAAAAATGAGAGCCATAACAGTCCACAGCCAATTATGTTTGTAACAAACTATTCACAAATAAGCTACAAGGTCAAAAATATAATAAATAGAAATTGGCATCTGATTTCGGATAAGGCACAGGTCCCAATTCCAAAACCTATGTTCTCGTACAGGAGAAATAGGACAATCAAGAACTCTCTAGTACACACATATAGAGAGAGGCCCAAAAATCTTCAGACCACTATTGATGGTAACCCATTACCAACGGGGACACATCCCTGCATGGGCTGCGTTAACTGCGCCAACTTCATCAAAGGTGATAAGATCACAGCAAATGATAAAACAATACATATTAAAAGTTTCATCAATTGCAGGACTAAAAACGCAATCTATCTCATCCAATGCCCCTGCAAAAAATCTTATGTAGGAGAGACATCTAGGGAAATTAGGTTACGTTTAAATGAGCACCGATCAGCATTAAGAACTAATAAAACAGGAGCGCCCCTCACTGAACATTGGAGGGAGACTGGCCACAAAATTGAAGATTTGAAATGGTGTGGGTTAGAAAAGATAACTGGTAGTACAAGAGGTGGTAACCAAGACATTAAAAGGAAAAGAAGGGAGCAATTCTACATGTCCACCCTCAATAGTGTGAGGTGTGGTTTAAACTCGAGAGAGGATTGGGAAAAGATTGTTCAATAGGGCTTAAGAGAATATTCATCCATGACTATCTAGCAGTATAGTACTGACATTGAAATACACCCAAGAGCTGAGTAGAAGGGGGTGTAAGTACTATAAACCACTTTGCATAAGAGTGTCAGTAACACGTCTTCCACCTGTATGAGAGAAATGGTAGGCTGGCTAATAGGTAACCTTAGAGTACCTAATGAGCACAGAACAAGTGTTTTGATGCGTCTCCACAAAAGAGATCAGTGGGGAGACTGAAAGGTCAAAGTATGTTCTTCATTGTATATACTTTTTGTAAAAATAAGAACGCGGGAGACTAAAAAAAGCACAGGGTTTCCCGACCTATATATAAGCAACAAATACCGAAGGCTGTGACTAGATCATCTAAATACTACCGTTAATTAACGGCTGAAACTAAATTATGTCGATCAAACCATAAATCACAAACCTCCATAAACTAGAACCAGGGTGAAACTAAAGAAACGCGTGGTTTCTTTAATATAGAATCGGCAAAACAGAACGCTATATAAATAAACCATGACAACCATGACAACGCGTGGTGAACGCGTGGTTTCTTTAATATAGAATCGGTAAAACAGAATGCTATATAAATAAACCCTGACAACGCGCCTCCGAACCACCTATAAGGAATAGCTAACTGAATCGAATCATCGTATAAAAAATAAGCCTAGGAATATACGGAAATGCGCTCGGTTACCATAGAACGCTTCCGAACCTCCAATGAGTAATAGCGAACTGAATCGCATCAGCCAATAGTAAATGGGCCTAGTAATACACGGAAATGCATTCGGTTGCCATAGAAACCGGACAGCAATTGGCCCTTGATCGACCAATGGTGGACTAGAAAAGGGGCAACCAATTAGAGTACGGGAAGCTTAAAACCCCGGATAAACATACGATCAGTGTCTTTTGCGGCTCGGAACATACCGGTCGAGGGAGCTATTGACGGACTGCCAGGAAGGAAGGAGCAGGGAGGCTGATTAAAGAACCAGAGGTAGGTGCAAATCGAAACCAGGGTCGGCTTAAATTCGACCAATAACTTGGAAGCCCCAATATAACGCGGGTTTACTAGTTTCCATCCGCCCATTATATCTAAAGTAACTATACGGCAACTTCTTTAATAATTATAAAAAAGAAAAAAAAACAGATAACTTGAGAATAAAGAGAGTATGGGGGGCTATAAATAAAACATAAAAAAAGTAACGTCAACAACATTTATTATTCATAAACTATTTGGGCATCCATTTAATTTATATTTTGTGTCGCTCAATGTAGAACGGACCCAAGTTGAAAACGGAGCGCTCTGGAAGCGAGTATCTAAGAAATTATACCCGTCACCTAAATTTAATTGGTGAGTAATTTCTTAAGAGATAATGAAAGAGGCATTAAAAAGTGGGGGGTTCCTATACAAATAAGGCCCGAAAAAGATACTAAATGGAATAATTACAATTTTCTAGGGTGAATGACGATATCCACTAATTGATAAAACGGTGGCTCCTCCTGGCAGTCAAATATCCAGCATATTCATGCTGGAAAACAGGTACTGAAGTTGAATTAAAACTTTGATGAATGGAATAAGTGAGATCCTTTTTTTTAAAGACGTATAGTAGTATACTTTTTTGGACCATACAGATATATTATAATATAAAGACTAAGAATATTTATTCACCTACTTAGGCATGAAACAGAATCTGTCTATACCAAAGAATAAAATCTTTCTAGATATAGCTAAAAGGTCGTGGAAAATAAAAAACATAGATTTATTTATCCCACCTAGTGACATCACAAATTAAGCACAGAATCCTGGGACAGACCCATCATTCCGAGGCCCACAGGATCTTTATAAGAAGCAACATTGTCCAGTGGGGATATGAACTCCATCTGGCATAAGGTATGCGTTTTGTTGAGAATACCATCAACTTATTCTCATGTTGTTCAAAGGAAGGTTTAACAGCATTGGACTATATAGTCCAAGGGAAAGGTAAACAATATTAGTTTTGTTAAAGTGTAGTTGTGTATAGGAATAGCAATCAACATATCGGTGTGAAGGGTTGAGAAAAATAGAGCATTTGATTGTATGTAGGATGTCCACATAGTAGGGTGCCTGTAAGTAAAAAATAAGACCTTGTGTTTAAGAATGGTGCTTTAGGAGAAAGAGATCCAAGCTAAAGAAGTTATGATAATATGATGTTCTAGATCTATTAGTTATGATTTTCTAATGTTTTTAACTATGAGAAGTACTTTGAATCTGCACCAAAAAAAGAATGGTAACTCTGTGTTTTTTTAAATCTATCCAGAATCAGTCCTGAAGAAGGTATACTAACAGAATACCGAAACGCAGCGTCGACTTGTTGATTCTTTGTGTTTTTTAAGGCAATTTTTATTAAAATGTATAACATGTGTTTTTAAATATTGTAATAATGAAGAATGATTAATTGTTTTTTGAATTGTTTTTGACTCATAATAAATCCAAAACAGAGGTTTACCAAACATATGGTGTGGGGATCATCTCTCTTTTTTATTGTGTTATTTATTAAATATAGCAGATTCTGAATATGACTAATTCAGTTGAACATACTGTTAAAATCATCTCTTCCTCTAGCACTGGGTAACTATCAAACATAGTATCATTTGAGTATAACTTTAGCTATTGTTTTGTTGATGCATACTGTTAGAAGCTGAATATTACACTCTGTACCTTTACCTTTCCCGCCCGATTGATGGTATGCTGTACATTGAAGAATAGGTTCACCATAGTGTGCACTCATTAGGATTGGACACACCCTCATTCTGTCCTTCTCGTGGGGACACCCATGTCCTTTTTGATAACTATCATCCCCCCAGTCCCCTATTAGCCTGCGTGGGGTCCTCCTTTTATTTTTTTATTTTTTCACTGTTCACTCGGCTTGTGAGCTGAGGAGGCTTTTGAGTCCTATTGCAAATTAGCAAAGAGGTAACATTTTACAAAATACCTCAATACTTAATAAAAGAAGTATATACAAAAGAAACCCTTGAAATGGAAGGTACAAAAACATATAGTTTTTCTGAAGATCAATTTGATAAACTAATCAATAGGAGATCCCGCAATACCACCACAGTAAGATTAGATAAAACAGACGAGGAACAATGGGAGAAACTTTGGAACTTAAAAAAGAAAGTGATAAGAGCGGAATTACATGCGGAGTTCCTTGTCGAATACTGTAAAAATGGGATAATTCCCAAAGGTCTACAAGTGACTAATGAACCGGGCATTTTCATAACAGATAAAAAATTTATAGATAAATGGACACTTGTGGCAAACAGGTGTAGTAGGGATTGGATCCTGCTTATTATAGAAACAGCGAATGAATTTATAGTGATTGAAAAGAAGGAAATAGAGGAACTGGAGAGTCAGCTAAGGGATAGTACAGCATTAGAAGATGCTAAAGCTAAACTAGAAGAAATCCAAAATGATGTTGAAGGATATAGTGAATATTTGATCAAGAAGAAGAGCAACAAATTAAAAAAAGATATAGATAACTATAACCCGGAAATCTTTTACCCTTACCTCCAGAAAGACTTTTATGATCGCCCAAAAGAAAATTTCCAACCCCGTAGACAGTGGCAAAACCAACCTAGAAACCAACCTAAGAGACGAGTGAGATTTTTTGACTCCTCGTATAGCAGCACTGACTCAGAAGGGGAGGTAACAAATGACAAACAACAAAAAAATGGTGAATCTAATAAACAACAACAAACAACCTTGAAAGAGGGCCTGGCTTTTTTAGACAGACACAATCAAATGTTCGGAAAACAATGGGGGAGAGGGAGAGGCCGAAACAATTACAATCATCAGCCACAATATACTCAAGCCCAAAACCCTCAACGTCCTCGAACCAGGAGCCAGAAACAGTGGGACTAAATAAAACCAAAAAAGCAGCTGTCATCAATCTGTCAGATCACCAGTTAACTCCAATAGAGACCAAATTATTTGAAAAGGGACTAGGATATGCAATATGTTCACCTGTAGACCGATATGCCCTAGAAAGAGACTTGCAATTCTTTTTTTAGAAAGGAGAGACTTCAAATTTTCTTTGAAGGGAAAGAGAAACCCGTGAGACAAAATAAATCAGGTTTAAAAAATAAATCCACATGGGTCCCCCCATTGAGTATTATACATAAGGATGTAGAAGCCTTTGAAAGATCTGTTGATAAAAGTGTAGACAACGTTTTAAAACAAAAAAATTGGACACCCTTCAACCTGACTAAGGAAGAGAAAACAGCACTAGAAATCCTTGAACAAGATAATACCCTAACAGTAAAGCCGGCAGATAAGGGTGCGAGTGTAGTACTAATGAATAGTCAAGACTATGACAATAGAATGCTCAAACTTCTAAATAACAAAGACCACTATAAAAAATCCAATAGGAAGGAATGGCAAACCTTAAAGGGTGAAATCGAGAGAATGTTGAGACTAGCGAAAGATGACAACATTATATGCGAGGAAGAATTTGCGTTTATGCTTAACACTGACCCTCTAATCCCGGCACTGTATGGCCTACCAAAGGTGCATTAAGACATCCGGGACCCCCCAATGAGACCAATAGTATCGTGCATAGGGCCACTCACTGAACCATTGAGTAAGTACGTGGAGGTGTTCCTACAACCCTTGGTACAACAACAAAAAGCCTATGTAAAGGACACAACATCAATGATTAAAAAAGTTGAGAATTTAAGCTTCAATCCAGAGACACAGGTGTTGGTGACTTTGGATATTGAAGCACTATACACCAACATTCCTCAGGATAATACCATTGAAATTATGGAGGAGATCCTTAGAGATAATCAACAGGACCTAACAGACCACCAGACATTCATTATTGACTGTATCACTGTAATTCTCAAAAACAATATTTTTTTATATAAAGACAACCTTTTTAGACAGATCAAGGGGACCAGTATGGGGGCCACCTGTGCCCCCAGCCTGGCATGTTTATATGTGTCAAGATTTGATGAGAAACATATCTACAATATAGCTGCCCCATTTTTTGAAAACATCTCGGAATGGGGTCGCTATATTGACAATATATTTTTTATATGGACAGGAGAGATAGATACCCTGAATGAATTCCTTAACTGGTTGAATTTGGGAGATGCGAATTTGAAATTCACATCACACATTAGCAAATGCTATGTGGAATTCCTTGACATCATCATCAAACACATGGATGGCCATCTGGTAGTGGAATTATATACGAAACCCTCGGACAGAAATAGAATGTTACATTATGATAGCAACCATCCGGCATCACAGAAGAACAACATCCCATTCGGGCAATTTCTTCGTTTGAGAAGAAACTGCACCTCAATGGAAGATTATGAAACCCATGCCACTAATCTAAAAGAGAAATTTTTAGAGAGAGGGTACCCCAAAAGAATGATAAGGCACGCCTTTAAACTGGCTAAGTATTTTAACAGAGAAAGCCTTTTTAATCCAAAAAATGAGAGCCATAACAGTCCACAGCCAATTATGTTTGTAACAAACTATTCACAAATAAGCTACAAGGTCAAAAATATAATAAATAGAAATTGGCATCTGATTTCGGATAAGGCACAGGTCCCAATTCCCAAACCTATGTTCTCGTACAGGAGAAATAGGACAATCAGGAACTCTCTAGTACACACATATAGAGAGAGGCCCAAAAATCTTCAGACCACTATTGATGGTAACCCATTACCAACGGGGACACATCCCTGCATGGGCTGCGTTAACTGCGCCAACATCATCAAAGGTGATAAGATCACAGCAAATGATAAAACAATACATATTAAAAGTTTCATCAATTGCAGGACTAAAAATGCAATCTATCTCATCCAATGCCCCTGCAAAAAATCTTATGTAGGAGAGACATCTAGGGAAATTAGGTTACGTTTAAATGAGCACCGATCAGCATTAAGAACTAATAAAACAGGAGTGCCCCTCACTGAACTTTGGAGAGAGACTGGCCACAAAATTGAAGATTTGAAATGGTGTGGGTTAGAAAAGATAACTGGTAGTACAAGAGGTGGTAACCAAGACATTAAAAGGAAAAGAAGGGAGCAATTCTACATGTCCACCCTCAATAGTGTGAGGTGTGGTTTAAACTCGAGAGAGGATTGGGAAAAGATTGTTCAATAGGGCTTAAGAGAATATTCATCCATGACTATCTAGCAGTATAGTACTGACATTGAAATACACCCAAGAGCTGAGTAGAAGGGGTTGTAAGTACTATAAACCACTTTGCATAAGAGTGTCAGTAACACTTCTTCCACCTGTATGAGAGAAATGGTAGGCTGGCTAATAGGTAACCTTAGAGTACCTAATGAGCACAGAAAAGTGTTTTGATGCGTCTCCACAAAAGAGATCAGTGGGGAGACTGAAAGGTCAAAGTATGTTCTTCATTGTATATACTTTTTGTAAAAATAAGAACGCGGGAGACTAAAAAAAGCACGGGGTTTCCCGACCTATATATAAGCAACAAATACTGAAGGCTGTGACTAGATCATCTAAATACTACCGTTAATTAACGGCTGAAACTAAATTATGTCGATCAAACCATAAATCACAAACCTCCATAAACTAGAACCAGGGTGAAACTAAAGAAACGCGTGGTTTCTTTAATATAGAATCGGCAAAACAGAACGCTATATAAATAAACCATGACAACCATGACAACGCGTGGTGAACGAGTGGTTTCTTTAATATAGAATCGGTAAAACAGAACGCTATATAAATAAACCCTGACAATGCGCATCCGAACCACCTATAAGGAATAGCTAACTGAATCGAATCATCGTATAAAAAATAAGCCTAGGAATATACGGAAATGCGTTCGGTTACCATAGAACGCTTCCGAACCTCCAATGAGTAATAGCGAACTGAATCGCATCAGCCAATAGTAAATGGGCCTAGTAATACACGGAAATGCGTTCGGTTGCCATAGAAACCGGACAGCAATTGGCCCTTGATCGACCAATGGTGGACTAGAAAAGGGGCAACCAATTAGAGTACGGGAAGCTTAAAACCCCGGATAAACATACGATCAGTGTCTTTTGCGGCTCGGAACATACCGGTCGAGTGAGCTATTGACGGACTGCCAGGAAGGAAGGAGCAGGGAGGCCGATTAAAGAACCAGAGGTAGGTGCAAATCGAAACCAGGGTCGGCTTAAATTCGACCAATAACTTGGAAGCCCCAATATAACGCGGGTTTACTAGTTTCCATCCGCCCATTATATCTAAAGTAACTATATGGCAACTTCTTTAATAATTATAAAAAAGAAAAAAAAAACAGATAACTTGAGAATAAAGAGAGTATGGGGGGCTATAAATAAAACATAAAAAATGTAACGTCAACAAAATTTATTATTCATAAACCATTTGGGCATCCATTTAATTTATATTTTGTGTCGCTCAATGTAGAACGGACTCAAGTTGAAAACGGAGCGCTCTGGAAGCGAGTATCTAAGAAATTATACCCGTCACCTAAATTTAATTGGTGAGTAATTTCTTAAGAGATAATGAAAGAGGCATTAAAAAGTGGGGGGTTCCTATACAAATAAGGCCCGAAAAAGATACTAAATGGAATAATTACAATTTTCTAGGGTGAATGACGATATCCACTAATTGATAAAATGGTGGCTCCTCCTGGCAGTCAAATATCCAGCATATTCATGCTGAAAAACAGGTACTGAAGTTGAATTAAAACTTTGATGAATGGAATACGTGAAATCCTTTTTTTTAAAGACGTATAGTAGTCTACTTTTTTGGACCATACAGATATATTATAATATAAAGACTAAGAATATTTATTCACCTACTTAGGCATGAAACAGAATCTGTCTATACCAAAGAATAAAATCTTTCTAGATATAGCTAAAATGTCGTGGAAAATAAAAAACATAGATTTATTTATCCCACCTAGTGACATCACAAATTAAGCACAGAATCCTGGGACAGACCCATCATTCCGAGGCCCACAGGATCTTTATAAGAAGCAACATTGTCCAGTGGGGATATGAACTCCATCTGGCATAAGGTATGCGTTATGTTGAGAATACCATCAACTTATTCTCATGTTGTTCAAAGGAAGGTTTAACAGCATTGGACTATTTAGTCCAATGGAAAGGTATACAATATTAGTTTTGTTAAAGTGTAGTTGTGCATAGGAATAGCAATCAACATATCGGTGTGAAGGGTTGAGAAAAATAGAGCATTCGATTGTATGTAGGATGTCCACATAGTAGGGTGCCTGTAAGTAAAAAATAAGACCTTGTGTTTAAGAATGGTGCCTTAGGAGAAAGAGATCCAAGCTAAAGAAGTTATGATAATATGATGTTCTAGATCTATTAGTTATGATTTTCTAATGTTTTTAACTATGAGAAGTACTTTGAATCTGCACCAAAAAAAGAATGGTAACTCTGTGTTTTTTTAAATCTATCCAGAATCAGTCCTGAAGAAGGTATACTAACAGAATACCGAAACGCCGCGTCGACTTGTTGATTCTTTGTGTTTTTAAGGCAATTTTTATTAAAATGTATAACATGTGTTTTTAAATATTGTAATAATGAAGAATGATTAATTGTTTTTTGAATTGTTTTTGACTCATAATAAATCCAAAACAGAGGTTTACCAAACATATGGTGTGGGGATCATCTCTCTTTTTTATTGTGTTATTTATTAAATATAGCAGCTTCTGAATATGACTAATTCAGTTGAACATACTGTTAAAATCATCTCTTCCTCTAGCACTGGGTAACTATCAAACATAGTATCATTTGAGTATAAGATTAGCTATTGTTTTGTTGATGCATACTGTTAGAAGCTGAATATTACACTCTGTACCTTTACCTTTCCCGCCCGATTGATGGTATGCTGTACATTGAAGAATAGGTTCACCATAGTGTGCACTCATTAGGATTGAACACACCCTCATTCTGTCCTTCTCGTGGGGACACCCATGTCCTTTTTGATAGATATTAAATAGAAGACTCCCTCTATATCAACCGAGTTCTGTAACTGTGACTCCAAATGCTCCGCCAATGGAGACCCAATTTACTGGTACCCCAAAATGATTTTCTGAATTCAAAGACATTACAGAGAGAGAGGAAATGAGATATGATTCTAATGCCCCTTTACTGGAAAACCAGACTTACTGGTGCTCCCAGACAAAATGATGAAATCAGAGACAGTGTGGCTAGAGTAGAGAGGAGAATTGAAGAACACCCAAGTACTTCTGAATATGTGCAGTCTACTAATGAATTGACTGAAAAGATACAGGAACTCACTAAAAATATAGGGCCCGATTCACAGAATGAACTTAATCCTCAATCCTAAACTTACTACTATTTTGGTATTCACAGAATGCACTTACTACTTTTGGTATTCACAGAATGAACTTACTACTTTTGGTATTCACAGAAGTTAGGATTTTGTCTTAAATCTGTCTTAAGTCTGTCTCAAGACTAACTTTAGACAAAATCCTAACTTCTGTGAATACCAAAAGTAGTAAGTTCATTCTGTGAATGCCAAAAGTAGTAAGCTCATTCCTGTGAATACCAAAATAGTAGTAGGTTTAGGATTGAGTCTTAAGTTCATTCTGTGATTCGGGCCCATAGAAGCTGTCCCAGTAGCTGTTACCGTCCCAGTAACAATAGCTCCTGTAATTCCAGTGTTCGAAAACCAGAAAATAAAAGAACCATAGTTAACTATCCCTTTGCATCAAAGTTTACAAAAAGTAAGAGAAAAGGTTTATCCAGACTTGTCTGAGGTTAGGCGTACCAGTCAGATTACACCGCCTGACTTGACCTTTAATCAAAGTCTCCCATGCAAGTTTCCAATGGGTGCAGAATCAGGTTCTGCAACACCCGAAAGAAATATAGAGAAAATCGATTTGTAGCAAACTCCTGTAGGACCAACAGAGCAGGAATTAAGTGATTGGCTTAAAACATTAAAAGTAAAGGACCAAGAACCTAAAGTGTTGTATGTAGTTAGATTGAAAATTGACATGGAAGGTGTTCTAAAGCTCTGGGGGAAAAGAACTCACCTTGTTTACAGCAGCCTCAGGCCCCTTGTTTCAGCTCCCGGTCCCGGTCTCTCCTTGCCGCCGCAGCCTCTGTCATCTAAGCGCGGCCGCAGAGCGGGGGAGACTACAACTCCCAGGAGCCTTAGCAGCAGGGCACGGAAGCCGCAGCCGCACACGCCCATTCTGCTCCCGGAGGCGCTTAAGAACTGACGAGAACCCCCGCGTTATTTATTTATTTATTTATTTATTTATGGAGCTTATAGAGCGCGCAGCTACCTCCAATGGAGGTGTCCCGGCGCTAAGATTACATAACTGTCCCCATGAGGAGTAACCAAGATCATATCTCACAGAGAAGATGGGAAACGGTGAGGAGTTGACAGTTCCAAGTCCTACCGCCTAGTGAACAGCCAGGTCTTGAGTTTGCGGCGAAAGGCTGGCTCAGATTCGCAGAACCTGAGGTCAAGGGGGAGGCTATTCCAGAGCTTGGCGGCAGTGACGGTGAAAGATCTGCCGCCAGTCCGAGAAAGCCTGAATCTAGGAACCAACAGAAGACGAAGGTCATTGGATCTGAGATGTCTGGCTGAAACAGAGATCTTGAGACGCTTTTTCAGATAAAGTGGGCCAGTACCATGGATAGCCCGAAATGTCAGGATCAGAATTTTAAAGTCTATGCGTCGTGAGATGGGAAGCCAATGAAGTTCTTCTCGGTAGGCTCTGACTGAAGTACGGGCAGGGATGTTACCGATGAGCCGGGCTGCCGCATTTTGGACTATTTGCAGGCGGTCAATAAGATAGTGCCGGGCACCTGCATATAGACTATTAGCATAGTCTAGATGGGTGATGATAAGGGCCTGGACTACGGTTTTGCGTGAGGATAGAGGGAGGAAGGGGAAGATTTTTCTAATCATGCGAAGTTTAGAGAAACAGGCCCCTACCACTTTGTTAACTTGGGCATTTCCGGACAAAGAGTTGTCAAAAATGAAGCCCAGGTTACGAGCTGCCTTCACGGGAGAGGGTGGGGGATTCAGAATGGTAGGCCACCAGAGGGTTGCAGGGGGGGGGGATTTTTTACTGAAAAAGAGAACCTCGGTTTTGTCCGTGTTAAGGGCAAGGTGATTGGCTGACATCCAGGAGCATATGTTACCAAGGCAGTTTCTAAAGTTGGAGAAGAGGGAGTCAGAATGGTCTCGAAAGGAAAAGATAAGCTGAGTATCGTCAGCGTAGGAGACCACCCTGACGCCCCAGGATTCAACTACCTTGGCCAGAGGAGCCACATAAGCATTAAACAGTAGAGGGCTCAAGGCAGAGCCCTGGGGCACTCCACACAGGAGGGGTTTGTCTTCGGATTCAAAAGGGTGCATCGTAACCCTTTGGGAACGGCTAGCCAGGAAAGAAATAATCCAGGCCAGCACTGTCCCACCGACCCCTAGCTGCTGTAGGCGGGAGGTAAGTATTTTGTGGGAGACAGTATCAAAAGCAGCGGATAGGTCGAGGAGGACCAACATGGCCTCCTCGCCCCTATCCACTGATTCCCTGATAATTTCAGAGACTTCAAGCAGCGCAGTCTCGGTGCTATAGCCGGATCTAAAACCGGACTGAGAGTTGTGTAGCAGCTGATTTGACTCTAAGTACAGTGCCACTTGTTTCTGTACCACCTTCTCCAGTATCTTGGCAGGTTTAGGCAGGAGAGAAATAGGTCGATAGTTGCTAAAAAGCAGAGGGTCTGCACCATGTTTTTTCAGTATGGGGACCAGCCTGGCCTGTTTCCAAACTGAGGGGAATAGACCTTGCGACAAAGAGGCATTCCAGATGGAAAGAAACGGGTTCACAAGGATAGGGGCGAGATTACCCATGATTTTGGCAGGAACTGGGTCCAGGGGGGAACCAGACTTAACGTTGCGTAATAAAGCTAACGCGAGATCAGGAGTTAACTCGCTAAAAGAGTTGAAAGAACAAGAGGGGAGGCCAGGGCAATCATCAGGGAAATCCGGAGCCATTACTGCAAAGGAGGAGGAGAGTTTAACTATCTTCTCTTGAAAAAAATCAGACAATCCATTGCAGAGATCTTGAGTGGGAGTAAAGAGGGATTTCAAAGCAGGAGGATTTACGAAGTCATTCACTATGGAAAAAAGAGTTTTGGAGGAATTCTGCGCCTGTTGAATCAAATTAGAAAAGTAAGCTCTCATGGACGAGCGTGTTAGTTTGTGGAACTTACTCAGGGCAGATTTGTAGGCCAATTTGGCTACAGGATCATAGTTCAATCTCCATTTACGTTCCAACTGCTTACACTTGCTCTTTTCCTCACGCAACAGAGGGGAGAACCAAGGGGCAGAAGGACGGGATCTGGAGGAAGTGACGGGGACCAGAGGGGAAACCGAGTCAAGTGCATCCGAGGGGGCCGAATTGAATCTCAATGTTTCTAAATTGAGGTCATTTAGCTGGTTAAAATGAAAATGTAGATGAGCTTCCAGGGAGTTACATGTAACTTTGGTCCATTTACGACCTTTAACTCGATTAAGGGGGATAGGGGGAGGAGGGGAGGGGGCCGTGAAAGAAAAAGGGATAAGATAATGATCGGTCCATGTCAAAGGAGTGGGGGGGAGAGTGGAGAGGGAAGGAAGATTGGAAAAAATGAGGTCAAGGGTATGGCCTGCTATATGAGTAGGACCTGTCACTAGTTGAGGCAAGGTGAGTCCTTGTAAGGTTTCTAACAGAGAGGAGGCTAGTGTGCAGGAAGGATTATCAATATGAATATTAAAATCTCCTAAAACAATAAAATGGGGGTGTTTGAGAGAAAAATCGGCGATGGAGTGAATCAGAGTGATAAGGGAGGAAGAGGTTACGGCCGGGGGATTATAGACCAGTATGCCTGCACAGATGGAACAAGCAGGGTCCATAATTGAAAAGTGAGCGGCTTCGATGATGCCAAGGTTGGGAATTTTCGTGAGGTTTAATTTGAGATGGGATTTAGCAATGATCGCAAGACCTCCTCCGGTCTTAGAGTTGTCTCGATTAATGCCAGTGAAATGATAACCAGGGGGAGTAGCAAGAGTGATGTCCGGTTTGGAGGAGTCTTTTAACCAAGTTTCAGTAAGAAACAATAGGTCCCAATTGTGGGTTTCAAGAGATAGCCATATGTCATGAGCATGGGCTGGGAGAGATCTGCAATTGACTAATGCGGCCTTTAAGATGGTGGATGGCTGATCATTGATTTTAGAGGGTAGACGCCGAGGTCTAGGTACTATGGGAAGAGAAAAGTTACAGTGAGGGCAGGAATAAACAGTAGTATCTAGGCTAGCAATGTTACAGCAAGTAAAGGGGGCACAGGTATCAGGACGAAGGTGAAGAAGTTGATCAGAGGACCAACGAATTTTTGGGGCAAGTGGAGCAGGGGTAAAGGCGTTGGGCGCGGGTCCGGCGCGGACGGGCGCAGACGGGCTGGACTTAGGCGCGACTTCGGCGCGCAAACGGCGCTCCCGCTGCGCTCGTCCACTGCGCTTCCGATGGAAGCACATGTTTTATAGCTGCAGATAACGTCAGTAGGGGGGTGTGGCTTCGGAAAAGGGGCGTGGCCTCACTCGACGACGGAATGGCGGCAGCGCTGACCTCTGCTGCAGCGCCTTCCAACGAAGAGTTCAAGTGCCAAGAGGGAGAGCAAGGAGGTAGGAAGTGCAGCAAGTAAATAATGTGACAGTCCAATGTTTAAGATCAAATTAAAACAGGTTAAAAAACACACTCCCGGCTTTCCGCCTCAGGAGAACAAGAGAGCAACCACCGGCGCTTGTAATCAGCGTCCTTATGAAAGCTCTGTCAGTTTCGCGCGCCCTCGAGGGGGGCGTGGCTTCGAAAAAGGGGCGTGGCCTCACTCGACGACGGAATGGCGGCAGCGCTGACCTCTGCTGCAGCGCCTTCCAACGAAGAGTTCAAGTGCCAAGAGGGAGAGCAAGGAGGTAGGAAGTGCAGCAAGTAAATAATGTGACAGTCCAATGTTTAAGATCAAATTAAAACAGGTTAAAAAACACACTCCCGGCTTTCCGCCTCAGGAGAACAAGAGAGCAACCACCGGCGCTTGTAATCAGCGTCCTTATGAAAGCTCTGTCAGTTTCGCGCGCCCTCGAGGGGGGCCTGGCTTCGAAAAAGGGGCGTGGCCTCACTCGACGACGGAATGGCGGCAGCGCTGACCTCTGCTGCAGCGCCTTCCAACGAAGAGTTCAAGTGCCAAGAGGGAGAGTAAGGAGGTAGGAAGTGCAGCAAGTAAATAATGTGACAGTCCAATGTTTAAGATCAAATTAAAACAGGTTAAAAAACACACTCCCGGCTTTCCGCCTCAGGAGAACAAGAGAGCAACCACCGGCGCTTGTAATCAGCGTCCTTATGAAAGCTCTGTCAGTTTCGCGCGCCCTCGAGGGGGGCGTGGCTTCGAAAAAGGGGCGTGGCCTCACTCGACGACGGAATGGCGGCAGCGCTGACCTCTGCTGCAGCGCCTTCCAACGAAGAGTTCAAGTGCCAAGTGCCAAGTGCGGGACGCGCATGGGCACCGCCAGACTAAGCCTGGGCAAAGGGCGGCCCGTCTGTGGCCGTCAGGGGCCAGAAGAGGCCAGGCCGGGCCATGCTATTGACATTGTAAACAATCAATGAAGTAAGACTCTGCCCCTATTCTGTGGTTATTGATTCTGACGACCCCCTGTTTATACTGTGCTGGGCGGCAGTTGCTGTATTCCTAGCAAAGCTTATATAGGTTTTCCATATCCAGGAGTTTTATTATTTTTTATTCTTTTGTTTATATTTATTCATTTTCGTCAAACAATTTTTATTTTTTTTTAGATAGTAGTTGTGTTGGGTAGCGTTAAGTTTGGCGAAAATGAACAAACTAAAGGAAGGCAAAGGAAAAGGGGTAGTAGGGACCCTGGACGCTTTTTTAGTCAAAGTGACATCGGTAATCATAAATGAAATTAAGCTGACTGAACGTAGGCTATCATTAGACTCACAACTGCAGCAGAGCCGCCCTGTTAGCCCCATCATTACTAGCCTAAAATTAGAGGAGGGTGTTTTGGAAGGAGGTCTAGAACCCAACGAGTGTCTAATATCGGTGCTAGAGTCGCCTGGTATGCAAGAGATCACAGATTCTCCATTAAGAAGAAATAAAGGGCACAAAAAGGCAAACAGATAAGTGGAAGTAGCCCTGTCGCTCTGGGTAGAAAACAAAAGGGCCAGACAACTAAGAAAACCCGCAAACAACATATATCTAAACTACAGGCTAGGAAAGATACGCAAGAAAATATTGAAGCCAGTCCAGATGTAGTTACTGAGAATCATGTTTCGGTACCGATAAATATAACACCTTTACAGAGTACTGCCAATAGGTACCAGAATATGGAGGATGTTTTTTGGCCTAAAATGGAAGTTTTGCTGAACGCCCACCTAGAACCCATTTTTACCAAATTAGTTGATATTGATAAACGGATATCCTGTATCGAGAGACAAAAATCAAATATTAGCATACCACATGCCGAACTGAGGCCTGGGCCAAGCAAACAAACTGGTAAAAGTAGCAGTGCGGAAATGGTCATCCCAAAATGCCCAGGGCAAAGTACGAAACAGCCAGGGACACCAACAACTATTAATAAATTCCCGGGGACAGGAAATAGTAAAAAAGAAGGTAGATTCCTGCCCAGAATGTCCACCAAGCCTTTTGATGGCAGACAGACCAGACTCCAATTTACATTTGCCACCACAAACTACACCTTTCATCTTTGTTTTAGCAAACGCATGCCCATTAAGATCAGGGGAAGAGGAAGACTGGCCGTCTTTGAGAAATAAATAGCTGAATCTTATTAATGCTAAGACGGGAATAAATAGTAATGTGCTGTTCCCTGAACTCATCATGGCTCGAAGGGTTGGATGGGAGGGACCAAGCAAGAAAACACTGAAGGGGGACAGTATAGTCCTAACCTTAAGGACCCCAGGGCTGGTGAGAACCATAATCAACAGAATGTCTGGCCAAGTCATGGAGATGTCAAAAGTAATGATCCTACCATTGGGATTTTTCTATCACCCCACCACACGGCAATCCAATTTAATAAGAACAGAGTGCCAGAACAAAGTAAATCAACAATCAGATTATGTATCATGGCATCATGAAAATTGTTTTGGCCCCCTGAGTACCCAATCTGAGGTTGACTGACTACAAATTGGTACCTTAAGTAGAAATGTTCCCGAAGACACGATTGAACCCTCACCATATCATGAGTCCTTACACCTTATTGACCTTTTGGGGGAGGATAGAGGCCCTCGGCCGTTTCATAACATAGATAGCATGCAGGTTCTGACCATAGCTCCTGAGGACAATCATGATATGACAATTGCTGATAAAAGAGGAGAAGGGCCTAGCACAATTAAGCAAAATAAAAATCTAGAATTAATAAGTATTCAACCTGATAGGTGTACTTTTCGCTTAATTTCATGGAATGTGGCAGGCATCTCGCGAAGATTGCGAGATGAGGTATGGATAAAATATATAAAAACTTTTGACATCATCTGTCTCCAAGAAACCTGGAGCAGAGCTAACCAAGATCTGGATGTATATTATACACTCGCTGTTCACGCTGAACCTTCACTGGCAGGGAAGTCAAAAGGCGGTCTTATGACTTCCATCTTGGTAAAACATAACCTATTGAAAACATATAAAATAGAGGCATCCCCAAGGTATCAATTGGTTTTAGTCACACATTTGTTTCCTGTCCCTCTCCTCTTAATAAATTGGTATTACAATATTTTTGACATTCATAATACATCTATTATTGATGGCCTACAGGCAGAAATAGTTAAAGTGGTTGACACTTTTTCACCTTTGTTTTTCATGTGGCTAGGAGACTTTAATTGCTCCACATGCCACCAGAGTGGGACTAGGGTTTGCTGTTTATCCGATACAAACGAGCAACCACTCGCGCATTTCAAACATACAAAACAGGGAGATGCACTGAATAATATCATTGTGATAAATGATCTTTGTATGTTGGAAATGCCGATTGGTGCTTCATTGCCGCCGATACCTACTTTTCAAGGGACCAGGGGCCAAATGATTACAATAGACTTTATCTTGATCTCCAGTAGGTATGTTCATCTTATTGACGATTTTAGAAAAGAGGTGAATTCTGCTAGTGACCATAATCCCCTTGTCTTAACGCTGAGCACTGTAGTTGAGAGGAAGGTGTTCTCGGAACATCCAATGAAACACAGCCAAAATCAAGGTCTTAGGTTGAAATGGGATAGGGTCGACCCAAAAAACTGGAGGAAACTATTTTTAAAGCCAATCGTCCACAAGTGGACATTTGCATAACGATCATCTACGAACCTGAAGAGATAGTTAAGAACTTTGAAACCCTTTGCTAGAGTGTGGCCACTTATCTCCGGAAACCTGCTGGGAAGGGTGATACTCAGGAGTATAAATGGTTTGATGCTGGTTGCCCCGCAGCACAAACGATACTGAAGGAGGCCCTTCATTGAGGTCCCCGGGATAAGGAAATGGTAAAGAGGGCAAGAATTTACAGGGAATCTATTGATAAACGGAAGATGGAGTTGAAAAAGCAAGCCTGGGATGATCTTGAGAAAGGGTCCGATTTGAAGGACAATAGACTATTTTGGAAGGTAATAAATCGCCCTTTCCTTAGTAATGAAAAAAGAAACATGATTGCCCATATTGCTGAGGAGACTTGGGAGACCCACTACTCTAAGATTTTTAACCCAAAGGGTGCCACTTTGATAAATGAGGGGGAGGATGATATTGATTTTAATAGTGAAACTGCACAACAACTCAGCCTCTCACTCTCTTTGGGTGAAGTAGAGGAGGCGCTGAGAAAAGGCATCGCCCTTAAGGCACCAGGTCCGGATGCTGTACCACTGGATCTTTTTAAAAATAATCCTGATGTGTGGGCACCATTGCTGTTTAATGTCTTCAAAGCAATTATTGTTGGGCGCATTCCATCATCTTGGAAACAGGCAATAGTTGTCCCGATTTTAAAAAAAGGGGAAAAAAGTGATCCTGCCTGCTACAGGCCGATTTCTCTAATAGAAGCCTCATGTAAGGTAATAGGGAGAATGATATTGGCCTGTTTGGAGACATGGGCAGACTCCTCTGGCCTTATCATGGACTCTCAGTACGGGTTTAGAAGGGGCAGGGGGACAGCTGAGCAGTGCCTCAACCTGGCCATGATTATGGGTAAGTACGTGAAGGCCAGGAATGCTTCGCTGCACCTGGAGTTCATGGACTTATCCAGTGCCTTTGACACTGTATGCAGGGGGAAATTGTGGCTGATAATGGAGGACATGGGTTTTGAGGAATCCTTGGTCACCCTGCTGCACAGATTACATGCTGCTACCTTTGTGGCCATTAGATATGGCCAAGGAGGTGAGAAGACAGGGCCCATTCCATCAACCAAGGGTTTCCGCTAGGGCTGCATCCTGGCCCGTTCTTGTTTTTAGTTTACACAAACTGCCTGGAAAAATTCCTATTGGAAAAAGGTTCAGACTTTCCTAAAATAAATGGTAAACAAATACCCCTATTATCCTATGCGGATGATACAGTGTTATTGACCCTAACTGCAAACAGTATGCAAACATGTTTGGATGCTTTTAATGAATTTATGCTGGGTTTAGACCTTAAAGTCAATTTTACAAAATCCTTCACAATGGTTTGCGGACCAAGTGGGACAAAAACTCATAGATTTGTTGTTGGTAATTTGATTATTGCGAAGGTCCCAAATTGTATTTATTTGGGTAATCTTTTTAATAAAAATTTGAGTTGGGATCCATTGATAATATCACGTGTACTAAAGACCACGAGATCAATAGAGGCACTCTTCCGTTTTGCAAGCAAACTAGGCCAAAAATCGCCGAACTGAAGACTCTGTATAAATCCAAATGTTTGCCCGTCGCGGCTTATGGAGCCGGGGGATGGGGATATCATAAGTGTGCTCAACTACAAGTTATGGAGAACACATTTTTAAAACGCCTCTTATCAGTGCCGAATAGTTCCCCAAATACTTTTTGTCACACAGAGTTGGGCTTAGATTTCATGAGCGATATTATTCATGTGTCCCCATTACTCCTGTGGGGGAAGATTTGGTCTTCAGAGGATTTGCAGCTCTCAAAAGAATCCTGAAAGACTGTCTAAAGTTGGAGCATGTGATGCAGATCCCATGGCTGCGCCACGTGAAAGAAACTTTTTATGCAATTGGCCTTGGAAACTTTTATGATAAACCAGCTTCTATTACTTCGGAAACAAGGTCTGTGATTAAGAATGCATACTGTAATATCTTGGGTTCGTCAAAAAATAATGAATATTTTTTAAATCAGAGAGTCAAATTGCAGCATCAATTTTATTTATCATTCACTATACACATGCAATGGCGTTTTTATCTGACCAGATTTCGACTAAACACACTGCACTTTTTAGTAGCCTTTCCGAAGCAAGGGGGTTAGCGTGAGAGGCTACCCCCCTGCCCATGTGATAATGTAGCTAAACAATGCACTTTGCACTTTGTACTTTTTTGCACACTTTATAAAACTCCAAGAGTCCGGTTTATTAAACCGATTTTAAGAGAAATCAGACCCTGCAATTTTAAAGAAGGTTTTGAGCATTTAAGATCATTGCAAACCCCGGTTATATGTAGTGCTGTGCTTAGCTTTATCAGATTGGCACTTATAATTAGAAAACATTACTAACAGCACGATAAACTGGTTTTGATATCTTGTATTTTAGACTGTAAGAAAAGGAAACTAATGAAACTGATAAATTATATGGATATATTAAGCTTATTTGCACATTCCTTTGGTAGCTATCTTATAAAAACTAAGTAGGTTGGGTTGAGAGGCTAACCTTCCTATGTATGTGATGCCATGGATTGATAATGTATAGCAGAATTTTATAATGGCCTTTATAGCTGATAAAATATGTAAATATTCAACCATGGTTGTAAAATCAAGTGGGTTGGCAGAAGTGGCTAACTAATTTGCATATGTGATATTTTAATTTAAAATGCACGGTGCACTTGATATATGTCAGATTGTGTTTTAGATGTATTTTAGCAGGTTAGTATTTTTAGAACTATTGGAATGATTTATACAAGTCTTATATAGAAGATAATGTCCATTGATAATGTGCTTGTGATTTCTCGTATGTTGTTTGCCTGAGCCTTTGGATAAGAAATACCGTTTGTGAAATTTTGTATGTTAAAATTGTATACTTTTATGATTCTTTTCGAATCGAATAAAGTTATTTATGATGATGATGTTGACATGGAAGAATTAATAATTGGGGCAATTGGAACAGATAGGTTTAAAGCATACCAAGATGATGAATTAATGTTTATGTTTAAAAGCCTTACATGGAGAGCAAAAAACCTGCATGATCGACTAGAAGGGTTGGCAAGTGAACTCAATGTAGACTTTACAAAGAATAGATTGTTACAAAAACCTTACAGAGTAGATTTTACTGAAAAATATATTGACAACATGAATACTGCTGGAAGATTAACCCAGATAAAAGAGTTAATTGTGTTGCTGAGAAAGTGGGGAGATGTAAACAGGTGGAAGGGTAAATGGACAAAGAAAAGAGAAGAGAGCAATGATAAAATATCATTAGCGTTTCCAGTTAGAGAAAAGGAGCCTGTAGCAAAAAGACTTTCCTATGAGAGAAGTACCGGGAGGAGGATATGTACATGTTCCCTGGACTACACAGGATATATTGTCATTCACAAATGACTTCCCCAGATTAAGACAGAAACCAGTGGAATGGTACCGACAAGTGGATCGATTTGTAAAGGTTTCAAAGGTATTATGGGAAGATTTAGATGGATTGTTTGACATGGTCACAGAAAAAATATGTCAGTATAGACGCGTTCCTTTACGAAATTTCTAAAATAATTCTGTTCAACGGCACTCAGTGATAGGATTGTTAATCCCATATGTTTCAATCTCAATTAGTTTCAATCTTCTTATCCAAAACAAAGAGTATCAGTATAATTGCTAGTTCACTTGTAGAATGGAGAGAACTCCTCGAACAGTCTCAGATCGGCATGACCATGAATATGCGCCTATGGGATTAAATTTTAATAACATGATGGATCGTTATCAACTGGGAATTTGAAGTTGTGCTGTCCATGGCTCCGTACTAATTTCTTGGATTTACATATATGTTAACCCAATTACCCCCTCATTTTTTTTTTTTTTTAATATATTTTTATTGCAGGAATCAGTACAACAATACAGTAACGACCAGCATCATATTATAGCCAACTCTTACAAGATATAGCCCACCGACCCCCTTCCATAGCATTGCTGTACAGCCAAGCGGCCCATATTCCTGGGGTTGGGCAGCGAATGTAGCTGGGGTCAGTAGGATGCTGGAGCTGGTCCGGATAACACACTGTCCGTCATCTGCTTTTCTAAACAAACCCCAACCCCCAAAAAAGATACCCCCCCCTCAAACTACCAGTCATTGTGAAACTCCCCCCTCCCCCCCCCCCCACCATCAGCGCCAGGGAGTCTTATCACTGTAGGATCCACTGCTTGACCCTCGGGGAAGGTAATAGTGCTGTTACTGCTAGTGTCTAACGGGACTCGGGTCCAGTTGCTTCTTCGCTTTCGGAGTCGCTGGGGGTACAATAATCCCTGAGGGCCTGCACCAGCGTTTCCCATTCTAACGCGGCCTCCTGCGCCTTCTCATTGCTTTGCCTCCAAGCCAACTGATATCGCAGCGCGCTCTCACCCGCCGCCCATTTCAAAAGTTCACTGTGCCATCTGCTGCCCGTAGGACCAGCACGTGCCTTCCAGTTCCTGGTCACCTCTCGCTTAGCCAGTAGGAGCCCCAGGTCTATAAATTTACTGGTGATTTTATTCCGGGGGGTATGGGTGAACCAGTGCAGTAGCCCTACCGCCGCATCGAACAATAAGTGCCTCCCCGTCACCTCTTCTAAAGTCGCCGCCACCTCCTGCCAATAGGACGTCAATCCGGGACAGGCCCATAGCATGTGCAGGAGGTCCGCCTCCTGAGCCGGGCACCTAGGGCATTCCGCCGAGGCTGTGGCAAAATAACGCCTGATCTTAACCGGGGTCAGGTACGCCCTATGGAGAACGTAGTAGTGGACCAGTTGGAAACGGGCGCTACGTGTACCCTTCCATGCTCGCCTCACCAGCTGGGACCAGGTCGTCTCCGGGATCTCCCTACCGATGTCCTCTTCCCAGCGGGACTTCAGTGTGGTGAGAGGGACCAACCCCTCGGTAATCAACCTGCCGTAAAGGCAAGTGACCGCCTTCACTGTGCCCGCCGACATCATTACATACTGGCACACCTGAGACAACTGAGGTTCCTCTAGTCCGTTTTGCCAGTACGCCTGGACCACTCGCACAATGGCCGAGTGCAGCAGAAAGTCGCCCCGGGGGATCCCAAAGCGGTCAATGAGATCCTGAAAGGACAGGAGCACTCCGTCCTCATACAGGTCCCCGACGAGCTGTAGACCCGAATCCTCCCAGTCCGCCAGTCGCGACCAGTCTCCTCCGTGGGGGAGGGCCGTCAGCATCCCCAATGGTATTTCAGGTGCATACGGGGTCCGCAGGTGACCTCTGTTATGAGCCCGATTCCAACAGAGTCGGATAGTCCGCTCCTCCATCGACAGGTCCCGAAGGACTAAACGCTGTCGCAGCGCGATAAAGGAGAGGACGTGCCTGGCTATACCCGTCCCTCTACCGTCTTCCGGGCCTCTGAACTCCCTGGCTATCTCCTGGGTGTATGTCTGGAGCTGCGCCGCCAGGTAGTACTTCTCAAAGTCCGGCACAGCGAGCCCCCCTTCGTCCTTCGCCCTCATCAGGGTATTGAGGGCCACCCGCCGCCGGCCCGTGCCCCAAAGGAACCCGACCACCATAGAACGCAAGCGGCGAAACGTAGCCGGTGGGACCCAGATCGGCAAAGTCCGAAAGTAATACAATAGTCGGGGGAGCGCCACCATTTTGAGCAGGGCGATGCGTCCTGCCACGGAGAGCGGTAGCGTGGCCCAAAAATCCATGCTGCCTCGGAGTGCTCGTATGCAACGGGCAATGTTTCCGTCTAGGAGGTCGGGCTGGTCGTGGTACACAAATATCCCAAGGTATTTAAAACAGTCGGGTTCCCATCTGATCTCCCTACTTAGCGCCGGAGTGGGGACACCCCTACGCATCGGGAAGAGGCAGGTCTTAGACCAGTTCACTCGTAGGCCTGAGACTTCTCTGAACTCCGTTAGCGCTAATTCCGCTCCCCGTAATGCGTCGACCGGGTCCTCCAGGAAGAGCAACAGGTCGTCCGCATAGAGCGAGACGTAATGCGGGCCCGCCGCTGTCCATAAGCCCGTATAGTGGGCTCCCGAGCGAAGATGCATCGCTAGTGGCTCCACCGCTAGTGCAAAAAGAAGCGGGGATAAGGAGCATCCTTGCCGCGTGCCACGCTCCACCGGATATCGCGATGAAATCAAAGGGCCCGATCTAACCCTGGCTGAAGCGGAAGCGTAAAGAACTGCTGTCCATTTGATAAATCCCTCCCCGAGGCCGAATTTCCGCAATACCGCGCTTAAGTAGTCCCACTCCAGGCTATCAAACGCCTTCTCCAGGTCCACCGACAAAACCACCGGGGACGGGGCATCCACGAATGGTTCCCCAAGCAAGCGAAACAACCTTCGGATGTTCATGGTCGTATTTCGCCGTGGGATGAAACCGGCTTGGTCCTCGTGTACTAGGGAGCCAATATGTCCTAACAGCCTCGAGGCCAAGATGCTGCTCAATATTTTGTAGTCCACCGTCAGCATTGAGAGGGGACGGTAGGACCCCGGGTCAGACGAGTCTCGGCCTGGCTTGAGGAGAGGAACCACCAACGCCTCACACATCGAGCCGGGGAGGCGACCCAGCCTCTTCGCCTCCCTGTAGACCACCAGTAAACGAGGGGCCAGGAGGTCAGCATAAGCTGCATAGAACTCCACCGGCAGGCCATCTAGGCCCGGGGTCTTGTTCCTCGCCATCCGTTTGATGGCCCCGCGGATCTCCCCCAAGCCTATGTCAGCTCCCAGGGTGTCTGCCACTTCTTGTTCCACTGTGCGGAGTTCCAGCGGGCGAAGATAGTTATCAAGCCGGTCTGGGTCACGCGCGGAGCGACTGCGGTATAAACATTCATAATAATGCCGGAAGCAAGTAAGAATCTCCGGTTGGGTGCACACCTCGGTCCCATCCGCCCTACGCATCCTAGTCGTCGTTTGGGACTGGCGCGTAGGGTTGGCCAACCACGCCAGTAACGCGCTCGACCTGTCGCCCTCCGCTATAGATCGGACCGTGTAGGCCTTATAATCGAAACAGCGGAGCCGTTCAACCTCCACCGCCACCTTCTCCCTCGCCTCTACCGTTTGTGTTTGCAATTCCGGGCGTCCGGGTCGGCTAATTTCGAGCTCGCGGAGCGTTCGGTCCGCTGCGTCTAAATCAGCCAGGATAACACGCCGCATGCCCACCCTCTTAGAGATACAGTACCCCCTCACCACCACCTTGAAAGCGTCCCATTCGAACGCCCTAGTACTCGCGGAACCGCCGTTGGATGCAAAATAATCCGTGATTCTCTCCCCTAGGTCCGCCTTGAAGACACTGTCCTCGAGGATCTCGGGGCGCATCTTCCAGGTGGGTACCGCTGGCGTCCCAGGAAACCAGCGAATGTCCAGCAGGAGGGGGTTATGGTCCGAAATGGTCCGCGATAAATACTCCGATCGGACCGCTGCCGAGACTAATTCGGACGAACCAAGAAAGCCATCCAGTCTGACATGCAGCTCATGAAGGCTCGAAAAGTACGAATAATCTCTAGACGCGGGGTGATGCGCCCTCCATATGTCCGTCAAACCCCAGCGGGTCTGCCAATCTTGACGGCCCTTAGCCGTCCGCCGGACCGGGGAGTCGGGGAGCGGGGGATGCGAGCGGTCTATGTCTACATCTACCACGGAGTTAAAGTCTCCCCCCAGCAGGAGGGGACCGGTGAAAAAGTGGGCCAACGAGCCCGATAACCCGGAAAGGAAGGCAGTCTGGTCCACATTAGGGGCATACACACAGCAAACATTCAAGTCCCTCCCTCCTAGCGTGCCTGATATGGCCACGAAGCGCCCCTCTGGGTCCAACACTGTCCTCGTGACCTGGAAGGGGACTCCTGCCCTGATCCATATTAGCGCCCCCCTGGCATAAGCAGAGTACGCCGTGGAGAAGACCTGCCCTCGCCACCTACGCTGAAGCGCCGCCCCTTCCGCCTTGTTCAGATGCGTTTCCTGCAGCAGCGCCATTTGCACTCCCCTACACACTAAATAAGCGTGGACCTTGTGACGCCTAGACATAGTGTGAAGCCCCCTCACGTTCCAAGTAATACATTTCAAGTTAGCAACATCAGCCATTGTCCCAAAGTGTTCTTGCACAGTCTCCCCGTCTGGGTCCCCACAAAGAAAAAACATCAATCATCCCAGCGCTGTCGGCGGCCATTTTCCCCAACCAGAACCAAACCCCCCAAAAACCCACAAAACCCCCTCCCAACCACCCCAGAACAGGACCCAAACTGCACCATCTAGATCCCATCCAAACTTCTACGGAGAACAACCCCAAAAACCCCACTAGTCCTACGGTCGCCACCGTAGGAAGGCCTTATGGGCCAGGTGCGGGCTGAGCGGAGGCAATGGGCCCTCGTCGCCCAGGCTACCAGGACTATAATAAGCCCCCCCGTGTCAGAATCTTTCGGGGCAAGAGTAGAAGCCTCCCAACCCTCCCTCTTCCATTGTCCGCAATAAAGAACGGCAGCCGCCTCCCCCCAGCCGGGCCCCCACCCAAAACAAGGCAACCTATCCCATTACCCTTGTCCGTCCAAAAGGTCCTCCACCGATTTCGGTGTGATCACCGGTGTGTGGGTACTGTCTGCCACTGAGTCTTCCGAGTCCGATGGTGCCCCCTGAGCACCCGGGTTTTCCTCCTCCTCTTCGATGTCTTCGCCCCTTGCTCCCGACAGTTCAGACAGAACTTCCAGCACTCCCCTCCGCTCAGATGATGTCTCCGCTGTCGAGGGTCCTCCCGTGCGGCCGCGGCGGTTCCTGACCCTTTTAGATCGCCTCCTTTGTTCCGGCTCCTCCGCCTGATGGGTCGAGGCGTTATAACCATCCTTCCCTGTTCGGTACAGTTAGAGCCAGTCACAGGCCTCCTCCGGGGTGTCGAAGAACTGGGTTTTGTCGTCGACAATGACTCGGAGCCTCGCGGGAAATAGGAGTGAATATTGGATGCCCTCACTCCTGAGTTCACGCTTAACCGCCAGGAAGGAGAACCGCTTGCGCTGCGTCTCGTAGGTATAGTCAGGGAAGATATTCACCTGGCTGTTTGCAACCTGGAACGGGCCATTGTGTCTGGCGGCATTTAGGATCAGGTCTCTGTCCCGGAAATGTAGCAACCGCGCCACCACCGGCCTCGGGGCTCGTCCCTGCTGTGGGGGCCGCGCTGGAACTCTGTGGGCCCGTTCTAGAGTGTAAAAGGAGGACAGGCCCTCCGGGACCACCGTGTCTCGGAGCCAGGTCTCCAGGTAGCGCACCATATCACCTTCCTCCACCTTTTCCGGCAGGCCCACTACCCGAATGTTATTCCTCCTGTTTCGGCCTTCCGCATCCTCCGCCCTCCGTTCGAGGGTCTCGATTCGGGACATGGCATCCTTTATCGTCGCAGCCAGGGTTCTCTGCGCCGGTTCGATAGTCTTCACCGCGCTCTCCACCTCCTTGACCCGGTCCGAGAGTTTACCGTGGTCTGCCCTAAGGAGGCCCAGGCCAGTCGCCACCTGGGCAATGTCCTGTTGTAGGGCCGACCGAGTTGCCTCTATGGCTTCCAGTACACGGTCGAATTGTTGCTGGAGTGGTGCGCCACCAGGTCTTTTAGGATCTCCATGTTCTTCCTTGTCCTGGGCCTCAGAGTCCGAGGTGGCCTGGCTGGATCCCTTGGCTCCTTTAGGTTTCCCCATGCTGCCAGGGGCTCTCCGCAAAGGTCCCGGAGTAGTCGCCTCCGTGTGCAAGTGTCCAGCACGACTTTCCCGGGGTTTCGCCCTCCAGTCCGGAATGGGTGATCTCCTTCTCCAGAGCCTGTGGAGACTCCGCCGTTTCGGCTCACGCCACCGCCACGGCGTCCGAGGGCACCGATAAGGGGGCGGAGACACCCGTCTCCGAGTCGGGCAGGCCCGTTCACCCACCATAGCTCCGGGGGAAGGGCCACCAACCCCCCCGGATGTCCTGTGGCGCCCGAGTGTCGCGCCATCCATGTAGTTGGGGTGGCCAGGAACTCGCAGCTAGTTGCGGAGTCGCGGTGCCGACCACTGCCTAGAACTGAGTGCACCCGTGCCCGGTGCCCTCGAACGCGTGGGCACCCGCCCGGTCGTCTAAACGAGTATGGTCCCGCTGTAGAGGGTCCGAACCAGCCAATGTCCAATGTCTAAAACAACTGAGGCTGGTGAAGCCGGGTGCCGGGCGCCACCCGCGAGACCTCCTCAACTCCGTAGGTTCGATCAAGGGGACAAAGGGGTCCGGGCGCCATATTGGGTCGCACTCCGCCACTCCGCAAACCTCGGCATTTCTTCAAAGCCACCTCCGTCCAAACTCCACCAGGGCCCTCGGGAGGGTATTGTCGCCTCGCTCAACCGAATGCGGGGTCTGGGGTGCCCCTCAGCCTCCGATGTTCAGGATAATTCCGGGCTCAGTCCCGGAGCCGAGCTCTCAGGCGACCATCGCCATCGGCGCCCAAGCCACGCCCCCAACCCAATTACCCCCTCATTACATGGGAACCTATTAACGACCTGAAGAAATCCGCTTCAAGGACGAAACACGTCGGCTGTGCCACTATCAACAAGTGATGTTTATGACCCTGTTTTTACAAATGATTTTGATATTAGAATAAAGGAAATTTGGGAAATATACTGTTGTTTGGGAGGAAATTGCATATCTGTTTTCCCTGTTTATTGAGAAGTTGTGCACCTGTGCTTTTGTTTATAATTGTTGAGTTCGGTTAGGAATAACATTGTGACAGTAGGTGTGATACGGTGTGCACGCATATCCTCATAAGTATAGATGAGGCCAGAATAACGGAGGAATAGCTATTCAGGTGCTGTTATTGGAAGGGATCCACTGTCGGGCGCTTTATTTTTATAGGTATATGTACCCCATTCAGTGGAGATTCTCCTTACTAGGACTAAAACACGGTTCCTTACTAGTAACAGGATGACAACATTTGAGAAGGTAATTCTAGGTGCAGATAATGTGACAATTTCACGATGTGTGAATGTAAATCCATCTACGCTGTTACCTGATGTAATGGATGTTGAGGTGAGAAATGAAGTTGATCATAAATGTTTGGATGTTCTTGAATACTGTACCAAACCAAGACCTGACATTAAAGACGAACCATTGCCTGATATACGTAATGTTTGCAGATGGGTCATGTCTGAGAACAGATGAGGGTGCTCTAAGTGCAGCATTTGCTGTATGTACAGTGGCGGATGTCCTGGAAGCATCTTGTCTGAAATAGCAGAATTGATTGCTTTGATCCGAGCATGTGAACTGGGAAAAGAGATAAGAGTCACCATAGTGACTGATAGTAATATGGTTTTGGGGTTTTCCATGCTTATGGTCAACTGTGGTCCCAAAGAGGCTATTTAAATTCTGCAGGATCCCCCATCAGAAATGCTGAATTTGTGAAAATGTTGATTGATGCAACCCAGTTACCTGAGAAAATGCTGTTGTAAAATGTGCAGCTCACAAAAAGGAGATGATTATGTCACCAGAGGCAATCGTTTTGTTGACTCAATTGCTAAATACTGTGCCAAAGATCTTGCATCTATAAATTGGGACAGAAAAGCTGAAAATGTTTCAAGTCCTTTAATGCTAACAACAGTAGTTGAGACTTAGCAGGAAGTGAGGTGGGAAGTGAGGTAGATGCAGGAAGAGGCAAGTGAGGAAGAGAAAGGCATCTGGTTAAAATCAGGATGTAGACAAAGAGAAGAGGATGAAATTTGGGTTTACAAAGATAAAAGACCAGTAATGCCTGATAACATGATTTCAAATATGGCCCGAATGTACCATGGTCAAACCCATATTGGAAGGGATACCATGATTAGAATGTTCAGACAGACATGGTATAATCCTAAGTTCAGGATGATTGCTGAGAGCCTTTGTCAGTGATGTCTTGTTGGTCAGCAGTTGAATCCAAGAAGAAACGCAGTTGTGAGTTTGGGAACCATAGGACGGGAGGGAGGTCCATTCACACAAATGCAATCAGACTTAATTGAGTTGCCACCCTGTACTTGACTTCGATATATATTTGTGTTCATTTGCCTATTTTCTCGGTGGGTCGAAGGCCTTCCCTACCAGGAGGGATGATGGAGTGACTGTTGCAAAACTGTTATTGAAATTATTCTGCGCTTTGGTTTCCCAGGAACAATTGAGACAGATCGTGGAACACATTTTCATAACAAGTTAATGCAGATGATTGTGAAAGCACTGGACATTTGTCAGAAATTGCATTGTGCTTACAGACCAGTGGCTTCTGGGGTAGTTGAGCAAGTGAATGGAACCATATAGAACAGAATGGCAAAAATGTGTTTGGCCACTGGACTGAAATGGCCTGATGCTTTGCCACTTGTTCTGATGACCCTAAGGAGCATACCTGATAAAAAGACAGGATTAAGTCCGCATGAGATTCTGATGGGAAGAGTAATGAGACAAACATTTGTAGCAGTTGATAAACTATTGACTATTAATGATGATATCATACTGGGTTACTGCAAAAACCTGTCTGGCGTGGTAACTTCTGTGTTCCATCAGGTGGGAACTGAGGCAAACTCGAAAGAAAAACATCCAGCTCATGATGTGGTCCCTGGAGATTGGGTTCGGATAAAGGTACACTGCTTAGTCCCTCGTTGGCAGAAGCCCAGACAAGTCATTCTGGTTAGCACGACTGTAGGTAAATGTGCTGGAATAAAGAGATGGGTGCACACAAGTTACATCATCCGTGTGCCTGAACCTGAAAATCCACAGGACGAAGAAGAAAGCCCAACTGACTCAGATTCTGAAGGTGAACAAGAGAAAAATCCAGATACTGAAGCTCGGCCAGTTCGTCAACATCTGGAAATATCGGATGCAAGTTCTGCGTCTGAAGGAGAAAGTGAAGTTGTTGAACTACCAAATTCTGAAGATCGACCTGAAAGTCGAGATTTGGTAAGAACTAATACCAATGAGGACACTGAACAAAGTAAAGATAAAATTGGTAATCAGGCACACTCTAAAGGGCAGTCTGAAAGCTCTGGAAGCAGGAACCGGGATCTCAAAACTGGTGAAAAGGAAATAACTCACGATAAGGATGAGCTTCCAAGTACCAGCTATGGAGAAGTTCTTAACAGAGTGAAAGAACTGACCAAAGATAAAACAGATTCAGTAAAGAAAACAGACATTTTAAAGTTCACCATAAGCTAAACTAATGAGAAATCTGAAACTGAGTCTGATGACAGTGAAGATGAAACTCAATTGAGGAGAAACTCAAGAAAGAGAGCTTGGAGAGTGGAACGTAACACTGTCGGCCCTGAAACCAAGAGACCTGGGAAAGGAGATAATTGGCCTAAAGAAAATGATGGACTGAAATTTAAACTTGTTAATAAAGCAAAAATACAAGAGGACCAAGTAAATGAAATAACTAGTCAAAAGGAGTAATTGGGTAAAAAGATAGAAATTGTGCAAAGGCCAAAAAGAATGAGAAGACCAAATCAAAAATACAAATCACCTGAGTGGTCCTATATGATTTTGCCTCCAATAAAGAAAGTGAATAGCAGTCAAGAAAATTAGAGTTGTCAAAGCGAAGAAAAAGAAAGCGAGTGAACTGAAACTCAAAAGAGAGTTTGAAAAGTACTTAAACTGAGAAACTAAAAGAATAAAAAAGGTGAAGGAACAAGACTGTTGAAATTATTGGTGGTAAGGACACTTTAAGTGCAAAAGAGATTTGAAAGAGACAATATAAGGGCATAAAAAGATTGTGGAAAGCGCTGTGTAAAAAAAAAAAATCTACTAATGATGTAACAAAATCGAAATGCACGATATTTAGAAAATGGTGTAGAGTGTGGTTAATATGTACAGGATTATTAATGTTGGTATGGTTGATTTGAGCTATTATAATTCCTTTCAGGCCAAATCTTGAAAAAGCACAGGCAAATGAGTGTATGAAAGAAAAGGCCTATGAATCAAAGGGTGAAATGATACATGTACATCAAAAAAACTTGATCAGTGATTTGTAGAGGAACACATTTTCAAAGTTATTGTCTTAATATGTGAGAATGATGGATGCGGGTGACTGTTACGTCTGTGTAAAATTACCAGCATCTCTATCAGAGGGTGTGATGTACCATCACCTTCCTCTAACATATGGGGTTACATGTAGTGTATTAGCCAGTTTGTTTTATAGAACAAGTAAATTAGAGTAATATTATTCTAAGTCTGATGATGTTTTTGCGAAATTGAAAATTGTAGCTGAATTGAATCACATCAAACCTGCAAAAGTTTTTGGAGAATATTTTTTGGAAACACAAGAACTGACCCATGATTATGCGTTTAAACATAATTTGACCTGTAAAATGAGAAATTAAGAGAAAGCCATTTTGGATATGGTAGAAAAAAGGAGGAATCAGTACAAAAGGAGGTAAAAAGCAAAACAATCTAAATCTACAATGTGGACATTTGAGGATGATAATATAGAAGGACATAATGTGAATGTGGCTATAAATATAGCTACACCATTATTAGGGAAATTATGTATTCGAAGAGATAACACTGTGTATGATAATTATTTTGGGGGAGCAAGTCAATGTGAAGATACATACATTATAAAAGGAGGTTGGGGATTTAAAGGAGGTAACGATCCAGTTTTTCCTGGGATTTATTTCTTATGTGGGAACAAAGCTTATTATAGATTGCCTGATCACTAGTATGGGTCCTGTTATATTTATTTATTTATTTATTTATTTATAAAATTTCTAGAGCACACAAATACCTTCCGGTGTCTCGGCGCTAGAGTTCACTAAGATTGCAAAGGGTTCCTACTAAACTTACTGGTTAAAGAGCCACGTTTTAAGATGTTTCCGAAATATAAGTAAGGAAGAGCTTGTTTTAATATGAGGGGGGAGCTTGTTCCATAATTTGGAAGCAGCAACTACGAAGCGTTTGTCTCCCCATGTTGCTTTCATAGTGCGTGGGATGTTAAGCAGCTGAGATGTCGCAGAGCGTAAGGATCGAGTGGGTTTGTAAACACTAATAGATTTTTTTTAAAAGTCTGGTCCATTGTTATTCAGTGTTTTGTAAATAATGCACAAGGCCTTGAACTTTGTGCGGCATCTGATTGGCAACCAGTGTAGTTGGCGAATGATGGGAGATATAGATGAGAATTTAGGTGTGCCGGTTAGAATTCTTGCCGCAGCGTTTTGCACCAGCTGTAGTTTGTTCAAGACTTGCTCCTGTGCATTCAGCAATAGGCCGTTGCAATAATCAACCTTCGACAGGACCAGCGTGGACATTAAGGTTTTACCTGCGTTTGGGGGTAGGAAAGGAAATAATTTCTTTACCATTCTCAAGGTGTAAAAGGACGCTGAGACCACTGCGTTAGCATGGCTGACAAAGGTTAGCCTGTTGTCAAATAGGACTCCAAGATTCCTGACTTTTGACACCGGTAGGGGGGGATCTCCCAGCTCTGAAGGCCACCAGACTGGGGACCAAGACGGGGTCAGTTCACCAAATAACATGACCTCCGTCTTGTCGGAGTTTAGTATTAAGCAGTTCTGGTCCATCCAGGTGCTAATCGCTCTCATTCCTTCCTGGAAGTTAGCGGCCACTGCTGCTCCGTTTTTATGAATGGCCAGGACTAACTGAGTGTCATCGGCGTATGATGTTAATCCAATGCCAAATGACTTGATCACCCTCGCTAAGTCCGACACATAGATGTTAAAAAGCGTCGGACTTAGCGAGGAGCCCTGAGGAACTCCACAAGGCAAGGTGAAATCAGGCGAGTAATAACTCCCCATTTTCACAGACTGCTCTCTGTCCGATAGAAAGGATTCCAGAAGAGCCTTGGCTTTGCCTTGAATGCCCATGGCAGCGGCACGGTCGTTCAAGATGTTGTGATCGACCGTGTCGAAAGGTGCAGACAGATCTAGAAGTATTAGGATCGCTGTACCGCCTTGGTCCATAATTATTCTGACCTCTTCGGTTGCTTTTATCAAGGCGGTCTCGGTACCGTGACCCTTTCTAAACCCAAATTGGGTATCATCTAGCAGCTCGTTTTGGTCAATAAAGTTTGATAGTTGTAAATTAATTGCCTTCTCGAAAACCTTAGATGGATAGGGGAGCGAGGCAATAGGTCGATAGCTTTTTAACTCTGCTGGATTTAGTGTTGCTTTTTTAGGAGGGGCTTCACGATGACTTTCTTCCAGATTATAGGGTAGTCACCTGTAAGGAACATAGCGTTACAGATATTAGTGAGCACCGGGGTTGTATGTTTAGAGACTAGTTTAAGGATGCGCGGGGGGCATGGGTCCGTGGGGGATCCTGATTTAACAGTGTTCATGATATCCTCCATGGAGGCCTGTGAGAGTGAAGAGAAAGCTTCCAGAGTTGGCCCGGTGGATACATGGGGAGCAACTGGACCAGCTGTGGCAGCAGAGGTTTTTTTAGTGAAATTATCAAAAATATCTGTAACCTTTCCTTTAAAAAATTCCGCAACTTCGTTGCAGAAAACTTGAGATGGTTCTATGGAATCGGGAATCGGAGGGTTAGATAGTTTTTTTTACCACCTGAAATAGTTGTTTGCTCGAATTTTGAGCTGATTCTATTTGTGTAGTGAAGAAGTTACATTTTTCTTTAATGATAAGTTTTTTGTAGCTTTGCAAAGCTATCTTGTATCTCTCTCTATCCTTATTGTCGTAATTCCTACGCCAACGCCTCTCTAGATTTCGGCATCGTTGTCTCTCGAGCCTTAGTAGTTATGAGAACCAAGGAGCAGAAGGTTTATTACGGTTAGGCTGCAGTTTTTTGACAGGTGCCACATAGTCTAGTGCATTATTCAACCATCGCACATAGTTATTAGATGCTTCATATGGGTCATGAGTCTTTGAGTTTAGTGGATTTAAGGATGTTATTAAAATTAGGGTAGTCAATATTTTTCCAGTCACGGCATTTGATCTGAGAGCGTAAAATGGGCGTAGAGTTTTTGTGGTTCCTAACTAGTATAGAAAATTTCACTGCCGAGTGGTCAGTCTATGTGAGTGGAATCACAGTAGGTTGATTCATAAGTGAATTGTTTGTAAATAGCCTGTCCAGAGTGTAACCAGCTTGATGAGTGGCTGAGGAGACTCGTTGTTCTAGACCCGCAGCCAGAAAGTCAGAGATAATCCTAATGGAATCTTTGTCTGCATGATTTTCTAGATGAAAGTTAAAATCACCCAGTATTGTATATTCTGTATTAGCGTCTACTGGTTCTAACAGAAGATTAAGAGCTTCCAAAAAAGATGTTCGTGAGGTGGGTGGTCGGTAAAGTAGGGTTCCTTTAAAGGTTTGAGTAGGAGAAAGAATGAAGGTGAAACCTAAGGCTTCTATAGAATCATGATTCAATGGTTCAGTTTTTAAAACTAAACTGGCGCGATGTATAATAGCTAGTCCTCCTCCTCTTTTTCCAGAGGATCTATCTAATCGGGTCACATGATAGCCATCCGGGGTGGCTATATTGAAATCTGGGCCAGATGCTAAATCTGCCCAGGTCTCTGTAATGAACAGGATGTCTAGGTTTTGAATAGCTATAAGTTCAGCCACCTCTTCCCTGTGTTTTACGAGGGAGCGGGCATTTATAAGGGCACAGTGTATATGTTTTTCTGCAATTATCGAAATCATAGGGGCAGCTAGGTTTGAGTGAGGTGGAGTTGTTTTAAAAGCGCAGTTTGGACATGGGTTAGTAGGCAAATTGCGCAATGAGTCTACGTTAAAAAGGGAGCATCCTTTGTAATTGAATGCCTTACCTATACTGAGAAGCTGTGCTCGAGAGTACGTGATTACCTTCGGTGTATAGTGGGAGTTACAAGGGTCAGGGGATCTGGTACGCAGTGCGGTCCCAGCATGGACTGGTGCAGACTGGCACCCCTTTGGCACGGCTTCGGCGCGGTGTCGGCGCTCCCGCTGCGCTCGACCGCTGCGCTTCCAGGTGGCCATTTTATACTCTAAGCCCCACCCCTAGCTGGAACGCTAACTCCGTTCTGCTCGGGGAGGCGGCTCTGGATTTTTAAAGCTCACCCTGCCCTCCACACAAACGGCACGAAGCCGCGATGGAACGGGGCTAGGGATACAGATACAGAATGAAGGTAATTTTCAGCAAGTAATGTTAAAAAGCGTGAAGGAAACAATTATTATTCAATTGTGTCCGAAGCTAAAATACAGAGATGCAAAATGTAATTTTAAAAAGCGATTTCCAGTGCTTCACAGTGTGCAGAGGAGGAGCCCCTCGCAATCTGCACGAGCTCTAAAAACAAACACCCAAGCTGCCACCGCCTTGTTAGTTGTTAGTTATATAGGCCTGGTCTTTCCTAATATTTTCCATGTAGATAGAGGAACTAATGGAATTCATGAGATAGGTAAAACTTTAAGTCGTAGAAAGAGAGAAAGTGTAATAGAAATAATAGGTGATATTTTTGTAGCATTGATACCAGCAGTGGGTATATCCTTTAATGCAAACAGAATTCGGAAATTGTCAATGATAGTAGATCATTTGTCAACAGATACTGCAGTAGGATTTTTAATGGTGAATACAGAAATGGTTGCCATGAGAGCTATGGCGATGCAAAATCGACCTGCTCTTGATATAATTTTGGCACAAGAAGGAGGAGTCTGTGGAATTTTGAAGGTACAACATTGTTGTGCCTACATACCTGATAAAAGTCAAAACATTGAAAGATATATTACAAATCTTATAGAGTTGCATAAAGAAATTGTACCACTGGAGGTTGATGGTGTTCTTGAGAAACTTGGTAGAAGTTTTTCAGCAGTTAAGAATTGGTTTTATGAAATAGGTAGATCCATAATAGGGAAGGTATTAATTCCAGTAACCCTAATAATAGTAATATTTTTGGTTTTAGGATTAGGTTGTAAACTTAGAAAAACAGGAAATCTTAAAAAGTCTATAAAGAAGGATTTTGAAGAAAGAGAAGAAAGAGAACGCGAAAAGGGTGACATTGAAATGGAAGAGTTCAAAGATAAACTTTATCAAGATAGAAAGAAACTGGAAAAAACTAGAGTATACAACTCATACTAATTGAAACATGTTGTGATAAAATGTACAAAATATTAAGAGAGAATAGAGAGGTGGTTTTTGGGAAGATTGCTGTCCTAACCCTGATGTCCATTTACTGAAATCTTGGTAATATTGTTTTAAATTATTTTTCTGTACTATTCTGCTAATAAATGTAACTGTTTGAATGTAACTTCTCTTTCTCTCCAGGTTACTAAATGTTTTAGTAATTATTGAAGTAAGGCTAAATAAAATAAGGTCATGCTAGGAGAATAAGGGCCATATGTATGAACACATTTTCCCATAGACACACAATGTGTAAAACCCTTTGATACATATGGCCCTTAGTCTCTAAATAGAAATTGAATAAATGGAGAATTAAGCTGGTTTGAGTTTGAGTTTAAAATATTTATAGAGCGCGCATTCACCAGGCGGTTCCATGGCGATAAGGAGTGCTGAGCTCAGAGAGATAAGGAAATCGGAAGGGAGCAAAGGACAAGAGCGTTATGATGGGAAAGCTTGGGAAAAAAGAAGCGTTTTTAGCTCTTTACGAAAGTGTGAATATTGAGTGGAAGATCTAAGATGGATGGGGAGAGAATTCCAGCAGGCAGGGGCCATTGTAGAGAATTTTGTACCTCCCCACTTTTTGCGCTTGAAGCAGGGAACTGTCAATAGTTGTTGGGAGGAAGAACGCAGTTCCCGAGCAGGGGCATAGGTCTTAATTTCAGAAGAGATAATGACCGGAGCTAAGCCGGCCCGGGCCTGAAAGATGATGCAGCCCATCTTGAATTGGGCACGTTCTCGGATAGGGAGCCAGTGCAGGGATTTAAGGAGGGGAGTGACGTGATGGGACTTGGCCAAGTTCAAAACCAGGCGGGCAGTCTGGTTTTGAGCCAGCTGCAATCGCCGCATACAATAAGCAGGCAAGCCACAGTATAGGGCGTTGCCATAGTCTAGGCGGGAGATTACCATCGCCAGGACTATGATCTTTAAGGTGGGGAGAGAAAAGAAACGAGAGACTTTGCGGATGGTGCGAAGTGAGAGGAAAGATGAGGACCCCACTTGGCTGATTTGGGAGTGCAAGGTGAGTTGGTCATTCAATTTAATACCAAGAGTTTTTACAGAGGAAGATGGAGAGGGGGGGAACCTAGGGAAGAGGACCAGAAGAGAGAAGACCAGGGACTGGAGCAACCACCTGTCAAAACCAGCTCAGTCTTGTTTAGGTTTAACTTCAGGTGGTTGAAGTTCATCCAGTCCCGAATGAAGGTCATGATTGACTGGAAATTTATCATGGACTCAGGGGATGGGGATAAGGAAAAAATAAGCTGGAGGTCGTCTGCATAATTATAGCCAGAGACCTTCATTTGTTGGAGGGCAAAAATAAGAGGGGCAATGTACAGGTTGAATAAAAGAGGAGAAAGGGGGAGCCTTGAGGAACCCCGCATTGTACTCTGCGGAAGTCCACCGAGAAATCGCCCAGGTGGACTGCCTGGGTGCTGTCCTTCAGGAAGGAGGACAACCAGACCAAGGCCGAGCCTCCAATCCCCGCCGCCCTGACACGGGAAAGTAAGATGGAGTGGTCAACTCTGTCAAAGGCGGCGGAGAGATCGAGGAGGATCAGGGCCTGTGGGTGGTTAGTGTCCATACCCTCTCTGAGGTTGTCAAGGACCGATAGCACCACGGACTCCGTAGAGTGTGCGGGATGGAAACCAGCTTGGCGGGGGGCTAGCACCCTGTTCTCCTCTACAAAGGTACTGAGTGCTCTGGTCACGTGGCACTCCAATACCTTCCCCAGAAAAGGCAGTAAAGAAATGGGGCGGTAATTAGCAGGGGCTGAGGGATCAGCACCAGGCTTTTTGAGGATAGGAACGATGATGGCCGATTTGAGAGGAGGGATAACAATGCCCTGGGATAGTGAACTATTAGGAAAATTAAGAGGGGGCTGCACACGCACCGAATAGATGTGTTTAAGAATGTAGGCGGGACAGGGATCCAGCGGGGAGCCTGATTTAACCATAGACAGAAGGGTAAGAAAGGAGTCCTCTGTCATAAGGGGGAAAGAGTCGAATCGTGCCCCAGGTAGCAGACCCTGGGGGTCGACAAAGGAGGGGGAGGGAGGAGGAATGTTTGCCTTAATGTTGGAAATTTTGTCCAGGAAAAAGATGTTGAGAGAATTACATAGGTTCTGGGAGGGGGAGGGCTTAAGGGTAGCTCTGTCCGAGTAGGCGAGGTCATGCACAATAGAAAAAATTTCTCTAGACCGATTTTCGGCGGCCAAGACTTTAGAGGAGAAATAGGCAGTTTTGGTCGCCAGAATGTTTTTTTTGTACAAAGACAGGAGGGTGATGTACTGATTTTTGAGATTGGGGCAATAATCTCGCCTCCAGGTCCGCTTAGCACGACGTACAGTAAGTTTTAGGACCTTCAGTTCCTTGTTGAACCAACGGTTTGCGTCATTCGTCCTTCTGGAGGACACCCGCCTGTGGGGAGCGACAGAATCACAGCCTGATAGAAGCCAAGAGTTAATGGCATTGGCTTGTGCGGAGGACGACAGACCATGGAGGTCCGGACTGGATGCGGAAAGTGTGGCAGATAGAGAAGCCACATCCACCTTATTCCAGGAGCGAGCCCAGGTATTTTTGGGTAGAGAGGGCTTGGAGACTGAGCTAAGATGTAATGAAAAGGACATCAAAAAGTGGTCGGACCAAGTGCAGGGGGAGATGGACAAGGAGTCTACTGGGCAGTTGAGGGACCAAATCTGGGCAAGGATATGACCATGGATGTGAGTGGGGGAGTGAACATGAGAGTCAAAGTTGAGGGAGCGAAGAGTATCCGAGAATTCCTTGGAAGTCGAGCATTCAGTGGGGTCTGAGGGAAAGAAGTTAAAATCTCCTAGGACCAGGATGGAGGAGTTATTGACTGCTAAGGTGGCCACCAAATCCTGGAAGCCAGATAGAAAAAATTGAGAAGGTTGGGGGGGGTGCGGTACATAAGTAGGCAGGTCAGCGGGAGGCTAAAAGAGGACGAGCGGACAACAAGGAAGTCTAATGAGCCAATAGAGGGGAAGGCTAACGATTGATAGGAGATTTCTCTGCGGGCAATTAGGGCAATGCCGCCGCCTGATTTTCCGGGAGGTCGATCAGCGCGCAAGGCGTAATAAGAGGCGGGGAGTGCAGCTAGCAGAGAAGGAAGGGAATTGTCACAGAACCAAGTCTCTGTAAGAAACAGGAGATCCGGTTTGTGCAGGTCAAGTAAAATAAAGAGTTCTTGGCAGTGCCTGACTGCAGACCTGGTATTGAGGTTGTAAACAGATAGAGTAGTGGGCACAGGGAGGGCAGGGGAGTTGGAAGAAGGGCCAAGGGGGGAAGGGGGGATAGGGAGGGTAAAGGGCAGGGAGGCCGCAGAGCTGTCAGTCCCAACCTACCAATGCGTACGGACGCAGTATCATCCAGAGGCCACGGGCCTTGGAGGTTATATAGCTGCGTAGAAGAATATTGAGTCAACTGGGCATGGTGGGGAGCCCCTAGGCCCGGCCGGCCGCAGTCGGGCGCATACGGGCTTACCTTTGGCGCGCCTTCGGCGCGCAAACGTCGTGCCCGCTGCGCGTCCGGAAGACGCACATGATTTATAGAAAGGTAGGGCGGCGACCAGGGGGGTGTGGCCTCTGGAAGGGGCGTGGCCTCCGGGCTTTCCAGAATGGCGGCAAGGAGTGTTGGGGTTGAGGTGCCGCGTCAGCGCTAGATCCGCTGCGTGAGACAACTCGATGCCAATGAAGGTAAGTTCTTAAAAACAACAAAATAACAAGTGACAATTAAGATTTAAAAGTTAGAAACAATCGCAATGGACCGCACACCGCTAGCCCCTCCTCCGGATCGCCCCCAGGGACTCTGGTACATGGAGTTCTTGAGTGGTTCAACCCAGTGGGTGCAAGTAGGTACTTGTAGAACTGATGATCTCTAGACCCGATACATGTCCCAGGTTTTTGGATATCGCCCGAGACATGGCTCGGGTTTCGGGATAACTTCCCTCATCAGTAGAGAAAATAGTTAGGGGTGGAAGAGAAGGCCGCCAAACAACCTTCAAAGGCCTCGATGCCCGAACCGGCACGCAGGTGCGTCGTCCAGGAGCTCGTCAGCTCAAAGCTCAAGGGAGCCAATTTGTAGAAACAATCGCAATGGACCGCACACCGCTAGCCCCTCCTCCGGATCGCCCCCAGGGACTCTGGTACATGGAGTTCTTGAGTGGTTCACCCCAGTGGGTGCAAGTAGGTACTTGTAGAACTAATGATCTCTAGACCCGATACATGTCCCGGGTTTTTGGATATCGCCCGAGACATGGCTCGGGTTTCGGGATAACTTCCCTCATCAGTAGAGAAAATAGTTAGGGGTGGAAGAGAAGGCCGCCAAACAACCGTCAAAGGCCTCGATGCCCGAACCGGCACGCAGGTGCGTCGTCCAGGAGCTCGTCAGCTTTAAAAGTTACTCGCTCCCGGCTTCAGCCTCAAGAGCTCAACGCTATGATGGTCTTGTTGTCCATTAGTTAACTTTTACTAGCTGATCCATTGACCAAATGGTGGGGTGTTTTAATGTTTCTTAAGAATAAAACCATGGTAATATTGATAAACTGCAGATGTATATAGTGTATAAAATTTTAGAGTGAAATAAGACACTCCGCTAAAATCCAGCATCTCCTCCTCTAGTTTTCACTGATCCTGGGAACAGGGTGATTTGTGTGAATGAGTGGCTTGCGGTGTTATGGGCCCAAATGATGAGTAAAGTGTGATAGCTCCTAGGAAGTATAGTGATGATTTGGAGGTTTGGTTGGGAGCCACGCTGGATCAGGCGCAATTGTCCCGCATTATGCGACCATTCCAGTCTTTTTTTTTATCTCTCTCTATCTACCAGATGTTTATATTGCATATGTCCTTCCTCCCATCATACTGTAAAGCGCTCTGATATCCTTTGGGATCTTGTTCGCGCTACATAAAACTTTATAAATAAAATACATCAAAATAAATAAAATATGGAAAGACCCTCACTACAAACACATATCCAAACTACAGTACCTTAATTTGTACAACTATTATATAACTTACCTTACACTTACCTTTCACTGTACCCTTCTCTAACATCCTGTACATAGTAGACCTGTTGGAAAAATTGCATTTTGTTAACTGTCCTTTATTTGTATGAATATTCAATTAGTTCTGAAAAGAACTCTTTTTCCTTTTTGATTTTTACATTTTTCTTTTTTGTGCTCAACAAGACCAACTAACACAAATAAACATCCAGAAGAAAAGGCAGAAGCAGGAACGCCTGTCCAAATATCAAAACAAAACTCAACTATGGATTTCCAGGAGGGCACTGATGACCCATTACTTGCTGCAAATGAATGTCGTTCTCACCTGACACTATAACAGTTTGGCAATGCAAACAGTAAGTTGCAGTACGTGCGTACTGCTGCTTAACAACATTCTGGTCTTGCCTCTAGTGGTGCACTGGCACTGTAGGCCCAGGTGGTGGAAAGGAGGGTGCAGTACTAGCAAAAGATGTAGCTGCCACAGGACCAACCAACCGCGAAGTTGATGGTACAGCAATTTTGCCAGATTGCTCTGGTGCTGTCCTGATGTGCCATAGTTCCGCCAACTCAAACTGTTTCCTTCTATCCAAATGTGCTAGGTGTGTGGAGTGAATCCCCTGCAGATGTTTTTGCATCCCTGCCATATCCAAAGAGTACTGTTGACCACTCCCACACATTATCCCTATGTGACACAACGTATATGTCACATGACATGCATTTACTTTCTTCTCTCCTGTAGGCAGTGTAAAAAATTCCCACACCATTGGCTTCTTCAGACGTTTCCTCCTCTTCATCTCCTACTCCGCCAGGGCAATGGCCTGATCCTTTCTGCCTCACTCTCCTCACTCGGCTGAACTCCTTCTGCCATTGCTCAATAAAAGACTTTCTTCTTCCAATGCAAGGAGATAATACAACAAGATGGGTAGTCTTACTATACTGTGCTTCTGAACAACATCCAAACACAAAACAAATCCATACATTTACTTCTCTATTTTCTGTTTTACCATTGAAGAGTACTGTGTAGCCAATCAAAATCGATTGTACAAGCAAGAAGTACTGCAGTACTTCCGAGAAAGTACAGTAGTACCGACTATTTTCTTTAAAAAAATTACATTAGACTTCACTTCACCAACAGCCAGCCACCCATGGCACCAGATACATTTTACTACAGATATTTCTTCTTTTCATACATCAAACTGTAAATATTACCATCATCCATCCATTAGGGCTACAACCTCATAGAAATATTTTACCAACTTTCAGCAGTATTATTTTTTGTCATAACGAAATACATTGCCACGATTAATTTAGCACAATATATTTATAAACAGTTGTCAACATACAAAAATACTCTCTGCACATATAAATATGTTTCTAAATGTTAAATACATTCTTTATTTATGCTCTTTATAAAAGTACTTACCTTATTTATTTTTAATTCACGTATTAAACGGTTCTCTTTATATTATGTTTATTAAAAAACGACATTGCTAACTATAATATTGTAACACAAAAAGTATTATTTACATCACCCATCATTATACAGAACACCTCACAAAAACAAAGGTTACAAATAAGTTATAGCTAGGGCACATTTTATCATTCATATATCACAAACCACACTTAAAGTAGATAAACATTTGAAATGTAAAAGTTATAGTTATTAATACCATAGCATTGTAAATATTAATTTACGATGTAAAATCATCCATACAGTGATTTAACTATAAATGCATTTTTTTGTACTTCAAACAACACACTTCACACTACATAAAAAGTATTTACTGTAAAAAAAGCTCAAATGACATAACACATTTCAATAATGTTGTGAAAATAGTGACTAGCACAGTTGTGAGTTATAGTTAAATCACTGAATGGATGATGTTGATAAGTTAGGGTACGCATGTGTGTGTTTGTTGTAAATCATAAATTAATATTTACAGTACTGTGGTATAACTAACTATAACTTCCAAGGCCTGGTCACATGCAACAATAGTTCCAATCTATAAGCAAAGTACCAAGGGAGATCCAAAATGCTATCGCCCACTATCATTAATAAATTCAACTGCTATGTTTGTGGGCAGGATCCTACTGGAACTGCTGCAAACCTGGGCAACTGAAAATAACATTCTTTTTGGATTTTCAGTTTGGGTTTCCGTGTTGGCCCAGGGACTGTAGAACAATGTCTCAATCTATATCTGCTAATAAATAAATACAAAGTAGGAAAGAGAGGTAAAGTCTTTGCAGCCTATATATATCTGAGTTTGGTCTTTGACTCGGTCAACAGGTCAAAGCTCTGGGCAATCATGGCTGAACTGGGGGTCAAGTCCAGCATAACACATTTCTTGAGAGAGCTCCACTCTGAGGTGACTGCCAGTGTGAGATATAGCTCAGCAGGAGAAACCACAGAAAATTGCAGGCTGATTGAACATGACGTGTGGCAGGGATGAGTATTTTCCCCCTTCCTGTTTTCTTTGTATGTCAACGTCCTGAAGAGGTAGTTACTGAATTGTAGAATTGACTGCTCGATGGTTCGCACAAGTCAAGTACTGGCTTTGGTTTACGCTGGCAACACCATTTTGCTGGCCAGAACTGCAACCAGCTTGCAGCGCTTGTTAGACCAGTTGTGTGCCTTCAGCTTAGATCTGATGGTAAACCAGTCAAATACCCACATCATGGTCTGTGGGTGCTGGGATAAGGAAAGCAGGGCTTTCTTTGTCAATAGTACAGATTAGCAAGGTCCCTTCCTATCCTTTATCTAGGAAATATTGTTATATGAGAAGCTGGCCTTTTGCTCTTTAAAACTTGGTAGCTGCCTTACCCAGGATTACTGAAGTGGTCCTAGGCTTTTCAGCCTGACTGAGCAGTAAGCCAATCAGGAAGTTGTTAGAAATATACAATGCTAAGAGTTGCCCTGGTGCAACATGTGGGTCTGCCATGTGCGGCATTTGGGATCAGTCTGTTAGGATAAGGTGGAAAATGGGTTCATAAAAAGGTTGCTGGCTGTACCCAAGTCCATCAGTAACTATAAATACCACTCAGAACTTGTACTGGGGTATATAAAAGATTTTGTGAGGCTCCACCCACTTTTATTTTGGTTAAAAATATTGATCAAGAGGGAAACCACACTCAATCGCTCAATTCTGGCACACTGTCTAAATCTGGAAAGATGTCTCAAAGTTCTCTGGATTGCATATATATTCAGGGTAAGTAAATGCTGGAGCTAGATGTGCTGTTCTCAAACCCAAGATATTCTATGGCCAGCATCCGTACACCTTTGACCAAACTCTCAGCCAAATGCGCAGAGGAAAGGATGATTCAAAACTAAAGAATGTCCACCGTTACCGCCTAAGCCCAAATTAGTACCTGTGTTAGCATCAAGCCTTATCTTTTATGGATTCATAATTTACACCATAGGTTCTTGCTAGTAAGACTGCGTTTAAGTACTGTGCACTTCCTTCCTACATACCTGAAGCCATGTATGTTTGCTGCTACCTTGTCTGTCTGTCCTTCTGACGGACGTTCTACACAGAGCACCCCGCGCTTTATCCTCTTCTGTAATTATTAGTCTTTGGTAAGGTCAATTTTCATTCTACCACTCTTGAAGGAGGCAAGCTTAAGGCAATGTCGGGCTGCCATGGAGTTCTTGAAGAAAAGCTGCCAACTGTTAGATGAAGTTATTCGAATGCAGTTTGAAAGCGGTCCATACGTTTCCATTCTGTACTTGCCCTATGAAACTGTATTTTTTGGCTATGAGTCATGTCCTTGAAGTCTTCTGAATTTATACCATAGTTGCTTTGAACAACTGATGTATGCATTTTATATGTTTTAATGCCTTCTGGTCTCAGTCGTTGGCTGACTAGTTAAAAGATTTTTTTTAGAATTTTTAAGGATAGTCAAATAGACAGCAGCTTTCCTCATTCTTTTATTTTGAACATGCTCGTTTATACACTCATAGGTGGGTTTTAATGCAAATCCATATGGATCTATGTTCGCTTTCTTTTTACAAAACCCTGCCATCACAATTTGCACCATAATGAGTCATTTGGGTATTTGTCCTATGGACGTGTTTTAGGATTGTGTGAGGATATGCTGATTTACTATGTTTTGCACAAACCCATGTAATATCGTAAGATCTGCTTTAGCTGTTTGTCTTTATCTGTTATTGTGTATGGACCTTATCTTATGTACGAATGTGTAACCTTGTTTATGATCTCAGTCTTCTTTAACTATATTTTTATGTCGTTAACTAAAATCAAATAAAGTTATTGACTTAACTATAACTTTTAAATCTCAAATGTCATTCTACTTTAAGTGTAGTTCGTGATGGATGAATGATAAAATGAGCTCTAACTGTAACTTATTCGTAACCTTTGTTTTATATATATATATAAATAATATATATATATATATATATATATATATATATATATATATATATATACACACAAGACTTGTCACACCGTCGACAGCAAGGAACTGCCTAATTCTTAGTGACAAAGAGTCGACCCGTAAAGTGCTGGTGCAAGGTGGTTTATTTTAGTGAAGCCAGCGCTGCCGCCATGACGCGTTTCGCCTTCGAACAAGGCTTGATCACATGACAAACTGCTCGTCATAGAGTGCAGCATTTAAAGTGGCAGTGCATACAAATGAATCATGAACATGAAAAAAATACTGTACAAAATAACGATGTTGTTACCGATGAAATAGCGGAAAATCCCTGAGGAACAAACATCTTTTCCAAGCATTATTCATCTTAATATAAAAGTAAGTCCGTAATTGATATATTTACAAACATGTTTGCATAGCATTATAAAAAATTGGATGATACTACAACATGACAAATAATTATGTCTATGTGTGAGGAATGTCAGCCCAATATATATAAGCAAACATTAGAATTAATAATGTAATGCAATATACTCTGATGTATTGTAACAACAATCATGTCATGATTCAGAAATATAATGATCTAAATAGAGCCCAAGTGGGCCTACCATAATGCCTGCTAAAAACAATAAAGTGCTGAAGTGATTGTGCAAATATAACAATACATAGTGCAAGAAGAGACAACAGATAATTCATATTGGTATTGAGAAGTACTAAAATTCATGATTTCTTTAAAAACAATTATTGATTACAGAAGAGACACCACTATGTCAAAGGTTTACAATCATAGAGATTGACATTATGAAGATGGAATATGTTTTATATCCGGACAGGACTTGAAGGCATACAGGATAGCTTTAAAGGCAGGTATAAAGATCTTCCCTGTCATTTAATCAATTCGGATATTTTGTATTAGGCTCCAATATGTATCTAGTTTCAAGGAGACGGAGTTTAGCCTCACGGTCCCCTCCCCTCCTTGAAACTTCTACACAGTCAATTAAAAAATATTGGAGCTTGTCCGGTATGCCTAGATGTTTCTCCTGGAAATGCCTGGCGACCGGATAGGTCTGGTCGTGCCCCGAAATTGCACATATGTGTTGAAGTATCCGTTTGTCGACGGGCAGCTTAGTACTGCCCACATATTGGAGTCCACACAGACACTCCAACACATAAATGACAAACTCAGTCTTGCAGGTAAGCCACTTAGTAACCGCAATTGGATGTTCACGAAAGGGGCTCAAAAAATGAGTCCTATTGTTGCCGAAACGACAGGCTTTGCATTGTGGACATGTCTTAAAGCCCTTCTTAAGTGTCATCCAAGTAATGGAGGCTTTTGGCTCTATGGTGTTACTAACTAAAGCCTTTGACATGGAAGGAGATTTACGGAAAGTTAACTGTGGTTTATTGTCAACTAAGTGTCCTATTACAGGATCACTCTTAACCAAATTCCAGTTTCTATTGAAGATATTACGAAGAGCCCCGTGTTGTCGGTTGAATGTCAGAATAACACGGGGGGAACTGGTGATTTCCTGCCCTCCCATGGCAACATCAAACTGGATGTTTTTGACTTTGGGAATCAACGCCTCTTGTCTGCTGACTGAATTTGATCGATTGATGGCCTTTGTGAGAATGACATTTGAGTAACCCCTTGCAAGGAAACGCAATCTGCATGACTCCTGCGCAGCCACACATTCGTCATAAGTACTGCAGATTCTTTTGATTCGGAGCATTTCCCCGAAAGGAATGCTCCGAATCAAATGGGCTGGGTGTTGACTATTAGAATGTAAAATAGTGTTCCCTGCACTGGGCTTTCTGTATAGCCTTGTGTTTAGAGTGTTATCTTTCACAAATACCTCGACATCTAAGAAACAAATGGAATCAGAACTCATATTTGAAGTAAAATTAAGATTGATGCTGTTAACATTAATCAAATCAACAAAGGCTCTGGCACTGTTAACACAACCCTTCCAAATGATAAAAATATCATCAATGTAACGTAAATATAAAACAATGTTTTGAGAAATAAAGTTATGGTGCCTACCGACTAGGACCTGTTCCTCCCATAGCCCGACGTGTAAACACGCGTTGCTAGGCGAGAAACAGGCCCCCATCGCCACACCTCTAACCTGATGGTAAATTACGCCATTGAAGATGAAAAAATTCTGTTCTAAGCACATTTTGGTCATATCTAACGGCATTCTGTTGTGTGCCATTGAATGTGGAGGGCCCTTATTCAGATAGTAATCCAGAGCTTTGAGTCCATCACAATGTTTGATTGAGGTATAAAGGGATGAAACATCCAAAGTCATGAATAGCATATCTTCTTCCCAAACAAAATGTTCAATTTTGCTCAGGAAATCAAAGGAATCCTTGACATAAGAATTGAGAGTCGGAGGAGCTTCGCGGGCAAGCAAGATGGCCGCGTAAGCTCGGAGCTCCGGAGACCCTCCGACCCTCCGCATAAATCCTGTCTGAAATCCTGGTCCAAGACGGTGGACTATTGTTGGTGAACGGTTGTGGAGACGGGACCCGCTGTCCGATTCAAAATCCGACACTCCTTGACGGAGTTACATCGTGCTGAAGATCCGTGTCAGGGACGGGCTATTGTCTCTGTGGTGGCTGACGACGACGACACCGTAACGCATGAGCGAAATGCTATGTGAGTGACTGCTACGCTGGCCCTACGGAGCACGCGGAGTTGCGGAGTGAACGGTCGCTGAAGAAATATCGGTGGCCGCGTTACTTAGCGATTGCTTTGCTCAGCCGGAGGGGTCTTGGTGTACCACCCTTTGTTCAGCTCCCCGGCTCCATCATGGCGGGCAGGGGCGAGCCAGACAGGACGGCGAATCGAGTTAGTAGGAAGACTACTCTTTGCCAGTCTAATAAGATTGACCGCTATGCCCAGCAAAGGACTTCACTGGGTGAGGCTACCCGGCCAAAGGACCCTCATCGGGAGGAATCGCCGGACACGTCGGACCCCACACTTCAGGATGTTATGAGCGCCATAGCTGGCATCAAGAAGGAGATGCACAAACAGCATGAGGTTCTGACGCATAAAGTTGACACTCTGGCGATCGAAATTATTCTGATTAGAGCTGATCTGGGCAAGACCAACGACAGGGTCAAAACGTTGGACATTAAAGCTGCGAGCCTCATAACTGATGTCTCGGACCTGCAGACGGAGGTCCGGGACTTGAGGTCGACCAACAAACTCTTCTCGAGGCGACTGGAAGATTTTGAGGGACGTGCCAGGCGACAGAACGTCCAAATCACCGGAGTACCGGAGGGGGCAGAGGAATCGGCCACTGATCTGTTCATGGAGGACTTGGTGCAAACTCATCTGGCCCTAGCGGGCCTCAGTCGCTTCTTCTCAGTGGAGCGGGCCCATAGAATGCCTGGGGGGCGCCCCAAACTGGGTGCCACGCCGAGACCCATTATAGCACGGCTGTTCAACTTCAGGGATCGGGACGTTATCCTGCAAGCCTCGAGACGAAACGGGCCCCTCAAATTTCAGAATGCGGACATCAACTTCTACCCGGACTTCACTCAAGCTGTTCAGCGACAGTGTCAAAGTTTCGCGGGAGTGAAGAGGCATCTTAGAGACCTTGGGATGAAGTACTCAATGATGTTCCCCGCGAAACTACGCGTTGAACACGACGGCCGTACCCTGTTTTTCGACCTGCCTGAAGTGGTGAGCGACTGGTTGGACACTTTGCCCACAGACACGATGAACGAACGGAACACTCGGAGGGCGCTTCAGGAGGCCCTGAGCACCAGGAATAGTCCTCACTTTCATGACTTTGTCGGATGGTGGTCCTGCTGGAGACAACCAATGTTATATTGCTGCACTTTATGATGTATATCCTTCTTCTCGTTATGGAGGGTGGCTGGGAGGGCCTGGGAGATCTCCTTTCTCCTATAGGGTCCTTTTTGTAGTGTAGTTAATGGGGCGACAGGCACACTGCTGGTTGGGGGGGCTTTTTAGTCTGACGCAGGGGTGCAGGGTGGGGGGAGGTTTGATTGTTGGTGTGTTAATTTTTCCTTCTTTCTCTTTCCTTTTTTCAAGGCAATCCCAAGACTGTGATTTTCCTGTTTGTGTAACTAGGTGGCCTGCCGGGGGCGGGAATGGCCCACGATTTGACGATGGGGGGTAGGAAACTAAAAGTGCTATGTTGGAATGTTAATGGGTTGGGTGACCGTATTAAAAGAGGGGTGGTTCTACAACTGTTCAGGAGAAGTATGCCTGATGTTATTCTGCTACAAGAGACACACTTGGTGGGAAATACGTGCCAGGCGCTCAACAGGAACGGATTCAAGATGGTGGCACATTCAGGGTTCTCCTCGGGATCCCGGGGGGCGGGGATTATGGTGCGTGCGTCTCTCCCCCTTGAGATTAACTCTAGCGTTGTTGATGAGAGAGGGCGGTACGTTGCTGTCTCGGGGAGATGGGAGGGACGGTCTCTGGTTCTGGTTTCGGTTTACGTCCCCCCTGGGTTACAAAACAACACATTTCAGGACCTTGGAGGCGCCATCTTGGGTCTACCCGAGGGGCTACTTATTGTGGGGGGTGACTTCAACTCGGTCTGCTCGGGGACCTTAGACAGACATCCATCCAGAGATCTCCGAAGTTCGCAATTCTGGCTACCCGACTTTCTGGACACCATGGGACTGATTGACTGCTGGAGGCTTAGGCATCCTACCCAGCGTCAATATTCTTTCCACTCGGGGGCACGCGGTAGCCTTTCTAGAATCGACTACGTACTGACTCTAGCGGCCCACACGTCCGCAGTCTCTGAGGCCCGCTTGCTAGCGAGGGGTATCTCGGACCATTCCCCGGTCTGGGTGTCCTTCGACTTTGATATTGAGGCAACCGACCGGACGGTCGCGATCAACCCATGGTACTTCCGCAGCCCAAAGACTCGTGGACTCATGGCCAAGGCTATTAAGCTCTACTTTTCTGAGAATGCGGGGTCGGTTGCATCGGCTGTCACCCTATGGGAAGCATTCAAGACCGTCTTAAGGGGAGAGGCGTTTTCCCTTATTGCTGACGTTCGGAGACGTAGAGATGCGGATGTGGTACGTATCGAAACTGAGATTAAAGATCTGGATTCCCGACTGGAGGTTGGCCCGACACCGGAACTACTTCATGCTCTCTCACTTAAACAGTCAGAATATCGAGCTACTGTTACTGACGCTGCTAAGGTCATGGGTAGAGAGCAACAGGGTAGGATCTATGATGTCGGGGATAAGGCGGGCAAACTCATAGCTTGGCTGGACAAAAAAGAAAGACCCAACCGGGTGGTCCCAGAAGTGTTGGGGGAGGACGGCTTGACTGTCACCGATCCGAAGGCCATAGTCGAGATGTTCGCAGACTACTTTGAGACCATTTACACCTCGGTCTCTGACCAGTCCGAGACCGATTCCAGGGAACTTCTGGCGGAGGTGGACCTCCCGTGTCTGTCGGAGGAAGACCGGGATGATTTGGATAGGGAAATTTCCGCAGATGAGATTGCCCTCGCCATTCGCTCCCTTAGGTCTGGTAAGGCACCCGGCCCTAATGGTATACCAGTGGAACTTTATAAGATCAAAGCCGATGTCATCTCCCCGCCCCAGCGGAACATGTTTCTGGAGGCACGGGAGAAGGGCATGCTTTCCCACGACCAGAGACTGGCCACCATTGTGGTCATTCATGAGGAAGGGAAACCCAGAGATCTGTGTTGGTCGTATCGTTCCATTTCTCTGCTGAATGCTGAGCCTAAGATCCTGGCTAAATTGCTGGTCAACCGTTTGATTGGCGCGATTGGCGACTTAGTGCACCTGGACCAGTAGGGCTTTATTCCACACCGCAACACTGCCCTTAACCTGCGGAGACTCCATGGAGCCCTTGCTAGGGCCCACATGCTCAGGGAACCAGCCGTCCTGGCGTCCCTGGATGCCACAATGGCGTTTGACTCCCTTGAATGGAACTACCTGTGGGCAGTTTTAGCGAAGTTCGGATTTGGTTCGGAATTCGTAGGGTGGGTTAAGCTTCTGTATGCCGGCCCGCTGGCCAACGTAACGGTCAATGGTCGTGTTTCCGCGTCCTTTGTTCTCCACAGAGGCACCAGGCAGGGTTGCCCCCTGTCTCCCCTGTTGTTTGCATTGGCACTTGAACTTGGCTACGGCACCACCCAGATATAAACGGGATACGGTGGTCCCCTGGATTCGAGGACCGAGTGTCGCTATATGCTGATGACATTTTGTTGTATCTCACCTCTCCTAGTAAGTCGCTTATTGTGGTGTGTGATGTGCTTCGTCTCTTTGGCCGGCATTCCGGCCTGGTTATTAACTGGTCGAAGTCGCACCTGTACGTGCTGAGAGGAGGGACGCCTCGACTTCCAAGGGACTGTGGCATACAGGTTGTGAGGCAGGGTTTTAAATACTTGGGGATCTACATTTCAACGGACCCCTAGATGCGCTATATGAATAACTTGCTTCCCCCCCTCGTCCGTCTCCGATGTGACGTAGAGGGCTGGCGCAGACCTCCGCTCTCCCTCCCTGGGCGAGCGGCATTGTTTAAAATGATGCCACTACCCAGATTCCTGTATGCTTTACAAAATACCCAAGATCCGGTTCCTGCCAGTTATTTTAGGGAGATCGAGGGCTTGCAAAGTGCCCTTCTCTGGGGCGGTAGGCCACGCATAGCCATCACGAAGCTTACGCTCCCGTGGTATGATGGAGGTATAGCATTGCCTGACATCCGGAGATACTATTGGGCCTCCCAGTTGGCGGCCCTTAATTACGGTCTCTATGGTCCAGCAGAAAGCCCAGGCTATGCCATGGATCGGTGGCTCCTGGACGATGGGAAATATCACAGGGCGTTGTACTTGAGATCTCTGGATGGTCGAATGTCGGGGCCAACGAAGACAGCGGTGCACATATGGAGGGCGATCACGAAGTCACTGGGGTGGAAGGACAGACTCACGATGGCAACCCCTCTCTACGACTCTGAAATACTGGGTAAACTGTGGCACACCAAGGGATTTGACAAGTGGGACATGATAGGTATCTCCAAGGTGGAAGATATGATAGTGAGAGGGGAAATAAAATCATTTGCTTTATTACAGACGGAGTTCCAGCTGGCGGAACAGAATATTTCCAGTACACCCAGCTCCATCATGCACTTCTGGCAGTTATGCCGGAGGGTGAGAGAATCCCTGAATACTCCTCCTTGGAAGATAGGGTTCTGGATGGCCATATGCATGATAGCGCTATTTCCCTAATTTATAAAAAACTGATCAATGTTCGTACTGTCCTCCTCCTGGGGGTGAGAGACCAGTGGGTGCGGGATGGAATAGAGCTTGATGACGAAGATTGGCAATGTGCGGTGTCCTCCCCCAAGGAAGTTGATATCCCCGCTAGGTTACGGTTGGTACAATTGAAAATTCTTCACAGAGTTTATGTCACGGGTCCCAGACTGATACACATGGGTCATTCAGTGGATGGACTTTGCAGGCGTGGATGTGGCGCCCTAGCCACCTTCATGCACATTATCTGGGAGAGTGGTGCAATAGCCTCCTACTGGAGGCGGTTGCACATGATCATGAGTGAGGTGACCGGGGTAGATGTTCAGGCGGAGGCGCGGCGCTGCCTCCTGAATGTCTGGGGCCCAACTGATTATAACAATGCGCAAACCCAATGGGTTACCCTAGGGAATATGGTCGCGAAACGGGACATTGCACAGCTGTGGGGCACCGCAACAGCCCCAAAGGTAGTACAGTGGAAGGCCAAAATGGATTGATGTATGTTCCGAGAGAAGACGGTGTACAAGGCCAGGGGTAAACCCAAAAAATGGCAGAAGATTTGGGGGGCCTGGAATGAGTATAGGGGTGACATCTGCATACCACCTGACACCGCCCCACTGGAGGAACGTTTGACCCCATAATCTATAACTCCAACACACGTTTAGAATGCATAGCCATCCTGTGTTTCCCCTCTCTGGAGTTCTGGACTTTTTGGTTCCGTCCAGAGGTGTCAGGGATAACACCCGAAGACCCCGGAGTTCTACCTGTCTCGGTGCACAAATAAACAGAAACACGGGCTTCTCGATGGTGGCGTCAAAGACCAAAGGTTTATTACTGAAGGGACACAGAAGTCACAGAAACTACACATGGGCAGAATCTAGGAGCCTGTTCGAATTGTACAAAGTGGGTTGCTCCTTAAATACTAATTTTTCAGCTTGGGGCAAAATTCTTCACATGCTAGTACATTTCTAAACCTTCATGTCCTAAACAATAAATATTTGGCGTTACATAGGAATCGTCAACAATATCTGATGTCAAAACATTACGAACTAGGGGTTCCCACTGTTCCATCATAATCCCATGTCAACTTTTCATTCAAGAGCCGGACCGCCTCATCGTAAATTTCGTTACCTCCCCCTAATAAAGGCCCAGAAGGAAAGGAGCAGAGCCAGGTGCAGAAGATAGAAAAGCAGGATAAGAGATGTTTGTGGGTCGTAAATGGGCAAGGCTACCAGCTTCGGCCGCATTATCATGATCAGGCCAACGAACACGAGAACCAGTATAGCAGGACTGGCCTCAGGCAGAGGAGGCAGCTTCTGCCGAGTCATGTAGCCATGGCGTTTTCTGTCCTAAGGTGCACGTGTCACTAGCAAGGTGAATTGCCGGCTAAAGCTTACGTGTCCTTAAGTGAAAGAGGTCACTGCATGTCCATTGACTATGTGAGGGCAAGAATTACAAAATGGCTGCCGTGATCTAAGATGGATGCCATGGGTAAACCAGAAATGTGTTCATAACAGGAGTGCTCTTGCTCGTAGTATAGCGAAAACACCAAGATATGCTAAATGGATCATTTGCGGTTCACTGATACCAAAATTATGAATTTACGACAATGTTGAAAACACGGGTTCAAATCGTCACGGAACCTCAGAACCTCCTTTTGCCCTTACATAGGCAATTACTCAGTCTATATCAGAGTCTATCTCAATGCTCATCAGGTCAGTGACATGTTGTTGCATCATCATCCTTTCTCGTACCTTGTCTCCAAACGCAGGTGGTTTTCTAAGACAGGTTGCAGCACAGAGACTACACAAAGCGGGACCACATTGGATAATAAGGCAGCACGAGAACAGGAATACTTGGATGATACCGACGACCATCAGAACCTTCCATCCCCACGCTGATAGTAAAGTCCAAAACCACTCCATTAAGGACCAGTTTCCCTTGTCTACGTGAAAAGAGTCGGAAATCTTGTGCAGCTTAGAGATCGCTTCATATACAGTCGGAGCATTATTGGGAATAAAAACACAGCAGCTCGATTGGATCATTCTGCATACCCCACCTCGATCTGCAAGTATTACGTCTAGAACCATACGGTTCTGCAACGCCATGAGACGATCCGCCTGGAGCTCAGCTGTCAAGTTACTAAGGGCACCAGCAGTTTCTGTAATAGTAGATTCAACTACCCGTGTTAGCTGACGTAGATTTCTACTATTGGCCATAGGCCCCCAGAACGGAAGGAAACCTTTGAAGAAGTCTCCAGCTTTCTGACCAGCGGTATCTTCCTTGCTGAAAACACCTCTTGCTACTCTGGTCTTGTGATAATCTGGGGAAGCAGTGTATGTTGGAGGTAACAGTCGAGCGATATAACATGAACCTGAAAAGTCAGCAGGCAGCCATGTATATGCTCTATCCAGACAAATGAAGTAGGTACCCCTAGCAGTAAGAAAGGCAGGGGAAGAGTTAGACGGATACACGTAAGTCTCAACGCACTCACTCTTCCCTAGCTGAGCTCTTGGATTTCTCCCATTACCTTGCAAACAGACTTGACCTCGGTGAGGTACGACCCAAATTGGAGTGGAGCTCTTGCGTTTGCTTTCACCCAAACTAATGCGATACTCTGTAGAATTCCAACTCAGATATACCCGTAATTCATCTCTAGGGTAAGATGGAGTGTTATTGACGTCTTTAATCATGTCAATGATTCCCTTGACTAAAGCTTTATTGGCAGAGTTATATTTAGTGGAACGTGGTGGACGCGGAGGATAGGTCTCAAGGGCATAGACAAAAATAGTCTGAAAGGCCTGAAATGATCCATTATAGCTAAAAGGCAAGACTAGATAGGGAATGCCTTTATCCATAGTGTGGGGTATCAAACCACACACCCAGCAGTCTGTTGTGTTAACTACCAGTTGGTGTTGATGCAAGAGCTGTACAAAAGTGTTATTAATGAATTCTGAGCGTCAAGCTTGTTCATGTTCAGGAAACGAGTGAAAAGAATGATAAGAAGCAACAGTAGAAGGAACGGGATCAAGGGGAGGTACCGTAGTTGTTATTGGCGTAAAGATTAAATGAACACCAAAGACGATTCCACCCACCAACGTTATTAAAACAATTAAAAACGTAATTGCACATTGCATTAGAAAACATTTGCTATGAAGAATCTTGTAAAGTCTATTTCTGCGAACATAAATTACATTCTCTCGGTGCAGCTCAGGAAGCTCCATCTTCTACAACCGCTCGCGACCACTGATGATGTGTACGTAGTTAAAAATGCCTCTATCAGCCCTGGGAGTTCCCAGAACTAACAGAAAGATCGACCTTGTGTCTGACCCCCGCAGATTCAATTAGGCGCACAGCCACGACCCTACGGCTACCCAGACGGCAAGGCAATTTAAAACAACATAAAAATATAAAATATTAGCAAACTTCCTGGCTGGAGGCAATGTATCAAAATTCAAATATGTAAAATAGGCAGTTTCCTGCTTTATTTGTCCTTTGTGTGAGAACGTAAGTTGTATCTCAATTTTCCTGGAGCTGTTTGATCTGGAAACAGTCTATTTTCAGCAGAGGTTGCAATGTTCAAGTTCGCAGATGGCAAATGTTCTTTTGATGCAGAGGGTAAATGTTCGGAGTTCAAAGGAGCAGTTTCAGAAGGGGAGTCAGAGTTCGGTGAATCAGTGATCAGTTCTGCATCGCTGAAAGGAATGTATTTGGGGACTGATTCAGTTTCAGAAGCACCAATTCCTCTTTCTCACCCAGTTGTCATAAGGAAGTGGAAGGGGTACACGTTTTGAGTGCGTCGCATGGATCCAGTTCTTTCTGCCAGCCACACGTATAGCAGTCCTCGTCGCCAACAAGACCTGGAATGGTCCGACGAATTTGGGTTGGAGGTTTCTCGTCCGTCCAAAGTTTCTTATGACCACCTGGTCACCGGGTTTCAGCTGATGACCTGGACTCTCCAGTGGCTTTGGCAATGCATCGAAAACCTGTTGGTGAATAAGACTCAATTTAGCAGTCAAGTCGAAAAGGTAATCAATTAACATTGGATATTCCAGCTGCTTAAACTCCTTCGGTCTAGGTACCCCCCAAATATTCGCAGGTCGACCAAATACAATCTCATAAGGACTAAGCCCTACTCGAGAATATACAGTCGCTCTTGTGGATAACAGAGCCAAAGGTAGTGCATCTGGCCAGGACAAACCCGTGGAGGCCTGTATCTTAGCAAGTTTCAGCTTGAGGGTGCCATTGTAACCCTCAACTAAACCAGCAGACTGTGGGTGATTTGCACTGTGAACCTTTTGTTTTATCCCTAAACCAGCACACACACTCTGCATAACTTTCCCTACGAATTCACTTCCGTTATCTGACCATACAATCCGTGGCATGCCAAACCTGGGGAAGTATTCTTTGAGAAGGATTTTGGCAGTGGACAAGGCAGTATTGTCCTTTAGTGGATATGCTTCGATCCATCTGGAAAAAGCACAGACTACCACTAGGACATACTTTAGATTATTGCAATGATCCATGTGAATGAAATCTAACTGGATCACTTCAAAGGGGCAAGAAGGAGGAGCGAAGTGACCAGCGGGTGTGGGGATTCCCTCGCCAGGATTATGCATCAGGCATATCATGCAATTTCTCACCACTCTCTCTGCACACTTACTAATCCCATCATTCTTCCAGACTGGAGCCAACATCTTACAAATCCCTTTAGAACTGATGTGCGCTGCTCCATGCACCATCGTTACTACTGCAAGCACATACGCATCAGGCAACATCCAACGCTGCTGTTCTGATAAATCAATCCAACATCCATTCGAGTCCAATTTCCCCGTATTCTCTTTCCATGCAAGCTTTTCCTCCTCAGTCGCCTATTTCTGAATTTCTTTCACACTTTCCACTGTATCCTCACACATTCCAGACTCAGTAATCCATCTTGCAGACGTTGCAACATACATTCTACTCATCGTATTTCTAGCTGTCTGCTTAGCGGTCTCATCAGCAAAAGCATTTCCACGACCAACGTCATCCGTGATTGCTCGATGAGCACTGCACTTCACAATCGGGCAGACTGTCCATTTCGCTGATCAAAATAATTAGAAGGGCGATCATTCGTCTGTGGAGGCATAGCACCTCGTCCTCGACCTCTAGAATTTTGCATAGAACCACCACGACCTCTCTGAGCTGCTGCAGCATTATTTTGTGCTAATACTGGACACTCATTTTTATAATGACCTTCTTTCTTGCAGTAAGCACACTGATTCCATTGGTATTGCGGTCTCTGAGAACCATAATCTGTCCTTTGATATGGCCCTTGCTGTGTGTTAGTCTGATTCGTACGAGGCGGATATGCTTGCTGCAAAAGAACTTTTGTTTTTAAATCTTTCGTTTTCTTATCTGACTTTTCCTTCTCTTCTTTATCCCTATTTTCATAATACTGGGCAGTTGCAAGTATTTGCGCAGTCGTAGAGACAGCCCATGCACTTTCAGAATCTTTCAATTTATTACTGAGCTCTGGTAACAGATTGTGCACAAATTTATCAACAAATAGTCTCTGTCCTCCTTCCGTGCTCATATCCTGACCACTGTGATCTACGAAAGTTTCTTCAAACCTTGTGAAAAAGTCGGAGACACTTTTGTCCTTTTTCTGCCTGCATGCGGACAACTTGTCCCAGTTAACGCGCAATGCTGGCATCAGAGTCTTCATTAAATCGATTATTTTACCGGGCAAATCAGCAATTAGAGGTTCGGGTTTAGAACCACCTATTTGTTGACCATCTGCCGCTATTATAGCTGCCCAATCACCACCTAGGGCAACTGGATGATTTTCTTTACGAATTTTAGCCCAAATTGGTTGTGGAACTACATTGCCAAATAACATGTCAATGTCCGCTAAATTCATTACGCAAGCTTCAACTGTCTGCGCTAACTCTTTGTAGTATCCGGCTGGATTCTTACGCGGATCTGGCAAGGCCTGTTTCACTGCTAATACTTCGGCTCGCTTCCACGGAATGTGTATCCACACTCTCTGGAATTGGGCCGGAGCGGCTGCGATACCATTCACTGCGTCAGCTGGAACGGCTTCACGCCATATTGGAGGAACCTCCCTCATAGGATATTGTCGATTCTGCTTCGTACTGCGTTTCTCTAACTCTCTTGGTGAACGAAGGGAAGGATCGAATCTAAAATCTAAAATTAATTCCATAGCTTCTTTTATCTCCTGACCAACTATCATACCTGCAGCAAACTTTTGTTGAACTTGGATTAATTCATCTGGTACCTGTTCAGATTCGCTCTCTTCCCATTCTTCACGTAAAAGGGAACACATGACATCAAACACATAACGCTGTGTCGGTTCCTTCCATTGCATAAATGTATCTAATACATCTCTCACACTATATCTGCCAACTTTCGAAATCCACCTAAGGGCAGTGGAGTCTAATATTCCACGTTCTTCACTACTAGGAAGCTGACTACGTCTCTGAACGGAGTCAGAGGCAGGACTCCTAATCAAGGTTTTGTAAAAGGGAGATAGAATATTAGTGACAGAATCAGTGATTCTCCGACGAACAGAAAGCGGAGTCATATAGCTTGCAGAAGTTTGAAGGAGAGTAGTAGTCGGAACAGAAGAGACAGCGACAGTAGGGGTAGCAGGCATAGTAGCTTGTGAAACAACAGGTATGAGCGGTACAGGCACAGGCAAAGGAGCCGGCAACCCTGGAAGAGGGGGTGCCGGAGGAACATTAATATTGACCACAGGAAGTACAGGAGCTTGATTCAGGGGAGCAGGAGCAGGGATACCAGGTTGTCCAGCAACCGGTAATTGAACATTCGGTAAGGGTGGAGCTGTAGCACCCTGTGCATACGGTGGGGGTGACCTCAACAAGTAAGACAACAGGGGATCCTTTTCGGGGTCCTCCATTATCTTAGCTGTACTCGATGGCAAGGCAGGATAGCACTTGTCTATCGCTAGATTACGCTCTCTATTGGCCACCTCCATCGCTTTCTCAGATTCATTGAGTTGCAGCTGCTTGGCAGACTGTTCTAAAGTCAACTCTTGCTCTTTCTGTTCTTTCTTTAACTTTTTAGTTTCTCTCTGTTTGGATTCTTTACGCCAATAAAGGAAAGAATCAAACATTGCCGGCCGGGCTTTCTTCTTAAATAATTTCACTTCTAAATTATCAAGAATTTCGGGCTCAAAACTACCATGCAGTGGCCAACTAAGGACACCATCTTTCTCTGTATATCGGATCCACACCTCATTATAAGATATAGGACCCACACCATGCTTACAGTACAGATCATAAAGAGGAGTTCCAATTGGAGGAACCAGACATGAGTCCTCCAACCGGGAATCACTGTTGCAAAAAAAACACGACAACATACAATTTTTCCGACTTACCATTTTATAATCCGGAACAAAGAACAAACACAAACAAAGGTGCGCACTCGAACCAAGAACTTAGGCCTACCAAAGCGAACAAATGTATCGATACCCAAACTAAACCAAATGATTACCGTAACTAGAACAACCAGTGATAATCTTACGAAACCAAACCAAACCAAGAACTAAAAGGATTATCCAAACAGGAGCAACCCTTACGAAGTAACCAATTAGCAACCACTTAATACTTAACTGAGGCACTGAAGACGTCACCAAGGAGAAACTCGTTACGTCTCGCCGTACTAAGGTCTGCACCTCGGGTCCAAGACAGGGCGACAGTCAATGCAGCGGACCACTGCAGCCGTCCGAACGGGAACCCTCGTGGAAGAGAACGTCGGGCCACTTTTGCGATATGCCGGGATCGATGAAGTGGGGCGCCTCCCTCTGGAATCTTCACACGAAGCTTCTCGAACTCTTCAGGCTTTTGGACCGGTACCGAATGACGTCGCTCCACGTTGGGCGCCAATTGGAGTTCTGGACTTTTTGGTTCCGTCCAGAGGTGTCAGGGATAACACCCGAAGACCCCGGAGTTCTACCTGTCTCGGTGCACAAATAAACAGAAACACGGGCTTCTCGATGGTGGCGTCAAAGACCAAAGGTTTATTACTGCAGGGACACAGAAGTCACAGAAACTACACATGGGCAGAATCTAGGAGCCTGTTCGAATTGTACAAAGTGGGTTGCTCCTTAAATACTAATTTTTCAGCTTGGGGCAAAATTCTTCACATGCTAGTACATTTCTAAACCTTCATGTCCTAAACAAGAAATATTTGGCGTTACATAGGAATCGTCAACAATATCTGTCAAAACATTACGAACGAGGGGTTCCCACTGTTCCATCATAATCCCATGTCAACTTTTCATTCAAGAGCCGGACCGCCTCATCGTAAATTTCGTTACTTCCCCCTAATAAAGGCCCAGAAGGAAAGGAGCAGAGCAAGGTGCAGAAGATAGAAAAGCAGGATAAGAGATGTTTGTGGGTCGTAAATGGGCAAGGCTACCAGCTTCGGCCGCATAATCATGATCAGGCCAACGAACACGAGAACCAGTATAGCAGGACTGGCCTCAGGCAGAGGAGGCAGCTTCTGCCGAGTCATGTAGCCATGGCGTTTTCTGTCCTAAGGTGCACGTGTCACTAGCAAGGTGAATTGCCGGCTAAAGCTTACGTGTCCTTAAGTGAAAGAGGTCACTGCATGTCCATTGACTATGTGAGGGCAAGAATTACAAAATGGCTGCCGTGATCTAAGATGGATGCCATGGGTAAACCAGAAATGTGTTCATAACAGGAGTGCTCTTGCTCGTAGTATAGCGAAAACACCAAGATATGCTAAATGGATCATTTGCGGTTCACTGATACCAAAATTATGAATTTACGACAATGTTGAAAACACGGGTTCAAATCGTCACGGAACCTCATCTCCCCCTATGGTCCTACACATGAGTACTGTTTTTGATTGTTATTGTGGTTATTGGGCCTAGCCGACTCCGGGATCGGGCTCTGTTGCACAACTGCTTCAATTGCCTTGTTTCTTAGCACTAGTTCTGGTGCCTTCCTTTCCTATACTTGTTACTCGTTAAAAAACAGAAAATTTCAACCTTGATATGCACTGGTAACTTGCTCCTTGTACACTGGCCTTCTGGTTAACGATATGCTGCCTAGCCTCCGGGATGTATGGCTAAATAGCTGTGTGCACTGATTTGAAAATAAAGGTTTTAAAATTTTTTTTTTTTTAAAAGAATTGAGAGTCTTGACATAGCCTTGTAGAAAAAAGTCTATGTATTTTGATACATGCTCCAACGAACTGTCAATGGCAGAAATAATAGGTCGTCCAGGCGGGGTAACAATGTCTTTATGAATTTTAGGGATCAAATAAAATGAGGGGATAACAGGATGGTCTTTCTTTATGTATCTGAATTCCTCACGTGTGAGAAGTCCAGCACTTCTCCAAGCTTGTAATTTTTGGTATTGCTCCACCCACATGGATTTTACAGTCTGGATACTGCTCCTTCGATAGCAGGATATGTCATTTAATTGAAGTTCTGCCTCTTTGAGGTACATATCTTTGGGCCAAAGCACTACATTGCCGCCTTTATCGGCCTGTTTCACGATGATATTGTGATCATTTTGTAGTTTAGTAATGAGTTGTTTATAGCACCAGTTCTGTTTGGATATGAAGAACTTTTTTTTGTTTGTAGCAGTATAAAGTTTTTTTACTTCCTGTACCACTATCTCCTGGAACGTATCCAAGTTGTCATGAACCATGATTGGTTTAGCCTTGAAAGGAGTGATCTGTTGTCCACTGGTATTATACGATGTTTCTGCTGTGTTGCTTACTGCAACCTCATTTTGTAGGTCCCATAAAGTATCAATAGTGGCCTGGCTCTGGCTACTGATCGTGTTGGCACTTGATGTCGTCTCAGGGGTATATTTTTCTTTTTCGGTTGTTGTTCAAAAAACGTTTTTAATTTTAACTTGCGTGTGTATCTGTATATATCCATGCGGTAATCAGCATAATTCATATTGCATGGTGGGCAATACGATAGCCCCAGATTAAGCACAGATATTTCCGCTGATGTTAGGCTGAGATCTGAGAGATTGACTACTGATTTGGTTTTGTTTTCTTCGTTTTCCTCTGATATCGCTTCCAGTGACCTTGTTTGGTCGGATTGTTGCCGCTTGAGGTTCCTGGCGCGGCACTTCCTATGTTGCCAACGTTTGTAGTTGGACCGTTGTTTTTTGGTGCGTAGGTTTTGTGTGACCTCAAGGTTTCTCGTTGGTACTGGCACAGGCAATCGACTTCTTGGGCCAGCGAAAGTTTGGTAAACCCCAAGTTGGTCTCACGAGTGGGGTCTGGTTCTGGATCGCTTTCCACGGCTGAACTTAAGCTGGAGAATGAGGATGCAGGCATTAGCGTGGATTCATTTGTCTGCTAGCCGATTTTGTTAGTACGTGCTTTTGCTTTCACGGCATCGTACCTCTTGGCAAAAGTGAAAACTTGACCATTTAAATAGTCCACTTGATCCCTTTCAAATTTAAAAGCTTTTCTTTTTTTAATAGTTTCCTCCTCTATGTTCAGGCGGATCATCATGCCAGCTCTCAATTTTGTAATCTGGTCCGTGACTTCCAAATTGGATATTTCTTCCTCCAAAATGTCAATTTCTTTCTGTAATTTTTTGCCATCGCTATCTGCGTATTTTACTAAAATGTGCAATAGTTTACTCGAGGAGTCGAGATTGGCTTCTGCCCACTCCGCTAACATAGCTGGATCTGGGTTCTCGTAGCTCGGAGCGATAGTGATTCTCAACCCTCTTGGCACTCGTCCCACCTCTAGATAACGGGAAAGGGATCGATGTTCCCACCACTTTGATTGTTCTGTGCGCATAGCGCGTTCTAATCTCTTAAATAAATCTTTGGTGGTGTTGTTACCCATTTCCTGAACAGACGGTGTGGTGCTCAAAGATCCCCCAGCCGGGGAATTCAAAAACATGGAATCTACTGCCTCTGCTCGACTGCGCAGTCTGTCGGCGGCGATAGATAATTTTAAGCGCTTAAATGATATGGCTAATGTCCGTAATGTACCTTAAAAAACGACCAACTGGTAAATTGGAATAAATGTCCTACCAGAACTCGCGCACACTTCCCACTGCCGTTTCCAAACGTCTCCCGGGGTTCAAAACTCAGATATCCACTCAGGATACTCGAAGAGAAAAGGTACTGGTTGCTATCCCACGGAAGAAAGTTGACGGTATAGCAGGGGCTTTGCGGCTTTCTCCTCGCCGAAGATTTTAAATACTGGTCCTGAACGAATTCCGGAACAACAGCTTCCTGCCGCGTTGCCCTGGGTTTGGGAAGGGGTTCCACTCGTACCTGGAAAGCGTTGGTACTTCGATATACACGAGACTTGTCACACCGTCGACAGCAAGGAACTGCCTAATTCTTAGTGACAAAGAGTCGACCCGTAAAGTGCTGGTGCAAGGTGGTTTATTTTAGTGAAGCCAGCGCTGCCGCCATGACGCGCTTCGCCTTCGAACAAGGCTTGATCACATGACAAACTGCTCGTCATAGAGCGCAGCATTTAAAGTGGCAGTGCATACAAATGAATCATGAACATGAAAAAAATACTGTACAAAATAACGATGTTGTTACCGATGAAATAGCGGAAAATCCCTGAGGAACAAACATCTTTTCCAAGCATTATTCATCTTAATATAAAAGTAAGTCTGTAATTGATATATTTACAAACATGTTTGCATAGCATTATAAAAAATTGGATGATACTACAACATGACAAATAATTATGTCTATGTGTGAGGAATGTCAACCCAATATATATAAGCAAACATTAGAATTAATAATGTAATGCAATAAGCCATGCAATATACTCTGATGTATTGTAACAACAATCATGTCATGATTCAGAAATATAAAATTATGTTTATCTATATATATATATATATATATATATATATATATATATATATATATATATATATATATATATATATATACGCAAAATGCAAACTGCAACTCCGGTCTCCCAGGAACAGAAAGCCAGCACGAATCCAAATATAAGGCAAGATGTTATTTATTTAGGTAAAAAGCAGCAAACGAAACTGACGCGTTTCGGGCAGTTGCCCTTGTTCATAGTCAAACATTACCCACAATGCCTGGTTTTTTAAAATGCAAGTGCACACCATGTGACTTCAATAAGCATAGAGAAAATACTACTACGGTATATTTGTGCGTCACTGAGTATATGGGTTTCAAATACATACTCCTAATGTTGAATTCACATAGAAATGTATAAGTTGATATGACTGAATAAATTCATTGGATTAACGCAAGATTGTATCTGCATAAATGCATAAATAAGGTCAAAACAGTATAATGTCATTAGTGCAAAGTTGATGTACAAAATAACGCAAAATGTAAACATCTCACTCTGTGCAAAGCAGGCAATTCAGTTTTAAAAGTATAAATACTTAAAAACTTCTCAATACAAAATTAATTGTTATTGTAAAAAACTGCCTTATGCGGATGTTTAAAATATACAAAAAAGTAAACTTCCACACTCTGTGCAAATCGCGCAATATAAATACTTCTACTGTTAAGACCAAACAAACAATATTTACAATCCTGCAGGGACATCTTTAAATGATGGCAACCCTGTATATCCAAAACAAATATTTAGGGACATCTACTAATGATGGCAACCCAGTAGTTCTCATAAGTTCACACCCTGTCTGGTAAATCTCTATGTTGTAACTTAAATGTGCTAATAACACCATAATACTATGTATTAAACTCAAAATGGAAAGTAATATAATCCATTCTTAATCAAAATAACCCCCAGGGCAAAGAAAAAATAAAAGGAAAAATGACTGGAATAAACAATGAGGGATGGCGAGAAACTTAACAGGGGACCTCAAGGAGCAATAAAGCAACCAAATGGGTGGATAGGCTAGGGTATAGAAACATCTCTGATCCTGATTACATGTACCAGCCTATAAAAAGTGATATAAATTTTCTGTGGTGTTAAGCCATATATATGTATACATATATATATATATATATATATAATCAACACTATATAGATATATATATATATATATAGAAACAAAGGTTACGAATAAGTTACAGTTAGGGCTCATTTTATCATTCATCCATCACAAACTACACTTAAAGTAGAATGACATTTGAGATTTAAAAGAAATGTCATTCTACTTTAAGTGTAGTTCGTGATGGATGAATGATAAAATGAGCCCTAACTGTAACTTTTTTGTAACCTTTGTTTTATATATATATATGTATGTATATATATATATATATATATATATATATATATATATATATATATATATATATATATATATATATATATATATATATATATATATATAATCAACACCCCCTTCCCACGCTCGTCATCACTGCTACACTGAAAGTTTTATTATTTGTGACTCTGAGCCAATTTCCCATGCAGTTTGTTTTTTAATGTTCTTTCCCCCGTTTTGTCAAATGTATGCAGGAAAATACGAGTTGCTGCAGGTTCCAGGATATCTCTGTTTACTTAGTTAAATAAAATTCAGGTGAGGCCCAGAACACATGCCGAGTCATAAACTGTAGTGATTGCGTATGTTTGTATGTTTTGGTGAATGAACGCAGTGACTGACCCCTGCTTCCACATAACAGGCCAGTGTGTCTAAAGTTTCAATGATGTCATGAAGCTACATTTCGAAATAACTATCTCTGCTACAGTCTAAACTAATGTATGTAAACTTTCACCTAAAACAAGCAAAGAGAATGACACAAAGATGCTTTGCCAAAGGCCTGTGAATCAATAACACCCTCTCAAACAAACATAAACCACCTGTGTTATTATGCAAGATGACCGACGAAGGTACCACCCCGAGGCGGAGGACCGGATGACAGTGTTCCCACCATCACTCTGGAAGATTGGAGCCCCGCTTTAGCGGGGCTGGTCGGTGCCTCATTGAGTGACCGCACTCGGAAAGCATATCAGCAGAGTTTCTTGTGTTACAGGACATTGGTACACGAGGCGGTTGGTGTACAGATCAAGCGATGTATCATTTTTTACAGGAAATCAGCGATCAGGGCAGGTTACTCTCTTATGCTAGGGCTCATGTGTCTGCAGTGGGGTTTTTCGCCAGATTAGCGGGCTTACATGACCCTGGGGCATCATTTGTAGTCAAGAGAGCTTTGTCTGGTTGGGCCAGAAGGGAGGGCCCCAAGCGGGATAGTAGACGCCCAATAGACGTCAGGACCTTCGGAGACATACTGAGTGCTCTCCGTAGACTGTGCACCTCTTCATTCGAGGGCATGTTATTTTCAGCAGTGTTTTCCCTTGCCTTTTACGGGGCATTCCGCCTGGGGGAGATTGTAGGTACATCCCGCAGCGATCACGGGGGGGGACTTCAGTTTGGGGACACCAGGGTTAGCACTGGGTGTTTGGAGGTGATCCTTAGAAAATCAAAGACAGATCAGTTGGGAAGAGGGGCTGTGATTCAGCTGTGCCCCGCGCCGGAGGCACCTATTTGCCCGGTCGCATGTATGCAGTCATACTTAGCCATCCACCCCGGGGGAAGAGTCAGGCCTTATTCATTCATGAGGGTGGGGACTGTGTGTCGCAGTACCAATTCAAGGCGGTCCTGAAGATGGCCTTGGTAGAACTGGGCCTTGGGGATTCTGGCTATTCATCGTATTCCTTTAGGATAGGGGCTGCTACTTTGGCAGCAGGAGCGGGGTTGTCACCTAAGGCAGTGAGGAAGGTGGGCCACTGGTCGTCCAACTGCTGCAGGCGGTATGTAAGGCCTGATTTGCTTTGACTTAATGCCACAACATGTCCATGCCTGACTTTTCTATTTCCTCTCCGATTAATAGTATGCCGAGAAGGTTGGTGTGGGTATTGGGACACTCGTTTGTTCGACGGGCAGCAGTGCGATTGCGACAGCGGCGAGTGCGGAAACCACCAAGTCTGAAGGGGACAGAATTTATGTGTCACGGTGTGGGAGGAATGCGCATCCGGCACCTGCGGCGGCTCGTGGAAGAAATTAGAGAACGTGAGGGACAGAAGTCCCCTGAGTTGATCATCATCCACCTGGGCGACAACGACATGGTAGACCGGGGACGCTTGGCGGTCAAAGAGGCACTGCTCACGGAATTTGCTTGGCTGGGTCGGACCTTCCCACAGGCCAGGATAGCATGGTCTTGCATGATCCCACGGCAATGGTGGGGTGACGGAATCCGGGCGAGAGCTTTAAATGTGTCAATGAGACGTCTCAATGGGGAGCTGGCAAAGTTGTGCTCAGAGAAGGGCCGCTTGCTACACCTCCCGCACAAGATGATTTCAGGACCAACTATGTTTCACCATGATGGAGTACATTTATCTGACTCTGTCACCGATACCTGTATCAAAGGGATATGGCCTTTGTGCATTGGTCAGGGTATCTGGCCGGCCGCCCTATGGGCAGCCAGCCGGATGAAGTGCTTCCGGAGTAGGGGGGGTGACGCACGTCTGGTGGGGGCGTGGGGGCAGAGGCCATGACCTATTTAGGTCAAGATTACAAAGAACTCGGCCTCTTCCCTCGCCAGCACCGGACCTGCTCGCACCCTGCTCAACGACCTCGCTCCCCTCGCCTTAGGATAGCACTTCTGAACTCCCGCCCACCCGTCCCTTTAAGGCAGTAGTTTGGAGGGGTGTGTTGCGGAAAAGAGACATTGGACCAGTGATAGACTTATAAAATGGACGGGAGTCCGCCTTGCGCACTCCCTAGGCCAGCACTGAGGGGAGAGAAGGTAAGCTCTCCGCAGGGGGATGAGGGCCACCGGCTGGGGAGGCTAGGGCGACAGGTACGAGCCTCCTAGGCAGCCTGGTGGACGAGAGATGGGGCCCTGGAAATGGCAAACAAGGACCCGAGGGCTGGGGCCCATCGCAAAGGGGCGCAGGTGGGTTGCACCTGGCGTGGGCATCTTAACCTGGGAGATGCGAACCAGAGGGCCCCTTGGTGCTGGGGGAAAGAAGAAGAATTATGAGCAAATACATTTTGAATAATGCAAGTTGATAATATGATTTAATAATAAATGTTGCTTATCATTTGATAATATGTTTTAATAATCATGTTTGTCATGTTTATGAGTGTTGTCATTAAACATGGCCTTTTTACACCCCCCCTTTCTCAAAGTCCTGATTAATTGGTGGGTGGGGCATGCTGGGGGATCCTGGCCCTAATAACTTTTAAATCTCAAATGTCATTCTACTATATATATATATATATATATATATATATATATATATATATATATATATATATATATATATATATATATATATATATATATATATATATATATATATATATATATATATATATATGTATGTATGTATGTATGTATGTATGTATGTATGTATGTATGTATGTATATATATATATATATATATATATATATATATATATATATATATATATATATATATATATATATATATATATATATATATATATATATATATATATATATATTTATATATAATATCCGGGCATGCTGTGCTCAGAGTGACAAGGTTCGCCATATATAAATATATATATATATATATATATATATATATATATATATATATATATATATATATATATATATATATATATATATATATATATATATGGCGAAACTTGTCACTCTGAGCACAGCATGCCCGGATATTTAGTAACAAAGAACCGACCCAAAAGTGCTGGTGAACGGTGATTTATTTCGTAAAAGACAGCGCTGCCGCCATGACGCGTTTCGCCTCCGGGGAGGCTTGATCACATGACAGACAGCAAGAATCGAGCAAGACTTTTAAAGTGACAGTGCATTAGATTATGTCATGGAAATGAAGAAAATACTTCATAATATATTAGCTGCATATATACAAATCGGCAAAACAATAATGCCCAAGTGGGCCATCACGATATTGGTATAAGCAATTTACACATTTTGATAAAATCACATTCCAAGATTTTAAAGAGAAATAAAGCATGTAAAAATTGCAAAAAATCGATCAATGAGAAAAACACTCATGAATATGTACATGATAAGTAAATTCATCTATGTACATAGCAGTGTGTTAAAAACCGATATTTTCTGTTGTATATAAAAGAATTATGGACAATAGTGCAAGTATTAAATATCCAATAACAGCAAATACATGACACAATAGATTTGGTTGACCAGAATGGAGCCCAAGTGGGCCAGTCACAATATCTGTCACAGGCATATAAAGTGCATTAAGTGAAAGTGCAAAGTTAGCAAAGTGCAAAACAGTAACAATCAATAATTCCAAGGTTAAAATCAGAATCAGTTATGTACTGAGGATAAAAAAGAGAAATTCATCATATTTACAACAGGAAACTATGTTACAAGGAACAAGAAATTACTGACGTATCCGGACAGGTCTTAATTGGCATAGGGAATAATCCTAAAGACAGGTATAGAGATCTTCCCTGTCATTGAGGCCATTAGGATTTTTGGCGTTCAATTCCAGGATGTATCGGGTCTCAAGGAGACGGAGCTTGGCCTCACGGTCACCTCCCATCCTTGAAGCCTCGACACAATCGATCAGAAAGAATAGAAGCTGATCAGGAACACCCAAATGTTTATCCTGGAAGTGCCTGGCAACCGGATAGTTCTGTTCATGCCCAGAAATTGCCCTTATGTGTTGGAGTATCCGTTTGTGGGCGGGCAGCTTAGTGCTGCCCACATATTGGAGCCCACAGGGACACTCCAACACATATATGGCATATTCTGTTTTGCATATAAGCCACTTCGAGATGGCAGTAGGAAACTCTTGAAAAGGACTTTTGAAATGAGTCCTGTTACTGCCAAATATATATATATATATAAAATCAACACCCCCATCCCACGCTCGTCATCACTGCTACACTGAAAGTTTTATTATTTGTGACTCTGAGCCAATTTCCCATGCAGTTTGTTTTTTAATGTTCTTTCCCCCGTTTTGTCAAATGTATGCAGGAAAATACGAGTTGCTGCAGGTTCCAGGATATCTCTGTTTACTTAGTTAAATAACATTCAGGTGAGGCCCTGAACACTTGCCGAGTCATAAACTGTAGTGATTGCGCATGTTTGTATTTTAGGTGAATGAACGCAGTGACTGACCCTTGCTTCTACATAACAGGCCAGTGTGTCTAAAGTTTCAATGATGTCATGAAGCGGCATTTCGAAATAACAATCTCTGCTACAGTCTAAACTAATGTATGTAAACTTTCACCTAAAACAAGCAGAGAGAATGACACAAACATGCTTTGCCAAAGGCCTGTGAATCAATAACACCCTCTCAAACAAACATAAAACTACCTGTGTTATTATGCAAGATGACAGACGTCGCTCTGTGCTGGCGGTAGCTGGCACTGAAGTATCCAACAGCTTTGTGTACTTCTAGAATATTTTTGCATTTCATATTAAAGGTCAGGTTTTGGCAAACACCTCCTGACGTTGTGGCACTTAGTTTTGGGAAATGAAGCTTTTGTTTCTTGTAGTAGAAAAACAACATTCTTCTTGATAATGCCATAACACCACTCTTTTTCTCTAGGCGCACTTACCTTATTTCGTACTTCTGGTAACCAAATAATGGGGTGTTACTACTACACCGCATGGGATGGACAATCTTTTTTCCTAGTTTGAAAAGTGTAAAAGAGGTCTGAAAATTGCCATCATTAATATACAGGAAGTCCTCCAGCAAGCAAAATTACATTGGGTCCTCGGGGCTGAAAATACTCAATCTACTGGTGTGCCGCCCCTCAGCACTGAGTTCCTAACTAACTCTTGCAGTTATCTGAAAGGTAAGTTGGAGAGGGGGTTCCATATGTACCAGACACCAACAGAGTTAGTGCCTTTTCCCACTGCATCTCCAGTGCCACTAGGGCACATGAGGCAGTGTGTGAATGTAAGACCTTGGCAGAGGCTGCCAGCGAGCGTAGAGTATTGTACCCCCATCATGGCATTATAACAAATGAACATCACTGACTTGTGGTGGCTTGCACAAAATGGTGTGAAGAATTCAGGATGACTCTTGTAGTGGCAGAGAATGAACTGACCTTCTCAAGTCACAGTGCCGTCACTGCTGCATAGGCTTGCTAGTGCGGCAGGGTCTCTCATTGACGTCAGTCGCGTTCTCCCTCTAGACAGACGACTGTGAATATCCCCACTCCAGGCCGTCTCCTATTCTGGAGCCTTCGGATGGGACCTGGAAGAGGCTAAATGCACCCAATGAACAGTCAAACATGCTGGTCTTTGCTTGGTTCCTTGTCATTGTTGCCCTGTAAAGTACTCCGCTGGATTAAACTTTGACGTGAAACATTATCAAATGTTTATGTCATTTGTATGGTATAGTTGTTGTTTCAAAAATATTGAGTGACTCTCTGATGTACTGATCAATTCCTTTTGTTTGGCCAATTATTTGTTTGGAATAATCTTCCCCATCGTAATCCTGTGCCTTTCTCCTTCTTCGTCTTATAATAATAACAATAATACTAATATTATTAATAATAATAATAATAATAAACTTGTATTTATGTAGCAATTCCAACTGCATATCTACGAATTTTAAGTGTTGTAAGTGCCATGTATTATTATTGCCAATGTACTGGTTCTCTATTAACCGATCCTCGAAGGGTATAAGGCGTTTACGAAACTGAGCCATCGCTGTGCCTCCAGTCCAGTCTATCCTCAGGTTTCTTCTAGTACCCCACTCCTTTGTGCTTCGTCTCTACGTGTATGAGCTGTACTTTCTTTCTGGCAGAGACAGGACAGTGGGGAGAGAGTTGAAGGTAGGACTTTGAAGAGGGTCATTGAGTCCACATGTGGATGGAATGGGATCCGCACAGGTGGCGGGTTGGGTTCACAGGAGAGCCTAGCAAAATGAGAGGCGCTCGAGATGTGAGCGGCCCTGAAGGAAAGCAGGATCTGAAAGGTGTTGAGTGGCACTGGGTGTGGGCGGAAGCGCCGGCCTCAAACAGATAAATACTGTGGACTTGGTGCGAAAGGCACAGGTCTCCCAGGAACCTCCTGTGAGTTTTCATGCAGGTTCCTGCTGAATAAAGTTCTCCATACCACAAAACTCCCCACATTGGTACTAGCCCTGTGTGATTTGTTTTTTCTCAGAGGGGATTTGTTTCCCTGAGATCGCCCTGAAGCTGTCTTTTTGATGTGTCCGCTTTTGCGGCGAAGCTGTGGCTCATAGTTGCATAGCTAATGATATGATTTTGAAAGTGCCTTCTGTCCTGCTTGCTTTGAGCCTGTGGCATTGTATGTGTAGCCCGTTGCACATTATTTCATTTTATGAATGCCATGTGTGATACAATGATGCTGACAGCAATGGCATTGAGGGTGCCTCTTGGCCGTATTTTTGCAGGGCAGGATTCATTTGATGTTAGGGTTAAGGCAGAATTGCTACCCACCTTTACCCATACACTGTACCAGCTGGGACACGTTTTATGATTAGGTCACGCTCATTTCTATCTGTCCTTCAAGGTGATCTTCTCTACTCTCTTGTCTAATTTTGTGGAGCATTAGTTGCTTTAATGGTCTTGAATTGTCTTGAGCTAGGAAGCAAAGACACTATCATGATTGAATGGGGAGAAATGTCCTATTACTTCGGGTAATCTTCATTACTCCGGGTCCCATAGTCCTCGACACCTTCAATACTAATGAGATGTTACTATCTCTGACAGAAAAAAGAAAAAGAAGGAATGCTGGACCTACCCTCCCCCTCCCGCCGGGAGTACATAAGGGTACACGTCCCAGCATTCCCTCTGAAATACCAAGCCAAAAGGATGAAGGCCGGCAAACAGGGCGGCAGGGAGGGAAATCATGAAGGTGTCGAGGACTACGGGACCCGGAGTAATGAAGATTACCCGAAGTAATAGGACATTACCCCCAGGTCCCTACGTCCTCGACACCTTCAATACTAATGAGACATACCAAAGCAAACTCCGGCATTCATCCCACAAAACACAACAAACAACCAGTACAGCGAAAAAACAGGCATTTATTGAGCACAGAACAGAAATCACGGGCGAACACAACCCAACACCCCCAAAGCAAAACCGCCCTCATCACCCAGCAAATTGAGAAGACGGTAATGCTTGATGAAAGTATTGGACGAAGCCCAAGTGGCCGCCCTACAAATCTCGGAAAGAGGGACACCCCGGATCTCAGCCCAGGAGGCCGCCAACCCCCTCGTAGATCGACCTTGAACACCCACAGGAGGAGGGGACCCAGAAAGAGAATAGGCCAAGGAAATGACCTGCTTCAGCCAGCGACCAATGGACACAGACTAAGCCTTACGCCCACAGGAAGCAGCCCCAAAAGAGACAAACAGGGAGTCAGTCATCCGAATAGCCGCTGTGCGCTCAAGATAAACACGCAAAGCCCGGCACACATCCAACAAGGACCAACAGGTACCACCCGGGGAATCCAGAACAGAACCCAACGCAGGCAAGACCAACTCCTGGAACCGGTGAAACTGAGAAGCGACCTTAGGCACGAAGGAGGAATCAAGGCGGAGCACCACCCCGCCCTCCGAAAAGGACAGGAAAGGTTCCCGAGACATCAAGGCCCCCAACTCGCCAAGGCGCCGGGCAGATGTGATGGCCACCAAGAACACAACCTTCAAGGTCACAAACTTCAAATCCACCTCCGACAAAGGTTCAAACGGAGGACCAATCAAGGCCCGAAGGACAAAGGGCAAATCCCACAGGGGAAAGGAAGGCCGAGAAGCAGGACGAGAAAGAGAAAAACCGCGGAGCAGCCTGGAGACCAAGTCCTCATCATCAGAAAGATTACCCCACGGGGAACGAAAAGCCCGGACAGCCGCCCACTGGGCACGCAAGGTGGACACAGCCCAACCCTTCTCAAAACCCTCCCACAAAAACTGAAGCACCGCCTGTAAAGAACAGTGCAAAGGGGAAAGGTCCAAGGCCAGAGAGCCAGAGAGGCAGAGATACGCCTGGTGGAGTGATTCTAGCGCTATACAAAACCACAAATAAGGCCGAACACCAACGACTGCAGTTACCCCAGTGGCGATCATAGGACAGGAGAGTAGAAGGCCTACGGGAACCCTGGATGGCAGCAGCTAAATGCTCCCGGAACCCACGCCGCCGCCACCCCTGCCTCTCAACCTCCACACCGATAGCCGCAAGCGGAGAAGAGACAGGGGCGGGGAGGACCGCAGGGGAGACGGGGACAGAGGGAGGAACCAAGGGCCCCGCACAGCCAGAAGACGAACCGTCGGAAACCAAGACCTCCGAGGCCAAAAGGGCAGAACCACAACCACCTCCCGATCCTCCAGACACAGACGGGACAGAAACCTGGGAATCAGCGCCAGAGGGGGAAAGGCATAGAGCAGGCGGGACGGCCAGGGAACCGACAGGGCATCCACCCCCCAACAACCCTCCTGCCAAAACCTGGAGCAGAAGCGTGGAAGCTGTGCATTCAGCCGGGAGGCAAAGAGGTCCAGAAAGGGACGCCCAAACTTCCCGCACACAAGCCGAAACGCAACCCGGGTGAGAGACAACTCCAGAGGAGCCGGAAAGCAGCGACTCAGGACATCCGCCGCACAGTTGTCCACTCCCTTGATATGAATCGCAGTCAGAGACAGCAGATGACCCTCCGCCCAACAAAACAAAGGAACCACCACTGCGTTCAAGGAAGCCGAATGAATCCCCCCTTGATGGTTGAGATAGGCCACCGACACCATATTGTCCGACCTCACCCGGACGTTCCTGCCCAGCAAACACACCCGAAAACCCATCACGGCACGGGACACAGCAGTCAACTCCCGCCAGTTGGAAGACCTGCGCACTCCAGCCGGGACCAATGACCCTGAAGGGACTGAGAACCCAAGGTCGCCCCCCACCCCAAAGTGCTGGCATCCGTCGCCAAGACCAGCGACGGAGATGGCTGCAAGGGGAGCCCCTGAGACAGATGGACCGGATCTGACCACCAAAGCAGAGCAGGCAGGACTACAGGAGACACGGGCACCAGACACTCCCAATCGCGGGACAACGGATCCCAGAGAGACAGAAGGTAACACCACAAGGGGCGGAGGTGAAAACGAGCCCAAGCCACCGTAAAGACAGTCGCTGCCATCAGACCCATAAGACGCAACCAGAGGCGCACTCGAAAGGAACCCCCCCGCCCGGAATCTTCGAGCAAGGGACAACAGGGTCACAACTCGAGGATCCGGCAGGAACACCCGGTTGAGGTCCGTGTGAAACCGAGCCCCAATGAACACCAGATCCTGCGAAGGAGTCAGTCGGCACTTCAGCAGATTGATCAAAAACCCGTGCCGCCGCAACTCCGAGCACACCAACTCTCTCGCCTCCAACAGCAGGTCCCGAGAGGGAGCATGGATCAACCAATCGTCTAAATAGGGATACACCATCACCCCCCGGAGATGAAGCCAGGCAACCAAGGGGGCGGCAACCTTCGTAAAAACCCTCGGGGCAGAGCGAAGGCCGAAGGGCAAAACCTGGAACTGAAAGTGGCACCCCTGAACACAAAATCTCAGGAACCGACGGGACCTGGGATGCACCGGAACATGGTAATAGGCGTCCTGCAGATCCAGGGTACACATGAAGTGACCCGGCAGCACCAAAGGGACGATCCGCTGCAAGGTCTCCATGCGGAAGGGAAACCGCAACACCCACCGGTTCATGACCCTCAAATCCAGGACCAGGCGGAAACCCCCGGTATTCTTGGGCACCAGAAAAATCAGGGAATAGAAGCCCGACCCCACCTCCGAAGGAGGAACCGCCTGAATAGCGCCCTTCCGAAGAAGTCAAGTCAAGTCAAGTCAAGAAATTTGTATAGCGCGCTACATACCCAGAGGGTCTCAAGGCGCTAGAGGAAGGGTGGGGAATTACTTGTCGAATATCCACGTTTTGAGTTGCTTTCTGAATGCTAGGTGGTTCTGAGTAAGGCGAAGGTGAGTGGGAAGTGAGTTCCAGGTTTTAGCTGCCAGGTAGGAGAAGGATCTACCTCCCATGGTGGTTTTGTTGATGCGAGGTACAGTGGCAAGGGCTTGGTTGGAGGATCGTAGTTGGCGGGAGGGGATGTAGAAGGACAGTCGTGTGTTGAGGCATTCGGGTCCAATTTTGTAAAGTGCTTTGTGTGCGTGGGTTAGGAGCCGGAAAGTAATCCTCTTATTGACGGGGAGCCAGTGGAGGTTTTTCAGGTGACCAGAGATGTGTTCATTACGCGGGATGTCTAATATGAGCCTGGCTGAAGCATTCTGCATGCGTTGGAGTTTTTTCAGGAGTTTTGCTGTGGTACCGGCGTATAGGGTGTTTCCGTAGTCCAGGCGGCTCGTGACCAGTGCGTGGGTGACCGTTTTTCTAGTTTCGGTGGGGATCCAGCAAAATGTTTTTTTGAGCATTCGAAGAATGTTGAAGCAAGATGAAGAAACGGCGTTGACTTGTCTGTTCATCGAGAGTGAGGAATCCAGGATGACGCCCAGGTTCCGTGCGTGGTCCGTCGGGATGGGTGCTTTTCCAAGGGCCTCTGGCCACCAAGAGTCATCCCAGGCGGAGGGAGAGGTGCCTAGGATGAGGACTTCGGTTTTGTCTGAGTTCAGTTTCAGACGGCTGTGCTTCATCCATTCGGCTACTTCTTTCATTCCTTCATGCAGGTTGGTTTTGGCAGTGTTAGGGTCTCTGGTGAGTGATAGGATCAGGTGGGTGTCATCGGCGTAGGAGATGATGTTGAGGTTGTGTTGGCGTGCGATGACCGCAAGGGGGCTCATGTATACGTTGAAGAGGGTGGGGCTGAGTGAAGATCCTTGTGGTACGCCGCAGATGACTTCAGTGGCCTCTGACTTGAATGGTGGAAGGCGGACTCTCTGGGTTCTTCCGGTGAGGAACGAAGTGATCCATTCCAGTGCTTTTCCTTGGATTCCGACGTTTCTGAGGCGCTGTAAAAGGGTGCTATGACAGACTGTGTCGAAGGCTGCGGACAGGAGGATGAGGGCGACTGTGTCTCCATTGTTCAGTACAGTTCGAATATCGTCTGTTGCTGCGATGAGGGCGGTTTCGGTGCTGTGTTTGGCTCGGAAGCCGGACTGTGAGGGGTCGAGGGATTTGTTGGTTTCGAGGAAGGCAGCGAGCTGGTTGTTGACCGCTTTCTCGATGACTTTGGCCGGGAATGGAAGGAGCGAGATAGGGCGGTAGTTTTTGAGTTCGGTGGGGTCAGCTGTAGGTTTCTTCAGGAGGGCGCTGAGTTCCTCCACCCCTTGAACCAGGTGGGCCCTCTCGGACTGGCAAGCAGGCCAGGGAGTCGGGCGGAGGCCGGAATCTGGAGGGGGAACAGAAAACTCCACCTCGTAACCCTCCGGCAGAACATCCAACACCCAAGCGTCTGAACATGACTGAACCCAGGCATCCAGGAAGAGGCGCAGCCGCCCTCCTACCAACAACCCGGGAACCACAGCCAAATAGTCAGGAGCGAGGTTTCGGGGGAGGAGGAGACCTAACCTTACGGTCCGACCCCCGCCAGAAGAAAACCTCCCACGGCCCTTCCCAAACTTCCCACGAAAGGAAGGCCGAAAGAAAGATTTAGACTTAGAGGGGGCAGAAGAAGCAGGAGCAGAAGCAGAACCCTTAAAAGAAGAAGAATGTTTCTTTTCTTTAAACAGCTTGTGCAGTTTGGTCTCCAACTCCCCCCCAAACAGCATAGAACCCTGAAAGGGCAAACGCAAGGCACAAGCCTTCTGCGCAGAGTCTGTCTTCCAGTCCTTAAGAACAAGACTGCGACAAGCCGCCACACAGGCCCCACCAGAAAGAGCAGCAGCTCGGACCACATCAAAAGACACATCGGACAGAAGTTCAACCTGCCGCTCAATGTGTTCAAGAAGACCTGAACAGTCTGTGGCATCGTCCATCGACTGGTAGAGAGACTTAATGTCCGACAGCAGAGACTGCGACAAATAAGTACCATAAACACCGGCCCTCAAGGCCAGATGAGAGCCAGAATAAACCTTCCTCAGAGCCCCGTCAGCCTTCTTATCCACAGGGTCCTTCAGCACAGCGTCCTCAGATAAGGAAGTGCGACCCACCAAACTCGCAACAAAGGAGTCAATGGGGATCGAATCAGGAAGATCCGTAGCCATATACCGGAGGGGGTAAAGACGGGCCATAAAACGTGGAACCAGAATGCGATCCGGAACAGCCCACTCCCTCTTCAGGACATCCTTAATAAAGGGATGAACAGGAACATCCACCGCTGCAGAACTCTGGAATTGGCGGAGCAAAGAACCCCCCGAAGTACTGGGAACAGCGTCATCAGCAAAGCCCATATTCTGCTTCACGTGCAACAGGATACCAGGAAGAGCGTCCTTTTCAATATACTTCCCCTTCAGCTCAGAGTCCCCAGCCCCAGCCGACTCGTCACCAGAAGAAGCAGAAGCACCCGAAGCCGCAGCAGGAACCTTGCGTCCGGCACCACCAGAACCCATTTCTGAAAGGGTCTCCCTGATCAAGCGCTTCAAGCGCGCATCCCCACCCCCACCACGGCGTCTGGACCGGGCAGGAGAAGGAGAACGTGAGACACTGGAAGAAGAAGAAGAAGAGGAGGACCTCTCCCTGTGATGCCTCTTCCTCGAACTTTTCCCCATCCTGCACAGCAAGGAACAACACAGGAGGCAGTAGCAACCAGCAAACAGCACAGGAAAGAAACACCGCTACGCAGTACTCACCAGCTGCCCCCGTTTATATCCGGGAAAAAAACGACCGGGCAGAAGCGCCTGACCACGTCCCAAACCGGAAGTCAGGCAGCGCCATCACAGGAAGGCAGTCCCAAACCAGCCAACACAAGACGCGAAGGCGGCCGCGCCCCCTACAAGCCCGGCAGGCAGGAGGGGCGGCCATCGGGCAGACGCGAGGCCCACGCGGTCCAACATCCACGCGCGGCCCAGAGGAGCATCAGAAGCAGCCCGCGCCACTCCCCCCAAGCCCGGCAGGGAGGGAGAGGCCATCCAAGCCGCCGAGGACAACGAAGCCCCAGCGGAGGTAAGTTCGGCGCAGGAGCCAATTCCAAGCTCCACGCGCCACAGCAATCCCTGTCAGAATGACAGAAAAAAGAAACAGAGGGAATGCTGGGACGTGTACCCTTATGTACTCCCGGCAGGAGGGGGAGGGTAGGTCCAGCATTCCTTCTTTTTCTTTTTTCTGTCAGAGATAGTAACATCTCATTAGTATTGAAGGTGTCGAGGGCGTAGGGACCTGGGGGTAATAACATTGTTTCAGTGAGTATGTGAGCAGAGACTTGCAAATGTTAGAAATGTGGACTGGCAGAACTGCTTGAAAGTTCTGCTCATACTAATCTGATCTCTGTGATCTAAGGGTTATCTCTGCATCTCCTGAATCCAGTGAGATGACGTAATCATGAACCTAGATACTATGGCAACTGGTAGAAATGACGCTGTGCTTTTCAGCTACATTAAACTGAGGTCAGTATTCAGAAAATCCCATTTGCCTACTTGCTCATTCTGTGGTGGCAAGGACCAGGTTTAGCTGTTGTTTGGGTCTAATCAGGCCGGTTTTTTCAACTTTAGTGGATCTTGGCTCTGGTGTGACGATCAGCAATGTTGTCGACATTCACCTTGGACGTTGGGAAAACCTTGGCAGCGACTTTTATTCTTGTTACGATGAAACATGGGCCCCATGGAGACTGTGAAGAGGTCCGTATCTTTTAGAGGGTCTTGAGCACAATCTCGGCATGGTGGTCAGCAGCAATCAGGAGGGGATTTTTAGAATCAAATAATCCTGTGTTTAGGGACGGGCAGGAGAATCCTTGTAGGGAAGACAGCACACGTTTTCGGTCGGATGCCATTCACCACATAATTGCTTCTAGCTACGACACACTGCCACGTTGTCTTGGGGAGGAAGGGGACTCTGCAGTAGCAGGACTTAAAAAAATGCCCTTAAGCGGGTATATTATAAGGAAGGAAAGATCCCGGGAGATAGTCACCTTGAGATATAGCCAGCGAATGACAGCACTTAACAGTTTCAGAGTGGTGTGACTATGGACAGGCCTGAACTCACTGTTCAGTAGTCATTTTCCCAAGGGTGAAGCTCTGTCTGGTTTTCATTTGTGACTTTTACGATGTTGCATTTTCTTGCTGGCCAGGTGGTCTTCGGTATGTATGCCTGACATTCACAGCCAGCCCTGTGCTTTTTTGGCCAATAACGCTTTTCAGGGTTGGACTTATGAAGCCATGCTTTTAATATGAAACGTGACACCAAAAGTCCAAGAATATAAAATGTTCCTGGCTGAAACACTCAGGTTGTGTACAGGTGTCACAAGTGGCTTTGGGCCTCTTGGCCTCTACCACAGTTTTTGAACACAAATAATTTCAAAATGAGTTGCCGAACTGAAAAACTTCATTTCTGGTGAAATGCTTTCTTACTCAAAGGGGTTAGGAGGGAGAAATAACTCATGTGTTGGTGTTTACATGCCAAGGGCACAGCTTCCCAATCCCGGTAAATTCAATCAGTGACATTTATAGAGCGCGCTACATACCCGTAGGGTCTCAAGGCGCTGGGGGGGGGGGGGGGGGGGGATGAGTGCCTCTACTGCTCGAACAGCCAGGTCTTCAGCTTCTTCCTGAAGGAGAGGTGGGCCTGGGTCAGGCGCAGGTCGGTCGGGAGGGAGTTCCAGGTCTTGGCGGCCAGGTAGGAGAAGGACCTTCCTCCAGTAGTCGCTCTACGGATGCGGGGGACGGCGGCGAGGGCGTGGTTGGCTGATCGGAGGTGTCGTTTGGGAGTGTAGAAGTTGACTCGGCTGTTGAGGTAGCTCGGTCCTTGGTCGTGTAGGGCTTTGTGTGCGTGGGTGAGGAGGCGGAAGGTGATTCTTTTGTTGACGGGGAGCCAGTGAAGGTCTCTCAGATGTCCGGAGATGTGGCTGGTTCGAGGGATGTCGAGGATGAGTCTGGCTGAGGCGTTCTGGATCCGCTGGAGTCTCTTCTGGAGCTTGGCGGTGGTACCGGCGTAGAGGGCGTTGCCGTAGTCCAGTCGGCTGGTGACGAGGGCCTGGGTGACGGTCTTCCTGGTCTCGGTGGGGATCCACCAGAAGATCTTCCGTAGCATGCGTAGGATGTTGAAGCACGCCGAGGAGACGTTGTTGACTTGCCTGGTCATGGAGAGGGAGGAGTCCAGGATGAAGCCCAGGTTGCGTGCATGGTCTGTCGGTTTGGGTGCGGTGCCCAGGGCGGGAGGCCACTAAGCATGAGCGAATTTTGCGGATCTCGCGTTCGCGAATTTTGCGGATTTGTGGATTCGCAATCCGCAAAATCCGCGAATTCCCGCGAATTTGCGGATTTTTTTTTTTTGTGTTCGCCCGTGTTTCTGCCAGTTCGCGAGGGTTTTGTACACTTTCGCAAATTGCGAACTTATCTGTCGGGTCGCAAGTTTCGCGAACTTGTTGTTTCTACGTGTCCAGCCTGTTTGGGACACTCTTCTTCATCACTGCCACTCTCTGTCACCACTGCCACTCTCTGACTACTCATGCCACCCTCTGGCCCACCCATGCCACCCTCTGTTTCATCACCACACCCTCTGGTTGTCCAGTGTACATTATTTTCGGCAAAGCAAAGCACACCTTCCCTGCCTCAAGTGACCTGAATTAATTTGGGGCTGATTAATGTGTCACAGAATATTTTTTTAGCTGGCACCTGCTTCCTTAGTGCGCCCTGATTAGTGATCTTTTGCACTTGCTAAGTGCTTTCATTGTTGCAAAATTAGTTACAACACCTGCCCTGCCCCAACTGACAATAATGAATTAGGGGCTGATTAATGGATTTTAACTTCCAGCCTGGCTCCTGCTTGTCTCCCTTAGCTGTAATTCAGGACCTTTGTGGCATATGTGTAACTATTCTGAGGTTCAGAGCAGGGTCACATAATAGTTTCAACTGGCAACTGAACTCTGGAGGGGCCCCTCAGGAAGCACTACAGGAAATGGCTACTAATGATGAGCCTGAACTTTTGAACCTGGTAAGTAGTTACTTTCAGTTTTGCTAAGATCGTATTTCTGCAATTTTGCACTTATTCGCGGGGTGCGAACTCACGCGAACTCACGCGAACAGTGCGAGCAGTGCGAGCAAAATCCGCTGCTCGCGGATTTGCGGATTTTGCGGGAGATTCGCAAATCTCGCGGATTGCGGATTTCCCGAAAATCCGCAAAATCCGCGAGCGGAACGGATTTTCCGCCCATGCCTAGAGGCCACCAGGAGTCGTCCCAGGCGGAGGGTGAGGAGCCCAGGATGAGGACCTCCGACTTGTCCGAGTTCAGTTTCAGGCGGCTGGTCGTCATCCATTCGGCTACCTCTTTCATCCCTTCGTGAAGGTTGGCTCTGGCGGCGGCGGGGTCGTTGGTCAGGGAGAGGATCAGCTGGGTGTCGTCGGCGTAGGAGATTATGCTGAGGTTGTGTTTGCGTACGATGGCCGCGAGGGGGCTCATGTAGACGTTGAAGAGGGTGGGGCTCAGAGATGATCCTTGAGGGACGCCGCAGATGACTTCGGAGGCCTCTGACTTGTACGGTGGTAGGCGGACTCTCTGTGTTCTTCCGTCGAGGAAGGAGACGATCCATTCCAGCGCCTTGTCCTGGATTCCGATGTTGCTGAGGCGCCGTACTAGGGTGCGGTGGCAGACCGTGTTGAATGCCGCGGAGAGGTCTAGGAGGATGAGGGCCGCTGTTTCTCCCTTGTCCATCAGGGCTCGGATGTCATCGGTGGCGGCGATGAGGGCGGTCTCGGTGCTGTGATTGGCTCGGAAGCCGGACTGTGAGGGGTCGAGGGATCCGTTCGTCTCGAGGAAGGCGGCCATCTGCTTGTTGACGGTCTTCTCGATGACTTTGGCTGGAAACGGGAGGAGCGAGATGGGGCGGTAGTTCTTGAGGTCGGTGGGGTCCGCTGTTGGTTTCTTGAGTAGAGCGCTGAGTTCCGCGTGCTTCCAGCTCTCAGGGAAGGTGGCGGTGTCGAAGGATGTGTTGATGATGTCTCGCAGGTGGGGTGCGATGACAGCGTCGGCCTTGTTGAAGACGTGGTGAGGGCAGGGGTCGGTCGGAGATCCGGAGTGGATGGAGTTCATCGTGCGGATGGTGTCTTCGGTGCTGATCGGGGTCCAGGCGTGGAGGGTGGTGGTGGGGGGTGGTTGTTCGGCCATAGTGTGCGTTGGTTGGTTGTTGAAGCTGTTGTGTATGTCCGCGATCTTGTTGTGGAAGTAAGAAGCGAGGGAGTTGCAGAGGTCTTGCGATAGGGTGATGTCGTTGTTTCCTGCGCTGGGGTTGGAAAGCTCCTTCACGATGTTGAAGAGTTCCTTGCAGTTGTGTGCGTTGTTGTCCAACCGGTCCTTGAATGCTGTTTTCTTGGCGGCGCGGATCAGCTGGTGGTGTTTCCGGGTGGCAAGTTTGAAGGAGGTCCTGTTGTCCGGTGTAGGTTCCCTTCTCCAGACTTTCTCGAGGGCTCGGCAGTTCTTCTTGGAGCTCTTGAGTTCGTCGGTGAACCATGGGGCCTTCTTGCTGCCGGGTCTGCTAGGCGGGGTCCTCAGTGGGGCGAGTTCGTCCGCGCAGTTGCTGATCCACTTCGTGAGGTTGTTGGCGGCCTGGCTGGGGTTCGCTGAGCTGGCAGGAGGGTGCTGGCTAAGGGAGGTGGCGAGCTGGTCTGCTGTGATCTTGTTCCAGCTTCTGCGGGCGGTCTGATGCTGGTGTTGGTGGGTCGTCGTTTTCTTGAAGGTGAAGTGGACGCAGCTGTGGTCCGTCCATTGAAGCTCTGTGGCGTGGCTGAAGTCGATGTCTGTTCAGGAAGAGAAGACTGCGTCGAGTGTGTGTCCGGCCTGGTGGGTGGGGGTGGACACCAGTTGCTTGAGTCCAAGGTTGGCGAGGTTGTCGAGCAGGGTGCTGGTGTTGCGGTCGTTGTTGTTCTCCAGGTGGAAGTTGAGGTCTCCCAGGAGGATGTAGTCGGTGGAGGGGAGGGCGTGCGGGCTGACGAAGTCGGCGATGTCCTCGCTGAATTGTGTGCGTGGTCCAGGGGGTCGGTAGATCAGGGTGCCTCTGAGGGTGGTGTTCGGGTTGGTGTGGATCTGGAAATGCAGGTGTTCGGCGCTGGACAGAGTGTTGTCGGTGCTGGTCGTGAGACGGATGGTGTTCCTGTGGATGATGGCGATGCCTCCTCCCATCTGGTTGGCGTTTCGGTCCCTCCGGACGATCTTGTAGCCCTCTGGGATGGCGATGGCGATGTCGGGAGCTGAAGAGGCGTTCATCCAGGTCTCCGTGAGGAAGGCAACGTCAGGGGCTGTGGCGTCTAGAAGGTTCCAGAGTTCGATGGCGTGTCTGTGGAGGGAGCGGGTGTTGAGCAGGATGCACTTGAGGTGGGTGCTGCTGGTGTTCGACTTGGCGGGTGCTGGTGCGAGGCTGGTCCGGGTGCAGGAGAACTTGCAGGTGTGGCAGCTGAATGGTCCGTGGGTGCGTCGTGGGGTGGCTTGATGGCATTCTGGGAGTCGGCCGGTGTTGAGTGCGTTGAGGGTGGTGGCGGAGTATGTCAGGCGGGTCGGTCGGGGTCTTCGTGGGCCAGGGGTCCTGGCGCTGGTCGCGATCCGGTCGCGGACGGGCACAGACGGGCTTACCTTTGGCGCGCCTTCGGCGCACAATCGGCGCGCCCGCTGCGCGTGACCGCTGCGCGTTCGCACGGTCGCCATTTAAGGCGAAGTGCGCGGGTGGGCGGAGCAGCTGGGAGGCGGGAGCGGGGAGGGTACAGAAAAGAAAAAGGGGCGGGGCAAAGCAGCGGTGGCGGGAAGGGGGGGCGGAGGGCGGCGAGGTAGGCGGACAACAAGGAAGGAACACAAAGCACAGGCACTACGGTAAAGTCGCCAACAAGCACAAATTACCGACAAAACAGTGCAAAACTACAACACGGTGAAATCAACAACAAGCACAAGCAATTAAGTAACTGCCTACTTTATTAAAATAAGCATGCCTTTAACATTTGCTTCCATTAATCTGCTTAATACATTCCATTAATCTGCTTAATACATTGTAAACGAGGGAATTAAATAAAGATTGTTTAAAAAGGCCTTTTCTCTAGTTCAGAGGTTGTGTGAAGTCACTTCCTGTGATGTCATACACATATGCCTGGGGTCAGGAGCGTATTTTAAAGCACTTTAACTATCTTAAATGATTGTGGGCAAATTACACCACTGGGGTGGAACATGTGATATTGTTGAAAAAGCTACCATTAACAAAGTATTGTGGGCGATGATTCTTTTTGTTCAATAATATTGGCAAAAGGACACTAATGGGTGGTTTAAAATGCATTAGCACATGGGTCGACCTCCTAAAAACTAATTATGACTTTAAACTGGCTGTAAAGAAATGTTTGCTGCTAAGTAAACATGAAACGCATTGAAAATATTGATATACATTTTTTACAGAAAAGTAGAGAATTTGGCAACATTGTTAGACATTCTGTCTTCTCTCATCATCTAAGTTGTTTAGTTTAAAATGGGGTAACAATGTGCTCTAATTTAGACCCCGGTTTTCTTGGCTTTATGTATGATGAACTTTTGAATACCTGCAAAATGGTTCCTGCTGCAGAAACTAGATCTAATTGTAAAGTCCAGATGTTTCTCATTTTTAATTTATTCGACCTGCCAACTTAAATATGGAAGAAGTCATCCTGCTGCTTTCAAATAGGCACAAATAATAAAACATAGACAATTGGGAGCCACTTGAACGCCAATCAGGTCATTTTCCAGTTGAGTCTATTGAAGACAATGGAAGCAATGTAGTTGAAGCAGCAATGCGACCAAATGTATATTTTTTCAACATAGTCTATTGTGAAAACAAACTGAAATGTTGGCTAAGTCCTTGCTTTCCTAGAGTTCTTTTGAATTTCTTCGGCAATATAGGTGTCTTCAATTTCTAAAAGTTATTTCACGGCTGCCTCTCCCATTATGGGGTGGTAGCTACAAAGTGCAGCTCAGTTTTCCGTTGGTATATGAGCTTTAACAGCAATCAAATGCACAGTGTGAGCACTTTGCCCACACCTAAAAAAAATGAGCTCGGCAGGATAGCTTTTTATATAAATATTTCAGTTGTGTTACATTTTTCAAAATGATATGTCCAAGCATTTGTGTTTCTTTAGCGTGTCTTCAATACATCGTTAGCAGACACCTGATACTTTTTCCTGCCCATCCATTTCCAAGAAAAAGAATTAGAGTTTAATCTTTATAGTAGTACCTCACCCCCTCTGCCTCTCCCCCGTTCAACACATAAGAATGATATTGGGTTAATGTACTGGATCTCTTTCATACTTACAAATTAATCAATTAGCAACTCAGGGCGTAAGAAGGCAAGCGATGGGGGGAACTGTATTTCATTCATTATACATTCTTTTAAAAGTATTGTTGACCAGGTGCTGTAAATTGAATGGCTATTGGTTGCGCCGATCTATCTTGCTTATTTCAACACACAGTGGGGCAGATTTACAATTATTGGCGCATCCCTGCATATCGGCAGGGATGCGCGGGTAATTGTGCGCCGCAGCTCTGCCACCCTGGATGCGCCGCATGTACAATGCGGCGCACCATGGGGCAAAAACGGCACAGATGCGTCACGCATCTGTGCCGTAAAAGTGGCGCATTGCTGGAGTTGCATCGCAAGCGCGATGCAACTCCAACAATGCTCTTGGGGGCTCTATCTCCACAATGCTGTGTCAATCCTTACGCCTGCTTCAAGCAAGCACAGGGTTTTGATGCAGCATGAGCCCAAAAGGGCCTGAGTGAAATCTTGTAGATTTCACTCAGCGACTTTTGGGAGGTGTTCCTGCGGCAGAACGCCCACCCCTGCGATGGAACGCCTCCTTCTGGCACAGGGCTTTACAACGTGATGCATCTGGGGGATGCGTCACGTTGTAAATACCCTGCACTATGGCGCATCTTTTGGGCCACCGCTGCATCACAAAAGTGACGCAACGGCAGTGTAAAAGAGGCGCAAGGGGCTTGTAAATCTGCCCTGATGTGTCTGAAATCTGCTTTGATTCTGAAACCAATTGGTTTTTCAAGGTATCTTTGTTCTGGGGCTATATCCCCCACCAGTCGACCTGATTTTGTGACATTTGATCATATTCATACAATACTCGTTTTACGAGCTGCATTAATGGAGCATATATGTACAGAGGTCATTGGAATTAGAGACAGCCTCGCTTACCGTGTGGTATGGAATAGTGGGGCATATTACCAAGCATAAGCGATAATTATCGCTATGCTTGGTTAGCGGCAATAATTTTATCGCCGTGCTTCGCCGATTTTTATCGCTTAGGAGCCTTGCTATTATCAAGGTTTATCTCCTAAGCGATAAAAATCGGCTGAAATATATGAATATCGCTGAAAAGTCAGTGATATTCATGCATTACCGAGCTAATGCTCTTAGCCTTGTTATCCACCTACCATTGGATAACATGACTAAGAACTGCTCAGGGCAGGCGTTAGCTTTTGGAGATATTCGCGCTTAGCACGAATATTTCCAAAAGTTGGTAATCGGAGATAGCGATGTTAGCGACTGTTTTCAGTCGCTAACATCTTGGCACGCCCACTTTGCATGTCATTAGCAATAATTATCGCTGACATGCAAAGTGGGCCCCTAAATGCCCGTTATCCCCTACAAGCTGTCGCTAACTTGTGTTAGCGACACTTTGGTAATAGGGCGATGAAATTATCGCTGCATTAGCGGGAAAAAGTCCCGCTAATGCAGCGATAATGGCCCTTGGTAATATGCCCCAGTATTCCTTCAAATAATATTCCATTACAGCAGATGCATGTCTAATATGTTGGGGTGCTTATTGATCTGTGTGCATGAGCTGGCTGTTTATTTATGTGGGTGTATGACGCCTGTCCATTAGACCTTTTACCAATATCAATATAAATGTTCACAATTAATTTAGTATATAAATGCTCGCAATGGATTTAGTAATTTAGATATCGAATGGAGGACTAAAAAGTCTTGGAGCATATGGCCTTTAAATTATTTGTTAAAATGTTGTTTCTGCTGCAACTTTTTTCTGAGTCAAAGTTAAATGTAAAGGGGGTGGTAAACGTCCTTCCCCTGGCTTCTGTTTCCACCTACATATAAACATCTGAGGATGGTCCACAATACCATCCTTCCAATTCCTTCTTTCTTTTCTTTCCCTGCCTCTCTTTTCTACTTCATACAGGTCACTCCTGACATCACTGATTACTGATTGCTCCATCGCACTACTTTGACTATTGCTCTGTCTGTACCTTCCAGGCATAACCGCCCCCTCATGGTGATAGTATACATTAATACCATCTCTGCCTGCCTGCTCCAATTTACTCATCCCCTTTAATGTTTGCCTCCCCTACCCTTCATTTGACCAAAATGCCCTAATTCTGAAATATGTACCACTTTATGGGATTTTGTTCAGTATGCTCAAGTACTCTACACTTGCGAAACACATATTATGGGTGGTATCAGAATATAATTATAGATTCTATGCCTTTTCAGGCTTTGATGACTGCGATTGACAGACGGGCCCCCTACCAATAGGCTACCCACTACTGATAACCTAGTTGTAAATGCAAAATTAAGCCCCTCAGTAAAAATCTTGGTAACAGAAAAAATCACTCAGCCTGCAATTGTCTCTTCTTCTGATGATCGACATTCAACGTGAGCCTGAGCAAGGTATAGAAGCTAGCCCTTCTGCTACTAATGATCTCCCTGGTCCCTTGGATTGCGAACAAATCAAGCAAGATCTGGTTGTTGCCCAAGTGAAAATCTTATCCTGGAATCTGGCGGGACTTAAGAGTAAATTGCCCATTCCAGAGTGGGGCTCCTTTATGGCTTCGCATGACATTTGTATGCTGCAAGAAACTTGGGCGTTAAAAGAAAGTATAGCCCAGGGTTTTGCAACATACGATATCCTGGCAAGTATGGGTGATAGGGGCAGGCCCTCGGGCGGGTTGTCTATTTGGGTTGGCACGCACCTGGGAGTGAAGGCAACACCAATTTTAACTAACTCATTGGATGTCCAGTGTGTTTTGCTGATCTTGCCTAATGGGCCAAATATTGCTTTGATCAATGTATATCGGGGTCTTGAGTCAGAGGCGATCGAAACTTTGTTAACCCTCATACAGTCGATTGACTCCTCCACTGTATTAATTTTGAATGGATACTTTAATTGTCATTTTGAGCTCCTTATGGACCCGAACTTCGGTGATCCGGATGATGTGGATTTGCTTTGGGCTATCCCAGAGCCATTGACTGCTCAGGTCAAGGTATGGGCCCCTCTTGTTTTGCAATTGCAGTCATTTGCGCTAGCTACATCATTACGAGCATGTAATGGGAGTGTGGACCCTGATAGACCAGGGAGAGCCACGTTTAATCGATTAAATCAGACCTCAGTAATCGATTATATTTTCATTGAGGCTAGGCACTGGGACAGGCTGTATGAATTCAGGGTCATTGAAAGGTTTGACAGCGACCACAATGCCCTAGTTGTGTCCCTTAAACCGGGGAGCTTTGGGTTGAAAGGCTCAACTCCGGTTGAGCACTGCGCCACTGTGCCATTAATAATAACAAACTGTAGGCGAAGGGTTAAATGGCCAGACTTACAAGCGTCCACCAGTAAACTCTCTGAATTATATGAGACCATTATTCCGTTCATTGAAGAGATGGGGAAATCCGGCCATTTGGGAAGGGCAACTGAAATACATAATCATTTGGTTGCCATATTAAAAGATATTTTGTACCCTGTGAGAAGGGTAAACCACCCCCGGACCACGATCCTTCAATGGTTTAATACCTCCTGTCGGAAGGCCAAAAAGGCCTTGCTTACAGTACTAAAAACCAATGATAGTGAGGCCATCAGGGTGCATCGCACTATATACAAAAAAGCAATCTGTGATGCTAAGAAGGAATGGGAAGCCACAATGTGGGAGGAGTTGGGATCTGCACTTAGGTGTAAGGATTCCAAATTATTCTGGTCCATTGTTGCAACTGGACTTAGTGGGCATATCCAGGCGCCTGCTCCCAATATTGCCCCTTCAATCTGGGAAAGCTACTTTGGTGCTCTATATGGTACCTCTGAGTTTGATGCCTCGCCTGTTAGTACTCTTGAACCCCAGCAATTCCAAGGCGTCAACGGGGCTGAGGAGCGTGGATGGTTGACTGTAGTCCCTACACTCCTCGCTCCAGTTGAACCCTTCACTTTGATTGAGGTCGAGACAGCCGTAGGTAAATTGCTCCCTAACAAGGCGCCGGGATTGGATAAATTGCTGGGGGATTTGTTTAGGGCACAACCTAAAATCTAGGCCCCCTATTTGGTCGTTCTATTTAATGGCATTTTGCAGGGAGACGACTTACCCCCTACTTGGCTAGGAGCAGAAATTGTCCCTATTCTGAAAAAGGGCTGCCCGCTAACCCCCTCCAACTATAGACCCATCAGCTTAATTGATACATCACAAAAGCTGATGGGGAGGGTCATCCTTGATAGTATTCTCGGGTGGATCGAAGAGAATGGGATCCTTTCTATACTCCAGGCAGGCTTTAGGTCCGGCACATCTACCTTAGATCAGATATTTCGCCTGCAGGTCCTGTATTGGAAAACAGCAAAGGTAGAGGGTGGCAGTCTCTACCTTGTGCTTGTGGACCTGCGGGCGGCATTTGATCTGGTTCCGCGTGAAAAATTGTGGAAGGTGCTAGCAGACCTGGGACTCCCGCCATACTTATTAACCATTTTATCTAGGCTCCACGTAAACAACTTTGCCCAGGTCAGGTGTGGTAGGCATGGCGAACTCACAGACCAATTCCCTGTCCAAAAAGGAGTTCGCCAAGGGTGCGTGCTGGCACCCACAGTATTCAGCCTCTACATTAATGGCCTTGTGGAACATTTGAACGGTGTGGTAAACAATGATGCCCCTAAATTGGCTACGGGTAGAGTGCCCGCTCTGATGTTCGCAGACAACACTCTGTTGTTGTCTAGAACATCATCGGGCATTCAAAAAACACTTGATGGATTTGTGGCGTTCTGTGAGCTTCGGGGATTGGAAATCAATCTGGGAAAAACTAAGTTTATGATTTTTAACCCCCCTAAGCGGGTACGCCCAAATCCGGTTTTACATGGTACCCCCCTTGAAAGGGTTAAAACATTTGTTTATCTGGGTGTTACTCTAACTGAGAATTTTGAATGGAACACGTAGATTACTAAGTCCACACTTAAGATATCTCAGCTTGCTGGGGGTATAAGCAAAGTTTTTGGGGAGTCAACTTTTAGGCCAGTGTCCCCAGCTCTGGAAATATATTGCCGTCAGGCTAGAATGGCAGCCATCTATGGGGCTGAACTTTGGGGACACAAGCAGATAATGAACGTCAAAAAGGTAGAGCAGTCTTTTGTGAGAAACTTAGTTGGGTTACCGCCTAGTACGCCTTTGATCCCCCTTAGACTTGATCTTGGCATGGTCCCAATAGAGGAGATCATAAGTGCAAGGCCAATTATGTACTAGAAGAGGTTGTGGTCAGTCCCCGAACTGGCTGCTTATAGAGCTGAATTTTCTGAGATTTTGTCTCTTCTTATATACAAAAAGATCCCTTGGCTTCAGCACATTCGTGCTGTTAGTACCCGGTTAGGTCTTTTGGAACTGTGGGAAACCCCTGAGAACTATTGCCTAGGGATATCAAAGAATGAACTTCTTTCTCATATACGTATGCAGAACGTTCGGATGCTATTGAGCTCTGCAACATTGGGCAGGTTGACATCTGAGTTCCTCCTGAGTTCCTCCTAGTCAAATCTGAATCCAAAATTGAGGAATTCCTGGACCCCACATCCAGGGCAAAGTCTTGACGTGGTGAGAAAACAAACAAAAAGTGAAGGAAAGCCAAAAGTAGGTTGAGTAAGAACCCTCACTCACCACCTAGTGGTGACATGCTTCATCACTGGGTTCCCACTGGAAAGACCTAGCGTCTTTCCAGTGTGCTACGATGCCTGTTTTGCAGCGGAGCTGGTTGTTGTGAGTGTTGAGGGTGCAAACAGAAAAACCGAATTGTGATAAGTGAGTGCAAATAATTAAAAAGTGCGTAGTTGTGACAATTTTATTCAGAGTTCAACCAGCACTGGTTAAAAACAATTTAAAGTGGAAACATAGGGTAGGTCTCAATAATTAAAGACACCTAGTCCACTGAGTGAAAAACTGGTTGACATATTTCTGCTCAGTGAGCCCAAGTCGCTCAGCTTTCGTCAGGACCAAAGGACAGTGATCCTCCGGTGGTATGCACGCGCTAAGGTGCACCCAACCGTGAGGAATAATATGTGAAAAATTAAAATATGAGGAAAATTATTCCAAAATATTTGCGGCTTGAAGCCGGTTAAGACCCAGGTAGCAAGTTGTTGGGGTCTGTACCTGTAAGAAAAAATGTTATGTTTAGTCAGTACAACTTCATTACAGTGTTTCATTAATAAATCATGGTAATCCTTCACCACAATAACCACCCAAGTGATGAAGTCAGAATCCACGGGCAGTGTCGTTAAAATGTGCATAGTAGGGAGTCCTAGCAAATTATGTTATCATTTAATTAATAGAAACATAATGAGGAGTCCGAACGGTAAGTCAAAAAGTATAATGAGCAAATGAGTTAAGTCTATTTGGATCCTCATTTAACAAAATCCTTCCCCATACTTTTATTCAAATTCAAAAAGATACTTGGGTTTATAGGAAATAAAGGCTATTTGGCCCAAGGTGCAATTCATTTTGAGAAGCATAGAGTGTCCAGATGCACTCCTACTTGAGGAGACGCAAAATGGGCTAAGGAATTTTTGCCAAGCGGTGTGATAGCATAGGAAGACTGGGAGTAAGATTCGTATTCGTATTAGAAGAAACTGTAGTGACCAGTCTGATTTTAAACAACAAGCAGGCAAACTGACAGAAAAACTGGAGGCACAAAACTATCCTAAAAGGATACTCAACAGGAGTCGGAAGAGAGCCCAGAATCAAAAGAGAGATGCTCTGCTGGAGAACATCCCGAAAAATGAAGTACAAGAAATCCCACTAACATGTGTAACAACATACAACACGATGTCCAATAAGGTGAGCCGATGTCTCCAGAAAAATTGGAAAATTTTGACAAGTAACAAATTGAAGTGGGAAAAACCTCTATTCTCTTATAAAAGAGTGAGCAGTTTGAAGGACGCACTAGTCCATACACGCCCTGCTAAAAAACAAAGTAACCCTGTCTCTACTGTTTTATCAAATTCAATTCAATTCAAAAGAACTTTATTCGGTTTTTGTGGTAAAAGCCATAAAAGTACAAATATACACAATAAAAAAATAAGGAAAGTTGTTAACAACATTAGGTTCAAAAATATAAAAGATTAATCTCTCACAGAGAGCACTATACTGTCTCTAAAGTCCGTATTTAATGCAGCTATATGGTTTTCATAAGTTCGTGCGATGCCTGAGGCACAGTTTTAAATAGTGTACGACTGATTTCGTTGCTAAGATGTTTTCCAGAAACTGCAGCGCCAGGTACGCTGGGCGGCATCTGCGGATCTTCATGACTTTTAAAATTGGTATAATCCACCTTTTGCGAAGTGGCGTGTAAAATCTGCAAAAGAAGAGAACATGTATCGTGGACTGAGATGAAATAGAGTCACAGGGGCACGGTGTCGTATTGGGTGTCCATATGTTCTGTGACGGAAATGAAACCATAATGTGAAAGAGATTAAACCTGAAGCGGGTGAGAAGAAACTTTTCAAATTGCGTCAGGTCATACTGCAGATACGGTTGAATAGATGGAATCAGTTGTATCATAAGGCAGTGTTGGACTGAAGGCTTTCCTATTTCGGACATCAGTCGCAGTTGAGTTAGATGGGACAGGCATAACTTTTTTAAGTCTTTCTTTGATATGTCTGTTACTGACTGAGGTTCTTTGAAGAACCTCGAGAGACCGATATCCGCAAGGAAGGATTTTACGTACCTTAGCCACTTAATCTTGTTCATACAGTCTAGTTTCATACAGTCCTCGATGATTGCTCTTGTCAGGTGGCATTCATCTGTTGCCCATATTCTGCGCCACAGCATAATGGGTTGAATCTTAATGAGGTCTGAAATATGATCCAATCCAAGTTCCAAGTGGCAACCGAAAGTAGTCTTGGATTTGGGGACTGCTAGTAAGAATTTTAAAAAGAGGTTTTCAATTTTCTGTATTTGTTCAGCGTTAGCTGTTCCCCAGACTCCTGCACCAAAAATGGCAGTACTAATGCATTTTGCGTTATAAATTTTTAACATCTCTGTTATAGGTCTTTTTCCTAGACGGAGGGAGAACGCTTTTAAAGCACCAATTGTTCTTAAGAGAGACAGCTTACGTGAAGTGATTGCTTGTTTCCAGTTAAACTCTTCGTCAATAGTGATGCCGAGGTATGAGTAAGTTTTAGTTCTTTCAAGAGGGATTTTATCCACAAGTATTGACTTTACTTTTTTCCTTTTGGTACCAGCGTGCATCACAAAGGTTTTTTTTATATTGACTTTTAGGTTGAGACTTGCCATGAATGTGCAGTAGTTGTTTAGTGCTTTTTGTAACTGGATCGGGGTTCGTGCCAAGATCACCGCATCGTCAGCGTATAACAATGCTGGGATCGGTCGCCGACCCACTTCTGGCAGATATTTTACGCCCTGTAGCATGGCAGCTTCTAATCCGTTTGTGTAGAGCGTAAATAGGAAGGGGGCCAATACGCACCCTTGCCTGACCCCCTTCTGTACTGGAAAGCTGTCGGTGAGTTGGCCCTCCAATCCGTATCGAACCTTTCCCGTGGCTCCAGAGTATAACTCACGCAGGAAGTCTATGATTGCAGGCTCAATCCCCATTTGCAGCATTATTGCCCAATGTTTTATCAACCTGGGGGCTCCCAGCAGTTAAGGGACATTTCCCTTGCGGGATTGCAGTATTTGTCACCTTACCACCCATTCGAAATTTCTGAACCTTGAACCAGGTAAACAATGGGAACAACGTGGTCATACCAACTGCAATACCAGTAATGTGGTATATTTGATCATCTGCACCTGTGGTTTAAAGTATGTTGGTATGACCACCAGAAGGGTGAAGTTAAGGATCTGTGAGGATCCAAATAGACTTAACTCATTTGCTCATTATACTTGTTGACTTACCGTTCGGACTCCTCATTATGTTTCTATTAATTAAATGATAACAAAATTTGCTAGGACTCCCTACTATGCACATTTTAATGACACTGCCCGTGGATTCTGACTTCATCACTTGGGTGGTTATTGTGGTGAAGGATTACCATGATATATTAATGAAACACTGTAATGAAGTTGTGCTGACTAAACATAACATTTTTTCTTACAGGTACAGACCCCAGCAACTTGCTACCTGGGTCTTAACCGGCTTCAAGCCGCAAATATTTTGGAATAATTTTCCTCATATTTTAATTTTTCACATATTATTCCTCACGGTTGGGTGCACCTTAGCGCGTGCATACCACCGGAGGATCACTGTCCTTTGGTCCTGACGAAAGCTGAGCGACTTGGGCTCACTGAGCAGGAACATGTCGACCAATTTTTCACTCAGTGGACTAGGTGTCTTTAATTATTGAGACCTACCCTATGTTTTCCACTTTAAATTGTTTTTAACCAGTGCTGGTTGGACTCTGAATAAAATAGTTGACTGTCACAACTACGCACTTTTTAATTATTTGCACTCACTTATCACAATTCGGTTTTTCTGTTTGCACCCTCAACACTCACAACAACCAGCTCCGCTGCAAAACAGGCGTCGTAGCACACTGGAAAGACGCTAGGTCTTTCCAGTGGGAACCCAGTGATGAAGCATGTCACCACTAGGTGGTGAGTGAGGGTTCTTACTCAACCTACTTTTGGTTTTCCTTCACTTTTTGTTTGTTTTCTCATCATGTCTTTGCCCTGGATGTGGTGTTTTGCTCTATCACTCTTCTGTTGTTGATGTAATTATTCCTCTAGGGGTAAGAGAGTGATTTGCCATACCCTTACTCTCTCCTTGTTTATTAGTGAATTCCTGGACCCCCCCTTGCTCGAAAGCTATATCTCCAGCTAAGGTATGGCACTCTACCTATTAGGTCTTATACATCTAAATGGCTAAAACCTAAAAACGAAGTTTGCCCTGCATGTAATTATAAAAATGAGAATATAACTCATGTACTGTTTTTCTGCCCTGCCTATTCTGCAATTAGAAAATGTTGGCTGATTCCTATTTGTAAGAATTTGGGATTCTTGCATTTTACACAGGCTTGCAGAATACTGACCTATGATACCCATCCTCCCATTGTGTTTGCGGTTTCAAGCTATTTATTCAGCATGTGGCGTAGGAGACAAACCTTTTTAACGTAATTGTTGTACCTATTGCTTTTATTCTTGCATCCTGATAACTCGTAGTTTAATTCTCTTTTAACATTTTAAGACTATTTATTGTTTTATTGTTCGTGCTGATGTATTTTATGTTCACTTTTATGGTCATTTGACCGAAATAAAGTTATCAATGTTGATGTGTTGGTATCAGAATAGTTTTCGGAGGCACAGGGCACTCAAGGGTTACTGGGCTTCCATCGAGGGGGTCGAGGTGAAAGACTCCTCTTTCAGGGACACCTTCGGAACCCTTCTCGCATCAGCAAGGGAGGCTTCTCATTCAAGGCATCAGCATCTCCAGCAGAATGTTGCAGACTTCTCAGACTATGTCCCCTCACCAGACTGGGAACTTTACTGTCCAGTTACCAGCTCTGGGTCTCAGAGGATTCTTCACCAGCTTGCGGACTGTCACCTAGACTGGTCAGTGAGTCCTAAAACAATTACTGGCCACAGGAGTCCCTTTCCTAAACCATTATTGCAGAAATATTTTGTGTATTTCCATAGTATAGTTCTGGTGTAGGTTCGAGAGAGCTCTACCACTTTGTTTATCCCTCTCTGGAGAGGCCGACAACAGTCTTTGTTTTCAACTGACAGCAGGAAGGAGATGTGTAGCTGAGAATCTCTACTCAGGGAGACTCAAAACAAGGATACACCTTATACTCATCAGCATATTGGGAGCAGCACTTGCAGGAACACATAAGAGAAGCTTAGTGACAGTGGTGGCTCCTCCGTAAAGGCGGAAAAGTGTCGCCCCACAAGAAAAATAAAACGATAATAACTCCAGGTTGTTATCATTTTATTTTTCACTAGCAGATCTCCTGGTGCGGGGAGGGCTGCATTGCCCAAAGAGCAGGGAAGGAGTGGTAGGCACTCCTCAAGTGCACATAACTGCATGCAGTTATGAGCCTTGTGCCAGCCAAACAGTCATGCACACTGTGCATGTTCCTCACCAGGCTGCATTGCACAGCCTGGTGAGGAACATGCCGAGGCCCACAGTACCAATCTGAGCTTCGATCCACGGTGCTAAGACCAATCACAATGCTGCTATCAGCAGCGTCATGATTGGCTAATGGACTCTCGAAGCCTGGGTGCTTCCTGTTCCTGCCATCGTAGAAGTAGAACAGAAAAGAGGCGGCTGCCTGCAAGGTAAGGTTTTATTTTTCTCTCAGTTTTTCTTTTTTAACCCTCCCGCCCTCCACTCCCGCCCCACCACGGATGCAAGGTAGAAGCCGCAACTGCTCAGTGACTCTGTTCCCTATGCTCCCACACCGCTTATCAACATGATGCAGTGAACACCTGAGGGAAAAAAAGAGTGGACCACTGTAACTGTGTAACATGGTCTAATATTGCATCACGGGATTCTGGTGACATCATAAACCACTGTGCCAACGGCCGAGAGGTTTACAAACGTCACCAGAACCCTGAAATGGCAATATAGGACCATAGTACATGTTACCCATTGCGTAATTTTTATATTCCATGTTTTTTTGGGAAAGTTAGTCAAAAAACCTGGTTTCCTTCAAAGTGCCACTGACAATAGGCTTTGATCGGAATTGAAATGTATAGATTTTTGTTTACCTTTTTGTGATTAGATTATTGATTAAATAATGGCTAATAGTGATGGACGATGGATTTATACAATTCTGTAGCTGCAGTGTTTACCGGATAATAATTGGTTACCCAACTTACCACATAATTTGCATCATATGCAGATTTCCCCCAAAATTTAATTTCCTCCCCAAATGAATGAAAGCGATACTGCTGAAGAAAGTCATGCATAATTTACATATTTTTTACAAATAATTTAAATAAACAGCGTATTGTTTCATCCTCCATGTCATGTAATCCCAATAGCCTTGACAAAGGGGAAACTCTGAGGAGTGGTTTAGGGGCAATCATTATGATAATGAAATCAATTTTTAATTGGGAATCGTAAAGTATTTTATGCATTTCACAGCTCTCTGAAATATGGATGGACCTTGAAGAGCATCCACTTCGGAGCACACTCAGACCCCTGTCCTCCCGCATATCTTCCACAGAGCTGCCACGGCCATTGCACCCGAACTACACCGGATGATCAACATTCTCCGATCACTGGAAACACCCACTCCTGAATAAACCTTCAGCGGATCCAACGGACCTCAAGAATTTCAGGCCCATCTCACTGATTCCATTTGCAGCCAAGGTCATCAAAAAGGCCGTCAACACCCAGCTAACAAACATCATCAAAGCCAACTATGTCCTGAACATCTCCCAATCCAGATTCGGCAGCAACCACACCACCGAGACCGCCACCGATGACATCCGCGCCCTCCTAGACCATGTCCACAAGGCAGAGCCCTCATCCCTCTGGACCTCTCAGCCGCCTTCAACACCATCCCCCACCCCACTCTAGCCACTAGACTCCACGATGCCAGCATCCAAGGAAAGGCCCTGGACTGGATACGCTTGATTCTCACAAGCAGAACTCAGCAAGTCAGACTCCCGCCCACCTTTCAGAACCAACAAAAACCAGATGTGGTGTACCCCAGGGATCCTCCCTCAGCCCCACCCTCTTTGACATCTACATGCCCACCCCCCTTTTATACCACTTTTGGCCACCATAAGTGTGGCAGGGTATGCTCAGACATGAGTCCCTTGCTCACTTCGCCACTGGATTCAAGCAAGCCGGGCTGAAGACGGCTGGAATGCCAGAAACCGGTCCTCGGAAGCTTGTTTCCAGGCCAGGGAAGACATGGCTTGGCAGTTCAGGCTGGACTGTTCCCATGAGGCACAGGGTCAGTCTGATTTGCATATAGCCATGTCTGAACTGGGGTGGCAGAGTGGGCTAAAGAACGGTGATGGATTAAACTCAGATCTTTTGACTGGGTGTGAGTGTTTGATTGATTCAGATGCTCCGTCCATCACCACCCCCTTTTGTACCGCTTTTGGCCGCCATAAGTGTGGCAGGGTATGCTCAGACATGAGTCCCTTGCTCACTTTGCCACTGGATTCAAGCAAGCCGGGCTGAAGACGGCTGGAATGCCAGAAACCGGTCCTCGGAAGCTTGTTTCCGGTCCAGGGAAGACATGGCTTGGCAGTTCAGGCTGGACTGTTCCCATGAGGCACAGGGTCAGACTGATTTGCATATAGCCATGTCTGAACTGGGGTGGCAGAGTGGGCTAAAGAACGGTGATGGATTAAACTCAGATCTTTTGACTGGGTGTGAGTGTTTGATTGATTCAGATGCTACGTCCATTACCACCCCCTTTTGTACCGCTTTTGGCCGCCATAAGTGTGGCAGGGTATGCTCAGACGTGAGTCTCTTGCTCACTTTGCCACTGGATTTAAGCAAGCCGGGCTGAAGACGGCTGGAATTCCAGAAACCGGTCCTCAGAAGCTTGTTTCCGGTCCAGGGAAGCCATGGCTTGGCAGTTCGGGCTGGACTGTTCCCATGAGGCACAGGGTCAGACTGATTTGCATATAGCCATGTCTGAACTGGGGTGGCAGAGTGGACTAAAGAACGGTGATGGATTAAACCCAGATCTTTTGACTGGGTGTGAGTGTTTGATTGATTCAGATGCTCCGTCCATCACCACCCCCTTTTGTACCGCTTTTGGCCGCCATAAGTGTGGCAGGGTATGCTCAGACGTGAGTCCCTTGCTCACTTTTCCACTGGATTCAAGCAAACCGGGCTGAAGATGACTGGAATGCCAGAAACCGGTCCTCGGAAGCTTGTTTCCGGTCCAGGGAAGACATGGCTTGGCAGTTCGGGTTGGACTGTTCCCATGAGGTACAGGGTCAGACTGATTTGCATATAGCCATGTCTGAACTGGGGTGGCAGAGTGGGCTAAAGAACGGTGATGGATTAAACCTAGATCTTTTGACTGGGTGTGAGTGTTTGATTGATTCAGATGCTCCGTCCATCACCACCCCCTTTTGTGCCGCTTTTGGCCGTCATAAGTGTGGCAGGGTATGCTCAGACGTGAGTCCCTTGCTCACTTTGCCACTGGATTCAAGCAAGCCGGGCTGAAGACGGCTGGAATGCCAGAAACCGGTCCTCGGAAGCTTGTTTCTGGTCCAGGGAAGACATGGCTTGGCAGTTCGGGCTGGACTGTTCCCATGAGGCACAGGGTCAGACTGATTTGCATATAGCCATGTCTGAACTGGGGTGGCAGAGTGGGCTAAAGAACGGTGATGGATTAAACTCAGATCTTTTGACTGGGTGTCAGTGTTTGATTGTTTCAGATGCTCCGTCCATCACCGCCCCTTTTTGTACCGCCCCCTCACAACCATCATCAGAAATCACAGGCTCAACATCCTCTCCCTCACCAAAGAACCCAACATCACCAGGCACACCTTCTAAGGAGGGATGAAAGCCCTCGCCACCTGGATGAAGGGCAGCTGCTTGAAACTCAACTCTGAGAAAACATAAGTCCTCATCCTCAGCTCTACCCGCTGCCCTTGGAAACCCCCCGCACCGACAGACCATGCGCGAAACCTCTGAATCATACTGTACTCATCACTCACTAAGAACCGGCAGATCAACACTGTATCCTCGACCTGCTCTAACACCCTCCACATACTCCGAAAATTGTTCAGATGTGTACCCTCCGAATGCAAAAAAATGGTCACACAGGCCCTCATCACTAGCAGACAGGACTACGGCAACACCCTCTATGCTATAATCAACAAAAAACTCCTTTGAAAGCTCTAGGTCATCCAGAATGCTGCAGCCAGACTGATCCAAGACATCCACGGCGACAACCGCATCACCCAACACCTCCGCAACCTCCACTGACTCCCCATCAAAAGAGGAATAACCTTCAAGCTCCCCACGCACACATACAAGGCCCTCCACAACATCAGACCAGCATGCCTAAACAGCCACCTCTCCTTCCATGCACCCAAGAGACACCTCCGATCAGCGGACCTCTCTCTGGCCTCCATGCCATGCATCTACAAGACCAGAACGGATGGAAATTCCTTCTCCTACCTCACAGCCAATACCTGGAACAACCTCTTCCTCCACCTCTGATAAAGCCCTACACTGCTCCAATTCAGGAAGGACCTCAAGACCTGACTTTTCAGATGACCCCCATCCCCCTATGGAGTCGCCCCCCCTCCCCCAGCACCGTGAGAACCTCACAGGTGCATAGTTGCGCTATACAAGCCCCTGATTGATTGATTGATTGATTGATTGATTGATGGTATTTATACCACTTCATTTATACCACTTTGTTTTCAGCAAATAAAGGCAACCTAACATGATAGATAGATAGATAGATAGATAGATAGATAGATAGATAGATAGATAGATAGATAGATAGATAGATAGATAGATAGATAGATAGATAGATAGATAGATAGATAGATAGATAGGTAGATAGATAGATAGATAGATAGATAGATAGATAGATAGATAGATAGATAGATAGATAGATAGATAGATAGATAGATAGATAGATAGATAGATAGATAGATAGATAGATAGATAGATAGATAGATAGATAGATAGATAGATAGATAGATAGATAGATAGATTATTGCCTCTGTGCTGTTATATGGGAAAAGTGTTTTTCTTTCGCTAATAACTTTGTCAATGTTTGAGAAATCTGCACTGATCTTTAGGAAGAAAGGAACATAGTCCGGTGCACTTCTTAATCTAATTCCCATATATATGGTTTAGGCTACAAATACCAAAGCTAATCATATTAACACCATATTTCATATGAAAACAGAGACCTTTTATTATTTGAAGTAGTATTTGAAGTAAATCAGCCTGTTTTTCAGAAATTTACCAAAAACACAGTAACAATGTTTTTTAGATAACTGGTTAGAAAGACTTCCAAATTACAGAGAAGGTAGTGGCACGGTACATCGCAACCATGAGTTAAAGAATATCCACCTATAATTATGTTTACGTACCTTGATGATATAGTGGTGGTCAATAATTTGGAGTCAATATTGGTGCCTGTCAATATTCAGTCTCAACATTGTGACTCCATGCCCTTTCCTCACTGTCAGTGGATCTAAGGATTTGATTCTGAACTCGAAAACTGAATAGCTGCCAAGAGCTGATCATTTTTGCAACATTTCCCTTTTTCTGAGGCCCACAAGCTGCAGAGAAGCTTGCAACCACGTTGTTGGAAAAAAGTCTACGGAAGCATCTAGAGCAGGTTTTGGAATACCACACCTGGGTGCAATCTGGCAGTAGTGCTAAATTGCTTTTTTATCCCAAGATAAATAACATACTTTGCCAGCAGAGTCTAAAAGCGTAACATAATGGCTGCTTACATTTGCAATACTTACATGCCAATTTGCTACCACATCCAGAACTTAATTAAATTAGCATCCTTCTCCGGTATCAAGTCCTACTTCGCCCATGCCCTGAGCTCTCCACCCACAGTATCTGTGGCTTCAGCCATACCCAAAAGGGACTGGATGCATATGCCAAACCCTACACCTACCATTATCTTCAACCATATTACCAACCTACATCCTCTTACACATGAGTCACAGCCTTCAGCCTTGGCTTCTGATTAAGGATGCAATGTGCAGTCTTCAGGCATTCTGCAGCCTGTACCTTCAGACCATAGTGCCTAACTTTAACCGTGCACACGGTATACTGGATGCAGGATCTTACCAAAAAATCATGCTATGTGCAAAGTTCTCCCAATGCTTGTATCCACCAGTGTTCTAATAGATACTAAACTCAAAGGATCAACTCTACACTATGCATAGACAAAGCTACGCCCATGCCCGGTGTACAATAGCCCTGCCAAGTAGTTACTGGGCACAACAATTGGTGTGCACTGCAGGTACCGGGTGATTCACAAAATCTCCCTGAGTTATCTGAGTAAGGCCCCAACTGTCCCTTAAAAAATCCTTTTTTATTTTAATTTGCAGATCTTCATCTTGGCCGAAGAATCAATTAGAGCACATTTTTAGTCAAGCTAAGTCCAAAATTGTCCAAGATTTGCAGTTAGGCCAGAACGATTCATAATGATCACTACGGACACTGTATCCAAAATGCTTATTTTTCTGCAGGTTAAAAGGACATTTTCCAGCTCTATGATGGGTCCCCTATAGTTAGGTTGTGCCTATCATGTCTCCCTAAGGCCTGACAAATGTTTTTCCACGTTGGAATCAGCAGACCTCACAAAATTGCAGAAAGAGCTAAACCATTACCCTTCATCGCCAATTGAATTTCAAGGCTATTCAGGATTTGTGAAGTGCACACATGCCCCAGTAACATATCAATATCCACATTAAAAATGCAAAACAGCTAAAGAATATTTTCATCCAAAATTGAAAGGCCACACAAAAGAAACTGGACTTTTTGTCAATTTTCCATTTTGGGTCATTATCTCTAGTAGTTTTTGCATCTCGAGACAAAGCTTCCTATGGAAGTTAAAATGGAGAATACCCTTACTCTCCCCCACGTCATCAATCGGAACGTTCCTTTATTGAGGAAAACATTAATCATGTTTCTTTTTGCAGAGTGTTTTTTAGACTAGCCCAATGGCACCAGAAATTAGACAAACAAAAATTGCTTTTCTTTTTTTTGCTACTGACCCTCTCTTCAAGATCACGGCCAAACTTTTTGCCTCCACCCCTCCTGTTTTCTGAATTTCTTTTTGTTGGCATTAGGACTAACTGCACTTTACCACTGCTAACCGGTACTATAGTATCTGTACTCTCTCCCTTACACATGGTAAAATTGGTCTACCCCTGATAGGTACATTTAATTTACTTGTAAGTCTCTAGAAAAGTGGTGCTACATGTATCCAGGGTCTATAAATCAAATGTACTAATGGACCTGCAGCACTCATTATGTTAGCCACTAAAGTAGCACTTTAAAACATGTCTGTTATGAGGTTTTAAACTGTAAGTTTGACCTGGCAAAATGAACCTATGCCAAGCCTAAACGTTCCTTTTCATTACATATAAGCCACACCTAAAGTAGGCCAGAAAGGCTAAGTATGGGCACAAAATCCATTCCGTTGCCGGAATTTGCGAATTTTCAGCAATTTCGCGATCCACGAATCACGCGAAATGGCCGAAAAATTCGCAAATTCGTTCGCGGGTGGATTTTTACACCTGCCCGAGTTGAAGCTCAAATAATCAGCCCAAACAACTAGTGAGCACGGTCTAGGCTAGGCAGGTGTGCTTCCTCCCTATTATCTACCGCCTACAATTAGATGTAATCCTTGATGGAGGTCTTTGCATCCACGAGTTTCTTGAGCGCAACCCCCGTGTACTTCCTGTGACCAGGAGGATGCTTTCTTCTCATCTGCTGCTCTGATCAGTCTCTGACCCTTTATAAACAAGAGGCATGTGAACTCGCATAGAAGCCCCGCCACACACACACACTAGGGTATGCAACGTGCCCGAGTTGAAGCTCAAATTCAGTCACGCATTATAATCAGCCCAAACAGTTAGTGAGCACGGTCCAGGTGTGCTTCCTCCCCACTACCGCCTACAATTAGATGTAATCCTTGATGGAGGTCTTTGCATCCACGAGTTTCTCGAGCGCAATCCCCGTGTACTTCCTGTGACCAGGAGGCTGCTTTCTTCTCATCTGCTGCTCTGATCGGTCGCTGACCCTTTATAAACAAGAGGCATGTGAACTCGCATAGAAGCCCCGCCACACACACACTAGGGTATGCAACATACCCGAGTTGAAGCTCAAATTCAGTCGCGCATTATAATCAGTCCAAACAACTAGTGAGCCCGGTCCAGGTGTGCTTCCTCTCCACTACCGCCTACAATTAGATGTAATCCTTGATGGAGGTCTTTGCATCCACGAGTTTCTTGAGCGCAACCCCCGTGTACTTCCTGTGACCAGGAGGATGCTTTCTTCTCATCTGCTGCTCTGATCAGTCTCTGACCCTTTATAAACAAGAGGCATGTGAACTCGCATAGAAGCCCCGCCACACACACACACTAGGGTATGCAACGTGCCCGAGTTGAAGCTCAAATTCAGTCACGCATTATAATCAGCCCAAACAGTTAGTGAGCACGGTCCAGGTGTGCTTCCTCCCCACTACCGCCTACAATTAGATGTAATCCTTGATGGAGGTCTTTGCATCCACGAGTTTCTCGAGCGCAATCCCCGTGTACTTCCTGTGACCAGGAGGCTGCTTTCTTCTCATCTGCTGCTCTGATCGGTCGCTGACCCTTTATAAACAAGAGGCATGTGAACTCGCATAGAAGCCCCGCCACACACACACTAGGGTATGCAACATACCCGAGTTGAAGCTCAAATTCAGTCGCGCATTATAATCAGTCCAAACAACTAGTGAGCCCGGTCCAGGTGTGCTTCCTCTCCACTACCGCCTACAATTAGATGTAATCCTTGATGGAGGTCTTTGCATCGATGAGTTTCTCAAGCGCAATCCCTGTGTACTTCCTGTGACCAGGAGGCTGCTTTCTTCTCATCTGCTGCTCTGATCGGTCACTGACCCTTAATAAACAAGAGGCATGTGAACTCGCATAGAAGCCCCGCCACACACACACACACACACCAGGGTATGCAACGTGCCCGAGTTGAAGCTCAAATTCAGTCGCGCATTATAATCAGCCCTAACAACTAGTGAGCATGGTCCAGGTGTGCTTCCTCCCCACTACCACCTACAATTAGATGTAATCCTATATGGAGGTCTTTGCATCCAGGAGTTTCTCGAGCGCAATCCCTGTGTACTTCCTGTGACCAGGAGGCTGCTTTCTTCTCATCTGCGGCTCTGATCGGCCGCTGACCCTTTATAAACAAGAGGCATGTGAACTCGCATAGAAGCCCCGCCACACACACACACTAGGGTATGCAACGTCTTCCCGCCCTTTCCTCACTATGATGGACAGCTCACTCGAGGGACCTCGGCGCCTTTCGGCGTGGTGGCAAAGTTACAGACACACGTGTCACATTATTTGTGCAAATGGCAAAAAAATCCCTGAGTTTGCAGATTTTTTTGCCATTTCGTGCGAATTCACGGACCGCGAATCTGCAAAATTTGCCCATACTTAATAAAGGCCCATGGGACATGAATGATTCATTGTATTGAAAATGTAGGCCACATCGTCACTGGAGACAACTCTTCTGGCCTGGCCTTTACGCAGCTGTAGTGTAGCAAAAGCACTATACATTTACCCAACGAGGTAGCACTTACTGATTAGCCAGTAGAAAGTATTCCAGTTTAGTAGAGGTATGGCACAACACAGTAGCATCTTCGTGGATAAATATGCAGGCAGGATTAATTCTGGCACAATGCTCCTGTCAAAAAATTAAACCTCAACAGGAAGTACTTACAGATATAAGCAGGTGCCCAAGTTGAAGCTCAAATTCAGTCGCGCATTATAATCAGCCCAAACAACTAGTGAGCACGGTCCAGGTGTGCTTCCTCCCCATATATACCGCCTACAATTAGATGTAATCCTTGATGGAGGTCTTTGCATCCACGAGTTTCGCGAGCGCAATCCCCGTGTACTTCCTGTGACCAGGAGGCTGCTTTCTTCTCATCTGCTGCTCTGATCGGTCGCTGACCCTTTATAAACAAGAGGCATGTGTACTCGCATAGAAGCCTCGCTCGTTTGGCCCCCCCCACACACACACTAGGGTATGCAACGTCTTCCCCCCCTTTCCTCACTATGATGGACAGCTCACTCAAGGGACCTCGGCACCTTTCAGCGCGGTGGCAAAGTTACAGACACACGTTTCACATTATTTGTGCAAATGGCAAAAAAATCTGCGAGTTCGCGGGAAAATCTGCAAACTCGTGGATTGTTTTGCCATTTTGTGAGAATTCGCGGACCGCGAATCCGCAAAATTCGTCCATACTTAATAAAGGCCCATGGGACATGAATGATTCATTGTATTGAAAATGTAGGCCATGTATGTGGCTTTAAGTTTTATATGTCATTCTGAAAAACCTCTGAATTTGTTTTTCACTACTGTAAGGCCTGTCGCTCTCATTGGACAACATTGTTTACCAATAACATTTAATAAGTGCTAACTTTGGATTGGAAGCAGATAGGGATATTATGCTTGGACTAAAATGAATTGCAATTTAAAAACCTCTTTAATGTTGAAGTCGGATTTTAAGTCACAATTCTGAAAATGCTGCTTTTAGAGCAATTCTTCCAAGTACTCGTTTCTGACCCCTTCCAGACACTGTGGGGGGAGTTGTCACCATCTGCTAGTTCAGCGCATTCTGGACTTTATCCAGGGGATACACCGATAATGCCACCAAACCTCATCCCCCTAGCCCCTCTCTACCCTCAAAAATTTGGCCCAAATGAGTTGAAGAGAGAGGGGAGAAGATTCTGTGCTGTGTAGCGTGGTAGCAGCGCTAGTGCTGTGAGCGGATGATTGAGATTGAGTGGCTGGTTTAGGTTACCGGTGAGGCTTGCCCCCTCTGTGTTCTCCGCTGCCTACACCATGCTGGTGGCAATACTGGCACTCAGGTCGGGCCTCTCCAAGCACACCAGGCTCACCGCTTTGCCTGTGAGCAGCGGCTGGAGGAGACCTGCCAGAGAAAGCCTGCCCCCCCCTCCTCATTAAAGACAGACCTTAGCATTGAGGCTGTTGTGAGAACGGATTCGTAGTGGAGCAGAGCAGAAAATAGTAGAGTGTGGAACGCAGAGCCAGAGATGAAGCTAGTGTGGAGGGCCAACATGCAGGTACGAGCAGGCAAACAGACAGGGGATTGGGCTCTGAGCATGCCAGCCAAAGGTGCTTGGAGTTGTGTGGGGGCATAGTGGGCTCACTAGTGGCCTGCAGAGGTGGCTCATCCTGGATTTGGCTTGGCCCACACCCTTACTACCCCTCATGCTCATTTACCCTCTGAAGCAACCTAGTATCTAGGAAAATCCCAGAAAATCCATGAAAACAGGATACTGGAAATCCAGTAAATCCCACAGTCATAGAAAAGATGCTGAATGGGAAGTAGGGGAGTATATCCTCACAAGCAAGTAAGCAAGTGGGCACAGCAAAGTTGTCCAGAAATAGTTATGGACAATCAAAGGTGAGCAGCACTGGAGGAAACAGCAAGTAAGATACAACCACAGGTAAATCAATTAGAAAGGAGGCAAAGTGAACACAGAATTACCAGCCTGGTCAACTATGTTTTCCAATTATGCTGTACACCTGCTGCAGACTCATAAATGACAGCTTCATACATAGGATCATAGGTGTGTTGATCAGAAAAACAGGAAGTGTTCATGCGATCAGGCAGAGTCTGCGTAAATCCGTCAAAAGGAATTAAGTGAAGGAGATTTCACACAATAACATGCATGAAATATGTGTATAGTTCACAAAGGATACATAAAAAGGAAAGCCACCTAAAGGAGAGTACGTTAACTCCAAGTTCACCAAAGACATTTAGCTTCTTTAAAACTCTGGCACCTCAGATACCTATGGCAAGAAGGAAAACAAATGAGTCCGTGAATTCGGGCACCCAGAGTGGGTAGAACAAGGAGACCACTGCCGGCCCTTAAAAAAATAAAACTGAAAAGTTGCAATTTTCTTTTTAAATGCATCTAGTTTTCCTTTAAGGAAAACGGGCTGCATTTAAAAACAAAATCTTTTTTTAAAAGCAGTCCCAGACATGGTGGTCTGCTGACCCAAGCAGGCCACCATCACTGGGAGTGCTAACCATTCGTAATGGGGTCACAAATTGTGCCTGCCTCATTAATATTATTTATGCATGCAATTTGCGCCTGCCTCATTAATATTAATTATGCATGCAAACAGTGTCTGAGACACTGTTATACATCCAAATTAGGGAGTTGCAAATTTGCGAGTCGCAAATTGGTGGGTCATACCTCTAGTCCGTTGTCCTTAGTGGTCAGCAATGAGTAATTCTACCAACATGAAGTTGTCTCCTCTGAGTATTTCCTTTGAGGAAAGTTCATAGAAGAAGAATGAATGGACTTGATATTCTTTCAAAATAAGGCCCCCTCCTTTATGTGTACCTAGAACAGTCTGGCTCGCCATCAGCACAGGGAGGAGTCTCAAAAATTGTCCAGCCCTCTGAAAGTCCTTTCAGGACAAGCTCTTCTGAACATGATGCAGGCAATAGTACTAGCAATGAATCACCACAAAGATAAAATGGATATCCAAGTCAATCTGCCCAATACACTGGCTGTTTTTGTCATGGGAATAGACGACAAGCTAAAACACCTTAACTCACGTATCTTAAGATCTCAGGCCTTTAGTAGTGCTGTTTACGCAGCTTCCTGCTCTTGTTTACACATATTAGATAGGTTAACAACATTACCCAGTGCAATAAACAGCCTCATTGAGTAAGTAAAACTGGGCAAACCTAAATCGGTTTCAAATAAAACCCATGATCTGCTGCAAGACGCCACAACAATTCAGAAACAGGCAAGTATGAGTGGGAAAAGAGGTAATAAAAAAGTATCACTGCTGAGATTCGTAGGATAGAGAATGAAGAAGAAACCTAAATTGTTATCGAACCACCAACAAGCCCAACGTATCTTACACAGGATAAAACCTCACTTAAGGAAGAGGCCAAGTGGATTCACCTCACTGCGGTGAAAGAACAAAACGCAGATGAACCTAGACAAGGGGTTCACTTGCCCATTCTCAGCCAGCCCATTTCCAAAGATTACCCTCAATTAAGTAAGAGGGAGAGAAAAAGGTTGCACAAGGGCAAAAACAAGCTCTCAACACCAGCCATAGCACAGAATGTATGAAAGTTATATCCAATTTTTATTAAAGAGAAGACAAGGAAGCCAATCCTCAAGAATGAGGAGAAACTAGTACACATGAAAGACTTAAAGGCAGAAATCATAGGCAACAAAAGACAGCCCAATGTACAACAGAAGACAGATCGTCATCTAAATAAATATGTAGGCCCAAGTTAGCCATTATCAGAAGTAGCAACCACATCAGTGACCAAAATAAATAAAGAAGTGGGCCCAAGTGAGCCACTATTAGAGGTAACAACCGTATCAGAGACAACTGAAATCCAAAAACCAAGTGGGCAATTGCTGACCTGCCTATGAAACCCACTTACAAAGAGTCATAATCCATCCCATATGTCACCTGGTGCCCAACATGGGGATCCCAAGCAATGTGTTGATAACTATAGGCGGATATGGCAAAATAACAAGACGGGAGTCTAATTCTATTTCTCAATCCATTGAAGGACCCCTGCCTCAAAAGGATGTAAAACCAATCGGCTTTCATGAGTGTGAGAAGTTGGCCTGCTATATGCTGTCCACTAATTACAGTGGGCACCTTGTACCAGTCCAAACTGAGGGATACAAAAATAGATTTCCCTTATATAAGGAGTATCAGACTTATATTATGTTAGCATGATGCATCTATACCGACTTTTGCTAAAACTATATGTATATATTTTATATGTGCTTGCAGGGGGAAACGTTTATTCGCTCCTTGCGTATCTATTGCTAACAGAGTAGGCCGAGAACCATACAGATGCCATTTTCCGAACCTATGCTCGAACATGGGCTGTGATCAGGTGTTAGTCTCTGGCAGTTGTCAAGCCGCAGTTCATCTGAATTACTGGGAGCAGCTGAACGTAGGCTGTCTACTCGACTGTCCTAAGACTCAAGGTCGCATCTGGCTTTGGGTGCGATAAGCGCATTCCTGGAGGCGCCGTCCCTACACTTCCGGGCACCAAGACGAAAGGGAGTCATCCCTCCTGACCTTTCCAGTAATAAATAGTTAAGCTTTGTACTAATCATGTGTGCCATATATGGTCCTTTCCTGGAGCTCGAGGGCCAACTCGTATTTTTCCTTTTACAGTGATTATTGCTTAGATGCATCAACCTATTTAGGAAGTGCAAACGGTGCGAATCGCAAAATTCGGCCGTTTGCACTTCCTAAATAGGTGTCTGGGATGCATCAAGCATTTTTGGAAAATCGCTATTTTTAGCGAATTCCAAAAATGCGATTGCTTTTAAGGAATCGCAAATTTGCGATTCCTTAAAAGCAATGCATGATTATTTTTAAAATTTCGATTTCGCAAATAGGGGGTGCAAATTACCACGAGGTTGAACCTCGTGGTAATTTGCAAAAATGTGTCAAAATGCCCAAAGATGCATTTTAAAACACTGTCATGTTCTAAGGCCAGCACCCATGTGAGCACCAGAGTACTCGTGTTACCTAACCCAGGGAAGCCGGATGTATAGGTGTCAAATGATGTCTGGAATCTTCGTTGCTGTAAAGTGCTGCTGCTGTGCAGAGGAAAAGTGTTCGGTGTGATCCAAGCCTGGATCAAAGCTGAGAAGAACCTGAAAGCAGAGGGGGCAGAGTCTGGGTCACTTTCCATTGACCAAGGGCTCGGTAGACGAATGCCCACCAATGTCTGGTCATTCAGGTGAGAAGAGGTGAAGCTTGACTTTGCAGCCATGGGAACCAGGAGATGTCAACCATGACCAACATCCGCAGGTGAGCTGTTCCATGAAGGATGTCGAGTGCTGGGGGTCAGTGTCCGGATTGAACACCAATAAGCCTTGGCAACTGCAACCTACCCGGTCATAGAAAAGATGCTTCGGTGAGGACCAGAAAGGTCCTGGGAACTCCCCAAGTGAAGGGGAGAGTCAGGGCACATCTGGCGCAACCAGGTAAGCCCACTGAAAGTTAAAGTTGCCTTCACAGGGACCCACAGGCCAACGGACCAGGGATCGCGAAGGGACCTCAAGAGGAATCACAAAATACCAGCCCACGGAACACTCGTGGAGTATAGGCCAATAATGTTTGGTGGAACCACTGCTCGGGGACTGTACTACAAATTGCTTAAAGCACAGCTTCAGGGATTGCTAGAAAGCAGATGCTTCCTCAAATGGACATAGAGCCCAGGAGTTTGGGTTGCACGGTCCCCATGAGGGATACGGGTCTCAGGTTTGCTGAGCACACTAGTTGACCTCTGGGATACTTGGAACCCCCCTCTTGTGTTGCAAAAGTCTTCGGAGTCCTCATAAGCTTTGGAATTGCAAACCAGTCAGATGCATTTTTGGTGCCTGCTTAGCAGGGGAGTAACTCCTTTACTCCAAGGGAGATTCTTCAGTCATCTAGCGCAGTGTAGATCGTCAAAGTACTTGGTTTCTGTTGCAGAGTTTTGTCCAGGTAAATATAAAGTCCTGTAGCCAAGGGTTCCTACTTTATACCCAAGGAAGGGGTGGGACAAACTCTGGGGACCCGCCTATGGGAGGGTCAGGACAGAGGGGTGGCAACACCCATATCCTTTGTCCAGTTTTGTGCCAGAGCAGGGGCTGATAGCCCCTGCAACCGTTTTGAGCTGGCACAGGGACACCAAATGTGCCCCCAGTGCAGACATCAAAGCACTCTTGGAGTGCACCCACTCAGTCCCTATACACTAAAGCCTGTCTGGGAGTTGATTACACCTCCCTGTGACAGGAAACCTATTGTCCAGCCTTCCCCTGCCGGGGTTTTGTCCAGAAGCAGGAGGGCAGACTCGTGTCTGTGACTGGCAGCATCCATCTTGTGATGCCAGGGTCGAGAAAGCTGGTACTGGGTGTACTGGTGTTGTCATAATTCTCCCTCTAGGAGGGTGGAATCATACCTCCCACACAAGTTACTGGTGTGAAGGTATGATTCCAAGCAGTTTGACACCAAACATGACAGTTTTCTGTGCAGCAATTTTAAAGTTAGCATTTACTGTGAGGTTATAAAACACTTAAGAGTATATTGTATGGCTGCATCACAGAACAACCCGGAGAATAGTTTCAGAAGGCTGCAGAGGGGCCCTGCTCATGCATGGGCACCCTCTCACATAAAACCCAGTACCCTGCCTTCAGGATTGATAAGGCCTGCCATAGGGGTGACTGATAGGTTTATATGTGCAGAGATGAGGTAGATATAGTGAACCTATATCTAAGTAAAGCATGCATGCACCACCATACACAGGCTGCAATTGTCAATTTGAGTGGCCTCTCAGGGGCGGCATAATACATGCTGCAGCCCCTCCGAGGCCTCTGGGGTACCTATGTCCTGGATATATAGAATACCATATACTAGGGACTTATAACGGTAGCCCAGAATCCAATCTGGAGTGTACCTAAAGTACATGCAATCAGTTTATAAGAGAAAGGAGCTAGGCTGGGGTCCTGAGTAGCAGGATCCCAGCCAGACTAAGTCGAAAACAGTGAAACATAAGCAAAAAGTGGGGGTAACTATAAGAAGAAGATCCTACTCTCCTACAATGAGTCATACCATGATCAGGCACTTTCCCCACAACAAAATAAAATATACAAAATAAGGGGCAATCTGGATGTGTTAAATCGCACCAGCTTTCTTAGGCTGTTGCCAGATATTCCTGAGCTAGCAGTTATATAATCAAGAGACATAGCTGTTATAGGGTTATATCAACATTTGGGTTGCAACAAACAGAGCTCACTGTGGTAACTTTCACCATGCATAATCATGCTAAGCTGGTATATATGCGTAAAGCTACCCTTAGGAACATGGGAATAAAAATCAGCTAGTACGCTGGGAATGCATAACCCCATAATTTGCTAAATATATTTTTTCCCGACAGGGAGGTTCAAACCTGAAGAAAGATGTGGGGCTGTCCGCGTCAAATACTTCTTGCCCGTCAAGATGAGAGTATCATCGGTCTGCAAAAAGTAGTGACTAGTCATAGGGTCCGAAAATTAAGTCAACAAACCTCTAAATGGAATTGTTTTGCAGCGGCATTATCTATGAAACTCATTTGCAATTGAATTAGACATAATGTCCCCCAGTCACAAGAAGATTTGTTGATTGAATCTTGGGGGTTTGGCAGTAAAATTAATGATGAATAATTTATTACATATTTGCAACAATTTCATTTTATAGTCCTTCAGGAAACCTGGTCACAAACCTCAGTACCGCTAATAGGGCATACTGAATATACCTGTCTGGCCACCAAAGTAAAGCTGTTTGGCCACTCTAGAGGGGGCCTCTTGATTTATATCAGCTCCAGTCTGAAGGTACAAGCCTCCTCCCTCACACTCACAGAGCACGGTTTTCTTGCAGTACTCTTGGAAGGGTGGGGGGGGGGGTAGTTTCTCTTTGATCATCATAAATGTTTCTTTCAATCTGCGTCCAAAAGCAAAAAGGTCAGAAGTTGAAAAGATAAGTAAAGTTATTGAGGACCTGAAAGTGGCATAGTCTAATGCAAACATAGGATTTTATCCTTAAGCTGTTCCACATCCAAGATGAAGACGCAAACCTAAATGAGATAGACCTCCAAAGGGCCATACCAAAGCAGGCCTCCCCACCAATAAAGCGCCTTGATGAATCAGGGACAACACCTGTCGATTTCTGTACTTCAGTAGGCCTCAAGGCTCGTAATGGTAGGTTTTCCGGTGACAAGCCACCACCAATGACCAGGATAATGAACAACTGTTTCTCATACTTAGATTATACTTTAGTAAGCATCGCCCTATTCAATCAGATTCAACAGTACAGTATCGATCAATGCTTGGAAAGTGGCCATCTTCCCCAGGCCATTCCATTGGCAGAACACACTCACGTTCTAACAGCATCAAAAACTCTCTTGTCAGATAAACGCACAGCGAATTTAAAGAGATTAAGATGGGAAGTAGAAATCACCCTAAATATTCTTAATAGTTGCATAAACTTTGAATCTGGAAACCAAGGCCATACGGACACCGTAAGTAGATGGTAAGATTTAACAAGGTATATCACAACAAAATACCCCGGAAATCAATCCAACCAAGGTTAAGCCCTCAAGGCTTGGACAACACAGTGACTCCCCTACAAAATGCGAAGTTCTAAGAAAAACGTGGACAGGCTCCTGTGAAAAACTAGAGCAGAGTTCTCCAAAGTCAGTCCTGGAGGGCTGGATCCATGTAGTATTTTTAGCATATCCCCATTTAGATAAATGTAAGTATCTTAAACATCTGGCTTGGATCTAGCCCAGTAAACATTGTTTACCACGAATCCTTTTCTTTGCAGGCAATTACAATGTGGTTGTTACAACGATTGTGTTGTAAAAACGCATACCAATACTCCGCAAGTCGTTGTTCCGAGGGGTCAGAAGGTGTTAGATTTAAAATCCAACACCTTCCCCACTGTTGCACACACTGGAGTTGGAATAGTAAATGATACTATTTCAACATCATGCACCCCTCCTTTAGAACATGTTGTTGTTAAGACTTGCGGGGTAATGGTATGCTTTGTGATTTCCTGCGGGAAAAAAAGCATGTGTTGTAAGGAGGCATATTCATCTGGCCCTGCTGGACCAACTTTGGAGAACTCTGACTTAGAGCAAACCCATCATGCACGGTTCTTAAAGCAGAAGTGATCTATCAGAGGAGTAATCTGAAAAAAGGTGTTCTGGGCTTACAGAAAAGCAACTCATGATGACTCCTGGGCCAGACTCATTCATGCTAGTAAAAGCAAGGATGTAACAAATTTCTGGCAGATGGTTAATGTAAAAAAAACTTGGGTCATGCAGAGCTAATAATGCAAACATCAGCGAGCAGGTGTGGGCAAGCCACCTAACAGCGCATTTTTCAACTCAAGGGGTCTACCCAAATACCTCAGATTGCTGCTTAAATAATGTCTCTCATACAACTGCATCCATGCGCAGTCTGGGGGAAAGCCCTCTAGTTTAGCGCTCTGCTGCCCGAAGTGGTAACGTAACCTGCCCAATAAGTAGTACGCCTCCCAGTACCCAGAAATGGCCAATCTGCAACACCAATAGGAATGAGCTGATTGATTATACTCAATCAATAAGTTGCCCGGTTGACTACATCTCTGCCGATGTTCAGAGAATTATCATCAACGTATGGTCCAACGGTAGGCCATGTCCGATTGGGCCACTACAGGCTTTTTTTTTTGGTCCTCATACACGGTGATGGGCATTCTTGATGGGAAACCTACAATCCTTCTCATCTGGCCAACCTGTTCCAACCCTGGCGTTTAGGCCTATGAGAACAGGGAGATGGAATACCCTCTAGCCGGTACTGTTTTCTTAATCCACTCCAATTGATACCACCTACAAGACCATGTGTTATTTAGGAGGAAAAGATCCAACAGAACCCAGCCAAAATCATAGGACCACCATTACTTGTTTCGCCAGGCCACTAGGGCCGCCCAGATCTTATCTAAGCTCGTACTGTCACAGGCCAAATCGGATTCACTTGTAAAAATTATATGTTTCCAGCAATCCACAAATGTTGGAGCATTTACACTACAGGCTTTGTTACAGAAGGACCCCAACATGTGGGCAGATAGGCTCTAAACACTGCATAGTTTCATTTTACAGATGGAAGTCCTTACAGAGACTTGGAGGGGTTAAAAAACCCATCGAATACACAAAGGTGGGGATCCCACAAACCCCAAGAACTACCGATTGACTGCTTGAATTGACATCAAGGTCAAATACTACCCAGGACTTCTGTTAAAAGATCTCGAGGCATGAACTACTGAAGAAGTTATTTCCATAAATCAGACTGGTTTTCGCCTAAAGCAGGGCCTCTTATAAAATCTGATGGCTTTCTCTATGGTAATAGATTATACCATACACACACACTCATCATCGTATGAGTGCTTTGTAGATTTCAAGGCAGCATTCGATTGGATCTCCTTTTTGGGAAAAATATGATCCTAGGGCATTCTAACAGGGCCCCTAAAAGCTATATAACTCTTCCTATTCAAACACCTAGCTATGGATAAAAGGGGGTGATAGTAGTGTCCTTTTGAGAAAGATTAAAATCACCAAAGGCTTAAAGCAAGAACGTCTTTTGGCCCACCCTGCTTTTAAATTTGTTAATTTTTTATTTAGCCGGGATGTTGCATAGAGCCAATTCCCATTCACAGATACTGGGGAACAAACCCATTTCCAATGCAGATGGCCTGGTAATGTGGAGTCGAACGAGGGTGGACCTGCCGAGATTGTTACCCAACTTCTCTGAAATTACGAAGCTAAATAAATCGGAGGTGAATTAAAAAAATACCAAAATAATCGTCTTTGGAAAAAGATTGAATAAGCAGGGTATATGGCAGATGGGTGGCACTCATATCGAGAAAGTCCCAGAATATAAATATTGGGGGTTCTGGTTAGAGTCCAGAGCATAAGTTCAAAAACAAAAAGATGCTATTAAAAATAAGACAAATGGCATTCAGACAGATTTTCTGAGCTTAGCAACAAAGATGTTGGGTACCAGCATTGATCCAATTCTGCAGGTTATGCAGGCTAAACTACTCCTGACTGTTATGGAAGTGACATCATGCTAGGAACCAACGCAAAGCTGGCAGATGCCCTGGCAATAGGAATTTGTAAATCTACATTATGTCTACTGAAATTTGCTTTGCCAGCCCAGGTGCATATAGAGCTGGGCCTCCTTAAGCAATATGTGGCCAGAAAATCTGCATATATTAAGTTGTGCCATAAGGTTAGAGTAGCAAGACGCAACACATTGGATTGTGTATTATGGAATAGGCTAAAAAAAATAAAAAAAAGAGGAGTTAAGGCCTCCCATGCCAGGCACATGGAAATCTGCTTGCATGATCTATGCATCCAGGAGGCATGGTCCCTGGGAATTGGCCAATATTAATTTTGAAAAGTAGTTAACACCAACACTCGGTAGACTTCTTGATAAGGATGGTGTTAGCATCTTATAACTCTCCAGGAAGTCAAGCGTATCTGGAATTGGCCTATTCACAGCAGACAAAGAGTTGACTAATGGCCTGTCATTTGCGGGTCCTACTAACATTGAACCATGCCCCGAAGTGGTAAAGTCGATGTCTGATGCTACATCTCGGCTATTCGGAAACGCAGTTGAAACAATAGTATATATAATAGGACTATGCCCTGTGTTATTAGAAGCTTATAGGTGATTACTTCAACCAGACTTTAATTTCTTGAAAGTTCAAACATGTAGGCAGGCCCTGAACCTGCAAAATACTGCAATTAATGTTAAATTAGTAAGATTTATGTGTGTATTTCTGAGTATGCTCAAGTACCAAGAGATCATAGATTGAGTTTTGGGCCATCCTTATTTTATTTCTTCCACTTATTACATAGTTTGTCATGGTGGTTTTTAAGGTTGGCTATTAGATGTTCCTTTATTGTGGTAATGTTTGCATTCAGCAATTATGCTTATAACTAGGAATTATTAAAAGGTGTGTTTCCTCCCCCTCCCATTTTTTGAATATGTTTTAGATACTATTACTTTAAACACATCGTATATCAATTTTTAATGGAAAACAAGTTACATTAGACAAGTTTTATTTCTCCATGTAATTACTTCGGCCTGAATTTAATATCTTGAAAGTTCGAACATGTAGGGAGGCAGGCCCTGAACCTGCAAAATACTGTACTTAATGTTAAATTAGTAAGATTAATGTCTGCATTTCTGAGTATTCTCAAGTCCCAAGGGATCAAATATTGAGTATTGGGCCATCTTTATTTTATTTCTTCCTCTTATTACATATATTGTCATGGTTATTAAGGTTGTCTATTAGATGTTACTTTATTGTGGTAATGTTTACATTCAGCAATTATGTTTATACCTAGGAATTACTAACAGGTGTGTTTCCTCCCTCCTCCCATTTTATGAGAAACAAGTTTTATTAGACATTTTATTTCTCCGTGCAAATATCGCTCCATGCCTTAAGTTCTGTTAGGTAAAACATGTAGCAATCCAAATTGCCATTATGCATATCATATATTCTTATAAACAGGCTTGCTTCCTTAGGTACTTTGTTTTTAAAAAGGCACATTGGCACTTTGCAGATTATTCTGTGTTTTAGAATAGAGTTGAATATTATATGATATTGCTTTTTAACCTTTATAATAAGCCTTGCTTTTATTTGGTTCTATGATATGTCTTATTGTCCTACAAAGGGTTTTAATGTGATTTGTTCAATATGCCCTGTTTTTGCTTTATTTGTATTATATGCTTTTTGATTTGTAAAGGTTTTTATCAACCACGGCTTCCTTTCAAAAGTCCCAGACTTCTTATTCTTCAGTACACCAGCAATGAAACCTCTAACACAAAGGGATTGTGATCTGACATAACCATAGGATAGCTCTCAATCTCCACCTGTCCCATCAGTATAGTTGAAACAAAAGAATTGTCTAGCCTAACTATCTTATTATGTGGAAAAGAGTAGAAAGTAAATCCTGGATTCAAAGACCTGTTTGGCCCAGACATCCACCAAACCATGATCTTGAACCATTCTTTTTAGATCTTTGTAAACACCTGATTTTCTCCATAGATAGAGTTGATTCCCACTGAAATCATAATGTATATCAACATGAATATTCAGATCCCCACAAAGGATAAGGGGGAGAGGCCATAAAGCTAGCTCTGGGTTAAAATAATCAAATACCCCAGCCTCATCCATATTGGATGGATTTATAATGCACACTGTAATCTGAGCATTCCCAACCAAACACTCGCCGATAGTCCACCTGCCAAATCTTTCTTCCTTAATCCGTTTGCAGAAGCCCATAGTTGTATTTGCTAATATTGCAAATCCCATTGATGTCACCCCTTGCCAAGTTCTTGCCAACAAATGGCAGACCAAGATCTTTCAGCCACTCCCGCTTTTCCCCTGGAATATGGGTCTCTTGCAGGCATACAAGATCTGTTTTCATACACCTTAACCCCAAGGCAATCCTGCTTCTCTTATTCCTGTCTTTCAGGCCACATATATTAATTGTGCTTATACATATTTTAGCCCCTGACATTCCTAAAGATACATTTGCCAATAACTACTGCTGCAATATTAAAACTCTTATTTGAAAGCTGCAATTTTCTACATAACAAAATGTGTCTGCTATTATATTTCTTTAAACCGAAATGAAAAACCCTTATTTTTGTGTGCCCCCATTCCCCCATCCCCATGCCTCCTTCTTTCCCCACCCACCCAGCTTCCCTTGCACAGCCCCTCCCGACCCCCCACCCCATTCCTCTTCACAAAGCAATGAGACAAACAGGGTCCTGTGATGGACCCCTATGCTAGCCCCCTCCATAAATCAGTAATATCTAGAAAAAGAACTCCTCTCACAAAATTGAAGTATAGAGTACATGAGAAGGCACTGATAGTTTCAACTTAGCCTTTCCAAAAACTCCTACACTTTAATCTCGGATCAGAAAAGGTGAAGCTTTTCCCACCAGATCACCTTCAGATTAGCCAGATTCATAAGATAGACTTGGGTTCCCTTTGCTTGAAAGGGCTGTGTTAGCAGGTGCACTCGCCATTGGCCCTCAACTGTGGAATGGCAAAAATCATAACAAAATATGTACAACAATCATGTGTGCGTTTTTGATCTGGATGAGCCAGATCTGAGATTGCCTGATGCAACAAAAAATTCCCTACATAGACCAGATGCATTCTGGGTCTAATTGCTTCCTGGGATGCCCATGTATTCTGTTTAAAGGGAAACCTATGGGCCGCTGTATCTCCTGATCCCAATCCCAGCTAGCCAGTTCTGGAAAAGCTCCCTAAAAAAGGTTAACCACATATTTGCAAGTATCTTCCTCTTCTAGCCCCTCTGAAATACGCAAAATATGCAGGTTGTTTCGCCTCAGCCTATTCTCAAAGTCTTCCGACTTCCATTGAGTAATAACCATTTAGACTACCAAAGTCTCTGTTGCCTTTTTCTGAATGGATGCCCCACTCTCAGGTATTGCAACCCTTTCCTTAGTTTCTCCCATTCTTGTTTCAAATTCAGTACACATTTTAGCGACCCTCAATGGCCCCCTGCATCTTCCGGCAGGCAGATTGAGTTCTCCGACCTTTAGCTTGTGTCTCTTCCCTGTGTGTCATTATGATCTAGTATATCGATTCAAGGGAAACTACTTTCAACTGTTGAGTCATTAAAGCTGCACCCCCGTAGCTCTTTCCAGGGATGGTGAGGCCGAATAGTCCCATAACAGTTCTTTTGACTCAGTCTTAGACTTTTCTTGTAGGCTTATCTTCTTCCTCCTGATGGTAGTGGCATTCCCCTGATCATTTTGGGAGCTAACATAGCTCAGTAGACTGTGGCTCTCATCATCTGACTAGTCAGAGTGGTCTGACACTGAAAAGAATGTATCCCATAAGTCGATATCCTGGCCAAGTTTAACGCTCTCTACCATGGGGCTTTGGTGTCATATTATCATATTGAGTTACCCTTTTAGTTATGTATTCTTTCTCCTTTTCCACAGATACAGGAAAACCTCCCCCATTACAACAGATATCAATATATCTTGAGTGTGGGTGGGATCCATTTTTCCCTTAGAGCCATCAGCCAGTATGTCTTGCTTAGTTCCCCCTCCGGGGGGACCTTCTCCAGGTTCTCAATATTCTACAAGTGCTTGCGGGGGATGTGGCTGCTTTACTGACCAGCATTTACAGGGGCTTTTTGAATATGTTTGCCAATGATCCTATCTTCCCTGCCGACCCAGACTCAATCACCGGTGGCGTCCCAATCAGATCCGTGCTCTTCCTCTCTGTCGCGGCTTTGGTACCTGGTTGCTCTGTCTGAAGTATGAAGACATTAGGGGGTGGGGGCTGGAAGAGATGAAGGGGACGCATGCAAACAAGAGAGGCAAAAGGAATGAGGAAACCACAGAGGAAGTTAGGGAATGTTTAAGAGGAAAGGGAACGTGTCATTCAGAGGGAGGGGGGAGAGAATGATAACAATTGAAGGTGGTGAGTGAGAGGGGTAAAACAGAGGGAATTTGATAATATTTATTTATTTAGGAGATTTATATAGTGCTGACCAGACCCATGGGTATCGGAGCGCTTTACAACATAGTTTCAGGATAGACTAACATATTAACATATTAGAACAGTCCTCAGAAAAGAAATGAGGTAGTCCAAAGAGTGCTGAGGTTTCTAGAGGTAGGGTACAGTCAACGCAGACCAGCAATGAATAAAAATGCCCCGTGGCCACAAACAGACCTGAGGTGTACAAGGTATACGAACAGTGTGACAATCCTGGATTAAACACTGTTTATATAGAGCTCAACCCCGTGCACAGCGCGAGTCACACATCACAAGACAGGGGCAGTACAAGCGGGGAGAGCTCTTCGAGGTTTCCAATCTTCCACTCGAAATTCCTAAGCTATGTATGTGCCTATTGAGCACCAATGTTCTCCATGGGCGTTTACTACAAGGAATGCGCTTGCAGGGAGGAAGTATCTAAAAGACATTCATATAACACGCGCTAAAATGAACAGCTTTATTGGCGCTGCTCAACTTCCAATCACTGAGGAAATTTAACAAGCATTGGCCGCGCAGCCGTGAAAGCAAAAGTGATGGCAGTGACGCGCTCTGTGGTGGGGGAGGGGCAGGGTGAGGTGCTTGCGAGAGCAAAGCTTAATGAGCCATGAAAGCCATGGTGTGCACGCGCTCGTGAACGCAAGCTTGAGGCCAGTAAGAGATTGTAGTAGCACTTTGAAAAGCCACTAACTAAATGTCTCGCCAGATCAGCGCATGCGCTGGCTCTAGCAAGACCTAAAAACGAATGTGCCTCCATCTTGCCAAGTTGATAATATATTAAGTCACTGGGATACACACATTTCAAACATACAGTACACTCTGTTTCTAAATTAATACTTAGTTACGTCTCACTTTATATTCAGCACTAACATAATCCCTGTGACCTTACTGTGGAACGGGCATCAGTGAGAAGACAAGAAACAAGACAACGCAAGGCTAGAAACCACTGTCCAAAGGGAGCAAAACCAGTGATCGATTGTCATAGCTCAGGGAAAGATGTGTAGATTTGTCACCCGATTAGACAGGCAAAGACCTCCCACTAGGGTCAGAATTGTAGTTGAAATTACCTTTCTCATTGTTGTCACGGGCATCACACAGGGCCCTGTAGCCCCTGTTGCGCAGGGGGGCCCAACCCATCAGGGGCTCCCAATCCCTTCAGAGGGTCCCCATCTGCCCCAATGCCAATGTATATGTGTGAGATATGTGAGTCTCAGGGCCCCTCTTCACATTCTGCTGAGGGACCCATCATTTTATGTTACACCATAGGTTTCCTGAGTAACACAATCAAGCCATTCACATCACAAACTATGAAATATGACTCACTTACTGCCACCTCCCAGTGGTTAGGCTAAACCAGCTGGATACTGAAAGATCAATTAATTACACTAAGAACAAAATTAGGGTACACTAAATGAATTGCAAAAGAGCATATGTTATTTTACTTTAGAGTGTTAAATGTCAAACCTATATTTTTGTTTCGTGATTTGTGTAATTTCTTATATGATAATTATAGCAGTGTTTTCACTAGCCACTGCTACTGAACTCCTGTACCAGGTATAATTTCTAGGCTTTTCGTGTCGTGTGAGTTAATTTCTCACTTGTTACATTGAAGAATCCTGACAAAAGCCACGCAGTAATGTGTTATTTAAATGTGGCATTACAAGTGATCAATGAAATATGTCTTCTATGTTGCTGGAGCACGCTACTGAGTGATGGACTGAGCTACCAGGACACCTGGGATTCACCAATAGGCTTGGGAATTGTTTTCAGAACTGCTATGTAAGCAGAAACTTCATTGGGCTGCTCCCTGCAACCTGGCTGCATGCTGCTAGAAAGCTGCATCTAGTAGGTGCCATGACTGTGGGAAAAAACACTATTGGCATCGCTTATGGGATGAGTCGACTTGCTGACCCAAAGAGTGCAAGAAAATAAATGGTTGCATAAACTACTGATTACTTGCACTCCACTGAGTGCATCACCTCATAAAATCCTCAACCCTTTACTAGTGGTGACTTCTGCCCGCTTCAGTACAGGTAAGGGGTCAACATTTCCTAAGAGGCCCATTACCCTGCGTAGACTGCATGGCACATTGTGATATAGTGTGACATAGCAAGGCATAGTGTTACCTGCTCCCGGGTCAGCTGCAAGCACCACATATTAGGAGAGAGGGGCGCAGCACATACCACAGACCATTTTTATTGTGGGAAAAAGGATGCTTTATTGAAACAGGTGCACATCACAAGCTTTGTTTGTCTAACCGCCTTACAAAATGGAAAGCCTCCCTGAACATCAAATGAACTAACCAGTACCTTGCCCCCACCCCTACGGTCCCACTCACATGCCCCACCCGGCAGCTATCTCATTTAATTGTAGTGCATTTGAATAGTTTTCAACTTTAGATTTCCCCTACAGCCTATGACTGCTTGTATGAACCTCTAAGCAACCACACTTCCTAAAATTAACCTTCAACAAATATTGCTGTTTGTCTGCTGCTTAGATATATTACATATAGAATCTAAGTTAAGGCTGACTGCTTTTGTGCAAAGCTACCAGAGGGTTAGGCACAGGATATTTTACTGAATGTGTGTCGTTCACCCTGACAAAGACTGGCTTTTGCTTGAGAAAGGCTCACCCCCACTTCTTAATCAACAATACAATTTGTCAAAGTGGCAACTTAAGCCAGAACAGCTCAAATGTTTTCCAAATTCCACGTTTTTTGGAGGCAGAGTTTGTAAAACATAACGCAGAAGCTATATCGCCGACCATGCATCGACCATGGGTTTTTGGAGCTATATTTTCGATTTCTATCACAGCTTTTTAGTATGTTGAGAACAATGAGTTAAAACGAAATCTTTTTAATGTGTTAAGCTCTAGTGCTAAACGTGTGTGCTTCTTTCCCAGTCCTGCCGTCTCTTAAACGGCAAATTCAAGTAATGGCAAATAGGACGCCTCTTTCAATGTCCCTGCTGAAGAAAACACACGAAACTTCCAATAGCTAAGTTTTGCAACAGATTGCCAAATGCTTTACTGGGCCTTTTAATAAAACTCTTCCCCCTCTTGAAGTGCCTCCAGAACTACACCCAGGATTCTCAGTGAATTAAACAATTTTCCTGGAACCTGCTGCGTGCGCGCATGTGATGGGTTCCTGGAATCTGCCGTGTCTACATGTCATGGGTTTGCATTCTCCCATTGCTAAAGTCTTCCATCTTTCACAGGTTGGTAAAAGGAGGTGGCAACTCTTGTAAAACGATGTGGCGAGTAAAGCAGAGGCTTCTAACTGCTCGTAGCACAAATCAGTGAATCAATTAATGTCATTAAGCTCCCTCCACCTTTTGGCAATGCCAAACTTGAACAATTTGACTCCGCCTCTGATCGAGGATATAGACAAACTCATTACGAATAGCAAATCTGGCTCGCCCTCACCCCCTTTCTTACTCAACATGTGAACCTCTTAGGAGGCTGCCTAGTTACTTCATTCCATGAACTATTAACCTCTTCCCTACAATTGGGGATAGTACACTCAAGATGGAAAAAAGTAAATGTTGACTCACTATTAAAAATAACCAACACAGACCCTAATGCCCTAACTACCGACCCATTGCTCTGCTTCTGTGGGCAGCCAAAACCATTAAAAAAGTGGTGAATATGCAATTAACTAAATTCCTCAAAAGTAACAATCTTCTACATCAATCTCAATCTGGCTTCAGAGCCCGTTATAGTATGGAGTCTGCATTGTTGGAAATCACCGATTACATCAAATTCACCCTAATTTTATTAGACCTCTCAGCGGCATTTGACACAATCCCTTCATCCTCTCTCCCAGATTGGAGCAGAGGGGAAAGCCTGGTCTTGGATGAGGTCATTTTTGGAAGATAGAGAACAGACAGTTTGGCTTCAGCAATACTATTTTTTTTTTTTCAGAACAAAATTTTATTGAGCTGTTGCAAAAGTAACATAGAATCTACAGCATTCCGAAGACCCGGATGGGCTGTGAGCATAAAGCAACAATCACATTGCAAGCAAGTCAATTGGTCTTTTTAAATTTCCCTCCATCCCCCAACTTTCCCCTCCCAGATCCCCCCCATCCCACCCTCTGCACAGCGTCTAACAGTCCACAAATAAAGGCATAGCAAAATACAATGTGTGTGTGTTCCTCATCACGCGGGCTCAATGTCTAATTGTCTTTCATCAGGTCCATCATGTGCTGGCGGCTCCAACCACAACCCCCTGTAGTCCGCCCACCTCTTCCAGATTTTATAATGTTTCCGGGGGCAGCCCCTGGCCTCGAAGATCGGGCGCTCCAATCCCATAGAAAAGTCAAGTCCCCTTTTCCACACACCCAATAAGGGGGCTCTGGGGTCTTTCCAGGCACGGGCCACGTCTCTTTTGGCCACCATGAGGCCTAACAACAGTAAATGGCGTTTATAAAGATTTCCTCCCACCTGTTCCAGAATATGAAGGAGGCCCAGTTGCGGCGTGCGGGGTAAGTCCCAACCCAGCACCTCTGACAGACAGTCCCACACTCCTGTCCAGAACCTCTGTAGACCATCACACGCCCAAACTGTATGCAAAAACGTGCCCACCTCTCTGCCACACCTCAGACAATCAGGAGACGCAATCAAGCCCGCCTTCCAGAGACGGTCCCTGGTATAGTACGCCCTGTGTAGGTATTTGAACTGAATAAATCGCAGCCGTACTGCGACGGCTGCCCCTCTGGGGGCCTCGAGCGCCTCTCTCCAATCTTCCTCCTCAAAGGCTCCTAATTCATTTTCCCACTTCGCCCTCAGGGTATCCAAGGACAGCAATACTATTTTGATGTCAAAAAAGTTAAGTATGGAATGCCGCAGAGTTCAGCCCTGAGCCCAACACTTTTTAATATTTACACAACACCATTAGCATATCTTATAGATTCTTTTGACATATTTGTCATTTCATTAGCGTACAACACATAACTACTACTGACTTACAATAATAATGAGCCTGAAAAATGAGATGTGATGGCTGAGGGCTAATGCCCTACAGTGCAACCCTGACAAAACGGAGGTCCTTCTATTTGGTAACAAACCTCTGCCAGGTTGGTCCTCTGCTAGGCAGGCGAATACACCTCACCTTCCCCTCCCACTGAATTAGCCTAGAACTTGAGAGTTCCTTTAGACACTAAACTATCCTTTAAGCCCCAAATCACTGCCACAATCAAAACCTCAGGCTGGATTCTCTGAATGTTAAAGATATTTTAAATTTTCTGCCCTTTGACTCCCAGAAAACCATGGTACAAGCTCTGATTCTGTCACACTAATCATGATTCGACTGCTGGGACCTGGCCTTGCTTATCACATGAGAAGATTCATAGCTTCAGGGGTGCAGAATTAACACCCAGCAACTGGATACCAGTAATGAAGCCCTTATGCTCGAAAGGATGAGATTTGAAGCTGATGGCAAGCAAAAAACATACCAACCAGAAACATAAACATTTCCTATGGTTAATGAAAAACAATAATAGCTGAAAACAGCCAGGGTAAAGCTAAGACCAGTACTGTTAGACCTGAAGTCCTTTGCGTGGTTCTACTCTAACGTTTTGCCTTCAAACCTCACCCTGACTTTGTTTTTTGCCGGCTTTGGGACTCTGCGCACTTTACCACTTCTAACCAGTACTAAAGTGTTTGTACTCTCTCCTTAAACACATGGAAGAATCGGTTTACAACCAATTGGCACATTTAATATACCTGTAAGTCCCTAGTAAAGTGATACTGTCTGTACCCAGTGCCTTTAAGTTAAATGCTACTAGTGGACCTGCAGCACTGGTTGTGCCATCCACTTACGTAGCCCTTTAAACATGTCTCAGGCTTGTGTTTGTAGCTTGTGTGTGCAGTTTTAAACTGTCATTTCAACCTGGTAAAATAAACCTTTTGCCAGGCCGAACCCTTCCAATTGATCCAGCGGGCCAAAGGAAATTCAGTCTCATATGAACAACTCTACACCACGATACTCACCATTATTCATAAATCTATCATTAGGCCCATAAATCACTCAGACTTGAATTGACCAACTGAATCATATGACCTAATTAATCAAAACACTTTATAAACATTTAATTAAGTCAAAATCATAGGCAATGGATTAACTAATGGCAACTCAAAGAAACAAACAAGACCAGCTTGTCATTTCAAAATCTATTTTATTAACTTTATTATCGGGCAAAGAGTATTTTTAAGAAATAAATTCTTTAATTTGCATTTTACTAAGCAGCATTATTTTATTAGAAAGGCACATCAGACTGTGAGTTTAAAATCAAATTCAGCATGAGAAATGCTTAAACATTTAGGAACGTGGGGGCATATTACCAACAACTAGCGATAATTTTTGTCTCTAACTTGTTTAGAGACAAAAATTATCGCCGCACATCGGCGATTTTTATCGCAGATAAACCTTGCTATTAACAAGGTTTATCGCAAATGCGATAAAAAACGGCCGAAATGCATGAATATCGCTGAAAAGTCAGCGATATTCATGCATTATCGAGCAAATGCTCTTAGCCATGTTATCCACCTCCCATTGGATAACATGGCTAAGAACTGCTCAGGGCAGGTGTTAGCTTTTGGAGATATTCCCGCTTAGCGCGAATATCTCCAAAAGTTGGTAATAGAAGATAGCGATGTTAGCGACTATTTTCAGTCTCTAACATCTTGGCACGCCCACTTTGCATCTCGTTAGTGATAAATATCACTGACATGCAAAGTGGGGTCCAAGACGGTCGCTATCTCCTACTAGCTGTCGCTAACTGGTGTTAGCGACAGCTTGGTAATAGGGAGATAATTTTATCTCCGCTTTCTTGGCTTTTAAAGCCAAAAAAGCGGAGATAAACCCCCTTGATAATATGCCCCTCATTCCCTAAACCCCATATCCCTAACTTAACTAAAGAAAACCTAAAGGGAAAAAGTTCGGAGTTTCTGACGTGAGTCAAAAGTCTGACAGCATCTCTGGAGCACAGGAACGAGCCAACAGTGCTCTTTCCAAGGGGGCAATTTTGATACCTTTTCTCTATCTAAAACTAACTAAAAGAATACAAAACAATGGCCAACTCGAAGCATGATTGGTCGAGAAATTTCAGTCCATGAAGTCATTCGCCTTTCACATTGCAAAAACCACATTACTAAAGAGCGGCATTGTCCTTTGACTACGAGTATCACAAGCTCTTCCGAGACTGGCAACATTTAATAAAATTGTTCGTTGCTTCCTCCGTCCAAGCTTTTCCGCCGCTACACGTCCTGTCCTTGGCATAGAAAGTTTATACAATGATTATCTTAATGCTCTGCACAGCTTAGCTTCCGCGTGTGTTTTTCAAAGAATTATGAAGAAAATGTTTTTCTTCATTCTCTGCTGTGCAAGGCCCAACTCGACAGGACTTCGGACATCCATTTTAGAAATAGGCCACAGGCCTCTTTTACCATGACTCTAGTATGCAAGGAAACATAAGACATCAATTAATTCAAGAAATGATAATTATTCTGTTACCGACCCCCTTGACTAATGTTAACCCATTAGTCTATGTTACCTAGCATAATGCACAAAAGACAAACAGAACACTGTCACATGAAAGACATGACATAAACACGAGCACATTTAAGAGAATGCACATGCTATCATTTAAAACAGCCGCAGTTAATGTTTGACAAAACAAAAGACAAAGTTAATATATTATTTAAAACGTGATGACAAACATGACAAGAGCACATATTATTAGACCCATATGTTCATGTAGGTGCACACTATTCTAGATTGAATTAGTACAAAAACATGCAACACTCGTTAATGAATTAAAAATTATGGGAGTTTAAATCAGCGTACTAAAACTAAACTTATCTTTAAAGTCCGTTTCATCAACTCCCTCATCTGGTGATTTTTAAATCACCAAACAAAACCCAAAAATGTACTCAAAAATTTTACTTTAGAAACGTCATATAATGATCTCTCTCTGTGTTAGTAAATCTAAACTCCTGTTTCATCAGTCTGTCTGGAACTCTCATATTGAGCCTTTCTGAGTTTGTATATTCGCTTCTTTTCCCTCACATGCTTCTTTCTCTTGTGAATCATGCAACTGATTTTTAACAAAAGTGTCACTATAACAATGATTATTACAGGATAAAGCACTTTACCAATGATTGAACTGCCAATTTCAGCAAACCATTCCCTGATTGCCCCAAATCTTTTAGCCAAACGTTCAGAAAAACTGTCACTTTCCTTGGGTCTATTTCTGAGTGAAATTAAGTGACATTTTTTATCAGTAATTCTATGTTCTGACTTTTATCTGGGATATACGTGCAGCAGTGCTGAACGTGCAAAATCCCACAGATTCCTCCCTCTTTTGCTGGGAGAATGTCTAACGCAAGCATATTCTGCATAACCATGCTTCTGGTGGAAATGAGCTCAGTATTGACTAATTGGAAACCACTTGCAGTATCAGTGGATAATCTGTCAACAATTGGGGAAACCTTTCTGATTTGGTTTGCATTCAAAGTTATTCCCACCATAGGAATTATCGCACCAAATATATCTCCCATGATCTCAGAGAAGCTTTCTCTTTTGTATCTATTCAGGTGTTTGCCAATTTCAAATGAACTTTCCCCATTTCTGTCAACATGGAAAATTTTAGGAAAGACTAGACCAAGGTAACATGTACCCTACCAATGGTCAGGGAGACTGAAATATGCTTTGTTCCCACAGACAAAATAAATTCCTGGGAAAATTGGGTCTTTACCACCTTTAAATCCCCTAGCCCCTACAATTTGATAAGTGTCCTCAAATTGGCTTGCACCGACAAAATAATTGTCATAAAGCGTATTATCTCTTCTAATGCAGAATTTTCCACTAACTAGATCATCTATGTGAATAGCAGCAAATCTATTTTCACCATTAAGTTTCTCATCTTCGAGCTGCCAAAACTTGGATTTAGTCTGTTTCAGCATTTCATTCCTTTTGTAAATCGCCCTCCTCTCCTCAACCAAATTGAGAAAAGATCTTTCTTCATCTCTCATTTTGCAGGTTAAATTATTTTTGTAAGCATATTCATATGTGAGTTCATTAGTTACCAGGAAGAATTCCCTCATCTGTTTGGCAGGCCTAACTTTGTTAAGACTATGTACAACCTTCAAGTTAGCGAATGTCTCATCGAAGTCTGAGTAATAGTACTCCAGACGACCTGTTTGATAGAACAAGCTAGATATAACACTGCATGTTATTCCATAAGTACGAGGAAGCATATTATACTTGACCCCTTCAGAAACCGAAGTAGGAAGCTTAATACATGAAACACAAAAAAGAGCAGAACAGGTCAGGGAGTGGTGTATAACTAAACCAGTCACTGTGGGCCAGTAGGGTGTATACGCAAACTAGTGTTGTTGAGAATTATTGGAAAACAGAGCGCTAGAACAATTCCCATCAGACCACCCATTCGGTGGAATTCACGTCACGTGGGAATTGCTGATCAATCCAGAACACATCCAGCCATATAGTGCCGGTGTGGAACTAGACGTCAGAAAACTAGCCATGAGTTTTCCATAAAGTGGACTATTAATGTGCAGTGCTTAAATGAAAGTGATGGTGAAGACTAAAATTGGCTACACAGATTCTAAGAGAACGTACATATAGAGAGCTGTGTGTCAAAGGTTAAAACCACGCCTGGTAGGAAGACTACCTTTTGGCGCTGTGCAAGATGGTCAACATGTTTCAGCTCTAGGGGCATTGCCCCAGCTTTCTTCAGGACCTACAAAATAGACCAGCTACTGCAACTATAACTACGATTAGTATGTTGGATGAAAAAGTAACAAAGGTTTACTGTTGGACTGATACATATCTACCAGCAACTTCAAAGTTTGAACGTCCACTGGAGAGGAAGCATGTCTTCTTCCTGTCAACAAACAAAAATGATTGTACAAACAACACCAATATTACATACACAACCACCTGAATACAGAGAGACCGTATAGTCAAGAACACCTGCATGAATAATTGACATTCTGCATATTATGAAAAAAAGCATAGTAGCTTAATCACTCAGAGGCATTTCCTCACAGTGATACTCACCCAGCCTTGTGTGGGTGAAGGCCTCACCTCACCCGGCAACCGCTCGGGATTATGAGGCCCCGCTCTGCGGTGTAGAAAAAAGGGGACACAGTGAGCACGCAACTCTACTAGTCCCAAGCCAATTGCTCTACACACATAACCCAACGAACGTGTGATAGGTAACCCGTCCTCCAGAGAACAACCACATAGACCATCCCCTATGACACCTTCAGAAATCGCATGTGCTGCGCTGTCAACATGCTACTAAATAATCTTATGTTGAATGTGAGATCTCCTCATGTGAACACTTTGGAGTGCTCCTAAATATGCTTATGTAATGTAGGATCTCCTCACTTAGTCAAACCTGTGAACTGCTATAAAACCCAGTGAAAAGATAATGGTGAAATGGATTAATCAGTATCAAAAATTAATGGGCAACCAAGTCCCCCTTAAATTTTTGAAAAGAACAGTTGTATGAATAGTACCATCAAGGCTAGATCTTATCTAATATTGCCTGTAAGTACTCACTGGAAATGTCTCCCCTGCATGAAGATACTCAAAGAAGGAGAGTACCCTCGAACTCACCTGTCCGTCGGTACCCCTATCCATATGCCAAGCGGTCGTGGAGGTGACTGCCAGGCCGCCCCTCACCCTTAAGTAAACGCTGATGGAGTAAAAACGGGGCATAGTGGGCGTACACACAATCTCGGAGCAGGCGCGAAGATAGACACTGCTCCTTCGCGCATGCGCGTACAATTCAAAAGTGCCGAGAGTAACTTGTTATGTAGGCAAACGTAATCGTTTCTTTAAGCGGTCAAAATGTCAAATCACCTGTGTAAAATACAGCATTCTACGCCCTCTATGTGAATGCTGTCTTTGTATGAAAGAGCTGGAGTCAGCCTACAAATTTACACGCATGCCCATAGCGGGAGACGCTGTTCACTCGGGCATGCGCCTGACGGCAAACAAAGTGTTTAACATAGGTGTGGACTTGGATATCCTGCGTGTGTTTCCCAAATCCTGATGTGCTGAGAAGCAAGTGGTCTACTACAGTATTCATTACAGGATACAAGTGTGTTGTGCATTATAGTGGTGGGAAAACCGACACAGTCTATAACGATAAGGGTGCTTACATTATAGATAAAGGATTGTTATCCACATGGAAAGCACTAATGAAGGGGAAGGTACAGGGTGTGCCTATGTGTATATACCAAAGTGAGGACCGACATGCTCAGAGGAGTGTGGGCACTTCCAGGATACATTCTGTAGTAGAACGTCACTCACCCCAGTGGGGGATTGTCACAGAGTTATTGCGCATGTGCAGAATAGGAGTGGTATTGCTGCCATCAAGTGTCACAGAAGGAGGGACAGTGGCAGTAACTAGGAGGACAAGGGCAACACACACAATTAGGTTGGGTGAGCTGGAGAGATGCAAACCTTTATTGTTCGCATTCATATGAATAGACCCGCAACTAAAAAGTTGCTCTAGATACTAAGAAACAAACGTGTGGAGGGTCAGGGGGAATATTTAACGACCTGTCTGCTCGCTCCCCTATTAATAGGACATGAAACACAAATAGGTCAGGGAGTGGTGTATAACTAAACCAGTCACTGTGGGCCAGTAGGGTGTATACGCAAACTAGTGTTGTTGAGAATTATTGGAAAACAGAGCGCTAGAACAATTCCCATCAGACCACCCATTCGGTGGAATTCACGTCACGTGGGAATTGCTGATCAATCCAGAACACATCCAGCCATATAGTGCCGGTGTGGAACTAGACGTCAGAAAACTAGCCATGAGTTTTCCATAAAGTGGACTATTAATGTGCAGTGCTTAAATGAAAGTGATGGTGAAGACTAAAATTGGCTACACAGATTCTAAGAGAACGTACATATAGAGAGCTGTGTGTCAAAGGTTAAAACCACGCCTGGTAGGAAGACTACCTTTTGGCGCTGTGCAAGATGGTCAACATGTTTCAGCTCTAGGGGCATTGCCCCAGCTTTCTTCAGGACCTACAAAATAGACCAGCTACTGCAACTATAACTACGATTAGTATGTTGGATGAAAAAGTAACAAAGGTTTACTGTTGGACTGATACATATCTACCAGCAACTTCAAAGTTTGAACGTCCACTGGAGAGGAAGCATGTCTTCTTCCTGTCAACAAACAAAAATGATTGTACAAACAACACCAATATTACATACACAACCACCTGAATACAGAGAGACCGTATAGTCAAGAACACCTGCATGAATAATTGACATTCTGCATATTATGAAAAAAGCATAGTAGCTTAATCACTCAGAGGCATTTCCTCACAGTGATACTCACCCAGCCTTGTGTGGGTGAAGGCCTCACCTCACCCGGCAACCGCTCGGGATTATGAGGCCCCGCTCTGCGGTGTAGAAAAAAGGGGACACAGTGAGCACGCAACTCTACTAGTCCCAAGCCAATTGCTCTACACACATAACCCAACGAACGTGTGATAGGTAACCCGTCCTCCAGAGAACAACCACATAGACCATCCCCTATGACACCTTCAGAAACCGCATGTGCTGCGCTGTCAACATGCTACTAAATAATCTTATGTTGAATGTGAGATCTCCTCATGTGAACACTTTGGAGTGCTCCTAAATATGCTTATGTAATGTAGGATCTCCTCACTTAGTCAAACCTGTGAACTGCTATAAAACCCAGTGAAAAGATAATGGTGAAATGGATTAATCAGTATCAAAAATTAATGGGCAACCAAGTCCCCCTTAAATTTTTGAAAAGAACAGTTGTATGAATAGTACCATCAAGGCTAGATCTTATCTAATATTGCCTGTAAGTACTCACTGGAAATGTCTCCCCTGCATGAAGATACTCAAAGAAGGAGAGTACCCTCGAACTCACCTGTCCGTCGGTACCCCTATCCATATGCCAAGCGGTCGTGGAGGTGACTGCCAGGCCGCCCCTCACCCTTAAGTAAACGCTGATGGAGTAAAAACGGGGCATAGTGGGCGTACACACAATCTCGGAGCAGGCGCGAAGATAGACACTGCTCCTTCGCGCATGCGCGTACAATTCAAAAGTGCCGAGAGTAACTTGTTATGTAGGCAAACGTAATCGTTTCTTTAAGCGGTCAAAATGTCAAATCACCTGTGTAAAATACAGCATTCTACGCCCTCTATGTGAATGCTGTCTTTGTATGAAAGAGCTGGAGTCAGCCTACAAATTTACACGCATGCCCATAGCGGGAGACGCTGTTCACTCGGGCATGCGCCTGACGGCAAACAAAGTGTTTAACATAGGTGTGGACTTGGATATCCTGCGTGTGTTTCCCAAATCCTGATGTGCTGAGAAGCAAGTGGTCTACTACAGTATTCATTACAGGATACAAGTGTGTTGTGCATTATAGTGGTGGGAAAACCGACACAGTCTATAACGATAAGGGTGCTTACATTATAGATAAAGGATTGTTATCCACATGGAAAGCACTAATGAAGGGGAAGGTACAGGGTGTGCCTATGTGTATATACCAAAGTGAGGACCGACATGCTCAGAGGAGTGTGGGCACTTCCAGGATACATTCTGTAGTAGAACGTCACTCACCCCAGTGGGGGATTGTCACAGAGTTATTGCGCATGTGCAGAATAGGAGTGGTATTGCTGCCATCAAGTGTCACAGAAGGAGGGACAGTGGCAGTAACTAGGAGGACAAGGGCAACACACACAATTAGGTTGGGTGAGCTGGAGAGATGCAAACCTTTATTGTTCGCATTCATATGAATAGACCCGCAACTAAAAAGTTGCTCTAGATACTAAGAAACAAACGTGTGGAGGGTCAGGGGGAATATTTAACGACCTGTCTGCTCGCTCCCCTATTAATAGGACATGAAACACAAATAGGTCAGGGAGTGGTGTATAACTAAACCAGTCACTGTGGGCCAGTAGGGTGTATACGCAAACTAGTGTTGTTGAGAATTATTGGAAAACAGAGCGCTAGAACAATTCCCATCAGACCACCCATTCGGTGGAATTCACGTCACGTGGGAATTGCTGATCAATCCAGAACACATCCAGCTATATAGTGCCGGTGTGGAACTAGACGTCAGAAAACTAGCCATGAGTTTTCCATAAAGTGGACTATTAATGTGCAGTGCTTAAATGAAAGTGATGGTGAAGACTAAAATTGGCTACACAGATTCTAAGAGAACGTACATATAGAGAGCTGTGTGTCAAAGGTTAAAACCACGCCTGGTAGGAAGACTACCTTTTGGCGCTGTGCAAGATGGTCAACATGTTTCAGCTCTAGGGGCATTGCCCCAGCTTTCTTCAGGACCTACAAAATAGACCAGCTACTGCAACTATAACTACGATTAGTATGTTGGATGAAAAAGTAACAAAGGTTTACTGTTGGACTGATACATATCTACCAGCAACTTCAAAGTTTGAACGTCCACTGGAGAGGAAGCATGTCTTCTTCCTGTCAACAAACAAAAATGATTGTACAAACAACACCAATATTACATACACAACCACCTGAATACAGAGAGACCGTATAGTCAAGAACACCTGCATGAATAATTGACATTCTGCATATTATGAAAAAAAGCATAGTAGCTTAATCACTCAGAGGCATTTCCTCACAGTGATACTCACCCAGCCTTGTGTGGGTGAAGGCCTCACCTCACCCGGCAACCGCTCGGGATTAGGAGGCCCCGCTCTGTGGTGTAGAAAAAAGGGGACACAGTGAGCACGCAACTCTACTAGTCCCAAGCCAATTGCTCTACACACATAACCCAACGAACGTGTGATAGGTAACCCGTCCTCCAGAGAACAACCACATAGACCATCCCCTATGACACCTTCAGAAACCGCATGTGCTGCGCTGTCAACATGCTACTAAATAATCTTATGTTGAATGTGAGATCTCCTCATGTGAACACTTTGGAGTGCTCCTAAATATGCTTATGTAATGTAGGATCTCCTCACTTAGTCAAACCTGTGAACTGCTATAAAACCCAGTGAAAAGATAATGGTGAAATGGATTAATCAGTATCAAAAATTAATGGGCAACCAAGTCCCCCTTAAATTTTTGAAAAGAACAGTTGTATGAATAGTACCATCAAGGCTAGATCTTATCTAATATTGCCTGTAAGTACTCACTGGAAATGTCTCCCCTGCATGAAGATACTCAAAGAAGGAGAGTACCCTCGAACTCACCTGTCCGTCGGTACCCCTATCCATATGCCAAGCGGTCGTGGAGGTGACTGCCAGGCCGCCCCTCACCCTTAAGTAAACGCTGATGGAGTAAAAACGGGGCATAGTGGGCGTACACACAATCTCGGAGCAGGCGCGAAGATAGACACTGCTCCTTCGCGCATGCGCGTACAATTCAAAAGTGCCGAGAGTAACTTGTTATGTAGGCAAACGTAATCGTTTCTTTAAGCGGTCAAAATGTCAAATCACCTGTGTAAAATACAGCATTCTACGCCCTCTATGTGAATGCTGTCTTTGTATGAAAGAGCTGGAGTCAGCCTACAAATTTACACGCATGCCCATAGCGGGAGACGCTGTTCACTCGGGCATGCGCCTGACGGCAAACAAAGTGTTTAACATAGGTGTGGACTTGGATATCCTGCGTGTGTTTCCCAAATCCTGATGTGCTGAGAAGCAAGTGGTCTACTACAGTATTCATTACAGGATACAAGTGTGTTGTGCATTATAGTGGTGGGAAAACCGACACAGTCTATAACGATAAGGGTGCTTACATTATAGATAAAGGATTGTTATCCACATGGAAAGCACTAATGAAGGGGAAGGTACAGGGTGTGCCTATGTGTATATACCAAAGTGAAGACCGACATGCTCAGAGGAGTGTGGGCACTTCCAGGATACATTCTGTAGTAGAACGTCACTCACCCCAGTGGGGGATTGTCACAGAGTTATTGCGCATGTGCAGAATAGGAGTGGTATTGCTGCCATCAAGTGTCACAGAAGGAGGGACAGTGGCAGTAACTAGGAGGACAAGGGCAACACACACAATTAGGTTGGGTGAGCTGGAGAGATGCAAACCTTTATTGTTCGCATTCATATGAATAGACCCGCAACTAAAAAGTTGCTCTAGATACTAAGAAACAAACGTGTGGAGGGTCAGGGGGAATATTTAACGACCTGTCTGCTCGCTCCCCTATTAATAGGACATGAAACACAAAAAAGAGCAGAACAGGTCAGGGAGTGGTGTATAACTAAACCAGTCACTGTGGGCCAGTAGGGTGTATACGCAAACTAGTGTTGTTGAGAATTATTGGAAAACAGAGCGCTAGAACAATTCCCATCAGACCACCCATTCGGTGGAATTCACGTCACGTGGGAATTGCTGATCAATCCAGAACACATCCAGCCATATAGTGCCGGTGTGGAACTAGACGTCAGAAAACTAGCCATGAGTTTTCCATAAAGTGGACTATTAATGTGCAGTGCTTAAATGAAAGTGATGGTGAAGACTAAAATTGGCTACACAGATTCTAAGAGAACGTACATATAGAGAGCTGTGTGTCAAAGGTTAAAACCACGCCTGGTAGGAAGACTACCTTTTGGCGCTGTGCAAGATGGTCAACATGTTTCAGCTCTAGGGGCATTGCCCCAGCTTTCTTCAGGACCTACAAAATAGACCAGCTACTGCAACTATAACTACGATTAGTATGTTGGATGAAAAAGTAACAAAGGTTTACTGTTGGACTGATACATATCTACCAGCAACTTCAAAGTTTGAACGTAAACTGGAGAGGAAGCATGTCTTCTTCCTGTCAACAAACAAAAATGATTGTACAAACAACACCAATATTACATACACAACCACCTGAATACAGAGAGACCGTATAGTCAAGAACACCTGCATGAATAATTGACATTCTGCATATTATGAAAAAAAGCATAGTAGCTTAATCACTCAGAGGCATTTCCTCACAGTGATACTCACCCAGCCTTGTGTGGGTGAAGGCCTCACCTCACCCGGCAACCGCTCGGGATTATGAGGCCCCGCTCTGCGGTGTAGAAAAAAGGGGACACAGTGAGCACGCAACTCTACTAGTCCCAAGCCAATTGCTCTACACACATAACCCAACGAACGTGTGATAGGTAACCCGTCCTCCAGAGAACAACCACATAGACCATCCCCTATGACACCTTCAGAAACCGCATGTGCTGCGCTGTCAACATGCTACTAAATAATCTTATGTTGAATGTGAGATCTCCTCATGTGAACACTTTGGAGTGCTCCTAAATATGCTTATGTAATGTAGGATCTCCTCACTTAGTCAAACCTGTGAACTGCTATAAAACCCAGTGAAAAGATAATGGTGAAATGGATTAATCAGTATCAAAAATTAATGGGCAACCAAGTCCCCCTTAAATTTTTGAAAAGAACAGTTGTATGAATAGTACCATCAAGGCTAGATCTTATCTAATATTGCCTGTAAGTACTCACTGGAAATGTCTCCCCTGCATGAAGATACTCAAAGAAGGAGAGTACCCTCGAACTCACCTGTCCGTCGGTACCCCTATCCATATGCCAAGCGGTCGTGGAGGTGACTGCCAGGCCGCCCCTCACCCTTAAGTAAACGCTGATGGAGTAAAAACGGGGCATAGTGGGCGTACACACAATCTCGGAGCAGGCGCGAAGATAGACACTGCTCCTTCGCGCATGCGCGTACAATTCAAAAGTGCCGAGAGTAACTTGTTATGTAGGCAAACGTAATCGTTTCTTTAAGCGGTCAAAATGTCAAATCACCTGTGTAAAATACAGCATTCTACGCCCTCTATGTGAATGCTGTCTTTGTATGAAAGAGCTGGAGTCAGCCTACAAATTTACACGCATGCCCATAGCGGGAGACGCTGTTCACTCGGGCATGCGCCTGACGGCAAACAAAGTGTTTAACATAGGTGTGGACTTGGATATCCTGCGTGTGTTTCCCAAATCCTGATGTGCTGAGAAGCAAGTGGTCTACTACAGTATTCATTACAGGATACAAGTGTGTTGTGCATTATAGTGGTGGGAAAACCGACACAGTCTATAACGATAAGGGTGCTTACATTATAGATAAAGGATTGTTATCCACATGGAAAGCACTAATGAAGGGGAAGGTACAGGGTGTGCCTATGTGTATATACCAAAGTGAGGACCGACATGCTCAGAGGAGTGTGGGCACTTCCAGGATACATTCTGTAGTAGAACGTCACTCACCCCAGTGGGGGATTGTCACAGAGTTATTGCGCATGTGCAGAATAGGAGTGGTATTGCTGCCATCAAGTGTCACAGAAGGAGGGACAGTGGCAGTAACTAGGAGGACAAGGGCAACACACACAATTAGGTTGGGTGAGCTGGAGAGATGCAAACCTTTATTGTTCGCATTCATATGAATAGACCCGCAACTAAAAAGTTGCTCTAGATACTAAGAAACAAACGTGTGGAGGGTCAGGGGGAATATTTAACGACCTGTCTGCTCGCTCCCCTATTAATAGGACATGAAACACAAATAGGTCAGGGAGTGGTGTATAACTAAACCAGTCACTGTGGGCCAGTAGGGTGTATACGCAAACTAGTGTTGTTGAGAATTATTGGAAAACAGAGCGCTAGAACAATTCCCATCAGACCACCCATTCGGTGGAATTCACGTCACGTGGGAATTGCTGATCAATCCAGAACACATCCAGCTATATAGTGCCGGTGTGGAACTAGACGTCAGAAAACTAGCCATGAGTTTTCCATAAAGTGGACTATTAATGTGCAGTGCTTAAATGAAAGTGATGGTGAAGACTAAAATTGGCTACACAGATTCTAAGAGAACGTACATATAGAGAGCTGTGTGTCAAAGGTTAAAACCACGCCTGGTAGGAAGACTACCTTTTGGCGCTGTGCAAGATGGTCAACATGTTTCAGCTCTAGGGGCATTGCCCCAGCTTTCTTCAGGACCTACAAAATAGACCAGCTACTGCAACTATAACTACGATTAGTATGTTGGATGAAAAAGTAACAAAGGTTTACTGTTGGACTGATACATATCTACCAGCAACTTCAAAGTTTGAACGTCCACTGGAGAGGAAGCATGTCTTCTTCCTGTCAACAAACAAAAATGATTGTACAAACAACACCAATATTACATACACAACCACCTGAATACAGAGAGACCGTATAGTCAAGAACACCTGCATGAATAATTGACATTCTGCATATTATGAAAAAAAGCATAGTAGCTTAATCACTCAGAGGCATTTCCTCACAGTGATACTCACCCAGCCTTGTGTGGGTGAAGGCCTCACCTCACCCGGCAACCGCTCGGGATTAGGAGGCCCCGCTCTGCGGTGTAGAAAAAAGGGGACACAGTGAGCACGCAACTCTACTAGTCCCAAGCCAATTGCTCTACACACATAACCCAACGAACGTGTGATAGGTAACCCGTCCTCCAGAGAACAACCACATAGACCATCCCCTATGACACCTTCAGAAACCGCATGTGCTGCGCTGTCAACATGCTACTAAATAATCTTATGTTGAATGTGAGATCTCCTCATGTGAACACTTTGGAGTGCTCCTAAATATGCTTATGTAATGTAGGATCTCCTCACTTAGTCAAACCTGTGAACTGCTATAAAACCCAGTGAAAAGATAATGGTGAAATGGATTAATCAGTATCAAAAATTAATGGGCAACCAAGTCCCCCTTAAATTTTTGAAAAGAACAGTTGTATGAATAGTACCATCAAGGCTAGATCTTATCTAATATTGCCTGTAAGTACTCACTGGAAATGTCTCCCCTGCATGAAGATACTCAAAGAAGGAGAGTACCCTCGAACTCACCTGTCCGTCGGTACCCCTATCCATATGCCAAGCGGTCGTGGAGGTGACTGCCAGGCCGCCCCTCACCCTTAAGTAAACGCTGATGGAGTAAAAACGGGGCATAGTGGGCGTACACACAATCTCGGAGCAGGCGCGAAGATAGACACTGCTCCTTCGCGCATGCGCGTACAATTCAAAAGTGCCGAGAGTAACTTGTTATGTAGGCAAACGTAATCGTTTCTTTAAGCGGTCAAAATGTCAAATCACCTGTGTAAAATACAGCATTCTACGCCCTCTATGTGAATGCTGTCTTTGTATGAAAGAGCTGGAGTCAGCCTACAAATTTACACGCATGCCCATAGCGGGAGACGCTGTTCACTCGGGCATGCGCCTGACGGCAAACAAAGTGTTTAACATAGGTGTGGACTTGGATATCCTGCGTGTGTTTCCCAAATCCTGATGTGCTGAGAAGCAAGTGGTCTACTACAGTATTCATTACAGGATACAAGTGTGTTGTGCATTATAGTGGTGGGAAAACCGACACAGTCTATAACGATAAGGGTGCTTACATTATAGATAAAGGATTGTTATCCACATGGAAAGCACTAATGAAGGGGAAGGTACAGGGTGTGCCTATGTGTATATACCAAAGTGAAGACCGACATGCTCAGAGGAGTGTGGGCACTTCCAGGATACATTCTGTAGTAGAACGTCACTCACCCCAGTGGGGGATTGTCACAGAGTTATTGCGCATGTGCAGAATAGGAGTGGTATTGCTGCCATCAAGTGTCACAGAAGGAGGGACAGTGGCAGTAACTAGGAGGACAAGGGCAACACACACAATTAGGTTGGGTGAGCTGGAGAGATGCAAACCTTTATTGTTCGCATTCATATGAATAGACCCGCAACTAAAAAGTTGCTCTAGATACTAAGAAACAAACGTGTGGAGGGTCAGGGGGAATATTTAACGACCTGTCTGCTCGCTCCCCTATTAATAGGACATGAAACACAAAAAAGAGCAGAACAGGTCAGGGAGTGGTGTATAACTAAACCAGTCACTGTGGGCCAGTAGGGTGTATACGCAAACTAGTGTTGTTGAGAATTATTGGAAAACAGAGCGCTAGAACAATTCCCATCAGACCACCCATTCGGTGGAATTCACGTCACGTGGGAATTGCTGATCAATCCAGAACACATCCAGCCATATAGTGCCGGTGTGGAACTAGACGTCAGAAAACTAGCCATGAGTTTTCCATAAAGTGGACTATTAATGTGCAGTGCTTAAATGAAAGTGATGGTGAAGACTAAAATTGGCTACACAGATTCTAAGAGAACGTACATATAGAGAGCTGTGTGTCAAAGGTTAAAACCACGCCTGGTAGGAAGACTACCTTTTGGCGCTGTGCAAGATGGTCAACATGTTTCAGCTCTAGGGGCATTGCCCCAGCTTTCTTCAGGACCTACAAAATAGACCAGCTACTGCAACTATAACTACGATTAGTATGTTGGATGAAAAAGTAACAAAGGTTTACTGTTGGACTGATACATATCTACCAGCAACTTCAAAGTTTGAACGTAAACTGGAGAGGAAGCATGTCTTCTTCCTGTCAACAAACAAAAATGATTGTACAAACAACACCAATATTACATACACAACCACCTGAATACAGAGAGACCGTATAGTCAAGAACACCTGCATGAATAATTGACATTCTGCATATTATGAAAAAAAGCATAGTAGCTTAATCACTCAGAGGCATTTCCTCACAGTGATACTCACCCAGCCTTGTGTGGGTGAAGGCCTCACCTCACCCGGCAACCGCTCGGGATTATGAGGCCCCGCTCTGCGGTGTAGAAAAAAGGGGACACAGTGAGCACGCAACTCTACTAGTCCCAAGCCAATTGCTCTACACACATAACCCAACGAACGTGTGATAGGTAACCCGTCCTCCAGAGAACAACCACATAGACCATCCCCTATGACACCTTCAGAAACCGCATGTGCTGCGCTGTCAACATGCTACTAAATAATCTTATGTTGAATGTGAGATCTCCTCATGTGAACACTTTGGAGTGCTCCTAAATATGCTTATGTAATGTAGGATCTCCTCACTTAGTCAAACCTGTGAACTGCTATAAAACCCAGTGAAAAGATAATGGTGAAATGGATTAATCAGTATCAAAAATTAATGGGCAACCAAGTCCCCCTTAAATTTTTGAAAAGAACAGTTGTATGAATAGTACCATCAAGGCTAGATCTTATCTAATATTGCCTGTAAGTACTCACTGGAAATGTCTCCCCTGCATGAAGATACTCAAAGAAGGAGAGTACCCTCGAACTCACCTGTCCGTCGGTACCCCTATCCATATGCCAAGCGGTCGTGGAGGTGACTGCCAGGCCGCCCCTCACCCTTAAGTAAACGCTGATGGAGTAAAAACGGGGCATAGTGGGCGTACACACAATCTCGGAGCAGGCGCGAAGATAGACACTGCTCCTTCGCGCATGCGCGTACAATTCAAAAGTGCCGAGAGTAACTTGTTATGTAGGCAAACGTAATCGTTTCTTTAAGCGGTCAAAATGTCAAATCACCTGTGTAAAATACAGCATTCTACGCCCTCTATGTGAATGCTGTCTTTGTATGAAAGAGCTGGAGTCAGCCTACAAATTTACACGCATGCCCATAGCGGGAGACGCTGTTCACTCGGGCATGCGCCTGACGGCAAACAAAGTGTTTAACATAGGTGTGGACTTGGATATCCTGCGTGTGTTTCCCAAATCCTGATGTGCTGAGAAGCAAGTGGTCTACTACAGTATTCATTACAGGATACAAGTGTGTTGTGCATTATAGTGGTGGGAAAACCGACACAGTCTATAACGATAAGGGTGCTTACATTATAGATAAAGGATTGTTATCCACATGGAAAGCACTAATGAAGGGGAAGGTACAGGGTGTGCCTATGTGTATATACCAAAGTGAAGACCGACATGCTCAGAGGAGTGTGGGCACTTCCAGGATACATTCTGTAGTAGAACGTCACTCACCCCAGTGGGGGATTGTCACAGAGTTATTGCGCATGTGCAGAATAGGAGTGGTATTGCTGCCATCAAGTGTCACAGAAGGAGGGACAGTGGCAGTAACTAGGAGGACAAGGGCAACACACACAATTAGGTTGGGTGAGCTGGAGAGATGCAAACCTTTATTGTTCGCATTCATATGAATAGACCCGCAACTAAAAAGTTGCTCTAGATACTAAGAAACAAACGTGTGGAGGGTCAGGGGGAATATTTAACGACCTGTCTGCTCGCTCCCCTATTAATAGGACATGAAACACAAAAAAGAGCAGAACAGGTCAGGGAGTGGTGTATAACTAAACCAGTCACTGTGGGCCAGTAGGGTGTATACGCAAACTAGTGTTGTTGAGAATTATTGGAAAACAGAGCGCTAGAACAATTCCCATCAGACCACCCATTCGGTGGAATTCACGTCACGTGGGAATTGCTGATCAATCCAGAACACATCCAGCCATATAGTGCCGGTGTGGAACTAGACGTCAGAAAACTAGCCATGAGTTTTCCATAAAGTGGACTATTAATGTGCAGTGCTTAAATGAAAGTGATGGTGAAGACTAAAATTGGCTACACAGATTCTAAGAGAACGTACATATAGAGAGCTGTGTGTCAAAGGTTAAAACCACGCCTGGTAGGAAGACTACCTTTTGGCGCTGTGCAAGATGGTCAACATGTTTCAGCTCTAGGGGCATTGCCCCAGCTTTCTTCAGGACCTACAAAATAGACCAGCTACTGCAACTATAACTACGATTAGTATGTTGGATGAAAAAGTAACAAAGGTTTACTGTTGGACTGATACATATCTACCAGCAACTTCAAAGTTTGAACGTCCACTGGAGAGGAAGCATGTCTTCTTCCTGTCAACAAACAAAAATGATTGTACAAACAACACCAATATTACATACACAACCACCTGAATACAGAGAGACCGTATAGTCAAGAACACCTGCATGAATAATTGACATTCTGCATATTATGAAAAAAAGCATAGTAGCTTAATCACTCAGAGGCATTTCCTCACAGTGATACTCACCCAGCCTTGTGTGGGTGAAGGCCTCACCTCACCCGGCAACCGCTCGGGATTATGAGGCCCCGCTCTGCGGTGTAGAAAAAAGGGGACACAGTGAGCACGCAACTCTACTAGTCCCAAGCCAATTGCTCTACACACATAACCCAACGAACGTGTGATAGGTAACCCGTCCTCCAGAGAACAACCACATAGACCATCCCCTATGACACCTTCAGAAACCGCATGTGCTGCGCTGTCAACATGCTACTAAATAATCTTATGTTGAATGTGAGATCTCCTCATGTGAACACTTTGGAGTGCTCCTAAATATGCTTATGTAATGTAGGATCTCCTCACTTAGTCAAACCTGTGAACTGCTATAAAACCCAGTGAAAAGATAATGGTGAAATGGATTAATCAGTATCAAAAATTAATGGGCAACCAAGTCCCCCTTAAATTTTTGAAAAGAACAGTTGTATGAATAGTACCATCAAGGCTAGATCTTATCTAATATTGCCTGTAAGTACTCACTGGAAATGTCTCCCCTGCATGAAGATACTCAAAGAAGGAGAGTACCCTCGAACTCACCTGTCCGTCGGTACCCCTATCCATATGCCAAGCGGTCGTGGAGGTGACTGCCAGGCCGCCCCTCACCCTTAAGTAAACGCTGATGGAGTAAAAACGGGGCATAGTGGGCGTACACACAATCTCGGAGCAGGCGCGAAGATAGACACTGCTCCTTCGCGCATGCGCGTACAATTCAAAAGTGCCGAGAGTAACTTGTTATGTAGGCAAACGTAATCGTTTCTTTAAGCGGTCAAAATGTCAAATCACCTGTGTAAAATACAGCATTCTACGCCCTCTATGTGAATGCTGTCTTTGTATGAAAGAGCTGGAGTCAGCCTACAAATTTACACGCATGCCCATAGCGGGAGACGCTGTTCACTCGGGCATGCGCCTGACGGCAAACAAAGTGTTTAACATAGGTGTGGACTTGGATATCCTGCGTGTGTTTCCCAAATCCTGATGTGCTGAGAAGCAAGTGGTCTACTACAGTATTCATTACAGGATACAAGTGTGTTGTGCATTATAGTGGTGGGAAAACCGACACAGTCTATAACGATAAGGGTGCTTACATTATAGATAAAGGATTGTTATCCACATGGAAAGCACTAATGAAGGGGAAGGTACAGGGTGTGCCTATGTGTATATACCAAAGTGAAGACCGACATGCTCAGAGGAGTGTGGGCACTTCCAGGATACATTCTGTAGTAGAACGTCACTCACCCCAGTGGGGGATTGTCACAGAGTTATTGCGCATGTGCAGAATAGGAGTGGTATTGCTGCCATCAAGTGTCACAGAAGGAGGGACAGTGGCAGTAACTAGGAGGACAAGGGCAACACACACAATTAGGTTGGGTGAGCTGGAGAGATGCAAACCTTTATTGTTCGCATTCATATGAATAGACCCGCAACTAAAAAGTTGCTCTAGATACTAAGAAACAAACGTGTGGAGGGTCAGGGGGAATATTTAACGACCTGTCTGCTCGCTCCCCTATTAATAGGACATGAAACACAAAAAAGAGCAGAACAGGTCAGGGAGTGGTGTATAACTAAACCAGTCACTGTGGGCCAGTAGGGTGTATACGCAAACTAGTGTTGTTGAGAATTATTGGAAAACAGAGCGCTAGAACAATTCCCATCAGACCACCCATTCGGTGGAATTCACGTCACGTGGGAATTGCTGATCAATCCAGAACACATCCAGCCATATAGTGCCGGTGTGGAACTAGACGTCAGAAAACTAGCCATGAGTTTTCCATAAAGTGGACTATTAATGTGCAGTGCTTAAATGAAAGTGATGGTGAAGACTAAAATTGGCTACACAGATTCTAAGAGAACGTACATATAGAGAGCTGTGTGTCAAAGGTTAAAACCACGCCTGGTAGGAAGACTACCTTTTGGCGCTGTGCAAGATGGTCAACATGTTTCAGCTCTAGGGGCATTGCCCCAGCTTTCTTCAGGACCTACAAAATAGACCAGCTACTGCAACTATAACTACGATTAGTATGTTGGATGAAAAAGTAACAAAGGTTTACTGTTGGACTGATACATATCTACCAGCAACTTCAAAGTTTGAACGTCCACTGGAGAGGAAGCATGTCTTCTTCCTGTCAACAAACAAAAATGATTGTACAAACAACACCAATATTACATACACAACCACCTGAATACAGAGAGACCGTATAGTCAAGAACACCTGCATGAATAATTGACATTCTGCATATTATGAAAAAAAGCATAGTAGCTTAATCACTCAGAGGCATTTCCTCACAGTGATACTCACCCAGCCTTGTGTGGGTGAAGGCCTCACCTCACCCGGCAACCGCTCGGGATTATGAGGCCCCGCTCTGCGGTGTAGAAAAAAGGGGACACAGTGAGCACGCAACTCTACTAGTCCCAAGCCAATTGCTCTACACACATAACCCAACGAACGTGTGATAGGTAACCCGTCCTCCAGAGAACAACCACATAGACCATCCCCTATGACACCTTCAGAAACCGCATGTGCTGCGCTGTCAACATGCTACTAAATAATCTTATGTTGAATGTGAGATCTCCTCATGTGAACACTTTGGAGTGCTCCTAAATATGCTTATGTAATGTAGGATCTCCTCACTTAGTCAAACCTGTGAACTGCTATAAAACCCAGTGAAAAGATAATGGTGAAATGGATTAATCAGTATCAAAAATTAATGGGCAACCAAGTCCCCCTTAAATTTTTGAAAAGAACAGTTGTATGAATAGTACCATCAAGGCTAGATCTTATCTAATATTGCCTGTAAGTACTCACTGGAAATGTCTCCCCTGCATGAAGATACTCAAAGAAGGAGAGTACCCTCGAACTCACCTGTCCGTCGGTACCCCTATCCATATGCCAAGCGGTCGTGGAGGTGACTGCCAGGCCGCCCCTCACCCTTAAGTAAACGCTGATGGAGTAAAAACGGGGCATAGTGGGCGTACACACAATCTCGGAGCAGGCGCGAAGATAGACACTGCTCCTTCGCGCATGCGCGTACAATTCAAAAGTGCCGAGAGTAACTTGTTATGTAGGCAAACGTAATCGTTTCTTTAAGCGGTCAAAATGTCAAATCACCTGTGTAAAATACAGCATTCTACGCCCTCTATGTGAATGCTGTCTTTGTATGAAAGAGCTGGAGTCAGCCTACAAATTTACACGCATGCCCATAGCGGGAGACGCTGTTCACTCGGGCATGCGCCTGACGGCAAACAAAGTGTTTAACATAGGTGTGGACTTGGATATCCTGCGTGTGTTTCCCAAATCCTGATGTGCTGAGAAGCAAGTGGTCTACTACAGTATTCATTACAGGATACAAGTGTGTTGTGCATTATAGTGGTGGGAAAACCGACACAGTCTATAACGATAAGGGTGCTTACATTATAGATAAAGGATTGTTATCCACATGGAAAGCACTAATGAAGGGGAAGGTACAGGGTGTGCCTATGTGTATATACCAAAGTGAAGACTGACATGCTCAGAGGAGTGTGAGCACTTCCAGGATACATTCTGTAGTAGAACGTCACTCACCCCAGTGGGGGATTGTCACAGAGTTATTGCGCATGTGCAGAATAGGAGTGGTATTGCTGCCATCAAGTGTCACAGAAGGAGGGACAGTGGCAGTAACTAGGAGGACAAGGGCAACACACACAATTAGGTTGGGTGAGCTGGAGAGATGCAAACCTTTATTGTTCGCATTCATATGAATAGACCCGCAACTAAAAAGTTGCTCTAGATACTAAAAAACAAACGTGTGGAGGGTCAGGGGGAATATTTAACGACCTGTCTGCTCGCTCCCCTATTAATAGGACATGAAACACAAAAAAGAGCAGAACAGGTCAGGGAGTGGTGTATAACTAAACCAGTCACTGTGGGCCAGTAGGGTGTATACGCAAACTAGTGTTGTTGAGAATTATTGGAAAACAGAGCGCTAGAACAATTCCCATCAGACCACCCATTCGGTGGAATTCACGTCACGTGGGAATTGCTGATCAATCCAGAACACATCCAGCCATATAGTGCCGGTGTGGAACTAGACGTCAGAAAACTAGCCATGAGTTTTCCATAAAGTGGACTATTAATGTGCAGTGCTTAAATGAAAGTGATGGTGAAGACTAAAATTGGCTACACAGATTCTAAGAGAACGTACATATAGAGAGCTGTGTGTCAAAGGTTAAAACCACGCCTGGTAGGAAGACTACCTTTTGGCGCTGTGCAAGATGGTCAACATGTTTCAGCTCTAGGGGCATTGCCCCAGCTTTCTTCAGGACCTACAAAATAGACCAGCTACTGCAACTATAACTACGATTAGTATGTTGGATGAAAAAGTAACAAAGGTTTACTGTTGGACTGATACATATCTACCAGCAACTTCAAAGTTTGAACGTCCACTGGAGAGGAAGCATGTCTTCTTCCTGTCAACAAACAAAAATGATTGTACAAACAACACCAATATTACATACACAACCACCTGAATACAGAGAGACCGTATAGTCAAGAACACCTGCATGAATAATTGACATTCTGCATATTATGAAAAAAAGCATAGTAGCTTAATCACTCAGAGGCATTTCCTCACAGTGATACTCACCCAGCCTTGTGTTTCATGTCCTATTAATAGGGGAGCGAGCAGACAGGTCGTTAAATATTCCCCCTGACCCTCCACACGTTTGTTTTTTAGTATCTAGAGCAACTTTTTAGTTGCGGGTCTATTCATATGAATGCGAACAATAAAGGTTTGCATCTCTCCAGCTCACCCAACCTAATTGTGTGTGTTGCCCTTGTCCTCCTAGTTACTGCCACTGTCCCTCCTTCTGTGACACTTGATGGCAGCAATACCACTCCTATTCTGCACATGCGCAATAACTCTGTGACAATCCCCCACTGGGGTGAGTGACGTTCTACTACAGAATGTATCCTGGAAGTGCCCACACTCCTCTGAGCATGTCGGTCTTCACTTTGGTATATACACATAGGCACACCCTGTACCTTCCCCTTCATTAGTGCTTTCCATGTGGATAACAATCCTTTATCTATAATGTAAGCACCCTTATCGTTATAGACTGTGTCGGTTTTCCCACCACTATAATGCACAACACACTTGTATCCTGTAATGAATACTGTAGTAGACCACTTGCTTCTCAGCACATCAGGATTTGGGAAACACACGCAGGATATCCAAATCCACACCTATGTTAAACACTTTGTTTGCCGTCAGGCGCATGCCCGAGTGAACAGCGTCTCCCGCTATGGGCATGCGTGTAAATTTGTAGGCTGACTCCAGCTCTTTCATACAAAGACAGCATTCACATAGAGGGCGTAGAATGCTGTATTTTACACAGGTGATTTGACATTTTGACCGCTTAAAGAAACGATTACGTTTGCCTACATAACAAGTTACTCTCGGCACTTTTGAATTGTACGCGCATGCGCGAAGGAGCAGTGTCTATCTTCGCGCCTGCTCCGAGATTGTGTGTACGCCCACTATGCCCCGTTTTTACTCCATCAGCGTTTACTTAAGGGTGAGGGGCGGCCTGGCAGTCACCTCCACGACCGCTTGGCATATGGATAGGGGTACCGACGGACAGGTGAGTTCGAGGGTACTCTCCTTCTTTGAGTATCTTCATGCAGGGGAGACATTTCCAGTGAGTACTTACAGGCAATATTAGATAAGATCTAGCCTTGATGGTACTATTCATACAACTGTTCTTTTCAAAAATTTAAGGGGGACTTGGTTGCCCATTAATTTTTGATACTGATTAATCCATTTCACCATTATCTTTTCACTGGGTTTTATAGCAGTTCACAGGTTTGACTAAGTGAGGAGATCCTACATTACATAAGCATATTTAGGAGCACTCCAAAGTGTTCACATGAGGAGATCTCACATTCAACATAAGATTATTTAGTAGCATGTTGACAGCGCAGCACATGCGGTTTCTGAAGGTGTCATAGGGGATGGTCTATGTGGTTGTTCTCTGGAGGACGGGTTACCTATCACACGTTCGTTGGGTTATGTGTGTAGAGCAATTGGCTTGGGACTAGTAGAGTTGCGTGCTCACTGTGTCCCCTTTTTTCTACACCGCAGAGCGGGGCCTCATAATCCCGAGCGGTTGCCGGGTGAGGTGAGGCCTTCACCCACACAAGGCTGGGTGAGTATCACTGTGAGGAAATGCCTCTGAGTGATTAAGCTACTATGCTTTTTTTCATAATATGCAGAATGTCAATTATTCATGCAGGTGTTCTTGACTATACGGTCTCTCTGTATTCAGGTGGTTGTGTATGTAATATTGGTGTTGTTTGTACAATCATTTTTGTTTGTTGACAGGAAGAAGACATGCTTCCTCTCCAGTGGACGTTCAAACTTTGAAGTTGCTGGTAGATATGTATCAGTCCAACAGTAAACCTTTGTTACTTTTTCATCCAACATACTAATCGTAGTTATAGTTGCAGTAGCTGGTCTATTTTGTAGGTCCTGAAGAAAGCTGGGGCAATGCCCCTAGAGCTGAAACATGTTGACCATCTTGCACAGCGCCAAAAGGTAGTCTTCCTACCAGGCGTGGTTTTAACCTTTGACACACAGCTCTCTATATGTACGTTCTCTTAGAATCTGTGTAGCCAATTTTAGTCTTCACCATCACTTTCATTTAAGCACTGCACATTAATAGTCCACTTTATGGAAAACTCATGGCTAGTTTTCTGACGTCTAGTTCCACACCGGCACTATATGGCTGGATGTGTTCTGGATTGATCAGCAATTCCCACGTGACGTGAATTCCACCGAATGGGTGGTCTGATGGGAATTGTTCTAGCGCTCTGTTTTCCAATAATTCTCAACAACACTAGTTTGCGTATACACCCTACTGGCCCACAGTGACTGGTTTAGTTATACACCACTCCCTGACCTGTTCTGCTCTTTTTTGTGTTTCATGTCCTATTAATAGGGGAGCGAGCAGACAGGTCGTTAAATATTCCCCCTGACCCTCCACACGTTTGTTTCTTAGTATCTAGAGCAACTTTTTAGTTGCGGGTCTATTCATATGAATGCGAACAATAAAGGTTTGCATCTCTCCAGCTCACCCAACCTAATTGTGTGTGTTGCCCTTGTCCTCCTAGTTACTGCCACTGTCCCTCCTTCTGTGACACTTGATGGCAGCAATACCACTCCTATTCTGCACATGCGCAATAACTCTGTGACAATCCCCCACTGGGGTGAGTGACGTTCTACTACAGAATGTATCCTGGAAGTGCCCACACTCCTCTGAGCATGTCGGTCTTCACTTTGGTATATACACATAGGCACACCCTGTACCTTCCCCTTCATTAGTGCTTTCCATGTGGATAACAATCCTTTATCTATAATGTAAGCACCCTTATCGTTATAGACTGTGTCGGTTTTCCCACCACTATAATGCACAACACACTTGTATCCTGTAATGAATACTGTAGTAGACCGCTTGCTTCTCAGCACATCAGGATTTGGGAAACACACGCAGGATATCCAAGTCCACACCTATGTTAAACACTTTGTTTGCCGTCAGGCGCATGCCCGAGTGAACAGCGTCTCCCGCTATGGGCATGCGTGTAAATTTGTAGGCTGACTCCAGCTCTTTCATACAAAGACAGCATTCACATAGAGGGCGTAGAATGCTGTATTTTACACAGGTGATTTGACATTTTGACCGCTTAAAGAAACGATTACGTTTGCCTACATAACAAGTTACTCTCGGCACTTTTGAATTGTACGCGCATGCGCGAAGGAGCAGTGTCTATCTTCGCGCCTGCTCCGAGATTGTGTGTACGCCCACTATGCCCCGTTTTTACTCCATCAGCGTTTACTTAAGGGTGAGGGGCGGCCTGGCAGTCACCTCCACGACCGCTTGGCATATGGATAGGGGTACCGACGGACAGGTGAGTTCGAGGGTACTCTCCTTCTTTGAGTATCTTCATGCAGGGGAGACATTTCCAGTGAGTACTTACAGGCAATATTAGATAAGATCTAGCCTTGATGGTACTATTCATACAACTGTTCTTTTCAAAAATTTAAGGGGGACTTGGTTGCCCATTAATTTTTGATACTGATTAATCCATTTCACCATTATCTTTTCACTGGGTTTTATAGCAGTTCACAGGTTTGACTAAGTGAGGAGATCCTACATTACATAAGCATATTTAGGAGCACTCCAAAGTGTTCACATGAGGAGATCTCACATTCAACATAAGATTATTTAGTAGCATGTTGACAGCGCAGCACATGCGGTTTCTGAAGGTGTCATAGGGGATGGTCTATGTGGTTGTTCTCTGGAGGACGGGTTACCTATCACACGTTCGTTGGGTTATGTGTGTAGAGCAATTGGCTTGGGACTAGTAGAGTTGCGTGCTCACTGTGTCCCCTTTTTTCTACACCGCAGAGCGGGGCCTCATAATCCCGAGCGGTTGCCGGGTGAGGTGAGGCCTTCACCCACACAAGGCTGGGTGAGTATCACTTTGAGGAAATGCCTCTGAGTGATTAAGCTACTATGCTTTTTTTCATAATATGCAGAATGTCAATTATTCATGCAGGTGTTCTTGACTATACGGTCTCTCTGTATTCAGGTGGTTGTGTATGTAATATTGGTGTTGTTTGTACAATCATTTTTGTTTGTTGACAGGAAGAAGACATGCTTCCTCTCCAGTGGACGTTCAAACTTTGAAGTTGCTGGTAGATATGTATCAGTCCAACAGTAAACCTTTGTTACTTTTTCATCCAACATACTAATCGTAGTTATAGTTGCAGTAGCTGGTCTATTTTGTAGGTCCTGAAGAAAGCTGGGGCAATGCCCCTAGAGCTGAAACATGTTGACCATCTTGCACAGCGCCAAAAGGTAGTCTTCCTACCAGGCGTGGTTTTAACCTTTGACACACAGCTCTCTATATGTACGTTCTCTTAGAATCTGTGTAGCCAATTTTAGTCTTCACCATCACTTTCATTTAAGCACTGCACATTAATAGTCCACTTTATGGAAAACTCATGGCTAGTTTTCTGACGTCTAGTTCCACACCGGCACTATATGGCTGGATGTGTTCTGGATTGATCAGCAATTCCCACGTGACGTGAATTCCACCGAATGGGTGGTCTGATGGGAATTGTTCTAGCGCTCTGTTTTCCAATAATTCTCAACAACACTAGTTTGCGTATACACCCTACTGGCCCACAGTGACTGGTTTAGTTATACACCACTCCCTGACCTGTTCTGCTCTTTTTTGTGTTTCATGTCCTATTAATAGGGGAGCGAGCAGACAGGTCGTTAAATATTCCCCCTGACCCTCCACACGTTTGTTTCTTAGGAAGCTTAACACACACATAACAATCTTTGACATCCATGACTCTAACATACTCTGATAAGAGTCTTGAAAAGGAATTAGTAGAAAAATCACCAACAGATCTATCCTGGTGAATCTCTGGTTTGTGCTCAATAATCCTGTTAGTTTTGCCTGCAACATCTTGAGCAGCTTGTTTAGATTCAGCTTTGCTCGTCATATTCACCTTATACTCCTCTTTGTCTATGCCAAGAGGAAAGATGACTGCTAAGATTAACCAAACTAGAATGATTAGAATCACACAAATGGAAGACATTTTACAGCATCTCCTGAGGATAGCACACCTTGAATTATCAGTATTAGGCATTTTTTTTTTTTTTACTTTACTTCTTTACTTAAAACAAAAATTTTAAATTAGTATTTAATTAAAATAATAATACCCTCCCTTTTTAAATTTTTTTTTTAGTAACCCTCTAACAGCTTTTCTTCGACCTTGCGTCCATAAGTGTCCCCAGCTAACACAATTTCTTCGACCTTGTGTCACCTAACACAATTTCTTCAGCCTTATGCCAAAAATAAACCTCAACTCAAAGAAAGCTGAACCTAATCATTGTCACTATTTTCTCCCAAATCTTCCTGACTGCTACTGCTGACCTCAACTACTGGTGGGATGATTATACAGGCCCACTCTGGAGACTTATTTCTTATTTCTTATTTTTTCTTATAAAGCGCTAACAATCATCCAAGTAGGATATCACGGCGCTATGATTGCTAAAGTGCATGTAACGTTGGCATAGTTCAAGATGAGTTAGTCTAGATGGGGGAAGAGGAAAGTCTTTAGCTGTTTCCTAAATGCCAGGTGGCATTCAGTGAGTCGACTTGTATTTCTGATTTGGCTTCAATGGTCTTTTGCTCTTCCTGCTAATTTCTTCAATTTTCTTTCCAACTTGCTCTTTTTTGTCTGATTCACTCTTTTGACGCGATATCTCGTTAATCTGTTCTTTTGATTTCTTTACCAACTTCAACTTCAAGTCTTCTTTTGGCCAGACATCACTTTTTCTCAAGAGCTTCTTCTTAGGCTCGAGTTCATTACATTCAGCTTTCCAAGCTCTTTTTCTGAATTTTCTTATTTCAGACTCTTCATCACTTTCCTCCGAGTCAGTTTCAGAGATTTCAATACTGTATCTAGGAACTTCTTTACTCGGCAGCTTCACTCCGTTAGGAACAACATCTCTGTAGCTGGTACTTGGCAATTCGTCCTCTTCTTCTGGAATTACTTCTAACTTCCTAGTTCCAGAATTTCCGTTCCTGCTTTCAGAGCTTCCAATCTGCTTTTCAATACTCTCCTGATCTTGAAACTCTTCTGACACAGTTTCTTTTTCAGTTCTTTTTTCTAGAACATCTTCATCATTTTCTGAATCAACAATGACAATGTCTAGATCTTTTTCATTTGATGCTTGATCTGCATCAGAATTCTCCAGATGCCGACTTCCCTGTCGATCTTCAGAATCTGGGTCTTCAGGTTCTTCTTCTGAGTCTGAATTAGTTGTAGTGTCGTCACTATCTTCATCAGGGTTATCAGGAGGTGGTACACAAATGGTGTGGCTTGCATGCACCCACCTCTTCAGACCTTTACATTTACCAGCATTTGTTGTGACTAGTATCACCTGTCTTGCTTTTTGCCACCTGGGTACTAAACAGTTCCTCCTCCGATGAACCTTTGTCCTGACCCAGTCTCCTGGCAATAGATCATGAGCCTGCTCCTTTTCTTTTGAAATCACATCTGTTCCCACCTGATGGAATACAGAAGTTACCACGTCAGACAGCTGCTTACAGTAGTCTAAAATTGCACTATCATTTATTGTTAACAATTTTCCAACTGGAACAAAAGCCTGTATCATAACTCTTCCCATAGATATATCATGAGGGCTAAGACCTGTTCTTTTATCTGGTGTGCTTCTCAAAGACATCAAAACAAGTGGAAGTGCATCTGTCCACTTCACTCCTGTGGCTAAGCACATTTTTGAAATTCTGTTTTTAATTGTGCCATTAATCTGTTCTACAACACCTGATGCATCTGGTCTGTAAGCACAGTGCAACTTTTGCTTTATGCCAAAGGCCTCACAAATTAATTTAAGCAATCTGTTTTCAAAATGTGTGCCACAATCACTTTCAAGTGTCACTGGAAATCCGTATCTAGGTATGATCTCTCTCAAAAGCAGTTTTGCCACAGTAACTGAGTCATTGTGACGTGTTGGGAACGCTTCCACCCATCTTGAAAACAGACAGACAATAACAGGCACGTATCTCAACTTGTTATATGGAGGCATATCAATGAAATCCATTTGCAATCTGGTAAAAGGACCACCCTCCCGTCCTATGGTTCCCATGCTTACAACAGTTTTTCTGTTTGGATTGATTTATTGGCAGATTAAACAACGCTGGCAAAGTGACTCCGCAATAATCCTAAACTTTGGATTATACCAAGTTTCCCTGAACAGTCGAATCATTGTGTCTCTTCCTAAATGACCAGGACCATGGTACATCCGTGCCATGTCAGCAATCATGCAATTGGGCATAACAGGTCTGCCATCTTTGTAAACCCAAATTTCATCTTCCTCTCGCTGTCTGCAACCTTCTTTGAGCCAGGTGTTTTTCTCCTCATCATTTGACTTATCTTGTAAGCCTTTTACTCCCTGCCATGTTTCTACTACAGATATTAGCATGAGAGGGTTCATTACATGATCATTATCTTTTTCCCGATTAAGTGAAAGATTATTTTTCGCACAGTAACATGCAGTTTCATCAGCAAAAGCATTTCCTTTAGTTATATAGTCTTCTCCCTTTTTGTGCGCTCCACATTTGACGACAGCAATCTTTTCTGGTAACTGAATGCCATCGATCAGTCTTTTGATCAATTTTGCATTCCTTATCGGAGTTCCCGCAGAGGTCAAATAACCTCTTTGAGACCAGAACTGGCCATAGTCGTGAACTACGCCATATCCATACTGACTATCAGTCACTATGGTAACCTTTTTCCCTGCTGCTTTTTCACAAGCACAAATTAAACCAACTAATTCTGCCACTTGTGCTGAACGAATTCCTTCAAGAGTTGAACCCTCAATTATTTCTGAAACTGGGCAAACTGAATATGCTGCTCTCAGAATGCCTTCGTCTGTTCTTAAACAGGAGCCATAAAAAAAGTAAACAATGTCTGAGTCTGATAAAGGCACATCCTTGATGTCTTTTCTGGGTTTAGTACAGTATTCCAAAACATCCAAACACTCATGATCAATGTCATCAGTATCATTGTCAAATTCAGAAACCACACTATCTGGTGAAAGTGTAGCGGGATTGAGATTAACACATCTCGCAATGGATACATTATCTGATCCCAGAATAACCTTTTCATATTTAGTCAATCTGTTACTCGACAGGTGCTGTGTTTTACTTCTGGTAAGAAGTGTTTCAACTGAATGAGGTACATACACTTTTACTGGAAACCCCATTATGATTCCTTCACTTTGCTCAAGGCTTACACTTGTTGCGGCCACTGCTTTTAAGCAACCTGGCAATGCTTTTGCAACAGGATCAAGAACAGCTGAAAAGTATGCTATAGGTTTTCTCATCTTTCCATGTTTCTGAATGAGAACTGATAATGCACAACCTTCCCTTTCACTGCAGTACAGCTCAAATTCTTTGTCGTAATCAGGCATCCCCAATGCTGGTGCTTCACAGAGACTCTTCTTTAGCTTTTCAAAAGCCTCCAATTCTGTTTTCGTCAAAACAATCGGGTCTTTTATGTCTGCCTTTGTCAACCTTTGCAGTGGTTTCGCAATTACCGAAAACCCGCAAATCCACTGGCGACAATAACCAACCATTCCTAGAAACATCCTGATCTGTCTTTGTGTTGTCGGTGGTTGTATTGCTCGAATCATTTTTATTCTCTCAATTGTCACTTGTCTGATTCCCTTTGCAATTCTGTGACCAAGGTATTTACCCTCTTGTTTGCAAAACTGTAATTTCGCAGGTGACACTTTATGTCCCTCATCTGCCAATCGATTCAAAAGTGTAATGGTGTCAGTTACACAATTTTCTCGTGTTTTTCCTGCAATAAGGAGGTCGTCTATGTACTGGACCAATGTTGACTCTCCAGGTAATTTTAAATCTTCCAAGGATTTCTTTAACAACTGATTAAAGATAGATGGACTCTCAGTATACCCTGAGGAATACGACACCATGCTAATATGCGATCCTGGAACCGGAACGTAAAAATTTGTTGGCTATCTGGATGCAGTGGAACTGTAAAGAAGGCATTACATAGGTCAATGACCGTATACCATTCTGCATCATGCGGAATCTAATATAGAATTACCGCTGGGTTTGGTACAACTGGACAGCAAGGAACAACTATTTTATTAACCTTTCTCAGGTCCTGAACTATTCTGTAAGTTCTGTTTGGCTTTTTGATTCCCATAATCGGTGAATTACATGGGCTGCTTTCAATCTCTCTCAAAACACCTTGCCTAATGAATTTTTCAATCACAGGAATGACACCCTCAATAGTTTCAGGTTTCATTTTGTACTGGGGAATGTTTGGAAAATCTATTCCCTGTCTCACAGTAATTTTTACTGAGTCCACATGTTTCATTAAACCCATTTCATCCCCAGTTAAATCCCAAATTTTCGGTTTAACTGCCTCTTTCAATTCTTCAGGTAAATTGTTTTTATCAAAAGCAGGGAACATTTTATTTTCTTCGTCAACCATTAGTAATGTCATTTTATACAGACCATCTTCTTCTAAAGTTTGAAGCTTAATACCTTCCGGTGAGCAATACATTTTGCAATTCATCTTTCACAACAGATCACGTCCTTAAAGATTAACAGGACTGCTGTTACAGACAACAAATCTGTGCTTGTCTTTGTAGTTTCCAATTTCTACATCAACTGGTTTTATCAAATCTGTTTTTATTTGCTGATTAGCTACGCCAACTACCTGGATGGTTTCACCCGAGAGAGGAAGATTATCAATTTCCACTGATCTAACAGTAGAACGGGTAGCACCAGTGTCCACAAGAAAAGTGATATCTTTGTCATTCACTTTAGCGTTTACAAATGTACCTGACTGATCTACCTCAAGAGTGGCTCCAAGCACACACTCTTCTTCCTCTCTCAGGCACCGTCATGAGTAATCCTTTGAGTAGCTGCTCTCATTTTCTTTCAGCCAAAATTGTTAAGAGACATTTGACACATTTACTTTGTGTGATCTTTTTACCTGTTCAGCTCCGCAGAAACCCATCTCTGGACTGTATCTCTGTGTATTCATGCAATTTGGCAAGGGTGGCTGTGGAATTTGGCTCTGTTGATTCAATTGGCTCTGCTGATTCACTAACTGTTGCTGTAGCTGTTGCTGCTACTTATTTCATTTAACTGTCGCTGTAGCTGTTGCTACTGATTTATCTCACTCTGCATCTGTGGATTTAATGATGAATTTTTTTAATTTCTGGGCGGATTTTTAAACTCACGCTTCCAGTGTCCTATTTCGCCGCAAATAAAACAAGGTAGCTTTTGTTTTAGCTCTTCGATATTTATATTAAATGTAGGCTTATTCATAAAGTTCCCTTTGAACTTTCTTGGATTCTGCTGAATTTTTTTATTTTCTAAGGTTGCTATCTGCTGTTCAGCTACCTTCACTTGTGCCCACATTGCCTTCTCCTTGAGTTTCTTTTGTTTTGCATCTAACTCATCACTGCAGTATTTTGCCTTACTCAGGATATCATCGACTGAAAGTGATTGCCAGCCGACAATTCCGTTTCTAATCTTTTCCCCAATTTCCGGTCTCAGGCCATAAACAAATCTGTAAATGAAGTGGCTCATGTCACCTTCACTTAATTTTTCATAGCCACTGTATTGTTTAAATACCAGGAGTAATCTTTCATAAAAGGAATGAACTGATTCTTTTGGTTCTTGGTTTTTCCTGTCTATTTTAACCCAATCTACTTCTTTAGCAGGAATCTTGTCTTTCAGCCAGACAATTACTTTATCATAGAGATCCATGACAACGTCTGAAGGAGCACCTGTTACTTTATGTCGAGGCGGTTCCTCTTTGGGCCAACTGATAGAAATTTTACATTCTGTCCAAAGATCTGATGGGACAACAATATCAAAGAAACCATCAAGATCAATCCACAGAACTTTTGAGACCTTAATGAATCTGTCAACCTGACAATACCATTCTACTGGCTTTTCTCTCAGCCGAGGGAAATCATTTGTAAAGAGCAGAATGTCCTGTCTTGTCCATGAAACATGAACATAACCTCCACCAGCTATTTCCCTCATAGGAAATTCACCAACAACTTCTCCTCTTTCTCTCTTTTCTTCTTCTCTTTTCTTTGTCCATTTAACTCTCCATTTACTTAAATCACCTAGGGCTAGATGTAAGTAACTCTAATTTACCGACTCATAAATACCGAATTTTACCGATTCGGTATTTATGAATCGGTAAATTAGAAGGAGGGAGATGTAGCTAATTTTTAATTTAGAATTACCGACACGTTAACATTCGGTATTTACCGATTCGGTAAATACCGAATCGGTATTGCCCATTGATTCCTATGGGCCTTGAAGCACATAGGAATCAATGGGCAATACCGATTCGGTATTTACCGAATCGGTAAATGCCGAATCCTGCAAGGGTGCAGGGGGTGTCACTTTGACACCCTCTTGCACCCCAAGTACAGGCTTGTGTTACATGTGGCACACATACATGCCCTAAGGGCATGTCTGTGTGTCACATTGCACTGGTGTGTATGCACAGATGTGCATGCACACCTGAATTCCGTTTTTTTTACCACCCAATAAGATTGGGTGGTAAAATACCGACTCCTAAGGGCCTGTGGCACATATGGATTTACCGAATCGGTAAATATACCGATTCGGTATTTTACCGATTCTGTAAATTTACCGATTCGGTAAATTTACAGAATCAGTAAAATATAGGCCCCCTACATCAGAAAACCCTAATACCGGTCGGTAACGGCCGAATTCGGCCGTTACCGACCGGTATTAGGGCTCCTACATCTGGCTCCTAATCTTTTTAGAAACACAATTAATTCTTTTACATGGGTTATTCTGCCTGTGGTATTTAGATTCTCAATATCTTTCTCAGAAAAACCCACTCTGTAATGTTTTTACAATTGTTTCTGGTGACTCAAATCTATTTCTAATTCAACAGCCACTTCTTCAAATTGTTCATATTTATTTTTAGTTTTCCACTGAATGCTCTTGCAAATAAACAACAATTCATCATCCTGATATTGCTTCAAACAGTCAGTACCAATTGTGCCAATAATTAATTCTTCTAAATCTGCTTTTAATTTTGCAACATCAAGTTGTTTAGACTCAGGAACTTGTTGAGGAATCTGTGTTAAATCTGTTTTATTTGTGGTCTTTTCCAAAGAACCAGAATCAGAATCTGCAGCGATGGTGTGATACCATTTCACAAACTTTGATTTAAAGTTAGATTTGGCATTGTTTTATCCCTGTGTATTTCTGTTAACTCTGAATAAAATTTTTCAGCCACTTTTTGAATTTCTGCATTTAATGGATTCGTTACGACAGAATGTCTATTTTCACTTTGCTCAAAAACTGGTACAACAGGACCAATTGTAACTGGAACTGTTACCGCTTCCATGCCTTTTGTTAACTGCCAAATTAATTCTCCCTTCGCTTTTAAATATTCTGAAATGTTTGCTATATTTCCAGGTAACTCTGTCTTTTTGTCATTTTTCTGGAAATTATTTCTCGAATTCTAACTTTCTCTTGGAATATTTGATTTACTTCTTGATCTCGCCCTTTCAGGTAATCTCATAAATCTGGTGAATTATCATCAATCTCTCTAGGAGGTGCACTAGGAGAAATTCCTGAAAGACGTCTCAGGGTAGAATGTGAACAACTTGGCTGATAAGGTGAAGGACTAATAAAAATTTCTTCTAAAACTGCATCATCTAATTCTTCATCAAGATGACCTTTTTTCTGGGAATTCTTTTGACCTGCTGTTTCAACAACCATTTCTATAACTGGGTACAAACCATCATGCATGTCCCCTTTTCTCCAACGACGCACTCTATCTTGGTGGGTTTACCTATTTATGCCTCTTGGTGTTCCCCAATTTTCTCGTTCAAGCTCCATCATTTCAATTTCCCATTCAACTAAAGCTTCAAATTGAGTGGGTCTGGGCCTTGGTGAAAGAGTCATCATTTTATCTCTTAAGTTTCCTAAAACTTTACCATTAAATGATCCATCTTCTGGCCAGGCTAAAACACCATCATTTTTGGTATATTGCATCCAATTTTCAAACCAGAGGACTGTATGATAACCATATTCTCCTTCCATATATGCTGCGGGTGTTTTGTACTTATGGAGTAATTTTCCACCACGCGCTTCAATTTTCTTGTCAGGATTGAATACATTTTTAATTTTCTAAAACCATGAAGGCTTCTTTTCTTCTTTATTCCAATAATAACTCATGTTTTAAAACTATTCCGTTCAATTTAGAAAAGATCGTAAGTATTTCTTTTGTTCCGCTACTCTAGCCAATCCGTGCGCGAAACTCATCAACAAGCAAATCAGGTTAAGCCACGTCACTACCTTGCTCAACCAATGAGAAACCTGTTTTCAGAAAAGACCAATCAGCTAACAGCTTGTTTTGGTCACATGGACCAATCAGCTCGCTTGCTGTGACGTATGTTAACTAATCGCAGTGCGAACCCTGTGACGTATACTGCCGCTGCAGCGAAGCTGCGCGTGTCAGTGTTTCTCCGTAAACTCACTCCTCCTTTAAAAAATATTTTCACAGCTCCATTTTAAAACAATCCTTTTCAATGGATTTCAGTTAATAACTACGGAAAAACAAATCATTTGTCCTTTTCGCCTAACAAAGTGATAGTTTTACCAGACATTCAAGATTTCACTCTCGTGAAATAGACGACGCTATTTTCACAAAACAGTTTTACGCATTCATACGGGAAAACCCTATTCATGTATACATGAAATCTTTGGCAGGACTCTAACCAGCCAATAGAAATCCACAAATGCCAGTAAGAATAGACGACGCCACCTTACCCTTCACACAAGCTCGGAAAAATCCTACTACTCTTTTCGCAACGAGTTTTAAAAACAGGCTCTTAGTCCCTATACTCAGAGCTACGATTTCATAGGCAAACCTCACTATACATGCAACCTGACATACCTAAAAATCCCTAAACTTGTGTTGTACGTCACAACACTTAGTGATATTTCAGTACCACTAATTTAAAAGAGAACAAACGAACTGTGTAACTTCACCTGTCACACTACTCTGCCGGCACATAGGATTTTTCTCACTGCTGGAAAAAACCTTTCGACAACATATAACAACTAGACAAAACGTAACATGTGTTAAACATGTATCCTATGTAATTACCATGTAACATGTCAGTTACCATAGTAACTGAACTCTGCTACCAGAGATTTGATCCAGCAGGCCAAAGGAAATTCAGTCTCATATGAACAACTCTACACCACGATACTCACCATTATTCATAAATCTATCATTAGGCCCATAAATCACTGAGACTTGAATTGACCAACTGAATCATATGACCTAATTAATCAAAACACTTTATAAACATTTAATTAAGTCAAAATCATAGGCAATGGATTAACTAATGGTAACTCAAAGAAACAAACAAGACCAGCTTGTCATTTCAAAATCTATTTTATTAACTTTATTATCGGGCAAAAAGCATTTTTAGGAAATAAATTCTTTCATTTGCATTTTAATAAGCAGCATTATTTTATTAGAAAGGCACATCAGTCTGTCAGTTTAAAATCAAATTCAGCATGAGAAATGCTTAAACATTTAGGAACTCATTCCCTAAACCCTATATCCCTAACTTAACTAAAGAAAACCTAAAGGGAAAAAGTAAAGTTCGGAATTTCTTACGTGAGTCAAAAGTCTGGCAGCATCTCTGGAGCACAGGAACGAGCCAACAGTGCTCTTTCCAAGGGGGCAATTTGTATACCTTTTTTCTATCTAAAACTAACTAAAAGAATACAAAACAATGACCAACTCGAAGGATGATTGGTCGAGAAATGTCAGTCCATGAAGTCATTCGCCTTTCACATTGCAAAAAACACTTTCCTAAAGAGCGGCATTGTCCTTTGACTACGAGTGTCACAAGCTCTTCCGAGACTGGCAACATTTAATAAAATTGTTCGTTGCTTCCTCCGTCCAAGCTTTTCCGCCGCTACACGTCCTGTCCTTGACATAGAAAGTTTATACAATGATTATCTTAATGCTCTGCACAGCTTAGCTTCCGCGTGTGTTTTTCAAAGAATTATGAAGAAAATGTTTTCTTTCATTCTCTGCTGTGCAAGGCCCAACTCGACAGGACTTCGGACATCCATTTTAGAAATAGGCCACAGGCCTCTTTTACCATGACTCTAGTATGCAAGGAAACTCAATTAATTCAAGAAATGATAATTATTCTGTTACCCACCCCCTTGACTAATGTTAACCCATTAGTCTATGTTACCTAGCATAATGCACAAAAGACAAACAGAACACTGTCACATGAAAGACATGACATAAACAAGAGCACATTTAAGAGAATGCACATGCTATTATTTAAAACAGCCACAGTTAATGTTTGACAAAACAAAAGACAAAGTTAATATATTATTTAAAACGTGATGACAAACATGACAAGAGCACATATTATTAGACCCATATGTTCATGTAGGTGCACATTATTCTAGATTGAATTAGTACAAAAACATGCAACACTCGTTAATGAATTAAAAATTATGGGAGTTTAAATCAGCGTACTAAAACTAAACTTATCTTTAAAGTCCACTTCATCACAATACATATAAGTCACCCCTAAGGCGGGCCCTGCACAGCCCAGAAGGCAGGGTGCAGTGTATTTAAAAAGTACAACATGTACTTTTAAGTTTTATATGTCTTGGAAGTGAAAAACTCATACGTTTATCACTACCGGAAAGCCTACATCTCTCAAAGGATAACATTGGAGTTATCATATTATATTTAGTAAGCTGTAGCTTCGAATTGGAAACAAGTAATCAGTTCGAGATTGGTGTCTAAATATTGTAATTAAAAACCCTTTTTAATGGTAAAGTCAGATTTTTTTATCACAATTCTGAAAATGCCACCTTTAGAAAGATGCAAAAACAAAGATGGCATTTTCTTGTCTTAACCATTTAGTACCTGAGGTCTGTTCCTGGGTCACATCACTATGTGTAGCTAGCAGGTGGTCTTTGTGTATTGATACGAGACAGTGAGACAAAGGGAAGGTAGGTGTTGGCAGGATTGGCCACTCTGAGTTAACGAGGGGCAGGGGCTGTCACATACCACACTTGGGGCCATATGTAGGTAATTTAATTTTATAGATTCCAAAATACCAAATTTTACCGATTCGGTATTTAGGAATCGTTAAATTGAATGTAGGTATAAATTTGTTAAATTTTACTGAATCGGTAATATTCATTATTACCGATTCGGTATTTACCGATTTGGTAATTCCCATTCATTCCTAATGAATGAGAAGCCATTCACTATTACCAATTCAGTAAATACCGAATCCGTAATAGGGGGAGCATTTTCATGGGTGGCAGGGTGTCACATTGACACCCTGTTGCACTCCTGAATCGTGCATGAGTGCACATGTGGCGCACATACATGCCCTAAGGGCATGTATGTCTGCCACATGGCACTTTTAAAAAAGCTTTCTCCACAGGTATAAACATTTGACCCTAAGACCAAACTCTTCAGTACACTTCTGGACCAGTGGACTTTGCCAGGAAGAAGAACTGCTGTGCTGCTGAAAGGACTGGCACTCTGCTGGACTGCTGCTCAGAAGGACTGCTGCCCTGTTGTACTGACCTGCTGCCTGCCGCCCTCTTCCTTGGGTCAAAAGAACTGAACCTGCATCTGTTGAAACCAGAAGCCCATAGTGACTCTAAGGGCTAGTTGGCTGGCCTCCTGACTAGAGTCTCAGGGACAGAAGGTTCCAACATCCCTGAACCCAGCACCTGGACTCTCCCATCTGTGAGTCCTACCCTGCCAAATGGTGCCACCCCAGTCCAGGACCCTAGGAAATGGGCCTGAAGGTGCATTGCAAGCCCATCTGTGGTTTCAGCAGGACCGGACAATCTCCTATGCTGCGCTGCGCAACCCCAAGCAGAACTGTTGCATTGCTTCTGCTGCGTGGATCTCCCACAACATAGAGTTTCGCTTCACCACCCACAACCATCCAGAAACCGCCGCTTGTGGCGCACCCTCGATGTAGACCTTTGCATTGCAAGCCCTTCGTCTGTGACAATGCATCACACGTCTCACAGCTTCTTCTGAACCAGTGGTTGCGCAACGCTCTCAATGCAGGACTTCACCTTGCAAGTCCCTCATTGACGGCATCCTCAGTGATGACGCAGGACCTCACATTGCAGCTTTGCATCTCCTAGGAATCACAGCTGTGCGAGGCATCCTCGACGAGGGACTCCGCAACCAAGATTTAAGGTACTCTTGTTCAGCAGGCCTTATTGGGTCCCTGAAGCCCACTCATGCTTAAGAGTGGTTGGCCTGAACTTGCTATTTTCACTTAAATCTTTAGAATTACATATCTCTGGTCCTACTGATTGGATTTTTGTCATTTTGGTGTTGATTTAATAATTAAAATGTACTCTTTATTTCTAAATTGTAGTATGATTTTTAATGTGTCGTATTTTCACCTTATTACTGTTTGAAGTGTTGCACAAATACTTTACACATTGCCTCTAAGTTAAGTCTGACTGCTCTGTGCCAAGCTACCAGTGGTTTGAGGACAGGTTAATTTGGGGTTGCTTGTGACTTCACCCTGACAAGGATTTTGGTTGCTGCTTGATTAGGGTTTCACTCCCCTCAACCAATAACCTTATTTCTTACAGCTACCTTATCCAAGTGCTGACTTGATATGTCCAAAAATCTTTTATGATGTTATTTTATGGAAAATTTGTAAATCAGAGGTGCACATGAATCCGAATCTGGTTTTTAATTCACCTACAGGGGGATATGTACAAAGAAGTGGAGGAGGCGGAGTTACCCTACCTGGCTTAACACGTCTCTCCTCCACTTCTGAAATGAAAGACTGCACCATTGCCCACATGCATCAAGCATTTTTGGAGTCGCAAACGGTGCGATTCCTTAAAATCGGCCGTTTGCGATTCCAAAAATGATTTTTGAGATGCATCATTATTTTTTGTTGAAAATCGCAAATTTTGCGATTTTCCAAAATGCGATTGCATTTAAGGAATCGCAATTTTGCGATTCCTTAAATGCAATGCATCATTCTCAAAAAAATTGCGAATTCAAAGATTGCAAGTGCAAATTACCACGAGGTTGAACCTCGTGGTAATTTGCGAAAAATGTTTAAAATGCTCAAATTAGCATTTTAAACACTGTCATGTTACAGACACACATGTCCTTAGGACATGTGTGTGTGAAACATCCATTTTAAAATACATTTCAGGAGTGCAGGGGGGGTCCTTTGGACCCCCCCCTGCACCCATGGAATGCATCAACATTTTCCGAATTCCAATTTACGAATTCGCAATTACCATTGATTACTATGGGCCTTTTGGCCCATAGGAATCAATGGGAATTGCGAAATCGGAAATTGGAATTCGCATAATATTTGCGATTCGGTAAAAATTGTGATTTTTACCGAATCGCAAATATTATGCACTTTCAATGATGCATCCCGTTTTGCGATTCCTTATTTGCGATTCGGTAAAAATCGCAAATTTGGAATCGCAAAACGGGAGTTTGATGCATGTGGGCACATATTTACAAGAATGTGGTGCAGCCTTGTGTTTCCCCCTGCGATGGTGCTAAGTTTAGCAACTTAGCGCCAATGCAGGCACATTTTCACCAGAGTGTAAGGGTGTCTGCGTGAGGGTGGATTGTTAATTTGTAGGACTTTGTCCCTTCCTGCCAATAAACAATCCTAGAAATGCTGTTTTGTCACTTTCATGTGTGCTGCTTCATGCAGCACTCATGAAAGTGACAAAATTGTATTTAAAAAAAAAAAGTTTGTTTATGTACAGGAAGGGACACCTTACTACACATAAACAAAAAATTGCATTTTGCTTTTTCCATGTGTGCTGCAGAAGGCAGCACACATGGAAAAAGCAAAAAATAGGAGAAATAATGCATTTCTCCTCGTTTAGCCATCTCAAGACCAGTTTTTATCTCGTCTTAACCCATTCCATGCTCCTTCCCCAGTGTTACTGTCGGCCAACGGCCGACGCAGCCTCGCCCACCCATTAGAACGCCCGCACCACAGCGGAAAAACCGCTGGGGTCAAGGCGTTAATTTTGGCGCTGCCTGCTATGTACGCCAGCCTTGTACATAAGGGGCAGCGTCAAAATGAATGGGTGTTGCAGTGGAAAGTCCACCGAAACACCCACTGCCTACCCCTTTCACTCTAACCATAGCGTGAAAGTGGGCCTTATATACAAGGCAGCGTTAAGCCACATTAAGTGGCTTAACGCTGCATATAAGGCGCTGTACATAAGGCGCAGCCCCTATCGCCACCCCAACTTCACTATAGTGAGGTTGTGGTAGCGATAGGGGCTTGTACATATGCCCTCAGTGTTTTGCATATTTGTATGTTTACAGAGTCTCCAAATACTTTGGGGAGGAGAAACACATTGTCACTATTCAAAGAACCAACCTCTAAGTTACTTTTTATTGAATCCCACACTGACTTTGCCAGCCACTTTGTACTTGGGCAATGAGAGTGGTAAGTTCTCTGCTCTAAAACCCCAGGGGTTCCAATTCCTGTAATAATTCCCCTTTCTAAGAGGGCTTGCAATTGGTTACAGAAATCTAGAGTTTCTCAGATGACTGTCGTGGTCCCATTTAGAAAATGTAGGAAATTTTGCATCCTGAAATTACTAGCGATATAAGTTATTTTTTGTGCGAAATTACCAAAGTGGGATCACCACAGAACGTAGAACGGAACCGTGAGCGAGTAGACAACATCTACTCAAAATGGCTCTCTTCAGAAAAATGTATTTCGTGGGTGAGTGTGACTTATGCCTGGAAATTCTGAAGTAGGACAGTGGCAGGTAAAGAGTGAAACCTATTAACCGAGCAATCTTTGTGAATGAAGCCTTGACAATGTTTATTTACGCTACTTCCTAGACCGTAGGGATTAATCAAGAACCAGCACAGCAATCGTGTTAACAACATACACTCCTTTTCCCATGACTACTATCACCAGGGTGTTGTATTTCGCAAAACATTCAAGGTATGTGCACAGTCACCTTCAGCAAAAGTGCATGTCAGTATGACTCAGCAGTTATATACTGCAATCTACACTTACCTATTCAGACAGGTCACCATGGTGATAAGCAGGCTCTAACAGAGAGTAATAAGAGAGCTAACCTCATTTCTGGCCAAGTACAACTCCTCTCTCAAATTCCCTTCCTTCTCCAACCGCATACAATAGGATAGCAATGCTGCAGGTAAACAATCACTGACATAGCTAATTGGTCTGGCTTTTAACTCTTCATAAAATGTAAATGTTTTCTTTCTCCTTCTCTCTTCTGTTTCTTCTTTCTAGTCTTTTCTTATCTCTCTCGTCCTTTTTGTAAAAAACTCATAAAATATAAATAATTATTATTGGCTCATTTCGTTTTTCTTAGCACTAGATTTGTATTTCATATTTCTGTGTTCTCAAGAGATTCCTTGTTCAAACGAAAATATTAACTTAGCACTCTGTTTAACATGTTACACTTTGCTTAACTACTGTGCTGTTTACCATATATTATCTTTCAATAAAAAGTACATAACAACAAAAACAATTAAATGCATCTCTGTGTACGGTTTATTTTCTTCCCACATCAGCATGCACTATAATTTGGATATTAAAAAGGTGAGAATACATGTTTTAAATGTTTTTTATGAGTTAGTTATTACTTCGTTGTACTGTTGTAGTGCATCACGACTATGGATACTAATGCAGTATAACATGTTATCTCTCCAATAATCATTTGATTTGATTTTCTGATTGTTTCTGGGTGCCTGATAACGTATTATATGGTGGTGGCGTATTGCATTGTGTTACGGTGTGTTATTAGTTTAAGGTTTCCAAAAGGGTTCTTCTGAGGTAAGAATCTGAAATATTCAAAGTATGAAGGGATGTATATGAGTAAGGTGGAGTCTTAAGAGAGCATAACACCTCTATTTTAACCAGCAAAACTGAACAGTTAAGTCTCTTCCTCATCCAATGCGTCCCTTACCCTGTGACTAAGTAAGGTCGACCTTTATGAGTTAAATAGGAGTGTAAAGACTTCCAAGCCAGATCCTGAGTGGCGATTATTGTAGATGCTGAGTCACTCAGATTCTTGAAGTCACAACATTAAATGAAGAAGAAATCCAACAAAGTTAAATCATATTTATTTATTTTGAAGGTTTTGTATTCAACGAACATGATCCTTGCGGGTATCAGAGCACTTTACAAGGGAAGATAGATGTACAAAAGAACACTGAATGGTATAATTATGTCCTACTATACAAGCAGCCGTTATGAGAGTTAAATACATTGTTCATGTGAATTTCGTCATGAAAAGAGATTTTACTTCTTTTTTGAAAGAGGCAGTAGAGGGATTCAGACTGGTTTTTGGAGGCAGTACATTCCATATACTAGGAGCGATTCCAGCGAAGGTACGGTTGTATGTTTTCTTTTTGGCAAATCGTTGTGGTTTCAGAAGAAGATTACTGGAACTCCTGGATGATCTGTTGCCACATAAGAGCAGCAGTTTGTGGGACAGATACGTTTGTTTTTTGTAGCTTTAGATTGAAAGATCCAGAGAAGTGATCTTTAAGTATAGTTGTGTATCATCTGCGTACATGTGATAATGGATGTTTGAAGAGCTGAGAATTTCGGTGAGCGGTTCCATGAATAGGTTGAAAAGTGTAGGGTAAAGGGATGAGCCCTGTGGGACTCCTAATGTGACTAGGATGCCATGGACAAGGATTGATTAATCTTGAATCTTTGGGATCTATTTTGGAGGAAAGAGGTGAACCAATTTAGTACTGATCCTGATAAGCCTATTCTATATTTTAGGAGGTCTAGCAGATTGTCATGTTTGATGGTGTCAAAAGCCGAAGATAGGTCGAGCAGGATTAGCAGACAGGCTTCGTTTTGGTCTAGGATTTTTAGTGCGTCATATACTATGTGGGTCATGGCCGATTCAGTACTGTGCCCTGTACAAAAACCGGATTGGTATTGGTTGAGCAGGTTGAAATGGTTGATGTGGTTGCCCAGATGGACGTGTACACATTTTTCTAATAGTTTAGCCAGAGTTGGGATGTTGGAGATTGGGAGGTAATTATTTAAGTCTGTGAGGTCTGCAGTTGATATCTTTAGGATGGGGACACCTGCCCAGATTTAAGGATTTCTGGAATGATTCCTTGAAGCAGAGAGGTATTGATAATCTTGGTCCATAGTGGCAGTAACAGTGGTATGAAGTCTTCTAGGTCATTTGCGGGAAGAGGATCGTTGTTGTGATTGGGGGGGGGTTCAACGACGTGAGCACTTTTAATATTGCATCTTCACTGCAAGTTTTGAAGGAGGACCATGCAGCGTTATTTTTTAGGTCGAACTTAGGTGGAGAGGGAGATGAAGTGTCCTTATGAGTGTCAGCATGAGTTACTAAGGCATTAAGAAGGTCCGTCTTCATGTTTTCTGTCTTCTTAGCGAAGAAGGAGGCAAATTCTACGCAGCTGGGTAGTGCGCTTGGTCTAGCTTGGGGGCGGGGTAAGCCATGTTTTGACTAGTTCAAATAGTTTTTGGGTCGATTCTTGGCTTGGTCTAACTGATTTCTGAAAAAGTTTGCTTTTGATCGTCTGATCTTTTTATAGTAGGAGTTTCTGGTGGCTATTAGCAGCTTAAGGTGGTCAGGGGATGGTGATGATCTCCATTGGCGTTCAATTAGTCTTAGGGATCGTCTGTCCTCATTGAGTCTACCGTTGTACCATGGTTTTGAATCTTTTGTGGAGAGCCTCTTCAGTTGTGACGGAGCGGCTGAATCTAATACCGTGGTCATAGAGTTAAAGTAGTGGTTTGTCAGAGCTTGAACATCAGATAGGCATTCAGGGGAAAGCAAGAGGTTGACACTAGAGGATGTGAGTAAGTCTGTGCTGGCATATTTTAGGTTGCTCTACCATAGTTTAGGTTTTGTAGGCAGTGCTGAGTATAATTTTACTGATTTGTTTATGAAGAATGTGATGGGATGGTCGTCAGACCAATCACATGGGAGGATTGTTTCAAGCTGAATGGATTTAGCATTGGAAATAAACAAGTCAAGGATTGAGCCTTTGTCATGTATGGGGCTGTTGCAGATTTGGGTACTGTCGAGGTCCGAGAGGAATGCTTTGAGGATATTAACAGCAGAGTCATTAGGGCCATTCCAATGGAGATTGAGATCTCCAAGAAATATTTGGGTATTTTGTTGTCCAGTATCTGTAGTCACGATATCCATGAATTGTTCGAGGAAGGTGAGGTTGTCACTTGGAGGGTCGTAGAATGTGTGCAATGAATAAACTAGTTTGTTGTTGCTTGTGATATCAATACAGAGGTTTTCACATGAGGATAATACCGGTGATTGTGATTGGTTCACTGAGAGACTGTTCTGATGTATGCAGGCAATATCGCCCTCTGGTCTATCGGTTCTGTCTAAGCTGGTGATGTCATGGTTTTGGGGAACCAGTATGTCGAGGATAGGCATGGGCAACTCATTTAATAATGTTTCAGTCAGAATTAAGAGGTCAGGTTTGTGAGTGAGTATGAGATCAGCTATATCAGCCGCATGTCTTGAGGCTGATCTACAGTTTAGTAGTATACATTTGAGATGTGATTTGATGGGGGTTAGAGGTTCTTGTGTGAGGGGGACTTGCATAAGATTGTCTTTGGTTATACCTCTAGTCTTGTGTTTTGGAGCTCTGTGTGTATTAGAGGGAATGGTTTGGATTAGGGAATGTTTATAAATGTTGTTCAAGTACTCTGTGTTATAGGTGGGATGAAGGAGATCATAAGAGCAGAGTAGGGAGTGTATATCATTGGACGATAGAGGATTCTTACTTCAGACTGGTCGGGTTGTGGCATAGGGGTAAGGTACTGTTCTCCATCTTGGAGGCAGATGCTTTGGGGGTCGTAAGTGAAGCTGGTGGCGTATGGGAAGCGGTTACTGTGGAGAGTCATACTAGAGTCCGTCTCATATTTTCTGATCTTATGTGTTTTAAAAAAAAACATTGTTATTGTATTGTTGACCTCCAGCATCACAACATAAGTATGGCAACAGTTATAGATCAAAGAAGCTATGATGGTAAGACTTACGCGTTCCAATCAAGAAGAACATACCGTGATCCATACCACATATAAAGAATTACATTACTGAATCTGGACAAATCAACGATATCCTAGAGGAAAACAAACCACAACACTTAAATTACCCACCCAACCATCCCCCTTCTGGTCACTAGACATATTCACTACTTATGTCAGATCCCACAGGCCGTCTCACAAATATTAGTTTCCTCCTACAGATCCGGGCTCCCGGCAGCTGTCATGCATTGTTTCTCCCCCTGAATCAGCTTGCCCCACCTGTGCCCCCTCAGACGCTTGCGTGGAGGACTCCCCACCCACGGGAATCAATGTTATCATAACATTCCAAGCCATCACATCTTCTTCCAGTTTGTCATCCCTCCTGATCCTTTTCATCTGGATCAACTCTGCTACTCCTCACTCCCTCAGGTATTTGGCCCAGCTCGGTAGCGTGGGGGGCCTCAGACTCATCCATCCAATTGCAACCCTCCGTTTGGCTAGCAGCAACCCCAGTTGCAAACATTTCTTTGGGAGCTTTTTTGATTTAGGGCTAGGGAGGAGTCCCAGTAGTATCTCACGAATGGTGTGGGGTATCTGCCATCCTGTAATCACTTGTAAGGTATCCACCACGGACCTCCAATAGATTACCAGATCAGCACATTTCCAAAGCATGTGTAGAAAATGGGCATCCTCAAAACGACACCTAGGACAATGGGCCGGTCGTTCTGGATATATTTTGTGTAAGACTCGTGTAGTCAGATAGGTTTGTTGCACGATGTTGTACTGTGTAAGTTTAAACCTAGGTTTAGAACTAATTTGCTTGACCCCTTTATGCACCTTCCTCCACTCAGATACTGTTATGGCTATGTCCAGGATCACATCTCATTTGGCCTGAGCCAGGAGGGGGGAGGCACAAATATCATCCCTAAGTGCCCAGTATAGATGCGAGATTAATCTGCGCCCCCTCGTCAAGGTCACAATTGCCTGGAGTGTAGTAGAGACAGGCGGGTCTTGTGGGAACATCAGCCACACCTCACGGGATACCGTTGATATTTTTCCGTATTGGAGATATTGTCCCCTACCCAGCCCGAACGCAGACTTTGCTTCCTCCCTGGTAAGGAATCATCTAATCTTAGGTTGATGTAAAATCAGGTCCTGTAGAATTTGGAGGTCATCTTTGACTTGTTCCAATGAAAGGAAGATTTCATCGGGTCTGGAGTCTGGTGCGGGTTTTTGCTCATTGTTTGTTTTGTATATAGATTTTATCTAATTACTCTGATCTCAGGTAGGAAATTGACAAAAAGGAAAATAATACCAGAAAATGCAAACCGTGCTCACCTTTATAAGGTACACAGGGACAGGCTGCATGACAAAGTTTAATGAACAAGAAAATCATGACACAAGACTAACGTGTCAAAAATATATCTACAAAAATATCAAATTTACATATTTTGTATGTAAACTATGAAAAAAAGTGTCAAAAATATTGTAGACAGAATATTGCCATAAAAGGTATGAATATCGACATTTTTATATATTGTTTCAAGCAAAGAGCTTCCACCCCTCCAGGAACAATCCAACTCAATGTCCTACCATTTGCGGTTGCGGTTGCCCTTCCCCTGTCCCCAGCAGAGTGAAAGCCGAGCTGCGTGGCAGCTTGCACCCTATCCCAGTGGCCTGACCAGAGTGGAAGGAGCAGGGTGGTGCCAAGTCTCAGGTGACCTTAATTTGCACTTCAACAATAACTCCAACCTGGAAGCTCAATCTCTATGTAAGGAACCTAATTCAAAAAGTGAACACCCCTACTTACCAACTAAGACATAGCCTAGACCTGATATTTTCAAACTTTCCTGAAATTTAAGTGGACACCCCGCAGATAGTCCCTTGGTCAGACCACCATTTTGTGGCCTTTTGTACTCCTCTTGACAGATCCCCGCTTTCCTTTAAGATAAGTCAGATGATCACCCAAAGGAAATGCAACTGTTACTCAGACTCTTTAAAGCACCAAACTCCAACTCAGGGATCACTTCAACAAAGGAGCCATAGACAAAATTGCACTGTGGTCCACTCACTACACTCAGAGGTGGCGGAATCCTGAGCCCTGGTTTAACAAAACCCTGAATGCAAAACTTGTAAACGCCTCAAGCGCAAGTGGGGGACGGATTACTGCCCCACTAGGAAAAAAATCTACAAAAATGAGCTTAAATTATATCACACACTCATTTGAAAAACATGCTGTGCTTTCTATACTGATAAAATTGAGCAAGCCAGCAACTCATCTAAAGAACTTTTCTCCATTCTTAAATCACTGTCCTCGCTGGATCGGACAATGGCCCATCCATCTACACCTCTTGTGAACTGCAACAAAATTGCTGACTTCTTCGCATCTAAAGTAGTGAAGTTCTACAACACATTCCCATCAGAAGCATGTAGCTGTATCAATCTTGACACCTCTCTTGACACATCATTTGGGGGAACTGGTCTTTCTGAATTTAAAACCACCCACGATGGCTGACCTAAAGAGTCTGGCATCAGATCTGGCTCCCCTCTTGATCCAGCTCCGCCCAAAATCCTGATGCAAGGAATGGACGCTATTCTGCCCTATGTACAACAACTTATAGATATATCTTTTTGCTCAGGTGAAGTTCCACTGAAATGGAAGCAAGCAATAGTTCTCCCTTTGGAAAAAAAGACCTTCCCTCGACCCTATGCTGAACGAAAACCTAAGCCCCATCTCTTTCCTGCCTTTCTTCTCCAAAATCGTGGAGAATGCGGTGAACAATTAACTTGATAATCATACTAATTTTAACAATCTATTTAATCCCTCTCAATCTGGCTTTAGAGCCTCCTACTCTGCCCTACTCCTAGCAACATAAACATTGCGGAAACGTGCTGATGAAGTCCATCCTGCAGCACTGGTCCTTTTGGACCTTGGTGCGGCATTTAACACTGTATTATATAACTTGCTCCTTCAAAGACTAAGGCTTTCTGGGATTAGGGGATCAGCTCTTTGCTGGATGACCTCCCTACTCCTCTCCTGCATTTTCCAAGTCACTCAGCATCCGCATATATCCAATCTCACTCCGCTTAGGCACGGGGTCCCTCAGGGTTCTCTATTGAGCCCCACTCTATTCAATCTCTATATTGGCCCCCTCACAGAAATTGTGGATAAATAAAAAGTAACCATTGTGTCATAGGGGGATGAAATGCAACTAACTGTCACCTTATCTCAGAACATGGAGATAGCGGCTAATCAGTTCTCCTCTTGTCTAGGGGAGCTCGCTTCATGGATGTCCAACAATTGACTAAAACTTAACAGCAATAAAACCAAAGTAATGATAATTAGGAAAACACCTTCAATCTGGTCATTGGCATGGTGGCCCAAGGCTCTTTGGCAAACCCCTACCCTTAATTAGGAAACCAAAAATCTATGGATCTGGTTAGATCTCAAACTTTCGTTTGAGAACCAAATCAGGAAGGCAGCCAGAAAACTCCTAGACCTACTACCTATTGCAGCCAGAAAAACTCTTGTGCATGCTCTAGTCACATCTCAGATAGACTATGGTAACTATATCTCGGAGCCTAAAAAAAAAGCCTCCGCAAACTGCCACATATTCAAAATGCTGCAGCTCGACTGGTCTTGAATCTCCCTAGAAGAACATCCTCCTCTAAAGCACTGGCTAACCTCCACTGGCAGCCATTGGTAAACAGGATCACTTACAAAGCCATGTGTTACTGTCAAAGAATTCTGTGGAATAGAGGCACGAGTTATCTCCACCCAATTATAACCTCCTATACTCCTATCCGTAATCTTAGATCGGCGGGAGCCCACCTGGCCAGAATGCCAAAATTCTATAGAGCCAGGATGGGAGCCGAACCTATGGCTATTTTGCAGCTAAAATGTTCAACATTTTACCACTGACTCCGAGAGCCAAACTCACTGAAAGCATCTTGCAAAGGTTTAAAATCCTGGCTATTTCATCCCAAATTTGGGATTCGCTGTATGTCTTTTCCTGAATTCCTCTTTCACCTTCTAGGTGCATCTTCTCTCTCTTCTTCTGGGGTTATTGATCCTAGCACCAGGACACCCAGTGGGGTGTAACCAGACATGTTACAAACTGAATTAATATTATTATTATATATCAATAAAGGGAAGTGGGGCCCATGCCCCCCCTCCTTGAGCCTCTAAGAGGTCCTGGGGACCCAATCTCCAGGGCAGTAAACTATGAATTTCAGAGAGGGGTTGTGTGGTCCTCCTACCTGAGCCATACAATCCACCCTGGGGCTCAAACCACCAGGGCCAGCATAGGGACAGTGTTCCGGTGTCCTCAAACGCTGTGATACCATCTTTTCCCTGCCTGAGAGTGCCAGCAGTAAAGAGTAAGGTTCTCCCCCCGGGCAGAGGCACAAAGCTGCTTCCACCCATTTTGGAGAACAAAACTTTTCACTGCCCATGCTCTCGGGCATGGAAAATACACTGAATTGCTCCCACCTGGCTGAAACAAAAAAAAAGACTCCTGTGGGGTAGGAGCAACGCTGGCTTCTGCTTCACCTGCGATGGATGCAAAGGGGTAGCTGGTCAGGCAGAGGGGCCCTATGCCTCCAACCCTCCCTGCAAGCCCCAGGAGGGAGCAGCTGTTGAATCCTCTGAGAGGGCGCCGGGGCATGCCACATAGTCGGCTCCTGCAGGTGCAGGAGGGCAGTGTGGCCACGGGTGACCTAGGGCTTCCCTTACAGCCCCCAACAAAAGTAATTGTCTGGGGTGGCACTGGGGCACCACTTAAATATAAAAAAGAGCTGGCTCTTGTGCAGCCCCATAAGGCACCTGGCAGGGAGCTGGGGGCCTGGTGGGAACGAGACACCTAGAAACAGACAAAAGTGACTAATAAATGTGGGGTCACTGTTGCTCATTTATTATGCACTGCTCCTTCAAAGAGCACCCCATAATGCCCTAGGAGAGCTATTTATATAAGGTTTCTTTGGTGATATCCCTAGAAGGGGAAGGGTCACCACCACAATTTTATTTTTAATGTCATGGGGGTTGCAGACTGTACTGCAGCCCCCCCCGCCGCATTAGAAAGAAAATACAATGTCTCCTGAGTCACTGAAACCATGAGCTCAGGCAAACTTACCATATATTTTTGTTATACTTCCTAAGCTGGAGCTTTTGCTCTACAGCTAGAAGTGCAGCACCCTTTAGAGGTTAGTACTACAACTGTGTTTATGCAACCTAAATATATAAAACAAATCTGGCTGTTTTTATGATTACATTTTTGGGGTTGAAAAATATCAAAAGAAAGATTCATAGATTATTATTATTATTAATAAACTGAATTTGTAAGGCGCACAGCTACTCCAAGAGGTTTCCTGGCGCTAACCGGTAGATGCATTTCTCACCTATTAAATGTAATAATAAAAACTACGTTAAAAAAAGATCTTTACTTGGATACCTCGCCGCTTCCCTTTGCCACCTTACAATCCCAAGCTGGTCTTCAACCTATTGACTTCTACAGGTTCTTACGACTCAAATCATTGATAAATGCACAAGCTATACTCCCGTACGACCCCACGTTATACGGCAAGCTGTCTCAACTCATGTCACTGGGTCACATGGTTTCCAGGATCTACAAACTCCTTTCCCCTAACCCCCAAAAAACGCACAGGAAATGCGAACTTCTTTGGGAAAAAGAGTGTAACTCCACCAATATGACATTTAACTGGGCAAAGATACACTTGACCCCTTTCTCTAATAAAATGTCTCAGATTCTCTCCCAAACAAAACTAATGTTAATCAATAGGACGTATTGGACACCAGAGAAACTCTTCTCACTTCAGCTCCTTGATATTTCCTTATGTTGGAAATATAAGTCCCAGGTGGGCGGCTTAGCACACATGCTCTTTTACTGCCCGCTGCTCTAAACCTTTTGGGACAAGATTTATAACTTTATTCTAAGAACCTTCCATTATCGCTCTGTCAGAGAATTCGCCTATGTTATGTTTCGGGCCGTGGACCCGAAGTTAATGAATGATAATGATAGACACCTGATGGATCTCATGCTTACACTTGCGTGCAAGGTTGTTTTAAGCAAATGGAAGAGCGCTTCGGAAGTGTCATTTAAAATTTGGCAGAAGTGGTTGGCCTCTTTAAGGGGGGCAGACAATACTACACTTCATTCTTCCCCGTGGAGCAAGTCGCATAATAAACTCTGGAACTCACTCGATCCACTTGAATTTGGCTAGAACCCGCCATAGGTCTTGAATAAAGTCTTACGCCACATACCCTGGTTTTGTTCTAACAGTATTGTACAAATAGACACCTTTACTTTATACCAGTGTCACTGTCAGATTGCCTCATGTGATTATGTGCTAGCTACTACCGTCCACTCTGTTTTTCTCTTTCTTCCCCCCTCACCTGCTTTTCTTTTTTCTTTCTAATGTCTCCTCATTTCGTGCTCATCATTTCACTTTTATCATTTGGTGATTATGAATCATCTGCATTGCCTTCTTTACAGACAATTCAATGTAAAACTTGTTTACTATGTTAGCACCATACTGGTCATTCAGGTTATTTGTTAACTATGCTGGCCTGTGATTGTCATTTTGTATTTTCTTTTTTTTCTTATTCTATTGTCATCCCCTGCATTCATTAATAAAAAAGATTTGAACACAAAAAAAGATTCAGAGACATGTATTTTAATGAAACTTTATTAAATATTTTTTTAACTAATCACTATATCTAAACATGACTGAGAGTATTATTGAAATATACATTTCATTAAGATTATTGGTGATTTTTTTAGAAAGATGATAGCTCTGCTTTACATATAGGGGGTTGGAGTTTGGGGAAAAGGGGAGATTTGGCTGTGGGCCTGGCGTGGCCAAACCCCCAGGCCAAATCCCCATTGCACATGGCCAAAGGCCATGTGCGATGGGGGTGACTGCCCGTGCGGTAGTAAAGCTGGGTTTGGACAGAAAAGGCTAGGTTTTTCAGCTGAACCTCCGCTGGCATGACTTAAGGCCATGTGTGGCAGTGAGTGGCTCCCTGTGAAGGGTTGGGTGCAGGGCCTGACCCTAGGCCTGGCCCTGCGGCCAACCCCCTACCACGCACGGCCAAAGGCTGTGCATGACAACGATTAGCTTTACGTATGGTAATAATATTTTACTTTACATTAAGTTCCCAAGAAATTCACAAAAAAAAACAAAAGTTAAATTAACATTACAGTTAGGTATGAAAATAATATCTTACTTTGCATTAAAATAAATCTTGGAAATTCACTAGAAAAAAAACAAATTTTAAAAGGATAGGTAGGTGAACATGTCAGTTAAAACTTGCCATGTTAAATTAACAAAACCACTGGTATTTGCCAGTTATAGTTATCTCTAGGAACTATAACTTGTGCACTAAAGTAACTATAACTTATGCCCCCGCCATACACTGCTTCACTCATGACATGATCTACAACATCACTGATAACATCACTGCAACATCTAAAATTACATCATTGATGAAAATCCTGTGCATGGATTTATAGCTCCTTGAGATAACTATAACTGGGATATTTCAGTGGGTTTGTTCATTTAAAACTGTATGTTTTTACTGACATTTCATTTAACTATCCTGTCCCTTTCACCATTTCTTCCAGTATATATATATATATATATATATATATGTATATATGTATATATTGCTGCACGTTCCTACTTTCATCCACAAGTTCGGAAAGAATGGCTGGCACGCTGGTATCCAAATTAAAGATTTATTTACACCAAACCCCCCTCACCCCAACAGACGCGTTTCGCCTTTGCAGGCTTCGTCAGTGTTACTAAAAAAATAAATAAATAAATAATAATAAAAAAATATATATATATATGTGATCAAGGGCTCCAGGGCCCGAAACGCGTCATGGCGATCATGAGGGTGTACAGTGTGAAATAAAGACGCTTTAAAATAACCTCATTGGGTCCGTCTTCGTTATTTGGTCTCCACTGAATACCGAAGTTCCAGTCATATATATATATATATATATATATATATATATATATATATATATATATATATATATATATATATATATATATATATATATATATATATATATCCCTGACGTGGGATTGTTCCGACTCCATTTCTTGGCAGAAGCAGGTTATGCCGAACACGACGAAGTCGTCTTCTTTCGGCGGGAATGGGGCGGAGCCTTCCCGCCATTATATGGCGGCGCCCTTTCGGGCGGGCGCCAACAGTGATCAGCACACAAAGAATAACGGGAACTCGGGTAGAAAAGGGGTCTGTTGAAGCTTTAACAGGGGCAAGTGCACTAGGCCACAAGGGACATGCAAGTTCAGGCATGAGTGTGCAGGGTGAGGACAGTCTTCACACCCGAGAGTTCGTGCAGAGCCAAGAATGGTGATACAGGAGGTAGAGGAGGGGCCAAACAGGTCTAACGTCGACCGAGGGGCACCGTTACCTACTCCCGTTGATATCATGGCAATGATCCCTTGGCTGAACGAATACCCTGATCATGTCTCTGCCGGGGTGTTGCGAGACGGTTTCTCATATGGTTTCCGCATCCCGGCGGGGGATTTTCGGGGGGAAGCACAGTGTAAGAACCAACTATCGGTTCAACAAAATACGGCGGTGGTACAGGCAAAGATTGCAAAGGAGGTGGCCCGAGGTCGGGTTACGGGTCCATATGGAAACCCGCCGGTTGTTAACTTTGTTTGTTCACCGTTGGGAGTAGTCCCCAAGAAGGACCCGGGTGAGTTCAGGTTAATCCATAATTTGTCCGCTCCTAGGGGTCTTTCGGTGAACGATGCGATTGACCCGGGAGTTTGTTCGGTGCGGTATGCATCCTTTGATGAGGCCGTCGCCATGTTGAATCGCCTGGGGCCCGGAGTGCTGATGGCTAAATCAGATATCGAGTCAGCGTTCCGGTTGCTCCCGGTACACCCACACGATCAGCGTCTCTTAGGTTTTGTGTTTCAAGGACGCTACTACATGGATAAATGTATGCCGATGGGTTGCTCCATCTCTTGTGCGTATTTTGAGAAGTTCAGTACTTTTTTGCAATGGGCGTTCACCAGAGCCACGGGCTTTACGCAGGTTATGCATTACCTTGATGATTTTCTGTTCCTGGGGGCAGCTGGGGACACGGAATGTGCACAGGCTTTGAGGGAATTCTGTAATCTCATGAAGCGTTTTGCCGTGCCACTGGCACCAGGCAAAACGGTAGGGCCATCTACTTCACTCGAGTTTCTGGGAATTGAGCTCGATTCTGTAGAGGGGTGCTTCCGTTTGCCCAAGGAGAAGGTAATAAAATTTATAGCCTCACTTGAAATGTGCCTCGGCGAGAAAAAAGTAACTCTCCATCAGTTGCAGCAAGCTGTGGGTCAGCTTAACTTTGCCCTTAGAGTGATACCGATGGCTCGCCCCTTTTCCCGCTCTATCGCACAAGCCATGGTTGGCCTCAAGGAAGGGCACCACCGCACACGACTGTCAGCAGAGGTTCGCCAGGATATGTGCATATGGCTGGCATTTCTGGCGGATTTCAACGGTCGCGTCGTGTGGAACAAACCGCCAGCTTCCTCCGAGGAGCTGGGGTTGTGGACCGACTCGTCAGGGAGTGTGGGCTTTGGCGCCATCTTTGGTAATCAATGGTCGGCACGAACATGGCCGGCGTGGTGGCACGATAGCGGGCTCACAGGTAACATTGGGTTTCTTGAGCTGTTCCCCATTCTGGTGGCCTTGAAAACATGGCCAGAAGGGTTTCCTGATCGCACTGTGTGTTCTGGTCTGATAATATGACCGTTGTTGAATGTATCAATAATCAGGCAGCACGCTGCAAATGGATTTTGAGATTGCTGAAAGAAATTGTCCTGCTATGTATGAGACTAAACGTCCACTTTAGCTCAAGACACGTGCCTGGGGTACTGAACCAGGCGGCTGATGCACTCTCTCGTTCCCACATGCAGGCCTTCCGGGGTTTTCTGCCCTCAGCGGACTTGGTGGCGGCACCATTTCCCGAAGCTCTCTGGTCTCTCGGTGCCCCGGATTACAAAACCTCGTGGGAGAGAGTCTAGCACCTAGGACAAGGAAGGCATCCTATTGGGAATTTTTGGGTGCAGCTAGGGGGGAGCTTTGGGGGCAGGAGGAGTATGTCCTGAAATTTCTGGTATCACTACATCAGGCAGGCCGATCACTGGCAACAGCCAATAGGCACAGGGCCGCCATTGCCTTCATGGCGCAGGCTCATGGCATCCAGGACCCCACATCGTCCTTTCTCGTAAGGAAGGCTCTGCGTGGGTGGCAACACCTTGAGGGTCGTAGAGTGGATGAGAGGCACCCGATAGGTCTAGAAAGGTTGTCCCTGTTAATGTCCGTACTCCCTGCGACATGTTCATCTCAATCAGAGACAGTGCTGTTCCGGGCCGCTTTTGCATTAGCATTCCATGGGGCTATGCGGGTGAGCGAACTGGTAGCGAGGAATAAGCAGGATACGGGGGGAGGTCTGTGTCGAGAACACATTCAAATTAAGGGTGAGACGATGGTAGTCTCAATAGCCAGGTCCAAGACCGATCAGGGAGCGATCGGGGACTGTGTGGTAGTCCAGCGGATTCCAGGGTCTCCCATGTGCCCGGTAAAATGCGTGGAGGAGTATTTAGCGCAGAGGGCGGCATCATGGGGGGGAAGCTTGCTGAGGCACACCGACGCCACCCCACTGACTAGGTTTCAGTTCCAGCGGGTGTTAACAATGGCAATCGCGGCAGCGGGCTTGAACCCGAGCTATTTTGGGACCCATTCCTTCCGGATAGGGGCTGCTACAGAGGCTACAGCCAGGGGTCTGAGTGTTGAAAAGGTGAAACAGTTGGGGCGTTGGTCCTCGAATTGTTATAAAAGGTATGTGCGGTTGCACATGTTGTGAAGCTAATGTCATGCACTCACGCTTCTTGTTTTCTGTTTGGTTTACAGTTTCGCGAGCAGGCTTTGCGGGGCGGACTGTGCAGTTGACCCGACACCTGGGGACCAGCGGTCAAAGATCACCGGCTGAGGGAAGAGTGGTGTGGGTCGTTGGCCACTCATACGTGAGGCGAGCCGCGGACGTATTCAAAGCAGGTGACATGATTCACGTGGCTGGGGAATACGGGTGCAGGGCGGACTCTGTATTGACCAGTTTCAAACTTTTATGGAGGGACTGCTAGGGTGGACGAGGTCACCGCCGTCTGTAATCATAGTACATCTTGGGGGCAATGATTTGGTAACCATTGGTCGACGAGTACTTCTCGAGTTAATTTTATCCACAGTGAGTTGGTTGGCGAGAAGGGTTCCGGGGAGCACGATTGCATGGTCACACATGATTCCTAGAAGGGTGTGGCGGGGGGCCCTCTCTGTGTCAGCTTTGAATCAGTCGGTAAAGAAAGTTAATAACAAACTTAGTAGGTTGTTTCGTTCAGGCCAGTTGCATTGTATTCCACATGGATGTATTCGGGGGGACCATATGTATCTTGAAGATGGGGTCCATTTGTCCCGGGAGGGGAATGTCTTACTCATAGGAGACTTCATAGCTTGGTTAAAGAGTTTGTGTAGCCATGACCTTTAGTAGGAGTTTGTGGGGGGTCCGGATAGCCGGTCAACTATCCGGCCTGTGGCGGTAAGGTCATGATCGGTGAGCAGTAATTGGAAGATCCCTAGAGGTGGGGCGCCACCCATTATGGATGGGAGCGCCTGGGGGGAGGCGGCCATTGGCCCCTCACACGGGGAGGCGGTACCCCTCTAAGGATGGGGCCGCCGAAAGGGAAGGCGGTCATAGGCCCCTCCCTGGGGAGGAGGGGCTACGGGCCCCTCCTGGGAATTTCCCGGGGCCAGGACATCCGCGACGGCGGATGTGGTAAGCAGTGTGGGGTGGGAGGGGGGTCTACGCTACCTTCTAGACACCTCACACGAGTCCTCGGACGACCACTAAGATGGCGTCGAGTAAATATGGGGCCCCCGTTAAGACAAGGGAAATTGGAAGTTGGCACAGAGGTACAGTCCTCTGTGCGCCCGCCCCTCACAAGTAAGGGGGGGAGTTCTGGTATTAGGGATCTGACACCGGTTACGACCTTGCCATTGGCCCGTAATGTTAGGATGTACAATTTAATTTTGAGTATATGCATTTGCAGGATGTTTAGAATCGGCTAGGAGAACCTTTGTATTAGAGCTGTGTTAAGGTTAGCCAATAAACATCGTAATGTGAAAATGAAATTGTACATGATATGAAACTGTTATTTTAATGTTTTAATTTTGTTTCATATTTTAATAAATACGGCCGGGAGGGTAACTCCCTCCCGCCTTCCAAAAGTCAAGAACTGTGTCCGTCTTCCCATCCTTGGGGATTGTGTTGGGAGGGGGTGACGGGTATCCCGGCCATATGGAAAGGGGCGACCACTCGGTCCCCCCGAACGTATGGTAGGGTGCCCTGACCCCCCCGGGAAACCATTTTGGGCGGGAGGCGTGTCCCGGCTGGTATGCCCGAAGCGGCGTAGCCGGGGCGCGCCTTTTCCCGCCCAAGAGGGGTTGTCCTAGACACCTACACCGTCGGCCACGCCCCGTAGGCGGATCGGAGGAGGGTTCACGCCCTCCCGAGGAAGAATAAAAGAGCAACAATCTAAGGAAGCATCCTCTTGTTCCTGTGCTTGGAAGCTGCACCTCCTCGTTGCACGTGAGCCCGAGACGGAACAAGGAGCCAATTTGGACCCACCCACCAGCCCCTTATGGCAACGATTAGTACTGCAATAAAGTCGATTAACGGTGATATTATCTCTTTTACAGGTTGTTTTAATAAAGTCTGGATTGTCTTTTTTGAGGATAATAAAATGGTTGCTATTTAGCATGTTCTTAGGCGAAGTATCACAGCCTAGTTGAATGATGTGTTACTTGTGTGAATAAAGGTTATTGTGTAATATCCAGTCTAACCGTTTATTCCGTCCTCGTTAGGTTCAAGATGTCGTATTTATTTTGGTCGGGCGGTAAGGTCATGATCGGTGAGCAGTAATTGGAAGATCCCTAGAGGTGGGGCGCCACCCATTATGGATGGGAGCGCCCGGGGGGAGGCGGCCATTGGCCCCTCACACGGGGAGGCGGTACCCCTCTAAGGATGGGGCCGCCGAAAGGAAAGGCGGTCATAGGCCCCTCCCTGGGGAGGAGGGGCTACGGGCCCCTCCTGGGAAGTTCCCGGGGCCAGGACATCCCCGACGGCGGATGTGGTAAGCAGTGTGGGGTGGGAGGGGGGTCTACGCTACCTTCTAGACACCTCACACGAGTCCTCGGACGACCACTAAGATGGCGTCGAGTAAATATGGGGCCCCCGTTAAGACAAGGGAAATTGGAAGTTGGCACAGAGGTACAGTCCTCTGTGCGCCCGCCCCTCACAAGTAAGGGGGGGAGTTCTGGTATTAGGGATCTGACACCGGTTACGACCTTGCCGTTGGCCCGTAATGTTAGGATGTACAATTTAATTTTGAGTATATGCATTTGCAGGATGTTTAGAATCGGCTAGGAGAACCTTTGTATTAGAGCTGTGTTAAGGTTAGCCAATAAACATCGTAATGTGAAAATGAAATTGTACATGATATGAAACTGTTATTTTAATGTTTTAATTTTGTTTCATATTTTAATAAATACGGCCGGGAGGGTAACTCCCTCCCGCCTTCCAAAAGTCAAGAACTGTGTCCGTCTTCCCATCCTTGGGGATTGTGTTGGGAGGGGGTGACGGGTATCCCGGCCATACAGCGGTTTATTTTAGCAACAAACAAACGTTTCGGCGTAAGCCTTCGTCAGTGTTCCTGACCGATATCTCGCAGTTCCGGTTAAATAAAGTTTTGTTTGCAAGGGTAGACATCGAGAAGGGGCCAGCCCAACACCAAAAGCACCAAAATAGGTGCCATCTTGGAACGGGTTCCTATAATGGGAACCAATGTGAAATATTACCGAAAATCGGTATACTCACAAAAAGGGTGGGCATTTAAACAATCGAGCCGTGGATCGGCATGTGTCCCTTTACGGATGTGTACCGTGCAAAAAATATACATATAAACATTACGATGCTCGGAACTATGCAAGGATGTTCAGTACATTTCATTTTAGCATTAATCAACTGTAATGCATGAGTGTAATAGTACATATAAACAATTACAGATACTCAAGTAACCATCATAAAGCGAAAACGGCTTAGTCTCTGCCACTTGGAAAAGAGAAAAACTTAGTCTAAAAAGTGAATGAAAAATAGATATCATAATAAGAATTTCATAGGCAATTACTGAAAAGCAATAATTCATTATCAATAGATAGTACACCGGTTCATCAGATAAATCGAAATAATACTCATTCAAAACTTCAAAATAGTTTGGATAATTTCATCAAATCACAGCTTCGGAACATTGTCATAAACAAAGACACATAGTTGTATTCATCGCCAGTAGCAGTGGGAGCGGAGCCCGATATTATAGGCAATCAACCTCGCCTGGTTTAAGTAAATGGGGATTATAAATATTTGCCATTATTTCGCAAGGTGTACTGCCATTTTCTCCCCGCTATTCATGCCTTTCGGGTGCTTAGTGGACAAGTCAATGATATATCTTGATTCAAGGCGTCGCAGCCTTCTCAGTCTGTCCCCACCTCGTGGATTGTACGGAACATGATCTAACCCAAAGAAGCATCATTTGTTTCTGTCTTTGTTATGGTGTTCCGCAAAGTGCTGAGCTACTGGATAGGAGGGGTCTACTCTGTCTATTGCCTTAAGGTGCTCCAGCACTCTCAGCTTAAGTTGGTTGATAGTGCTACTGATGTAACGTAAGCCGCATGGGCATATTAGAAAGTACACGGCATAGGCAGTTCTACATGTGATGAATTTATGGATCTTATTAGTTCTGCCTGCGTCCGGGATATCATAGTGAAGCACCCTCCGGCTACTGGCGCATGCTTTGCACTTGCCGCAGGGGAAGAACCTGCTCATTTCCTTAAGGGTATTGGGCTGAGTAGTGAGAGCTTCCAAGTGGCTATGTTCCAACATATCCCCCAGGGACCTAGCCTTGCTAAAGGTCACTAGCGGATATGGTGGCAGATCTTCTCTTAGCACCTCATCAGTAAACAAGATGTGCCAATTCTTGTGCATCATTGCTTTGAGGCTATCGGCCCCTGTGGAGTATGGTGTTATCATCCTAAATGTACCCTTTTCATTGGTGTTCATCCCACCCAGTTTCCTTTTGAGTAGGTCCTCCCTGGGGATCATCTTGACTTTCCTCAGTGTGTTCTGCAATAATGGTTCATCATACCCTCTTAGGCGAAAGAGGGCCAGGCAATCCGAGGCAGCCGCCTCAAATTCCCGGTCTTGGGTACTATTCCTCTTGATTCTCAAGAGTTCCCCACTGGATGTTGGCCTAGTATAATTTACTATTCCAACCCCAGTATGTGCAACAGTAAGAAAGGCATTGGAGTTTAAATCCAACACCTTCTGCCCCCTCGCAAGTCGTTGTTCCGAGTTGCGGAGTAATGGTATACGTTGTTACAACACGGTCTTGTAACGACCGTGTTGTGATTCCCTGTGGGGAAAAGGATTCATGATAAACAATGTTTTCCAATTTACTCACCTTAAATGCCTGTTTTTCTAGCAGTTTTTAAGTTTAGGATTAGCACAGTGCCATCCACGTCGCGCTATAAAGGTAAAAAGTATTTTGCCATTTTTACAGCAATGTTGTTAAGTATAGGATTAGCACAGTGCCACCAATGCCAAGCTGCAAAATAACAAAAGCCTTTTACCACTCCGGGTACAGTATCACAGCTTTGGATTGTTAAAATACCATCTAAGCCGACCTGGTATGAATAAAAGCAACCTGTGATACATGTTTCTCTATCATTACAGCTCTTCAGAGAGGTTTAGTTTTGTCCAGACACAAGGAAGCACCCAGTATAACTAAAAAGAATACACTTTCAGGCTTGGAGTGCAGCATAAAGTATAGCTAAAGGAAGCAGAAAACTCTGGGTAGATCCTAAGTTTAAATGGAGAGCAGCTACTGTGAGGACCCTAAACACCAGTGACACTCTGAATTTGCTCACCTCAAATGTCTTTTTTTCCTGAAAAGTTTTCAAGCATAAGATTAGCACAGTGTCATCCAAGGCATGTTGTGAGGAGCCTGCAAGGACACAGGTGGAGTCAATATTGTGTCTGGGATTCCAATTATTGGCCTGTGCATTGCTACATCCTCTCAAAGTCAGAAAGAATAGCCCATAAATACATAGCAAGGTGGACTATGACGTAGGAGTTTGCGTGACGGAACAAAGCGTGCAGCTACCATGCATGCCTTTACTTCGCCATCATAACCACGCATGCATTGACAACAAACATGCCTTTATTACGAAAATGTTGTTGTAAAGGCATGGTTGCTAAAAAGAATTCCGTAGTAAAAATATAGACAAGCTCATACAATCGAGTGTGATAGGCACCAGCTGTGTTTACCCACCTGCGCCAGTTGGATGATGCTTGTGTCCGTTTTGTAGTTCTATAGAAGAGGGCACAACAGGGGATGGGCTGCTGCCGTGGGCCTACCTGCACTTTCTCCCTGAATATACTCCAATGTGGTGGCTTGTCGCAAGGTCCTGCTTGCAGGCAGAGCCTGCGATGGGTGGAGTCGGGCTGAAATTCTCCAGAGGCCGGTCCTGAGCCAGGATGGTGTTTCCAGTCTGGCCGCAGGGGTGGGCCCTAGCCTCCACCACTAGGCCCATTGGCCACTTGGTAGTCCTCCACTGCCCCCTGACCACTGGCGTCATTCACAGTCAGGGCAGATAGGCTTCTTGCCCTTACTGCAGTCCCCGGCCTGATCGCCTGTCGCAGGGTCCTGCTTGCAGGCCAAGGCCGTAATGAGTAGAGTCGGGGTCGAAACTCTCCGCAGGCCGGCCGTAATACCGGACGGGGTTTCCAGTCAGGCCTCAGGGTGGGCCCTAACATCCATCACTTTACACAGCTGAAAGGACATGTGTAGTACAGAGGAAAAGGCACCATTTCCACTCTTAGACTAAGGGCCTGATTTAGAGGTTGGCTGTAGGATACTACATCATAAACATGTCAGATATCTCGTCCGCAGGATTGCAATTGCATGAGATCCAATGGCGCTTGTACTGTAAGTGAAGTAGTGTGGCTCACTGGTTAGAGGCGGCAGACCCGAGAGCAGAGGACGGCCCGGGACCAGGGTTCGATTCCCGGCGCGGCAGGTTTCTGGACCAGGGTCAGCGGACTCGATAATTCTCTCGCCTCGGTGCCCACTCTGATCAGCGATCACACTCGGCAACTCTGGGCATTAGCTTGCCTCATCTTCACTAACGGCCCCACCAGACTGCCGGGGACGCCTGGTCTCACCCTGGAGATACCCATTAAGGGACCATCTCTCAGGGAAGCCAGGAAGGGTTTCGCAGCGGTCGAAGCGCCTTGGGACCCTACGGGTAAGTAGTGCGCTATATAAATGCCAATACATTTACATTTACATTTAATACACTCTAAACCAGGCCCTAAGTGTGCATGTCCGGCTCTGTGTGCACGTTTACTACTTTTCTGACAATAAAAACTGTGGACAAACAACTCATTGATGACTTTATAAAATCTGGGCCACAGTGGAACATCCTGCTCACTAGTCTCCAACGAAATCTGTATTTTAATAGCATTTAATCCCTCATCAGTTGAGCATCTATCTACCTTATGGCAGCATTCATGGACAAAGAAGGTACTCAACAGCAAAGAATTCCCTATTTAGTTATTGGTAACATCCATTATTCCAAACCCCACTCTTGCAACACCATGCTGCTGCTTTAGTTTTGACGCTGATGTGTGGATAAAAATGAACCAGTCTTTTCACTGCAGTTTATTAGGAACCCCTCCAACGTTGGTGAGCAAGTGTGGGTGGAAGCTAAACCATCCAGAAGGAAAGGAAATGCGTGAACACTGTGATCAGGAAATGCAGGACACCGTCATTAAGATGACAAACCACTCACCCCTCTTCCTCACAAGAGGGCTTCAGTGATTTGAAACGCTATCCACGTAGTACAGTACCAAGCACTTCAATATTGAGCAAACCTTACTAAGCAAGACATCAAGTTTCATTTGTACCACCTGTGAGCCTATTCACTTCAGAGGCTTACGCATATTAATGAAATACCTGCAGGAGTTTAGGATGAATCTCAGATACAGCCATAAGCCAACTATATGATTGTGTTTGTGTTTGACTCGTCACAAACTGCTACGGTAAACGAGCAATCTGCAAAGCAATAGAAGTGGATCTATCAGTATCACTGGACAAAAACAGAATCGCATTAAAATTAAAACGGCATACAGTGTCAAGTCCTAAAGCATGGGAAGCAGGCATGTTTAAATAGGTGAATGTGGTGGGTGGAGTCAGGAGACGAATACAATATAAAATGGGGGATGGTGGAGGGTACTAATGTGGGATAGGATTTCAGCTAAATTACAGAATTAGGAAGAGGTTGAAGATGAATACAGTGAAGAACTATGAATGAATGGAAGGGGGTAGAAATGTGACACTAAAAAATAGTAATATAACATTGGGGGAAAAGGTAAACAGTATAAGCTTGCCCTGTCATCCTTTGTCACTTCTTTCTGGATCAATCTCTCCTGCGCTTTTGACTAGTCCCTTTGCTTTTGGACCTTCAAGACCCCATCAGTCCTCTCATTGAAGGAACACAACCTGCTACCCATGTAGATGACCTTAATTTGTCATTGTTTCGTTTCTCTGAGGTTTCACCTTGTTGCACTCTATCCTGCCCTTTGGATTTTGTTTGCAAGTCGTTTTATGCTACTCTAATGGCAACATTTAGTCATGATATAGAGCGCTTCACTGTCATATGGGCAAGGCCATGCCAAAAGCATAGCCCAAAAATAAAATAAGCATTCAAACAAGTCTCTTTCTTTAATAGCTTCAGAGTGCTCTTGTGTGAGGCACAGGGTAGGGAAAATATGAAGGGCAGAACGAGTAAACAGGGGAGGCACTCAAAAAGGGGACTTGTAACTTTAAGAGCAGAAACATACTTGGGCATTAGGCAATGAGCCAGTTGGAGACTGTGGAAGAAGGGCAGCTGGAGGCTGGGGATGAGGATGCAGGAGCTCCTGGTTCATCTTAGGGAGAGAACCAATTGCAAGCAGACCTCCAGACTCAAGGGGTCCTCCTGCCTTTTCAAGATAAGTAAAACTATCACTTCGCAACATCGTCCACTCTTTTTTTTTCATTCCCTTTCCACTTTAACTTATTAGATTTCTCTATGTTGCAAAGTTTGCAACTCTGCTTTTTAAGTTTTCGTCAATTAGGCATCCAGTAATGGTTAAGAGAGTTGAGCTGCTAGAAAAGCGCCGATTCTACTCCTGGATCGCGCTGTTTATCAACATACTTCCTGTTTTAGTCACATTATTGGTGTCATCTTGGGAAGCACTCTAGTTGTTTTTAGGCAATGAGAAACGGTGGGTGCTCTTCCAATCAGATGCATGCACACTAAAGCAGATTTCGACAGTTCTATGAACACCTGAGCACAGACCCTAACAGGACGTTTAAGCTCTCTAGTGCGATCTAACTTTTTAAAATTCTGTGTGTTACTAATTTTGTAACTTGCCATTCACTTAGCAACCTAGTTGCTCCAATGGCAAGCGCATCCATGCCCCTTATGGAGGGACAAGTCGGTTACCCCAGGCCTGCGGTACACTAAAACAATCACAGAAACTACCCGAAGACCTAAGAAGGATGGGATGCTGTTGGAACTGGGGTCACCAGTCCCCTAGGGTAGCATGGCACGAGCGGGTAGGCATCAGAAAGCTTATGTGTAAAGCAACCATGCAGCACACGCAACCACTGAGTCAGAAACATGGGCACGCAATTAGGGACACCACTCCAGTGAGCTTATGTAAAAACTCAAGTTAACTTTATTAAGATAGATAATCAGGTAGATGGAGCAGGATCAGGGTAGAGAAATTCATTATAACATTAGCTTTTCAGTTTACCTTTACAAATACATATGTTTCATTTCTCTGTAATAAATACTAGATGAATGAATCTTGAATATGCAATAAATATTAAATATTAGATAAATAAATATTTGAAGAACACAGGCCTGACTACCGCCTTGCTTTGAGTCAGCACCTGAAAGAAATACATTAAAGAGACAACCGAATAGCATTGTGTCTCATTAGTTCTGTGGGCATTTTACCCACTCCTCACCAAACAAGGGTGAGCGTTTCACATCTATAAATATGCAGATAACTAACGGTAGGTTTTAAATTCATATAGCACTAAATAGGAGTAAAACATTTCAGCAATCAGGAATATGCATTTCATGCAACAAGGATGGCATCCCTTTAAGTAAACACCTCATTATGTAGACATCCCATTAGTTCTAACTAAACATGGCATTAGGCAGGAATGTAGAACACTTCCTAACAGATCAAGCCACATCACATTTCTCAGAAAGTCAATAAAGGCACTTTCAAAGTATCAATTTACCACACTAAACAGTATTAGTAGTACATCTCATTAGCTCTGTAGTGCAATTATCATACTTTGTTTACTCAAATGCATCCCTCATCACAACATTACTTTAACTATTGGCAAGCTCAGCCCTTATTTTTAGCTCAGGTAACCAGTGTCCTTTGAATGAACAACTTTGCAATTCTTCTACTTATCTTATCAAAGGTGACATTGGTAAATAGCACTTAATTCCGCTTCCCATAAAACCTGGCCAGGGATTCCTCATGGACGCTGTACTCAAGGGGGCCAGCATCTCAATTTATGGAGTAGAAGTCACTCCCCCATGTCTCTCCCTCCTTACTTGTTACTGGAAGTTGGGATCGTCCTGCTTCAGGCTCACCAGGGGAACAGCCAACGAAGGGGGTCAGGGATTTACCACTGAAGAGGCCCTCAGAGCTCGGGCCGGCTCCTCAGTAGGGCTCCCAAGCGGAGGCCAACCGGGGCAAATTGCTCAATGCTTCACCAGCCCCTCTCGGGCCTCCCAACACTCCCTCCCTGCTCGCGCCAGATCCGCAGTGTGGCGCTCGAGCAGGAGGGAATAGCAGATCACTCGGCGCTCCCTGGAGACCTGTGGCGCCTTTCCTCAGCGTCGGACTTCCAGAACGCTTCCTCTGCGGGCATGCGCAGTAGCGCTAGGCTGGCGCCGCCTCAGTCTGCACTCGTTCGTAGAGCAGACACTCTACTCCTGGGCCTGCTCACTCCTCTGCCCCTCCTTCCGGGGAAAAACAGCCACAACCAGGCATGCGCGAAGGCGCCAATTAGAAGTGTCTCACCGGGCTTTCCTCAGACCACCGGTTGTCACTTGGCCATACACGGAAGCGCGGAAAGCGCCCCCGGGGTCCCGCTCACGAGAGGAAGCCTCGCAAGGTTCCTCAGCCTCAGTGGATCCCGGGGTGGACTAGACTAATGCGCGAGTGGTGCCCCAGGGGTCCCAGTCACAATCCGGCGCCGATCTCTCCTGGCCACAGCTCACAGCAGATGAGAGGTAACTCTCGACGGGGGTAATTGGGTGAAGGGACAGTCAATAAAAACCAGGGCAGTAATCCTGGGCACAGAAGCGCTTCGCTGATGTAGTGCTGGTACCTAATGTCAGCTACCAGATGTACAGCGCCTCACAACTTCACAGCGCTTCGCAGGGGAATACAAGATAGCGCTTAGAGGCACTAATACAGAGCTTCTCCAGATGAGGGAAACAATACAGTGCTTACTATAGGCAGTCAATAGCGCTTACACTAATAGACTATAGCGCTTTCAGGGCACAGCAGATGACAGCCTTAGCGCTGGGGCCAAATTCAGGCAGTTCTGGAGGCTAGTGCTTCAGCAGTAGCTGTCTTAGCACTTGGGGCACTTCACAGCGCTTTACAGGGGGGGCAACTTCCACAGCCCTGCAGGCAATTCACAGCGCTCCCACAGGACACAGCAATTCTTCACCAGTCAAGCGCTTGGAGGGCAATGTAGCGCTTAGGCAGTTTCTAGGTTGGCGCTTCATCAGTAGTTGCTTAAAAATTGAGGCAGCTCACAGGACAAGCCACACAGCAGTGGCAGGTTAGCGCAGGGACCCCAGGTGGCGTCAGGGGGCACAGGGAGCGACACAGCGCCAATAGCTGTTGGGTTCCTCAAAAGTCCTGTGGTGATTTGGTTTTCTTCTTGCGGGATGTTTCTTGCGCCCTTAGTTTCTTGGTTACTGGTTCCTTAATTTCTTCTTGGCACAGCTGTTTCTCGCGCCCTTGTAAATAGCAGTTGGGTTCTTGTTTCCTTGAAGGGGGTTAAGTTGGTGGCTGGTGTTGGATCTCCTCAGCCAATCCCCTCAAGTGGTCCCTGGGGGTTCCCTGCCGCGGGGCTAGGTCAGTGGGGGGGGGAACAGGATACCTCAACACTTGTAAAGCAGCACACTACGCCTTGTCATTCCAGCATCATAAGACCCTGCCCTGACCCCCACTGCCTATCCTCCTGCGTAGGTACTTCCCCAGGTCTTCCCCTCAGCTTCTCTCTTCAGGAAAGTTCCCTCCCTTTCCTTTTATAGTGCCAGTTGACAGTTGGTAGTGTCAGTTGGTGTCAGTTGGTGTCACCTCACCTCTCCCAGAAGGTTCCAGAGGCTTCCAGGAGGTTCCACCATTCTACCTGTGGACAGGCTAGCAGGCTAAGATGGATACATTGCCTGAGGGTTCCAGCCAGCCCCTGGCTACTAGAATGCGCCCACTAAACCACGCTGCTGCAGCAGTGGTCTGTGGCGGCCATGTTAGGGGTAGGAAGTACCTGTACTTTAACACTAGTTTTACACTACACAGGCCCTTCTCCACCACACAAGGCCTACACACTGTTGTTTCAATAGGGGCATTCTAAATTAACAGGGGATAAAAAGCGAAAAATTTTGGGGAAAGGGCCAAGTCTCACAGATGCCTAATAAACAAAAGCAACAAAGATCCTACAAATAGAACTTCAAATTCAAACAGATCAAATAGCACATGACTACATGTGACTACATGTCGTTTTATGACATCTGTTGTATTAGCTTCAATTGCCATCTAAATTAGTGTCTATTACCTTTTTATGATCACTTCACTATTGTTGCTTTTCACCGCACCTACTTGCACTATGTGATCACTTTTCACCGAGCACTATTGTTCTAGATCTGTTTAAATTCGCATTTTTATTTGTATCATTGTACGAATTCCAGGTCTCCTAACATTTATATTTACATTCATTTGTTTCTGGTTGAAATACCTAACAATCAACCAACCAATGGTATTGATTTCTATTGATGAATCAAACCTTGAAGGATCTTTGTTGCATTTGTTTTCTATGCCTAAAATACACAGCAGGGAATAATTCAGCTGGACTTTTCCGAGACCCACGCGCCTAATTTCGCGGAAGTACTAAATCAATTGAGATTGTTAAACTTGTACTCGATGTCCCCCCCTCCCCCTCCCCCCCGCCCCCAGCTACAAAATCTTAAGGAGGGAATGGAAGGTAAAAGTGACAATGTTTCAGCCTTAGACCAAATCATTAGGACCGTAAAAAGTTTTAAGTGTGCTCTGAAGAATGCTCTCTTGCCATAATATTTTTTAATATGATAACAGGGAATGAGAGAATGAAGTGCTACTAAATGGGCTGGTTCCTCCTGGGTATCAAATAATTATTGCCGTAAAAGAGGCGAAGTGGGGTGGTAGATTAGTAATAATTGAAAGGAAAACATTCAAAATCTAAGAATTTAGGGGCATATTATCAAGAAACTGTGTTAAAATTATCGCGGCTTTAGCGGCAGGAAACTGCCGCTAAAGCGGCGATAATGGGCTTGATAATATGCCCTTTTGAATTCTCATAGAAGCCCAGGTTCTGGTGTGAACCTGGGCTTCTATGGGAATTCTCAACGGCATATTATCAAGCCCATTATCGCCGCTTTAACAGCAGTTTCCTGCTGCTAAGGCGGCGATAATTTTAACGCCCTTCTTGATAATATGCCCCTTATCGCGAACATATAGCAGTAGCATGCTGACTTAAAGCTACTATAGCTAAGAATCATTGAGCCAATGCGAGTCCCATGCCATTTTGTTTGATGGAGACCCTCTACAGTTGATCGAATGCATCACTAGAACATTTAAGCTCCCCTTTAAGTTATACTTTATAGCCGAACATTAGGAACATTATTCTTGGTGACAAGAATGTGCATTTTGATGTGCCTACCAGTGCAATCCAGTGTAAGTTGAAATAATAGTTGGCACTACTTAAACGTAATATGACTTAAGTCTATCCAACAGAGAGAGCTGTTCATATGGTCAATGTGGCCTGTTATGATAATAACTCTGTAACAGCCATACAGCGTTTGAGGTAGAGTGGACTGATCATTGTATCTTCCCATTTAAGTGGGCTTTAGAGCCTCAGTGTAGGAATAAGTCACATTCTACCTGGGTTAAGTCAGTGAGAAATTGGCGAAACATGGATACCAGTGAACTAGTGGCAGCAGCTAAGGAGAATTGCAATGTAGAAAATTTGGAATGTAATCCTAAGGTGCTATTAGAGCAATATAATGAGAAGTTAAAATGCATAAATGAAATAGTCCCTTGTAAAATTATTGACTGCTAGTGAACGCAAAGGCAGAAAAGCTGTTTTAAGGACGAGCTGAAGAGAATGTGGAACAAAATTGACCAGTTGGAACAATCATGGGGCATCTGCGAGTGGCTTTCTTTTAATAATGAGTATCAAAAGGTTATTAAATTGGCCAAGGCTACTGACTATTTGGAAACAATCCTTAAATCTCCTAATATCTCAAAGGTGATGTTCCAGGTAATAAAAGGGTTAAAGGAACCCGAGGCGAATAAAAAGGTGAATGCTCCTAGGCCAGATGCGGACAATTTGCTGTTTTGTTTTTTGTTGTTTCAGAAAATGAAGACTACCAAATCCCTTCTGTTTGCAAAAGCTAACCATCATGAGATCACTGGACTAAAGGAGTGGCCCTTTCAAGAAATCTGAGAGATTTAGCCCGTTTGGTAAAATGCATAATGTGGCACGTCTAGCTCTAATTATGGGTAGCAGGCCATCGGCTCAGAAGGAGATGTATTACCAGCCAGAATAGCCAAGGAACGGTTACTAAACATGCAGCCTGCAGTGAGAGCCATCCTTTATTCCTCTCCACTCTCAGGTTATGTCCATGCGGAACTAAAACAAGCATAGGTGACACCAATAGATCTTGCAATAGGTTTTGCCTATTCAAGACATATTGGCTTTGCCAATATCTTTCAACAATGTTGCACACCACAGACAGTGGCTGCTGTTCAGCATGGCTAAAGGTAGTCAGATACAGAAGAGGGTCATGGAGTGAAGTGTCATAAAGTGGAGAAGAGTGGAGTGTTATGGAGTGGGGTAGAGTGGCGTACAGTAGAATTAAGAGGCGTGGAGAAGAGTGAAGTGGAGTGTCATGGAGTAGTATACAGTGTTGTGGAGTGCTGTGGGGGAGTATAGAGTCATAAAGTGGAAGGGCGTAGAGCTGAGTGGCATTGAGTGGAGAACAGTGTCAGAGATGAGTAGAGTGTCATAGAGTGGAGTGGCATAGTGTGTTATGGAGTGATGTAGAGCAGAGGGGAGTGCATGGATGGTGTTGCGTAGAGTGTAGTAGAGTGTTGTAGAGTAGGGTGGTGTAGAATGGAGTGGAGTGGACTAGTGTGTCATGGAATAGAGGGTATCAAAGTGGCATGGAGTGGCATAGAGGGAGTTGCTACAGCGTCGTAGAGTAGAGAGGTGTTGTAGAAGGGCATAGAGTTGAGTAGAGTACTGTAGAGTAGAGTGGCACAGAGTGGAGTAGAGTGTCAGTGGAGTAGAGTGTCAGTGGAGCAGAGTTTAATAGAGTAGTGCATCATAGAGTGGAGTGTTATAGAGTGTAGTGTAGTAGAGTGGATGGAGTAGAGTGGCCTACAGTGAAGTGGTGTAAAGTACAGTGGTGCAGATTAGATTGGTGTAGAGTGCAGTGCCGTAGAGTGCATTGGTTTTGAGTAAAGTGATGTAGAGTGCTTTGGCATAAAGTTCAGTGATGTAGAGTAGCGTATAGTGCAGTGGCATAGAGTAGAGAGATGCAAAGTAGATTGCAGTGGAGTAGAGTGCAATGGCATAGAGTAGAGAGGTGCAGAGTGGAGTAGAGAGGCATAAAATGGAGTGGTACCGGGCGGAGTGGAATAGTGCAGGATAAAGTGCAGAGGTGTAGAGTAGAGTGGCATAGACTGCAGTGGCATATAGTGCTGTGGCGTACAGAGTAGTGGTGCAGAGTGCAGTGGTGTAGAGTGCAGTAAATTGGTGCAGGATTGAGTGGAGCAGAGTAGAGTGCAGTGGCATAAAGTGCAGTCATGCAGAGCAGAGTGTCAAAGTGCAGGGTTGTAGAGTGGTGCAGAGCAGAGTAGTGCAGAGAGCAGTGACATGGTACAGTGGTGCACAGCAGAATGGAGTGGCATAAAGTGCAGGGACATAGAGCAAAATGGTGTAGAATGAAGTAGCGTGCAGTGGCATAGAATGCAGTGACATATTGTAGAATGCTGTAGGGTATAGTGGCATAAAGTGCAGTGGTGCAAAGAAGTTGGCATAGATGTAGTGGCGTAGGGTGCATTTGTTTTGAGTAAACTGGTGTAGAGAGCATTGACATAGAGTGCAGTTGTTTAGAGTACAGTGACATAGCTTAGTCTGCAGATGAGTAGAGTGCAGTGGCATTGAGTGGAGTAGAGTGGCGTAGAGTGCAGTGGCACAGAGTGCAGTGGTATAGAGTAGATTGTTTCAGAGTAGAGTGAAATGGTGTAGGGTACAGTATAGTGGTACAAGGTAGAGCGCAGTGGCATAGAGTAGAGTGATGCAAAGTAGAATGGTGCAGCGATGATTGCAGTGGCATAGAGTGCAGTGGTGTGGAGTAGATCGTTTCAGAGTAGAGTGAAGTGCTGTAGACTGGAGTGCTGAAGGGGAGAGTTGAATGGTGCAGGGTAGAGTGGAGTGGTATAAAGTAGTGGCGTATAGTGCATTGGCATTGAGTGAAGTGTTGCAGAGTGGAGTCATGCAGAGTGGAGTGGCATAGACTGGAGTGCAGTTGTGCCCTGGCGTAGAGTGGAGTGGTGCAGAGTAGAGTAGAGAGGGGTAGAGGGAAGTGGCGTCGAGTGCAGTGCCATAGAGTTCAGCAGTGCACAGTAGATTAGAGTGGCATAGAGTGAATTTGTGTAGAGTGCAGTACAGAGGCATAGAGTGGCGAAGAGAAGAGTGCAGTGGTATGGTATGGACTAAATTGGCACAGAGTAGAGTTGCATAGAGTAGGGTGGCAGAGAGTTCAGTGGCAGAGTCTGTAGTGCTGCACAGTAGAGTGTCGTAGAGTACAATGGTGTAGTGTAGAGTGGAGCAGAGTGCATTGGTGTGGAGCGCAGTGGCATAGAGTGGTGCAGAGTAAAGTGACAGTTCACTGGTGTAGCATGGCGGAGGATGCAGTGGCATAGAGTGTAGTGGCATGCAGTGCAGTAGTGCAGAGTAGATTGGCATAGAGTGCAGTGGTATAGAGTGTATTGGTTTTTGAGAAAAATGGTGTAGAGAGCACTCGTGTAGAGTGCAGTGGTGTAGAATAGAGTGGCGTAGGGTGGACTGGTGTAGAGTGGAGTGTTGCAGAATAGATAAGAGTGGCATAGACTGCAGTGGCATAGAGTAGATAGTTTCAGAGTAGAGTGAAGTGATATAGAGTGCAGTGTACAGAGTGGAGTGCAGTGATGCAGAGTAGAGTAGAGTGGCTTAGAGTGGATTGGTGTTGAGTACGGTTGAGTAGAGATGAGTGACACAGAGTAGAGAGGCATAAAGTTCAGTGGCGGAGAGAGCAGTGTTGTAGAGTGGCATAGAGTGAAGCGGCATAGAGTGGAGTGGTGGAGAGTAGAGTGGAGTGGTGCAGGGTAGGGTGCAGTGGCATAGAGTGGTGTGATGCAGAGTATAGTGTCAGTGTGCAGTGTGCAGTGGTATAGAGTGCAGTGGTATAGAGTGGTGCAGAGTAGAGTGGTGCAGAGAGCAGGGACATCAGCCTCCGTGGTGCAGAGTAGAATGGAGTGGCGTAGAGTACAGTGATGTAGAGCGCAATTGTGTAGAGTGACATAGCGTGCAGTGGCATAGAGGAGAATGTTGTAGAGTATAGTGGCATAAAGTGCAGTGGTGCAAAGTAGTTGTCACAGGCACAGCGGTGTAGGGTGAATTGGTTTGAAAGAGCATTGGTGTAGAGTGAATTGGCATAGAGTGCAGTGGTTTAGAGTAGAGTGGCATAGCGTAGAGTGCAGTGGTGTAGAGTGGCACAGCATAGAGTGCAGTGACAGAGTGGAGTAGTGCGGAGTGGATTATTTCAGAGGAGAGTGAAATGAAGTGGAGTGGTGCAGGGTAGAGTATAGTGGTCCAGGGTAGAGTGCAGAGGCATAGAGTAGTGGCATAGAGCACAGTGACATAGAGTAGAGCAGGGCCGGACAGGACACAGACCCCGGCCCTGGCAAACTGCTCAGCTGCCCCACCCTGGGGCGAGGGGAAATGCAGCTGACCAGTTTGCGAGGGCCGTTTTCTGACAATTTTGTTACAGGCCCGATATTGCCGACCCCCGGTAACAAAAACGTCCCCCCAGGGGCCCAAAACTGGCCACCACCCTAGCAGCCTACTGGGGAAACGCCCAGTGCCCGCCATGGCCAGTCCGGCCCTGGAGAAGAGAATAGTGAAGTGGCACAGTGTTGATTGCAGTGGCATAGAGTGGTGCAGAGTTGAGTAGAGTGGCGTAATGTGCAGTGGTGCAGAGCAGATGGTTTCAGAATAGAGTGAAGTGGCGTAGAGTGGAGTGGTGCAGGGTAGAGTGGAGCCTTATAGAGTGGTGGAGTAGAGTGCAGTGTTGCAGAGTGGCCTGGCGGGGAGTGGAGTGGTGCATAGTGGAGTGGCCTAGACTGAAGTGGTATAGAGTGCCGTGGCGAAGATGTGCAGTGGTTCACAGTAGAGTGAGTGCACTAGCATAGAGTAAAGTTTTGCAGAGTAGGGTAGGGAAACATAGAGTGCAGTGGCATAGAGTGCAGTGTCAGAGTGCAGTGGGGCACAGTAGATTCGAGTGAAGTAGAGTGCATTGGCATACAGTACAGGAGAGTGACATAGAGTGGTGCAGATTAGAGTGCAGTAGTGCAGAGTATGGTGGCACAGAGTAGAGTGATGCAGAACAGAGTGGAGCAGGGTTCAGTGGCAGAGAGTGCAGTGCTGCAGAGTGGAGTCTCATAGAGTGCAGTGGTGTAGAGTAGAGTTGTGTAGAGTGCATTGGTGTAGAGTGCAGTGCTGTACAGTGGTGTTGATTAAAGTGACGTAATGTGCAATGATGTAGAGTAGAGTGGAATAGAGTAAAGAAGCACAGAGTAGGGTGGTGCTGAGTAGAGTGGCATAGAGTTCAGTGGCAGAGAGTGCAGTGCTGCAGAGTAGAGTGTCATAGAGTGCAGTGGTGTAGAGTAGGGTGCATTGGTGAGGAGTGCAGTGGTGTGCAGCGGTGAAGAGTAAAATTACATAGAGTGCAATGGTGTAGAGTAGAGTGCAGTGTTGCAGAGAAGAGTAAAGTGGCATACAGTGCAGTTGTGCAGAGTAGACTGGCATAGAGAATTGGTTTTGAGTAAAGTGATGCAGAGTGCAGTGGCAATGAGTGCAGTGGTGTAGAGTGCAGTGGCATGGTGTAGAGAGGTGCAGAGTGGAATAGAGTGGTGTAGACTGCAGTGGCATAGAATCGATTGTTTCAGAGTAGAGTTAAAGTACCATAGAGTGCAGTGGCATAGACTAGAGTGTCGTAGGATGCAGTGGTGCAGAGTAGATTAGTCTGGCTTAGAGTGGATTGGTATAGAGCGCAGTGGCGTAGAATGGAGCGATGCAGAGTTCAGTGGTGTTGAGTTCATTAGTGTAGACTTCAGTGGTGGTGAACGGCATAAAGTGGAGTGTCAGAGAGTGCAGTGTTGCTGAGTATACTGTTGTAGAGAGCAGTGGTGTAAAGTAAAGTGGTGTGGAGTGCTTTGGTGTAGAGTGCAGTGGTGCAGAGTACAGAGGTGCAGAGAAGAATACAGTGGCGTACAGTGCAGTGACGCAGAGTAGAGCAGAGTGGCACAGAGTGTAGTGACAGAGTACAATTATGTAGATTGCAGTGTGGTGGAGTTTAGTTGAATAGAGTGTAGTGGTGCAGAGTAGACTGGCATAGAGTGTACTGATTTTGACTACAGTGCTGTAGGGTACATTGGCATTGAGTGTAGTGGCACAGAGTGGTGCAGAGTAGAGTGGACTGGTGGTGAGTGCCTTGGCGCTGAGTGCAGTTGTGTAGAGCAGACTGTTTCAGACTAGAGTGAAGTGGTGTAGAGTAGATTAGAGTGGTGTAGAGGGGATTGGCATAGAGTGCAGTGGCATACACTGGAGTGGTACAGAGTAGAGTCCATTGGCATAGTGTGGAGTAGTGAAGAGCAGAGTGCAGTGGCACAGAGTGGTTCAATGTAGAGTGGGGAAACATACCACCATTATAGACATGTCTTTAATAGAAACAACCACTACATTTGCACTCACATACAGGTTTACTGATAAAAGTATACAGCTCACAAACAATGTGTGGAAATGTCATCACCTAATGTATTGGTTTGATCGTCAGCACAGTTCATTTACAGACAATTACATTTTGTTGTCTGCTAGAAAGAACAATAACATCATACAGCCTTCCTCAAGAAGAACCTCAGTAGCCAGCATGATTGCCATATCATCAATCCTCTCACTTTGAAGTCAGCGAAAGAAACATAAACACCAAGCTCCCTAGAAGACACAGCCAGACATTTGACCTCTGCCTTTGAATGCACAACAAATGTGACAAGATAAAAACATGATTTAAAAGCCTGTTTACAGAAAGCGAGTCTGTAGAAGAATGCAGTAAACAAGGTTTGGGCAACAAGAGGGACAAACTCGAGTTGGACAGCCTAAAGCACATAAAGACCAATATATTGAAAGGCAGAAAATGTGAGCTACAAACAACAAAGCCAATGGTAAGCAGCAACAGGTGAAATGCATTCCTAGATCTATCAATAAGTAGCCCAGAGGGGGTTACTGTGGGAAACGGTTAGCCCTCCACTCAATAAATCACATAAATCAACAATACCCGCCCACAAGGCAAAAAGTATATAAATACCGTGTGTAGAACACTAATCGTTGTCTTATCACACAGGGTGTATATATCACAAAAATCTAAAATGTTTTAGCAAAAATAAACTGTTTTTTGCTCATGGTTAATTGCTATACATCAATTGCCTTAACAGATTTCTAAAAATTGCTTCCTTTCCACTGACAGTCTCTCAAGAGGGGACAATGCTTGATAACCAATTAATCACAATCAAGCGGGCATACGCCTGAAATAGGCGATTAACACCACAAATTTAGTGGGAACTTAAAAAAATGTGAAAAAGGTAAAAGTGACCCCTCACGGGCGATCCACCCAGGGGAGAGCTGGCAAGTACTCACCAGGTCAACCCACTGTTCTCATCATTGGTAATCACTTTGTCTATAACAGAAAAGAGTGTCCAAGAAACAACCAAACATAAATGGTGTAGGTGCACAGAGAGTGATGGTGAAATACGCTCTCTGATAGTGAAACAAATATAGTTAAAATTGACAGGCACACCTTTCAGTCAATACTTTATTGTTTAGTAGGGGTGAATTATCAAATAAAATTTTTTTATAGGTAGCTATTTATGAACACCCAATCACATGCCAACATGTTTCAATGCCTGTAATTTTGCGGCAAATTCTTCAGGGCTATACCGATTGTCACATCACCTCAAGTTGGACACATCCTCCTCAAAATAGACCTCATATGGCTATTCTCGCTCGTACCAACCTATGAGGGAGCTTATATGTCAAAAATCCAATCTCCGTCTATGAGCTTTTCTTTAGGATCATAGTCTCAATCGATCTACAGTTCAGGTCGTGCAGCGCATCGTCCTCCTTAATCAGTTTTCATCCTTTGCAGACTGCTGAAATCTGCCTCATCCTAAACAAGCGGTATTTCAAACAAGTTGTAGCAACAAAAGCACTTTCCATCTCACGCTTTGCTGTTGACCATGATGTGCCTTCTGCATTGATATTACTGAATTTATCAGTCGCATTTGATACCAATGGCCGTTGGGGACTATTAAAGGGCTGGAAGACTATGGTATCAAAGACTCTGCTCTAAACTTGTTCCAAAGGTTTCTGGCTGATCGGCCTGCTGAAGTTGAAGTAGATCCTTATGTGTCAGAAACTACGTCTTGCTCTCATCCTTGTTGTTTAACATACTGTTGTTGGTGCCATTGACCCATATGATTCAAAACTTTATGTTAACTACCCTTTTGCTAGCAGATGACACAAATATTTTGTTTGTGATTGATAGTGACCCTATTGTTTGAACTAATAACTTACAAATGTAAATGAAAAATGTCCAACGTTGAATGTCTCAACACTATTTTAAATTGATTAGGGAGAAACCAGGAATATCTTTCCGTTTCCACCAGTCAACCATATGGACGCAATATTTCTGATGCCTTCTCTTGTCTGGGGATCAAATTTGACTCCATCCTGACAATGGAAGAACAGATAAAATTTGTGACAAAGATTTGCTTCTTCCAACTTTGGATTCTGAAATGTATTATTCATATTTTCACATCCAACTACCAAAACAGATTATTAATGCCTTTGTAGCCTTAAGGCTTGATTATGGCAATTCAACATACTTGGGTCTACCAGCAAATTCTGTTAAGAAATTGCAAATGGTACAAGAGGTAGCAGCCAGATTAATCAAAATATCATGAAACATGTGTCTGTTTTCGTAGGGTTACCCAAACTCCACTGGCTCACAGTCTGTTAATGGGTCCAATTCAATACTTTATTTGGTATACATAGAGCACTAAATAAATGTAGGCTTAACTTCTTAACCAAAACATATCCATTCCATAACACATTCAGAGAATGCTTTTTACAGAAAGTTCCCAGGTTTCAAAGAGCTACTCAGGGTGGGCGATCTTTCTGAGAAACTTCGGCTATATTGTGAAAAATGTTCCTGCTGACCCTGCAAAAAGAACTTTTTGCTACTGGGATCTGAAAGAAGCTGTATTTTCTACAGCCTTTTTGCTATATATCTGTGTCTTAAGGCTATAGAATGAGCATTGGTCCGTTAGCACCAAGGTATCTATGGGGGAACAATTGCACGGTAAAAATGCTTCCAAATAAATAAATAAATCTAGAATTTTTGCTGCTGTAGTGTCTGATACTATGCACATCCTTATATCTTTGTTTGTGTCCACCAGAAAGGTCAAAGAGGTAAAGGCCACCGCACAACTTCAAAAGACTGGGCTCATAATGGGAACCCACCATGAATACAGAGTTACCATCCTTCTATGTTCAAAGTTAAACTCTACCATGTACGGCGGAGAGTCTAAGGCTAAGTCAGACTCCATAGTGAAGGCTCCACCATACTCATACTTTTTGACCATGAGGGGATAAACTACTTGAACCTATCATACCTGTGACTTCCACTGCCTGGAAGCCGTTCTGGAGGTTTCGTTATGGCCACAAACCCAACAGCAGCCAGGTAAGACCTTCAATACGGTGACCACTCATGTAGATCTTACATCTCGAAGAGTTGACAAAATCCAAATTTAAGAAAGTACAGTGCCCAATTAAGGCCAGGTTAAAGAAAGCAATGACATTCCAATCCAAGACAACTGCAAAGATGAGTACTGATGTCGTGAGGGGAACTGACAAAATAGGAGAATTATGTTAAGTGTTCCTGGGGGTAGGGAATCACTGCCATCAAAACAACAACCTTTATGGGACATAACCTGAACTCTACATATATCTTTAGGTTGATATTTTATGACCCCAACTTGACATGGTCAAGCCAATCTACTATTTAAGCTATTGGCATTTGGGAGCTATCACCATGTCGGGAACATGCAAGAGAGGTAATGGGCAATTTGAGGTAAAGTTGAGGTAAAGTTTTTTTCAAAGTCAATATTTTCACGGTCATGTTTGTTGTAATCTACTGCACCTTTGTAAGGCACACTCAGGAGAGTAGGTTAGAATTCAAACAGGTAAAACAAAAAAGATAAAGCTATTTTTAAGTTGCAGTGAAAATTAAAGTAGCGGGTAAAGACAAAGGCTCCAAAGTTAAGAGTTTAATTGAATTTTACACGTGTGTTATAATAAATGGTAACAAACCCCTTTGACATAACTTGAAAACGAAGGCATGTGAAAAGGACTACTAAACTCCTAAAAACTTGCAAAAAAACATATGTGTCAGCCTAAAAAAGATAAAGTGCTTGCTAGAAGACCAGATTTGTTTTGCAGGAGTATACCTCAATGCTATCTACTTTAACTTTGAATTTACCGTTTGCTTGCTGACCAATAAGTGAAGCTTTAAGACAGCCACTGAAATGGCAAAGGTTACAACACGTGTCTGAAATGAGATTGTGCTTCTAGCCAAATACATTTGAAAGAAAATCTCTGTCCCAAGTGGAAGTGACTTTATCTTTTTTTCTATACTCCTGCAACCTTTGGTTTACTATTGACAGATTGCAATGAATTCACAAGCACTGTGTATTGGCGACCAAATCATAAAAATAAGCAGAATGGGAATCCAGTGGCTGCAGATATCCCACAGCTAGAAGTGCTTTACGACCACTTATCATTATAATGTTCTTTTTTATGAGTGAGAAAATCTATCGGAAACTAATGTACTGCACACAGAGATGTCAGCTTACATAACTCTTACAGACCTGTGTTTGGTGCCAAAGGGTATTAACTTTCAGACTGTTTCTTTTTTGCTGTTAAATTCTCATCCTTGCTGCTGGTAAATGCACTGCTTTGGGATAACTTTATTTTCTTCCTTTGATACACAGTCTTTCCTTTTATTCTCCCACCTCAGTGCACTCAAAACAGTATTCGACCTTTGATCCCTTGTGGTCAGCCTGAGGCCGTGTCTAAATCACGATCAAACCATGAGCAGTGACTTCTCATTACCTCTTTACTCTTTCAGGGCTTTTTTTTTAACTAAAACTTAAAAAAATAATTTTTCATGTTTCTCTCAATAGGTTTTAGTCATTTTTGTGTCATTTCTTCTTATTAAAATGTTCTATATTTTTAGAAAACGGCTGTGCGATTTTTATTGGGTGATGTTTTGACTTTGTAATTGTTTTGGTGCTGCTAAATACTGAACACATTTCCATTAAGTTAAGCCTGTCTGCTCAGTGGCATAGTTACCAGGATTTAAACTCAGGTTTATTTATTGAACTTGTGTGTTAGACCTAAACGATTATCGACGTAATACTTAGGAAGTACTCACAATCTCCGCAACTAATAACCAATAACCAATAACCTAATCTCCTCACCACTTACACTCATTATTCACCCACTCTATAGCCAAGCATATTCCATTACACTTCTCCTCCAAGATCACACTATGGAAACAACCTACCTACTATGCTTAGCACACCTACTGGCGTTAGTTCTTATCTCATTTCAACATCTAACTAAAACACATAACATTAACATTTGTTTATTTCAGTGAATTTCTGAGGTTTTATTTGAAATATTTTAAGATTTTATTTGCCACACTTAACCATGATGTCACTTTAGCCTGTTTTTTTTCCAGTGAATTTCTGTGGGTTTTCAATAGTATTCTAAGTTGAGCATACTCCCACCACCTTCAAGCAACCTGCAGCCAACCCTCCTGCTCTGCATATTCTGACTTAGCTGATTCCCAACCTCCTGTGGGCATTCAATCCCCAGTAAGGTACAGCCAAAGGCTATGTAAAGTGATATTGGCCAATGGATCCGACCTCTGGCAAGGCCGTGTGCTCAACACCACACAGGTGGATAAGCCCTTTCGGGTGCCCAATAGCCTGTGAGCACCCAATCCCCCAGCACATGGTCTTTGGACATGCACTGGGGTATGTTCACAGGGCCTGGCTCTGGTAGACTAACCCCCTTGGGTATCTACCCCCCCCTGAACACAGCCTTTCAAAGACAATGTATGATTGTACACAGGAAAAGCCATCTTCTGCTCCCAGTAGTTTCATTCATCACTCTGTTGTGTTAGTGATCAAAATTAGGCATACAGGGGCCAATTGAGAAAAACATTTATGGGTACGGGAAGTCTTACCACACAAGCACTATTTTACATACTCGTACATGCTTTTGTGAAGAGCCCCGAAACGTCCAACTTCCTATAACTAAAAGTGCAAAGGGCACAGGCGCATATTACCAAGGGCATTATCGCTGCATTAGCGTGACTTTTTCCCGCTAATGCGGCGATAATTTTATCGCCCTATTACCAAGCTGTCGCTAACACCAGTTAGCGACAGCTTGTAGGCGATAGCGGGCATTTAGGGGCCCACTTTGCATGTCAGCGATAATTATCGCTAATGACATGCAAAGTGGGCGTGCCAAGATGTTAGCGATTGAAAACAGTCGCTAACATCTCTAACTCCTATTAACAACTTTTGGAAATATTCGCGCTAAGCGCGAATATCTCCAGAAGATGACGCCTGCTAAAAGCAGTTCTTAGCCATGTTATCCAATGGAAGGTGGATAACATGGCTAAGAGCATTGTCACGATAATGCATGAATATCGCTGATTTTTCAGCGATATTCATGCATTTCGCAGGATTTTTACCGCTTTTGAGATAAACCTTGATAATATCAAGGTATCTCAGCTGTAAAAATCCTCGGTGCTCGGCGATATTTTTTTCCCGCTAACCAAGCAATAGCGATAATTATCGCTATTGGTTGGTAATATGCCCCACAGTCCTTTCTGTTAGGCCTAATGGTGTATGAATATTCACTGGATATTCCCAATTTACTCCCATTATAGATGCCTTGGTGCCAATTCAAAAAGGCATGTAAGAGTAAATAAAAGAGTACTACAAGAGTACCACTTTAAGTACTCCAAAATGTTTTTGAGAGTAGGGCCCAAAATGACTATATCAAGTCGGATCACATTAACATCAGGATACATACATGAACATAGAACAGGACTTCGTGAAGTTGAAACTAATTCCTTAAATGGGCAGAATCTACACTTTTTTATTTCTAGAAGAGCATTCTAACACTTCTCAGGAGATGTAGACAATGTAAGCATTTCTGAGTAAGAAACAGTTACTTTTGAATAATGATTAGTTTCACCTCCTTCTACTTCTACGTTAAACACTCAAAAACACAAGCAACATGCAACAAACAGGGACAAAGTTCAAGCTATCTGGCACTGTGGCTCATTTGACTTAATATGGCCCAATTCTTGTGCAAATGTATAACTCTCCTATATTTGTTTTTGATTCACCACTGTTTGAATTTCACAAAAAGTATATATTCCCCATTAACTTAAAGAGTCATGAAGTATCATAGTTAACTAACAAGATTCAAATTTCTTTGTTAGTTCAAAACTTATCATTTCATTTGGCAACTTGCAGTGCTTTGTAAATTTCTCTTTGTGAAGTTCTTTCCAAATATTCTTTACAATACCTACCACCTATTGTGGAGCAGATCGCGAATGTCAGTATCCAAAACAAACATCATAATAGACACACTAAGAATGTCTGGAAGTGTGAATAAAAAAGATTGTCACTTGAAAGTGTGTTAGTTGCATTTGAAAAAGTGCATGTATTATCTGTTTCCAACGTTGGAGAAGCAGTTGTGGCATATCTGCATTATTGGTGGCTTATTTTCCTTGCAATCCGTTTGTTGCTGCTTCAATTCATGAGTGATGCTGGTGCAGTTTGTGATGAAATTACCATATCCTCTCCTAATCTCACCTGCTTAAACATTAAATGAATATCTAAGACTGGTGTGTGTTCAACTTTAGAAGGATATTTGATCCTTTTTCTACCACACCCAGTGAGTTTTGGTGCCATCCATATGCCTCTTTAACTCTCTCTCTCTCTCTCTCTCTCTCTCTCTCTCTCTCTCTCTCTCTCTCTCTCTCTCTCTCTCTCTCTCTCTCATTCTCTCTCTCTCTCTTTCTTTCAGGATTTATCTCTCTCGCCTCTGAACAGATGAGACCGTTTCATCACTTTTAGAACTTCTTTATGGCTTCCGGCAACCCTCTTTTTGCATATTTACTATTATGCAGCTGCTCCTATTTCTGGTCCTGTCTGGCAGACACAATTGTACTGGTGAAATCAAGGTTTTGAAGCATGTGTGCTGATCATTGGTGTGCCCACCTACCAGCGTCAATTGGTCACTCACAAATTGTATGAATTCGAACACAATGAATTACTTGTTCATTTTTCCCTATAAAGTAAAGATGTTTTGTGGAATGCAAGGCTAACTTAATAAAATAAGTATCTGATACAATGTATACATATCTTCAAAATGTTATAACAAATCCCTCTACTTAAAACACTGCTATCATTTTGCAAGCCTTTTTCAAACCAGAGCCATGCTCAAAGTCACAAACGAACATGTCAGAGAAGTTCTGCAGCTCACACTGGGAGACTAATGCAGCTACTTGACTCAAAGCCATAGAAAACCAAATATGAAAAGAAGACACAAATTATTTCAACTGAAAAAGAACTGGGTAAGATGTTAAGCAAATAAAAAGGTTTGGTATGTTGACTTAAAGAAAAGGAAATATGACCACAGCAACTCTGAGGTTTGCTGGCAGGACATTCTACTCCTGGGCTCGAATACAGAATGTCTTCACCTTCCCAAGAGGTGCATGTTGACACAGATGAACTTTGGAGATCCAATAAGATTATGACTGGCAGGCTATATGTCCTTTTTGGAGAAATATATATATGGGAAACTGCTAACACAAAACGCCAGTGCTTAAAATCAATATTTTGACTGGTGGCCTAGGGAGAAATTTTAGAATGAACGATACACATTCTTGGGATTACCTTCCCGGAAAAATGTAATAAGATGTAACTTGTGATGTTATTGCACTGTAGTTATCGACTTTAGAAAGTGTGAATTGAATGCAGAATAGATTCTACAGAAAATGAAATGCTGTACAGTATTGACTTTACAGAACACAATACAACATGTAAATATGGACTTCACATAACAAAATAGGATAAAGAATTGACTCTACACATAGCAAAACGAAATAATGCACCCTTGATATTAAAAGTAAAAAACGTACCATAAAATCGCATTTATACACCACAAAGAACAAAAGATTGGCTCCATATAATTAGAAAATTAGACTAAATTGACGTTACAGAATACAAAACATATAATAATAATTGCTTTACATAACATTGAAAAATAAAGAAGTAACTTTATAGAAACATAATACAGTATTTACTTTAAAAGTTTACATAAAACAAAAAGAAAGGAGGAACTCAATATATTTGACAGAACACACAGGAAACGACTGAGTTGACACTACAGAACTGAAACATAGAATGTATAACACACCATATAGTACACATACAGAAAACTTAATTGACTTTACAGAACACCAAACATAACATAGAACTGACGTTAAGGAACAAAAGCAAAGTATAGGAATAGATTTGGGTAAGGCTACACAAGAATAACAATAACAGAACACAAACTGACTTCAGAATTTAGGGGCATATTACCAACAACTAGCGATAATGTTTGTCTCTAACTTGTTTAGAGACAAAAATTATCGCCGCTCATCGGCGATTTTTATCGCAGATAAACCTTGCTATGCGATAAAAAACGGCCGAAATGCATGAATATCGCTGAAAAGTCAGCGATATTCATGCATTATCGAGCAAATGCTCTTAGCCATGTTATCCACCTCCCATTGGATAACATGGCTAAGAACTGCTCAGGGCAGGTGTTAGCTTTTGGAGATATTCGCGCTTAGCGCGAATATCTCCAAAAGTTGGTAATAGGAGATAGCGATGTTAGGGACTGTTTCCAGTCGCTAACATCTTGGCACGCCCACTTTGCATGCCATTAGTGATAAATATCACTGACATGCAAAGCAAGGCCCAAGATGGTCGCTATCTCCTATTAGCTGTCACTAACTGGTGTTAGCGACAGCTTGGTAATAGGGAGATAATTTTATCTCCGCTTTCTTGGCTTTTAAAGCCAAAAAAGCGGAGATAAACCCCCTTGATAATATGCCCCCTAAGTTTACAGAGCCGAAAAAAAAGACAGAACTGGCTTTAAAAACAATTTAATTTTGTGAAGCATTTACTCTGTAGTCTGGAATAGCTGATGATCACAACATATCCAACAGCATACGGACATTTTCTGCTACACCTGGACTACCTATTTACCTCCTTCGTATTCTTGAAGGCTAGTTTAAACAGTGAAGGCTAACTCCTGAAGGTGAAAGAAGTTTGAAACTCATGTATAACATGGCATGTTAAACATATGGGGTCAGATATACAAGGACTGACGCATCCCTGAATATTAGCAGGGATGCGTCAGTACTGATGCAACACGCAATTCTACTCTTCCGCCACCATGGATGCTTTGCATTTACAATGCAGCACACTGTAGCGCAGGGATAGACGCCGGGTTAATGTGGCGCAGGACTTTACAACGCGACACATCTCCCTAGATGCGTCAAGTTGTAAATAGGTCACAACGTGGTGCATGGTTTACGCCGCCGCAGCATCACAGTAGTGACGCAACTGTAGCGTAGATGTGTCGCAAGGGGCTTGAAATTCTGCCCCATGGAATCAACTCAATAGCCTGTCAGGTACACACCTTAAAAAGATAGTTATAGTTAGGAGAGATAGGCTAATGTACATGCCACCATGTGACAAATCTCCAAGAAACCCTGCAGACCTATTTATTTTTCTACATTGGCAGATGATGCTAAGTTTGGCAGCAATTTGTTAAGGGAGTGCAAAGAAAAAGGGGGGTCCCATAACAATTGTGTGCAGCGTCAAAACTGTCGGTCGGATTTGTATAAAAAATTAATTTGGTTCAATGCTTTTAAAGTTTTAAGGCAATAAACCATAGTAATATTTAGGCTGTGGTATTCCGTAGGATTTCGCTGTATACAGTGGTACATGCTGACTACTAGGCAGTATATGATTGGCTAATGACTGCCTTTACAAAAGTAAATGTTAGTCATGTTGTTTATCCAACACTAGAATGCGGTGTGAGTTTTAAGATGAAATATAGTGTACTACTGTTTAATAAGAGAATATGAAGGCGTGTGGCACTTGAGGTAAGACTGTAAAGGTAGGTAAAAGCAGTTGTGTTACTTTATATATTTTAGAAATCTTTTATGGAGGTCTGTGGTGCTACTTAGAAATTACTGCGGTCTGGAAAAAAATTTTTTTAATTACATTTGTAGGAAAATTACAATTCACATTACTACACTATATTTCACTATAGTGCACTGCTGTGTATTTAAAATTGTTTACATATACAATATTTTTTCTTTCTGTAACTACCATTGTATTGTCTAGGTACTAGTATGGTACTGCGTAAACTGTTTTCAAACTATACTAAAAATAAAAACGAATCTTCCCTACCTTAACAGACTTACCTAAAATGCTTCATTCCATCCTGTGCACTTATCACAGAGTAGTACACTAGCTTAAAACTCAGAACACAGACTAAGTTTGGTCTAAACAATATGGCTACCTTTTACTTTTGTAAAGGCAGTCATTGGCCAATCATGTACTGCTTTGTTATCGGTGAACTGTGGAAAAATATATCACTACATTTTTGTGCCTTTTAACTTTAAAACTACTTAAGCAAATTTTATCGGCAACCAAAAAGGATCCTTTCCACCCCATAATCTATGTTCCTGCCAAAATTCAAATACAACTATTGAGTCTTTTTCCCCCTTTCCCCCTACATCTGTTTAAAATACACTCTGCGACATGACACATCACTATAATCCACTCCACTGTACGATACGCCACTCCACTCTATGACACCTCACTCCACTCTTTGACACTCTACTTCACTCTAAAGTAGTCCACTTCACTCCAAGACACTCCACGCCACTCCACTCTACAATCCGCCACTCCACTCTACGGCAAGCTACTCCACTCTACAGCATGCCATTCCACTCTATAACACTCCATGCCACTCCTCTCTACAACACACCAGTCAAATGTATGACATGCCACTCCACTCTACGACATGCCACTCCACTCTATGCTACTCAACTTGGCCACATCCTAGTTTACTCTACGCCATTCCACTCTACGCCCCTCCACTCTAAGTCACTGTAACACACACCAGCCTTTAAATGACCACTCTACTCTCCTGTACTACACACCACTCCACTTTACGCCACTCCACTGTACTACATTGTAAATTGTAAATTGATACTTGTATAGCGCTCTACTCACCCGCAAGGGTCTCAAGGCGCTTGTACGAATACCGCTGTGGAACCCATCCTGGCTTTCCCTGTGAGGCATCCACTCCTGGGTACCCCCAAGGTGGAGGCCAGGCATCCATAGCGTTGTGGGGGCCGTTGTGGAGATTAAGCAAGCTATTGCCCAGAGTTGCAGAGTGGGACTCCATGATTGGAATAGGCACCGAGGCGAGAATTATCAGGTCCGTGGAATTTTGAGCCCAAGACCCACCGAGGCGGGGAAGTGAACCGTGGTCCCGGGCTAGACCTCTGCATCAGGGTCTGCCGCTCTAACCATTGAGCCACACTTCTCCACCCATTGAGCCACACTTCTCCACTACACACCACTTCACTCCATGAGAGTCCACTCCACTGTATGACACTACATGCCGCTCCACTGTATGACAAGCTCTACACTCTACGACAAGCCACTCCAATCTACATAGGCCACTCCACTTTATGACATGAAATGTCTCGCCACTTGACTTCCCAACATCTTTCTTCAATCTACGCCACTCCATTGTATGCCACTCCACTCTGGCATACGATACACCACTACACAACACACTTCTCCATAATATGCCCGTCCACTGTACACCACTGTACTCCACTATATGACACACCACTCCACTCTATGACATCCCACTCCACTCTATGACATGTCACTCCACTAACACTCTAATCCATTTCACGCCATTCCACGCTATGCCACTCTACACCACCCTTTGACGGAGCAGTAACTCCGATAAGTCTGAAATCATTTGCTTCGGCCACAGTCCTGATGTGGAATGGCATAACTGGTGGCCCCAGTACATGTCCCCCCCCCACCTGCTCAGTTACCACTGTAAAAAATCTTGGGGTAAAAATGGATGTAGATATGTCCATGAAGACACAGGTGCAATCAGTGGCCGCCACATGCTTCGGACTATTGAAAATGATGAGGAACTTTCTTCCTCTCCTCTCAGTACCTCATAGGAAAACAGTGGCTCAAGCTCTGATAACATCTAGGCTCGACTACGCCAAAACTCTGTGTCATGGCCTCCTTGACTACCTACTAGGCCGCTGGCAGGTGGTACAAAATGTGTCAGCTAGGACCGTCTTGCTGGTTGATCCTAGAACGCACATGACGCCCTCCTGATATCTCTTTACTGGCTCCCGGTGTGAAAAAGTGTGATTTTCAAGGCATTGGTGTTAGTCTTTAAAGCACTTCATAATATTGGAGCCCCCTATATCAGGAGAAGAATACAGCCATAAGCTCCTGTTAGAACCCTGAGATCCTCAATGCAGAAGCTGTCAGTCGTGCCAAAATTTGTTCGCTCTCTGTTGGATGGGTACACGTTCCAGGTGACTGCCACAAAGTTGTGGAACAACCTGCTGCCTCTCTTAAGACAGGAACAAGCTCTCCTCATTTTTAGAAGGAAATTAAAAACATGGTTGTTTCAATGAGAAGCGGAGTTCCTGCAGCTCAATCTGTTCTGTTAAAAGTGTTAGGCCAGTGCCGGGACACTTGCCTGAGTAGCCGCGCGCTTTACAAATACCCCCTATAACATAACATAACCACTCTACTGTACGCCATTCCACTCTACACTATTCCACTCTATGCAACTCAACTCTACGCCACTTGACTCTATGCTATTGAATGATATGCTACTCCACTCTATATATATAGGGAATTTTGTATAGCGCACAGATACCCCAACGGGGTGTCCCGGCGCTTCTGTGAGAACTGATGCTGTGTTGACTCAGATGGTACTAACAGAAGAGAAAGGTTTTTAGAGCTCTCCGGAAGGGGAGTTCCTCCTGGATGGCCGGATGGACGTAGGTAGCTTGTTCCAGTGGGAAGAGGCACAGACTTGGAATGTTTTTCCCCCAGAACGAACTTTTTTTAATCTGGGGGTGGAAAGAAGATGTTTAAAACTAGAACGGAGAAGTCTGGTGTTGCTGTATGGACGGAGGCAGGAGGATAAGTATGCAGAGCCCTTTCCCTTGACTGCCCGGTGAGCTAAGGTAAGTGCCTTGAATTCCGCCCTTTTGTGAACGGGGAGCCAGTGCAGCTTATGCCGGTGGGGAGTGATACGTTCACGAAGGGGGAGGCCACAGACCAGACGAACAGCAGCATTGTGGACTGTCTGGAGACGCTTTTGGAGGCCCAAGGAGAGGCCAAGGTGCAGTCCATTGGCGTAATCCAGATGGGAGGTGATCAGAGCCTGCACAATAGTTTTCCTAGTCTGACTGGGGAGGAAATTGATGAACTTTTTCATCATCCTCATCTTAGAAAAACAGGCCTCAGATACCGTCTGGATTTGTTTTTGGAAAGAGTGGTTGGTATCCCAAATTACCCCGAGATTTTTAACTTAGTCTTTAGGTGAAGGGGGTGTGCTCAATTCAAGGAGCCACCACAAGTTGGAGTCCAGAGGCGCGGGCTGGTGGAAAAATATAACCTCGGTTTTGCCGGCGTTAAGCCGGAGCGAGTTGTTATCCATCCAGCTTGCGATGTTGCGAAGGCAGTTTTTCAATGGGTCGAAGGTTGATTGGGATGGGGAGTCGTATGAAAACAGTAGCTGTATATCATCAGCGTAAGAGGTGGCCTTGATTCCGGATTGAGCGATGATTTCGGCCAGGGGGGAAAAAAAGACATTGAACAGGAGGGGGCTCAGTGAGGAGCCCTGGGGGACTCCCCACCTGAGAGGGCGACTGTCTGAGGTAAATGGGGGTGTGAATACTGCCTGTGTCCGATTGGACAGAAAGGAGGCAAACCCTTCCAAGGCCTTGCCTTGTATGCCTTTTGCCTGCAGACGGTCAAGGAGGACGGGGTGGGAGACGGTGTTGAATGCTGCCGACAAGTAGAGCAACACCAACACCGCTCTAGATCCCTCGTCCAACTTCCATCGGATGGCATCAGCCATCTCAATGAGGGCGGACTCGGTGCTATATCCGGGCCTAAATCTGTGCTGTGAGTTATGGAAGGCACCGTTGGTTTCAAAGAAGCTAGCCAGTTGCCGTTGTATGAGTTTCTCAAGCACTTTAGCTGGTGCGGGGAGAGGGGGGATGGGTCGGTAGTTAGCTGGTTCGGTAGGGTCTGCATTCGCCTTTTTGAGTATGGGAACCAGTCTGGCGTGCTTCCAGGAGTCGGGGTAGATTCCTGACTGGAGGGGGTCGTTCCATATATCATTTAAGATGGGATTGAGCAGGGGGGCTAAGGATTTATACTGTTTTGCCGTCCAGGGGTCCAAGAGGGAACCAGATTTGCATTTTAGTAATTCTGCCAGCGAGTGTTCCGGGGTAATCACCTCAAAGTTAGAGAAGACATGGATGGGGTTAGAGCTGACTGTACATGGTTCGTGGTTGTCAGAATTAATCTTGCTGGGAAAGTAATTTTGAATAGTGGCAATCTTGTCTTCAAAATAGTTAGATAGACGGTCGCAAAGGGTCTGGGACACCGGAGTTTGACGTTTGAGGGCAAGTGGGGCAGTGAAGGTTCTGATGGTATTGAAAATCTCTCTTGAAGACCCTTTTACCCGGGAGATTTTCTCCTCTAGATGGGTTCTTTTGTGATCAATGATTTTCTTCCTGTACTCCTTAAGGGCGGATTTATATTTGAGTTTACTGTTTGCAGAGTAAGATTGTCTCCAGCTTCTCTCAAGCTGTTTACAGGCCGATTTACATTTGCGGAGTTCGTCTGAGTACCACGGTGCGGAGGGGGTGGCTCGTGAGGATTTATTAGGTCTGATAGGGGCTAGGAGGTCAATTGCAGAGGTGATCCAATGGTTGAAGTTAGACTATCTAATGTCTAGGTCTGTAGCCTCCTCGGGGGCAGACGAGGAGAGATGAGTGGCTAAATTATCAGGGGAAATCATCCTCCAGTTGCGGCCCACTGGATTGGACGGGGGTCTCGATCGATCCTGATGGCAGAAGGAGATGATAAAAGGGATCACATAGTGATCAGACCAGGTTACAGGGATGGGGTCACTTGATGAGATATCTGTTAAGTTAGTGCAAATAAGGTCCAAGGTGTGTCCTGCTTTATGCGTGGGACCGGATATTATTTGGTTTAGCCCACCATCTGATAAGGTGGACATAAAGTTAACGATGGTGGGGTCATCGGCATTGTTGACTTGAAGGTTGAAGTCCCCAATGATGGTGAAATTGGCATAACGGGAGGAGGCTTGTAACGCATAATCAAGAAGAGCCGGAAGATGAGTAATTTTAAATTTGGGGGGCGGTATACTAATAAACCGGAGTTTTTACAGTTAGCAGTTAATTTGATACAGAAAGGTAGTGCCTCGATACACTCTATTTGGGAATAGGAGAAGGAAGAGATGGACCAGATAGATCTATAGATAATGGCCACACCTCCACCGGGGTGGGTGTTCTGTCTGTTGACGCACAAGATCTTGTATTCTGGTGGAATGGCAAGGCAGCAAGCAGGATTGGATTCTTCCCCTAGCCAGTTTTCGGTGAGATAAAGAAGGTCCCACTGGTTGTCCTCTAACGATTGAGCTACATCTAGAGAGTTTTCACAAGTGAGATACAATTAATCAGTCCAGCTTTAATAATAATTTTCTTGGGGGCCGGGGAGTGTCGGGGGAAAGACTGTAGGAAATGACATGGTGGCAGAGAGTTGTTGTCTCTGTTTTGTGCACTACAGGGTTTATAGGGCAGTGACGAGGGATCGGAAGAGGAAGTATGCGCATACAAACAGATTTTTAAGTCGAGATGAAGTAAGGCTTCCCTACCGTAGGAGATGGTAGTAGAGGGGCAAGGTGGAACAGAGATCTGGCTTGTCGCGGCCGCGTCCTGGTCGCGGACGGGCGCAGACGGGCAGGACTCTGGCGTGACTCCGGCGCGGTTTCGGCGCATCCGCCATGCGTGTCCGCTGCGCGGAGGCATGGACATCCCCTTTTATGCGCAACTAGAGCGCTGTGAATCCCACCCACATTCAAGATGGCCGCCCTTATTCTATGCCCGGGACCGGCTCCACAGCGTCAATGCTCGGCTGGGAGCGGCCCAGGGCAGCGGGAAAGAGGGGGAACGGAGTGAGCGATTAAAGCTTTTTAAATCAAGCTATTTTAGGTAGAGTTGCAATTGAGTAAATAAAACGCCGATTTTGCAGTTTTTTCAGATTAAGAGCAAGTAAAATCAGAGCAACACTAAATAACACAGCCTTCCGGCTTCCGCCTCAGGAGGGTCTCAAGCACTAAGCATGGGCGGAAAATCCGTTTCGCTCGCGGATTTTGCGGATTTTCGGTAAATTCGCAATCCGCGAGATCCGCGAATCTCCCGCAAAATCCGCAAATCCGCGAGCAGCGGATTTTATGGCTTGCTCGCACTGTTTGCGTGAGTTCGCGGCTTGCCAGTACAACTTCGCACCCCGCGAGTAAGTGCTAAATTGCAGAAATACGATCTTAGCAAAACTGAAACTACTTACCAGGTTCAAAAGTTCAGGCTCATCATTAGTAGCCATTTCCTGTAGTGCTTCCTGAGGGGCCCCTCCAGAGTTCAGTTGCCAGTTGCAACTATTATGTGACCCTGCTCTGAACCTCAGAATAGTTACACATATGCCACAAAGGTCCTGAATTACAGCTAAGGGAGACAAGCAGGAGCCAGGCTGGAAGTTAAAATCCATTAATCAGCCCCTAATTCATTATTGTCAGTTGGGGCAGGGCAGGTGTTGTAACTAATTTTGCAACAATGAAAGCACTTAGCAAGTGCAAAAGATCACTAATCAGGAAGCACTAAGGAAGCAGGTGCCAGCTAAAAAAATATTCTGTGACACATTAATCAGCCCCAAATTAATTCAGGTCACTTGAGGCAGGGAAGGTGTGCTTTGCTTTACCGAAAATAATGTACACTGGACAACCAGAGGGTGTGGTGATGAAACAGAGGGTGGCATGGGTGGGCCAGAGGGTGGCATGAGTAGTCAGAGAGTGGCAGTGGTGACAGAGAGTGGCAGTGATGAAGAAGAGTGTCCCAAACAGGCTGGACACGTAGAAACAACAAGTTCGCAAAACTTGCGACCCGACAGGTAAGTTCGCAAATTGCGAAATTGTAAAAACCCTTGCGAACTGGCAGAAACACGCGCGAACACACAAAAAAAAAAATCCGCAAATTCGCGGGAATTCGCGGATTTTGCGGATTGCGAGTTCGCAAATCCGCAAAATTCGCGAACGCGAGATTCGCAAAATTCGCCCATGCTTATCAAGCACTCACACAATCCTCTATGCTATACTTCTCCATGCTACTCCCCTCTACATCATTGACCTCTATGCCACTCTACTCTACGCCACTGCACTCAACACCACTACACTCCATACCACTCTATGCTATTCAACTCTACACCACTCCACTTTACACCAATCTACCGTACATCATTCCACACCACTCCACACCACTCTACGCCATTCCACTCACCACTATTCCACTCTATGCCAAAGCACTCAACTCTATTCAACTCTATGCCAATCCACTCGATGCCACTCCACTCTACGTCCTTGAACTCTATGCCACTCTTCTCTATGCCACTCCATTCTACGTCATTCCATTCTACACCACTCCACTTTAAGCTATTCCACTCTAGGCCACAAAACTGTATGCCACACTATGCCACTCAACTTCACGCTATTCTACTCTAAGCCGCTCCTCTCTGAGCTATTCGACTCTACACCACTCCTCTCTGTGATATTCTACTCTACACCACTGCACGGTATTATACTCTATGCCAGTCCACTGTATGCCACTCCACTCTACACTATTCCTCTGTACGCCACTCCACTCCATGCCACTCCATTCTCTGTCACTCCACTCTATGCTGTTCCACTCTACGCCAGTCCACTCTACTGTACGCCACTCCACTCTAAGCTGCTCCAATTTGCACTATTCCAACCTGCGCTATTCCACTACACACCACTGCACTCTATGTCACTCCACTCTATGCTATTCCACTGTCTGCTGCTCCACTCTACGCCACTCTACTGTATGCCACTCCACTCTACGCCACGCCTCTCTTTGCTAGTACACTGTATGTCACTTCAATCTACTCCACTCCACTCTACGCTATTGCACTTTACACCACTTCACTCTAAACAACTCCACTCTACTCTATTCCACTCTATGCCACTCCACTGTGGACCCCTCAAGTTTACTCCACTCCACTATATTCCACTCCCCAATATCTTTTATTGGATTTTTTAAGTCCAAACATGTTATATTAGACCAGTCATGCATTAACACAGTACGATATCAACATTTCTGAGAGTACAGCTGCATTTGTATTTCAGTATTAAACAAGTTATTACGTGCAAAAGCATTGTTTGCAACTACTTCTCCATGTTAGAAAATGGGTTTTGTATCTTTTATTTGTTTCCTGTTGCCTCTACTTATAATAGACACTGTCGCTCTGCATATTCATATTGATTAGTAAATGCAATTCCCAGTTGCAAAATATATCGTTTGAATGCTAGGTTCATAGGCGGTCTTTATTGAAGTACTGCTGTATTGCGTAATGATCAAATGACCTGCAGCATTGTTTAGACTAAAATATATTTAATTTTTATTTCGTGCTAAGAACCGTTAATTTTAGAGAGAAAGAGGGGCAAAAAGGGGGGATAAGTAGAAGATAAGGGGAAATAGGTAAGTGCTTAACAACTGGGTAGATGAAAATTAAATATGCGAGAAAGGAGAAATGTAAATAAAAGGAAAACAAAAAGAACGCCATCTAGTACTTGGTACGGGTGGGCTGGGAGTTATGTGTCTAAGTATGTTGAAGCCTGCGCTTGACTAGTGTTTGAGTAAGGATTGAGAAGAGTTATGATGGAGCAATCGCCCTTGGGATATCACGTGAATGGCCTACTGCATATTTTGTGCTAAGGGAAGAGGGTGACTCGCAATGGCATATGTGACAGGGGGGGTCCTAGTGGTCTGCAACTTTATCATTGTCACTGGCTGGTTGTTAAGATGCAAGACTATCTGTGTTTTAAGGATGAAATCCCAGGACTGCGCTATTGGATACTTGCGTAATCCCGTAGTTTTCTCTTTGTGTGGTGTGGTACTCAAAGCCTGCCCCTACTCTGTGAGGGATTTCACTCAGCTGATTTGTGTTGGCGGGGTTGTTGTGTTTCCATCTCTTTGTGATTAGGGGCTTTGCCATTATTAATCCTAGATCCCTGAACCTGAAAATTACTTTATTTTTTTCCGTCCGCTTATATATTTCTAATATGCAAATTTTCCATGTGTACTGTAGTGGCATCTTGGTGCACTTCGTTAACGTCTCCGTAACTGCATGCCAATATGACTGAAGTGAGGTGCAGGGCCACAGCATATGTAAAAGATCGGCACAAGCCAGTTGCCACCTTGGGCTGGCAGAGGTGGTGACGTTGAAGCATTTGTTTATTTTATCTGGGGAGAGGTGTGCCCTGTGTTGTATATATGTTTGTATGAGCTTGAATCTCGAGCTACGCTGTATGTATATGGAGCCGGCGATGATCGTGTCCCATTCCTTATCCGTCCATGGTTGCCCCCTGTCTTCAGCCACCTCTCGCGGAGACTCGTCAGTGGTTTCAGTGTGTGCGCAAGGAGAGCTTCGACCAACCAATGTACCACGTGTGAACCGTCGCACATGAGGTGCAAATATTGTAGGAGCAAATGTGTTTTTTTGGCTCAATTATCATATCTCCCCAGGCTTTTGTCAGAGTCCGCATTATAGCAGCGTGTAGGAGTAATTGACCTACAGGGATACCAGTTTCCATAGCCAATGTTTCAAAAGTTAAAAGGGTGCCCTCTGCATACAGATCTCCCATTGTTTCTAGTCCTGCCTCTTGCCAAGTCATCAGTTCCGCTTCAGATACTTTCTCTCTACCTCTAGGAGTTCCTACGAGTGGTATCAATGGGGCATAGGGAAGTGTGTCTCGAGTTAGTTGAAGACTCCTTCGATAACACCTATAAGCTAGCTCAATATACATCTGAGGTGGGCGGGGAATTCGAGTAATGGGATGGAATAGGTGATAGAGTTGAGATTGTGTCCATGACGGTGATGTTGTAGCAGTGCCTTTAAAACTCTTGCCACTCATCCACTTTGTTACCCACTGCAATTGGGATGCTAGGTAGTAGAGCTCCATGTTTGGAACTGCCAATACACTGTTGCTTGTCAGCTCATACAGTCTCTATATTGCTATTCTAGGCCTTCCTTTATTCCAAATTAAGTCTAGAAAAATACTTTTTAAGTTCCTAAGTATCTTGACCGGGACATACACAGGGAGATTTGAAAAATAGTATAGCAGTGTTGGCAATATTATCATCTTTGTTAAGGTAATAACTCAATGGGAGGGTTTTCCAAAATGTACCTGCGTTTTGATTACAGTGATGGCTCTGATTAGATTGCCATTGAGTGTGTCAATAGGGGATCTGCATATGTAGATTCCCAGATATCTAAATGTGGTTGGGTACCAGGACACGGTAGTACCATTGATAACTATATCTGTTTCTGCCATGTTGTTGCTAAACGAGTACATTCCTGATTTTGCCCAATTTACTCGAAGCCCGGACATTTTCTCAAATTTTCTGAAAGTTTCGGCTATGCATGGGGGTATATGTTGCAAATCTCTCATGTACAATAATAAATCGCCCGCATATAAGGGGACTGCATGTAATCCATCTCCCAATGGTATGCCCCAGTTCGAAGAAGTACCGCTAGGGGTTCCATTGCGAGAGAGAAAAGCAATGGGGACAGTGGGCATACCTGTCATGTCCCCCATTTTATTTGTAGTGCATCTGAGAGTAACTCACCTGTCTTAACCCGAACCATGGGGCATTGGTAGAGCATTCGCACCACATGTATGTATCCTTCCCCTAAATCATATTTACACAGTACTGCTGCAAGATAAGGCCACTCCAGGGAATCAAAAGCCTTCTCTAGATTGAGTACTAAGCAACCGGATCACAGCCAGTTATCTGAAGCATATTTTTTTATTCTGAATGATTCCACTCCCCTCTATGCTATTCCATTGTACGCCACTCAACTCTACACTAAACTACTCCACTCCACCCTATAACACCCCACTCTATGCCACTCCACTCTAGGTCAGTCCACTCTTTAACACTCCACTCTTCGCCAATCCACTCTATGCCACTCCACTCTAAGCCACTACTCTCTATTGGATGCCACCCCACTCTACGCAACTCCACTCTATACCTCCCCACTCCATGCTAGTCCACTCTACACCACTCCAATCTACGCCAATCCACTCAATGCTATTCCACTTTATGCCCCTCTAATCTATGCCACTCCACTCTACAGAATTCCACTGTATGCCACTCCACTTTACTCCACTCTAGGATACTCCACTGGATGACACTTCACTCTACAACAGTGTCCTTGACTGTACTCTATGACACTCCACTTAACAAGACTTTACTCAACAACACTCTACTGTACAATTTTAAATACTTCTTTATTAAAACAAATATTGACATTCAGGGAAAAACAAAGGTTAAAGGTTAGTTATATTTAGGAAAACTTTGTTTACTCTTTTTATACAAACCAAACATAAACTACACAAACATTGGAAATGCTAAAGTTATAGTTTTACCCTAAATGTATAATTTACCCACCACCTTAAAATTATTATAACTTTATTTATTCTTTTGATAGAAACTAAATTTAAACTACACAAACATTAAAAATTCAAAAGTTATAGTTATACCTTGACTTTATTATTTACGCACCACCTTCAAATAATTTTAACTAGTGCATCTCCTTGCACAGTGTTGTCAACTCGCTAGCCACACTACATTAACTAGAACTCCCCACTCTACCATGCACATTGTTCTCACAAATGAAGTCATTTAAGATTTCATAAGTGTTGTTATGACTGCTATAATTTCGGATGGTATCAATCAAGGATTTATGAAGTGTGGCATATCACCTTTGAGGGTCTCAGGGTGCTAAAGTTGCTAATTGCTTTTTTTTAACCAGGGGAAAGCAAGGAGAAGGCACTCAAAAACAGGGGAAAAATAAGGAGCAAGCAATGAAAACGAAGAGAGAGCAAGTAGAAGGTACTCAAAAATGGGCGAAAAGAAAGGAGAAGGCATTGAAAATGAGAGGAAAGCAAGAAGGCACTCAAAAGACAGGGGATGTCATTTGAGATGTCATCATTGATGTCATTGACCATGTCATGAGTGATATAATATTTGAGGTCATTGGAGGTCATAAGCAATGCATTGCTGGAGCATGAGTTATAGTTATCTCAGCTAACTATAACTGTTGAATTTCTCTAGTTTTGTCCGAGTCAAACTTGAGCCTAACTATAACGTCTCTGTAACATTTGGTTGGTTTATTAAGTGAATATATACATATGTATGTGTGTGAGTATATATATACATGTATATATATATATATATATATATATATATATATATATATATATATATATATAGATATATATATATATGTTTGTGTGTGTGTATATATATATATATATATATATATATATATATATATATATATATTCACTGAAAAAACCATAGGTTATAGACTATATATAGTTAGGGATTAGCATTTACAAAACCTTAATTTACTCGCACAAAACCATAGAAATTCGCATATATAGTTAGTTGCAATAACTATATATCGCGCTCCCGCAATCCACTGCTGATGATGTCACATATTACATCATTCATGACATGGTCAGTGACATCACTGATGACATCACTGATGACATCTCAAATGACATCACTGATGACATCACTGATGACATCATCCAGTGACTGTCTGTTTCTGTAAAGTTAAAATATGTCTTACATATTGAAGAATGAGTGAATGTATAAGTGTCTGGATGAAGGATTTAGTAGGTGCATGAGTGAGTGAGTGATTAAATGTGTCTCACTGAGTGCATGGGTTAGTGACTAAACTGTCTTAATTTGTGCATCATTATGTCTGTTGTTCTGTAAACTGCTGCATGTGTTGATCAGTAGCTATATGAGTAACTGTATGGGTTATTGATTGATTGTCCAAGTATTTGTATGGGAGACTGAGTGTGTGTGTGGCTGGTTGGGAGATGTGCGACTCTGTGCAGATCAATGTGTTCTTGTATCATTGATTGTATAAGAGAGTAAGTATGTGTTAGTATATGTTCAAAAATGTAAGGTACTCTATGTTTAACTGTATTGATTAGAAAATGGAAGTGTGATTGATTCTTTACAGGACTGACTAGGTGTGTGAGTAACTCCATGGATGAGTGGCAGAGTGTGAGTGTCTGTATAGGTGTATGAGTGCATATGATAGTGTTATAAAGATGAGTGATTGTATGTATGAATGATTGTATGGGTGAATGAGTGAATGTGTGTGTAGACATAGAAATCAGTGAGTGCGTATGTAGTAACTAGTATTGGTGTGACAATGGTTTAAAAAATTATATTCTGTATTTCACACTTGATGTAACAGAGGTTATATTAAAGTGTGAGGAGATGCATTGTATTGTCACATGAATGATATCATCAGTGATGTGACCATTGATATCAAATGAGATGTCATCAGTGATGTCATTTGTTATGTCATCAGTGATGTCATCAGTGATGTCATTTGAGATGTCATCAGTGATGTCATTTGAGATGTCATCAGTGATGTCATTTGAGATGTCATCAGTAATGTCATCAGTGATGTCACTGACCATGTCATGAATGATGTAATATGTGACATCATCAGCAGTGGATTGCGGGCGCGCGATATATAGTTATTGCAACTAACTATATATGCAGATTTCTATGGTTTTGTGCGAGTAAATTAAGGTTTTGTAAATGCTAATCCCTAACTGTATATAGTCTATAACCTATGGTTTTTTCAGTGAATTTCAATGGTTTTTTAATAGCAAATATGAAAAGCTGTAAAATGTCAGGTACGTGGTAGGTAAAAACATTTTCGTATTTATGCACGCTGATATGCTTTGAACGCTGCCCCCCCCCCCCCCTCCTCTTTTCTTTTAAAAATTGGAAGAAACAAAAAGTATTCCCTTCCATAAATAACCCAAGACTTTTATTTTGTTATGGCAAGGGAACGAAATAGAGAATAAACTATAGTTGGTCACCATAGGGTTTAAAGAAGGAATGGTTCTTCACCAGATTAGATATTTTCCCAGACCCTCATTCTCCAATGTGATGAACTAGGCTAAAATTCTTCTGGTGCCTGCACCCTGTCACAGAATATCACCCTAAAACATGGAATCTCCCAAACACCAGATTGAGTTGAACCCCGCAGTAAGCCTTATTTCTTCAGGGCCTCAGAATTTCTTTTGCTTTGCTCATGGAAATTGTGGGATATTGGAGAGATAAAGTGTCACCATTAAGAAAGGGTAGTATTTAAATTTGCATATCAATTATGTTAAACCTTTTAGACATATGATATGCTAGCTTGAACTTATGCTTTACATTTGAAGCCGAATTCAACAGCTTAAGTAAGTAGGTTTTTGTAGTTGTAACTTTAAAGGGTGATCTAGCAAGTTGTAAAGATTTTCTAAAACAGTGGAGCGTATTTAGTTTTTTAATGTACATGTTTATGAAACGATTACACAAATGAAACATTTGTGAGTTTTAAATTTCCGGAGAAGTATAATTCACCAATAGCTTTCTCTGTAGATGTTTTTCCATTAACAATCCCAGTTCCATCACCCGCCCAGGAAATCACTACTGTTAGTTGTCATTGTTGCTTCTGTTTTAATAAAAAATGTTTTAAGGTGTTTACTGTTTTTGTTGCGATGTATATATTTATAAGTTATTAAAGTGTTATAATCCTACTAATTTTTTATTGATTATTGCTCTTTGAGATATTCCCTGTCTACAAACAGAGAAGAATAGGAATATTCTGTCTCCCTTTGCGGATAGTGAAGGATAGGTAATGCAAACTTTTGTCCCCCGTTGTAATCCGTCATGCCTGTTTTTCTCCCCACTGATTGATTGATTGGCTGGACATTTATTGTTCAAGGAATAGTTCTTTCGAGGTATTCTCTGTTTGCAAATAACGTGGAATAGAAATATTCTGTCTAGTCTTTGCAAGTAGTGAAGGGTGGGTAATGTGGACCTTTGTCCCCCGTTGTAATCTGTCATGCCCATCTACTCCCCACTGATTGATAAACTAGTTCCACCCGGACCATTTATTAGAGGTACATCATCTGGCTCAACCGGAGGGTACCCCTAATAAAGAAGACATATGTAAAATACGAAGTAATCACTGTATCCTGTTAAACAGAAACTTTAGCATGAAACACACTTGAAAAGGAAGGGAAAGAAATCAAACAAAATCAGTAGGCCACTGATGAGTTTTTGACTTCGCTAGAAATAAGAAACATGAAAGTGGTGAGAGAACCCAAGCTTGACGTTACGGCAGCCACGAGGTAGCTAGGCTCCGCCACCCCCCCACTGCTCCAAGCATGTCTGTCCCACCGCCCGCCACGCCCAATAACGGTAACATGAAATAGATACAAATCTACCCCATTCCGGAAACTCCCGAAGTGCAACAGGTTCGCGGCTACGCCCATCCGGAAGACGAGGCCTTCGGCACGTGTAGGGCGAGTCCTGCTGGCAGCCGTCGGCCGGGGAGATCGCCGCGTAAGGTGGGCCAGGAGAGGAGACGAGGCCGACGGGATCCCTTGTCCCATCCTCTTCTTTTTTCAATAATGGCTGCGACAACGGGGGGGGATGTCTTGCACATGCCACCGACCCCCCCCCTGGGCCAGGAGAGGAGCCGAGGCCGACGGGATCCCTCTTCTTTCTTCCATAATGTCTGCGACAACGGGGGGGGGTGTCTTGCACATGCCACCGACCCCCCCCCCTGGGCCAGGAGAGGAGCCGAGGCCAACGGGATCCCTCTTCTTTCTTCAATGTTTGCGACAACGGGGGGGGATGTCTTGCACATGCAACCGACCCCCCCCCCGGGCCAGGAGAGGAGCCGAGGCCGACGGGATCCCTCTTCTTTCTTCAATAATGTCTGCGACAACGGGGAGGGGGATGTCTTGCACATGCCACCGACCCCCCCCTCCCCTCATATCTCCTGGTCTGGCCCCGGCTTGGTATGAGCTCCCCGTTCGGTCCTGAAGCGGCGCCCTGCAGGCCACGGGGGGGATGTCTTGCCTCTGCCTCTGACCCCCCCCCCTCTTATCGCCTGGTCCGGACATCACGGATATCAACGCCAGGTGTCGGCGTGGGGTGCGCTGGGAGGGAGAGGCGGCGCGAACGAGCCTCTCCCACCCCCCCCAGGTGGGGGCCCCTCAGCTGCACCCCTAACGCTCCACTCACCCAACAAAAGGTCTCGTCCACTATTGCGAGGCAATGATGCTCCGCTCACCCAGCGGGGGTCTCGTCCACTGTTGCGGTGCAACGGCGCTTCTGAGTTCAGCTAGAAAATGAGTCCTGCGTCCAGAAACGTTCTCCTCAACTTTGAAGATTCTATAAGAGCCACGGGGGCCCCCGACCCCCTGCAGACACCCCCGATGGGGAATGACTGCCATGATCACCTACGGAACGACCACGACGTAGCCGCGGGACGTCGGCGCGCTCATGCCGGCGCCGGCCTCAGTCTTGAAATGACCAAAATCCTGCAAGACTACCAACTTGATCAGTTCCGTGGGACACCAGTATGACCCGGTAGGAGAGATTGTTGCTTCCCACCCCACTTTGACTGATGGTTCATGTCGCCAGTCCCCTCTGCTATCCTTCAACGAAAACTTTTGGACTGCCGAAAAAGGTCCCGGTCCAACCACGAGTTGGTGGAGACATTTTGACTATACTTGGACCTTCCTGACCTCACTCAAAATGGCGCCGGTACAAATGAAACTCTCAACTCCTTGTTGTGCCCCGATTGCTCAGCCTTGATATCATGAGATATGTATGCAGTTTTTAGCACATGAATTGATATGGGATAAGACTGATTATATGTTTGGACAATGAATTATCCGGGATGGGTATTGATTATACGTTCGAACAATGAATTGACATGGGACGGGTACTGATTACACGTTCGGACAATGAAGTGATATTAAGTTCTAATGCATCATTGATTACTGTATTTATTGAAGTTTCGAATTGTCGACACTTTTGGTACTTGCTCACAATGACAGGCAACAAGAACCATCACTCAAAAAAGGGGAGAGCAAGTTCTTCCCTACCGGGTCACGTTGGGGCTCCACCGGAACTCATCGAATTGATAGTCTACAGTGTTTCTGGAAGTTTCAGACTAAAGCTGGCGTCAGCATGAGAGCACCACCATCTCGTAGCTCCGTCGTGGCCATTCCGCAAGCAATCATGGCAGCCGCTCCCCACCGCAAGCCTGCGGGAGTCGGGGGCCCCCAAGACTTTTGTAGAATCTTCAAGGCTGAGGGGACGCTTTCAAGAATGGAGCCCAAGCCCTAGCATACAAGCGTCCGAGTTCCAAGGTGTCCCAGGGCCATTTTAGTGGACCAGGCCAAAATCCGAAGAGCCGGCCGCCATTTTAAGAGTCCTGTTGCAGCCGCCTATCGCTGCACCGCAAGAGTGGGAGCAACTCAACTACATGGTGAGCGAGACGCTGTAGCCGGAAGAGCGGGCGGTAAACAGCTGAATGGCGGAAAAGGCACAGTGTAGCAAAAGCGGGCGGAATGGCAACTAAAACGGTAAAAGGGCGCCCCACTACAGCAGACGAGCCTCCACCTGGGGAGGCCCGTTCAGCCGCCTCCCCCCCCCCCCCCCCGGGGCGCCCCACGCCGTTTTTCGGAGCAGCATTGTAGGATACCAAAACCAGTGCGGCAACTTACTGGACATCACCTGGGTGCCGTCCAGATCTCAGCGCGTTCTGCTGCCTTGGGACTATTCACACAGCAGACCTCTACTGACAAGGCACAGTGCAGCAAAAGCGGGCAAGTACCATGAGTGACGTTAATTCGATCTTTCAATAGTACAGTAATCAATAACACATCAGAACTTAATATCAATAGGGATGTCAAAATGTTCAATCAATTCTCGTCCCTGCTCGCCATGTGCTTCAAAACTGCATACGTATCTCGTGATATCAAGGTTGGGCAACCAATACACAACAAGGAGTTACGAGTCCCATTTATACCGGCGCCATTTTGGGCGCGGCCGGGCAGGTCCAGGATATAGTCAAACATAACAAATGAGGCTGACGTCTCTGAAGCAGTTGACGCACAGCAGGACATAGCAAATAAACATGAAGTCTCTGAAGCTGTTAACTCACTGCAGAACAAAACAAGTGAACCTGAAACCTCTGGAATAATTGTCGCTCAGAAGAACAACACACAAACTCTGTAGTGTCTGAGGAAAGTAAAACGGAAGGGCACTGTAGTTTCAGACACACTTAACACTAATGACTTAACAAAGATATCGTCTGTCTATGAAGCAGCTGTCATGTTCACAGAATTGACAAAGAAGTGTGCAGACACCAATGCTATTAAGAAACACAAGGAAATCCCTAACGCATCAGCATTCTCGGAAGAGGTTGACACAGATGACATCTTAAGGAACAAAGAAAGACAAATTAAGGATGAGAAAGTTATCACTTTAGTTTTTTCTTCAGCTAGCGACAGCAACAAACACATTGTAATGGAGATTAGAGAGGCTACGGATGGGTGAATAAATTATGAAAAGAAATGGCGACTCCCCCCTTTAGCAGATTAGCTAAATTTTTGCGTAATTTGGGCATACAAGTTATATTATTGTTGTTGTTGTTGTTGTTGTTATTGTTATAGTTCTGGTTAATTTCCATTCAGAGTGTCCTACACAGCACCACTCTAGGTAAACACTACTTTATGTAAACCTGGGACATAGCACTCATTGAAATGTTTGTGATCTTTCCTGTTAAGTTGCATCATAAGTTATTTTAACCATTCCAATAAAGTCATGCATAAAAATGAATACACAGACACAAATAACATGTGTATCCAAAAACAAAATACAGATTTCGGCCTTATTTATTGCCTCTAGTTTTCAAAGGCAAATTTGTGTGGAAAACATGCACATTAAGGGTTGCCTTTCCTTAAACCTTTGTTTTTTTTTAAAAATTGGAAGAAACAAAAAGTCTTCCCTTCCATAAATAACCCAAGACTTTTATTTTGTTATGGCAAGGGAACGAAATAGAGAATAAACTATAGTTGGTCACCATAGGGTTTAAAGAAGGGATGGTTCTTCACCTGGGTGCCGTCCACAACTCAGCACGTTGTGCTGCCTTGGAACTATTCGCACAACAGACCGCTACTGACCATTGTTGCTTCTGTTTTAATAAAAAAAATTTAAGGTGTTTACTGTTTTTGTTGCGATGTATATATTTATAAGTTATTAAAGTGTTATAAACCTACTACTTTGTTGGAGTTCTAAATATTTTTAATGTGACACATAATTATGAAGACTTTGAAGTACAAAAAGGCATCCCTGGAATCTTCCGCTTCAGGCTCGGTCCCACACACCCTCACAGTGAGAATCCCCTCCCCAATCACAATACAGGATGGTTATCAGATAGTAGGAACGCGTGTGGTGTGACGGATCTCATCGGGTGGGGGCCTTGATCTACTGTAACTCCTTTGAAGAGGGGTGATTCTTTACAGTTGGAGCCATAAACTACATCCGCAGGGCTAGGTGATAGCCTGGGACCGGCCTGGACAATCGGACACAAAGGAAGAGGAGTGTCAGAGGGTGCGGTAGTGAATAGGGTGAAAGGGTGGTGTCGGGCGGGCACAGGGTGTGATTCTCAGGGAAGAGCAGCGCAGATGGGGGGAGGTTTATGGCCCATGCATAAGACAGAGAGCGGGGGTGACCAGTGCGTGGGGGAGATGTTTGCGAGGGTGGGGAGCCATGCTAAGGATCGGCGGCGTGCAGAGAGTGGGTCTGGTCAAGGCATCTAAAATGGCTGCCGTGCACGACAAAAGTGTGGCATTGGAAAAAAAGCAAGATGGCGCAGACAATGTTTCTCAATACGAATTAATTTATAACAATTATTTTTAACAATATATTTACTCGCAGTGTCAAAATGGCGGTCAACACTTCCTGATTTCCTTCGAATCGAACGTTAACAGACGTCACGATCGGCGTCGTGCAGAGAGTGGGTCTGGTCAAGGCATCTAAAATGACTGCAGTGCACGACAAAAGTGTGGCATTGGAAAAAAAACAAAATGGCGCAGACAAGGTTTATCAATACGGATTAATTTATAACAATTATTTTTAACAATATATTTACTCGCCGTGTCAAAATGGCGGTCAACACTTCCTGATTTCCTTCGAATCGAACGTTAACAGACGTCACGCAGCCAAAAAAAAAAAACGCTCACGCGCAGCCGCTGGAAGACAAGTATCAACATATATGAGCATCCTCAGCCACCCTCAGAAAATAAGGGGGTCAGAATACGTCTCCCCCCTTATACCCATTTCCCACATTGTTTTTCCTCCATCTTGTAATTTAATTAAAACAAAACACAATTTTTGTTGTTGTTTTTTTTGGCCCCGTGGGGCACTTTAATATCCCCCTCATCAATCCTAGGGGGTCAGGAGGGGTCTACCTTGCCCCCTTTCCTTCATTTCCCCCTTCGTTTTGGCCTCCTCTAGTCTCTCGATCCTACCGAGAGACAAGATGGCGGCCGCTACAGACTGTTTAGAATGTTGACAGACACCGGAGAGCCAATCCGCTTCGCTTCGCAAAGCTCCGTTACGCGAAAAGTACGCGAACTGGAGCGCTATCCGGGACGCTGTCACAGATATATCTGTTTTTTTAAACGTTAATTTCTCAAAATCCACTGGAGCACATATATTGAGACCCAGCAAAGGCACATCGGGCTAACAGTCCCTACAATTTTGCCAAGTTTCGTGTAAATCCATTCAGCCGTTCGAGCTAAAAGTGAGGCCAAACGCCCTATGGAAAAATGACTGGGAAAAACGCGTTTTGGGACCCCTCTTTTTTCTCAGCCCCTCCTTGACGAAACCCCCCTAAATTTTCAGGGGCTGCTCAGAAACAAAATGTGCCATTTTCCTGACAATTTCAGCCGATTCCGTCCACAAACGCCAAAGTTATTAGACATAGAATTTTCAAAAGTTCCATAGAGAAAAAATCCTAACTATATATACCTACTGGCGACTGCCAGTAGGTAATATCTTTTACCATACCAAACTTTCATTCAAAGAAGGCGCTGACTCCGTGAGTCTCAATCCAAATGATTTATTTCATACTCAGTTTCTGCTCAGACGCGTTTCGGCGGCTTGCTCCCGCCTTGTTCACAAACATCTGCCTTACAAACTGTGCGAAATATATACAAATACATGATGTCATGGGTTCAATTAACAAAACTAGTTAGCACTGGTTGTTGCTATGGTTTCACAGTTACACCCTCTGTGATGACGTGGACAAGTATATGACTATGCACATTTAATCATCATGGCAGTCTGTTTTCACTTGTTATCATGAAACTTTTGTCCCACAAAAATTCCAAACATTTAAAATTTGTGCTCGTAATATGGTTTACGAAACGGTGCTTTAACTGTGTTTAAAGATGATCACATTAAAACACACGCTATTCAATTACTATCATTGGAAACATTGTTTGGTTTGTTTACATGTCCCTGGTCAATGCGTGTTTACCAGCTCATATGTGTTCTCACATCAATCGTGATTGGTTGAAAGCTGTGTAGTCAAAGTGACTTGCCATGCAATTGGGCGCTCGATCGGGGGTGAAATACATGCATCCGAATCATGCGGTCTGATTGTTACAATGGCCCGGTGGAATCGAGAAAGCAGAGTACAAAGATAAGTAATAGAGCGTCCAATTGCTCATCGCTTTGATGCTTAGCTTCTGTATAGGCCAGTGCCTGCTCTGTATTCTGGTACATGCTTGTCTCGTAAAGTAAGGGTACCACATACGCGAACTGCTGTGTAACATTAACACTCGGCAGAAAGTGCATCGAGGGTCACCCGATACTTTTAACCAGGTGGGAGAGAGCTACCCTTAGGACTTGTAATGTTTACTCGTGTTGATGCCTAGTGATAAAAATAAGGGTGCGTGCAGTGAGGTGATTCTTATGGCACATCATGTGTGCGCAAACCCAGTGTGACATATGAAGTGAATTTGCAGTGAATAGTCCGTGAACAACAGATGTTTCAAGGGTACTCGGATAGGAAAGGAGGCGCATGGACTGGAGGGGTTATATGTGGACACTAAGGGCTTCATCCGCATTCAAGCCTGAAGGGATTTTGGAGTTTAAGAGAATGATATATCTTGACTCCAGGCGGCGTAAAGCAAGTTTACGATTTCCGCCTCCGACATTTTTGGGGACGCTGTCTATGACACAGTATGTCAGGCCTTGCCTCCATGGGTCTCATGGATGTGCCTTGCCACTGGATATGTTTGGTCCATATTGGCGATTGCCCGGAGGTGTTGCAGGATTCTTATATGCACTGGGTGGATGGTAGATCCTACGTATTTTTTACCACATTTGCACGTGAGCACGTATACAGCAAACTCAGTCTTGCATGTGAAGTGTTCCCTGATGGAATAGGGCAGTTTTCTGAATGGTAACTCAACATTGGTGGTATTAATACCATGGCAGTACGCCTTGCATTTACTGCATTTCTTGAAACCTTTTTGGGCCTGTAGCCAGTTTTTTTGTTTCTTAAGGACAGGGGCATTGCAGACTAGCTGGCTGCGCATTGATTTTGCTTTTCTAAATGATACTAATGGTCTTTCGCCCACTGTGCTCCCTATGGTTGGATCATTGTGAATCAGTGGCCAGTGCTTTCTAAGGATTTTAGGAAGGTTTGCATGGTATCGGTTGAAACCAGTGATTAGCCTTGGGGGTTGTCTTTCTTGCATGTCTCTGTTGGTTTCTGGCCTCACTGGGAACAGTAAGTCCTGTCTAGTTTTAGTGCTGCATTTAGCTTCTGCAATTCTGCACATTCTGTCTGAGTACCCTCTTTTTTGGAGTCTCGTGAAGAGGTTTTGTTTGGCATCTGTGAGTCCCTCACTGGTACTACAATTGCGTGTCATCCTGAGACATTCAGCGTATGGGATTGATTGTTTCAGAGGTGTGGGGTGGAAACTATGGGCGTGTAGAATCGCGTTACCTGCAGTGGGTTTACGGTAGGTACGTGTTTGTATTTTATCATGTTGGACAAACAGTTCTGCATCTAAAAATTGTATTGTTTCAGTGCTAGTGTTGCAGGTGAATTTTAGGTTCAGTGCATTTTCATTCAATTTATCAGCAAAATTAATTGCACTCTCCACACTGCCCTCCCACAAAATAAAGATGTCGTCAATAAACCTCTTATATACAACCACATTATTTGTCATGATTTCTTGGTGTAATGCCCATAATACCTGCTCCTCCCACCAGCCCATATGCAGATTCGCATTGCTGAGGGAGAAGCAAGTACCCATGGCTGATCCTTGGACTTGTTTGTAGTACAGCCTGTCAAACATAAATGTGTTGTTTGTGAGACACCACTCCGTCATTTCCAGCAACATATTCGTATGTTCAAATACGTTTATAGGTCTCTTCCCCAGAAAATGTTTGATGGCATTAAGACCGTCCTTGTGCCTAATGCTAGTATAGAGTGCCTGGACATCCAATGTCATAAATAGATAATTCTCCTTCCATTTGACATCGTAAACCTTTGTTAAGAAATCACCTGTATCCTTTATGTAGGCAGGGAGTTTTCTTACTTCTGGTTGCAGGAAGTGGTCTATGAAGACACTAGTGTTCTCAAATAAGCTCCCTATTGCAGATATTATAGGTCTTCCAGGTGGTATTTTGTCATCTTTGTGTATCTTAGGGATGAGATACATTTGGGCAGTAACAGGATAGTCATTTTTCAAAAATTCGAATTCTTTCTTGCTCAGCAATCCTTTCCGTCTCCATTTGTACAGTTCATTATGGTATTTCTCCTGTATACATATAATGTGTGTAGGACTGATCCTTGCATAGCATTCTCTGTCCTGTAGTTGACTGAGCGCTTCTTGGTTGTACATTTCTAGGGCCCATAGTACTATATTTCCCCCTTTGTCAGACCACCTAACAACAATGTCAGATCTTGCTTTGATTTTTTCCATTAGATCATTGTATTTGCGTGTGTGGTCCTGATTTTCGCAAAGCCGTTGTTTGGTGCTTAGAATGGAGAGTTCCTTGAGGTCTTTTGTCACGCACTCAGCGAAAAGGTCTAGTCCATCCTTAGGCATCGCTGGCATGAACACTGATTTCGGTTTAAATCCTGTTTCAATTGTATGATAAATGTCTATCTAGGAGCTCAAAGCTGCCCCGCTTGGTGTGATATCTTCATTTTCATTCTCATTTTGTTGTTCCAGGTCAATTAAAGTTTGTAGCGTTTCAATGTGTGCTACATTTAGCATTTGGTTAGGGTCATTAGACTTTGGCATCTCAGAGGTGCGTTGGCATGAATTAGCAAAGTATTTTTGGAGTTTCAATTTTCGGACATATAAAAACAAGTCAATTCGCGTTTGAGCATAATCAAAGTTTGTATTGCTGCAAAACGTTAACCCCAATGATAAAATTGCTATTTCCTATGGTGACAGCTCCATATTGGATAAGTTGATTACTGTGTTGTCTTTAGTTATATCCATCATCGGCGTCTGTTTCGTCTGTATTTTGGTTTGTCTTCTTTTTGCACTTGTTGTCCCCCACCTCCTGTTCTTTCTCCTCCTGCTTTTTGTTGTTGTTTTTAGTTTGGTCGGTTCCTTCCACTCCTGTCTCCTTGATTTGGCGGGATCCGTGGACGTAGTGTTCTGAGGCGCTGTAGCCGTAAAAAAGCCAGTTCTTGTGCTGGGGTTGGTGCAGGGCCAGACGTTTCAGTGCTCTGATTGCTTTCATTGTCAGTCTCATACTCAGAGCTGATCTCATTCTCGCTTTGTTCCACAGTCACGTTTGTCCTTTATCTGTTGTTCACAATGGTTGCCGTCTTATTTGATCGAATTTCCTCGCAAATGTATAGATTCTCCCGTTAAAGGTAGTCGTTTCGATCCCTCTGGAATTTTATCGCTTTTCTTTCCTTAATTTCGGTTTCTTTTTTCTCCAGCCTTGTTTTTATTTCTTTCATTCTCTCTGAGATGTCGTCTTTGTTTTCTTTTGTGTCCAGTTCTTTTAGTATTTCTTCAATGCGTATGATCATTTTGGCCCTATCACTTGCAGCGAACTTTATGAGGATTTTTAACATATTTTCCGATGACTTTGCACTGTTTTCGGCCCACATCTGTAACATCTCGGGGTCAGGGTCCTCATAGGTTGGTGCCACCAAGATTCTCAGTCCTCGTGGTATTCTGCCTACATCAAGGTATCTGGTGAGGGATTTCACTTCCCACCATTTTGCAATTTCTTTCTTACGCATTTTCTCCAATTCATTTAATAGTTTTTTGGTTTCATCTTTTTCTGTTGTTTGCACTTGAGCGCCTAAGCTGGTCTTGTTGCCTTTGCCCGTGTCCGTGTCAGTGAACACATCCAGCGCTGCCTCCTCTCTTTCCCTTTCCCACTCAGCAGCCATACTGATAATGTAGGTAAATGTCACGTTTGTACAGATTCACTGCCCGTGTGTTAGTTTCGCTCCACACCAGGGCTCACTCTCCCATTAAACCACAGCCTTTCGCCCGCTCCCTGCTAATCTCAATGGGTCACGGCTTACCTGGAAATCTCCGACTACTCTCCAGCGATCGCAGATCTCCGGGAAGCCGATCTCCGGTTACTCGGGTCCTTTCCGCATTCCGGTTCAGGGCGGCACTGTGTTTCTTTTTTCAAAAGTTCTACCATCCAACGTCCTTGTCGACACAGTGCTGCCAAATCGAGGAGGGTCAGCGTAGGGTTTCCAAGACTCAAACCCCTTGTATCTTTTACCATACCAAACTTTCATTCAAAGAAGGCGCAGACTCCGTGAGTCTCAATCCAAACAATTTATTTCATATTCAGTTTCTGCTCAGAGGCGTTTCGGCGGCTTGCTCCCGCCTTGTTCACTAACATCTGCCTTACAAACTGTGCGAAATATATACAGATACATGATGTCATGGGTTCAATTAACAAAACTAGTTAGCACTGGTTGTTGCTATGGTTTCACAGTTACACCCTCTGTGATGACGTGGACAAGTATATGACTATGCACATTTAATCATCATGGCAGTCTGTTTTCACTTGTTATCATGAAACTTTTATCCCACAAAAATTCCAAACATTTAAAATTTGTGCTCGTAATATGGTTTACGAAACGGTGCTTTAACTGTGTTTAAAGATGATCACATTAAAACACACGCTATTCAATTACTATCATTGGAAACATTGTTTGTTTTGTTTACATGTCCCGGGTCAATGCGTGTTTACCAGCTCATATGTGTTCTCACATCAATCGTGATTGGTTGAAAGCTGTGTAGTCAAAGTGACTTGCCATGCAATTGGGCGCTCGATCGGGGGAGAAATACATGCATCCGAATCATGCGGTCTGATTGTTACAATGGCCCGGTGGAATCGAGAAAGCAGAGTACAAAGATAAGTAATAGAGCGTCCAATTGCTCATCGCTTTGATGCTTAGCTTCTGTATAGGCCAGTGCCTGCTCTGTATTCTGGTACATGCTTGTCTCGTAAAGTAAAGGTACCACATACGCGAACTGCTGTGTAACATTAACACTCGGCAGAAAGTGCATCGAGGGTCACCCGATACTTTTAACCAGGTGGGAGAGAGCTACCCTTAGGACTTGTAATGTTTACTCGTGTTGATGCCTAGTGATAAAAATAAGGGTGCGTGCAGTGAAGTGATTCTTATGGCACATCATGTGTGCACAAACCCAGTGTGACATATGAAGTGAATTTGTAGTGAATAGTGCGTGAACAACAGATGTTTCAAGGGTACCCGAATAGGAAAGGAGGCGCATGGACTGGAGGGGTTATATGTGGACACTAAGGGCTTCATCCGCATTCAAGCCTGAAGGGATTTTGGAGTTTAAGAGAATGATATATCTTGACTCCAGGCGGCGTAAAGCATATATAGTGGGTGTTAGGGTTTTCTAAGAGTTTATGAGTGTTAAACATATATACTAATATACTACAAAAGTTAGTTAGTATACTAGGTGTATTACTAATGAGTGATACTGTGTCTAACATATGGGATCTGAGTGGCTGTGTGACTGTCTGTATCAGTGTGTGAGTGGGTGCCTGAGTCGTTGTATGGGTGTCTGAGTTGTTGAATGGGTGTGTGAGTGGTTTGGTGGATGTGTGAGTGGCTGTATGGGTGTGTGAGTGGCTCTATAGATATATACACAGCTTTTTTGGACATGGAAATCTATGTGGAACAGGGCAAATTTGAGACTCGCCTGCACCGAAAACCCACCACAGGGAATTCAGTTTTACACGCTAGCAGTGCCCATCAAGGGCACTTAATTCAAAGCATCCCCTACGGGGAATTACTACGGCTTAAATGCATATGTAGTAATGAACAGGATTTGGTGCAAGCCCAGGGCCAATGCATGAAAAGATTTAAAGAGCGAGGGTACAGTAAGAAGTGTCTAGATAAAGCCCTCGTAAAATGCAAAGAAGAAACTAGAGACGAGCTAATGAAAATCAAACACAGAGAGTCAGAAAAGAATAAACTTCATGACAAATTTAGATTTATTCTTAAGTTTAACCAGCAGGAGGGTGCAGTCAGAAAAATAATAAAGAAAAATTGGCACCTAATTAAACAAGATCCCAACATTGCTAAAACATTTCCACAACAGCCGGCAATTACATATTCTCCGGGTAAATCCATGCAAGATAGTTTGGTCAAAAATGATCCTTGTGAGCCTCCAACTAAAAGTACATGGTTATCCCAACAAACTGGCTTCTTCAAATGCAAAACATGCAAGGCATGCCAGCATGGGGTGTCAATGACTGAATACAGAACTCCCTTCAGTGAAAGGGAAATTGTCATTGACAAGGTATTGAACTGTAAATCGGACCATGTAATTTATGTATTGGAATGCCCTTGCAAACTAAAATATGTCGGAAGCACTGTTTTACAAGGTCACAAAAGAGTGTTACAACATATTAGAGCAAATAAAAACAATGACCCTTCCTATCCGGTGTAACAACAAAGAGAGAGGTAGGGAGATTCAAAAGACACTCTCTTAATCCCCGGTTATATATCCAACAACAAAATAAGAGAGGTCTAAACTGGTCAAGCTCACGGCTGCCAGAGACGTGGAGCAAAAAAGATAAGCAAAATGTTTGATGATCACAGTCACTCTAGTTGAGTGGGATCACAGTCACTCTATTTGAGTAGGAAAGCCCTCACACACCGACCTAGTCAGTGTCATGCTTCATCATCGGGCCCCACCGAAGAGACCGAGTGTCTCTTCGGTGTGCTGCGACGCCAGAAAGACTGCGGAGCTGGTTGTGTGGGACCTCGTCGGGGTCCGGTCTAGAGGGTTGCAGTAGGTTTGCAAGCGGGCTGTGAGCGCTGAGGGCGATGTGCCAATCGCGCTCCAACCCCCCTCCCGAGACCCATGGTGCAAGTAGCGCCCTATTTTAAAGTGCTGATACACCCCGAATTTTGGGGTTTTTTGGATTGAGCAAATTGCTCTCCCATTTTTTAAGCACTTTTTTCACCTTTCCTTTTCACTTTCACGTCCCCAGGTTAGGGTGGACTATTAGAGTGTCCATACCGCCGGGGTTATAGTCCTGAAGAATGCCATGGTGAATACATACCACAAAGGCAGAAACATGTTGACTGATTTTAACTAATTTGTGGTATTTAGCTGAATTTAAATTAGATCCTAATAACCTTGGCTTTTAAATTCAGACACATATTACCACTTACTCGTGTCTTAGGGATCACTTATTAAAGTTTTTTTGATACCCTATTAGTCACTTTTAATTTGAGAACCTTCACAACACTTTCTCCCCACACAACCAGCTCCGCAGTCTTTCTGGCGTCGCAGCACACCGAAGAGACACTCGGTCTCTTCGGTGGGGCCCGATGATGAAGCATGACACTGACTAGGTCGGTGTGTGAGGGCTTTCCTACTCAAATAGAGTGACTGTGATCCTTCCTATCCGGTGGCACGCCACTTCAATGAAAAACATAAAGGCAGTCCGAAGGAGCTTAAATATTATTGATTGGATTCAGTCCCGATGTCAAAGAAGGATGGGGACCCTACAAAAGACCTTCGTAGACTAGAGATTATGTATATCTTAAACCTTGATACCAAGCACCCTGGGGGTTTAAATGCCACGGAGGAACTTAACTCGAGCCTTGACACATGAATTGAATTATAAGAGGGAAATAGTTACTTCTTTTAAAGACCATGTTGTTTTTTGAAGACATCTTACTGAGGGAATTTTAGCTTGTGCTGTTGTGTTAATGTTTAGGTATTTATTCTGTTTTATATACGGATTCTTTTTATATATTTATATACAATGAGTTTTATAGGGTTTTAAGTATGTATTTATTGACGCATCAAGTTGCACAGGCTATTACACCTTCCAGAGACATATCCCCTTTTTATTGAACCCGCCCATTAACAAAATATTTCTTATTATTTAAACGAAATTGAAAATTCTTGATGATGATTAGGAGTATATATATTTGTCTCTTCTCTCTAGATCTTGAAACCATCATTTGGACCCATTTAACATCTTACCAGCTGCCTACTGCATTCCTTTAAAAATATTTAATATTTGATTTTGCACAGTTGATTTATTATTTGCACTTTTGTTTGACTGCACGTGATTATTGCAAACACACTGCTCATTTATTTGCAACATATATGAGTTGATCTAAGGTATTTAAACTGTTATTTCGATCAAATGGACTCCTATCTATATGTGGGGACAGCAACAACAATGTTGTATATGAAATACCATTTATATATATACTTGTATAGTTTTTGCAGTAATTTTAATAGTAGATTATTTTTTGGTACATATTTATGTTCATTTATTTATGCACGTTGATATTTACTTATTTATTTGTGCATTTATGTATATATATATATATATATATATATATATATATATATATATATATATATATATATATATATATATATATATATATATATATATATATATATATATATATATATATATATATATATATATATATATATATATGTGTGTGAAATGATTGGTATTTTCATACAATGGGACAAGTTATTTATTTATTTATATTTATATATTTATATATTTATATAAGTATACAGTTGTTGTGTGTAAATATTATAATGCATTTATGCAAAAATGTTGGCCCCGGGCATACATCAATCATTGTAAGTTTTTGGGAAGCATGATTTGATATGCACCGTCACTTTATTGACAAAATGGTTTGTTTACAATGCACTGTCACTTTAATATTCAAAGTCACATGGTGTAAGCATCTAAAAAAACACAAAAAGTATTTAATCCAACTGTCAGGCCAGAAGCGCGTCATGTGATCAAGTCCACTGTGAGGGATGAAACGCGTCATGGCTGCTGCTTCGCTGTTCCAGGAATCGAATCGTAATAAACAGCAACTGACTAGCCACAGTGTTCTGCACTCTTTCTTTGCCTTTTTGTACTGGGCTACCTTGGAAGAGTTTTCCTACATAAAAGCATATATACATATTATATACATACATACATATATTTCTAATGTTTTTCAAATTCTCTTTGCCAACTATAACGTCCCTTTAACCTTAGTTTTTTTCAGTGACAATATATATATATATATATATATATAGGTTACAGGGACATTGAAGTGATCCAGCGATCTGGGACTAGTAAATTTCAACAGACAAGGCCAAATTTCATCACCCAACAAGTGCCTTCATGCTGGGTTAGTGACTTACTAAACAAATACCAAACTTACCAAAATCCAATTTGTATCTTAATTACTAGTATACCAATTATGGCGATGCGATCTTTATATAGTTGACAGGTTGTGGCAAACTAACTTGGTTTTAAAATACTCATAAAACTAAATAAACACCTTTAATAAAGACAGACACATTTGTATATTTATAATGTTTATCTAAAATAATGTGAATACATTCTCATCGATACCAACATGCAGTGCAAAATCATAGTTTATTACAGAGTAACAATATCAAAGAAATTATGACAAAAACACATTTCATCAAACGGTGTATAAAGCAGTTGAAAGGCGAAGAGACAAAAGGTTCAAAAACAAATACATTTTCAAAAGATTATGAAAATTCCGTTTTCTATCTATACTAACCCAGTGGAAATAGGAAATCTACTCCCTAGCAATGAGAGCAGTAAAGTCCCTCAAGAAGAGTTTAAGAGGCAAAGACTAAGTCAGGAATCCGCAGACAGGAACAGCTAGATCAAGAATAGGAGACAGCAAACAAGGCCTCTCCTCATGCAGGTAGGAAAGCAAGCCACCATCTAACCTAACCCCTCCCACCAAGAACTTCAATTATACCCTAAAATCCAGACGTCCAACCCACATCTGTATCAGAACAGAGGGTTTCTTTACACATGAGTGGTTAAAATAGGGGTGTACTGTCATACCACCCTCGTCATGACCATGTCACTCAATGTCTTATTGTTTATTTATTCATCACATCAGCTTCCACCCCAGGAAGTACATATTCGAACTACTAGCAAACTGTTTGCTTCCTTCATGCCAGTTATGTAGCAAATTTTGTGTAACATTTGTCCTTCCATGCCACATTCAAAGGAAATTTTGTTTTTCTCAATGAAGAAACAGTTTCTTCCTGCTGACTTTTGGCAGGCACACAGTACCAATGAAGGACAATCGTCTTCCACTTTCACTATTTTGTTTAATTTTTTTCCCCAGAATTTATTTCTCATTTCATTAACCCCAAATGTTCTTTGCAGAGCAGAAAACCATGCTTCTCCGTAAAACAAACACAGGCATTATTAATCACTTATAATGCTTTCCATTATGCACCCTCCCAATGCTGCATTTATCCATGCGTATCCCAAGTTGATATTATTTTCCTAGAAAGCGTTATTAAAGTGAACAAAAGCAGCAGTAGTCCTTTTTTTCTTTGTTTGTCATGAAGCATTTGCGGCCTACACCAGTGCTTTAATACGCGCTTGAGCAGGATCATTTTCCCTCATGTTAGGCATTTTTCCACATTAGTTTTCACCGCACGCTGTTCATATGTGTTACTGAGGGTTGAATTTGAGCAGGTTTTATTTCGCGAAAACCCCGCTCCATCAATCCCTCCTTTGATGGCGTTTTGATTCATCACCAAAATACCCACCAATACATATTATCACTTTCAGAAAACAGTTGCTCTCTCTTCTTTTATCATTATTCCATCTAAATCCTTCATTATTTCATAATAATTTCCTTTTCTGTCCTCTAATTCTTTTTCTTCTCTCTTTGTTTCTTGCTCTTCTTTTCACATCAGATGTCTCCTTTTTGCATTTACAACACTTATAGATCAGAAACATCATTAGTATCGCTGTAGCCACTGCAATGTTAGGTGTTAAGATTCTCCTTAATACACTATTTCCAATGGTAGAAAAACTATTTCCCATGGAGGAAAAACTCTTACCAACTTTATCTCAAGCACCATCAACCTTCAGTTTAGCCAAATCTTCTCAAAGATTTGTAATGTTATTGATATACCCCTCCAGACTCTTACTCTTATTGGGGATATATGTGCAACATTGTTGTAGTTTCAACATATTGCAGACTCCATCCTCTTTAGCCTATAACACACCAAGGGTAAGCCGATTTTGTAAAACCATGGACCTAATCGCACCCATTTCAGTATCAATCATCAAGAAACCACCAGCAGTGTCAGTTGATAAACGATCAACCACTGTGGACAATTTTCTAACTTTATGCAAATTTAAGATGACTCGAATTGAAGGTATCAATATTCCCAACTGTCTCCCACTATTTCTGAAAAATGTGCTCCTCCTTTATCACGTATTAGTCCATTCTTTATTTAATTGATTCTATCATTCTTATCCAAATGAGACACTTTTGGAAAAACTATACCGATATAGCAACATCCATACCAATGCCCAGGCAACCTACAGTAGTCATTCTTACCACACACATATTAGATCCTGGAAAAACAGGATCAGTCCCTCCTTTTATCCCCCATGCTCCTGTAATTAGAAAAGTATGATCACATTCACTATAACGGATGAAATAATTGTTATAGTCAGTTTTTAATCTAAGCAAACAAAGCTTTCCTCTATGATGGCAGTCCAGGGTCATGGCAGCGTATGTCTCCCCCTTTTTGTAATCTCCCTCTCTGAAAGCCCATGGAGGTACAGGAGACTTTTGTTTAGCAGCCTTTCTCTTGAATTCCTGCCTTCTGGCCTCTACCATGTTAATACATTCTATTTCTTCGAGTTGCAATCTACAAGTTAAGTTGTGCCTATGTGCATAGGCTGTGTTTATTGTCTTTGTCGTATGGAAAAATTCTCCTATATATTCTGCTTTTTCAGCACAACTCACTCTATTCATATTGTTTGTAATGTAATTTAGGAGAACACTAAATACATGTTAGAATAATTGTATTGCAAGCTAACCTTCTCGTAGAACAGACTAGTCAACACACTACAAGACACTCCATATGTTAAAGGTAGGTGATGATAAGTCACCCCCTCTGAGACAGACAATGGTAATTGCATCCACATATAACAATCTCTCACATCCATTGTGTCAACATATTCATGCAACAACTTAGTAAAAACATTTAACGAGAAGTCATTAATTGATTTATTTTGATGGTAAATATTATCATCTTCCATCTTTTCCACATTAGTATGTGAGATTTCTTCAGGACTTGTAGAATCTACTTTCTCATTCATCACACCATTAGTATATTTTTGGTGATTAGTTGCCATTAGGACAGGCACAATAACAATTAGTGTTAACCACACAAACATTAGTACGAATATACTAATTAAGCAAACATTAATACATCTATGCTTAAAACTAAGATTTCGATATCCAGTCTCTGCTGTAACTGCGATCTCAAGGAAAAATCTTTTTTAAAAAAATAGAAAAACTATAAAACTATCGGAGTAGTATTACCCGAACACTGTAAGTCTTCTTTCTTCACCCCCTCTGTTTTTTATATATATCTTCACCTCCTTTAATTCAATTTCTTTTCTTCTTCAGTTTCTTAGTACTTCTCTGAATGAATTACATTTTTTTCACTACAATCTACACAGTTCCTCTAAGGAGGTTTTAAATTGTTTGCTTCACTCTTCTTTGTACCAGCTTATTCTGTGCTCTGGTCTGTGCGCTCAATTTCTTCAAGTACCACATATGTCCATTCAGGAGCTGTGTATTTCTTGATTGGAACTCTTACTCTTTTTGTTTTACGATCTGATTCTTCTTCTGTCTCACTTTGCTCTGCTTGACTTAATTCTTCAATTATCGTGTCTGGTGTTTTCCCTTTCAAAGTGTATTTCAGTCTTTTCACTCCTTTTGGCCACACATCACCTTTTCTTGCTTTCTCAACTTGCACAATTTCTTCTGCTGCAGTGTCAAATTCACAAGTGATTTTACTCAATTATTTTCTCTGCTGCACTTGCTCTTGATTTTCATTTAACACTTCACCATCATCACCTTCAACAGCAGTCTTACGAGATCCAGTAGCTGGTGCCCACTTTATTAGACTATTTATTTCTTCAAGTATGTGTTCAACACTTCCAGAATCTGTAGCTCCAGACTCTATTGTTTTACGTTCTTCAGCTTTTGGCTCTTCTTGATGATTCTTTGCCAGTCGCTGCTCTTCATCTTTTTGTCTTTCAAGTGGAATTGGGACTCTCCTGGTATGACATGCATGTATCCATTTCGGCAAGCCTCCACACTTCACTGCTGTCGTTGTCACCAGTATTACATGATAAGGGCCATGCCATATAGGTTCCAGACACAACTTTCTTACATGCTTCTTCACCAGCTGTGTTGTGGTTGCAATTTCTCCAACCTGATGAGACACAGAATGCACCACATCAGCCAATCCTTTGCAATAATCTAGTACTAGATCATCAGTTATATTCATCAGTTGATTTGCTGGTACAATTAGCTGTCTCATTGCTCTTCCCATTATAACGTCATGAGGTGATAATCCAGGCTTTTTTATCAGGAATGCTTCTCAGACTCAATACCATGGGTAAAGCACCTGGCTATTTCAGTGCTGTGGATGCACACTCCTTAGATAGTCTGGATTTTATAGTGCCATTAATTTGTTCAACCACACCTGAGGCTTCAGGTCGATAGGCACAATGCAGCTTTTGCTCAATTTGTAATGCTGCACAAATCATTCAAATTATTTCATTATTAAAATGTGTGCCTCATCCGTTTCTAAAGAGACTGGAAATCCAAATCTAGGAATGATCTCCCTCAAAAGCAATTTAGCAACTGTTAAATTATCATTTCTTCTTGTTGGATAAGCTTCTACCCAACGAGAAAACAGACAGACAACAACCAACACATATTTCAGTCCATTAAAAGGAGGGAGCTCTATAAAATCAGCCTTTAACCTTGTAAAGGGCCCTGCTGCTTTTCCAATCTGCCCACAACTAACAACTGTCTTTCTACCTGGATTTTGCTGCTGGCACCCATACATCTCTGGCAAAGAGTCTCTGCAATGACCCTGAACTTAGGTACCATGACTGTTTAAAAAGCCTACTCATAGCATCTCTTCCTACATGTGTTACTCCATGGTACATCCTTGCCATCTAAGAAAGTAAACAGTCTGGCATTACGGGCCTGTCATCCTCATACACACATAGTTCATCTTCAAATCTCCTTTTACAACCTGATTCAATCCAAATCTCTTTATTTTCTTCACTGGCTTCTTCTTGCAACTGTCTAGCTTCATCCCATGTTTCTACGGAAGAGAACATCAAGGGACAACATATATTCTTTTTGCTGCTCCTTTGTTAATCAAAATTAAATTTTGTGCACAGAAAGAAGCAACTTAATCTGTGTATCTGTTCCCACTGGTCACATAATCATTTCCTGATTTATATGCTTGCCATTTGACCACTGCAATCTCTTTGGACATTTGTAATGCATTCAGCAAATCGTATACATCTTTGCCATTTCCAATTGGAGATAATGAGAATATAAGAAATCCATGCTTCATTCATAATTGGCCAAAATCATGCACCACCCCGAAACCATATTGACTGTCTGAAAATATAGTTCTTTAATTTTTGCCAATTATACAAGCCCTGATCAAAGCAACCAATTCAGAAATTTGGGCTGAATGTATCCCTCTTAGACAAGATGCTTACAGAACCATAGCCACTGCGCATACTGCATATGAAGCATGCAATGCACCATTTTCATCTCTGAAACAAGAACCATCAACAAATATCACACAATCTGATTCTGGTAACGGTGTATCTTTTATGTCAGGCCTTGGTTTCGTACACAACTCTGCCACATCCAAAAAATCATGATCTGCTTCATCTTTTACTTCTTCACAAGTGGAACTCAGCAACAAAGTCACTGGATTCATTGTTGTGCATCTTGTTACTATCACATTTTCAGCACCCAAGACTACTCTCTCGTATCTGGTCAATCGACTAATTGTCATATATAGTGTCCTTGTCCTTGTCAGCAAACCCTCAACAGAATGTGGCACATACACTATTATTGGATGTCCCATCACAATTGATTCACTCTGCTCTAGACTCACACAAGTAGCAGCCACTGCTTTCAAACAGCCTGGCAACGTTGCAGCCACTGAGTCCAAAGTAGCAGAGAAATATACCACTGGACGACCCGCCATTCCATGTGTCTGCATCAAAACTGAAAGTGCACATCCATCCTTCTAACAACAGAGCAATGCAAAATCTTTACAATAACGTGGTATCCCCCATGCAGGTCTCGACAAAGACTATCACGCAACTCAACAAAAGCCTTCATGCTTTCCTCAACCAATTCCATTGGATCGACTACACCTTTGTGAGTCAATCTCTGTAATGGCTTGGCTATCAGTGAAAATCCACTGATTCACTGTCTGCAGTATCCAACCAGGCCCAAAAACATCTGAATTTCTTTCTGTGTTATGGTAGGACCCATGAGTCAATCTCTGTAATGGCTTGGCTATCAGTGAAAATCCACTGATCCACTGTCTGCAGTATCCAACCATGCCCAGAAACATCCGAATTTCTTTCTGCGTTATGGTAGGACCCATTTTCAAGATCACAACAATTCGATCTTGTGATACTTTCCTGACTCCTTTTCTCACTTTTGTGTCCCAAAAATTGAACCTCTTTTTGACAAAACTGTAATTTTGCTGGTTACACTTTATGCCCACCTACTTTCAAATGGTTCAGTAGAACAATTGTATCTGTCACACATGCTTCTCGTGTCTTCGATGCAACAAATAGGTCATTGATTTATTGCACCAATACTAAGTCTTCTGGCATAACCAATGACTCTAGAAATGTTTTCAAAATTTGATTGAAAATGGAAGGCCTCTCTGTAAACTCTTGAGGAACTTGGCACCATGCCAAAACACAGTCTCCGAACCAGAAAGCAAAAGTATATTGGCTATCCTGATGTAAGGGTATGAAAAAAATGGTTGACACAAATCAATCACTGTGAACCATTCCGCATCACAGGGAATTTGGTAAAGAATTACTGCTGGGTTTGGCACTATCGGACAACAAGGTACTGCAATCTTATTAATCTTCCTCAAATTTTGCACAATTCTATATTTGCGGCTCGGTTTCTTAATTCCCATGATCGGTGAATTACAAAGACTCCGTAGTATCTCTCTCAGAATACCTTGTTCAATCATTTGCTCAATTACAGGAGTAACTCCCGCAATGGTCTCAGGGCTCATTTTATACAGTGATGTTTTTGCAAATTCTGCACCCTGTTTGACCAAAATTTGAAAAGGATCTACACCCTTTATCAATCCAATGTCTTTCCCTGTAAAATCCCAAAGATCAGTTGTCACAGTATCTCTCAATTCAAAAGGCGAATCCCTTGCCGTAAATAAAGAATTCAAATCATTCACTTCTGTCCCTTGCCTTGCTAACATCACTTTTAAAGTAACATCCCCATCTGGTGTTTGAAAAGCAATACCATCTGGTGTACAATAGATGGTACAATTCATTTTACACAGTAAGTACCTACCAAAAAGGTACACCTGACTCGTATAGCACACCACAAACTGATGCATATCTTTAAACTTTCCAATATGAACCTTCATTAGTTTAGTCACCGGAGTTCTAATATACTTGTTTGAAATTCCTACAACTTGGATAGTTTCTCCCGAGAGGGATAGGTTTGGAATTTCTGCATCTCTCACAGTAGAACTGGTAGCACCAGTGTCCACAAGGAATGTAATATCATTACCTTCCACTTTTCCATCCACAAAAGAACCTGATTTATCTACCTCTAGAGATGCGCCAAGCATGCACTCTTCCTCCCTCCTCAGGCACCGTCATTGAGATGAGTCTGAATCACTCTCAGGGCACTGCAACCAATATTGTGAAACCATTCGTACATTTTGTTTCTTACCAACTTTTTCACTCGCGTGAAATCCAGCTTTCGAACTGTATCTTTGTACCTGAACATTCACATTATTTGGCATAAAATCTTGGGGTACACTTACCTGTTGTGCCTGCTGTACCTGTGGTGTAGCTACCTGCTTTTGTTCTTGATTCACAACCACCTCATTCTGCATCTGTTGATTAACATTTTGAACCATTCCATCATTTCCTAACAAAATTTTACGTTGTTCTTCCAATGTCCTTACTTTCTGCACGCATGACAAGGATATTTCTTTTTCATCTCTTCTTTATTACCTTTACCTCTACCTTTTCCTGGTAATTGTACTTGAACACCACCATTTGGTACAAGATTCATACTAGGTACCTGACCATTTAGAAAATTCTGATTCTGCCCTTTCATTTGAAAACCTATTTGAGAAAAATCAACAAAATTCCAATTATCTACTGTGCCGCTTTCAACTATGGCCACATTATTTTTTTCTTCAATTTCTCATATCTTTATTCAATATCATCACTACAATACTTTGCGTACCTCAGTATTTCATCCACTGTCTTGTTTTGCCAACAAATCAAATGCTGCTGAATTATATTACTAATCTCAGGTTTGGATCCAAACACAAACTTATACACAAAATGTCTCATATGTTTGTCAGCTATCCTTTCAAAACCACTATAATATTTGAACACATGTAAAAATCTTTCGTAATCAGCATGTACTGTTTCTTTTTACTCCTGTGTCGTTCTGTCAATTTTAACATAATCTGTTTCTTTTGGGAAAATCTTACTCTTCAAATAAGTAATCACTTGATTATATTTCTTAATTACCTCTTCTGAAGGCGCTCCAGTTTTAACATCTCTAGGATATTCCTCTTTTGGCCAATCAACTGCAATTTTACATTCAGTCCATAAGTCAGCTGGGACTACAATATCAAACAAACCATCCAAATCTTTTAATAAGACCTTTGAGACTTTTACAAACTTCTCTACCTGTTTGTACCACTCGACAGGCTTTTCTCTCAATCTGGGAAATTCATTCGTAAAAGACAATGGGCCAGATGTAGGAAGCCTAATACCGGTCGGTAACGCCCGAAATTACCGAATTTCAGCCGTTACCGACCGGTATTAGGCTTTTTAGATGTAGGAGGCCTAAATGAAAGATTCGGTAATTTACCGAATCGGTAATTTAAGGAATCTGTAAATTACCGAATTCTTAAAGTACCGATTCGGTAAATTACCGAATGCTTAATGTAGGGAGCACTAAAATGAGTGCTTTTCCCATTTCAGGATTTGTTATTTACACCAACTACAAGTTAGTGGTAAATATCAAAAACCCTATAAAAAGCAATTTATTGCAATTTATGACAGTGCCATGTGGCAGACACACATGCCCTTAGGGCATGTATGTGTGCCACATGTGCACCCATGCACTATTCAGGGGTGCAACAGGGTGTCAAAGTGACACCCTGCCACCCTTGAATGTGTTCCCGCTTTTACCAAATCGGTATTTACCGATTCGGTAATTCCCATTCATTCCTATGGGCCTGGAGGCCAATAGGGATGAATGGGAAATACCGAATCAGTAAATACCGATTCGGTATTTACTGAATCTTACCGATTCGGTAAAAAATACCGAATGAATACCTACATCCCATTTACCGATTCTGAAATACCAAATCGGTAAAATTCAGTATTTTAGAATCGGTAAATCTGGATTACCTACATCTGGCCCAATATGTCCTGTCTTGACCAAGGAATATGAACATATCCACCACCCGGAACTTCTCTCATTGGATACATCATTTGAGCACGTTTTGTTTCCCTTAACGGAAGCAAAGACGATGCAGTCACACCCTTACTTTCAAGCATTTCTTCTTTCTTTTTCGCCCATCTACCTTTCCATCGTTCCAATTCACCCCATCTTTTCAGAGTATTAATCAACTCCTTTATTTGCAATCGTTTACCAGATGCATTCAAACTTATCCTTATCACTAAAATCCAACCTATATGTCTTCTGTAAAGCTTTTGATGTTTTGAATATCCACTCCATATACCTGTGCTGCTTCTGCCTACCTCTCATGCAAATGTTTTGCTTTCAATGTAACATTCTTACACAAAAATAACAATTCATCATCCTGCTATTTACTCAATCTCTCAGGATATACCAATAATTATTTCTTCCAGATCTACTCTTAACCTACCTATATCTATACTTGGTTTAGACTTACTAGGTGCCATTCCTCTAATCCAAACATCCAACTCCTCTGGCAAAGGTCCCCCTGAACCCCTGATGCTAAAGTTGTTTCTCTCACATTTGACATTAATTTTCTTGGATCGATCTGTACACTCTTTTTTGGTCTTTCAATCGAGTGGAGAAGTGTGGCTCACCGGTTAGAGGCGGCAGACCCAGAAGCAGAGGTCGGCCCGGGACTAGGGTTCAATTCCCGATGCGGCAGGGTACGGAACCAATGTCAGTGGGCTCGATAAATTTCGCCTCGGTGCCTCTGTAACCATGGGTCCCATGCTGCAACTCTGGGCAATAGCTTGCTTAATCTCCACAACGGCCCCCTCGCTGCCGGGGATGCCTGGCTTCACTTTGGGGATGCCCAATAGGGACCATCTCACAGGGAAAGCCAGGACGGGTTACCCAGCGGCACACAGCGCCAAGAAACCCCGGGGTGAACGTGCGCTCTACAAATTCATACTAACATAGCATAACATACAATTTCCATTTACTGGAATGTCAATCAGTGACGTTCCCATCTTATTTGATTCTGATCCACAAACATTTCTAACAGCATTCACTGGAACTGTCAATGCATGCACCCTTGAAATATTTTGACCCTCACTATACAACTGAACTATAGGACCAATTGTCACTGGAACTGACAACGCTTCTGCATTTAAACTCATCTGATCAATTCTTCCTTTGTTCTATTGAGTATCTCAATCTCCCTTTCCTATGAAACACGTGAATGTTGTGAAGACTGTAAAACTATTGGAACTTGTGATGCCTGTGGAATCTGTGGATCTTCTATTTCAATTATTGGTGCACTTGGAGTAATCCTGATATGGTGGAGGTCTCTGCAATAACATCTACTCTAATCACTTATCATCAATTTTATTTGGATCCATATCTAGTTCTGAAGTCTCTACATTATTCTTTTTCTCGTGCACTTTTCACTAGCTTGATCCTCAGCCACCATTACTGGGTATAATCCATCTATGATTACATCTCTTCTCCACCTTTTCATCTGAGTATCCCATTTAGCTTCTCAATGCCATTTCATTGTATGTCTATATTTCATTCCATTCCTATCTCTCTCCCTTCTGTAAGGCTCATGTTCCCATTCCTCAAACGCCTCATACTGCATAGATCTAGGATTCGGTTTTAACAAATTCATTCACCTCCTCACATTTTCCAAGGTTTTTACATTAAAGGTACCATACTATGGGAAAGCTAAAACTCCATTGTTCTCTGTATATCTCACCCAATTCTCTAACCATGTACATGCATGATATCCACGCTCTATCATCATAAAAGAAGCATGCGATCTTGCAGGAGGAACAGGAACTCCCTCTCTAGTTACTATTGGTTTTTCTTTTTTAAATAAATCTTGCATCAGTTTTACCAACTTAATTCTCAACTCTCTTTTCGCTAAATATTTCAGAAATCAAGGAAATCCTTCTGTAATTCTGCTCACTCTTTTCGTTCACACTCATCTAATACCAGCACGACTCAAACTAATCAACCAATCACAGCACAATACACACCCGCTATTCTGATCAATGCCAATGCAGCTTTCTGTGACGTCAGTATAACTCCAACGACTGACTGAAACTAATACAGCAGATTACTACAAAGTCTTTCTAAATAAATTCTTATTAGAAACAACACAAAACGCTGCTACTTTGCCAGCTTCACTAAAGAAAGAGATAGTTTGTTCACTCAAGAGATCCTTTCATGACCAGTAAAATAACGAACAGCATCACCCTACTTCTCAATCACGTGAAAAGAGGGTCTTGGTACTCCTTTTGGCGTGTTTCCCAAAGTTTCGGAAGAGGATTTTCACGATTGCAGTCAAGTGAAATGAGGTCTTGGTACTCCTTTAGGTGTACTTTCTAAAGTTTTGAAAGAGGACTTCACTATTACATCCAACGTGCTTACTCACTTCAGAATAGGTCCCTTAATATAATATCAACAGCCTTTCACTGTCCGATATTAAAACAACAGACAAATTACTTCTCCAGTGCAACACTTTTCCACACTCTTCCTATGCCCCTGAGGCTAAATCAACATCCCGGGATCTTAGGCAACGCCATACCCGTACTTCCAAACTACATAAAACAAAGACACTAACTTTTCATATTATCAATCAATCAATCAGGGGTTTATAAAGCCCGCTACTCACCCATGAGGGCCTCAAGGCGCTGGGGGAGGGGAGGGCAGCTCTGGATGAGGCGGATAACCAGGTCTTGTGGCTCTTCCTGAAGTTGTGCAAAGTGGGGAACCGTCTGATGTTGACTGGGAGCTGCTCGTTCCAGGTCCAGACGTAGAAGAAGACTCTTCCACCTGCTCTAGTTTTGCGAATGCGTGGGGTCTCAGCCGGAGCGAGGTAGTAACCAAAATCAATAATTCAACCATTAATTTGCCAAAAGAATCAATATAAACCATCTTCTACTACCAAAACTGATCCAGCGATCTGGGACTAATACTTTTCTACAGACAAGGCCCAATTCCATTACCCAATAAGTCCCTCAAGCTGGGTACGTGAATTACTAAACAAATACCAAACTTAACAAAATCCAATTTGTATCTTCATTTCTGGTATACCAAAAGATCCTTTGTAGGCAGATAGTGTAGATTTTATGATGGAATTTATTTAGAGATAATAGTCTCTGCTACAGGTTACAGATGTGATGTAGTTGTGACATCAAGGTCCTACTAGTAGCAACCTCTTGCTGCTCAGCCTACTCACTCCAACTGATCTCTCAAGCATACATAAACATTCTAACTCTGTGACATCATGCACACACACACTGGGGCTGAGCAGCAGGTAGCAGAGAACTAAGAAGAGAATGCATCATGCCTAAGTTAAGGTTTAACACATCGGTATGCCCAGACGGGTCCCATGCTCACTGTGGGCCATATGTATCATCATCACCATTTGCGATTTCTAAATAGCGATTTTTAAGGAATCGCTATTTAGAAATCGCAAAATGGTATGTATGTAGAAAATCTCTATTTTTTAGCGATTTCCAATTATTCCTTATTTGCGAATTCGCAATTTGGGAATTCGCAAATAAGGAATAATTTCCCATTCATTTCTATGGGCTAGGAGGCCCATAGAAATGACTGTGAAATAATTCTCAATTTGCAAATTCGCAATTTGCTAATCACAATTTGAGAATTATTTCAAGGGTGCAGGGGTGTCTCAAGGACACCCTGCTGCACCCCTGAAAATTACATGTGTGTGCATATGGCGCACAAACATGTCCAATGGGCATGTATGTGCGTCATATGCCACCCTCACAAATGCACAATTGTGCATATTTACAAGAAATCGCAAATTACCACCAACTACAAGTTGGTGGTAATTTGCGATTTCTAAACCAGAATTCGCAATTTTGAAAAGCTTTATACATAGCATTTAAGGAATCGCAAAATTGTGATTCCTTAAATGCTTAAGCAAAATAAGGAATCGCACTTTTTTGCGATTCCTTATTTTGCTAATTTTTCATACATTTCAAAATTGGAAAAAAGGCTGTTTGCGATTTGCTAAGGCTGAAATTCTGCGAATTTCGGCCTTAAAGAATCGCAAAAGGCTTGATACATATGGCCCCTAGTCACAGGATGCAAGCTAGCCTGGCTGATGAGGGGTATTATGACAAAACCAGTCCCCAGATGCTTGTTTCCAGTTCAGGGAGAGCCTGGACTGCTAGTTCGGCCTGGAATATACCCATGAGAAGCAGGGTCAAGACTGAATTGCATATGGCTGGGTCCAAGCTGAGATGACAGGGTGAGCAAAAGAACAATGGGTTAAGATGCTACCCCGAGCGATTGCCAGTGGTTAGACACAATGCAAGAATTCCTCCCATCACCTTTTGCATGTTTCGAGTTACAAATATGAACAATACAATAATAGAAGATTTTGGCATGCTAAAGAACCATTTTCATAATCCTCATGTAGGTAGGTGCTTTATTGGCAACACCATTGAGAGTCCACAGAGAATGTTATCCTATTGTATTATTGGGGTGAAGCTAAAGACAGGAGGCTGATACCAGATAGCAGAAAAACCCCTGTATTCTGAAAAGAAGATCAAATGTAGGAACCCACTGCTACACAGGCTGCACAGCAGAGTCAAACTGAAGTCTTGCTAGGCAACCTATACTCCAGATTCCAAAGAATCAGAACCACAAAGACACATCAGGGTTCTGATATGACTTAAAGAAACAAACATAAGAAATGCATTTCCAAGTATAACATACCACATCACCCTCCTTCCTCCCACAAAACTAAAGAAAAACACAACAAAAACAATTAGCTAAGAATGTAATCTTGCCACTTAGAAGACAGCCTGAGAGTACATTGGCTGTGAGAGAACACATCAGAAACTAGTCTCTCACCACCAACATGAGGATTGGGAGTGGAACAAGATCCTCCACCACCATGTGCAATAAGTGATGGGGAAGCATTGAGATCTGCAGCTTTAGAAGAACCATGCTCAATAATAGCAGGCTCAGATTTGACAGCAGGTTGAACATCAAAATCCAAACTGGAGTCATTCTCTTCTCCTCTGTCATCATATATACATTTAAAAATGTCAACTTTATCACTCGTGACCTTCTCCAAGTAATCTTTATTCCACCAACCTCTCCCTTCCAAAAGAACAGAAGGTTTACTAACCCTCATCACATGTACCAGAGGAGAAAAAGTAGATTGTCCTTTAGAAACCCTAGAAGGTTTCTTAATGAGGATCCAATCATTAACAGATACATTCCCAAGCTTGACGTGTACCTTGCTGTCATATAGTTTCTTTTGCAGTAATTGTTTCGAAAGCACCTTCTTTCTGACAAGATGTTGGTCTTCCCCTAAATGCCTCTTACTGGCTAAGGCAGGTCCCGCGGGCAAACTGAAGAACCAGTCAGGAATTCATTTGGATTTTGCTTCCCTTCCCCTGAGTGCTTTGAAGGGAGTGACTCCAGTGGTGGAATGAGGTGAGGTGAGACACGCCCAAATCAGCAACATCGACGTTGGCTGCGATAGCAGTTTGGATGGCCTCCTTTAATATACGATTTGCCCTCTCAATAAGTTCCTTAGAGGATGGGCTGTACAAAGCAACTTGACAATGCTTCATTTCAAACTTTTCAAAAAGCTGGTCATTTGCTTAGAAACAAAGGACACACCATTATCAGTAACTATTGAACAAGGTGTGCCTTCAAACTTAAAAGTATTATCAAGTAAAGAGATTACTGTGGAGGAGTTAGCCACTTCAACAAACAAGTAATAAAGCATTATGAAAAATAATCAATAGCCACTAGGAGATACCTCTTATCAGACGGAAGAAGATTGAAATGTCCAGAGAAATCTGAGGCAATCTTCTCCCAAATCAATTCAGGAAATGGAACAGGAAATAAAGGTTTATTGTTTAGTTTCCAGTGTTTATCTGAAACACAACATTGAGGAAATTTTGCCACAAAACTGGCAACTTGAGCATCCAGGCCTGGCCACCAGTAAATTTGTTTTGAGTGTCTTTGTAGTAGCCAAAATGCCCATATGCCACTCACGCGCAATGGCAATAATCCTCTCTCTTATAAAGAGGGGGGACACAAACAACCCATTACGAATGCAAATACCGTTCTCAAAAGAAAGCTCACCACTGATTTGAGCAAAGCTTCTTAACTCCACAGAGAGTACCTTACTAGTGGGCTACTTAGTTCTAATAAAAAATTCCACTTTCTTCAATACTTCATCGTTTCCCATAGCAGTTGTTAGCCATTCATCTTGAGAGATAGTTCCGCCAGTAGCAGACACAACATTGACCAAACGGACAACGCAGTCATCATCAATGTCAATCACAACATTAGGATCATAAGGTAAAGAAGACGAGATAAACAGTCTGCACAGACATTTCTTCCTCCTTGGATGTACTTGACTTCCAAATCATACTCTTGCAATTTGGATAATAATCTTACCAGGTAAGCTGAAGCCTTACCCAAACCATTACCTGCTAAGAGAAATACTAACGGTTTGTGATCAGTACAAATTTTGCACTCCTGCCCCAAATATAAGTTTTAAACTTTTGCACGGCCCAAACAATTCCTAACGCCTCCCTTTTAATAGTACCGTAATTACACTCAGCTCCAGACAAAGACCTTGAAGCATAAGCAATGGTATTCTGTTGCCCATCTACACATTGTCCAAAAACGTCTTCAAAACCTTTAAGATTAGCATCCGCAGTTATGAAGGACTTACCAGTGGGAGCAAATGAGCGAAAAGTGGGAGCATTGATAACAAGAAATTTGAGCTTCTCAAACACCTCATGAAGTGAGTCGTTCCAAACAAATGTCACTACTTTCTTGAGAAGACATCTCAAAGGTTGAACCATTAAAGCATATCCCGGGACAACCCTAGCATAGTATTCACAAAGGCCAAGAAAAGAACGCAGCGTATCCTTGTCCGTGGGAGAAGGAGAATTTTTAATGGCCTCCACATTGCAAAATGTGGGCTTAATCTCTTCCCCAGAGATGAGATGTCCCAGGTACTCAACCTCCTTTACTAAAAGTTTGCATTTAATGGGTTTAACTGTCATACCTCTAGTTTGTAGCACTTCTAGAACCTTGTGTAAAGTGTGTATATGTTCATCTTTGGTCTCAGTAAAGATAAGAATATCATTCTGGAATGCTTGGACATGCAGCATTTCACCAAACAATCCATCCATAAGTTTTTGAAAAACTCTTGCCATGGATGCGAGTCCAAACGGTAACCTTAGGCACCAGAAAGCACCAAAAGGAGGCACAAACGCGGCAAGAGGTTGGGATTCCTCAGAAAGTTGGATTTGGTGATACTCTGAGTGTAAATCCATAGTGGAGAAGAACTTTGAGCTACCAATATTGGCTATCATCTCTTGAATATGCGGGAGAGGATGGCAATCAAAAAGAATGTTATGACTGAGAGACCTCAAGTCCACGCATAATCTGAGATCCCCTCTCTTCTTAGCCAAAACAAATGGAGAAATCCATTTTGAGGCATCAATGGGTGCAATAATACCCTGAGATTTGAGTTTGTTCAAAAACGGTTTAAGATCATTCCTAATACTGAGAAAAACAGGTCTAACTTTGTACACAACTGGTACAGCGTCACTCTTGAACTTAATGCAGTGCTCAAACCCTTTTACAACTCCAACAACTTCCTTGAAGACCTCAGGGAAGGACTCAATCCTACTGCTCACAACGTATTCCTCTAAGTCGATAGAAAAAAGGTCAGTTGGAGGAGGTCTCAAAACGATAGGGGGATTTTGCCCAGGGTACAATATGACTCCCAATCGTGCAAGATCTTACCACCTTACAATATCTCTCCCATTCACTACCACATACACTTCAGTTTTAATTAATCTACCCAGGCATTCCACAAAGCCCCAAAAGAAAACCAACAAGTTTATATCTTGCTATCCAAATGGTTTGGGATTAATGTCAGGGGTCAACAGAAGAATTCTAGATGGCCATAAATTATAAAAGGTACGGTCAGCAAGAATGGTAACCTGAGCACCAGAATCAGCCACAATAGAATTGGGCTTCCCATCAACAATGGGCCCCTTAATCTTTTTCTCCATAGTAACGTTGAAACAATCAGGGATATCGACAGTAAGTAAAACATTAGAACATTTTCTCCCGCATTCTTGTACCTCACACTCAGAAGCATCCACACACACATTAGAAATGTTTACCTTTTTTTTAAGTTTGATTTATTTGAGGAATAGAAAAGGGGGAAAGGGGAGGGGGAGAAGAATTACAATAAGCAGATGGATGAAATAAGCAATACAATATTAGGTTCATAAAAAGTAAGCATTACAGGCATGAAGAATTATGAACACATCATATGAAAATAAATACAATAAGTGAAATACATTATATATAAATACAATAAATGAAATACATTATATTGAGATGTAATATTTATAGCATTTAAATAAAAAGAAAGAAAAGGTAATAAGAGATCACAGAGTTTTACATACTTCAACTGTTGCAGAATCAGGAGAGGGATGTGCAGGGGCATAGGAAGAAAGGTATGTTACCAAAGCAAGGCAAATCAGGTCACGTTTGATAGCTAGGGAGATGGGGGATACATAATTGGTATCTAAACGGTGATTAAAACAGACTGCATTCCACCACGACTGATATGAAATGTTTGCAGCCTGTTTCCAGTTAGAAGTGATGTTATGAAAAGCCACAGCAATGAAAAGGTCAAGTAAAGGGTAATGGCTGGAAGAATGAGGGAGTTCCGATGAAAGGGAGCCTAGAAAAACTAGTGAGGGTGAATAGGGGACCTGAAACTGGAAATTGTTTTGTATTTGCTGCCAAACCATCCGCCAGAATTGGGTGGTAGAGGGGCAATTAAACAGCATATGCTTCAGATCAGCAGAGGGGCAGGGAGAAGACCAGCAGGTAGAGGGGGTATCTGGTGAAAAACGGGATAAAGCAAGTGGAGTAAATAAAGTTCTGTGATAAATGAAGTATAAAGTTTGGATAGTGTTAACAGCTCTAGAGGTTTTATGAAGTTTAGTCCAAATTTTATCCCAAAGGAGAACAGGCCAACTCTGAGAGAAGTCCAACTCCCAAGCAAGTTCAATGCGCAACTTCAGTCTATCATTAGTAAAACGAAAAGAGTTATACAAAGCGGATGCAGAAGGAGAGGTCTCCAGTAAAATGGAAGTGGATCTGCATTCTAAAGGAATAACATTGGAAGGTGAAAGAGATTGAAGATAGGAGATCAAGACTGGATAAAGAGCAGTGCATTGCGATCGGGCAGAGGTAGGCAAAGAGAAAAGAGATTGAAGTTCCTGGAAGGAGAGAGGGAAAGTAGTTGAGAAATCCAACATATTCCTCGGGAGTGAGAAATGTTTACCTTACTTAAATTGCTGCCATTGCTTGCTTCCCCTCTACACACACCTTGAAATTGGCCCAATTTGCGGCAGCCATTTCACTTCCTACCAATAGCAGGACAGACTGGGTTGTTCCCTATTGATTCTTTGAACCACAATGAAAACAAACCAGCTGTCCATGAGCAGGTTGACCCCTTTGATTTTTCCGATCATAATTCTGTTTGTTGCTAATAGCACAAACAGTATCTTCATCAGTTTGAAACATTGATGGACAATGGAGAGGGAGTAGCATGACCGGACACGACTTTAGAGGTAACAATAGATCTTTCTATGCTTTTGGCAACATCTAACACCTCAGCCAGAGTCGAATTGTGACATGTTAGTAAATGTTCTTGAATTTTCTTAGAAAAACTGTAAAAAACAAATTGATCCCTAAAGTAAGTGTCAACTTTAGCACCAAATTCGCACTTCTCTGCCAGCACCCTATGCGCAGCTACAAACTCCTCTACTGTCTCATCATAGAATTGTTTGCACATAGCAAAGTTAAATCTTTCCAATAAGACATAGGACGCATCTGAGTACTGTTTCCTCATACGTTCCTTACCTTCCAAGTAAATATTCCAGGGAGTGTCTTCAAACACTGGCGCAGGAGAACAAGGAAAATTGTCAAAAACTCTATGATCAGCAAAACCCAAATGGTTAAATAACATAGCCATTTTTCCTGAAGGTGAAAACTCCTCAGCATCAATAGCTGCAAGACAATTTTCAAAAATACAAAGCCTCTCTGTTAGAACTGGGATTTCTGGTTGGCTAAGGCTTGCGCCAAAGCCAGGCAGACACCGCCACTCTAGTCAGGGCAAGGGAGTTACAGGCTAAAGATTATTATTATTATTATTATTATTGAGATTTATAGAGCGCAACTTAACCCGCAGGCGTCAAGGCGCTAATCCCTGCTCACCCCCTTGGTAGCTTGACACGAGCAGTCAGGCTTATCCCGGAGGCAATGTGTAAAGCATTTGCGCACGCACACAGCAACAACGTCCAAGGAAAAATACAATAGGGACTCCACTCCAAGTTATATAAAAATAGCTTTTGTATTCTCATAACACATCAGATAGTAATCACACAATATACATTGTGCCAACTGGCACGGGCAATATTCACAAGGGATTCTTTACACAGGCAGGGCCAAGTCGGCCACTGTCAGGATCAACACTTAGCAGAAATTGGTACAAGTAAAAATAGATCATAAACTTACAACCAGTAACTACTGGTAGTCACTGTACCCCACCTCAACCTGTAACATAAACTAAATTATATACAGTCACCTCAGGCGCGAATTACATCCTGCACCAACCTCAACTACATAAACACAATATGTAATCTCCTCACCAGTCTAAACATGTTAGAACCTACCTCTTAGGTATAACTCACATTTAGGGGCGTAAAGCACAGAGTGAAGTACAATCTCACTAACAAAAACCTACATAGGTAAAACAACCTCATATTCATAAACTAAAGTTTTAGAGGTATCAGATACAGGGTGCGCAAAACATACTATACACAATACATTTCCTAGCACCAATTTAGAACCCATCAATCACATTAGCCTTGCGCCCTATCAACATACCAGCCCCCTTGCCAACTGGCCATCTCAAGAAGGGGCTCAGATGCCCTGTGTCCAGAATGTCAGGGTGCGCTGCCAACGCAGCGCCAGTCAGGGGTGTGCCATCTGCGCAAACCTAAATGTTGCAGCTGCCCACTACTTGCTGGGCAGCTGAGAACAATGACTGGAGGCCTAAACGCTGCAGCTGGCACTAAGTGCTGCGCAGTTGTGGAAGGCCTGGCACCTCTGTGCCTCTTCTGTCCCTCTCAGGGACTCTCAAATTGCGCCTAAACGGTGAGGCTGCCCACTACTTGCTAGGCAGCCGTAAAAGCAGAACTGCAGCATGGGCTCTCACTGGCCCTTGGGAACAACACTGCGCCAAATGCTGGAGCCACACAGGCTCTAAAATGAACACATGTCCCTAGGAGCACTCTGACCCCTCAAGCCACTATACCTCCGGGAGTACCGTGGCTCCGTAAATAACTAGGCCTGGTTAGAGCCCCACAGGTTATTTAAACTAAACATGCCCCCAAGTGTTGGAGCACACTGGCTCTGGGGTTCTGGGATGGCTCACGGGCCCCTCTGGCCCCCTGAACGACGATGTGCCCACTGTTGGAGCGGTCCCCTACACACGGGCCGCTCTGACTCCGTCTCTCTCCACCCCCCCTCCAGCCGTCAACACTCACAGGCTCTCTGGGGGCAGGACACTTAACTGGGGACTCCTCTCTCCTCTGTTGCAGGACCAGCCTCACTCTTCCCGGTCTCTGCGGCGCAGGGGATCTGCGTGGCATACGCGGGTCCTCAGCACACCTCCCCGCTCCTCTGCACATGGGCGCATCTTCACCTGGTCCCCCTTTTCGGGACCGGGACTTGGAACAGAGCCAGAGGGCACTGTGCGGCTTCTCCCCGGCAGGGGGGAGAAGCGGAAGTGGAGCCCTCGAGGCTCCGGCCGGCGCTCTCGGCCCTGCCTACCTCCTCTGCTTCTGGGTCTCATTAGGCAGCGGCTCAGCAACGTTTTTCAAAGCAGCTCGAGCGGCGGCGGTGATTCCTTTGGCGGCATAAATGGGGTGGCACACGTATTTTGAAATAAGCAGCGGGGTGGGCACCCGCTAGGATCACGAAGCATGCCAACAGGGTCGGCACCTGCGAGAAAGCAAAATGCGGGGTAGGCACCCGCTGCTTTAAGCAGCCACCAGGCACAAAGACGCAGGGTGGGCACCTGCCCACCCAAAATAATCAAATAAGCGGGGTGGGCACCCGCATGGCTGACAACACGGGGGAATCCCCATGAGAGGGGTTCCTTCACCAGGGCCTGCATCAGCCCCCAGGTTCTCTTCTTCCGGGAGAATCCAAATCCAAGGAAGACGGCAAAGCGCTCCCAGGGCGCTAGGGCAGCCTAAATCCATAAGGCTAGAAAAATGGAAACACCAAAAAGAATCCAAGAAGCATCCAGGGGCTGGGCAGGGCCCAGGGAGGCAAGCCTTCCCCTGAGCCCCAGCAGCAGCACGCCCCTGGTAGTTTCAAGTTAGAAAACAACAACATTTTTCATGAGGTCACTGCCTCTTTTTATACACCATTTCCTTTGTTTCCAAAGGTGCAGGCAAGGGGCGAACCAGATGCAACTGGTTCTTGAGCACTTTGTTTTGCTCAGCCCCTCTGCCTATTCACAGGCGGGGTCAGGGACATCAGACACACCACAGGGGGTGGAGCCAGCATTGTGGAGGGAAGGCCCAGCCCTATCCAGGTCCCAGGTGCACTCTTCCCTCCCATCAACATGCAGACCTCTCCATTCACCACCGGGGCAGACCCATCCTGACTCCTGGAGCCAGGCACACCAGCCAACTCTAGCCAATCACAAGCCAGACAGTCAATTCACATTCACTGCACAGACATGCCAACTTCTAGAAGTGGTACTTCCACACTACACACAATAAATCCCTGCACATCATTGCGCAGTATTTAATCACACGAGTTTGCACATACCAAACCCTCCACACATCAGGAACTACCATGGTCACACATATTCCCCATGCATTCCTATGGGATGGCAGGCCACTCTCGCCACACTTGCACAGAGAGCGCACACACTTTACACTGAACCTCAGTGAAAAAGTGCGCGGAGGCCTAAAATCACCAACACCAGGTTACAGAAACAGGCAAGGCAAATTAAAAAAGTTTCGGGGTGAACCTGCCAAAAGGGCCAAGTCCAACACTCTCCAACCACTTGATGTCCAGTTTACCAGTTTTCTGTAAAAAGGGTGGTGGTAGAATGACTCCATGACTGCTGGCCATATTGGAAGAGGAAGAGGAGAAAACTCCTATAACAAATGCAGAAAGAGGAAACGCTGAATGAAATAATGTGAAAATTCAGATGAGTGCTTGGAAGCACAATGTAGAAATATGAGGAGGAAGAGCTCATGAAGTGTACCAATAAGTTATAAAATATGACTTGCCAAACAGTACGAGTAAAATGACATAGATCCCAGTGTCACATAGCAGGTGTGCAAACCACCGACGTGGCAAATTCTTGAATGAATCTGCAAGACTGAGCCCAAACTTGCACAGGTTACTCCTGGGAGGGAATCGGACTAGGATTCCCTCCTGGAGACTCGGAGCCGAGGCACTAGAGGATGCTACCTACCATGACCAGATACACACACACAGATAACACAATACTTTACTGAAAATGAAGGAACTTCCACACATACGTTCGTAGAATTAGACACATTCAAACTGGTTGTAAGGTGACTGTATAAAGACCATGTGGGGGGACACAACAGTTGTTGCGTAGGGAAATGCCAGAATTGGAAGGGCCACTTCGACAGACATGGCAAGAAGTGGCTGTTTCGGTTGCCAAGGTGGAACTGGCTGCACAGAATAAACAGCATGTGGACCTGCAGATTTGGATGGGCCACCTGTCCTTTTTAGCCTTCATGGCCACTCAGTAAGTAAGTAAGTAATGTTTATTTGTACATGATTAATTAAAATCTTTACAAAATTGTAAAAAAACCGATAAAATCTTTGTTAAAAGAAGCCATTTGTACTTGAACTTGACGAATTATATTACATAAAATTACAGATTTGTTGGAATTATCCTCAGGGCATTAAAAATGTTCATCAGATGTTGTTAAGTCTCTTTCTTGTTAAGTTGAAGAACTTCACGACCTGGCCACTCAACACACAGAAGGAGGCAGGATGCTGGCCTGGCTGCTAAGGTCAAAAATTCCTAGGTCGCTGATAGGGGCAATCAGATATCAGGAACAGATTATTGTGAAAACTCGGGAAGCAAACAGTGACACATTTCATGACTATTACTCCGAGCTCTATAAGCTGCAAGCTGGTTCGTCGTTTGGTGGACGCACCAATATGTCTTCACAGAGCCCACTCCCCTACTTAATCCCCTCTAACGGCAGGAATCATATGAACCGCTGCTTATCGATGAAGTGCACACGGCGTTGCTTCATATGGTCTGTAGCAAGGCGTCAGGCCCTGACGGCCGCCTAGTGGAGTTTCATGTTACATACAAGACCCCATTAGCTGAAAATCTGCTGTCCATGTACAAAGCGTCCTTTGATAGGGGTAAAGTCTCCAGGTCAATGCGTGAAGATCTGATTGTGGTACTCCCAAAAATAAAGGGAGGGACCCCTTAGATAATCATTCCTACCATCCCCTGTCCCTTCTTAACCAGGACTATAAAATACTGAGTCGTATCTTGGGCAATCTGCTGCTGACTTGCCTAATGTAGCTTATCCACTCAAACTAGAATGGGTTCATCCCAACAAGCAGCTTGTTTTTGAATGTGGCCAATTGTTCACCATGATAGATGTGGAGGGGGCAGTGGACGGGAACAAGGTTGCAGTAACTTTGGACATATAGGAATTTTTGGAATTTGGAATTTGGAAGTGGATTTATAGAGCGCATAGCTACCCTTGGGCATCCCAGCGCTGAGAGGAACTAGTTATTCCATGGGGAAGGACAGAAAGCCGGAAGGTTAGGGGAAGAGCCAAGTTTTTAATTGTTTTCGGAAGGAGAGGAGGTTATGATCTCTCCTCATGGCTAAAGGGAGGGTGCTCCAGAGCTTTGGCGCGTTGTAGGCGAACAAGCGGCCGCCAGATCTTGCCTTTTTTATCCTAGGGATGTAAGCCAGGGCAAGTGTGTCAGATCTTAGAGGTCTGGTAGACTGGTGTGGTTTCATCAGCGATCTGAGTATTGGGGGACCCTTGTCATGCAAGATTTTGTGCGAAATGCAGAGCGTCTTGAAAGTGATGCGCTCTTTCACTGGGAGCCAGTGCAGGCTTTTGAGGGCTGGTTTCGCCGAGCTTCTTGCTTTGGTTCCTGTAAGGACTCTAGCTGCCGCGTTTTGGGCGACCTGAAGTTTCTGGATGACAGATGCAGGGGCTCCAAGGTACAAGACGTTACCGTAGTCTAACCTGGAGTTGACCAGTCCCTGCATCAGTAACTTCCTGGACTGGAAGGGGATCAGGTGGAGGATCTTTCGGGCCATGCGGATAAGGCCGAAGCAGGTCCCTGAGGTTTTTCTGGCCTGGGTTTTAAAATTAAGGTCCTGGTCGAGCCAGATGCCTAGGCTTTTGACCTCGGTTTTTTGGGGTTGGGTAGGTACCCATGCATGGTGGCCAGGAAAGATTTGTGGGTAGTTTGTTCTGGTTGCCAAGGAGAAGGATCTCCGATTTGTCGCCGTTGAGCTTGAGTCGTGAGTCAGACATCCATTGTGAGATACCTACGAGACATCTGGCAAGATTTTCGAGGCTAGTGTTTGATTGATGGACACCACCAGCTGGGTGTCGTCAGCGTCCATCACTGCTCAGTTAGCCCTACCTCGAAGTGTTGTTGGAGCCGAGCACTGGTCCGTGTTCTTTAGGTGAGTGAAATTGCGCTATCAGACACCATTGGCTAGAGTGCAGGTGGGAAAGGTAATTTCAAGCAAGTTCGCTATCACGCTTGACACCCGGCAGGTATGCCTGTAGTCTCCACTATTATTTGCTCTGGCCACGGAGTTACTGGCCTGCATATTGTGGGAGAGAGCCCCCGAATTGGGCATTTCCCAAAGCTTTGAACATCATTTAATTTTGCTGTACACGGACAATGCTCTAGTATACCTACGCAAACCTGAGGAGACTTTGCCTGCCGTGATGCAGCTCTAATGGAGTCTGGAATACTCTTGGTTCCTCGGGGTGAACTAGACTACGTCCTACATCTTTCCGTCTAGGAGGAAATTAGCATGCAACGATGTTCTATCCATGACGCGAGGCTGGTGTGGGTGCTTGATACATTTAAATATCTTGAGTTCCAGATATACCACAACAATGGCAACTTGATAAAGTGTAATCTAGACAGGATCCTGGCTACTGCCAAGCAATCCCTCCCTTTTTGGTGTGCGCTTCCTTTGTCACCAGTGGGCCGCATAGCCATAGCCAAAATGATTATCCTGCCTCGGCTACTACACTTGTTCTCCGCTGTTCTGCTTTTGTTGCCATGCTTCTTCTTTTTGGAAGTGCACAAGATTCTGTCAGACCCAGGGCTTTAAGTGGGGGTGGGGGCTGTGGGGGGAGGAGCCCCCTAGTTTTTTTTCAGGGGCCTCGAAAGGGGGCTCTATTTTTAGGCATCAAAGGTCAAAGGTAGGGTGAGGAGATGTCCTGGTTTTTGTTTGGTGATACTAGTGTGGGTAACATGTCTTGATAGTGAAATACTGCCAATTTCGTTTCTCACTTTTGAAAGGCTATCTTGCCCATAGGATAACATGGGGATTGCTGTGTGACATGTTTACCTGCATATCTACCCATAACGGCAAGATAGACAAATGGAATCTGGTATCCCTGAACTTAAAATTTAATAACACATCCTTTAGTGAAGATGGTTTTTACATTCTAAGTTTGGAAATAGCACTTTTAGAAAGTGGCTATTTTTCTGTTCAATTTTTCTATGTGCCTCTGCCTGGTTGTGTATTGACTGTCTGGTTTGTGAGGGACAGGGGCTGGGGGCGGCTCCAGGAGGCCGGCTGAGTTAGGGTAGGCTGAATAAACCCATCTGCATGTAGAGTGGTGGGAGGAGTAGCACCTGGGTCTCAATAGGGCTGTGCTGCCTTCCACAATGCTGGCTCCACCTCCTGCGGTGCGTCTGATGGCCCTGGCCCACACTCACAAAGGAAGAAGAGGTGCACTGGCAGTGTACATCCAGAACTGGTTTAGATTGGGTCCAGGACCCCTCACACAAAAAGAAAAAAGACTTTTGGGGTATAAAAGTAGGACTGGAGCCCCAGTAAAAATAGATTAGGAAACTTAGTGATCAAGAAGGAATCCATGTTGAGTGTTTGGGACTGACCTACAGTTGCTGTGATTGCTGAGGAAGGGACTGTCTGCTGTGTGCTGTGACCCCCTAACTTGAAGAGGAGCTGTGCTGTGTGCTTTGCCCCTCTGAAGCATGCCTGTCTCCCAGGGCCTAAGAAGAGCTGGGAACTCAGGGATACAAACGTTCTCCAGCACCCACCCTCCAGCTGCTGTTTGGGTCTCTGCGCTGTGCCTTCGTGAAGCTGCCCCCCTGTGAAATCTGTCTTGGTGTGCTCATCGGCACACAGTTGAGGCATAAGGTCGTGAGGCCTGCTCTGCCTCAAACGTGATCTGCCCCAGGATCGAGTCCCTCATGCTCAGCGTGTGTGGATTAACGGCCCGCTGAGGAACTTTGGAGTGCCTGCTTTGCCCCTGAGCTCTGTGTACGCATTGACTCCACCGCCGCCCCTCGAGCTGTGTTGTGTGCCCGAAGCCGGGTTCGCCACTCTGAAAAGGAACCTTGAAAACACCATGCCAGTATTCACCACCATCGGCCCGGAATCGTCATTTCCGAGCCGCGCTCGGATTGGTCACAGCAACGAGGATTTCCCCCAGCAATGCGGAGGTTCGTCAGGTGGAGCTACGTTGCATCTGGAGAGACGCGAGGCGTCCCCTAGTGTTAGACCTGGCACCTTGGCGTGAGTTTCCCTTCCACTTTTTGCTGATGTGCCTCAGATGTTTTGCTGGTGTTCGATGCTCAGGGCACTGCGCCCCGGCCAATCCGTGCCGCAGTGCAAGTGCTCCCAATGTAAAGTGTATGTGTAATTGATTTCCACGATTGGATTATCTGGTTTACTGTTAGTCCCCAGTAAAGTGCACGAGGCGTGCCGGGGCTTGTAGATACAAATGCTGCTAGTGGGCCTACAGCGCTGGTTGCGCCACCCAGAGAAGCGGCCTCGTAAGATATGTCTCGGGCCGCCATTGCTGACCCCGCGTACAGTCTCGTACTGTCACGCTGACTGTGCAAGTGCCCACACTTACCAGTCCCAGAACCTTCCCTCACCTTCATATCAGTCACCCCTATGGTAGGCCTACGGGCAGGGTGCATTGTAAGCGTAAGGTAGGACAAGCCTAGAGTGTGGCATGTCCTAGTAGTGAATTGCCGCCCTTTCTCGTTCTTCACTATTGAAGGTCTACCTTTTCTCTTAGGCCAGATGAGCTGTTGGAGCTATTACACCCTATAGTCCCGGCAGGCTCAAGGAACATGGTAGCAGGTCGAGTTTAGTATGCCTGAACTCAGAATAATAAAATACTTCCTTTAGTAAGGTTTATTTTAATATCCTGTGTTTGCGAATGCTACTTTTAGAAAGTTAGCCTTTGCTCGCCTAACTGTTCAGCCCGCCTCTGCCAGGATGTGTATCTGCTGTCTGGGTTTGTGTGAGTGACAGGGCTGGGAGATTCCCGGGGATAGTCGGTTGCTCCAGGTGGTGAATGGAGTGCTTACACCAGGATGGGTGGGCGGAGTAGTCTTTGACTCTGAATAGGGTTGTGCTCCACCACCACAATGCTGGCTCCACCTCCTGCAGAGCGTCTGATGTCTCTGCCCTGCACCCTGAAAGAAGACGGCAGCGTCCTGTCAACAAAGTACTTCAGAACCGGGTTGAACCAGGCTCAGGCCCCCTGGCCTGCAAAGACAAAAGAAATGCAGAATAAATATAGGAGCTCCGCTCCTTACAAATCAGATCCAGTTTTGACCACGACAAACCTCTGCCTGACTAGAAGGACCAAGAGAAGCTGAAGGACGGAAACCAGTCTGTATCCTGTTGGACTGGCCTGCAGTGGTGCCTTGCTGAGAACGGAGAGGAAAGGACCAGAAAGGACTTTGTAGACTTGTGCCTGAAACGATCTCCAAGGGCTTGATCGAGATCTTGCCCCCTGAACGGAACCCCAGGACCATTGGGTTCTATCTGCTTGTGCCCGTCTGCTGTTGGGCCTCAGTTCTTATTCCCTCGCCAGAGTTGTGACTCGGGTGCCTTCACCCCCTCCCAGGTTGTGACAGCTCGGAGCTTGGTCGCCCCGCCGTAGAGAGCCCCGCTCATCCCTGAGTCGCTCTCCGCTTCAGTGCCGGGCCGCCTGCTCTCCTGTCACCTCGCCGCTTACGGAGCGAGCTGTGTGCCTCTCATCTTCTCCAGCCGGAATCTGTACGGAGAGCATTTCATAGCCTCAGACGGTCCGTATGTCGTAACGTACCCGACTGTCTCGCTTTGCGCTCCTGCATACCAAGGCTAGTGCCGCACCTGAAGAAAGGCCTCCCCGTACCATGGTACCGGAAGCCTGGTGCTGCACCCGTCTGCCCGAGAACTCGACTCCCCGCACAGATCCATGAGTATGACCCGGCGTGCTAAGAAGTAGTACGTCCCGCAGGCCTAAACGGCGCCTCGCCCCTTGAGGTGCATCGATCCCGGATCGCCGCAACCCTCCACAGTCTAGCTCCTTCACGTCGCTCCTTGAGGGGGATTGAGCCGGAGAGATCCTCTGGTGAACCGTCGGCCTCGTTCGGGGTCCGCCCTCACAAGTAGCTGCGCCTGAAAAGCCTCGGACTTCCACCAGCAAGGTACACTTGAAGTCCGTCCCGAGTTCATATCGGATCCAGGGTCCGCAACGTTCTTATTTCCCTGTCATCGTACCGTGCTAAACAACGAATATTGAAAGACTAAGTTTGCCTACTGTAATCTGGTGACCTCAATTTACTAAACGTTATTTGGTCTTGTGATAATCCTGCTTGAATCTATCTTTTATATAAAGTATACGTATTTTTGATACAACTATACGACTGGTGTCCGTTTGTGGTGGGTCAGTGGGTTTACTGTGTGTGATCATAAATGCTTAACTTACTATCGCCCTGAGGATTAGCCTTGTCTGCTCGCGCCACACTACCTAGAGGGTGAGCAGGGGTTATTCAAAGGAGTAGTTCCCTTGCCCTGATGTGGAGCTGAGTGTCCTTGCTTGTCACAAGTGCATACCTGTGCCAACCAGAGACCTCCGGTTCCAACACCTAGCAACTGGGGTTCCTTCGCTGTCGTCATCGAGGAAAGGAGATGCCTGAACCTGATGCCGAGGCGCGTCCCACCGGTGAAAGCGGCTTCACCAGAGATCAGCGCGGACCGCAGAGCCCCCTTCACATCCGAAGGTAACCGGTAACCGGAGTTTGCAGAGGGGGGAGCTTATGATCACACGCGCTACCAGCGGGCCTGCCTTCTCTTTACATGTTGCTACTTGCGTGTCAGTGGCGTAACGAAACTTGAGGGGCCCCCCTTTAAAGTACCTGGAGGGGGCTCCCTCTGACCACTCTCAGGAGCTTTGGGAGCCCCGCGTTGTGGGGGCTGCGGGGGGCCTTTGTTATACCACGGGGGGAGATCCATATTCAAGACTTCTTCTGGACTTTAGCCCAATAGTTGCCCTCGCTTTCCAGTTTATAATTCAGTTCACATCTGGTTGGCAGCCGACGCAGTTGCTCATTGTCACCCTCTCTATTTCTTGGGTCACCGTTAGCACCTCACCTGCCATGCCCCTTTGTAGTGCTGCTTCTTGCCTACTTTATTTATTGGGTCTTCCAAGTGTCTTTGCAGCAGTGCACCGGGTCCTTCAGTCAGATTCCTGGCATGCCCCTGGGTCACTGTTGTACCACTCACTGCTGAAAACAGTACGGCTTGTTTCATAAGGAATCTATTCCTTGTTATATGCCCAGTATTATCTGTGCAGCACATGCCCTCATGGTAGAAGTAACTCTGTTGCCCTTAATCCAAATCAGTTTTACCAAAGTCTGTCTGCAAATATCAATAAACGATGTGCCCCGGATTCTGAGAAAGAACTTATAGCCAGCTTCAGTGTGCTAGATGCAGGCAACTTGCTTTCTGGTGATGAATGCATTCTTTATGGTGAAACAGAGATCCAGAAACTGTGTTCAGAGTTGCAGCTGCCAGCAAGAGATACTATCCAAGCTTTAAGACTTTTCAAAGATTTCGGTGGAAAGGAAACCTCCGAAGTATTAAAAAAGTTAGTAGTTTGCATGGAAACCTTGCCAACATGTAATGTGGATTGCGAGAGAGGTTTCAGCGCAATGAACTTAATTGCTAGTCCAACAAGGGCCTCTCTTCTTATAGAGACCATTTCTTCATGCTTATGGGTAAAACTCAATAGTCCTTGAAACATTTGATGCAAAGCTGTATGTAAAGAGTTGGCTGGCAAAAGGTAAAAGGTCTGCTGAAGAAAATTGTTGTGAGAAACCCCAGCAAAATAGACACAGTGAATATCTTCAAGGGTTTTGGGAAATCCTGCAATAGATTTCTAAGTAATGTAAATAAATTGTACATTTTTTTTAAGTGTTTAGTATTTTATGGCTTATACTTAATAAATATACTTTTTTGCCTATTTTATTAGCCTTTGCTGGATGCGACTTCATGATTTTCTTAAGCACACAATGCTAGTTATCTTGATTTAGCTCATGCCCCTTCGGGCATGTCTGCCCAAAATTTACATGGTGGCGCAGGCCTGCTGGGAGAGGTGTATAGATATAAGAGGTAGGCCCAAGTGCTACTCTCAACTGCTCCAGTTGTGGGAACTACCAGACACATGTCCATGGACTGCGGCTCGCATCCTGAGGGAGGGAAACCTTTATTTGTAGGGCAGGCTAAGTACATTCACTCATCTACAGGATATATACGGGATAAGCCAAGACCTATTTCTGACCAACGGGGCATTGGCAAGTGTGATGACTGATGCTCGGGGCCCGGTGGAGCTGCAGCTGAACGTGATATTGCACTGCTTGTTTGAACACGGGGAAGGACGCTGGGCAGTAGCGGGTTTGTACACCACGCTACGGGCATAGTTTGTGAAATCAAGAGATGAACTTAGAGCTAGGTGGGCCCTGTGTCTGTAGGTAAATATCACGGACAAGCAATGGACTGTTGCCAAAAGATACACTAAACTGGCCTCATAAAAATCCAGGTCCAAGCTGCTACATTTTAACTAATTGCATCAATCCTACCTGCCTACACAGTGCATTGGCTGCATTGTTCCCAGGATCACCATTAGCATGCCTCTGTTGTAATGCTCCCGAGGTTGCCATTTATCACATGGTATGGGAATGCGTGGACTTACAGAGAGCTTGGACCACCATGCTATCATAGGTATTAGATTTGTTGGGGCAGGCATCGGCTCCCAGTCCGGGCTACTGCTTATTGGGTTGGATGAGCAGATGCAAGAAGATCAAAATGGAATGTCGCATGATCGATTTGGCAATGATATTATACAAACGCCACAATGCAATGGCGTGTAAGTCCTCTGAACCACCCACACATAACGCCGTTATGACCTGCAGAGGTGGGCAGTGGTAGAGCAGGTGGCAGTCACTATAGAATCCTGACAATATGGGGCATTACAGGACATCACAGCATGGGATGCGTAAGTTATCAAAGTAGAGACTATGCTGGATGACATACCACCATGATGGCCACCAGTAGGGACCGCGGAATGTTGGGTGGGAGTCTGGCTAGACTTCTCCGGCTGCTGTACCATGGGGGGTTCTCAAGGGATGGTGAATTTGGGTCTGTACGGAGCCTTCCTGTGGCATGCCCAATGCCTAGGAGTACACTGGGAGAGGCAAAGAGGATGAACGCTATTATATTGGGGGTGTGGACCATAGCACTGGGAGGACAGAGAGTGCTGCAGTTAGAAGGACGGGATTTGTACTTGCTGACAGGATTGCACAGTGACGGGGAACAATGTTTTTGTTAAAGTTCTTAATGGCATAGCGGAAGCTTATAGCTTGATAATTAGATGCTAGTTGCTTTGGGGATGCATGTCTGTAACACCTGCCACCACAGGGAGACATTTCACACTCCATGTTGTATCACAGGAGCAATGCTTTTGCAAGATCTACTAAGTTCCTGTCCATTAAGTGTGATGTAGTTCTGTTCAACAACTGCGTGGTGGGCACTCCTGTACATTTAATGTATGAAAGCTAATAAAGAATAATTCAGAGAAAAAAACGCATTCCCATGGTCTAGCCTACTCATATTAAAAGTTTGATAAATATTCCTTAGCCATGCTACCGGGATCCACCAAAATAGGCAGCTAAGAGTGCGTAGAAGTCCAACACAGCCCCTACACGCAGCATTTACCTGGTCCTGCATTGAAACAGAGTCATGAATCAGGAAGCCAAAAATATTTGTAACCCTTTTTGACCTGGGTGCAGGGCCTACCAATGAGGGCCACCAAGAGCCATTCCAAACATTGCAGGCCCCACCAAAAAGCAAACTTTTTGTTTTGTCTACATTCGATTTAAACAATGTGTCGGCAGCCACCTTGCTACTTCTGAGAGGCATCATGCTAATTGCCCTCGAATCTCAGTATGCTTACCATCAATGGAAATAATCATCTGAGTATCATCAGCATAAGTGAGTATCTCAAATCCCCAAACCTTGACAATGCCTGCCAGAGGGGCAAGTAGATATTGAACAAAGTAGGACTCCGGGAAGATCCCTGAGAAACCCCACAATGCAACACCTGAGGGCTAGATTTAAAATGTGGCAGCTATACCAGATTATATCTATTGCTCAAAAATGAGCTAAACAACTGCAAGGTTGTAGAATGTAGGCCAGCTTCATGCAGCCTCCGTGGCAAAAGGCATGTCTAACAGGATGTGGGCCACTGAATTACCCTGGTCCACCACAGACCTGATGCTGTCCATCACTAGCAATAGAGAAGACTCTGTGCTGTTTTTAGCTCTGAACCCAATTTGAGAAGGATTCAACAGATTATTACTATCTAAATACTGAGAAAGATAGATGTTCACTAATATTTCCAACACTTTTGCCATATATGGTAACATAGAAATAGGATGATAGTTGTACACTATGGAAGAATCTGCACCAGCTTTTTTCACCAACTGCAAAACCAGAGCTTGCTTTCAGGCTGTGAGAAACTCTGTATTCAATTTGATTATATGAAACACTACGGAGTGGCCATAGCATGCTTGCAGGAGACACATGTCTGGGGGTATTCCCTGCCCTGTCTAAAGAAGCGATGGAGGGGGCAACTGTATGCCACCTCTTAGTCTGGGTTTGTCAGAGGAGTCCTCCTCTGGGTGGCTCCTGCGGTTCCCTTTCAACACTTACATCAATCCGTGGATCCAGGTGGAAGATATGTTATCCTGCATGAGAGGTTATATGGAAGGGAAATGTGCATTATTAATGTATATGCCCCAAATGATGATTGTCCATTTTTCTTCCCCACCCTGATCAGAGCGGCACCTACATATCTGGGGACATCTACGCTGTTGACACGTGACGTGAATTGCGTCCTTGCCGGCACCATGGATCGTGAACCCCGATGATCTCATACTAAGGCCGACTGATGGAGACCTGCAGAGATGTTATGGACGGCATGAATCTGGTGGATGTATGGCGCCAATGACACCTATCAACTAGACAATTTTCCAGTTATTCCCCGCGTCCAGAACCTTTAGCAGGTTAGACTACTGGCTCCTCTCAGTTCAATTGGGACCTGAGGTGAAGGGGATAACCTATCTTCCAAGATACCTCTCCGACCACTCACCCATCCTGCTCAGTTTGAGCGGTACAGGAGTTCATTCTGCTAAATCTCCTGGAGACTCTGCACTGAGGCACTATCAGACCCTTTATTTGTGGCTGTGGTATCAGAAGCCCTAGGAAGTTATTTTGAGGAAAATTGGGGATTGGCCTCGAGTCGGACACCCGAATGGGACGCCATGAAGGTGGTATTCAGTATAATATTTTGTGGAATTATGGCAGTGAGCCTTCTCCCTTGGGTCTCCCATATTGTTCATATGTATCAGGCAGAATTCATACACAAGCGCAGCACCACGCACAACTTTCAGAGGCTGGCACATATTTGGCATGCTTTGTGCTTAACGGAGGACGACTATGCCTTAGCATTATTGGAAATAGAACAGGCCTTCGATTCTGGGAAATGGCCCTAACTATGGCAGGTCCTCCAGAGGATCGGAGCCGGAGGGGAGTTTCTTAAATGGGCCAGGTTACTTTATACAACCCCTATGGCAAGAATCAGGGTGACAAACTTGGTTTCCAAGCCATTTGCGCTCGGTAGAGGCGCCCAACACAAGTGTCCACTTTCCCTACTTCTGTTTGCACTGGCCATGGAGCCGTTAGGGGCAGCCCTGAGGGACAAGCTGGGAGACTGGGGAGTCAGACTGGGTGAGACTAACCATGTGGTCTCTTCATACACTGGTGATACTTTAGTCTACCTACACCAGCCGACAATCTCGGTGCCACTACTGGTGGCAGAGCTACAGAGATTTGGAGAGGTGTCTGGTCTCCTGCTCACCACAGAGAAACCTAAGGTAATTCCCATCAGCAGACTGGCAGGGTTGCAGTGGGCAGAGCTCCACAGGGGGAATTACCATAGGGCGCGTGATGGGACAAGATATTTGGGAATACGACTGGTAGATAAGGCCGCTCCCTAACTTGACCACAACATCGGTAGACTAATAGAAGGACTGCGAGGCTCCATACAGTTCGGACAGGACTTACCATTGTCACTTATGGGTCGAATTGCAATAATAAAGGGGATTGTTTTACCAAGATGCCTCTATGCAATGCAACACTCACTATACATTATCCCGGGACATTATTTTCAGACAATTAACCAACTCCTGATAGACCTCTTCTGGGGCAAGAAACGGAAACCGGTACGCTTAGCCATGCTGCAGAGGATGTGGGGTCATGGGGGGCTTGAAGGCCTATGTTTAGAGTTCTATTACATGGCCTCCCAACTAAAGCATGCAGTGCATTGCCTAGATACTAAAAATAACTGGAAGACTGGCCTTTAGGTGGGCACACATGACGGTTACACATTGCCCAAAATCTTGATGCGTGAAAAAGGGGTCGCCCCCAGGATCCCATATATTGCACGACACGAGGGCCTGGTCTGGACACCGTAGTTCAATAGGTGGTTTAACATGCTCCCTATTTCCTGATATGCCCCTTTGGGCATTATGTCCTTTTTCCTGCTTAGCGGACTCTATGTCTGTATGAAGGTGGAAAGAAGGAGGTTGTCAAATACTGGGCGACCTATATATGGATGGCAGGTTTATTGCCCACGACGAGGCAATAGCCGCCCTTCACCTGGGAACAGGACAGTTCCTACAATACGAGAAGATCTCAAGTGTGACGTGAGAAATCTGGACGGGGCTTCTAGCGGAACCCCCTAGTACTAACACATTGAAGGTAATGCTGTACATGGCACGGGGCAAACAGTTAATATTGCATCTGTACAGAACCTTAGGAGATGATTTATCAGGAGAGACACTGCCGGCAAAACGGAGATCGGATGCCATGCTTAAGGAGCCATTGTCTGATAAAGACTGGGAAAATTTTCAGGAAGGGGTTCACACAGTCAGCTCTAATGCACAATTTAAGCTCCTACAATACAAACTGGTGCACCAAGTATACCTCACCCCAAGCTCACTATATACAGCCTACCCTACCCGCAGTGATGAATGTCCGCGATGTAAAGCACAAGCTTGGACTTCCTACACATGGTTTGGTCGTGCCTTCCACTACTTTCCTACTGGTATTCGGTGATCACACACCTACAGAGAGCAACGGGATGGATGATCCCAAAACGATCTGACAAGTACTGCTAGGCCTACTCCCTACGGATGTATGTCATTACATCGTGTACTAATACCACGCGTGCCATTACAGTGCGGGTATTACTACGTGATGTCAATGACAACGACATGCCATTACATCGCATACTTTTACCATGAGTATGCTTTTACAACGCATGCCATTACAACGCAAAGGCATGTGTGATAAAGCTAAACTTGTGGTTAAAGTTTGCCAGGTAAGTGACAACCCTAATCCTACACCTACAAAACACACTACTCCCAACCCTACACTACCCCTAACCCTAAAACACTATGACACTACAACCTACCCACACTACTCCCACCCCTACACTACCCTAAACCCTAAAACACTACTACACTACAACACTACCCACACTACTCCTACCCCTACACTACCCTAAACCCTAAAACACTACAACACTACCCACACTACTCCCACCCCTACACTACCCTAAACCCAAAAACACTATGCCACTACAACACTGCCCACACTACCCCACCCCTACACTACCCTAAACTACTACTACACTACCCACACTACTCCCACCCCTACACTACCCTAAACCCTAAAACACAACTACTATACAACCCACACTACTCCCACCCCTACACTACCCTAAACCCTAACACACTACTACACTACAACACTATCCACACAACTCCCACCCCTACACTACCCTAAAACACTTCTACACTACAACACTACACACACTTCTCCCACTCCTACACTACCCTAAAACACTACTACACTACAACACTACCCACACTACTACCACACCTACACTACACCTAACCCTAAAACACTACTACACTACACCACTACCCACACTACTCCCACCTCTACCCTACCCTAAACCCTACTACACTACAACACTACCCACACTACTATCACCCCTACACTACCCTAAACCCTACAACACCACCCATGCTACTCCCATCCCTACACTATCCTAAACCCTAAAACACTATAACACTACAGCACTAACCACACTACTACCACCCCTACATTACCCTAAACCCTAAAACACTACTACACTACAACACTACCCACAGTGGAGAAGTGTGGCTCACTGGTTAGAGGAGGCTGACCTGGAAGCAGAGGTCAGCCTGGGACCAGGGTTCAATTCCCGGCTCGGCGGGGTCTTGAGTCCTAAAATGTACATGGACTTGACAATTCTTGCTTCGGTGCCTACTCGATTCACGGGTTCACACTCTGCGACTCTGGGCAATAGCTTGCTTAATCTCCACAACGGCCCCTCGCGGCGGGATGCCTGGCTTTCACCTTGCGGATACCCTGCCGGGGTTATCTCACAGGGGAATACCAGGACGGGTTCCCTAAGCAAGCGCTTAGAAACCGCTTGGTGATTTGCGCTATATAAATTCCTGTACATTTACATTTACCTCTCCCACCCCTACACTACCCTAAAATACTATGACAACACAATCAACACTACTCCCACCCCTACGCTACCCTAAATAAAACACTACAACACTCACCACACTACTCCCACCCCTACAATACCCTAAACACTACAACACTAACTACACTACTCCCACTCCTACACTACCTTGAAACACTACGACACTACAATACTACCCACACTACTCCCACCCTTACACTACCCTAAAACACTACTTCACTACAACACTACCCACACTACTCCCACCCCATACACTACCCTAAAACACTACTACCTCAACACTGCCCACACTACTCCCACCCCTACACTACCCTAAACCCTAAAACACTACAACACTACCCTAACTACTCCCACCCCTACACTACCCTAAAACACTACACTACCCACACTACTCCCACCCCTGCACTACCCTAAACCCTAACACACTACTACACTACAACACTACCAACACTACTTCCACCCCTACAATACCCCTAATCCTAAAAGACTACTACACTACAACACTACCCACACTACTCCCACCCCTCCACACTACTCCCACCCCTACACTACCCTAAAACAGTACTACACGACAACACTACCCACATTACTCCCACTCCTACACTACTCTCAACCCTAAACCACTACAACACTACTCCCACCCCTACACTACCCTGAAACACTACGACACTACAACACTACCCACACTACTCCCACCCTTACACTAACCTAAAACACTACTACACTACAACACTACCCACACTACTCCCACCCCATACACTACCCTAAAACACTACTACACTACAACACTGCCCACACTACTCCCACCCCTACACTACCCTAAACCCTAAAACACTACAACACTACCCTAACTACTCCCACCCCTACACTACCCTAAAACACTACAACACTACCCACACTACTCCCACCCCTGCACTACCCTAAACCCTAACACACTACTACACTACAACACTACCAACACTACTTCCACCCCTACAATACCCCTAATCCTAAAAGACCACTACACTACAACACTACCCACACTACTCCCACCCCTCCACACTACTCCCACCCCTACACTACCCTAAAACAGTACTACACAACAACACTACCCACACTACTCCCGCCCCTACATTACCCTAAACCGTAAACCACTACACAAATACTACACTACCCACACTACTCCCACCCCTACACTACCCTAAACCCTAAAACATTACAACACTACCCACACTACTCCCACCCCTACACTACCCTAAAACCCCCGCCCCTAGCACAATCAGCCTAACCTCTTTCCTCGTGGTTCCAGCGTCGCCGTCTCTGCTCCTGCTTACAGGGGCGGTGCATGTCTATTTGAGGAAACAGCCTGTTTCCTCACAACGACGTGGATAGCCATAACATCACATGTGTTGTAAAAGTGCATGCGATGTAATGGTATGCGTGGTTTTTACCATGCGTTGTAACATCGCAAGCGTCGTAACGCATGCGATATAATGGCAACACGTGTCAAAAACTGCGTTATAATGGCTGTTCCCCCTCCCTACTCCAAACACAAAAAATCAAGCAGGCACTTTCTCCCACTGGGATTAATTACTGCAAAATTGCTATCACCTGTCTCAGACCTAGGCCACCACAGATGGGAGAGTGGATGAGGGACATGTGCGAGTGGGCGACTGTGGAAAGGGTGCGATTGAAGCTAGTGCGTCCGGATGAAACATTTGAAGAGGATCTAGGGGCATGGTCTCAGATATTGGCAAATCTTAAAGATGAGCAATGTCCAGGAGCTCAGGGATCAGGGAGTGAGACGGGGCTCAGAATGACGAGGAGGGACCCAGACAGGGAAATGGCATTAATTAATGCTCAGGCCTGGTGAATGATATACAAAAGCCATGTACGTAGGAAATTGATATTGTGGCTTTATGTTTGGAGTGGGAATCGGAAGGGAAGGGTGGGGGAGGAGGAACCCGGGAGTTGGGTTTGGCATGATCTATGTAGGCATAATGGAATGTATATTATGTATACGCGGATTCACAGATGAGGACCAGTATTCTGGAGTATGGATTTTCCCTTGTCTGTTCTCCTTGAATTCTATGGTGGATTATTCCCAATGAGGAAAAGTGATATTTTTTCCTCAGGTACTATGATGGAAGGGAAGAAAGGGGTAGGAACTCATTGCTATATTAGTATATGCTTGTTTATGATGCCTATGTAATTCATAAATGCCAATAAAGTTAATTGAAAAAAAAACATCTGTATTGGAAGACCAATACAGCTCCATCTGGACTTCGAAGTAAATGTACTAACTGGGCTCTTTTGGTGCATGGTAGGTCTCCAGAAAGTAGAAAAATGTAGAATCCAATATCTTGAAAATGTCTTAATTTTGTTAAATTGTTTGAAGGGTAGGGACAGCAACAGTGCCTGAAGTTCTAACTTCGCAGTAGAAAGTGGGAAATGGGAATTTAGGGTTAGGACATAGTCACACTTTGAAACCTCACTATCTCCACAACTGTAAGAAGAGATATTTTGTGAACCAGGAGAACCAACCAAAGCCAGTGGTACACTATCACAAGAACTAAGGTGAAAAGGGAAAAATGATGTATTCCTCTCATCTGGAAAGGGGTAATTGGGAAATTCACTAAGTTACTGCTAAAACAGGGTGGGTCCAAGTTATGCTTGTTTGTTTGTAAAGCTTTATTTCGATCACCAGGATCATAAAAGTATATTTTTGTAAAAATACGATACAGTAATAAAACCATATAAAAACATTAAAGCACCCCTTCATTACCCTTTACAATTGAAACAAAGAACAACAATTAAAAAACAGACAAAGCCCTATAAAAACAAACGCTTAGTATGAAAATATCCTATATAAAATAGATGGCTCAATTCCAACATTAATTACATATGACAAGAGAAAAACAAATGAGGAGGAGAACAACACCATACCCCTTCTCATACAAATACAATGACTAGTCAATAACTTGGATACACTTGATACGCCCTATCCATGCAGACATAAGACATTTAGCAAAGGCAAACACTGTAGCTCTTTTCATATCCGTGCTGAGAATTCCAAAAGCCTCCAATTGCTTTCTAGTTTCCAAAGACCTACAGATGGGAACTATCCATTTGGCTCTTTATGAAGCATACGAAGGCCAACAAAGAATACATGAGTAAGCTACTCAGGTGCTCCCTCACAGACTGGACTTAGATCATCATTTACTGCTGCGTCCTTCCACTTGCTGCAAAGCACCTTTGTCAGTAACAACTTGTATCTAAATTGGATATAAAGTTTGCATGCAAAAGCCAGCAATATTTCATCAATTGTGGGCTTGTAACCGGAGAGGAGTTTATAATCCAAAAATTCCCCGGTTAGGGTATTCATGTGTCCTGTGGCCCTTTGGACTGCCATAGAATCCCAAAAATCACTCTTCAGACCAGCTTTAGAGACTGAACTAAGATCATCTGGTGTTAACCAGAATCCCTCCAATCCCAATTTACACGAAAGGTTTTTCACTGATTTCAGCCACAGGATTTTGAAAGCCCTCACTAGCCCCATTAGATTTCTTAGTTCAAGGGCTGTAGAGTTCCATAACCTATGCCAGTAGATCCGAATTTTGCACTCAATCTTTTCTCTTATTCTCCTTTGGCCTAGGTCCAAAAAGACTTGGACAAACGGGGTACTCATTGGAAGTCCCAATAATGTTCTTAAAAACTTATATTCAGCTGATTCTAATAATTGAGTGTTCACACAATCCCAGATTTCTGAACCATACATAACGGCTCCTAGGGCCTTCACATTATATATCTCTAGGGCAGGAGCAACCCTCTTCATAATGGTCCTCTTTCGGATTTTCACTATGTTAGCACCTTGGAAGGTTAATAATACAAGTGCTTTTTGGAGTTGAAGATCCCACTTAAAATTAGGCGCGAGTCATATACCCAAGTAGTCAAAGTTAGACACCTGCTCAATATGACTATTTTCAAAATGCTTTTTTACATTGACCGATTTCTTTTGTTGTGTTGAGCTAAAAACCATGAATTTCGTTTTCGAGCTATTTAGCTTGAGCACCCATTCCCCACAAAAGGTGTTAAAGTACTTTACCAACAAACCCACTAAGTCACTGCTAATACAGGGTTATGCTGCTTTACTACATCCAAAGCTCAGGAATGTACCATGCAGGTCCCTAGCCCTCGTATGCAGGTTCTGAACAAGCTAGTTTGCAAGGTCCTCATAAATCCTTGGTAGCTCAATTTATTGAGATGATCTCTACACATGTTTCAGTCCTCTAGCCTCTGCTCTTGTCCTCATTGGACCGTTCCTCTCCCTACAGAATGTGTGCAGCTTCTACTTACTCTAAGAAGGTCACAATAGTAGGACTTTTTCCAGCGACCTACACTATTGCTGGGAGGAAATATTAAATGTCAAAGTTTGTTTCTGATTAGACAGCCCTCTCAGCAGATATTTTAGAGCATCTCCAGAATGCAGAAGATTTGAAGGAACAAATCCAGAGGTGTGTCCAGTAGCAGCTCCTGGAGGGAGTGCTACAGGGCGGCAGGGCGGGGGAGGGGCAGGGTTGGGAGTAGTAAGCTCTGGCATATGGCCAAACGGAGGTAAGTACATAAATAAATAAAGCGAATTACACTGCGCACGCTGAATCACCAAATGACATGCAGCGTGCGCAATGAACCTTCAAGCTCCTCATCCACGCACACAAAGCTCTCCACAAGACCGGCCCAGCATACCTCAACAGACGACTCAGCTTCTACACCCCGTCTGCCAGCTCCGCTCCGCGGCCTCGCCCTCGCCACTATCCCCTGCATCCGAAGAACGACCACCAGTGGCAGGTCCTTCTCCCACCTCTCCGCCAAGACCTGGAACACCCTCCCCACCAACCTACGGCAGACCAAAGACCTACTGGCCTTCAGAAGACTCCTCAAAACCTGGCTCTTCGATCAGTAGCAGCACCCTACCTCCCCCAATGCCTTGAGACCCTCACGGGTATGTAGTGCGCTTTACAAGTACATTGATTGATTGATTGATTGATTGATTGATTGATTGATTGATTGATTGACCACCCATCGGACTCAGCTTGAGCTTATCTCTGTGCAGTTCTGCACATAGAGTTGATAAACTGGAAAAACTGTTTTGATGAGTCTTTTAGTGTCCAGCAGAGTTCAGGACCTGCAAGGGCAAAACGTGGAATCCTTAAACCCTCACAGGCAGAGTATAGTGCTCTACAAAGGCGAGTTTTATGAAGGAGAGACATCTTCAGTTGCAACGTAAGGGTGAACAGACAGCTTATACTTCAGTTACATTGTCCCCAGGAAGGGCACTTTCTACAAGGCACATGCCCAATCAATCACGTATGAAGTGAACCCAACTTGTGCTACGCCATGTGACATCACTCACCACCGACCAATGAGGGAAAGCAATGGACCACAGTAATGAGGGACTGAATTAATTTTAGCAGGAGAATGTTTCTAAACTCCTCTCTCAGAGATGCAGGTAAAAGGCATGTGTTTCTCACTAGCATCTGGAAGGGAAATGTTCTGATAATTAATGAGTATGCTTTAGCACTTTAAAGAAGGGACCAAGGACTTTAAACTACCCTTCACCTTAATAAATACTAAATACATTTCCAAAATAATTTCAAATATTAATCTGACTAGATGAAGCAAGTGGTAGTTCCCCGCTACACGTAAAAAAATGAATGCAGCTAAAGATATCAGTATCTGCATATTTACAAATTGCAATAGGAATATAAAGTCAACTAGTTAATTCTTTTTTCATTGTCCTATATGAACACACGCCAAAGGGTTTGTGATAAATTGTTTATCACCCCAAGTACATTTTTCTTACAGTTCGCTATTTGAAGGGGTAATTAATCCATGTGTGACTGAACGCAAATCAAAATATAGCTTTAGGGCTAATGCCCTTGCTTTAAAAGATTCTTAAATTCATGTTGTGGATAGTTGCCATATTAACGCCCTTCGTGTAAATAACAGTGCCCAAATCCGTTCTCTGGCTATATCCCCTCTCTCCCCCATTTCTCATCTAATAGATTACTCCTCTCCAAACTTCTGAAGTCATGTAAATGAGGGCCCAGGGTGGAATTCTCTTGTTGGGTTGTCTTAAGATCTAGCGCATTGCAGTAAAATAGGCCAGGTCCACCATTTTACCTTTTCTCTTATTTTGCTGGCAGCTTCTACCACTGCAGTGATACAAAACATTGCTTCAGAATAGTTTTTTGTTGGTTGGTAACAATGGGGCAAAAATATGTAACAAGTGCCTGATGCTGATGTGCAGCAAGCACTGGCGATTTTCCTTGGGGTATGCCAGAACTGCAAAATTTGAAAAGCCAGGAGATTGTAAAGATCAAGACAAGACCACTGCCTCCCCCAAGTAAACCAAGTCACAATAAGCACCCTTTGGCTTGTGTATGCGCAGGTGAATTTTGCCACATCTAGGATTCCACTAGAGGCTCCAGATTACCATCTCACCTTATCCTGTCATCGCATGACTTTGCAAATGATCTCTTCCAGGGGCCTCACTCTCACCACAGTAATGATTACACATAATCCACATGTCACCTTACTACAAGCACCTTGTTGGCTTTCTGAGGCTAGACATTCAACTTACAAATACCTATGCATCATCTGTATTGCTTCAGCCCAGATTTAATCCAAGTAAAGGTCAAAAGATATTCAGAGGGAAGAACACTCCCCTCCATGCGGACCCCCAGCTGGCCATCTCTGGGTATGGGTAGAAATGCATAGGTGGGGCTTCTTTCTGTGTTCAAGCTTCTAAGTTCTCGATTGTTGTTCCGGTGAAGATATGAACAATTGAAAACCATCTGGAATTCATTTTAGCACCTACAGCAATGATGCTACAATACCCACTTAACCAACCCCCATGACGAGGAGGGAGAAAAAGTGCTGCTCTATCTACACTGTATCCAGCTGGACTCTGAAGGGCATACACCATGCCTGCACTATAAACCTTAGACCCACAGCTATCCTGAACTGGTTCCAGTCCATTGATGTATCCACACGAGGATTCAATTGCTAGCATGATGACCCTGCCAGACAACGAACCACTCCACCTGTCTTGTACTGCCGATGTTTTGTACGAACTGTGTCAGCAGCGTCAAGTGTAATTTGTTGCAATACCATTACAACAGTATTTAACATATTTAAGGCTTGCCTACATTGAAATGTGTTCTTAAGCTGTCCATGTGTTATGTGAAGGGTACCGCTGATATGAAGTGTAATTTGTTATATTCTTGAGACTACTGGTGGCCCTGGGTACCCAAAAGCATTGCTTGCTTGGGCTCTGCATCTTATGGTGAGTATATCTGTCCCACCTCGACTAGCCCTCAAACACATACCATGTGTTACGCCCATTCTTATGGGTTGCTCACCTACCACACAAGGGTGGACTGTGGGTTGAGCTCTTGCACACTTGTGTGGACTCATCAACATATAGTTTTGGACTACAGTGATTGCTTCCCTGCTCACCCTATGATAGACCTGCCAGAGCATATGCTATTTCTTGTCTTATTAAGCCCGTTCATAAGGGTAGCTCTTTTATCACGGCTGTGTATGCCATAGTTGTTGCAAACTGAGCCTTCGGAGTTAGAACCCTTCCCCTTTGGGAAACTCCATTGGAGCCATAGTTGCTGACCCTTCAGGGATGACATCTCTTCTCACACTTTCTCTTACATATATGTGTATGCATAGCAGCACTCTTATGGTATGAGAAGTGTCTGCCAATTTATACACACATGACTCATAGTACTTCCCAGACAGGCCATATTTCCTATCCTGGGATCTTGTAACAAAGGAACCTTTCCTGTTCTAATATTTGCTTCAAATCCAAATATTCAGAAACATGATCAGAGAACCAATCTGGATCTCCTACGGAATATCAAACACTACCCATATAGTCCACATGACAGAAACAGCCATAGCACCTTCATGACGTACCATTCTGCACATCCACAAGTGCATTTCAGCTCCACTTTAAGGGTATAAAGTGCTAAATCAATGCACTTACAATACACTGCGGCTCTCTGTATCTCTTTGAGGGCGTTATGGGAAGTCCCCAGGCCTTTGAAAGGGGGTCGATAGCCCAATGAAGGGTGCTGCAGTCTCCTAAGTGCTCCCACCGTCGTGAGGGCTTCAAGTCCAATAAGATGGAGGGTGTAAAGTACCCTGTCTTGCAGTCAGACTGCTTTGTTGGTGGCAAGCTCGGCGACAGGAAACCTCCTTTTTGGCATACGGAGAGTGTCTGGACTCGCCCGAAGAGGTTATTATTATGAATACATCTTTCGCCTTATTTGGGAAGAGAGGCTCACCCTAGAGTAGTTATGGCTTATTTCTGCACCCTTTGGCAACCCCTGGCGAGGCAAAAGGTAGTATAATGCAGACTGGTGCATGTTCAGGAGTGGTCTCCCTCCTGGTACTGCTCTTAGAATTTATGCAGGTTTCCACAGTACGTCAAAATCCAGGGTGTGAGCCATTTATCGCATGGATACTATACATATGGCTAATTTTAGTTGCATTTTTCATATCCATCCATGTCTTATTTTTAGCTAACAAAATGCGTCTCTTGAAGGATCACAATGAACTAAACACGGTACATTTACTCGATAGTCAAGTCTAGGAGATCGAACATGTTAACCAATGGACAATGTTTATTTTCAGGAGTCAAAAGCTCTGTGGCCACCATGCGTCTGTGGCTATTTTGCACTGATGCTCCTGTTCACTGTTTCCTTCCGTGTGTTCTGGGTCCCTCCAGAGCCCACAGCTGCCTTTCACAGGAAGCCAAGTGAACGTGTGCTGCAGCTCAGCCAGCTTCAGAGGACAAGGATGCATATTCAAAGAGAGGGCACAGCTTTCACGGGTGCCAGGCCGCCTGCACAGCAGAGGCGATGACGCACATCACCGTGACTCGGCACTGCTGCAGGGAGCTGGCTAGAGAAGGAAGTACAGCCAAGGCACGCGGGCGGGCGGGTGCCGGCAGCGACGTGTGCTCTGAGTGAGAACAGGACACAAAACACGAGGACTACGTACATTAGGTCTCTTTCCTAATACAGTGGAAAATGTCTGCATGTGTGCGTATTGTATTTGTACATTGCAAACCTAGTTGAAAAGCACAGAAACATTATTTACATAATTTAATGTTTGCAATACATTCACTAGCTTACGTTCTGTCTGCCTCCAGTTCAGTACTGAAAGTCAGCAGTAAGCACAAAACTGAGCAGTACCCTGGGCTTTCGGCCGGTCCCTTGGGGTCTGAGTGCAGACAGTTAAAACAAGCATTGAAAATGCAACAGGTCTCGCCTTTGATTAAGTTAAAGCCATTTGCTTTGCTAATGGTATTGTATAGCGAGAGCTATTGCATTTTTAGTGCTTGTTTAGTATTAATCTTCTGCAAGTCAATTGTATAAACCATAAAGCGGGGCTCATACTCTTGCAATCTTTGGGCTCGAGGGATCAGTATTTTTCAATATTAAATTTCATAAAATGTGCCTTCGACATCTGGAAACGCTACGGTATGTAAGGTATTTCAATAGATGCCTTTTAGTATGCCTGAGTTGTATTATTTCTTTTTTTTTTTTTATCATTAAGGTATCGGATGTTTAAAAATCTTTTTTATTTTTTTAGGACTGATTACCTATGAGCATGTAGTCTGGACGACCTTATGTTTTATTGTAGCTTTTGCACTTGACAACTCTTTTTTGTACTTGGATTCAATGACCCTGATTAATAGAACAAGGTTTATTTAGGTGAAGCCGAGATATTTAGAGTAAACTAATGCATTGATAGAAGCAAATAGTAAACCCTAAATTATGTTTTTGTCCTCTTGTGTTTTGCTTGTTTTTCTTTTTATCTTTGAGCTACACTTTTATAGGCTATTTAATCTTAATGTTTTTTGGCCAGCTGTTTGTTGTATTGTAATCGAATCGATCATTGTTTCAGACCATTTTTTTTTAAGTTTAGAAAGCTTTAATAAATAAGAAACACAAAGTGAAACATCAGCACAAAAGAATGACATTAAAATGAGTTAAGAACTGATTGAAAATGACAACTTAAATAACAACCCCAAAGGGGGCAAGTAAATGCACTGTACTAAGGGAAATAGCTTTTAAAGGTGATTTTGTTTTAAGGGAGAAAAGAGAAGAGGGAAGAAGAAAAAGAAGAAAGTGAAGAAAGAAAAGAGAAAAGGAGGAAATTGAAGAGAGATATCCTACAAAATAAACTCAAGGTTGAAAGTTAATGCAAATATAAAACAGTTCTATCAATATAAAATGAAGCTACAGGTGTAAAACAGTTCTATAAATACATAACAGTTATAAAACAGTTCTATAAATACAAGACAATTATGTGACATCTCTGGAAAGAAAATCAGTTGAAGGCATCCAGATAAAATCTCTCTTAATTAATAAAGGAACCGTGGTGGCAAAGGCACGGTCAAGCCTATGGGGATGACATAACAAATTCCACCAGGCATTGTAGGATAACTTAGAGGTATCCTTCCAGTTGGTGGTAATAATCTGAAAAGAAATCGCTATAAAAAGTTCTATACATTTACGAACCACCTAAAAAAATGTGTATGATTACAAAAGGGAAATCAGTAGCTAAGATAGTGTTTAACTGTGACCAAATTCGGGACCAAAGGGATTTGACTAAAGGACAATTAAAAAAACATATGTAAAAAGTCACTATTCTCATGTAAGCAAGACCAACATTTTTTAGAGTCAAGTAACTTACACTTGTATAAATCAGAAGGAGTAAAAAAAAGTATATTATAGAAAAAATAAAAAGTCTGTGTAGTGCTGGCAGAACGGGTGACTGTGTGGATTTTGGACCAGATATTATCCCATACTTGCAGGGAAAACTCATGAGCCAGGTCTTGTTCCCACAACATCTCAAGCTTAGATTTAATCCTAATAGCAGTAGGTTGAGAAAGTATCTTATATATCGCAGCAGCTCTGAGTGGGAGAGAAAAATCTGGAGATTGGGGGCAAGGAAGATAACAGAGTAGTTTGGAAAATAAAGTCAGTTAGGATACCAATGAGCAAAGGATATTGAGAAGAGTGTTTATTAGAAAGATGAAAGGTGTCACGCATCTGAGTGAAAGTTGTCAAGGAGTTATCAATAAGTAATTGATTATAAGTTAAAATACCTTTGTCAATCCATTCCTTCCAGAAAAGCGCTTTATTATTGATTTTTAGGGATTTGTTATACCAGATAGGAGTTAGACAGTGAAAGTCAGCTTGAGAGAGAAAAGAGCAAAACAGAGATAACGCAAGAGCTTTAGAGTGTTTAAGAGTGGGGGCAAGAAAACGTGACGGAGGATGAGACAGACAAGTAGCTGTAAGGAAGGAAAAGGGGCAAATTGCTCAAGTACGAGAGAGCTCCAGGCAGTTAAGGGGGGCGAAGGAGTATCAGCCAAAAAAGGCCATATTTGTTTAAGAGTAAAGGCCGAATGAAAACGAGCAATGTTGGGGAAATTTACCCCACCCAAGTTTTGGGGTTGTTGAAGGCGGGAGAGAGATATCCGAGTTTTATGATTGTTCCATAGGAACTTAGTAAAGAGACTGTTAATGAATTTAAAGAAGTAATGTGGTAAAGAAATTGGACGCATAGAAAGGTAGAAGTTAACAATGGGAAGTAACATCATTTTAATAGTTGCAAGCCTCCCCCACCAGGATAAAAAGAGGGGAGACCTTTTATAAGTATGTCTTTGTGATTAGTTTTAATGGTGTCTCTAATATTATTAGCATATAAAATACCAAGACATTTAATATTATTAGAACTCCATTCAAAACCAGACCCCTAGAAAAGATGAGAAAGACAGAATTTATTAAGAGGCAAAACTTCGGTTTTATCTATATTCAATTTACAGCCTGAGACTAAGGAATAGTCCTGTAATAAAGAAAAGAAAGAAGGTAAAGAAATAAGCGGGTTAGAGATATAAAGTAAAATGTCATCTGCATAAGCTGTATACTTAATCTTAATGTTTTTGTAAATAAAACCAGAATAAGAGGAAGAACGCCGAATTGTTTCCAAAAAAGCTTCTAAAGCTAAGACAAAAAGGAGGGGCGATAGGGTGCAACCCTGCCTAGTACCTCTACGGAGAGAGAAATAAGCAGACTGTGAGCCATTGACCCAAATAGAGGTAGAAGTAGCAGAGTAAAGCAATTGAATATAACGAATAATAGGGGGACTAAAACCATGCCAGCGCAATGCACCAAACATAAAATCCCAATTAACCCGATCAAAAGCCTTCTCAGCGTCTAATGTAATAGCTGCACTTGGGGAATCCATCTTAGAAGCAAGGTGTATAATATTAAGAAGAGTTCGTGAATTGTCTGTAATAGATCTGCCTTTAACAAATCCAGACTGGTGAATATTGAAAAGATCAGGGATAATGTGATTAATCTGCAAGGCTAAAATGTTTGCATATATTTTACAATCGGTATTAATAATGGATATGGGACGATAATGTTTACAAAGGGAGGTATCTTTGTCTTTTTTGGGAATGAGACAGAGCATAGCTTGTGTAAAAGATCCTTTGGACTCCCCCATGGCCAGAAAAGAGTTGATCAAGGAGAGTAGATGTGGTATTAAGACATTTTTAAAATGAAGATAGAAACGCGCCGTAAAGCCGTCTGGACCAGGTTATGTTATGCTATGTTATGTTATAACCTATTTGTAAAGCGCACTTAGACCAAGGTTTCATGGCGCTGTTGAAACTGTAATGAGTAGCCTGTTCTGAGTTGATAGCAGTGGGAGTGTATTATTCATGTGCCTGTATAAACAGCCATGTCTTAAGCTGTTTTCTGAATTGAAGCAGATGAGGACAGGAACGGATCTCCCATGGGAGTGAGTTCCAAAGTTGTGGCGCTAGGTAGCCAAAACGGCTTCCGCCGTGCCGCTTACGTTTAAACTTTGCGCTCACCAGCAGGTTTTGATGTTTAGAGCGGAGATCACGGGATGGAATGTATCTCACGATCAGGCTGTTAATAAACATTGGACTGTGACAATTTAGGGACCTGAATGTGAGACAGGCGGTTTTGAAGATGGCTCGTTGGAGCAGTGGGAGCCAGTGTAGCTTTTTTATCAGGGGTCTGGCCGATTGCCACTTGGGTTGTTGATAGATCAGTCGTGCCGCCTGGTTCTGCACAAGCTGGAGTCTCTTGATCTGATAGGAGGGAAGGCCTAGATAGATTGAGTTTGCATAGTCTAAGTGCGACAGGACTAGGCCAATCACAGCTTGTATCAGTGCTGCCTGGGTGAGCAGGTGATGTATCTTCTGGATTTTACGTAATTGGAAGAAACATTTAGAGACAACTGTTCCCACTTGGGTGTTAAGGGACAGATCTCCGTTGATAGTCACCCCTAAGCTTTTTACGGAGGAGGAGGGTTTAGGGAAAGGCCCCAGTTCGACCGGCCAATAATGAGGGCCCCAGGAGATGCGACTGTCTCCTATCAGCAGTACCTCCGTCTTTCCAGGGTTCAGCTTCAGATGGTTGTGATCCATCCAATGACGGATGAACACCATGGTGTCCTGAAAGTTGGTGATAGATTCAGTGGAGTTATCTATTGTAAAGGAAAGTTGCAGATCGTCTGCGTAGTTGAATGTTTTTACTTTCCTCTGTTTTAAGGCTTTGATCAGGGGGAGTAGATAGATGTTAAACAGATGTGGGGACAAGGAAGAACCCTGGGGAACCCCACATGTGGAATTTAACTCAGGAGCTGTGAAGTTAGCCAGGCGAACCGCCTGTGAACGATCTTCCAGAAATGAGGTAACCCATCTCAAGGCTCTGCCCTGCAGGCCTGCCCGTCCGACACGGTCGACCAAGATCTTATGGTCCACCGTGTCGAACGCGGCTGACAGATCTAAGAGGACTAAGGCCTGAGGGGTTCCAATGTCAGCCTCCCTGCGAAGCTCGTCCAGCACTGCCAAGATGACCATCTCAGTTGAATGACCTGGACGGAAGCCGGCTTGGTGGGAATCCAAGTGACCAGACTCTTCTATGAAGGTGGACATGGATTTTGCAACATGTGCCTCCAGGACCTTGGCTAAGAATGGGAGCAAGGAGATGGGGCGATAATTAGCTGGATCAGATGAATCGGCACCGACCTTTTTAATCAAAGGGACCACTGTAGCGTCCTTGAATGATTTGGGGACACGGCCTTGGGTGAGTGATGAATTTAATAAGGATAGGGCGGGTTGGGGGATGGTGGAGAATACTTCCCTCAATATGTATGGGGGACAGCAGTCTCGGGGAGAACCCGATTTGACTTTGGACATCAAGGAGATAAGTGATTCATGATCGATCGTTGGAAAACTATCCAGAGTACAATTATTCATGAAAGAATCAGGTGGGATCGCGGCTAGTGGAGAGCATACAATGCTAGCTTTAATTGTAGTGATCTTTTCTATGAAGAACGTATTCAATTTATCACATAATTCCTGTGTGGGAGTAGGTTTAGATGTCACTCTATCAGGTGTTTTATCTTTGGGCAAAAGAGTAATAGCGGTAAGAATTTCTTTCTCCGAAATAGGAATGTCTAAGGAGGAAAGATCAACAGGATTATCAGGCGATTTAGGGATGGATTGAAAGAAAGAGTCAATTTGTACAGGAGAGGGACTGGATTCTGGAGTGTAAAGAGTAGAATAGCATTGGACAAAACAATCAAGGATTTTAGCGTCAGAGGACTGGACACTGCCCTGTGAATCAGTAATAGATATCATTTTAGACTTCTGTTTTTTAATCTTAAGATAGTTTGCAAGTGACTTGCCAGCCTTATTACGCCCACCATACATTTTAGCATTACATTTGGGAAGGTTATTAGAGGCAGAGTCCCAGGAGTGTTTGTTGTATTGCATTTTGGCTTTAATAAGAGAAGACAATGTGTCAGGAGAATTAGTAGTGAAATAAAGATGTTCAAGATCTTTAATTTGTTTGAGAATTTGAGAGGACAGAGCAATGGCTTTTTTCTTTTTACGGGATACAAAATCAATAATACAACCCCTAGCGGCAGCCTTAAAGGCATCCCAAATGAAGTGAAATTCAGAAGTAGAGTGTAAGTTGGTGTGAAAAGTGTTCAACAAATTGAGAATCTAAAAGGAGTGAGTTATTAAAACGCCAATGCCGGGAGGTAGGGGTAGGAGAGGGGTAGTCCATATCCAAAATAACAGGGGCGTGATCAGAAATGAGAATGGAACCTATTTCTGAATTAGTCATAAACTAAAAAGCATGTTGGTTGAGAAAAATATAATCAATACATGAGTGTGAGGAGTGAACTGGAGAAAAAAAGGAAAACTCAAGAGAGTCAGGGTGAGAAACTCTCCATGAGTCAATGGGCCTCTAGAAGAAATTGCTTTATGAAAAGCCTTTTGCATCTTATTGGGCACATACTTGGTTTGTGATTTCCTATCTAAAAAAGGATCCAATAGCTGATTACAATCACTCCCCACAATCAAATCATCAGTAGCATGTGAGGAGAGGAGCGAAGAAAAATCAATCCAAAAGGTATGGTCAATACCATTAGGGCCGTATACATTGCAAAATAAAAGTTTAACATTATTTACAATACAATCCAAAAACAACCATCTGCCATCAGTATCAAGTGACTCATTTAAAGATTGAACTGACAGAGATTTAGGACATAAAATGATAACACCATTTTAGTAACAGCAGGGGAACAGAAGACTGCTCCCACCCATTGTTTGTGTAATGAAAACAGTTCCTGTAGAGATAAATGTGTTTCTTGCAACAAAGCAACTTGACATTTTAATCACGCTAAATGAGAAAGGACACGTTGTTTCTTAATAGGATTTTGAAGACCTTTCACATTCCATGAAATAATTCAAAGAACATTCATTTATGTAAATAAGAAGAGAGCAGACAAAAGGTTGAAAAAGCTTCAAGGGAGAATAGAGAAAGAGCAATAGAGCAGATGAATTTCCGAAGATCAGCCGGATCATGAAAGCTGAAAGTTCTCTCTTTGTAGGTCACTTTGAAGAAGCAGGGATGGATGAGGCCATATCGGGCATTCATTGATTGAAGCGCATGTCTCAGATCCAGAAACTCTTTCCGTCTCGCAGCAGTTGGTTTAGAAACATCTTGAGATATGAAAATTTTATGTCCAGACCAAAGCAACTGGCTGTGTTGTTTAGCCGAATGAAGGATAGTCATGAGATCTGAATGAAGAAGGAAGTAAGCAATGATGCCTCTAGGTTTGGACAAAGAAGAAGAATTCCTTGGTCCTAGACGATGGGCCCTTTGAATATTGACATCCAAGTGCTTAGGAAGGCCAGTAATACGAAGGACTTGAGCCTTAAAAAATTGGATGACATCAGACCCCTCCGAACCTTCCGGAATACCATAAATGTGCAAGTTATTACGCCTGTTGCTATTTTCCAAATCCTCAGAGGTTTTCTTAAGCACGTCAACCTCTCTTGTTAAGCTTGCAACCTTGGAAACAACATCTTGAGTGTCACTGACCTTTTGCTCAACGTCAGATAATCTCAAATCCAGATTAGACCATTTATCGTCAAGTCATTGCAAAGTTGTGGTGGTATCAGTCATGAAAGGGCGAATGAGACGCTGCTCCTCCATAATGTCCTCCAGTGTAACAGGAAGTGGGGATTTAGATGGGGAGGTGGGATCCTTTTTAAGGCGTTTAGCATTAGCCGCCGTATCTTTACGTGTAGCAGAGTTATTGCCATGAGCCTTGGAGGTGTGCGGAGGCTCCATTGTAATCAAGAGGCACAGATACAGGCAACCCAATGGCAAAAAAGGAGAAATTGAAAAAAAAACACCAGTATATGAAGCAGTAGCCAAAAGGCAGCAACTGTAATTAATCCTGACACAAAGCGGCAGCACTTGGCAAATACGTCATATGGGTGGAGGAACTATGACGCAGACAGAAACTTGAGGCGAAATAGATGTTCAAATAAAAAGGGCTTTTATGATAAATCACAAATGAAGCAGCTCTTCCAGTGAGCAAAAGGACAAGATTTGGACATCATTGTGGCAACATAGCAGGCCAAGGAGAAAAGAAACAGCAGAAAGGGAGATAAAAATGCTGCGAGTGGAAAATAGTAGAAAAACAAAACAAAATGGCGGCCGCTATCGAGGGAAATACATTTTCAGCGAAAATTAGCCCAAAAGCAGCATGGAGGACTCCAAAAGCATACCCATATGTAGGGGGTTGCTTCCAACAGCAGAATCCACCAAAGGAGCGCCGAAATTCCGCCGCAAAGCAAGACCTCCGTAAACGAGCGCTGCTCTTCAGGCGGCTGCCATCTTGAATCGCTGCGTCACGCGCTCTCTCGTTCCAGGCCATTTTTAACATGCTCTTAAATTGTTTTTAGCTGCAATAAGCCTTTGCTATGTTAAAATGCACTTCACGATTTATATTCTTAGACTGCCTGCACTTAATTGTTCAGGAGGCTTGTTGCATATGCTAATTTGAGCTCCTCTTGCTCTTGCTTTAATTACAATTTAAACGCAATCTGTAGCATTCCTATCAAGCTTCTGAATATATATATTTATTGTTAAGCCGGTATGTGTTTTTATGTTTTACTTTTATGGCCTTTTGGGCGAATAAAATTGATTGATTGAACTTCTTGACACACCTGGATGTTATTAGTCTTACTGTCGTGGCCATTGCAGAAGCCACACAGAACATGTTGGCGGGAGAGAGAAAGGTGAGTGAGAAGGAAGAGGGAAGAGAGAAATGGAGAGGAAACAAAGAAAGGGTGGGATGGTAAAGGGCATGGGATGGAGGAAGACAGGCATGCAGAAGATACTCAACATTTGAGAGCAACTGCTGTACGAAAGGAGGCCTTTTATCAGGGAAGAATTGAACAAAAGTAATACTAAATCTTAACATGGTTGAATGCCCATGACATTCATTGGATATGGTAAGTCTCATAGCTTTGGCCCTTCGATTGGTCCAAAACTAGCAATTCTGAGGGGACAAACCCCTAAAAATTGCAGTACATATACAAAAGATGTATATTTCTAAGACATCAAGTACATAATTCAGCATTACTGCAGCACAATGATAATTTTCTGAGTTTAGTACAAGCAAGTCCATTGCCTGGGGTCAGGTCGTAATAGCGATCAGACTGTATACACACTAGCAAGCGGCTTAAATGTATTAATTAGACATCTAATGCTCATGCAAATTAAGGCTACTTTAAGCCTTGCAGAGGCCCACACAATTCACTTTATATATTATTGCAGAGGTGCTGTGGACGTTTGGAGACAGAATCTACCTCTACTGTAGCAGTTTTACAGAGGCAGATCACTGCAGCAGAATTGGATAATTGGAGAATATGCTTCCTAAATGACATCCTCTTGTTTGCCGGTGACAGCGCGAATATTTCCAGAGCACATTTGCATAGCTCTGCCATTATGGCCACGCCATAATGTCATTACTGTATCACCTGGCGGGGAGACTTCAATTAAAATTTTGTGCGTTACTCAGAATCACGGTTAAAGGAGTGAAATCAAGGTTTTCCTCAAGGACATTGTCACCCACGTATGACCCGGTCTGCCCAGATCATTAGGACATTCAGATGTAAATTAAGGAATTTCAGACAATTGCCTTTGTGTGGGCAAGGCTTGCAGTTATATTAGCTGCGTCCTATAAACAAAGACAAAGAGAAGTACTGACCAACAGACCTTCCTTTGGGCGCTGACTGGATAAAAACCATGCCAGGCTTCCTCTGCGCGGAGACTGTAGTCCGTCTGCTTCTGTGCACGTCTTGCTCCACGTGCCCATTACAAATAGTTGCACTGTCTCAAAACCGTGCCTCAGTGGCAATGCAATGGGTCTCACGGCTGGAGCTGCTGATTTTGGAGATGGGGAACCCGGTTCAAGCCTTGGCTAATTCTGGGCAAATCACTTAATGGGACCGTGCCTACAAAAACAAGTGCAGTACAGCAAAGTCAGCGGCGTATTTATTTTCGCATCGCACTTTCACTTTAAGTGAAAGCGCAATGCAAAAATGAACATGCGGCTGACTTTGAGCTGTCGCACTCCACGACGGCGGGTGAATAAACACACGACTGACTTGAAGCTCTCGCACTCCATGGCGGCAGTAGGATTATTTATACAGTTTTTTCAACTGAGTAAAAAAATAGCATCGTACAATGTAAAAAACAAGCACGGTACCGCAAAGGCAGCCGCATGTTTATTTTCTCATCACAAAGTGAAAACGTGATGCGAAATTAAACACGTGGCTGACTTTGCCAAAGCCGAATGAGAAGAAAAAAGTGTGTTCCAACTAATGAAGGAGAGAGTGTCACTCCGCCAGTAAGCGATCCAGTCCAGGTGGACGGGGCCAAAAGTGGACAGGGTGGTAACTAGGAGGGACTAAGAAGTCTTCTTTACAATAGAAAGCTAGTGTAATATGACGCTAGCCAACGGTAAGAGGGGGCGGGGTTTCAAGTCCCCTTCCTCAACCGTATTGATTTCAAGAAGCTCTCGAATGCCGAGAGCAGTGCATGCGCGCTTCTTTCGCCAGCCGAGACCTAAAAAAGCCAGCCATCGGCGGCCTCTGACTCAACCCGTACTTTATCTGTGTTGGTTGTAAAATGCTTACCCCCCAGGGATCACCGGTGACTACGCCCCTCCCACAATCCCTCCCTCCCCTATGCATCTAAACTGGAGCAGTGACCAGAAGTTCTGTCAGGCTGAAATAGGGTTGGTACACTGGAAGTTTGGAAGTTTATCCTTTATTGCTTGATTAATTAAAATCTTACATTAAAACAAATTCATGCAATAATCCATTATATACAGTTTAAATAGCAACAATTCTTTTCAAATGCAATACATCTTATATGAATGGGTATTTTTGATAAAATCCTTTTCAATAAGATAAGGATAAAGCAATATAATAATAATAATCCTGTATTTGTAAAGCGCACAGCTACCCGTAGTAGGTTTCCCGGCACTGGGGGCCGTCGGGAAGATTAAGCAAGCTATTGCCTAGAGTCACATGGTGCTGGACAGACCCCTGCCGCCGGGGATCGAATTGAGATCCCCAGGGTCCGGCGTCAGTCGCCCTGGCCGCTGCACCACCCCTCTTCCACACATAACATTTTGAAAGGGCAGAATATAGAGTAATTATTAATTTTATGTTTCCTAGAGTTCAAGTTTTTTCCACACTTTCGTTAAAAAATTTGCCAGAGCGGAATTCAAAGGTAAATCGTCTGGGGTAAGACAGAGGATCAGTGCCTGTCTGCAAGTTCTCTCCCCTCTTTCATTAAATAGACTCTTTAATACAGTTACTCTTTCATTTCTCAGTTCAGAACAGAGACACAGGAGATTAATAATGTTCTCCTCATCAGATTTGCACAGCCTACATACAGTATCCTTTGCGTACTTTTTCCAAGGGGGTAGATGGCATAGACCCAGCAGTACACCAAAACGTGCTTTGGTAAAGATTTGTTTATTTTTCAACGACCATGGCGTCACCAGGTATTGCTGAGCCATCTTTTTTGTAAAACCATTTATTATGGGCCATGCATGCTTCCTTTCTGCAAAAGTGGCATTGTCGTTAAGCAATGATAAATGATCTGTTGTTTTATTAACTATTTTCTTAAGTGATTCCTAGTAATAGAGGAGTCCCAAACCGGGCTAACCTTAAATTCTTCCAAGGCCTCTTCCAAGTATTTCCAAGCTAGTGGTTTGCTGTTGCCGCTAATTTCCCTCCAGATCAACTGAGACATTAAGTTGTCTTGGTCATTTTTTATTCTGTACCAGACTTTAATTATGTGTTCCTTTCGAGCATACATCTGGGTATTTAGAACGAATTACAGTCTGACTTGTGCTTGTGAGGCATTGATGGGCAAATGGAAAAGGATTTTAAGCATTTTTGAGGTAGCATCATTGATAATAGCTGCATCTTTTCCATTTAAGGCTTCGCTGCCGTAGGTTAACGAGGGTAGCAGTTAAAAAGAGATCACTTTTAAAAATAGGCGATAGGTAAGGTCGCTAATAGATTTTTGGATAGTTCTAAATGCTGCTGTCAAGGCATTTGATTTCCTATGGATTTCAAGTTTCGGAGGAAGAAAGTTTCCGTTGTCATTGAATATAACCCCCAAATATCTATAGGTTTCTACTTGATCTAATTGTTTCTGACTTTTTCCTGCACAATTGTTCTTAATTGTTTTTAATTGTTTTTAACAATTGCTTGTAACGTATTGAATAGTATTGTCTCATAGATTTGTGTATGTATGTATATTCTATTATAATAATTGTGTGTGTAGTATACTTTTATGATTTTAAATAATCGAATAAAGTATTTTTGACTCTGACTCTGACTCTACTTGATCTAATTGTGACTTTCCCAGAAACCATTAAGACTTATATTTCCTTCTTGAATTTTTTGTAATCACCATGACTTTAGATTTTGATTCATTGATAACCATCCTATTATCTTTTGCATACTCAGATACTCAGATAATCCCGTTATAAGGAGTTGTAATCTCACTTTTATATTGCTTAAAAGGACAACATTGTCCGCATATAAGAGGTTTGATGTGTTTGTCAGCAAGCTTAGGTGGATGAGCATTTATATCATTAAGTACCACCGTTAAGTCCGCTAGGAACAGATTAAATAGTAATGGAGCAAGTACACAGCCTTGCTTTAGGCCCCCTGACGTAGCGATTTCCTTACTTAGTGATCGGCTATCGCCCATCCGCACTCTTACCCAGGTGTAAGTGTGGAGGAGACGAATCAGCTGTAATAGTTATGGTGGGATCCTTGCAGTCTTAGCTTTTTCCATAGTAGATTTCTGTCCACACAGTCGAAAGCTGATTTAAAATCGACAAAGCAAAGGTACAGTGGTTGTTTTATTGCAATTGCTTTGTCCATTAATATCGATAGGGCTATAATGTTTGTTGTCGTTTCTAGGCCTTTAAAAAAGCCTGTTTGATTTGGCGGGAGAATTTTATTTTCCATTACCCAGTCCGATAGGCTTGACAACAAAATCCCTGCAAGCAGTTTTGCGTCCGTGTCTTGTAGTGTTATTAAATGGTAGTTCTCAGGGCGGGCCCTATTTCCCTTTTTAAAGATAGGGGATATTAGTGAGCCTTTCCATGATTCGGGGATCGTCCCTCTCCGTAATACTTCATTAAAGACTTTAATTAGGCGTCCAGCCCATATGCCTGGATCTTCCTTGTAGAGGGCAAAAGGGATACCATTTGGATAAGGTGCACCATCTTTTTTTTTTTTTTAATAAATTAGCCACTTGACCTTGTGTTATATCAAGTTCATTTTCCATTTCTGGTTCTGATATCTCCTTCCTTTTATGGTCGTATCTTTCTGTTGTTTTGCAACCCGGTTTTAGATGGTTCCCCAAAAAGTTTACCCATTTGGTCTCAGATGACACCACAGTTTTATCCGGTCTTACTAAGCTATTTACCATTTTCCAAAACTCCCTTGAGTTTGCTTGATTGCTGGCATAGACAATTTTGGTCCACAGATCGTGCTGGGCTTTAATTTTTTCCATCCAGATTAGCTTCCTCAAATTTTTATTTAATGATTTTATGGTGTTTAGTATTTCGTTGTTGTTTGGGAGCTTGGTTAACTCCTTCAAGAGTTTATTTCGCAACTGTTTCATTTTCCGAACCGTATATTTCAAATTAATTTTGTTTCAATTTGTTCTTTCCGCTTTGAATTATTATACCTTGATTTACTAAAAGGGTCGTGTGGCTCAACTATTTTGCGTGTAAAGCTTACCCAATGATCAATTGCAGACAAGGCGGTTTTTTCATGAACGCATTCAATTACCAGCTTTTGTGTTAGTTCAATGGTACGTTTTTTTGTATTTGGTTCCTAAATTAATTTCCTGTAATTTATAGTTCTGACCTGCCCTTGCATTGAACGATATAATTCATGCTTCGTGTTTTTGAGTAATGTAGTGAATATTTGCTGGCTGTGGTCACTCTCAGACAGTTTTCTGAAATAGAACGTAGTGATATTATTAAAGATGCTCAGTGATACCATTGTGTAGTCAATTACTGACTTCGCATTGTGTGCGTAAAAAGACCATGCTGGGGGCGAGTCCGTTTGAAATCTCCTATTTAATATACGTAGCCCCAGTGCTTCGATATCTTTCACAAAGTTTAGACTTGATCTTTTAGGCTTAGTTTTTGTTGACGTGTCCATTGTTTGCTCTGGAATAAGCCATTGTTGATCTTGTGACTGGATGACATTGTCTCTTGTAAATGGAACTAGCAGGTTTAGATTCAAGTCTCCCGTAACTATTAACTCTGCTCAAGATTCATCAATCATTTGTTCGGGTTGGTACACTGCAAAATTCTCAAAGAGGTCGGGGGGGGGCTGGATGCAAGCAGGAGGACAAGCCAGAAGAAATACTAACTGCCCCCTGAATACGAAACTGCGCAAGAAAAGAATGTTTGGCACCCCTAGAAAAAAGCACCTCCCGGCTCAACGCGCTTCCTTCCATGTGCAGCGTATTGAATCCTCGAGTGGGAGGGGGCAGAGACCGGCTGGGGCCAAGAGCACACATCGTCAGGAGTCATAGAAAGCAGCAGCATAGATTGTGTACCTCCGCCCTGAGACACGTTGCTTCTCTCGCAAAACAGCTCTTTGAACGGGTTTCCACCTACCTCACTGTCACTTTCTCCATCTCACCTTCTCTGTCTGATACCTGTAACCTCACAGGTGACCCCTTACCCCCTCTGGCTGCCAGTTTAGTTTTCCTATACTCAAAATGCTGCGCATGCTGTCTTGAGAGGTGTGCGTTTGTAGTACGAAGAGCGAATGCACAGGAAGCAATGAAGCTTCAAGGCCACTACCCTACGCTGGTGTTTAAGGTTGCAGTGTAATATGCTGCGTTTGTGCTTACTCATACATTTTAGAATGGGGCCCGACTCTTTCTTCATTTAGTCAACGGCTCCTTATTGTCTGGAATTTCCTTTCCTTAAATTTATCGTTCTTTCTACTCCACTACTCTTTCTTTATTTATGCTTTTTTTGTTTTGCTCCATCTTTCTTTCTTTTCATCCTCTTTAACTCCCTCGTTACCTTTTCTTGTTTTTCTTGTTCTTGCTTTCTCGCTTCCTGTTTGTTTTCCAATGCTCTTATTTTTGTTTTATTCTCCTAATATTGGTCATTTATATTTTCTTTCTCCGTCTAATTCCATCACTTCTTCTGTTTGCTCTTTGTTTATTTCTTTTTCCACTTTCTTCCCTTTCAATGTAAAGACCCTTTTTTCCCTATCAGTCTTGCCCTCTTTACTTTTTGCTCCAAATCTTTCTCTTCTTTTTTATTCTTCTTTCTATTTTGTTCTTTTATATTGTCCTTTATTCTCCATATATTTTGTTTCCTCTCTTTCCTCCCTCACCCTCATCTCTCATTCATTTTATGTCCATTTATGCTAATATATGCAAACTACACATAAAAGTATTTAATCCAGACACGTGTTGTGTGCCCTGGATTGCTGTCCTTTTCCTTTGATCTCTGGTTTGTGTTTCAAACACTGCCTTGGTCGCCCAACCACCTCTTTGTGAAGTGTTCACTTTCGCTTAGAGAACACCCCTTTTGCCATTGTGCCCAGCTTTCACTCAACCCCTTTGCCTGCTACAGCCCTTCCCAGGCAGTGTGACGGAGAAGGCTGGCCTTCCAGTGGCAGGTAAGTGTGGTCCAGGGGAGACTGCAGAGACAAGGGTCCGGGATGCCCGCTGTCTCCCTCCATGGCTGGTGTCATGTGTTGCAGCAGCGCTGTCTCCCTCCATGGCTGGTGCCACGTGTTGCAGCGTGCGCGCTCACTGCAGCCTCCGGCAAGGTTCAGACGCTGCTGATACCTGAGCCGAGCCCGGCTCCTTCCCTCCTCTGAAAGAGCTGTGAGGCACAGAGCGATGGCCCCGGCACTGGGGCAAAGACGCATCGGCAGAGTAGGCGTGAGGAGCGAACCCCAGGGGTGCGGTGCCTGCTATGGGGAGGGGCTGGTGGGGGCTGGTTCTCCTCACAGCTGGCAGGGACAGCCCGCATCACTTACTTTGCAGATGGTGACAGAGCGCAGACTCACTGACTTTGGGAAATAAACCCAGGGGATCTCTGGTGAACATACACTACAACTGGTCCCAAAGGCCCCTCTGAGGACTCGTCCCACACCCCCAACTCCCTGGGGGCAACACGTGGACACCCATTCCGAGAACATCTCCATTCCGACTCAGCTACAGCAGCAGGCTGTCCAACATCTCAAGTACCTACACAGAGTGCGGAAGATCATACAAGGCATTCAGAAAGGTTGCACCAGAGGGGTTTGATGCTATGCTAGCGCACACATCAAAAACAGGGTACCAGAGCATATCATAATATGTTTACAACACGCCAGAACATAAGCATCAGACAGTGCCATTATAATACGGATAGACGTGTTAGCAGAGGCACTGGATATTTTAGGACAAATGTTATTGCTGCACTCATCGTAAAATGTAAGCACTTACAGGGAAGCAGGCAGCAGGAGTATAGGAATGCGAGCAAGACCCACTTAACAACATGTACTGAACAAAAAGTGCCTACATTGAGTAATGAAGGACAGAGTGTCACGCCGCCAGTGAGAGATCAAATCCCGCGGGGCGCGGCCTAAGAAGGACGGGGTGGCAACCAGGAGGGGCTACAAACCATCCCGGACAATCAGCAAAGTTGGATCGGAATAATAAATGACGACAGATGACACATAACAATTGTATTTACAGGAGAAGCTGAGACACAGCTTCAGAATCAGTATTGATTCCAAGAAACCCTCGCATGGCAAGACAGCACATGCGCTGCTTTCGCCAGGCTGAGACCTAAAAACACAGGGGCATATTCTCAAGGACTTATCACTGAGTTACCGGCACTTCATCACAGCCAAAGTGGTGATAAATTCATCACCCTATTCACAAGCAGGTGCTAACAGCCGATATCACCAGTTTTCCTGCGATAGCAGCCGCAAAAAATATTGCCACAGATGACCCCGGCAACTAACGCTAATGATATGCAGAGTAGGCGTTCCTGTGCAAAAAGCCCCAAAACACCACTCCGAAACATTCTCAATGACGAGCCAGATCTGCGATAAGATCCCAAAACAGGTGATAAGGCGCATTAGCAGCAGGAATTTAACACCTGCTCTTACCTGGTGTAAAGTCGGACGACAAACTGTACCATAAAAGGGATTCCAGCCCAGAGCCACATCAGAAGAACAACAGATACCATGGAGCTACTGATCATGCAGCTCTGAGCCTCAAGAGGGCCACAACACCCACTGCCACCATACCCAGGCCCGCCACCCCCCACCCCCCGGACTCCACCCGCTCCACCCCCAGACTACCGCAGAGACAGCGCAGACAAAGACAGCAGACCTTCAGAAAACACACCAGCCTCACAGACCTAACACCAGAGGATGTCATTGCCCACTACAGGCTCAAAAGGACAACCATCCTCCGCATCCTGAACATCATAGCCCACTTGCTGACAGTACCAACAGATCGGACAACTAACATCCCTGCACAGGCAAAGCTGCTGGCTGTGCTGCATCTGTTGGCCTCTGTTACCTTCCAACCAACAACTGCCGGAGTCAGAGGAGTCTCACAGCCAGCCCTATCAAATTTCATCACAACTGTCTTGAATGCCATCATCAGCTTGGTACCCCAGCACCCAGCACCCAACACTGCGCAGGAACAGCTTGAGACCAAGCAAGTTCGGGATCAGGGATCATACCTGCCAACTGTTGTGTGTGTCGCTATTACCACAGGATAAGCCAAAGGTCTACCCTCAACCACATCGCGAGTTCAGTCAGCCATGAACTCTACATCTGTATCTGCCTATCGGGTATGGCCCTACATATTTGGGTCTCAACTTGGTAGCCCTCTTCAAGTGCAATTTATTTGTAGTTAAACATACCTTATCCCCCATGTGATGCAAAGGCTTCTTTGAGCATTTTTTATCTGCAAAACTATTTTCTTGTGCTTTAGCTAGCTGACTCTTTGAATCTAGGAGTACTATACAAAGATGCGCATGGTGCTCTTGTATGGAAGGATGTTTTGCAACAACGGGCCACTCTAAAGGAAGCATGTTTGGGTGGTAACAAAAGAATGGAGAATGCCCCCAACATGGTGTGGTCTCCGTTGTTGTATGCAAACTCAGCAGTCCATATGAGGGTGCTCCATTCTGTGGCAAGCTGTAAAGAGAAACACCTCAAGTACTGCTCTAAGGTTTGATTTAGGTGTTCTGTCTTCCGGTCAGTTTGGTGGATGGTAACTTATAGATAAGCGTGCGTCCACCTTCATGGTTTTACACAGTTCTTGCCAAAACTCTGTGGTGAACTGTGACCCTCTATCTAATATAATCACTGCTGGCATTCCATGATCTCTTATTGCATGCTGCAGAACGACACTCGCTAATTCACTAGACGAAGGAATCTTCCTTATTGGGATAAAGTGACCTATATTTGTTAAATGGTAAGCATGGGCGAATTTTGCGAATCTGGCGTTCGCGAATTTGCGTATTTGCGAACTCGCAATCCGCAAATCCACGAATTCTCGCGAATTTGCGGATTTTTTGTTTTTTTTGTGTTCGCAAGGGTTTCTGCCAGTTCCCGAGGGTTTTGTACCAGTTCGCAATTGCGAACTTACGTGTCGGCACGCAACGGTCGCGACTTTGTTGTTTCTACATCTGGTTCATCATCACAGGTTTACAGAACCCTCTGTTTCAACACTGACACCCTCTGTTTCTCACATGCCACCCTCTGGTACATCAATGCCACCCTCTCGTTCATCATCATCACTGTAGATTATGGGGGGGGAAAGCAATCACACCTGCCCTGCTTCAACTGACATGAATTAATTTGGGGTTGATTTATTAATGTGTTACTGTTTTAAAATTCCAGTCTGGCACCTGCTTCCTTATCTGTAATTTGCTTTCTGTTGCAGTGCAATTTTTTTTTCAGGACCTTTGTGGCCTACTTGTAGCTATTCTATGAGCCTGTTGTGAGGGTCAGAGCAGGGTCATACAATTGTTGCAACTAGCAACTGAACTCTGGAGGGCCCCAGTCAGGAAGCACTACAGGGAATGGTTACTAATGATGAGTTTGAACTTTTGCACCTGCTGAGTGCTTTCAGTTTTGCAAAACTCGTTTTTCTGCAATTTTGCAGGATTCGCGGGGCCTGAATGTGCGCGAGATCGAATTCGGAAGCCGCAAATTTGTGCGAATATGCGATTAGTTTTTTTGCAGCGTGTTAGTTCGCAAGGTTTTGTGCGTTTTAGCGAGCCGCTTGTAGCGCAACGGCGCGAAGTTACCCTCACGGTCATTCACGGGCGTGGCCATCTTGTTTGCATGACGTATTTCCGTTTACGGGCGCGATGTGTAATCTCGCAAAGTGTGCGGCTCGCTAGTACAATTTCGCGTGTGTTCGCTAGGAAAATCTTGCGCGAACTTACCCACGCAGTCGTGAACGGGCGCGGCCATCTTGTTTCTCATTCATTGCTATGGTTCTGGGCATGCTTTTTCTATCCTCTCTGAATCTCTGCCATCCTTTGCTTGTTTGAAGTTTTTTTTAATCTATTTTACTTATTATCTATCCCTCTATTTTTCTAGCTCTATATTTTTGTGTTTTCTGCTACTTTTGGTTAATTTTAAACTACTTTTTTAAACTCTTTTCTTTTCTTCTTCCCTATTCTATTTTCTTTATTATTTAGCTTCCTTTCTGCCCAGACCATGGTAAAGGGAGCCGGGAAGCATCCCGAGAAGGGGAAGGGTCCCGCACCCCGTGCCCGGCTCCCGTGCGGGTGTTTGAGGGGGGAGCAGGTCGCACCCCGGGAGATCTTCAGCCCGGAGGAGGTGGCCGCACTATTTTTTTATGTTCAGCGCCGCCTGCCCAGGACCATCATGGCAGGAGGCTAGATCGCTCGCGGGTACGGGATCCAGGAGCGCCGGAAGCGGTGGGAGAAGGTGTGCCGGGCCATGTACCAACACTCTCGGGTCTGGCGCACCTACAACCAGGCCACCCACCGTTGGACGGATATCCTGGACCGGGAACACGATCTGCTCGGCCTTGAGATCCCCGGGCTTGGTGAGTAGTAGTAGCTATTTCTTTACTACTCTGTTTTCTCCTGCTCTGTGTGTTATTATATTGCAAATTTTTGTTTTTTACCAAGAGCATTAATGCTGCTGATTACATTGTAGGTAAATTATATTTCAAAATGTTCTGTGCATTTCAGGTGCACTGCTCTCCTTCTGAGTAGCGTTGCGACTATGCTTATTTGTTTTCCATTTTGTGTTCATTTCATTGGCCTGTGAAATTATGTATGAGTGTAGTTTAAAGAACTGCGTAATGCTAGACACTAAGGGTCAGATTTTTAATTACCAGCGCATCCCTGCAAAGTAGCAGGGATGTGCCAGTAATTGTGCGCCACGGCCCCACCACCCATGGTGCGCCGTATTTACAATGCGGCGCACCATGGGCCCAAAATGTCACCAAAGCGTTACGCATCTGTGCCATAAAGGCGGCGCATTGCTGGAGTTTCGTCGCAACGATGGCGCAGCTTCAGCAATGCTCTGGGGTGCCCTATCTCCCCAATGCTGCGTCAAGCCATACGTCTGCTTCAAGCAGGCGCAGGGTTTGAGTCACGCATCATTGTCCTCAAAGTGACTGATTGAAATCTTGTAGTTTTCCCTCAGCCACTTTTAGGATGCGTTCCTGCGCAGGAATGCCCTCCCTTGCGCCGGAACGCCCCCTGATGGCGCAGGGCTTTACAACGTGATGCATCTCCCATATGCGTCACGTTGTTAATATATGCCGCACCATGGCGCCTCTTTTGTTCTGCCGCTGCGTCACAAAAGTCCCACAACAATGGAGCAAAAGAGCCGCAAGGGGCTTCTAAATCAGCCCCTACAGACTCAAGTCCAGTCCTTCCTTTGTACACATGGCGATAAGAAGAAATAGTGGTGGTCGATTGATAGTTTGAGTATTTTATTGACTGGTTAATATAGTAGGAAACTTTTTAGTGCTGTCGCTGATCTGCAATCACGATGGACTTTGTCTGTCACTTCGCGTGCAAATCAAGCAATACTAATAACGTAGTAGACCACATGAGATCGGTCAATATATCCCGTGTAATAGTTGTCTATTTGCTATTTCGTCAAAATATTTTGTTATTGTTCTTTTGAAATGTTTGATTTGGTTGACAAATATCCTCCATGTTTTCTGGTCTTTCTTTCTTTCATGTTGTACATCAGCTCCCCCCAGGGGCAAGAGGACACAGGAGAAGGAGGCTCCTGTTCAACAGGATGCAGGCCAGGATCGGGCAGGCGAGGGCTCCTTTGTGGCCCCGGTAAGTTTTTAATTTTAATATAGAGTACCTATTTTTTCCTAGCGTACCTCATTCGATTTTTTCTAAATCGTCTTTGATCTTCTTGTAGACTGTATCTAAATTCTTATCCTGCCTCGACTATGACTCCCTGTGGTATTACTAGATTATTCTTATTAATCTGTCTGTGTAGCTAACTAAGATTGCACATTTGGCAATTCCATTGGAATCCCATTCTAGTCAGCAATAGCTCTATGCACTGAGTGCAGTCCTCTGGGATTGTCCATAATGTCTTTTCAAGTCTTCTAAATGTTTATGCTTTGACGATTGCCAACAATAAAAAGGTGAATGACCACCAAGAAAGAATAGGATACTACTTTAATTTTGGTTTGGATAGGAGGACAATCCATTCTACTACTGTTGCAGGGACAAATCTGCACAAACAGAATTATGGACACTAAATAATGCATTGCTTAGCTTATCAATTATAATAGGCGCTGTTAGACTTTCCACATACCTCAGTGATAACAGACTTCGTAGTTGAACCCCCAATCTCCTTACTGATTAGATAGTGTGACAGAGTCATTTAGCTCCCAAAGTCACCGATGATTGATCCCCAATGATGATTATCCAACGCAGGACAAGAGTACGGAGTCAGAGTCAAGAAGTGTCAGAGGCACGGACTTATGCTTGCAAAAATTGCAAAACCTTTAGCTCAGCCAATCTAGTCTGGAGGACCAAAAACCACAGAGTCTATTTAAGTTTAAAAGCTTTATTAAAAGTAAACACATTTATTAAAATCAAGTTTGTCATAAAACTAAATGTTTAACTGAAAATGGAAAAGTGCTTAGTGCTGACGATTAATTGAACACATTTATTGTGGTCGAGCCGAGCTCTCACCTGGTTTGAACTTGATCTTGCTCGTGTTCTTAGAAGTCAAGCTTCTGTCTGTTAGGAGAAAAAGTGGTGCGTGTTAAAAATAAAAAGCAAGCATTCATCAGTTGTGCCAAAAAGTGCAGCAAGACAACAGCCTTCCCTGGAAAAAAGGACATTTTTACTTTAGAGTAGACAGTCACAAATTATTACATTGTTTTCTGTTTTTTTCACATTTCTTTATTCCTAGACCAAGTATTATATAGTAGTGAGTGGTGTATTCTAACATTCTTAAATGTACTTTGTAGGTGGAACATCTGGTGGCGGGGCCAGCGCGGAGGTGGTGGTGCTGGATAAGGAGAACACTTCTGGGGAGGAGGCGGCGATGCAAGTGCCGGACGACACCAATGTGCCTGTGAGGGTTCACACGGTGGTGGTGGGCAGAGGTAAGCTATATATTCCTTACTTATTGAGATTGAAGACTGCAGAGTGTGCTTTCTGCATGGGTGTATTATAAATCAACCAGATAGTAGCCTCCTCTAAATGTACTTCGACTTAGCTGTGAAGTTTTTTGCGAGAAAAATCCCAATCAGATCTGAGATGAACTTGATGGATGGGATGAACGAAAAGCGAAAGAAGGGTGTAAGTAAGTGTGGAAGGACGAGAAATTTAATGATGACTGGCAAAGAAGAATGATATGTGTTTGCTTGGTCCCCGAGGTGGCTGGGAAGGAAAGAATATGGTATGGTGCATGGCTGGGTGAATGATGAAGCAAGGATGGGTGGAAGGAGAACAGACTGGGTGGGTGAAACAGAAACTGTATGTGTGCATATACTTTGAATGGATGGATGCCTGGATCATGGTACTATCTGACTCTTAGATAGCATATGTGTATCTAGAAAGAGTAGACGGTCACTGGATGAACTAAGTGTTACTTTGAAGAGCATGTAACACCGCACCCGCACGTCCGTTCCAGTGTAGGAAAGGCAAGGAAAAGAAGTTGTAATTGTGTCCAAATACTACCATGAATAGTAGCAGTAGTTTGTATTGCAACTGCAAGCACAGCATATATCCGGTTATTATGGTGGACACTCCCTACCTCTCTTAATAAGTTTAGTTTAGTAGTAGTACGTCATTCATGTGTGGGTGTATCACTGTTCACTCAATAAAAAGCAAAGCACCTAAAGTCATCCCATATGTAATCAAATACATCCCATGTGAAGTGATAGATAATCAGATTATTTAGCTTCTTCATTTTCCTTTTCTAGTACTCATTTGCACTGTAGGGTGAAAGTTAAATTAATTAAGCAGCAGCCCTTTTAACAGAGTATTCTCAGTGCCACCCGTAATAGAAAAGTAAGAGCTTCACCACCTGCATGTACTGGACCGGTACAGTAACGCAAGTCTGTCTCACTCATCATGGTGTGCGTCTGTTTTTCTCGGGTGCAAGTTCACTGCGCTGGCATTATGCCGGCTTGCATAAGATAACGTACCAATTTTCCTAAACAAGAGAGAAGAAGAAGAATAAAACTGGTGTACTGTCAAAGTCGACTGTAATGGAAGTCCATAGTGCTCGTAGAATTTGTTCCTTAAACTCCCACTAATGTTAGAGCAAGAATGAAGAAGTGGGAGGTTAGATAGATACTGGCCTCAATAGTTATGTACTGTGCTTTCAAGTTGCTAGTTGTACTGTGACACAACTTTCTGCTCAATCATTTTGTGTTAATCTTAAGGAGCATTGGTTACATACTATGTCTTTCTTTCTTCATATAGTTGCTCCTTCCAAATCAACAAAACCAACAAGGAAGGAGCGGGCTCGAATGGCCCGGCAACGGAGGCTGGATGCCACTGTCGCCGAATATCGGCGGCTGGTGGCCCTGGAGGAGGAGGACACGCAGTCTACTGGTACAAGATCCACTGGGACAGCTGCATCCTCCTCCGTGCCCCCACGGGCTGCCAGCCAGCGCAGTGCTCCAGCAGTACGGAGCCGGGCTACCAAAGCCAACCGCCACCGCCGAGCAGAAAAGACAGCAGCTGCCCCCCACAGGAGTTGCAAGGCACGCCAGCACCGCTTATGCCTCAGAGTGTCCTACCTGGAGCAGGAGGTCCTAACATATAAGACCTTGGTGGAGGGCCTCCGCTCTGACCATGCCACCCTCCGCAAAGGAGTATGATGCCCTGGCCGCTAAAGTGAACAGCATCCTGCCGTAGTGTCCCTTGCCCCTTTTTTAGAGACTTTTGGGGGGTGGGAATTGGGAGTTAGGTTGTTTTTGGGACTTTTGAAGGACAATCGTTGGGGTAAGGGAGGGTCTTGCGGGAGATTATTTTGATAGGGCTACACAAATATACCTTTTGAAACTTTATCTGAGCATACCTGTTTTTTACTACTTTTGAGTCTGGTGGGTGGGGGTTTAACAGTAAGTTAAAGAAAGAGACTTAAGTCTGTGTCATTTTCTTCCTTTAAGTGTAAATGGCTAAATGTTTTCAACACTAAGTGCCTCTCACAGAGTAAGTGAATTCAAGAGTCCTAGGACTTTAGTAGTACTACCGTCAATCTCACGTCTCTCCTAATACTCCATTATACTACCTCCCACCAAACGCTTATCTTACCTGTAATTTGTGTTTGAAAGTAGGGCTAGGCCCAGGGCTGGCTCCACGGGAAATGACGATTAAGGTTGGCAATCCTGGGCGGATGAAATGACCTCATTGCGGTTTTACTAGTGGTGTGACACAGTGGCAGTTGCATGCCTATGGAAAAAAAGAAAATGAAACCTGCTTTGTCCTTACTGGAGCATTACAATGGTACGATAGAGAATATAGCAGGTGACAGTACACTAGAACAGTGCCACAATGTAGCCTAACAAATGGTAAAGTATTGAAAGTATAACTAGTACTTGCCTTGAATGTCTTTGACCTTGGCTACTACTACTAGAAATAGTACTGAAGCTGAGTACGTCTAGAATATATCCTCGGATTCCTTCACCAGCCTGTTGCTATGACCTTATCCTCCCCAGCAAGTGTGTGGAATTATTGATGTCATTTAGTCACACATCAATCAAAATCACACAGCCCGGGGGAAGAGGGTTAGGGTTTGGAAAATGGATGGGAATGGGGGTTTCTTTTTGGGTAGGTTTTGTTGAGAGAAGAAAAAAAAGCACAACATGGACAAACAATAATTGAAGATAAAGAAATCTTTGGGTACAAAGCTAACCATAAATCTTTTAAGTGACATAAAGGAAGTGCATGCACTACTGCATGCATTGTTACTGAAAAGTAAGTAGTACTTTCGACAACCGTGAAGGACAGAATGCGACAGTACAGGGCTGCAGCGTTTTCACTTGCCTATCTCTGCACTCAGAGAAACACTTCTTACATTAAATTAGGTTTAAAAAACAGCCGAAGTAAAACCTATAGAATGGCTGTAGGGATCAATTTAGAAGCAGAGAGAGATCCAAGAAATGCAGTCACACTCATAGAAGAAAATTGTATCTGTATGTTGTTGTAGTTGTCCTGTTGAATTTGGTAAGTAAGTTGCATGCATCAAACCATTCCTCTTATTAGCGGCACTCCTCCATTCCAGCTGACGCTTTGTCCATCAATGTTGGTGACCAGAAGACACCCTGTCCACTGCCTGCCTGGTGCATGCTGAATTGCGGCTCGCTAATGTGAAGCCTGACTTCATCCTTTTTTTCCCATTGCACAGACTGAAACCCGGCCTGTAATTATTGATGGAAAAACAGGAAGTGATATTAGAACACCACTGATAAATAAATATAAGGTATGTACTCTGTGTAGTGCAAAAAGTCACACTTTGAGTTTCCTAATAGACAGTATAATATTTTTGAAAGTGCGTACTCTGTCTGAGTCTCCTTTTGAAGGATAAATAAGTATGGGCAAATTAATTTAGCGGATCTTTCCCCTCAAGCTAGGTGTAATGTAAACTGTGTTTTAGAACAAAATTAGACCTTCCCAGCATTGCTCCCACCCAGACCCTTACTAAAGCCAGTCGCAAAAATGTAGAAGACCCCCAATCAGATCTCAAAAAACAAGGCCTAGTAGAAAACTAGTGACAAAACGTACTTTGAAAGTAAAAGTAGGCCCAAATACCCTCTTACCCACCGTGGATTGTATTCAAACCACTTGCAAGCAAGCAAAAGTATCCATACCCAGCATCGCTCCAAGACTCGCAAACCCCCCCACAAAACAGCCCCCCACCCAAACACATGCAATACAAATACTGCTAACCCTAACGAGCCCTAAGTTAAGAATAGTGGCAAACGCTTTCTTTAACTATGCCAAATCCCCCCTTTCCCACCATGGATTTTCTTCAAATCACTTGCAACCAAAATTACACATTCCCACGTGTGCTCTAAGACCCCAGAACTCAGTTGCAAAAATCTAGAACACCCCGAAACACATGCAATCCTGCTGCCAAAAGGCTTTTCCTTATAGATTTTGTCCAAACCACTTCTATCCGGTATTAGCCGGAACCCGGAACCCCCCCAAAGAGCACCTCAAAGGCAAGCAAGTCAGCAAAAACGCAAAAAATGTTCGCCTCTGATTTGGTCCAAACCACTTTTATCTGGTATTAGAGCTTCCCAGCAATGTCCCCAGAGCCGTCAACCCAGGCGAAAACTAGTAGAAGACCCCCAAACAGCCAAAAATCAAAAGTACAAAAATGGGGACTTAGTCATTTTCATGGCAATTTCCAAAATCACTCCGTGCGCTCTGCAGCTAGGCCCTAACTCCCCTCTGCCACCATGGATTTGCTTCTAACCTCTTGCAATCAAAAGTATCAATAGCCAGCAGTGCTCCCAGACCCCGAAACCCACCCACAAACACCAGGAAGCCCCCCAAACAGGCCCCCTAAAATGCTACATTGAGCGAAATGTCAGAAACAGCAAAACTTTTCCCTCATGGATTTTGTCCAAACCACTTCTATCCGGTATTAGACCTTCCCAGCAATGCCCCAAGACCCGCCAACCCACCTGCAAAAAAGCACAACACCCCCAAACAGCCAAAAAGGAAAATATCATACTTACAATATTTATTGGCCTTCGGTCCAAACGCGCTGTGCAGCTAGGTCATAATAACTCCCGTTTTCCACCACGGATTTCCTGAAAAGCAAATGCAATCAAAATGAGACTGACCCAGCAGTGCTCCCAGACCCCAAAACTCACCCACAAACACCTGGAACCCCCCCAAAGAGCACCTCAAAGGCAAGCAAGTCAGCAAAAACACAAAAATAATTTCGACTCCGATTTGGTCCAAACCACTTTTATCCGGTATTAGAGCTTCCCAGCAATGGCCCCAGAGCCGTCAACACAGGCGAAAACTAGTAGAAGACCCCCAAACAGCCAAAAATCAAAAGTACAAAAATGGGGACTTAGTCATTTTCATTGCAATTTCCAAAATCACTCCGCGCGCGCTCTGCAGCTAGGCCCTAACTCCCCTCTACCACCATGGATTTGCTTCTAACCTCTTGCAATCAAAAGTATCAATAGCCAGCAGTGCTCCCAGACCCCGAAACCCACCCACAAACACCAGGAAGCCCCCCAAACAGGCCCCCTAAAATGCTACATTGAGCGAAATGTCAGAAACAGCAAAAACTTTTCCCTCATGGATTTTGTCCAAACCACTTCTATCCGGTATTAGACCTTCCCAGCAATGCCCCAAGACCCGACAACCCACCTAAAAAAAAAGCACCACACCCCCAAACAGCTAAAAAGGAAAATATCATACTTACAATATTTATCGGCCTTCGGTCCAAACACGCTGTGCAGCTAGGTCATAATAACTCCCGTTTTCCACCACGGATTTCCTGAAAAGCAAATGCAATCAAAATTAGACTGTCCCAGCAGTGCTCCCAGACCCCAAAACTCACCCACAAACACCCGGAATCCCCCCAAAGAGCACCTCAAAGGCAAGCAAGTCAGCAAAAACGCAAAAGAAATTCCGCCTCCGATTTGGTCCAAACCACTTTTATCCGGTACTAGAGCTTCCCAGCAATGGCCCCAAGACCCGCCAACTCACCCGCAAAGAAGTAGAACACCCCCACAAGTGCAGAGTCTTTCTTCGTTGGGCGTAATCCAGCCCTCTGCTTTGAGGGAAATAGGAGTCTGGAGGAGGAGGATAGAGGAGCATGTTCTTGTGAACTTGTGAACCTGAGGAATGCAGACTGAGGCACCTTCAAATCAATAAGCAAACAAGTGAAGACAGTTCTGCTGATGGGCTTGTTTTTGTGATTAGGTGATTAAAGTTTTAAATATATTAACTGTGCAAAACAAAGAATGACAGACACACAGGAATAAAAGTGAAAAAGGACGAAAAAGAAAGTTATTGATTCATTGGCTCATTTTCAGGGCTCGGTGTCAGGAAATAAGAATAAGAGTTCATCCTCATACTCTGCGAATTCAGGCAGGAGTAGGTCAGTGTCACCTAACAGAGAACAAATTCCCTCATCTAAGTTGCTGTCCTCCTCGTCTTCATCCGGCGTTTGTTCTCGTACGTTGTAATCTGGTGGTATGAGGTGCTGATTCATCTTGATCATTGTTAACCTCTCCACATTTTTGGGCGAGAGGCGGGTCCGTTTGGAAGTTACAATGCCACCAGCAGCACTGAAAACACGTTCAGAAGACACGCTTGCGAGTGGGCAAGACAAGTAGTATATAGCCAGGTTGGAGATCTGTGCCCACAATTCTTTTTTCCCATGCCAATACGCCAATGGGTCAGCATTAACATAGACCTCTGTTGAGCCATTCAGATAGTCCTGCACCATCGACTCAAGGTCCTACAAGGTTCCTCCACTTTGCTTACTTTTTGCTGTGACCTTTTGAGAACCAAACCCAAGCCAAGTTAGCCAATCCTCTTCTGTATCCAATGTTACTGTTGTGTCTGGTGCAGATGATCTGGTTGCCGGTGTCTTTAACGGCTGAGAGGTCACTTGTACCACAGCCACAGGTGCAGAAGTGGATTCTTTCGACTGGGGATGGCCTGCTGATGCTGATGTACTGCCTTTTCCTTCAATTTGCTGCCGTTCTCTTTCAAACCTCATGGCTGACAAGGCTAGCCAACGTTTGTACTTTGTAACATCTTCATCATCAAAAGGAAAGAATGCACAGTCTGCCAGTGCCTTTTTGTAGCGTGGATCCAGAATAGTAGCACAAATGTAATGCTGTTCTGAGTGGATCGTTTTAAGACATTCATCACCAAGTAGGCGCTCTAATAATTTCTCCGCCAAAACAAAAGCGTCTTGCTTTTTTTCATCTTTTTGAAACATAGAAGACACCACCTTCAGTTGGTGCTCCAGCATGCGCAACAATGGGATAGCTTTTCCCAAATTACAGTTCTCCTTGCTGACTGCATGCATGAAGACCTCAAAAGGACGAAGCATGTCTGTCAGGCTTTTAACTAGGTTCCATTGCGCCGCATCTAGCTTCTGAGCTGTACCCAGTGTTAAGAAATAGTGATCGAGTACCGTATACTGCTCATACAGTTGCTCAAGCATGTAGAAGGTTGAGTTCCAACGTTTTGGCACCTCCTGGATGAGTGCTTTCACTGGCATTCGACGTTCATGTAGCAGGCTCCTCAGATGCTTCCGGGCCTTAAAAGAATGGCTGAAATGGTTGCACATTCTTCGGCAGGTGGCCACTAACTCGCACGCTGGACTGTCTTCATCACTCAAGAATTTTTTAACAACCAGCTTTATACAGTGCGCCAAACACGGCACTCTGAAATAGTGACCCAGATCCATGGCCTTAACTACATTGGCGCCATTATCTGTGGAAACATAACCAATCTGGCGTTTGGGGACAGCCAGTAAAAGACCTTTGTGTTAAACTCATTCAAAATGTTTTCTGCTGTATGACGTTTCTCCAAGCCAAACATGGCTAGTGTTGCATGTTTCCGAGCAGCTTTAAAAAGTTGGTCCGGGTCAACACCTGCGTTTAGCTTTGCTTTAACCCCTGAAAAAGAGACCCAGTGTGCAGTGATGCACATGTAATCAGCGCCTGCGCTACTGGTCCACATGTCTGTTGTCAGATGTATAGTGTGAACAGCACTCTTCTGCAAAGCTGCCCCAATCACCTCCAGCACATCTTCATGTAGTGCTGGAACCGCAACTCTGGCAAAATAGAACCGTCTAGGAACCTTCCATTTAGGGCTGAGCGCTGCCACTAATTCTAGAAAACTAACCCCTTCTACAAAAGAAAAAGGGAGAAGGTCCAGAGCTAGCATTTTAGCCAGCTTAGTGTTATACAGACGCGTCAGTCGGTGGTTGCGATCATATGGCGCTGCTGAAAACAACATGTTTCTAATGTTGCCCTGGACCATGCTTTTACAGGATGATGATGATGATGACTTCTTCGACCCAGTTACGCTCGCTGATGAACTTTTTCGCATTGGTGTCTCACTCTCTCCCACACTCTTAGTGTGGCTCACAGGGGGTGTGCTGCTGACAGGGGTACTGGGTGTAAGTGAAGTGTTTGAAACTTCTTCCTCCTCGTCATCATCAGATGAAACATCAACGTTTTCTTGACTTGCAATTCGGGCTTCCTTGATCTCCTTTAGGTGCGCAAACCATTGGACAGCATGCTGTCTCTTAAGATGACCATTCTGGCCTCCGGTACCATAGTTGGTACCAAACTTACCACGACTAACTGCATGCTTACAAATGCTACAAATGGCGAAGTTTTCCTTTTTTGGGCAAACACTAAAGAAGTCCCAAACTGCGGACTTGAAATGTCTGTGGGGGCCGGAGGAGGCGGCGATACTGGTGGTGGTGGTCATGCTGCTAATGCCAGATGGAGTGGAGGATGTGGATTGCCGAACTTTACTACATTGTGCACTTTCACCACCACTAATTGAGGTCGAGGTGGATGGAGGTCCCTTCTGGTGAGGAAGAAATATGGAAGCGGTACGTGTTGGTGTACTAGTTAACTCCAATGATTGTGGTGTTTCCATTGCCTCCTCGTCGACAACATCATCACGCTCAGCAGCTTCTCGGGCTAGGGTCAAAATGTCTGTTTGCTGCATACCCGCTGGGGCTGCAGTGACCTTTATGATGACTGGGTCGTCGTCGTGAGAGTCTTCATCTGCAGTAGAATCCGCCACTTCTTGTTGAGCCTCCTCTTTGTCAGATCATGGTGTGCCTCACTCTCAGATGGCAGTGGTGCTGGTTCCCAATTTTGATCCGATTCATCAGAAGGAGGTGTGTTGAAGAAGATGTAGACACCACCCTTGATCTCTTCCTTGCTAAGGATGTGGAAGACAATGAATGATCATCAGGAGGAGTGGCTTCCTCAAATGATACCTCGGCTTGATTGTCGATTTCCTGATGTGCCCCTACTTCGGGAGGAACAACTATTGTGGGCACTTGTGACCTTCCATGCACCTCTGCTTGCGCATCTCCTTGCGCTGCCTCTCCTTCCACTTGTACTTGGGCTTGTACTTGCACATGTGGTTGTTGTTGCGGCTGTGGTTATTCAACACTCGTCAGATGAGTTACAACAACCTGTGCTGATTGAGGGACATTGCTGCTACTTTCTTGCGATGAGCCAACATCACTGGTCGATGGTGATTGAACAACTAGACTAAGTGCCTCTGCAGCACTCAAGGGCTTGGACTTAAGTTGGTGTGGTCGTGGTGGTGGTGGCACTGAGCCCAATGGTGCGGGGGTGCTGCTCCCAGCTTGGTCCCAAGCAGATCCCGCTGTTGCTGCAGGCGTACTTCTTTTTTTACTCCCAAAAAATGTGGCAGGCGGCACACCAGTCTCCTTGGTAACTTGCTTCTTCTGCTCCTTACTGGCAACTTTGTTGCTAGAGGAGCTACGGGGAACTTTTTTTGGGGCCATTTTCTTCAGAGGTCAGAACAGCAGGCCGCAGTTGCCCGAGTTGCAGAGTTGTCTGTGGCCAGACATGACGTAGCGTGTCGTTATGCAGAACACACACACCGCTGCAGGACTTCTTCCTGGCACTGGTGGTTCTCTTGAGTCTTGTGCACCTAAAAGCAATGGAAGACAGAGGAACATCAGTTCAGTTATACACCCCAAAAACTCAAAAACCACATAAAAATCAGCACAATCCCATGCCGTCCATGCCCTCCATGATGTTTAAATTCAAGACACCCCACAGAAAGACTAGGCCCATGCACCACTCACTACCCCTGGTCAAAAGGCCCCAACAACAGCCCAAAAATCGAAAAAAACAGAAAAATCAGCACAATCCCATGCCATCCATGCCCTTCATGATGTTTAAATTCAAGACACCCCACAGAAAGACTAGGCCCATGCACCACTCACTACCCCTGGTCAAAAGGCCACAACAACAGCCCAAAAAATCGAAAAACACAGAAAAATCAGCACAATCCCATGCCATCCATGCCCTCCATGATGTGTAAATTCAAGACCACCACAGAAAGACTAGGCCCATGCACCACTCACTACCCCTGGTCAAAAGGCCCCAACAACAGCCCAAAAATGAAAAACACAGAAAAATCAGCACAATCTCATGCCATCCATGCCCTCCATGATGTTTAAATTCAAGACAACCCACAGAAAGACTAGGCCCATGCACCACACACTACCCCTGGTCAAAAGGCCACAACAACAGCCCAAAAAATCGAAAAACACAGAAACATCAGCACAATCCCATGCCATCCATGCCCTCCAAGATGTTTAAATTCAAGACACCCCACAGAAAGACTAGGCCCATGCACTACTCACTACCCCTGGGCATAATGGTTGAAAGCTAGGCAAAATGGTTGCAGACCTAAGAACACTGCCTGCATTCAAAATGGCCCCCTGCCTCCCAGCACATGGCCAGGGCCTGCCTGTACCAGCACTCAAAATGGCCCCCACCCACATGGCCTGTCCCCATGAACACCCAAAAAAATCATAAAACACTGAGAAATCAGCACAATCCCATGCCATCCATGCCCTCCATGATGTTTAAATTCAAGACACCCCACAGAAAGACTAGGCCCATGCACCACTCACTACCCCTGGTCAAAAGGCCCCAACAACAGCCCAAAAATCAAAAAACACAGAAAAATCAGCACAATCCCATGCCATCCATGCCCTCCATGATGTTTAAATTCAAGACACCCCACAGAAAGACTAGGCCCATGCACCACTCACTACCCCTGGTCAAAAGGCCACAACAACAGCCCAAAAAATCGAAAAACACAGAAAAGTCAGCACAATCCCATGCCATCCATGCCCTCCATGATGTTTAAATTCAAGACACCCCACAGAAAGACTAGGCCCATGCACCACTCACTACCCCTGGGCATAATGGTTGAAAGCTAGGCAAAATGGTTGCAGACCTAAGAACACTGCCTGCATTCAAAATGGCCCCCTGCCTCCCAGCACATGGCCTGGGCCTGCCTGTACCAGCACTCAAAATGGCACCCACCCACATGGCCTGTCCCCATGAACAACCCAAAAAATCGAAAAACACAGAAAAATCAGCACAATCCTATGCCGTCCATGCCCTCCATGATGTTTAAATTCAAGACACCCCACAGAAAGACTAGGCCCATGCACCACTCACTACCCCTGGTCAAAAGGCCCCAACAACAGCCCAAAAATCGAAAAAAACAGAAAAATCAGCACAATCCCATGCCATCCATGCCCTTCATGATGTTTAAATTCAAGACACCCCACAGAAAGACTAGGCCCATGCACCACTCACTACCCCTGGTCAAAAGGCCACAACAACAGCCCAAAAAATCGAAAAACACAGAAAAATCAGCACAATCCCATGCCATCCATGCCCTCCATGATGTTTAAATTCAAGACAACCCACGAAAGACTAGGCCAATGCACCACTCACTACCCCTGGGCATAATGGTTGAGAGCTAGGCAAAATGGTTGCAGACGTAAGAACACTGCCTGCATTCAAAATGGAGCCCCTGCCTCCCAGCACATGGCCAGGGCCTGCCTGTACCAGCACTCACTTTCACTTTAATTAGTCTTTATTCAATATATTTCAATCATAAAAGACATTTTACAAAGAAAAAATTTGTTGTTTTTTGTCCCACCCCCTCCCCCCAACCCCACAAAAGTTACAGGATCCACAATGATTTGATACAATAAAAAGTATAATTAAAAATCTCTCTATCTCATCCTATTTACATTTTTACATAATCTTAAAATCTCTATTAAAATAAAGGAAACCAATTCCTTTCTCTTAAAAAAGTCTAAAAAGCTAAATTCATGGTACCAAAATAGAAAAGTAACAATTACTTAAGCAGCGTACATGATTATTCATTGATTAATACAGATTACCAATTCAAATGAGCACAAACAATAGCGACAGACAGTAGCAATCCTACAGTTACTCCAGACTCATTTTGCGTGCCCGAATTATCCACATCCAGTGGAGGAATTTTGCCATGGCTATAACAACGGGCTGAGAGGTATCTGTTCTTAAAATCCTAACAGCCTCGTTTGCTGTTCTTAAGCCTAACTGGATACAAATTGGTTTTAGCCATGAACATCTAGGCATTCTATATTCAGGACAGGCAAACAACACATGTCCAATGTTTTCATTATGATCCGGACAAAAAGGGCACCTTGAGGTTTGTACCTTATTCCACTTCGCTGTTAGGGCATTCAGAGGTAGTGTCCCCACCCTCAGCTGATGGTACCTCTTCCGGTCCCCTGGGACCGTGATCCAGTCCCAATAGGATTCTAAGGCCGGAGAGTGCTTGAGTTCTAAGTAATCGTGAGTAAAGGAACGATCAATATGATTCCTAAAACACTTAATCTCTAGCATGCACCAATAAAGCTCACGGAGTGTCTTTTTAGGTGGAAATACATTATTTAGAGGATCATCCCACAAATGAGATAACCCAAGTGCCCTATATAAGAGTTTAACTTCTCTCATCCAAACTATCTTACAGCCAGTATCCAGGGTCCTCACCTCTAGGAAGCCTTGGGCATATTGGGAAAGTTCTGGTGTTACCCATAGCCTTCTCCAGTAGGCCACTGTTCTATACCTGGCCAAATCCATAAAGCTATAAAATCCTAAATCATAATTTAAAGGTATCAATGGGGTTGACATAGGTAAGCCAGTAATGTTGCGGAGAAATTTGTTCTGTGCTACCGTCAACTTGGTAAGGTTACTGGACCCCCAAAGTTCAGCTCCATAAAGAACTGCTGCTCCAACCTTAGCATTGTAGATTTTTAGGACAGGTCTAATTGGTTTAGAATGAGATGAAAACAGCTCCTTATCAGAGCACCTGTCAATTGAGCATGTTTTGTGGCTAGCTCATTAGTGTGCTGTTTCCAGTCTAGATGATAGGACAAATTGATACCGAGGTACTTAAAGACCTGGGTCTGTTCAAGCTGGACCCCATCCATAGTAACTCTACCTCTAATGTGTCTCCGTTTGTGCATAACCATAAATTTTGTTTTGCTTGTATTAATAACAAGTCCATGGTCTGTGCAAAACGATTCAAAAACCCCAATGGCCCTCTGGAGTCCCTGCTGGGTCTTTGATATCAGCAGGGTGTCATCCGCAAACATCAACAGGGGGATCAGCCTTCCTGCCAACTTTGGGGCATCTGTGGGCTGATGTTCAAAGTACCTGATCACCCTGTTGATGTATAGCGAGAAAAGCGTTGGTGCGAGTACGCATCCTTGGCGTACTCCCCTCGCAATGGGGAATTTCTCAGTGACACTACCTTGCTGATTCCACCGTACTTGTGCAAAGTTATTTTCACGCATTCTGATCAGCAAGGACAGAATATCTATTGGGATACCCTGATCTTGTAGGATATTCCACAGCTTGTGGCGGGGAACTAAATCAAAGGCTGATTTTAAATCAACAAAAGCCGCAAAAAGCATCCCACCTCCTAGTAAAACTACACGCCAATACAATAAAACAAATCTAAATACTTGGTCAATGGTACTAGTATGGCTACGAAAGCCAGCCTGTAGGGGTGACAATATATCCTGGTCGTCAATCTACCCATGTATTCGCTGTAATAGTAATCTTGCCAATACTTTCTGTATACATGCGATCAGGCTAATAGGCCTATAATTGCCTGGGTCCGAGCATGCCCCCTTTTTATAGATGGGGATGATCTCGGCTCCTTTCCAGGTCTCAGGAATAGGCGAGCCCTTTGCAATAGCATTGGCTAACAGCTGGATATAGGTGGCCCATAGGTCCTTGTCGTGCATAAACAAGTCTGCGGGGATAAAGTCTAGGCCCGGTGCTCTGGCTTTAGGTATATTATTCAGAGTTTTTAAGACATCATCTTTAGAGAAGAGTAAGTGGCTCGTTGGAATATCTACTGGGGCCACACACTCCTCCTCACCACCGTCTATAACAGCAAACTGGGTAGCATAGTGGGATACCCATGCTTCTGGTGACACATGATTCATGGGTTCTCCTCTTATGGCCCCCCTTCCCCATTTGACAATGTTCCAAAAGGGCGTCATAGATCTTTCCCTACTAGCTACGAGGAGATCCTTCCAGTAGCCTTCCTCCCAATCCCTTTTTGCACTAGTTTGCACTTTTTTGTACATAATTCGTGCCTCCCTTATCTTGTTTTTATCTTTAGTTTTTACAGCATCTGACAAGGACCTATAGGCATCCCTACAGGTTTTATCATACCACTGATCCTCCTTTTTAGTTGGCCTACGCTGCTTCTTCTTAACTTTTTTTACAAAAAAAGGTTTTAATTTATTAAAAAATTCATCATGGATCCTAGTAATTTCAAATATTGGAGTATCCTTATCAGTTATACCCTGAACTTCTCTAATGGCCTGGGTTGTTAGATCCCTCAAGGCTATTATACTTTCCTCGTTGGCTGCACAAGTTGACCATCTAATGTATCTTTGATCATTTGAGAGGTTTATTAGGACATTTTCCCTATGTTCCTCTTTTGTCTCCAGATCAAACAGTTTGAAGATTAAAATCAATGGGTCATGGTCACTTTCTGCCCTTGACTCAATCCACATGTCAAGAACATTAGCCCAATTTTCTTTGTTAGTCAGGATGTAATCAATACGACTATGTGTGGTTCCATTAGAGAAGGTTGGGGCGCCCTGTTTGTCTGACCCTGTTCTTCCATTAGTGGCCCGCAACCCAAACTCGACACATAGGACTTTTAACTGTAAGGCAGCCTCAGACCATTTTTTAATGGGTATCAGGGAGAGCTGAGGGATTTCCCAGATGCGGTCCTCTTCAGTCGTGAGGTCTACATCCTGGTTATCTAACGGTTCAAAACAACAATTAAAATCGCCACCAATGATAATGTCAGCATTTAGACAATGTTGTTTCAGTAGGGAGTCCAACTGATCAACCGCCTCAGTAGGTTTACCTCCAGGTAGTCCCCTAGAGTAGATGTTAAAAATAAAAAGATCCTTACTGGACGGTCGCTGTAGCTTGACCAACAATATGTCGGAACTATTGGTGCCTATTTGAGAAGCTAAGTAGTCGTTGTTCTGTTTAATCCATGTCACCAGACCACCTTTGGCCCTTCCCCTTAAACTCGGAGTGGCTGGAATGAAAAAATGTAAATATCCTTGAATTGGATCTGGGTCTAAATGCCAAGTCTCCTGGAGAAGGATTATGTCCTTTGAATCCAGGAAAGTTAGCAAGTCCTGTGATGGTATCTTATTTTTTAGCCCTGCAACATTCCAGGACACTAAGGTATGCTGGGCAATGATATTATCATTGGTAGTTTTAATACTACTGAGTTGGCCCTCTCTCTGTTGCTGGGTGAGATCATATTCACTTATATTATTCCCAATTACAGCCAGTTCAAGAGATACATTTTCATTTAACTCATTTTCCTCATTATTATCAACATGGTCAGAGCATTCATTAAAATTGTAAACATTATTCGTGGCACCAAGGTCACCCTGTATATTAGTTGCATTAATCAAAACATCAATTAATTTAGTATTTGATTGGGTTTCCATTTCCCTGCCAGCTTGATCACCAGTGAGAGTTGTAAAATCTTTAGAGCTTCTACCCAGTCAATCACAATCATTAAGCCCTGATAAGGCTTCATATCTGTTGCCTAGGACCATGCCCCATTCGTTCGGAGGAGCCCTTGGGCCTCTGTTGTTTCTAACGGTGTTCCACAGGGGTCCCGGAGTCCTCGGAAAAGTTACATTCTGCTGCTCCCCGTAGAAAAATTTTAAGGTGAGGGGAACAACAGATCCTGCTCTTCTTTGAGGAGGATAGATATGGTTTAGGAGATTGGGCAAAACACCTGGGTGGCAAAAAGTCACTATGACACAATCTCCCTTGAACCTTTTCGGTCGATTTCCAATCCAGGCTACCCTCTTTACGGACTTGATTTCAGATGCAAGCTGATGTTTACCTCCCGGAGCCATTTGCATGTTGCTTGTTAACCAGTGCAATGCCTTGCTGGACAAAGATGCTGGCGTTTCAGATTGTGCATCCGTTGGCGGGGGAACATTGGCCAGCACCAGTACCACTGGGGAGGCTTCTTCAATAGATTGAAGAGGGTCTGTTTCCTGGCAGTTTATTGGTGCAATGACTGTTGGCTTTGGTGCGCCAACAGTATTCGAGGGCCGATCGGTAGGGTGAGTTTCATTTCGAGCTGGGCTTACAAGGAGGGTTGGGCTGCTCTCTTTTTCTCTAGAGCTCCTCACCTTAGTCTCGGTTGATTTCACCATTTGTGTCACCAAGGTATTGACCATATCAACCCCTTCCACAGCCTTGGCTTGTAGACCACTCATCCTTTTTACCTCCGCATTCAATTTGTCAATTTTGGCGACTAAAGGCTTGATGATAGTTTTGATTTTGGAGTCAATGATGTCTGCTATCTTCTGGAGCAAATCATCCTCATTATAGCTTTTGTCATGGTAGCTTTTGTCAAGAGCATTATTATCATCATCATCATCAGTAGTTTTTGCCTTGTTTTTTCCTACCGGGGTAGCTTTTTTCCTCCTGTTTCCTGAGCGTAACCCCGTCCGCTTTTGCTGGGTTTTTCTATATTTCCTCATAGGTCGAGTTTCCTGCTCAGGAGATGAGAGTTCATCAAGGTTGTGAGCCAAGGTCTCATGTTCGAGGTCGATAGTAATTTCTGAACCCAGTGGCACAGTATCGGCTACATAGTTCAACATAAGACTGTTCTGGTCATCAGGGATTGGATTTGGGTGAACCGTAATGTCTATTAGGTCGATAGAGTCATCAGGCGCTAGAGAAACTGACTGTTGGGGGCTTTGTGTCGGGCTTGATAGCTGTAGGTTAGGGGATTGACTCAGTCCCAATGATTGTCTTCTTTCCTTGTTGATTTTGGCAACAACTTGGAGCATATAGTTTTCTATAGGCTTGGTGTTACTAGGTGGCTGTTTTTTCGACATTTTTTTAGACATGTCTAGGGCTGCGTTGTTAGTTTGACCAATATAAAGGAGAGTAGCACACGTACACGTCTGCTCAACAGACCTGCTAAGTCGACTAAAATTTAAAGACTGCAAAGGTGCTATATAGTCTTTTCCAATAGACACTTGTTACTTTTGCACAATCACGGGTGATATTCGATTTAGATTAGAGGCAAGCGGTAAGCCACTCACATTAACATCGCATAGAGGGATTAGTAAAATGATGAGATGTTTCCTTACTTGTTAGGGGGGTTGTCCAGTCCAGTCCCGGCCAGTCTAGGACTGTCTAAGACTGTCCCGCCCTTGTCCCGGGCTTCTCCCGCGCGCGACTCGCGGGGCGAGAGGGGGCGTCTCCCTTTGAACGCCTCCTGGCGCTCCCTCGCCATCACGGGCGCGACGCCCCTGGTGCTGCTGGGGGCTGTAGTCACTGCTGGACTAGTGACCTCGCGCTTGTCCAGCTACATTGCCGCTGCCGTTTCCCTCACGGCGCTGTTGTCCTCAGGTCGCTGTTCGCTGCTCACGGTAAGCCCTCTCTGCTGTGGCATAGGTTTCACAGGGCTCCCGGCGGCGTCTCCCTTTGAACGCCTCCTGGCGCTCCCTCGCCGTCACGGGCGCGACGCCCCTGGTGCTGCTGGGGGCTGTAGTCACTGCTGGACTAGTGACCTCGTGCTTGTCCCGCTACACTGCCGCTGCCGTTTCCCTCACGGCGCTGTTGTCCTCAGGTCGCTGTTCACTGCTCACGGTAAGCCCTCTCTGCTGTGGCATAAGCACTCAAAATGGCCCCCACCCACATGGCCTGTCCCCTTGAACACCCCACAAAAATGAAAAAAACAGAAAAATCAGCACAATCCTATGCCATCCATGCCCTCCATGATGTTTAAATTCAAGACACCCCACAGAAAGACTAGGCCCTTGCACCACTCACTAACCCTGGTCAAAAGGTCCCAACAACAGCCCAAAAATCGAAAAACACAGAAAAATCAGCACAATCCCATGCCATCCATGCCCTCCATGATGTTTAAATTCAAGACACCCCACAGAAAGACTAGGCCCGTGCACCACTCACTACCCCTGGTCAAAAGGCCCCAACAACAGCCCAAAAATCGAAAAACACAGAAAAATCAGCACAATCCCATGCCATCCATGCCCTCCATGATGTTTAAATTCAAGACACCCCACAAAAAGACTAGGCCCATGCACCACTCACTACCCCTGGTCAAAAGGCCACAACAACAGCCCAAAAAATCAAAAAACACAGAAAAATCAGCACAATCCCATGCCATCCATGCCCTCCATGATATTTAAATTCAAGGCACCCCACAGAAAGACTAGGCCCATGCACCACTCACCACCCCTGGTCAAAAGGCCACAACAACAGCCCAAAAAATCAAAAAACACAGAAAAATCAGCACAATCCCATGCCATCCATGCCCTCCATGATATTTAAATTCAAGGCACCCCACAGAAAGACTAGGCCCATGCACCACTCACCACCCCTGGTCAAAAGGCCACAACAACAGCCCAAAAAATCAAAAAACACAGAAAAATTTGCACAATCCCATGCCATCCATGCCCTCCATGATGTTTAAATTCAAGGCACCCCACAGAAAGACTAGGCCCATGCAACACTCACTACCCCTGGTCAAAAGGTCCAAACAAGAGCCCAAAAATTGAAAAACACAGAAAAATCAGCACAATCCCATGCCATCCATGCCCTCCATGATGTTTAAATTCAATACACCCCACAGAAAGACTAGGCCCATGCACCACTCACTACCTCTGGTCAAAATGCCACAACAACAGCCCAAAAAATCGAAAAACACAGAAAAATCAGCACAATCCCATGCCATCCATGCCCTCCATGATGTTTAAATTCAAGACACCCCACAGAAAGACTAGGCCCTTGCACCACTCACAACCCCTGGTCAAAAGGCCCCAAAAATCGAAAATTCCAAAATTGTAGTTGCAGCAACTGTAATGCCCCAAACAAACTTACTTGTGAAATTTCTAATCCAAAAGTGATCCAAAGAAAGTCAAAAAGGCCTCAAATCCAAATATCCAGCAGCATCCACAATAAGTAATCCTTCCAGGTCAAGAATCTGAATGAAAGTGACCAGCACATGAAGAAAGCACTGGGAGGAGCCTGCTGGACTGGAACAGGAAGTTGGAAACTGTGGGGCACTTCCTTCCTCTCACCCCTCCCCCCAAAAATGAACTCCTTGCAAAAAAAAGTGCAGGCTAATGTCAACCTAAGGAGTTATTCTGATAAAAATCATAATTTTCAGAAGGTTTATGCTGCTTGCTGGTGGATTTCTTGTGCAGAATTTCAAATTTTGTAATTTTGCACGTGCGAGATTGTTGCTGCTCGCCGCATCTATGTGTTCGCAATTGCGAACTCTCGCGATGCGTGCTGTGCAAGGTGGCAAGCCGCGATTACGTAATCGCGGTCGCCGAACTCCCGCGGGATCCCGCAGCAAGATCCAAAATGACGCAGCACTCGCAAAATATCGAGAAAAACAACTCGGCAAATGCTGAATGACGGTAAGTGAACGCCGCACGCCGCAAAATTGTATCACCAAAAAAAAAAAATCCACTGCGGGCGAATTTGTGGATTTTCGGTAAATTCACAAGAGTTCGTGGATTGCGAATTTACCGAAAATCCGCAAAATCCGCGAGCGGAACGGATTTTCCACCCATGCTTATTAAATGGTCCACTACTACCAGGATTACTGTGTGTCCATTCCTGGGTGGCATCTCCTTGATGAAGTCCATGGATACGGTGTGCCAAGGACTAGGAGGAATCGGAATAGGCACAATAGACCTGCAGGTTTCTGATGACTTGATTTCCTTTAGGCACAAACCGCGCATTCCTTCACGTATTGTTTCACTGTCTGATGTAACTTGGACCACCAAAAGTATCTTTCTATGATAACGATGGTTTTGTATATACCCATGTAACCACCTAATTTGGAATCATGGGCCCAAGTAACAACGTGCATCTGTAAGGCGACATCTGGAACCTATAATGCCTGGAGACGATATAGCAGTTCCTCTTTCTCGTCTCTGTTTTCTTGTTCCTCTGCCACCCAAGCCTGTTTATCAATGGTTTATCAATGGTAGATAAACACAACCTTCAGATCTTCCAGGAAGTCCTCCGTGTTCACCAGTGTCATCCACTGCTCTAAAAACGAGGCCTTATACAAGATGTGTGGGTGCTCAATGGCAGGAAGGAAAAAGGAGACTCAAATTGTTTTTACAACGTGCTCATCGCATCATGTATTTAAGCACAGATAGGGAATACAGTTGTAGCAGCACTGTATAAAAGTGAATTAGAAAACAACCCGAATTGCACTTGCTGCTCGGTATGTGCAAGTGACATAAGTGGCGACGCAAGTGACAATTGTGGACAGCGTGAACGGTGCAAGGTGTGAAAGTGTAATAATACAGTGTGGAAGATGAACGCAGTGGCTCCAAAGTGTATTACAATCCAGTCTAATACTATTTACAGGTAACAATTCAGGTAAGCCACTGTGGGAGCTGCGCCATTTATTTCGCTGTGTTGTTGACGACGTTTGGATCCACGTGACTCGGAATCGTCTTTAGGACCAGGTTGTGATGAATTTGTGGTGCTGCGGGAGGGAATGGGAGAGGTGAGGGAGAGAGTTGTAAGGACAGAATACGCAAATGCTGGTGTTACAGGGACGTCAGGTCTGGGTGGGAAGGTGGATCTGGGGTGAGCGAGTAAGATGCTGGACACACGCTGTCTAGGTAGAGACACTCACGTAGTTACAAAGTCTCACGCTTAATGAGGAGCAGCAAGTGAGGCAGTAATGGTCAGAATTAGGCGGGCATGAGCAAGGCCCATCTAAGGGTGAAAAGATGGAGGTGGAGGGACGCGGTATCGAATAAGAGACACTGGTAGTAGTTGCAAGGTGTTTCGAGACCGGAGAAGCAGTGAATGAGGTGGCTAGGCCGGTGGGAAAATTATTGGGCATTGAATGTGAGGACTGGGCGGGCGCGGGGCTAGACAGCATGAAGAGGAATACCTACTAGTAGGGCCAAGCTGTGGTTAGGACATGCTGGCGGTATCCAGGTTCATAGGGCGGACCAGCGTCCGAGTAGGACCTGCGGGCGGGAACGAAAAGTGAGGGAAGTGGTCTGCGTGGGACTGGCAGTTGGGTGCGAACTGCAGGGAGGCACTTTAATACCTGTAGCGATTGTGAAGGTGCCTCAGTAGGACTATAGCTTCGAGTCATCACGGGAGTACAGCGAATGGTATCACGGTCTTGGAGTAAGCGGGGAGTTAGAACGAGTGGGGGTCAAAACCATGGTGGGCGATTCTGGTGGTCGGAAATGGCGCAAGTGTATCTGCCTAAATCAGAGCGTGGACCAAGGCGGGACAAACTCTTCGATTACGGCACCCCTGACTTGCGGGGAGTGCAGCGGATTTCGTCACGGGGTTCGGGTCTGGAGTAGAGAACGGGGGGGATTGAGCGGGAGGGGGTCAGAACCTGGGTGAATGCTTTTGGTATACATGTTTAACTGTCTATATATTGATACTAAGTATGGGCGAATTTTGCAGATCTGTGGTCCGCAAATTTGCAAAAAATCAGCGAATTCGCGGATTGTTTTGGCATTTGCACTATATACAACTGGAGTACTTTCTACTGGCTAATCAATAAGTGCTACCAGGTTGGTTAAATGTATAGTGCTTTTCCTACACTGCAGCTGCTAAAGGGCCAGAAGATTTGTCTCCACTGACCATGTGTGCCTGTAACTTTGCCACGGCGCCAAAATGTGCCGGGGTCCCTTGAGTGAGCTGTCCATCATAGTTGGGAAAGGGCGGGAAAAATGTTTGATACTGCTAGTGTGTGGTGCGGGGCTTCTATGCACGTGCACATGCCTCTTGTGTAAAGGGTCAGAGAGCGAGCAGGGCAGCAGGTGAGGAGAAAGCAGCCTCCTGGCCACAGGAACTACAAGGGGATCACGCTCGAGAAACTCATGGATGCAAAGACCTCCCTCGAGTATTACAGCTAATTTTCAACTGCAGAGACGGGGTTAAAGCACACTTGCCCAGCCTCGACCGTGCTCACTAATGTTTTGGGCTGATTAAAACGTTACTGAATTTGAGCTTCAACTCGGGCACCTGCTTTATTTATCTGTAAGTGCTTGCTGTTGAGGTTTAATTTTTGTGACAGGAGCCTCGTGCCAGAATGAATCCTGCCTTGCATAGGTATCCATGAAGATGCCACCGTTTTGTGCAATACCTCTACTCAACTCGAGTACTGGCTAATCAGTAAGTGCTACCTCATTGGGTAAATGTATAGTGCTTTTTGTACACTGCAGTTGCGTAAAGGGCCAGAAGATTTGTCTCCACTGACCTTGTGTGCCTGTAACTTTGTCACCGCGCCAAAAGGCACCGAGGTTCCTTGAGTGAGCTGTCCATCATAGTTGGGAAAGGGCGGGAAAAACGTTTGAAACTGCTAGTGTGTGGTGCGGGCCTTCTATGCATGTGCACATGCCTCTTGTGTAAAGGGTCAGAGAGCGAGCAGGGCAGCAGGTGAGGAGAAAGCAGCCTCCTGGCTACAGGAACTACAAGGGAATCGCGCTCGAGAAACTCATGGATGCAAAGACCTCCCTCGAGTATTACAGCTAATTTTCGACGGCAGAGACGGGGTTAAAGCACACTTGCCCAGCCTCGACCGTGTTCACCGATGTTTTGGGCTGATTAAAACGTTTCTGAATTTGAGCTTCAACTCGGGCACCTGCTTTATTTATCTGTAAGTGCTTGCTGTTGATGTTTAATTTTTGTTGCAGGAGCCTCGTGCCAGAATGAATCCTGCCCTGCATAGTTATCCACGAAGATGCCACTATGATGGACGAAGCTGTCCATCATATTGGGGAAAGGGCTGGAGGATGTTTGATACTGCTAGTGTGTGGTGCGGGGCCAAACGGGCAGGGCTTCTATGCGTTTGCACATGCCTCCTGTGTGAAGGGTCAGAGAGCGAGCAGGGCAGCAGGTGAGGAGACAGCAGCCTCCTGGTCACAGGAACTACAAGGGGATCACGCTCGAGAAACTTATGGATGCAAAGACCTCCCTCGAGTATTACAGCTAATTTTTGATGGCAGAGATGGGGTTAAAGCAAACTTGCCAAGCCTCGACCGTGCTCACTAATGTTTTGGGCTGATTAAAACGTTACTGAATTTGAGCTTCAACTTGGGCACCTGCTTTATTTACCTGTAAGCGCTTCCTGTTGAGGTGTAATTTTTGTGACAGGAGCCTCGTGCTATACTTGTAACTATACTCTTGACCCTGCTTCAAGGGTCAGAGCAGGGTCAGAGAATAGTTGCAAGTAGGCAACAAACTCTGGAGGCGCCGCTCAGGAAGCACTTACAGGGTTACAGCAGGTGCCCAAGTTGAAGTTAATTTCTTTGTAGCCATTTTGTAAATGGATACAAAGAAATTAGCTTCAACTTGGGCACCTGCTGTAACACTGTAAGTGCTTCATGGAAAATTCGTCCCGTTCGCGGATTAACATATTTTTCTGCAATTTTACGGATCGGGAAATTGCTGAAAATCCGCAAATTACGCAAGAGGAATGAATTTTCGGCCCACACTTAATTGATACCTGTTGGGATATTGTCTGTTCGTTTTATACTTCAACCCAGATCTCAACCTGGTTTATGGGTCATACTCCTGTAGTATCTTACTATAATGACTGGAAGGACATCATTAGCTTCTGATAATTCTGTTCTGGATAATGTATCAGCTTTACCATTTTGGGGTCCGGGTAAATATTTGATGATGAAATCATAATCCGAGAAGAAAAGGGACCATTGCAACTGCTGGGGCAGGAGGGGCCTGGCTGTTTTCAGAAATAATAAGTTCCTATGATCTGTGTACATCTCAATTGTATGTTTGGCCCCCAAAAGATAATGCCTCCACTCTTCACAGGCCCTCTTATTCGCCAACACCTCTTTCTCTGTGATGTTGTAATTTATCTCACAAGGAGTGAGTTTCTTTGAGTTAAAGGCCACCGGATGCAAATGTCCAGTTTCTGGATGTCTTTGTGATAGAATTCCCCCTAAGGCATAGTGTGAGGCATCTGTTTCCGATACAAATGGCAGCTGTGCATCTGGATGTCCTAATACAAGGGCTTGTGTGAAACAGGTCTTCAATTCCTAAAAGGCATGTTCGGCGTTTTCATTCCCAACGAAGGGCACCCCCTTTCTCAGTAAATGGGTAATTGGTTGAATAATTCTGGAGAAATCCTTTACAAACCTCATGTAAAAGTTGGCAAAGCCTATAAAACTCTGCTAGGACTTGAGTTTAGTGGGGGGGGTTTCCATTGGTGTTCATCTGGATACCCTTGACGTTGATGGCATAACCCAGAAATTTCACCTCAGAAGCATGAAACCTCTCAAGTTTGGCATACATGCCGTGTTTCTGCAATCTCTCTAGCACTGTACGGACATGTTTCACATGCTGTGTATGATTGAAGGAGTATATCAGAATGTCATAAATATATATACTATGCAAAACACATCCAAGGATTCTAGAAGCACCTCATCCATAAAATACTGGAATATAGCAGGAGCGTTGCATAGGCTGAAGGGCATCACCTGATATATAAAGAGCCCAAATTTAGTCCGAAAGGCCATTTTCCATTCATCTCCCAGCTTCACCCTCACTAAATGATAGGCCCCTCGAAGATCCAATTTCGTGAAGACAGTAGGTCCCTTCAACTGGTCCAACAATACAGGAATCAGAGGTAATGGATACCGGTTCTTAATGGTCACTCAGTTGAGTGCTCTGTAGTCGATACAAGTCCTTAGATCACCTTCTTTCTTCAGGATGAAGAAGAGAGGGGAAGAAACCGGAGAAGATGAGGGACATATAAATGCAGTAGCAAAGATTTCATCCAGATATCCCTTTAAATACTGTGTCTCTGGATCGGTTAAGCCGTAAATCTGACTACATGGTATAGCTGCCCCCGAAGTCAGTTCGATCCTGCAATCAAATTCCCTATGAGCCGGAAGGCGGCTAGCTTCCTGCTTGTTGAATACAGAGCAAAACTGTTTGTATGCTGAGGGCAAGGACATTACACAACCTATTCGCTGTTCTTGACATCCTATAGAAAAGAGATGGCTGAGTGTCCATTGTTTCATGTTGCAACATGGTTTCTCTGGTACAGTGTTCACTACAATAGAAAGAGTCCAGATTTACAGATCGATTGGCCTATCTAATAGTGGGATCATGCATAGTGAGCCATGGCTAAGCATGGGCGAATTTTGCGAATCTGGTGTTCACGAATTTGTGTATTTGCGAACTCGCAATCTTCAAAATCCGCGAATTCTCGCGAATTTGCTGATTTTTTTTGTGTTTGCAAGGGTTTCTGCCAGTTCGTGAAGGTTTTGTACCAGTTCGCAATTGCGAACTTACTTGTCGGCTCGCAACGGTTGCGACTATGTTGTTTCTACATCTGGTTCATCATCACAGATTCCCAGCACCCTCTGTTTCACCACTGCCACCCTCTGTTTCACCCATGCCACCCTCTGGTACATCAATGCCACCCTCTGGTTCATCAAAACTGTAGATTATGGGGGAAAAAGCAAGCACACCTGCCGTGCTTCAACTGACATGAATTAATTTGGGGTTGATTTATTAATGTGTCACTGTTTTAAAATTCCAGTCTGGCACCTGCTTCCTTATCTGTAATTTGCTTTCTGTTGCAGTGCAATTTTTTTTTCCAGGACCTTTGTGGCTTACTTGTAGCTATTCTATGAGCCTGCTGTGAGGGTCAGAGCAGGGTCATACAATTGTTGCAACTAGCAACTGAACTCTGGAGGGGCCCCAGTCAGGAAGCACTACAGGGAATGGTTACTATTACTAATGATGAGTTTGAACTTTTGCACCTGCTGAGTGCTTTCAGTTTTGCAAAATTTGTTTTTCTGCAGAACAGCAACTGTAATGCCCCAAACAAACTTACTTGTGAAAGTTGATTTCTAATCCAAAAGTGATCCAAAGAAAGTCAAAATGCCTCAAATCCAAAAGAGTGCAGGCAAATGTCAACCTGAGGAGTTATTCTGATAAAAATCATCATTTTCAGAAGGTCTATGCTGCTTGCTAGTGGATTTCTTGTGCAGAATTGCAAATTTTGTAATTTCGCGAGTGCGAGATTGTTGCTGCCCGCCGCACCTACATGTTCGCAATTGCGAACTCTCGCGATGCGTCGCCAAACTCCCGCGGGATCCCGCAGCAGGATCCAAAATGGCGCAGCACTCGCAAAATATCGAGAAAAACAACTCGGCAAACGCTGAATGACGGTAAGTGAACGCCGCACGCCACAAAATTGTATCACCAAGAAAAAAAAATCCGCTGCATGCGAATTTGCGGATTTTCGGTAAATTCGCGAGCGTTTGCGGATTGCGAATTTACCGAAAATCCACAAAATCCGTGAGCGGAACAGATTTTCCGCCCATGCTTAGCCATGGCATGCCTAGAATCAAGCGAAAATGTGGGGCATCAATGAGGTCAAACTGGATTGTTTCATAGTGTTCTTTTCCATATTGCAATATCATGGGTTGAGTATGAAATTGGATAGGCCCGTAAGTCAATGTTGTTCTGTCCACCGCCTTTACGGGATACAGCATGATCTTTTTTAGACAAGGTGCCTGTTAGACCTGGCATCATTGGCATGGGTCTCCCTTCTATTTTTGCTGTTGCCTCATGTGTTTTTGCTGGTATTAGATGCTTTGGGCACTGTGCCACTGATATCCAGTGCCACAGTGCAAGTGCTCCCTATTGTAAATTGATGTATTAATCAGTGGTTCCATGTTTGGCTATTTTGGTTTACTTGACAGACCCTGTCAGACCCTAGTCTAGTGCACTGAGTGTGCCAGGGCGTGTAATTCAAATGCTGCTGGTGGGCTTGCAGCACTGGTTGTGCCACCCACAGAAGCAGCCTGTAAAATGTGTCTAAGGTCTGCCATTGCAAAGCCTGCATGCAGTCTGGTACTGTCATGCTGACTGGGCAAGTGCACCCACTTCCCAGTCCCTAAACCTTCCCTTTTCTTCATATCAGTCACCCCTATGGTAGGCCCAAGGACAGGGTGCATTGTAAGTATTAGGTAGGACACGCCCTGATGTGTGTGGCATATCCTAATAGTGAATGACAGCCATTTTTGTTTTTCACTATTGCAAGGCTACCTGTTTTCCATAGGCCAGAATGGGCTGTTAGAATTGTTACATTTTATAATCCTAACAGGCTCAGAGAACATGGTAGACATTCGAGTTTAGTATGCCTGAACTCAAAATAATAACATACATCTTTTAGTGAAGTTTATTTTAATCTTCTGTGTTTGCAAATACCACTTTTAGAAAGTAGGTATTTGCTTGTCTAACCATTCAAACCTGACTCTGGTAGTTTGTGTATTTCTATGTCTGGTTTCTGTGAGTGACAGGGCTGGGGAATTCCAGGAGATAGGCGGAGTCATCCAGTGGTGAATAGAGAGATCTGCATCCAGATGGGAGGGAGGAGTGCACCTGAACTTTGAATAGGGCTGTGCCTGCCTTCCACAATGCTGGCTTCGCCCCCTGGGGAGCGGCTGACGTCTCTGCCCTGCACACTGAAAGAAGAGAAGGAGTCCTGTCAACAGAGTGCTCCGGGACTGTACTTGCCTTCCACAATGCTGGCTCCACCTCCTGTGGGGCGTCTGATGTGCATGCCCTGCACTATGAAAGGAAAGGAGAAGTCTGGTAAACAGAGTGCTTCAGAACTGGTTTAGATTGGGCAAAGGCCCCGCTCCCCTCAGAGAACAAAGGATTTCTGGCTATAAGTATTGGGATCCTGATCCCATGAAATTAAGTCACTTTGGACTACAAGAAACCTTTACTGAGGAGAGGAACCTGAAGAAACTGAGGAGAGACTATTCCCAAGCTGAAGTGCTGCTTGAAGGATTGGCCTGCAGTGGTTGCCTTACTGCCAAAGGAAGGAGAAAGGAAGTTTGTGTCCTTTGTTTTCAACTTGTGAAGGATCTCCAAGGGCTTGGAAAAGAGCTTGCCTCCTGCTGAAGTCTCAGGGACAACAGACTTCACCCCCAGTTCCCCAGAGTTCTTTTGGAAGTGCCTGCTGCTGTTTTGGGCCTTCTGAGGAACTGTGTGTCGCAAGGAGCTGGAAGTGCGACTCAACGAGAAGAAGCGTGTCACCGTCGCTGTGCCTGCCGTCGCAACTCCGGAGAAAGGAGGGTGTCGCCGCTGGAACTGTCGCACTGCACCGCATCGGAGAGAAGCGTGCCACAACGAAGAGAAAGCGTGTCACCGTCGCTGCTGCTGCCGTTGCAACTCCGAAGGAGGGTATCGCCACTGGAGCTGCCACACTGCACCGCATCAGGAGAAGAATCTCGCAACGAGGTCGGAGCATGTCGCCGTCGCTGTGCCTGCCGTCGCAACTCCGGAGAAGAAGGGTGTCGCCGCTGGAAATGTCGCACTGTACCGCATCGATCAAGGCACCTCGCATCCCCGAGAAGTGCGCAGCCATTGGTGCTGCTGCCGTCGCATCTTGGATGTCACCGCTGTAGTTGTCACATCGAGCGAAAGCTTCACGCATCGTGGAGAAGAATGTCGCCCTGGAGCTGTTGCCGTTGCATTGAAAGGGTGTCGCCGCTGCAGTCCACGCATTGAACCGAGAGTTTCTCGCATCCCCGAGAAGCACACCACATCTGGAAGATCTTCACGTCTTTATTTCTTTGTTTCTGAATTTTGCTGCATTTCCCATCGCTGCGACATTGCTTGTCGTGGAAGCGCAACGCAACTTAAGGTGCATTGACGCAGAGTGTTGCATCTAAGAACTGAACTGAACTAAGCTTAATCTACCACCTTAAAGTAATCATAGTGTGTATTTTTGTCGTCTATGGTCTTGTGGTAACTCTATATAAAGTCTACTTATTTTTTATATAAAACCTGTGTGGTGTCCATTTGTAGTGTTGTCACTGTATGTGGTCACAACTGCTTAACTTACAACGCCTCTGAAATAAGCCTTGACTGCTCACGCCACGCAACCTAGAGGGTGAGCACGTGTTATTTTAGGTGTGTAATCCCCTTTCCCTGACTAGAGGAGAGGGTCCTTGTTTGTTACAAGTACCTACCTGTGCCAACCAGAGACCCCCAAATCTAACAGTGCCCCAATGTCTCTAGAGGAATTTCTGTTGATTAAGTCATACGTGGCTCCAGAGTCCAACAAGGCTGGCACTGTCTGTATCCCATCTTCCAACCAAAGAGTCACCAACACATTATTGTGAGGAATACAATGCTGTAGAGTGTTTGCTATCACAGGAGAGACCTCATCAATATTCACCTCTGAGCTAGGGCTCTCTTGTTGGCTTGGGTTCTCTAGTTTTCTGACTCCTCAGTTCAGACCCCCTATCTTTGTACCAATGCCTGTGTCTTCACCTGAGATTATTTCTCTAGAGGTCGAATTCTACCCTTATATTCTTTTATGAAGTGTCCCCCTTTTCTGCAATATGCAAAGACGTTATTGGCATCTTTTTTCTCGTTCTTCCAAAGTAAGTGGTTCTAGTATGCCATTTATTTACATGTGTTCCACCCCTTCCAGATGTTTTGCTGCTTCTCCTGAAACTGGTTAAACACATGGGATGAAATACTTTAGCTCACCAAAATTCTTCCTTTCTTGCATCCGATGGTTATTTGCACAGTGATTTTGATCAATTCCTCACAGGTTTGCAGTAAATGGATTACCTGGCCCAGGATGTCTTTAAGCTCCCCACGTAGTCCTTGATAAAACTGAGTTGTTTGTTTTTCTTGCGGCCATTCTGTTTCAACTAACAGACGTTGAACGTGGTGATGTAAGTCAAGAGATCCTGAGACCCCTGTTTTATTGTAATGAGTTCTCGATCAGAAGTAAGTAGGTGCCATTTCCAATCATACAACTTATGCATCTCTGTGCAGAAGTCAGCAAAATTATACAGTATGGGGTCGTCTTTTTCTATCAGTGGAATCGACAAACTTGCAGCTTTATCACCCAGGTAGGACATAAGGAAGGCGGTCTTAGACAGCTCATCAAGAAATAATGTGGGTTTACATTAAAAAGGCAGCCGGCACTGGCTCATAAAGATCCCAAACTTTTTTGGATCTCCATAGAAGGGCTCAGGATCTGCTAAAGGAATCTGTGGAGATTGTATGACTTGAATAGCTGTGGGATGACAGTTTCTTAATTCCACCCTATGCTACCAGCAGGGAGTATTTGCCAACCATTGCCCTGCACAGCTGCATCCAGGGGAAAGGGGAAAGGGATAAAATAATAAAGCAAGGTAGCAGTCCGCTACCACAGGACCTCTTCGGTCTTCTCTGTACATCAGAGAAATTCCTCTTTCTCTGTAGGTAGTGAAACGTGTGTGGTATCCTGTGGTATCATGTAGGCAAAGGCGACATCAACAACAAGGCTTACTATCAACCTCAATCATACGGTAATAGTCCTCTAATGTAAACACATGCCAAAACACTCAATACACTTACAAGCTGTACACACTAGAAATGCGTAAAGTCACACTGCACCAACATATACTATTGTGTAACAGATTCCAAACCCTCAATACTTGCTCTGGACTGGTATTTATGTAAACACCCCAATGTGGTGGAGAGAAAAACCAGTCTTGTACTACCTTAATCAACTTACTTCACTGGATATGTAATGTTTCACAAAGCTTTTTAAGTGCAAAGAAAACAAAAGCTACCTTTTTTGAGTTGCAACCCAAGGAAAAAAAAAGCAAGGCAGAGAAAAACCCCTCTTACTATTCGGGAGAGTGAGCGCTGCTTCAGAAACTGAAAGAATGCATTGTTGACATTTCTAGATGGAGCAGAGGAAATACTTCCACTGGAAGCGTTTGGTCCGAGATGCATACTCAGGCCGTGACGCGAGTAGATGAGGAAATAGTCCTTAACCATGGAAGGTGCTCGAAAGGAGCGTTTCACTCAAAACGGGTATGAACAGTGACTAGCACTGTTCGGAGACAAGTGTAGCGGGTGCGTTTGGTCCTGAACGCGTAGCTCAGAAGTGTGCAACAAACATCCACGGAGAACCCAACACCATCAGCTACTGACGGTGATTGACAAGCATCAGCCCGCTCGCAATAAGGGGCTTTATACTCATAGTATCCTCCTTCCAAGACCTATGGAACTAACTTCCCCAATGTCTTCCGGGAGCTGTAGTTTCTCCCAATGCACTCTGTTGCTGAGTTACTCACCAGACTCACACACTAATTCAAAAACTACCATAGCCACAATGCCTGTCTGGGAAGTCTATGTATGCTCATTACCCGCCCCAAGGCTGTGCCCCTATGGATAACCATGACAATAGTCACCTGCTCTGAAAGCTGAGCATTATGGCATCTTATCTTGGCAGGCAGAGTAGGACAATGAATAGGTTTATAGTACTGCTTTCGAAGTAAGCAAAGGTTAAATTTTTCTCCGAAAATGTCTGTACTGATGATAATGTTGGAAATGTAACAAGCATTGGAAATGCAATAGGTCTCGCATTTGTTGGAGCTGGAGCTATTGGCATTGTAAATGGCAATGTTTTGTACTTTGCAATAGGTCTTGTATTCGTTGGAGCTATTCACATTGTAAATGGCAATGTTTTTTATTTATCCTTGGCGTTTTATATAGCGCGAACTTAACAGCCTCAGTTGTGAACTTTGATTCATCAAAGTTTTGTGAGCCCTGAAATTTGCACAGATAAAGTGCTAACAGTATAAATGTTGGCACTGTTTAATAAACGAAGCCACTGCAATACAAGAGCAAAGGTGACAGAGTGACTGCTTCTGGTTTGATGGAGTTGCTTACAGTCACTGCCTGTTAAAGCTAGCAGGCCCGCTACTATGAGTTTATCAAACTTAATGCTATGTTTTCTTATGTTATGCTATGCTATGTTATGCTATGCAATGCTATGTTTTGTTGTGTTTGTTATGCTATGCTATGTTTTGTTATGCTATGCTTTGTTTTGGTATGCTATGCTTTGTTTTGTTATGCTATGCTTTGTTATGCTATGCTAATGTTTGTTATGCTATGCTATGCTTTCTTTTGTTTTGCTATGCTATGCTTTGTTTTGTTACGCTATGCTATGTTTTGTTTTGCTATGCTATGCTTTGTTTTGTTATGCTATGTTATGTTTTGCTATCCTATGCTTTGATTTGTTATGCTATGCTATGCTGTGTTTTGCTATGCTATGTTTTGTTATGTTATGCTATGCTGTGCTATGATATGCTTTGTTTTGCTATCCTATGCTTTGTTTTGTTATGCTATGCTATGTTTTGCTATCCTATGCTTTGATTTGTTATGCTATGCTATGCTGTGTTTTGTTAGGGTATGCCATGTTTTGATATGCTATGCTATGTTTTGTTGTGTTGTGTTTTATTATGCTATGCTTTGTTTTGCTATGCTATGTTTTGTTGTGCTATGTTTTGTTATGCTATGCTATGTTTTGTTGTGTTTGTTATGCTGTGCTATGTTTTGCTATGATATGTTTTGTTGTGTTTAGCTATGTTTTGTTATGCTATGTGTTGTTGTGTTTTGTTATGCTATGCTATGTTTTGGTATGTTATGCTATATTTTGTTATGCTATGCTGTTTTATTTTGTTATCCTATGCTTTGTTTTGTTATGCTATGCTTTGTTGTGTTTTGTTATGCTATGCTATGCTTTGTTATGTTATGCTATGCTATGTTTTGTTGTGTTTTGCTATGCTATGTTATTCTTTGTTTTGTTATGCTATGCAATGTTTTGTTGTGTTTTATTATGCTATGCTTTGTTTTGCTATGCTGTTTTGTCATGCTATGTTTTGTTATGCTATGCTATGTTTTGTTATGCTATGCTATCTTTTGCTATGCTATATATTGGTTTTATTATACTATGCTTTGCTATGCTATCTTTTGTTATGCTATGCTATGTTTTGTTGTGTTTTGCTATGCTATGCTATGTTTTGTTGTGTTTTGTCATGCTATGCTATGTTTTGTTATGCTATGCTATGTTTTGTTGTGTTTAGCTATGCTATGCTATGTTTTGTTATGCTATGCTGTTTTATTGTGTTTTATTATGCTATGCTTTGTTTTGCTATGGTATGTTTTGTTATGCTATGCTTTGTCATGCTATGTTTTGTTATGATATGCTATGTTTTGTGCTTTGTTTTGCTATGCTATGTTTTGTTATGCTATGCAATGCTTTGTTATGCTATGTTTAGTTATGCTATGCTATGTTTTGTTGTGTTTTGATATACTATGCTATGCTATGTTTTGCTATGCTATGATATGTTTTGTTTTGTTATACTATGCTTTCCTATGCTATGTTGTGTTTGTTATGCTATGTTTTGTTGTGTTTTGCTAAGCTATGTTTTGTTATGCTATGCTATGTTTTGCTATGCTATGCTAAGCTTTGTTGTGTTTTGTTATGCTATGCTATGTTTTGTTATGCTGTGTTATGCTTTGTTATGCTGTTCTGTTTTGTTGTGTTTTGTTATGCTATGCTTTGTTGTGTTTTGTTATGCTATGCTGTTTTGTTATGCTATGCTATGCTGTGTTTTTTGTGTTTTGTTATGCTATGCTATGTTTTGTTGTGTTTTGCTATGCTATGCTATGTTTTGTTATGCTATGCTTTGTTTTGTTATCATATGCTTTGTTTTGTTATGCTATGCTATATTTTGTTTTGCTATCCTGTGCTATATTTTGTTAAGCTATGTTTTGTTGTGTTTTATTATGCTATGTTGTTTTGTTTTGTTATGCTATGCTATATTTTGTTGTGTTATGCTATGTTTTGTTATGCTATGCTATGCTGTTTTTAGTGTTTTCTTATGCTGTTTTGTTGTGTTTTGCTGTGCTATGCTATGTTTTGTTATGCTATGCTATATTTTGTTATGCTATGTTTTGTTGTGTTTTTTTATGCTATGCTATGTTTTGTTATGCTATGCTTTGTTTTGTTATGTTAACGAAAGCAAGTCAAAACAACTGTAGTGAAAGAATATACTATAGGCCTACATAAAGTTAACAAAATAATTTAAATGCGCAAAAACAAGACATTAAATAAGAAGTTTGACGGCACAGCAGAACATGAAGAAAGGCCATGACTGGGCGTAGATACTCAGAAATCTCTGCGGCTACAGTACAACCTACCGAGTTCCCTTCCTTGCATAATTATTGCCAAAAACATGCTTTGCAGTACAACAGCATTTTGAAATTGGTGAGTCACAGTTGGATTATATGAGGCAACGTACATCGGAAGCCAGAAGCAGAAGGTGGAAAGCGATTTTGAACTGGAGGCTTTACCTGCTGAATCGAAATTGCTGTAATGGTCTGTTGGTCAAGTGGGGATTGTTTGCCAGGGAAGAAGACCAAAATAAGTCTCTGTTTGTGTTAGGGTAAGCACACAGAAAGTCGTCAGGTCTATCTGAGTGTCATTTACCCTGCCACTTACCCACAGAGCTGTAGCTAGGAGAAGACATGAGATATATGACATATTATGGCCATCCCTAGCACAATAGTGACTATTCTTGCCATATGGCGGGCATTCCTGGTATGTGAGTGTAATAAGTTAGCAGTCATAATAAAGCCAGTCTGTGTCTGTCTTACTGCATATTTTGGGATCACGTCTATTTGCTAAAAATTAGATGCTGCTATTTCTGGACAACCTTCATTAAAATAGTAGGTTGTTGTGTGGCGGTATTGAGTTCACCTATACAAATGGGTATTTGATGAAAACTTTGTATTTTTAGAAACTGAAAGTTTGTGTGTGGGAAATAAAATTATAGCATTTCCAAAATATATATAAAGTTGATATTGGGTGCTAATTAATGCTGAGATCATGAGACTTAAACCAGAGGATACATATTATATGTGTTATTTCATGATGTCTCTGGAAGTCTTTCTTCATCTCGAATGCTACAGCTTTTTATGACATTTCCACAACTGGTGTCTGAGGAATGAATCTAAAATGCACAACACAAGACTGAGAATACACTTGGAAAGGACAGACTGGTACAGTTTAATGAAGTTTACTACAAATGCGGAAGTTCATTATATATTTATTTTAATTGATAGGCTAATGTGAAATTGCAGAATTGTTTAACTAGTTGAAAATCGTTGACAATTTTTTAAGAAAACTGTGCTGAAAATACTCAATTAACCATCAGATTTTCTAAATTTTCAAAAACTTTACGCCCAACAGTTCCGGGGAATTTCTGCCTTGCTAGGCACACTGTGAAAGTACTTCAATATTTCATCAATGTTAGGTCAAAACATTTTGCTTGCTTTTCAGTCTGTTTGTGAGAGAATTGTGCCCAGAATTTCAAATATTTTCTCAGGAAAATACACATTTTAAAGGGACTAGTGGAAGTCAGGCTTGATTGCTGTAGTTTGAATTAGACATTTATATACCACTGCTTTCAAAGTTCACCAGTCTGCATGTGCTCCACACCACAGTGGCATTTCAACAAGCACCCCACAAGTCAATAATATGCAGAGTGGTATTTCAGCAGGAACATGTTAACAATCGAGGGCCACCGACTCGGGGTATACTTTCATGCATTCACAAGGCTCTTAAGGGGAACTGTCGTGTTGACATGACAGGGGTCCGAAGCAGATGGACTGATGCTCTGTAATGGCAACCTACTGAGGGTGCCTGGACGAGAGCATTTACCTAGGTGAGGGAGGTGGCTCGTAATGCGAGGTTCAAGCTTACACGGTTTCATTACTTGCACCTAGCATATCCGACCCTGCAGTGTTTGCAAAGAATCAATAGAGCTCGTTCGGATGCTTGCCACAGGGAGGGGGTCTGCTGCAGCATCCTTTCTCCACATGACTTGGGACTGTAACAAATTACAGGGGTTCTGATGAGAGGTCATGAGGATCATTCGGGAGGTCACGCAGGTGCCTGTGGAGGCCTCCGTCGATCACAGCCTACTTGGGGTGCTTCCGACACTCAAGCGTGGGGCCAAGATGAACCATGGGTTCGTGCTCTTGGGACTGGTGCTGGCCAAGTGACGAATGGGCATCTATTGGATGCAGCCCGTCACACTGTCGATTAGTAAGTGGGTGGCGGAGATGCATGAGTGGGGGGTGGCAGCTGCAAGCAGTGTGCACTGACGATCATACTGAACGTGATGTTGAACTATGGTATGGTATGGTAGATGGTATGTTGAAGGTGGATATGCCTGCCGATGCCCCCCCCCCCCCTCGCTGCCTCTCAGGATCCGGAGCCAGAGTCGTCCCCTCTGGAGGGTTAGAACGATGATTTAGAAGTTGGATATGGCTGAGTACTTACAGTTATAGCAGTGTGTGTTTAAGTGTGGCGAGGACAGCATGTTGGAGGCTGCTGTGGCCATTCCCTTCCCCTACCTTCCTTTCCGCCACTGTTCCATTTATTCCCCTTGCCACCTCTTGTATTTTGCTCTTCTCCACCCCTTCCCCTTTAGAGGGAGTGGATGGGAGGGTCTTAAGTCTTGGTGAAAAACTGCACCGGTCCCTTGCTGCTGCGCTGATTTAGGTATAGTTTTTTGTGCTTCAGTTGTTTTATTTTGCAATGTTTCTTTTATATATTTGGATAATCGTTGTTGTCGCATTGATTATCACATGGGACCGGATACAGCTCTGTTTTCTTAAACATTATTTGTACAGTGCTATTGTGCTCTAATTTGTGCAAATCACAATTAACAAATTAAAAAAAAAACAATCAAGGGCCACCAGTTTCCACGTTCTCTGAGGATTCGATCAGTTGAGAATTTTCGGGCAGTTCCAGTTTGAGTTTCCAAACTACTACGCCTTTCATTCATTCATGGACACTACTGGTTGGGTCCAGCGCCAGCAGGCAATCTGCATCTCCACACTGTAGTGTGAGAGGTTCGGCCAACACCCTCAGAGATTCCAAAACAATAACTATGCAAAATGAAAGTGTGAGATATACTCCTGTGAGCCCCAAAAATGATAAAACTAGCTCATTTTAATCGGGGTAAATTGATGGGAGAGATTGCGAAAGAGGTCCTAGGAGTCTGGCTGCTGGGTGGGGTGTTTAAAAGTGAGTTTTTAATAGGTGTCCATGGAGCGGACGGTCTGCTTGGCCAGATGCGATTCAAGATTTTAATGAATTCCAGAGAAACTGATGAGCACATCATCAGCATATAAGGACACTGCATGGGTGGAGTTGGCGATTGGGATACCCCACTCCTCGCCCGTGGCACGGAGATGTATTGCTAAAGGCTCCATTGCCAAGGTGAAAAGTAGGGGGGAGAGTGGACAGCCTTGCCTGGTGCTCCGGTGGACTGGAAAGGAGGCCGATATAAGGGGGCCTAGTCTCGCTCTAGAGCTGGGCGCAGAGTAAATGAGCTTAGTGCTGTGGGAACGATTTATAAATCTAATCTGAGTCCCCTTTGCACTGTGATGCAGTTCAGAAAGACAGATTGTAAATACTTTTTTCATTTCAGAGCATTTTACTGGATTAACTGAATCACTTCTAGGGAGATTCGAGGCAATTTTCAGCATCATGGAAACCAATGTTAGACTAGCGAGGCTTCGGGAGCCCAAGGAGGCCTGGGCTGACTGGAAAGCATGTGAAATAGTCACATGTGATATTACTTCTGTGACATCCAGGTGCATGGTGACAAGTCATTTTACGACCCCATCCGCCTCCCCTCCTCACCTGTAGTCGAACTTGCGGCCGTTTGGGAAGCTGCTGTGGTAGTGGTAGTGCACAAAGTCGCCGACTGCGACCTCGCGGGGGCAGACTTTGGGCACTGAGCGGCGCTCCACATGCACGTCATCCAGCAGCACCGGCGGCGCGTCATTGCAGGCCACCAGGCTCATCAACAGGCCTGCAACCAGGCCAGGGCCTGCCACCTGCGCTGGCTGCTGCAGTACATGGCCTGGTGCAGAGGAACGGGAACTGGGGGCTGAGAGGAAAGCGAGCCGGAGGGGGAAGGCCAGTGCTGGGGAGAAGCTAGTAAGGCAAGTCAGAAGGGGTGCAGCCCCTGAGCTTAGAAAAGGATCAGCGGAGCAATGGTGGGAAAGATGGGCGCCCCGTGTGGGAAGGAAGAGCTGTGCTGGTGCGCTCTCGCTCTATCTTTCAAGCAGTTTTTGCAAATGTGGAAAACGAAAACAAGCGATGCGCGCTCTGTGCTGGGGGAGGGGGAGGGCCATTAGCCTGTAAGAATATGCGGCAAGATCAAAGGAAGGGTGGGAAGGACATTGGTGAGCGAGGGGTGAGGGGGTGTGCAGCCTGGTGAGCTGAAGTGGCAGCAGAGGCGGAGGGTGAGCACAAAGTGTCTGGTAGCAAATGGCAGCTGTTCACAATACGTGTGGTTGTGCTCACACTGTGGGAAATTAGATAATGATATGATCAGTACCGGCGCCATCTTGTCCAAACCTAGACCCGTACCAGCGCGTAAGCGCCAGCCATTTTAGGCACCATGGCCACTTCATACATCGCCGATCGCCTGCACGTCTCCCTGACCTCGCTAACATCCCCGCGCGCTGACAGCCCCCATGCACACATGCCTGAACCATAAACACACCTACAGCGCGACCCTGCCCCGGAGCCACTTCCCGTGCCGGACCCACATACTCTTTCATCTCTTTCACACGAACAGTCCCTTTGATAACCCCTTTCCCTGTACCTGATTGTTCGACCCGATTCCACACCATCACCTAGCCCTGCGGGTGCAGTTTATTGCCCCCATACTGTAGAATCTCGCCTTTCATCAAAGGAGCCGGGATTAATCAATGTCACCACCCCATGAGATCCGACCGATTGCGCACATTTCGGTTCCCAACGGAATGTCCAGCTGTGCGATAGTGATCACCTGCTGAGATTGGGGTGGGGGCCTCTACTGTGAATACGTGTGGGAACGGGCCTGAAGCGGGGATTCCGGGGATTTCTTACTGTACTTCAAAGTAATGTTAAGAATGTGTCTTCATGCAATAAAGCAATAAACTACAGTGTAAGAGGCCAGGCCACAGAGATGCAGTTAGAGCACCTCGAGACGATACCCTGTTTGTCCGATCTGACGTGCTTTGCTCTGGAGAAATAAAAACCTGTTTCCTGCTTTCCAGTTTCCAGCGCCTGCCTCTTTATTTGATAACCATCGAGTGGTTTAGTGGCGACTAACGCCAAGCAGTACTTGAAGGTTGTCTAGAGAAAACTGCTTTTCCACAATTGGCGTCCCAGACGTGGGGCCCATCAGCGACACGTGGATCCAGCGAGAGAGGTCCTGACGACAGAGTGAACGACTGCAAAGAACGGGAAGAGCTTCTGCCCCATAGACCCTCGTCTGGCGGCCGATCATCCGACCTTCGCCGGTTCTGAACGGACCTCTCTCGAGTGATCTACGGTCCTGACTGGGAGCCCTCAGGAGTGCCGCGGCAATAACGGAGAATAGAGGACAATCGGGCGCTGGAAGTGGAAGACGAGAAACTGTCCATACAGTCCGGGTAAGGTCATGCAGCACAACACTTTTTGTTTGATTGATTGATTGATTGTATGATAATACTAGTATTACTTATTGATTGATTCGTTTAGCCTTTGTTGCTACTCAATATATTTATTGGTTCTTTTGAGATATTCTCTGTTTGCAAATAATGTAGAATAGAAATATTCTGTCTATTCTATGCAAGTAGTGAAGGATAGGTAGTGCGGACCTTTGTCCACCTTTATTTCAGATCTACACTTGTCCGATTTACATCATGCCTATCTTCTCCCCACTGATTGGTAGTTTGTTTAGCCCGAACCGTTTATTAGAGGTAGATCATCCAGCTCCACTGGAAGGCACCCCTAATAAGGACATGTTTACAAAGTATGGACTAGTCGCTGTAGCTTATAGTAAGTTATGGCATAAAAACACTAAAAAGGATCGACAAAGTCAGTGGCCACTGATAGGATCTTTTGACCTCGATAAAATAGAAGCAATGGAGATAGCCCTTCATAAAAATAAAACCACGCCAACCATGCTTGATAGTCTCAGCATGTGGCGCAAAGAAGCAACGCAACGCAGAAGAGAGACGAAGCAAGGTTCGATAAAGAGCTACTAAAAGAAGCTCATCTAGCTGGTAAACAGTTAGAAGGGGAAATCAAAGAAAGAGAAAGAGTTAAAAGAGACCAAGAATCAGAAACCTCGGGCCAATGCCCTGTTAGAACACCCTCAGTGCTTTATCCTGAGCTCCCATCAAAACAAAGAACAGATGATAGTTTACTTTTAGGTCCCCCAATCATCTATATGCCCCCTTCTTATGTTCCCACCCATCCTTTAGTACAGCACCTACAACCCCAGAGTCTAAATGAAGGTAGTGCCAGGTCCTCGGTATCCACGGCCTCCGTGCCGACCGAGCCTCTTGTACTAAATATTGTATCAAAAGAGGCCTCAGATAAACCCGAAACGAAAGAAAAAGAACCAGCAAGAATCCCCCGCTTGAACATAGGTGAACAAGCGGGCATCAATAAGATAGTTAAAATGCTAGTGGACCAAAAAGAAACGGAAGAGTATATATCGGACATATGTAACTCATATGCAGACAACCATAAACAACACTTTTTTGTACGCTTTTGCTACCATACCCTCACAGCATACGAAGAAAGGTATAGAGATAAGGGACCCAAACGCCTTGCAACTCTGTACAGGAAAATAGATATCGGGGATGAGAGTCAATCAATCAATCAATCATCGTATTTATATAGCGCACTACTTACCCAGAGGGTCTCAAGGCGCTGGGGGGGGGGGGGATCCGCGACTGCTCGAACAAACAGGTCTTGAGTTGCTTCCTGAAGGCGAGGTGGTCCTGGGTCAGGCGGAGGTGGGTGGGGAGGGAGTTCCATGTCTTGGCGGCGAGGTAGGAGAAGGACCGTCCCCCTGTGGTGGCTCTGCGGATGCGGGGGACGGCGGCGAGGGCGTGGCTGGTCGAACGGAGCTGGCGTTTGGGAGCGTAGAAGTTGAGGCGGCTGTTGAGGTATCCTGGGCCTTGGCTGTGTAGGGCTTTGTGTGCGTGGGTGAGGAGACGGAAGGTGATTCTCTTGTTGACCGGGAGCCAATGCAGATCTCTCAGGTGTCCGGAGATGTGGCTGCGACGGGGGATGTCCAGGATGAGTCGTGCTGAGGCGTTCTGGATCCGCTGGAGTCTCTTCTGGAGTTTGGCGGTGGTTCCGGCGTAGAGGGTGTTGCCGTAGTCCAGACGGCTGGTGACGAGGGCCTGGGTGACCGTCTTCCTGGTCTCGGTGGGGATCCACCGGAAGATCTTACGTAGCATGCGCAGGATATTGAAGCATGACGAGGAGACGGCGTTGACTTGTCTGGTCATGGAGAGGGAGGAGTCCAGGATGAAGCCCAGGTTGCGTGCGTGGTCTGTTGGTTTGGGTGCGCTGCCTAGGGCGGGGGGCCACCAGGAGTCGTCCCAGGCGGAGGGTGAGGATCCCGGGATGAGGACTTCCGTCTTGTCCGAGTTCAGTTTCAGGCAGCTGTTCTTCATCCATTCGGCTACCTCTTTCATCCCTTCCTGAAGGTTGGCTCTGGCGGTGGCGGGGTCGTTGGTAAGGGAGAGGATCAGCTGGGTGTCGTCGGCGTAGGAGATGATGTTGAGGTTGTGCTGGCGTGCGATGTCTGCGAGGGGGCTCATGTAGATGTTGAAGAGGGTTGTACTGAGTGAGGAGCCTTGAGGGACGCCGCAGATGACTTCGGTGGCTTCAGATCTGAACGCGGGGAGGCGGACTCTCTGTGTTCTTCCGGCGAGGAAGGAGATGATCCACTCCAGTGCCTTCTCCTGGACTCCGACGTTGCTGAGGCGTTGTGCTAGGTTACGATGGCAAACAGTGTCGAAGGCCGCAGAGAGGTCGAGGAGGATAAGGGCCGCTGTTTCTCCGTTGTCGAGCAGCGCTCGGATGTCATCTGTGACTGCGATCAGGGCGGTCTCGGTGCTGTGGTTGGCCCGGAACCAAGACTGCGAGGGGTCGAGGGATCCGTTCGTCTCGAGGAAGGCGGCCAGCTGCTTGTTGACGGTCTTCTCGATGACTTTTGCAGGAAATGGGAGCAGCGAGATGGGGTGGTAGTTCTTGAGGTCGGTGGGGTCAGCCGATGGCTTCTTGAGTAGAGCGCTGAGTTCGGCGTGCTTCCAGCTGTCCGGGAAGGTAGCGGTGTCGAAGGGGGTGTTGATGATGTCCCGCAGGTGGGGTGTGATGATAGCGTCGGCCTTGTTGAAGACGTGGTGGGGGCAGGGGTCGGTCGGAGATCCGGAGTGGATGGAGTTCATTGTGCGGATGGTGTCTTCGGTGCTGATCGGAGTCCAGGCGCGGAGGGTGGTGGTGGGGGGCCGTGGTTCGGCCGTGGTGCTCGTCGGTTGAGTGCTGAAGCTGTTGTGTATGCCCGCGATCTTTTTGTGGAAGTAGGAGGCGAGGGAGTTGCAGAGGTCTTGCGTAGGGGTGATGTCGTTGTTTACGGCGTTGGGGTTGGAGAGCTCTTTGACGATGTTGAAGAGTTCTTTGCTGTTGTGTGCGTTGTTGTCCAGTCGTTCCTTGAATGCAGTTTTCTTGGTGGCACGGATGAGTTGGTGGTGTTTCCGGGTGGCGAGCTTAAGGGCAGTCATGTTGTCCGGTGTTGGGTCTCTGCGCCAGGTTCTCTCGAGGGCTCGGCAGTTCTTCTTGGAGCTCTTGAGTTCGTCAGTGAACCATGGGGCTTTCTTGCTGCCGGGTCTGCTGGGCGGGGTCCTCAGGGGGGCGAGCTCATCTGCGCAGTCGTTGATCCACTTCGTGAGGTTGGTGGCCGCAAAGTCGTAAGCGTTGTCATAGTCGAATTGTTGGTATTGGTTCTGTCGGGGATTGTCAAAAGTGTTCACTCTACCGGGTTTTTCGTCTCTAGTGTCGTTTGTGTACCCTCGCCCGCGTCCTCTATTTCTTGGTCCGTTCGTTAAGTCTCTTGTCTCTTTGTTTCTGTTTATTTCTAGCAGGACCGGGCATTGCGACTTTCAATGTCCGTACTCTTTGCATCTTGCACTTTTGAACCCCCTTACAGTGTTAGTACCCCATGCTGTTGACACCCTCCTAAACCAGACCAAGACTCAACACCTGACTAGCGCACGACTGACTGGATACGAACTGACACTATTGGCACCACACATTACCTTGAAGCGATGTACCACTTTGAACCCGGCTACCTTGTTACCACTACCTGAGAACGACCCCAGTGTCACTCCCCTGCATGACTGTGTGACCCTCACTGACGAACAGACTAAGAGTAGGGTAGACGTCCGAGACACTGCCTTCCCAGAACCTGAGGGAGAGCTATGGGTAGATGGCTCATGTATCAAACTCCCCGACTGCACCACCTCAGCTGCATATGCTGTTACTACAGCCCGAACTGTTGTTGAAAAAGCCCGCATTACCCAACGATCCGCATAGGCGGCAGAACTAATTGCCCTCATACGAGCGTGTATTTTAGCAGCAGGGACGACAGCGAACATATATACGGACAGCCAGTATGCCTTCGGGGTGGTTCACCATTTTGGGCTTCTATGGAGAGAAAGGGAATTCCTGACCTCACACGGCACACCGATCTTACACCGAGATCTAGTCTCCACCCTGACTGAAGCATTTCTCCTCCCCAAACAACTGGCCGTAATCAAATGCCAGGCACACAAGAAAGTGACGGACATTGTAGGACAGGGAAATGCACTGGCCGACATCACTGCCCGAACCACAGCCGAAAACAGAACGACAACATGAATGTACGTGACCAGGTCACAAGCAGAGAAATGGACAGATGCTAGGGAGACTAAAAGACATTCAATCGACAAGTACACCACATGAATTGACTGAATGGGCACGGGTGGGACTGAAAGACGATGAAGGCTGCTGAGGATGAAAGACACGGACAAATGGTTGCTGCCCAATGCTTACCTGATCCCCATACTGACCATGGCACACTCACCTGCACACATAGGATCTGCCTCTATGACTGAGCTAATCACCAGAGTATGGCACAACGACAAAATATCAGACTCAGCGAAGCGCCTAGTTCAGCAGTGCATGATATGCCTACAACACAACCCAGAGAAAGGTACTGTAGTACCTCGGGGAGGATTTGGGGTCCCCGACCATCCTTTTGTAGTCCTCCAAATGGATTATATCCAGCTAGAAAGATGCCATGGTCTAAAGTATGTACTAGTTATTGTGTGTGCATTTAGTAAATGGGTGGAAGCTTACCCCACTCGAGACAACACTGCCATCACTACTGCCAAGATGTTATTGAAAGAGTTCTTCCAGCGCTATGGCCTTTGTCGGATTTTGTGGATTGACAATGGCCCCCACTTCGTAGCCTAAGTTATCCAACTCATCCTGAAAGGGTTGGGTGTAAAACAAAAATTTCACGCAGTCTTCCATCCCCAATCTGCAGGCCTGGTAGAAAGACATAACGCCACAGTCAAATTGAAACTACCAAAGATAGTTGCCACCACAGGACTGAAATGGCCTGATACCCTCCCACTGGCACTGCTATCAATGCGCTCCACTCCAACCAAACATCACCTGACCCTGTACGAAGTTGTCTTTGGCCGGCCTATGAATCTATGGACCGCGCAGAAGCCAACATCCATCCATGATGTCCCGGACATCCTAATGTCTGAATATTTGCACAATTTGACAAAAACACTAACTGTTATCCACCAACAGGTGCAGCAAGCCATACCAGACGCATCCAGGGGCCCCGGACATGACATCCAACCTGGTGAATTTGTCCTGATACGAAACGTTCAGCGAACAAATGAGCCTGGAACCCAGGTGGAGGGGCCCCTGACAAGTCTTGATCACTACCCGAACTGCACTTCAAGTAGAAGGAAAACGAAATTGGCTGCATGCACACCATTGTCGAAGGATACCCTCAACCCTGACAACGACCGAAAACGTGGACACCCAAGAAGAGCTCCTGACGAAAGACCGACCAGTCCCGAGTTGTTACCCAGAAACAGAGACACTTGAATTGGCTGAATTTCCAGATCCCACTGTGCCATCCAGAAAAGGGTACAACTTACGACGAAAGGAGAGTGCTTCAGCCAAGCAGACCACTAACTAAGTCAAAAATCTCAGAGCGGTAGCTAACACTACAAAGGCTACCAGGAAAGACGCTAGACGAAGTATGTGGTCCTGCCCGTCACCGAGCCTCTTGAAGGTGATGGAAGATCCCAGACGTCCGAAGACCCACCCTAAAGACCCCAAGACTGCCAAGCTGCATAGCACAAAAACAATTGCACTCTTCATTGCCTCCCTCATCTGCCTCTTACTCATGGTCACAGTCTGGATCGGGGAAGAAAGTGCTCCTGCTCACAAGACAGTGATACCCACTGTGCAGCCCACCACCAAGAAAGAACATTATCTCTTTTCGCTTTCACCCCAACTCCAAGAACGGCGCAAAGAGTTTTGAACAATTCATTCGTACAATTGCTGCACCAACATAACCTTGCCGCCAATGCCACAAACTGCTGGATCTGTGGGCTGCTACCACGTGCAACTGAACATTCCATCCCATTCATCCCTTCACCTTTCTCTGTACATGGGTCCTGCCTTGCCTGGCTGATACTCCAATAAGGGAGCTACAAAGACAATGCAACATCCGATGAAACAGTTGCACAGTTCCACGATGAGTTCTGGCTGAACAAAACAGGAAAAACCTCTGCTCCCTTTTGCCCTCTGGCTTCCAACACCACTTTTCAAATGAACATTCCGGATAAAGAAAGAATCGAAATGCAGGTGTTCAACAATCCAGCCAGACCCACCTTCTCCTACCTTCGGAAATGGACTGCCGCAACTCTGACTGTCATGAAGGTCATGGGACGAAAATCGTGGGCCACAGCTCCTGCCGCATCACAAGTACTCTGAACACTGCTGATCCTCCATCTTTTGTTGCCTCTCCGAACATGTACTTTGTCTGCGGTACAAAAGCCTACACCTGACTCCCAAAGGGCTGGGGGGGGGCACCTGTTGCATTGCCTTTGTCCTCCCTCTAACATATGTGGCACCAGCAAATCACCACAGGCAGAAGCGAGCAAAAGACATAGAACAAGCAGACTCCACCGCATCACAGTTTCTTGATGCAGCAAAAGGACTCATTTCTCTCTGGGGTCCGATGGCAAACAGTCGAGCCATCCGTCATCTGACCCAAGCAGTCGAAACAGCATGGAATATCACGGCTGGCATCCTCACGAATAATACAGCCGAGCTACAGGCGGTCCGCCTGGTGGCTCTACAGAACCGTCTTGTCTTAGACGTGGTACTAGCGGATCGTGGAGGAGCATGCCGCATCATCGGATCTAGCTGCTGCACCTTCGTACCAGATAACTCACCATCAGTTTTCAAAGCAATTGAACACCTCCACAGACTTTCATCAGAGGTCCATCAGGAACAAGAAGGCTGGTCGCTTGGGAGCTGGTTCTGGAGCACTTTGAAAGACTGGGGTTGGAAGTTATTGATGATAGTATTGGTACCAGTTTTCATAATATGTGGTTGTTGCCTGGGAATACAATGCATACCGCCTCTGTGCTCTCTTTTCACGAAATCTATTTGCTAAGACTTTGGACTCTAAAACCGAATATATGAAAGCCTTATATGACCTAGAAGTACGAAATATAATGAGTATTGATGCAGAATGACAAGCTGGCTAGGATATGTTCAAAGGGAGGGCTGTGGGAAATTAGATAACAATATGAACACTACCAGCGCCATCTTGTCCAAACCTAGACCCGTACCAGCGGGTAAGCGGCAGCCATTTTAGGAACCATGGCCACTTCATACATCGCCTATCGCCTGCACGTCTCCCTGACCTCGCTAACATCCCCCGCGCACTGACAGCCCCCATGCACACATGCCTGAACCATAAACACACCTACAGCGCAACCCTGCCCCGGAGCTACTTCCCGTGCCGGACCCACATACTCTTGCATCCCTTTCACACGAACAGTCCCTTTGATAACCCTTTCCCCTGTACCCGATTGTTCGACCCGATCCCAGGCCATCTACTAGCCCTGCGGATGCAGTTTATTGCCCCCATACTCTAGAATCTCGCCTTTCATCAAAGGAGCCGGGATTAATCAATGTCACCACCCCATGAGATCCGACCGATTGCGCACATTTCGGTTCCCAACCGAATGTCCAGCTGCGCGATAGTCATCACCTGCTGAGATTGGGGTGGGGGCCTCTACCGTGAATACGTGTGGGAACGGGCCTGAAGCAGGGATTCCGGGGATTTCTTACTGTACTTCAAAGTAATGTTAAGAATGTGTCTTCATGCAATAAATCAATAAACTACAGTATAAGAGGCCAGGCCACAGAGATGCAGTTAGAGCACCTCGAGACGATACCCTGTTTATCCGATCTGACGTGCTTTGCTCTGGAGAGTTAAAAACCTGTTTCCTGCTTTCCAGTTTCCAGCGCCTGCCTCTTTATTTGATAATCATCGAGTGGTTTAGTGGTGTCAAACGCCAAGCAGTACTTGAAGGTTGTCTAGAGAAAACTGCTTTTCCACAACATGCGCTGTACCCGATCCGCACTTTGGGTGCATTTTTGAAAGCCCCACTAAATATCTCGCCAACAAGCATTGCTAAAGCAATGCCTAGGCTCGACCTAAAAATGAGTGAGGTGCAAGAGTTAACTATGCTTCTGTGATGAACATGGCAACCAGGTTGTTGAGAAGGATAACGTCCACTATGCCTATTGTATGGTAGAACGCAAAAAAGGCATTGACTAAAAAGAGTAAGTGTACATCAACTAATGCAGTCTGCCATGGTGCCGAATATTGGTCAGGATCATGCAAGCTGCCCTCAGAATGTGCCCATGTAACTTGGTGAATTGGAAGCACTGTGCCATTTGTAATTCACATCCTACAACATGCACACTCTCTGCTGATCTGTAAACTTGAAATGGAAGAAATATATAGATCTGCCTGGCTTTTAATTGGCCTGTGTTAGGAAACTTCCCAAAAAATGTTGTGCATCTTGTCTAGAAAGTGTTGCAGAAGCGGCCTCTCTAGGGAGTGATATGATTGTTTGGTGAGAAATAAAGTGTTCAACCTTGTCAACCAAAACACCCATTCTGAGGCAGACATTTGAGGCTCACCTGTGCTCAAAATCAGGTACAGAGAAAAGGCTTGGTACATGGAGTGCCTGTTAATGGGTGCAGTTATTTCTGATGTGTCTCCCACAGCCTAATGTGTTGAATATTGCCAATATCTGAGCAACCACCACTGTCACGCTCACCTTCTTTTTGGGAGCTCAGCCTGACAGCGCATATGAAAGACTGGAATGCCTGGTGGGGTTTGCACTGTCCCTGCCCAAGAGAGATCCATCTCTGTTATGTCCTCTACCAGAGTTTAAGCATGTAGGCGTAAGGAGAGTGTGCATACATCTTAAAGTAAGATTGTACTACTGAATAGCAATACCCACAATATTGTGCTATACGAATATTGAGGACAGAATATCTAGGGACAAAATATCGAAAGGTAAGTGCATATAGGGAAGTAATTCCATAACTTACCTGTAATCATCATTACCTTGAGTCCTAGTGCTCCCCATCGCATTCCTGAACACTTGAGGTGCCCCGCCTCCAGGCAAGGCAATCTGGTCGACACCAAATACTTTTCTTTTTCATTACTGTTTACACCTCATGCAAGAATGTAATATGAATTTGCATCAGGAATTTTGAACACAGCAATGAAGTAATTGTTCTGATTTTCTTTACGGTTTAATTAAATCAATAAGGCGCTTACATTGGCATACTTTGTTTATGCTTGGGTATATCCTCAAGTGTTCAGGACTGGGACAGGGAGCACGGGCCAACGGGTAATGATCCTATTGCTTGGCAGTAATCTTCATTACCCCGAGTCCTAGGGCTCCCTGTCCAAGACCTACAACCCGCCATTTCATCCCTCTCTTAGGGTATATTCCCAATACAAATTAGCTTTGTGACAACAGGACACCTGTAAGAGATGGGGAGGTTCTTGAAGTTTGTTTTCATTAGTATAGTAGAAAGACTGTTGGGTGTCTTTCAGCGGCAGCTCCTCCGCTAAGACGGAGAAGCGTCACCCCACAGCTCTGTGAGCAGTGTAAAAGTGATAACTAAAATCATAATAACTAGCGTTATTATCGTTTACGTTTTTTTTCCTGCTTGGATGCGGGTGGGGCAAGTGGGCTCAGCTGGCCAGTGCAGGGGGCATGGGGAGGAGTGTAAGGCACAATCTAAAGTGGGCATGCCGGTTTGGCTGGCTCAAGAGGGCCGGTCAAACCGTCATGTGCACTTTGCATTATCTCCAACAGGTTGCATTACGCACCCTGGTGAGGACCATGCAAAGTCTCCAAGCCCCTGTCTAAGCACCGATCCACGGTGTTCAGACCAATCACAACGCTGCTTAAGGCAGAATCGTTGTGATTGGACAGGGGATTATGGGAGGCTGGGAGCTTCCTGTTGTGCCACGGAGGAGACGGAGCAGAGGTGGCAGCACCCAGGTAAGTCTGTTTAATTCTTTTTTTTTGTATTGCCCCAATCCGCTCTCCCCACCCCCGTCAGACCACCCACGCTTAGTAGTGGCCACTACTGGTGTCTTGCTTCTTTTTTGAAAACTTGAAGGAAATGGCTGTCGAAGGCCTGGTACCTCAAGTGTTCAGTAATGGGATGGAGAGTATGGATGAAGGGATAATGTAGATATACTATTCCTAAGTCCACATCTAGGTACCTTGAAAAAAAATATATATATATATATAATTGTTTTTATTATTATTATTTTCCGTGTAGGTTCATGTATGTGAAGTTAGGTCTATAAAATTAGACCTACTTTCCTGTCAGTATTTCATTTTCAATATACTGTCCCATCGATATTTATGATTCATTATTCAGGGAACACACCATACAGGAACTGCAGGCCTCAAAACAATGGAGAGTGAAAGCTATCAGAAATTACAAATCTACTCTTACACACTAGGCTTGGTTCCCACTAAGGTTAAAGGTTTAAGCCACACCAACTTCAATCAGTTACAGAAATCAACAAACAATAAAAAAGAGTCCACTTCAATAGGCTTAATTGGTCACATAAAGTTTCAGATGCAGCCAAATGTGAAAACAACGAAATGGAACTTAACTAACATTTAAATGAGTGAAGCATTACAAAGCTGCTTACACATATCTCCATCACTGGATGTCTACATGGCCCTTGTGAAACCGTTTATAGCAGGGCAAGATTTCGCAATGTTAGAGAACAAACTAATTAAAATTCCAAACACTCACACTGGGAAAACCTGGACATGCCTTCAAGCAAAGGAAGGCAGGAAGCACGCAAAAAAGCTATTTGGGAAATCCTACTATTACCACAACGACTTCTAGCGAAATGCCAGCCATTCGCCGCTAGGAAAAGGCGCGCATAGAAACGCACAGTAGTCTCCGACCCGTTCCTGGGTGACAAAAGATGTTTGTAAACACTTCTCATTTGCAATTGCTGGTGGTTTTCCGTCTCCAGCTTTATCTGTACAAGTGTCAGCATGAGTCACTCGCAAAATATGTTCTTTTCCAATGCCTCGCTCCCGTTCAGTCCATGCATGCTAACGGGCGCACCCGACTTCCGCTTTATTACACAAAGCATACAGTGAGTAATGCTCTGACGCTGCGCGTCATTTCCGACCAGCCCCTGTTAAATATATGTACAGTATGTCCTCTAAAGGCTTCACTGAAGAGGGAACTCCACGAGCTATTTCAAAAGTGTATCCCTACTCGATTGATGTTAACAAATACACCTTCATTTCATCGTTCACTTAAAACTGGCACTGTTCCCGTCGCTGCCTTTCCTCCTCTGGAAGCCCGCAGTGAGAAGAGGAAATGTACCGATGACAACCAGACTTCCTCCTTGTCCAGTTCCAATGTGTGTGACAATTAATATCGCTGCCAGCGATGCTTGGCATGATAAGGTTGTGCAATTAAAATAAACAAGAAATATTGCTGGCAGCTATGACTCTCGATATTGATGCGTTGCAAACACATCGTGTTACTTTTTTTGTTAAGTTTAAGTGTATAAGAGAAAGCGTACAGATACAACAACGAATAAACGCAAATGTCATAAAAAAGCAATACATAGCAAAAGTTACATAAAGCATTCTTAGAGAAAGTGATATGCGAACAGAGTAATAAAAAATACAGAACACTACACCATAAAGAACTGGGTCATAAAATGGGTGTGGGGAGACAGGAGAGAGAAAATTGTAGCTTGCTATGTCAAATCATAAAAATGAAACAACTAATGCACTGTAGACGCTAAGGCAACAAGATCTAAGGTAACATTTGTCAATTATGTCATTTGAAAAAATACAATTACAAAATTGTGAACAGGCTAAGTGAGAACTAAATTCAAGGGGTGGTTTGCGTACTTAATCTGGAACAGAGACATTAATCCTATTTATAAGAGGCACCACACCATATTACTTTCACTGCGCTGTCTCCTGTGTTGAGAAACAGGCTTGACTGCAAAAAGCGCTATCGCATTCCAGGCATTCTACATGAAAGCAGCGCTGTCTTCAAGAGTTCGTAGACTTCAGCCATCATCGGGGTCCGGGGCTAGAAAATAGGCCCAGGGACCAAAATAAAAGTGGCCCGATTAGGGAATCAGATGGCTAAACGAAATGGCTCACGTTTGCAAATCGGTGCCTTTTTGACACAATTTAAAGGTGTTTTCTAAGGTGTGGTAGACTGTCTCCATTTGTGCTTGCTGTGTAGGCAATGTTTGCAGTCACATCAGTGAAGTCAACTGTAAGACCCGGATCACCAGGGCCCAATACAGGCCCGCAAACAGCCAAACAGCCAGCTCACACCCTGGTGCGTCAGACCATCCCTCCTGGCACTGCCAGAATGCCCTACAGGCCAGTCCAGCCCTGACAGACGGTTCATGCCGAAATCTGCTGCTGCCTGCAGCTGGCTCCGGACACGCCCGCGCTGCATTCCACTTAAAGATGAGAGAGACGCCGCCTTTGCTTGGAGCAAAATCCGGAGTTTAAGCCCTGCCTAGGTAAAAGGGACAAGCCCTTTGCAGCACTTTTTTTCAAGCATTCTTTGCTCATGTTTTTCCACGGCACCTGATTCAACATTCTTACAGTGTAGTATCAATGTTAATAGGAGTTGTCTTTACCTAATTTAGGCCCTCATTTCAAGCAGGGGTGAACTTCGTGGAGGGCTAACACTGTGCATAGTGGGGGCGTGCAAAGTGATGGCCTCTAGCTGACATACTTAGTTAAAGGATTACACAGACACGGGGTGTATGGTACTCGAAATGGCCTCGAGCACGTGTGCTCGGGCTCTCCCATTGGCAGAGGCACCTGACCGGTGACACCTGTGTTTGAAGGGTGTTTAGTGTGGGCGTAAAGGGAGTGGCTGGCAAACTAGTACCTGCTGAGACATTAAAACATGTCCAGCAGGACACTACGGGGTGGAGCCATAATCTGAGGCAGACTACCTTCACTGTTCTCATGCAATGCGGTACATGAACTGTATTTTTCAAGACAATATTTAGAGTTTATTTTAAATCTAAGTCCACTTGACTAGTAAGATTGGTCTCAACATAACAACAACATTACTTTTACAGTGAGTTTAGGATTCTTACTCAAGAATTTTCCACAGAATGAATTACAAATGTTGCATTCTATTACATGTTTATCCTGTAATCCTCCAGTTGGAGGTAGACTTTAGGTTTCTGTTTTTGTGGCAGACAGGCGCAAATGGTGAATTCTAGAGCACACTGGATCAAATATGACTCAATAAAAAATATTTTAGAAGGCATTTGGTTGCTTTACATCAAATCGGATTTTGGAAAATTGTCACGTTACCCACAGTTCCTTAGTTATTATTTTATTCACACTACATTTTCCACCATAAAACACCTTTATGATATTTATAGGACAGACTGTTAGTAAGTAGACAACTCTCTTGCACACAAATTAAGTATAATGTGTGTTGTTGCCTCACAGCACGCACTATACACCTAAGCTAGCATATACACCTAAGCTAGCAACATATTTACGAAAACCAGTAGCAAACAGTTGGCAGGGTATGCCCAGACATAGGTCCCTTTCTTGCTTTGCCACTGGATTCAAGCTAGCCTGGCTGATGAGGTGGGTTACCCCGAAACTGGTCCCAGGATGCTTGTTTCCTCTCCAGGGAGGACCTGGCTTGGCAGTTTAGGCTGGACTGTTCCCACGAGGCACACATCAACACTGATTTTCATATGACTGGGTCTGAACTGGAGTGGCGAAATGAGCTAAAGAATGATGATGGATTCAACCCAGATCTGTGTGTGTCTGAAAAGTTTAGGCACTCCGTCCATCATCTCCTTGTGTTTGCTTTGTTAAGTAGCAATACCATGTTGTTTTAAATATTTGGCACTAGCTCATGAATAACAACTAAACTACAACTTACCCTTGTGTAATTTTTACAAATGACATAATAAGAAAGTTTTGGTGGAATTGTGAGGCGAGATACCAGAATAACAACGTTCTTGCTTAAATAATTACTAAATAATGAATTTGACTGCTAGTATGAGGGGTGGAGCTAAATAGAAATATAATTAAAAAAAGGATTTGGACAAACAGGAGTAATTATCATGTGAGGAAGATCATTTGGTACCGACTTTCTATGGTTTACCATGTTGTAACAGGAAGGGATGGAGGCACAATGTATAATCTTGGCACCTTAATACCGACTTCATTTGATTTTTAGGTGGAGAATACATGATTTTCTGAACAGGAAATAGATTTTCAAGGAGAGAAAAGTAACCAGCTTTGAATATTTTTCATTTCAACTTCTGCCCTTCCTGCTAACCGAACCCTCTGCTTCTCATCTTCTTAAACCATGGTTAAAGACCTCACATTGGTTCTCCCTCCAACTTTCACCATATTCAGCTACGGGCACCCAGCTACATTTAAATGCTAACAAAAGGCTCATGAGACATCAGACGTAGACACTGTGGAGAGGGGGCAGTCTGCTGTCTCGGAGGGGCTGTATCTGACCTTCTCTAGTGTGTTTAAATAGAATATTATTTCTAACTCGCTATGATTCTTTGTTATTCACTCTGTCAAGTGGAACCAACTTCTTATTCCTTCCCTCTGCTGGTCGCTCCTGCCCTCTTTTAATTCATATTCATTCTCATTTTTTCTGTCCTCCCGAAACATTTGTTTAGATGCTTAAAATGAGCTACCCACATAGCACTGTTGTGCTGCCCAGTGAGATATATGTCTCATGTGTAAACACCACACCACTGCAAATACTCCTACCTCCTTTCTTCTGTCTTGCCTCCTCATTTACCTTCAGTTTCCCATCTTTTCTATTTCTCCTGCCTTTCCCACCCACAGTGGTTTGAGGTGACTTTGTGGTGGCTTATAGAGCTATACAAGGTAGCAACTAAACATCTTAGGCTAACATATTTTTATTTTAAAGCACTATTGTGTTTCTTAGCAATGTAACCTCTGTACCTCGTTCTTGTTCTCATAAGATCACTCCGGGTTTATATCAATCTCTCTTTCTGCCTCACACTGGCATGTGCCCAGCAGCAGATGGGAAACTAAGCAGCCCCTCACAGGAGAATTTGACCTCTTCTCATCATCATCCTCCACCAGACATTCCTGATCTTTCTTGTGATGGGACTCTCTGGGATGCCGAATTCCATAAATATTTGTATGCAATTCCTTGGTAGCATATTTGGTCATGGAGATACAGTTAGAATAGTGATATTGTTGTGCCCTTTCTGGGGTTGGTTTGTAGTTCCTGTTCAGTTTTTAAGAGACATTGTGGCATGCTTATTTATTTATTTAGTTAAAGGTTTTATATAGCACGAACAAGGCCCTTGCGGGTATCAGAGCACTTTACAAGGAAGATGTTGGACACCTGTGCATGCATAGAAAACATAGAGATATATGTGATTCTGATAACAGGAGATCATTAATAAAGACTGATACTTATATAACAGTGGAAAGTGAGTGTCGCCATGAGAATCGCTTTCACTTCTTTTTTGAAGTAGGCAGCAAAAGGGTTCAATCTTGTTTCTGTAGGCAAAGCATTCCAGATCCTAGGAGCCATTCCCGAGAAGGTCCGGTTGTATGTTTTCTTCTTGGCAAATCATTGTGGTTTCAGTAGGAGATTCCTGGAGCTGCTAGAGGACCTATTACCAGCAGAGAGCACCAATTTATGAGCTAAATAGCTTGGAGTTTTGCGATGTAAGGCCTTGAGTGTCATACATGCAATTATCAAATGAATTCTAGCTTCGAACGGTAGCTAGTTGAGGGCTCTAAGGTCTGGGGAGATGTGAGTGTTTCTTTTTGAACCTGTGATGAGTCTTGCGGCTGAGTTTATAGCCGCTCTTAGCTGGGCTGTCGTCGATCTGGGGAGGCCACATAGGGCTACAGCCCCATATTCCACTCTTGGGATTACTAGGGCTTAAACTGCTTGTCTGAAGTCGTTTGCTGGCAGGAAGGGTTTCAGTTTTCTTAAGGTGTTCATGTGGAAATGTGCACCTTTTGTGGAGACACTGATATGTTGCGGCATCTTTAGGTTTCTGTCCAGTGTCACCCCCGATGATTTAGCTGATTCAACAATGAACGGTTGTCCTTTGAGTGCTGTTAGGTGCTTCATCCAGTCAAGGATGTTAGACGATTTGTTGGGGGGAGGGGGGCGATTAAGAAGAATTCCGTTTTGAGGGAGTTTAATTTCAAATGGTTTTCGGCCAACCATGCTTGAGTTTTTTGTAGCATTGAGTTGAGAGATTTGATATCCTCATGTGAGTGGATCTTGATGTAGAGTTGGGTGTCGTCTAAATACAGGTGAAAACGGACATTGGAGAGACTGAGAAGTCCTACTTATTATATCTAAGTAAGAGTGCATTAAAAATTCACACCTATTCCACTGCGAGCTTGTGAAGAAATTCTGAGCAAATAAATACTTGGCAATTGGCCAAGACTGTTTTACAAAAGATACAAAGAACCCTGGCTTGAATGTGCTTCCAGGTAGGCATCAGTCCAATGTAGGCAGATCAGGTGAAATATGTATACTGCAACAAAGTCAAAGTATTTCTAGGGTAAGTAGAATTATGTGGCTGCGGAATGCTTTGAGTGAGATAATCTGAAGGGACTAGATAGATTCTGTTTGTAAGTACATTTCTTTTTATATCAAACAACCAGATAACATTTTGGTTTTTGTAATAAAGTAAGGAATTCCTTGTGAGAAATTCACATCCAGAGTAATATGAGAATCTTTGGCTCGACTCTATACATACACACATATTGAACCCACTGTAATGAGTGACTTACATATGGTTACCTGACCAGAACAAAGTGGCTATAATTTTCCATAAAACTGGGAAGGTGGGTGCAGTCTGCACTCTGACCACTTCTCCTATAACTTCAGGAAATTCAGAGTATAAGTAGTAATACATCTTATAGGCTCTATTCACTACACTGCCTTTGTCAGCGCAACAGCAAGTATTTTCAGTCACAACATGACAAATAGCACCGGACGTAACAGCATTTGCCCTCGGGAATTACTCCTTTCCCAACAACACCGTATCGAAAAGGATAGGGCATACAAGGTACAAATATATCGAAATACCCCCAACAGCGTAGAAATCCATGTCCCAGTACCGAACGTAACAAACACAATTTCCTGTCATTATTTCCCTCTGGCGGCGCACAATCGCCAAACACGGGACACACACGCTTCCGCATGCGGACTTAAGAGGGAACTTCTCGAATTTCCCCAGAGATACACGCCCACAAGAGTCTTGTCTTACAATGAGAAGGGTCGTCTGGCTAGCCGTCTATGCAAATAGACTCCCTCAACAACAGCCAGTTTCTATTGGCTGACATAACAGCCGGTCGTTTATCCAATCACGAGGTAGCAGGGTGTATTTGAGAAAAGGCGGGATAGCACCCGTTACCTCTCATTTGCAACCAGACACCCACAGCGAAGCTACGCTACTGCTCTACCAGGTAAGATTAAACCCCATAGGGAATATTCAAATAGGCAGGACTTAATTTAAACTAGATTTAAATATAACTTGAACCTAATCTCTGTTCTTCCAGGGGATATTCTTACCTAAAAGACCAAAAATACCCCAGCGAATAACCAAGACAAGGCAGCACATCGCGCCTCTGAGAAATAATCTTAAGATTGAGCCATCCCCCCTAACTGGTAAGAAACAGGGAACGATTAAAATATTCGCCTTTGTGTTTTGATTTAAAAATAGTATCCAAGCATAACTATATAGACCTTTAGCTTAAAATTTATTTTCCTTTACTCTTCTCTTTATTTAAGAGCGATTTACTCAGGTCAACTGCATATACCTGATCAGAAGCGCGACACGACGCATGTCATTTATAGAGGTCGTCTGGTCGCACTAAAGTATCCACTTTTTGATGGACCCGAACTAATACTTTTATCTCCAAAAGGAATAGGAATTATATTAATAAACCACAGGTATGTTCATTGCAAGATTTATGGAGAATTATAAAAATTAGAATATACGTTAACCCAACCTTAACCAAGTGAAATATATGCTTCCTCTTATAGATGGTTTTATCTTTTAATTTCAAGAACCGCAGCCACTATAATTTGCAGAACAGTTCACGTACAGGAAACCCACAGGTATGCCATAGAGAACAAGCTCAAAGAATAGACATGTAGACATGGCGTATTCCAATGCTTATACTTACTAGCTTTGTAACTAGCTCTTTCTATCTCAAAAAGCAGTCCATATCCTTGAACTAATACCCTAGTCAGAACTAACATGGTTCAACATCTTGTCTAAACAACCAGCATGCTTCCGGCCACTCTACTTTAACTAAGGAGGGTCTAATTTCAAGATAGTATTGGTTCCGCCCTGGAATTTATCTAGTAGGCTACCAATTCTAAACAGATTACATTATTTAGTACGAAGTTTCAAAGTGGCATTCAAACAAAACAGTTTGGAATTTGGATGTAGAGAGATCCTCCATGTGTTGAGATATTAGGCATGTATACAGTTACTCTCCATATAACATGGTTTGCTTAGATAATAGTATAAGCATTAATTCTCTACCAGACAGAGCTACCTGTTTGGAAAATTAGATATCTAATCTCATGTATATCTATCTTAGGAGATCGATGAAGATCCATCTGTGAGACAGACAACGAAAACAACAGTCTTGATAAAGGTGGTACTTATTCACACGTTCAACCACCGAAACGCGTCGACGCAAGTCCATGTATAATTCACGCACCTCTCCCAGATGTATATAAGATTGTAAGGTTATAACACCAGGGTTGTTTGAAAAGTCTACTGTGAATATACGCTCTGTAAACTCTCAAGTCCTACGTTTTACAATTTAGTTTTGTCTGTCTTGTATTTTTTGTGCAGGTCACAAAATTTCAAATTTGTTTTTAATCTGTTTTTGGATATTATTTAGTAGTGTACCGTATGCTATTTTTATACTATAATAAACTGTTAAATACTTTTAATATTAATTTTGTTTTTATTCTTAATGTGTGTGATATAAAATTGTTCTGTGTTATAGCTAACTTTTAGCTATTTGTGTATACAACGCAAGGGAATCTATCTGTTTTGACTCAGGTTTAATACCCTAATTCCCTTGTTCTTCTCAAGGGGTTCCTCTCTCTTCTCATACTATAATTTGGCACACTACATTACTTTAATGCTGTTTAGGCATTCAAGCTATTGCAACTTTAAAAAAAAGTGAAACTAGTCTCAGAGCTCTGCATATTTACACTAAAATTACGAAATAGCTTATTTTATTTATTTTATTTTGAAAGTTTTATAGAGCGCGAACAAGATCCTGGCTGATATCAGAGCGCTATACAAACAATAAATGGTACTTTTACAGTAAATAAGAGCAAATCCAAAACATATGTACAAGGCAAATTATAAAAAAGAAGCACAGCATAGTAAGATGTAACATAAAAAAGAAATGTCTTGTGGTTGGGAGCGTGTGTGCATCTCGTAACAGGGCTTCAGTAGCACATACTCATGTGAATTTGGCCATGAGGATGGATTTTACTTCCTTTTAAAAAGAGGTAGTGGACGGGTTAAGTCTGATTTCTGGGGGTAAGGCATTCCTAATTCTAGGTGCCATCCCAGAGAAGAATCTGTTATCAGATTTTTTCTTATGGAATTTTTGTGGTTTCAGTAGTAGCTTTTCTGCATTTCTTGTGGATCTCGAGTCTCGACCCACCCGAAATCGTCAGTTTCGGTGACAGGTAGCTGGGTATATTGTGATGCATGGCTCTGTGCGTCATGCGTACAATTTTCAGCGGAATTCTCGCCTCCAGGGGTAGCCAGTTCAGGGATTGAAGGTCCAGGGAGATGTGGGAGCTACGTTTAGACCCAGTTATGAGTCTTGCTGCGGCATTGATTGAAGCTCTTAGTGGTGCAGTTGATGCTTTGGGTAGGCCACAGAGCGATACACATCCGTATTCCACTCTAGGTATAACCAGCGCCTGTACTGCTTGCTTGCAGTTATTGTGAGGTAGGAAGGGTTTCAGTTTCCTCAGTGTGTTTATTTGGAAGTTTGCTCCCTTGGTAGCACTTCTGCTATGTTTTTGCATGTTGAGGTTACTGTCTAAAGTTATTCCTAGTGATTTCGCTGAGTCCACGATGGTAGGTTGAACGTTTAACGCCGTGATGTGCTTGATCCAATCTTGCATTTTGGGGCTTTGGGCCGGAGGAGCTATTATTCGGAATTCAGTCTTTAGGGCATTCATTTTGGAATAATTTTCTGCCAACCACGTTTGGGTATTCCTAAGCGCTGTATTAAGTAGTGTGACGTCATCTAGGGTGTGGATCTTGAGGTATAATTGTGTGTCGTCTGCCGACATGTGATATTGCACGTTAGAGGTTTGTAAAATTTCGGTGAGGGGTTCGAGGAAGAGATTAAACAGTGTTGGGGATAGTGCGAATCCTTGCGGGACTCCCAAAAATACTGGGACGGGCTTGGACAGGGTGTTATTGACTTTGAATTGTTGTGTCCGATTTTGGAGAAATTATATGAACCAGCTTAGCACTGCCCCAGAAAAACACATTCTGTGTTTCAGGAGGTCTTACAGGTTCTCATGCTTGACCATATCAAAGGCAGAGGAGAGGTCAAGTAGGATGAGTAAACAGGATCCATTTTGATTGAGTATTTGCAGCGCATCGTCATATGGGCCATCCCGCCACCCCTTCCACCACCAAACCCCATGGGAGGAGACAGACACAGTTTGAACTTTTGGAAGGCAGGGGGGCCTCACGACCCCCCCGGCCGTATTTATTAAGATATGAAACAAAATTTAAAACTTTAAATTAAAACGTTTCATGTATCATGTACAAATTCAACTTCCATTACATTTGATGAAGACAGGTATTCAGGCTAACCTTAACAAATCTCTAATACAAAGATTTCCTAACCGAGTCTAACATCATGACATAATGCATTGCATATGAATTTGTACATCCTAACGTTAGGGGCCAACGGCAAGGTCTTAACCGGTGTCAGGTCCCTATCACCAAATTCCCGCCCTCACGTGTGAGTGGCGCATGCGCAGAGGACTTTACCCTCGTAGCCAACCGTAACTTCCCTTGTCATGGGGGCCCCCTTTCACTCGACGCCATCTTAAGGTCGTCCGAGTTCCCGTGCGTGGTATCCGTAAGAAGGACAGCGTGGACTCCCCCCTTTCCCCGCACTCTCTTCCGCCGTAGCGGATATCCGGCCCCCGGGAAATTCTGGGGAGGGGCATATAACCGTCTCCCCCTGGGAGGGGCCTATGGCCGTCTCCCCCTGGGTGACCCATCCGTAATGGGTGCCGCCCCCCCGTGGGAGGGGCCAATGGCCGCCTCCCCCCGGGCGCTCCCATCCATAATGGGTGGCGCCCCCCCTAGGGACCTTGAAATCACTGCTCACTGATCATGACCTTACCGCCACAGGCCAGATAGTTGACCGACTATCTGGCCCCCCACACCTCCTATAGGTCATGTCTCTTCAACCCTACTAGCCAAGCTATCATGTCTCCTATCAAGAAGTCATTCCCCACCCTGGATAGGTGTACCCCATCATCAGAGGTGTGAGAGGTGTGGCTCAATGGTTAGAGGCGGCAGACCCGAGTGCAGAGAACGGCCCGGGACCAGGGTTCGATCCCCGACGCGGCAGGGTCTTGGACCAGGATCAGCGGACTGATAATTCTCGCATCGGTGCCTACTCCGACCAGGGAGCACACTCGGCAACTCTGGGCATTAGCTTGCCTCATCTCCACAACGGCCCCACACAAACGCCGGGGATGCCTGGTTTCACCTTGGAGACCCCCAGGAGGGACTATCTCACAGGGAAAGCCAGGACGGGTTCCCCAGCGGTCTATAGCGCTACGAGGCCTCCGGGTAGCAGTGCGCTTTACAAGACACAACAATTTACAATTTACAATCAGAATAGCAGTGATCGCCCCAGATGCACCCATGAGATATGCTTTGAAGATGAGCCGAGCGAAACTATTTCTGCATTTTATTGTTGACCCTCTTTACCGAATGGTTCAATGCTGTTGTGGACAAACCACCCCGCCATACCCTCCGCGGAATCATGTGAGACCAAGCTATTGTACATCCCGGGAGCGTCTTCGCTAACCAACTAACTGCTGAAAGTATGTGTTCAATTAAAGCTCGTCTTCCCAACCTTACCAAGTCATTGCCCCCAATGTGCACTATGACTACTGATGGCGGTGACCTGTGCCGCCCTAATAAATCTTCCACAAAACTTTGCAGTTGGTCAATACACAGGCCGCCTTTCCCATGGAAGGACACCCTGAAACCATATTCCTCAGATGTGTGGATCGCATCACCTGCCTTGAATATGTCCCCGGCACGCCTCACGTATGAGTGGCCCACGACCCAGACCACTCGTCTTCCATTCCTTGTTCCTGAAGCGGTGGTTAGCTGACACTGGGCCGGTCCCAATTTCCGCCCTGCGTCACAGGCTCGTGAAACAGTAATCCAAACAAAAGACAACAAGCGTGAGTGCATTTCTCCAGTAATTCACAACATGTACAGCCGCACGTACCGTTTGAAACAATTCGAAGACCAGCGGCCTAACTGTTCAACATTGTCTGCCTGCAGACCTTGGGCCGTTGCTTCTGTAGCGGCCCCTATTCTGAATGAATGGGTCCCAAAATCAATCGGGTTCAAGCCCGCCGCTGCAATTGTGATTGCCAGCACCCTCTGAAACTGAAACTTTGTTAACGGGGTGCTGTCCGCATGTCGCAGCAAGCCCCCCCCCCCCCCCACGTTGTCAACCTCTGTTTTAGGTAGGCCTCAACATGCCTCACCGGACAACAGGGACTACCTGGTGCACGCTGCAACACAATGATATTGCCCTGGGCCTCCTGATCCGTCTTTGACCTGGCTATCGTGATCAGCAGAGAATCCCCCCTCACTTGCATGTGATCCCTGCACAGACCCCCTTCTGTATCTCTTTTGTTGGCAGCCACTAGTTCGCTCACCCGCAGGGCCCCATAGAATGCCAACGCGAACGCTGCCCGGAATATTACTACCTCGCTAGGTGAGGAGCATGTCTCCTCCAGTTTAGCCAACACGGAGGTCAATCTGTCAAATCCTATTGGGTGCCTGTTATCCTTTTTGAGCCCCTCTAAGCGCTGCCAGCCGCGCAGCGCCTTCCTGACTATGAAGGAGTCTGTGGGGTCCCTGATGCCATGTAGCTGAGCCATAAATGATACGGCGGCCTTATACCCACTGGCGGTTGCCGCCGACCGGCCCTCCTCGTGAAGTGCCACTAGAAATTGGGTAAAGGACCCCTCTTGACCCCATCTATGCTCCCATGCTGGCCCCAAAAAGGCGCAGTACGAGCAGAATGCCCCTTCATAAGCTCTCCTTGTCCTGGGCGCTAAACTGGCTGCCTCGAGGTTTTGTAGTCCGGGGCACCGATTTGCCATAGTGCTTCGGGAAATGGCGCTGCCACTAGCTCCGCTGAGGGTAAACAATCCCTGAAAGCCTGCATTTTGAAATGAGAGAGCGCATCAGCTGCATTATTCAGTACACCAGGCACATGTTTTGCCCTGAATTGTACGTTTAATCTCAAGCATTTCAACACAATTTCTTTCAACAATCGCAATATCCATTTGCAGCGTGCTGCCTGCTGATTAATGCATTCGACCACAGTCATGTTATCGGACCAAAATACCAGAGAGCGGTCTCTGAATTCCTCCGACAATGCCGACAGGGCCACCCAGATGGGGAATAGTTCTAGAAAGCCAATGTTACTCGTCAAACTGCTGCTCTCCCACCATGCTGGCCATCTTTGGGCCGACCAACGGTTTCCAAGGATCGCGCCAAACCCCACGCTGCCCGCCGAGTCGGTCCATAAGCCTAGTTCTGCTGACGAGGCCGGGGCTTTGCTCCAGACTACTCGGCCGTTGAAATCCGCCAGGAATGCCAGCCAAATGAGCATGTCCTGGCGAACCTCTGCCGACAGTCTCGTCGGATGGTGACCTTCCTTGAGGCCAAACATGGCCTGGGCAATTGATCGTGAGAAAGGGCGGGCCATCGGCATAACACTCAATGCAAAATTAAGCTGACCTACTGTTGTCTGTAGTTGGTGCAGTGTCACTTTCTCGTTCCGAAGACACTGCAACAACGAAGCCTTGAATTTGGCGATCTTCTCCTCCGGCAAGCGGAAGCAACCCTCCACGGAGTCTAGTTCGATACCCAGAAACTCCAGGGAGGTAGTCGGCCCCACCGTCTTACCTGGCGCCAACGGTACCCCGAAACCCCGCATGAGCACACAGAAATCCTGCAATGCCCGTGCACAGTCCGGAGAGCCCGTTGGGCCAAGAAACAGGAAATCATCAAGATAATGCATCACATGTTGGTGCCCTGTGGCCTTCGTGAACACCCACTCCAAAAATGAGCTAAACATTTCAAAATAGGCACACGAAATCGAACAACCCATCGGCATGCACATATCCATGTAGTATTTCCCCTGAAATATAAAACCCAGCAAGTGCTGATCCTGTGGATGCACCGGAAGCAACCTAAATGCAGATTCAATATCCGATTTTCCTAAGAATGCACCGGGGCCTAACCGATTCAACATTACCACTGCGTCATCGAAAGATGCATACCTTACACTGCAAATGTCTTGAGCGATCGCCTCATTGACGGAAGCCCCCCTTGGTGCCGACAAATTATGGATGAGCCTGTATTCCCCCGGGTCCTTTTTTGGCACTACCCCTAGTGGGGAACACACAAAATTTGCCGTTGGTGGGTCACTAAACGGTCCTGCAACCCGCCCCATGCCAACCTCTTTGGCGAACTTTGTGGCGGCAACCGCCGGGTTGTGCTGCACTGACAGTTGGTTTTTTACAAGAGGCGGCCCCTCGGAAATCACCCGCCGGGATCCTGAAGCCATACGAGAAGCCATCTCGCAGGACCCCAGCGGACACATGATCAGGATATTCGTTCAGCCACGAGGTCAAAGCCAGAATATCTACGGGCGATTGTGTGGACTTCCGGGGCACCGTATCAATCCTGCTTGGTACCCCCTTTCCCTACGATACCATTGGCTCTGGACCAGCAGCTAGATTCGGGGTGAGAGGTGTTACCACAGCTAGAGCACGCATGCCTGAACTTACACGTTCCTTGCGGCCTGCTACACGTTCCTTTATTGAAACCCCAACACACTCCTCGCCTATTTCCGTTCCCGCCCAGCCTAGGCTGCGAATCCCCCCCGTAGGTTGGTCGAAAGGGCTTGGATGTTTCTGGTGAAAGGCCCTGGAGCTGTTTGCGCTTGTCCCTGATCCACCCGCAGATCCCGGCAAGAACTGCCCATGCCACGATACAGTATCCAAACAAACCCAAGTCAATGTTTCATTAAACTCTTTCGCTTTTCTAAAAGCCATGTCATACCCTTTCCATTCTTCTCCTCCATACTTCTCATGAAAGCCCGTAATCCTGCTCTGGTAGCAAGCCAGGTCACTCAACAGTTCTGGTGTTCGCTCAGCGACAATTGCTACAAAAATAGAAAAGGCCCTGATCCAGTTCATCATAGACTCTTCGACCCTGAATTCTGCCATTTTTGCCCGCCATACACTGGGGTGCCATAAATCCTTCTGAGTCTTGGCATATTCTAACTCACGATGATCAGTCAATAACGAAAACATGTTTATGTATTTATTCGCCCACACCATTTCGTTAGTTGCCATAGGAATATGTTGCGCAAAGCTTTACCGCCTTGAGGGTACCGCGCCCTCCCCCATGATTGGGAGTGATCTCTTACCGGCTTCCGCCGCACCTCTAGCCGCGTCCGTCGACTGATTCCGGTTTTCAGTCGAGACCAGATTCGCCGCCTGTGAAGAAAAAGAAGGCACATTCGCTGTCCCAGCGCCCCTTGTCTGCCTTAGCTGCTCAATAATCTGCCTAGCTTCTTCGGCCGGGTCTTCCACAGCCGCGGATCCGCCCGCTCCCTTCTTCAACCAGGGTAACACAGCCGCCAACTGAAGCGCTAGTTCAGGAGGCATTTGGTCGTTATCCAGCGGCGTGATAACCACAGGGATTGGCAATCCCCCATCCGGTGTAGGTACCGGGCTGGATGCAGGTGCTATGGGGACCAGTGGGACCTCCATCGGGACTGGGGCCTCGCTAGGACCCGCTTTCCCCTTCTTCTTTTTCCCCTTATCCCCCCCTGGGGTAATGTTTGGCAAAGCAGGCCCCACAATCCTCTTAGGTCGCCCTGAGGACCCTGCTTGGGCCTCCACTTGTTTCCTGAGGGCCGCTAAGCCGCGACCCAGCTGGTCTACTTTACCGAACTTCCTGTCCATTGCCGACACTTGGTTCACCAGTGTGCGCAGCATTCGTTCCATCTCGGAGCCCTTTCCACTCTTCTTACCAGGCATATCTGCGTTCTGTTTTACCTCTGCCTGTTCTCCAGTAGTGACTCGTACTCCAGCTATGCCTTGACCACTGAAACAGAAAAAACAACGATTACACGTTCAAAAAACTGCAGCTTGTTCCCTTGAGGGCTCACGAGCGACGAGTGGTGCAGCCTTCAGAGCGTAGGAGCAAGAGGACGCTTTCCTGGATTCCCGTGCCTTTTATCCAGCAGCGGGAAGGCGGGGCCGTGACCCCATCCCGCCCATTAGTACACGGACATCCGGGCGGGTGTTTAGGACAACCCTTTTGGGCGGCGGGGTCGTGCTCGACCACGCCGCTATGAGCATACCGGCCGGGACACGCCCCCCGCCCGCAACGGCTTCCCGGGGGATCGGGGCACCCATCCATACGTTCGGGGTGACTGAGTGGTCTCCCCTTTCCAATAATGTGTGTCATGGCTGATTCTGTGCTATGGCCTGTACGGAAACCTGATTGATGTTTGTTAAGAAGATCAAAGTGATCAATATGCTTCATTAGCTGTAGATGCACACAGTTTTCCAGCAGCTTGGCTAAGGTAGGGATATTGGAGATAGGGCGATAGTTGTTTAGGTCCGTGGGGTATGCTGTGGGCTTCTTTAGAATGGGTGATACCTGGCCTACTTTGAGGGTATCTGGGATGCATCCTTGTTGAAGTGTACTGCATCATTTTCTAGGTTAGGTTTTGGTGTGAGTTGACCTGGCGCAGTTAGGGGAGCTGGATGGGTTTGTGTATTTGGTCTTGCGTATAAGGTTAGATCATTTAAGAGGTCGTTCTTGATGGTATCGGTCTTCAAGGTGAAGAAGGTGGAGAATTCTTCACAGTTTGGCTGCGAGCATTCTGTGACTTGTGGACGATGAGGTGCCTTCTTGGATTGGGATTTGATCAGTTCAAAGAGTTTTTTGGGACGATTTCTTGCCTGGTCAAGTTGAAGGCTGAAAACGTCGACTTTGGTGCGCTTGATCTTTCAGAAATATGTGTTTCTCTTTGTCCTGAGAATCTTGAAGTGGTTGGCGGATGTCATAGATCTCCAGGCATGTTCCAAGGTTCTGAGCGAACGCCTGTCCTCGTTGAGTATACCGTTGTACCAAGGTTTAGAATCTTTCAGAGAGACTCTTTTTAGTTGCAGAGGTGCTACCTCATTTATTATTAATGTCATGGTCGGGAGGTAGTGGTTGGTGAGATCCTGTACTTTGGAAGATCCTGCAGGGGGCAACAGTAGGTTGTAACAGGATGAAGGCAAGGTGTTGGGGTTGAGCTTTTTCAGGTCTCTTTTCCACACTTTTGGCCTTGTGGGTTTTGTCGCCCAGTGTTTGAAGATACCATGTCCATGAAATGTTCGGTGAAGGTGAGTTTCTTGCCTGGTGGGTGATAGATGACGTGCAGAGAACAGACAGGTTTGCCCCTGCTAGTGATGTCAAGGCACATGTATTCGCATGACTGGAACGATGGGGAGATGGCTCTGTTTACTGAGATATTACCTCGTTGTATGCATGCGATCCAACCCCCGACTTATCGGCTCTGTCTCTGTCTAGTCTGATGATGTTGTAATTGGGTGGAACTAAAATGTCAATGATTGGTGTGGAGGATTCTTTTAGCCAGGTTTCAGTTAGTATTATCAGGTCTGGGTCATGTGGGGGGATGATGTCAGCTATGTCCGCTGCATGTCTAGCGGCCGATCTGCAGTTTAGGAGTATACATTTGAGTTTGGGTGCAGTGGCGTCACTAGGGGGGTGCGGGGGGTGCGGACCGCACCGGGTGTCACCCCATCAGGGGTGACACCAATCTGGTTAGTTACACTGGCTGGCTCACTGCACAGTGGAGTGCAGCCCCTCGGCTCAGCCTCGTCCTCACCTCTGCTCTGCTGCCAGTGCGTGCAAGCGCACGCCACCACGGTGTGCACTCGCAGCAGTTGCGCACCTGCTTACAAATTAAAATATTGCTACTGCAGTGAGTGTGTGTGCACTGCACTGCAGCACGTCGCCACGCACGCATGCACGCACCGATGTGATGATGCTGGTGCGATGCAGATGCGTGGCGTACCCGCTTGGGCCTCTCCAAACACATTTGCCATGCCAACCATTATCGTATTCAAAATGCTGGGTTGAAAGGTTGCTTACTTGAGCCAGGTGTCTTGAATTCTATTCTTCATAATCTGTCTTTAATCTGTGATTTATTTTGTTCCGTTAGACAATTCGTATATAATTCTTTACTGCATTTAAATTGTTTGTTGATTTTATTTTATGTTTTCAAAGGCTATTTAATGGCTTTGGTAGTCCTCTTAAATAACGACTGGTCAGAAGGCGGTGGATGTCGGTTTAAAAACGTAATTACTTTTCGGTAATCTTCATTATCTTTAGTCATTATCTCCCTCTCCACATCCATTACCACACAACACCCACCTTCGATTGCTGGTCTTTAATAAGACTTAGTAACATCAGGAACAATTTTGGGAGTGCAAGCCATTTATAGCACCTACGGGTGGGTGGTGTCAGCTAACAGCATAGTTCCAAGTCTTTCTCTCCAATCTAGAGGTGGATGACGCCTCCTAACTAATGACTAAGACGAGGACAGTACTTACTAAGGACAATGACAACCAGAAGTCATTAAACCATCAGTATGACTCTTCTCCTAGGTCCGTGTTTATTTTGGATTAATTCCTTCTTTACTTTAAATCCTTTGACTCAAGCCCACTGCAAAAAAACTATTTGTGCCTAAGCAGTGAAAACAAACAGCCTTGTATTGTGTTGTTTGGTCAAATTGCTCTTTCAAATTTAAGAAAAGAGTAGAAACAAGATGTGCTCCTAGAGTAGCAGTCTCTTTGGTCACTTTCTCATGACAGTGGAGTAGAAGGTTGTGTCGACAAAGAAACCAGGAGAGCCAGAAAAACATGGAAACTAGGACAGAGACACAAGTACTTGTGCATGGGGACAAGCCTGACACCGAGGGGGCAAGTAGCACAGGCGAATATCGAGTCATGCACGCACAGGCACAAGGAGGCAGGCAGGCCTGGGACACGGTGATGGAGTCAGAGGTGGTGGGCCCAGGAAGGCTTAGAAGTGGACACCATGGAGACATGGAACCTTGGACACAAATGGACGTCACCATGCTGCAATCGGCCATCTGACATCATATGACGTGCATCCAATATATTCAAACAGAGCATATCATAATATACTCAATAACAACTTTAATAATATTGCCTCTACCCAGTCTTAAGGGTATGCATCCATCAATACAGAAGGTAGAGCTATTTCATATGGATGATGTCATAGTTTCGTGATTTTAGTATATGTGTATGCTGGCAGCTTCACACGGATGCCTTAAATGCTGCATAACGTGAATGCTGTTACTTGTAACTTATGATCTGGAGTAGATAACACTATTTTAATACTAAAGTGCTGTGACTCCTTGGTTTATGTCATGAGGGGGTGACACCATGAGTTACCCGCACTGGGTGACACCAACCCTAGTGACGCCACTGTTTGGGTGTGCTGATGGTTGAGGAGGGTTCCTGAGTGATAGGGATTTTTCTAAGGTTGTTGCTTGTGACGCCTCTAGTGTTTAGTTTAATGGTCCTATGGGGATTGGGAAGGATATTAGGAATCAGCGATGATGGGGGTGTGGGTGGCTTCATGGGAGTGGGGTCATATGAGCTCACCAGGGAGAGTAAATCGCTCTCTGAGAGCGGGTTGGTGCTTCTAATTGGTCTGCATGAGTTGTTGTAGGACGGGACTGAGGACCAGTTGGGACAATAGAGGTTCATGTTAGTTGTAAGTTGGTTCTTGGGCCATCTAGTTTTGGGGTGTCTTGTTGCTCTAATACCCCAAGGTTGTCTCGAGAAACGCTCGTTGAGTGTTTGGAGTTCTTCTTTGATTTAATTCAAGGAAATCATGATCTCGTCAAGACTGAAGTTTTGTGCAGGCGGGCGTGTGGTATGTGGTTATGTTGTGGGTGTGGTTTTGGATGCATCTGGTGTACAATATGTTGTATGTGTGCGTGTGGATGGGAGGGGGTGCTGCGGGTGGTAGTGTGTGTGTTGGGTGAGCTGTGGGGGTGGCTACGAGTAGGGGATGGGTCTGTTTGTAGGTGTATAAGTAGGCGCTGAGGACTGAGGACTGGCATGGTGTGTGGTTTGGAGCCACTGTGTGTGGGGAAGGTAGTGGTTTTGCAGGTGTGAATGTGTGTGTTAGGTGGGCTGTGTGAATTAATGTCTGGGATGAGGGTGTGGGTAGAGTTGTAGAGGATGGTGGGTGGGCTGTGGGAGTGGATGGCTGGGATGTGGGTTTAGAAAGTATACTTGAGGCCAGGGTGATAACGGAGGGCCATGTGTCCTCTCTGTCCTCTAAGTGGGATATATTAATGTGGTCTAGCAACTGAAGGAAAGGTGGCTGTCTAGTGTGGGAGGGGTGGTTACTATGAGTGACGGTGTTTGGCAAGGTTGCGGCGGCGTGAAAGTTAGTGAGTGGCGAGAGAGTGTTATCCAAAGGGGCATCTGTTGTAGAGATTATGGGGAGTTCGGTGGTTATTGGGGCTACTGGTAATCTTAATTACTCTTTGTCCATCTCGTCCTCATCATGGTGATTACTACGGAGGTCCAGCTCATTAGTAATGACAGGACAAGGAAGTGAGACACAGGGAAATAACGCACATCAGTCTGCACATACCTATATATAGAGAGAATAGTTTACAGGCACAAGTGTAAAATGGTGCTAAACTGACATTGAGGGGGTTTAGTGACCTACACAACAAGGCAACAGGCCAAGTGTAATGTAAATATCACCAATACCTCAAAATGGCAAGAGAAAAATATTATACATAACTTATTCACTGCACCTTTTTTTATATCACTTTTATTTAGGCGGATTTGGCATAAAAGCAATGCCTGTTCCGCTATTTAGGCATACATTTTGAGGCAATCCCCTCACCCTTACAGTGGATGGATTTGTTTTAAATGGGGCGGGGCAGCTACTCCGTATCATTGCTCGGAAGTTGGCTTTGCATCTCTACTGTTGGGAAACCTATTTGAAGTTATCTAAAAAGCTAAAAAATATGGCTGTCCATTGCATTCCTCTAACTACCAGTCAGACTGCAGGTCAACTTCTAATGCCACACTAGACCCACAAACATTGTTCAATTTCAAGTGATTCAAATTCTAGTTTGGGTTTGTGGAGAAGATGAATTATTGCCTCAAATGGTTCGGTATTCCATAAACCATGTTACATGATAAGAATTCCTATACACTCTCCTTCCATAAGTAAAATGTTATTTAACTAATGCTTTGTGTGCTTACTTACCTCTTTTCCTACCTATTATTCCCCAATCCCATCTCTCCCCCTAGTTTAGGCAGTATAAGGACCACCTTGGCTCCCAGTGTTACATTGCTCTTTATAGGACACAGATGACACCAGAGATAATAGTATCTCTAGTCATACCCCGAAGTACCAAAAGCCCATCAGATGCCATATTGCTGGCAGACTGTGCGCTGGGAATTTTATCAGTGAATAACAGCAAGGGCCAACAGAATTATGCAGAGGGTCAAATTATGAGGCAGCGTTGATTAAATTATGCTGCAAGAAAAGCCAAATGATGCGGCGTAATGTGGCACATTTTATTAAAGTATCACGTCATTATTTTGTCAATTACACTTGTTATCACTGTAAAGGCATTGGTTGCAATTCATTTGTCCAAGTTTAACACTCAATAAGCAACCAGAAAGCTGACCAGTCATACTTTGGAAAGGGCATTCCACTGCATGGCAACACGTGCTGCTGACCTTTCAGTCATTTTTTAACCATTTGAGCAAGAAACAAAACTTTTTTTGCTAAAACGTGCAGATAATGTAGCAGATGGTGGTTTATGTGACAAATGTGGCAAATCTATAATTATTCAAAAAGCACCACAGCCACACAATCGCATAATCCCACATAAATGAGGACAAGCCGGCATGAAATGATCATTGTGTTTTTCAAATCATAGGTGCAGAACGAAACAAGGCTGAGTGTCCATTCAGCCTACTGTGTTGAAAAGTGATTGAACTTCTAACATGCATCTTGCTGGAGAGCATGAGCTAGCCTGGTCACCGAAGACATGCCCCCAGAACAACCCAGTTGATATGGTACATTTGGCATTAGAGGACATAATAATTTGACCAGTTTCAGCTTTCTCAGCAGAGTCAAGCCTTTGGAGGGCGTCACCATGGGCGTGAAATTGGTATAGCCTGACTTCAAGGACATATTGTTAGGGGTCAAAGACAACAAGTTTTCATGTTTCTTTTATACTTGGGACAAGTAGACCCAACCCCCTGCAGCACAAACCCTGCCAGTTTGAGGTACAACATTATAGATCAGGGAAGGGCACAGTCTGCAGTTAAGGTAATATTTATGTCCATATGTTAATGCTGTTCGAACTTATATTTATGGTTCATTGATAATTGAAAATTATCTGAGCAGCTGATACCAAGATGGTTGAACATTCCACTATGCCTGAGCCTGCAGTGATAGGTCTAGAGCCATTCCTTTGCTTTTAGGGGGGGGGTTGATGAACGCTGAAATTATTGTGAAGGTTTACAAGGTTCTCTATGGTGGTAAATAGTATTCATTTAGGATTGCTACCAGCACTATTGTAATTACCTGTAAAAATACAATTTTTATCTAAGCATGAGCGGATTTTGCGGATTGGCAATCCGCGAATTTGCGGATTTGCAAACTCGCAATCCGCAAAATCCGCGAATTCCCGCGAATTTGCGGATTTTTTTTTTTTTTTGTGTTCGCCCGTGTTTCTGCCAGTTCGCGAGGGTTTTTACAATTTCGCAATTTGCGAACTTACCTGTCGGGTCGCAAGTTTTGCGAACTTGTTGTTTCTACGTGTCCAACCTGTTTGGGACACTCTTCTTCATCACTGCCACTCTCTGTCACCACTGCCACTCTCTGACTACTCATGCCACCCTCTGGCCCACCCATGCCACCCTCTGTTTCATCTGGTTGTCCAGTGTACATTATTTTTGGCAAAGCAAAGCACACCTTCCCTGCCTCAAGTGACCTGAATTAATTTGGGGCTGATTAATGTGTCACAGAATATTTTTTTAGCTGGCACCTGCTTCCTTAGTGCGCCCTGATTAGTGATCTTTTGCACTTGCTAAGTGCTTTCATTGTTGCAAAATTAGTTACAACACCTGCCCTGCCCCAACTGACAATAATGAATTAGGGGCTGATTAATGGATTTTAACTTCCAGCCTGGCTCCTGCTTGTCTCCCTTAGCTGTAATTCAGGACCTTTGTGGCATATGTGTAACTATTCTGAGGTTCAGAGCAGGGTCACATAATAGTTGCAACTGGCAACTGAACTCTGGAGGGGCCCCTCAGGAAGCACTACAGGAAATGGCTACTAATGATGAGCCTGAACTTTTGAACCTGGTAAGTAGTTACTTTCAGTTTTGCTAAAATCGTATTTCTGCAATTTCGCACTTATTCGCGGGGCGCGAACTCACGCGAACAGTGCGAGCAGTGCGAGCAAAATCCGCTGCTCGCGGATTTGCGGATTTTTCAGGAAATTCGCAAATCTCGCGGATTGCGGATTTCCCGAAAATCCGCAAAATCCGCGAGCGGAACGGATTTTCCGCCCATGCCTATTTTTATCTTATTAGGCTGAGGGATTTGTCATCTGATCAGTAAATTCTGATTTGAGCTTTGGTATGATATTGATTATATGTAGGTCGACTATGAAGGATGGTGATATAGCAGATGAGCCTTAGAGACACTCAAAGGCGTAAAAGGTTGTTGTAGGTGTTAATTTGCAGGTGAGGGAGTTTTTTATAGCTGTTTCGTGTAGTGTGGCTCACTGGTTAGAGGCGGCAGACCCGAGAGCCGAGGACGGCCCGGGACCAGGGTTCGATTCCCGGCGCGGCAGGTTTCTGGACCAGGGTCAGCGGACTCGATAATTCTCTCGCCTTGGTGCCCACTCTGATCAGCGATCACACTCGGCAACTCTGGGCATTAGCTTGCCTCATCTTCACTAACGGCCCCACCAGACCGCCGGGGATGCCTGGTCTCACCCTGGAGATACCCATTAAGGGACCATCTCTCAGGGAATCCAGGAAGGGTTTAGCAGCGGTCGAAGCGCCTTGGGACCCCACGGGTAAGTAGTGCGCTATATAAATGCCTATACATTTACATAATTTATGGCATAACCGCTGGTACTAAGTATTCAGTAATAGACTGGGCATAATGATTAAGCCAAGTGTGAAAATAATTAAGCGCAGATTCCTTAATGTAGTATTTGTGGTTGAATTTTAGATCACTGATATCACAGTTGCTTAATTGCTGTAAATGTTGAAATGTTTTACTGAAGTTCACAACATTTTGAATATGGTCCTAGGATGCACACATGCTTACGTATGTGAAGTTTTTTGTGCACTACCCAAGTACTTGCAGTTCTAAAGATGATTTTTTTGAAGCCATTTATAACTTGAGTTTGTGATTGTTAGCAATGCAAGACTGGGTAAAGAGAAATGTATTTCTACACTGGACGGCCTCTTTAAACCACAATCTTTTAATTACATTTCTCCATATTTAGCATAATTATAGGTAAAATTTTCAGTTCACGTGTACGTGTACAGTAAAAATGCTAAATACTGCCACATCCTTTTATGATAAACCTTTAAATATATTCTAGATTTTGTTATAGTGTTGGTAGGAATTGAAAGAATAAAATCACGTTCAGTGAGCATACTGAAAAAGTGAGGAGATGTATTCCACAAAGTTGCCACTATGTTTGGTTACCATTCAATAAACTTATTAACATTCGCTTTTATATCTTGAACATCTGAACTGTGATTAATAAAATGCAGATTTTCTCTAAAGAATGTACATTCACATAAACTAATAGGGTTTAAATATTTTTACTGAACAATATAAAAGACATTCATTAACTCAATCTGGCACATTTCAAAACAAGCACAAGCAGTTCTCCACAGAACAACTCTGTAATGCTATGAAAAAAAATCCCATCAATCACTGTCAGAAGCAATCAGAAGTGTAGGAAAAAAACAAGGGGCACAAGAAAGCAACAATTATGAAAAAAACACTTCAAATGAGTCACCCGTGAAACACTCTTTTTTCTCGTTATTTTAGTGAACAGAAAATCACGGTCAACTTCCTTGTCAGAATAAGTGGTACAATCAGGTGATGTCCTCCCTGGTGTCCTGGCCACTACTGCTAACTTGCTTGGGCTCTGTGTCTGTATGTAAGTGCAGTCAACAAGGAATTCCTTACACTCACCCTCCTCAAACCATAGCACAACTGAATGAAAGGAAGCAGGAAAGTTCAGATGCATTAGTTCTTTCATGGCACGCTGCATTTTCTGCTGCCTTCTCTTGGTCATTCTACTCAGATTGGAGAAGAGCAGAATTCTATTGCCTCGAAACTTAGGTTCATTTTGCTATGACACACATTGGTCACAATCCCTCTTGGTGAAGCAGAACCCAACTCTACAGTGATGGTTTCAGACCTGTCAACTCTGCTTTTAGTTGTCTCAGACGATGACTAGAAGCTTTCTGTGCCACTAGCTCAGGATCCCTCTATTTTGAAGGACCTCTGATTGTATGTAATTCTGCAGAGCGACTGCCATATCTTCACCTTAATTTACAGGTAAACAGCTCAACACTCTGACTCCATAGGTGTCATAACAACACAACATTGCCCCTGAAAGAGACTTTGGTTGAGTTTCCTAATGGCACACGTGTCCACAGCACTCCACTGCAGTCAATCACTTTTGAGGATTCCAACTCTGATTTTTGTACTTGGCGTCCTTGAGGTCAGGTCCTCGAAGCGATGTTCCATTTCCACCATCTCTTATCTACGCTGACACATTCAAGCATTTCAAATTGTTTATAGTGAGTGCCTCACATTGGGTCAGATGGACAGCTCTTGTGCTGCCCTCATCCTCTGCCACGTCACTTGAGGCCATTGGCAATGATGACTTCTACTGATAGGAGTCATGCTTGTCCCAAGTAATTCTGGATAGTTGTTCCTTGGGGTTCATAATGTGTTGTTGCAGCAATGACACCAGTTTTAGACGTGGCTCCAAATTATAGCTCTGAGCCAGGCAGACACCTCGTTTTCCACATGTGGCTCAAACGGCCCGTCTCCATGTATTTAAGCTGTCAAAAAGTCTTGGGCTCTCCACCTCTTAGCTTGTCTCAAACGGTATCGCTAAAGTCTCCCTCTGGGTCCTGTATGGAGCAAATTCTGTTGCCATCCCGTACGATGGAATGCAGGAACCTAGCAAGGCTGGTACACTGAAGGGACTCGGGGTACACGGGCCTGGAACCAGCGACACCAGCTCAGGTCTGTATTTGGGTCGAGGAGCAGCCCAGCCTCCTCTTGATTGGTGCCGCAGTTGGGCACCCTACTAGGGTGCTGCTGGTTACTGTGTGCACTTCCTCTGCACCAGAACCCAGCTGCTCCCTAGTTCAGGCACTGGTTGACGGAATCCTTGCAAAAAAAAATTTTGTTTGTCTTATCCTTTGCTCCTGCACTCAGGTTGAACCTCTGACAGGTAATCTGAGGCCTGCTTCTGCCCAATTTGGTTCCAAAGTGGGAGTATCAAAGTTGACTCTAAAAACAGCAATCTGGCTTCGCAGCTAGCTCCACCACCCTGACATACTATTGAGATTCAGTTCAACCAATGTACATTTGTCCCAGCAAAGCACATTTGAAGCCATTAATGTACAACAGCAGCACTGGATGTGATTTTGACCAAATAATGTACGTTCAGACACCATAATGTATAATCGTATTGTGCCTACACTACAATACATCTACAGGAGTCACTAAACATCCTCAAAGTGACCACATCATAAAAAGCCACATTCATACAGGAACAAAATCCAATATTGTATGCATATTCACTCAGCTAAAAACTTAGAAAGGACACACGTTGAAACAGGATAACATCTTGCGGTGTACCACATAGCTCAACTCGGTCACCATTACTGACATAATTTGAAGTTTCCATTGGGACCTAATGGTACAACGGGTACAGAAAGAAATGGTCCAAAGATTATCAACGCAACACACAAAACATGTATTTTTGTCTGTGATGCTTCGTCCTTTACCCCCCAACCCAGACATGGCCAAATGTGTCACTCCCGTGTACATTATTGGGATCTTTCGTACCTATTGCTGATGGTGTGGTGAGGCAGCTGATATCAGACACGGTGTGTTTTAATAAAATTCAATATGGTTAAACAGTTAACTAACTCTGAACGACCAGAAACACTCCAAAACACACCATATATGCATTGTTGAGGATAAATTAAGACATTTGCTTACCACTATTATTTACCAGTTACACTATTGTCATCTCAGTGGTGCTCCTCTTGTCAATGCCAGAAGGGTGATATACTGAAATGCCCTGCAGGGATTTAAACGGTGCCCCACAGTTTGCGCATAGACCCCTGCAAAAGGTGCAGCATCGGTGCATAAGTACATGTACTCACATATAGAGCACATGCCTATCCTGTGCAATATGTACAATGATAGACATAACTGTTAATTAAATGGTTGTTAATGAAACATTTCAGAAGTTTTAACCCTGGTAAGGCAGCCTTCCGTCAGTCTGGATCGGGTAAATGGAGAACAACTACACTGTGCATTAGTAATACATGAAGTTCCCCGCACTTAATAGCAGCACAAGTGAAGTGTGAAGTTCTGAATAGAAAAAAATGCCAGCAAGAATTGTGGTTTTAATCTGATGGCAGAATGCAACATTTTGTTTGTTTATTTTACATTTTTGTTGCTAGTGTCATAAGGCTGCACAAATAAAACACACCTACGGTAAGATCCACATTTTAATGTCACGCCTGCCTTTATTTACATTTGTTTTGGAATGTTAACTCCTTACCAAATAGTGTCTTCCCTGTCTCTGCCTGGGTCTCTTGCTTACATATGTGAAGCGAGCGTCTAATATTTTTTCATGATGGTGTGTCTGATTCTCCTGCAGTTTTTTGCGTGTGTGTGACTGAGATGGGCTGTGAAAACATTAGCTTTAACACATAGACACTCAACTTTGACAAAGGGGGGAACGATTTGAAAGGAAACTGCGGCATTTAAAAGAAAAGTAAACAGTGCTCTCTGCGAATGAGGGCAGGTATGACTGTATAAGGCCATAATAATAGCGAAGAGCCAGCAAGGTGCTTTATTCACCAGTCTGGCCAGCCAGCAGCATCAGCCCAGCACGCAGCACGACGGAAGGGAGGGGGGGGGGGTAGCTGCTAAAGCCCTTCCAGGGATGGGCGTCGCACGCCTGATTTCAAGTGGGTCGCCACTGGGTTGGGTGCAAATCCCGTTAGCAGCTGTATTGGGGTTCCAATTAAGGGCCTAACTGCGCATCCAGAGGTTCTGCTTCCCGCATGATTGCTGCGTGGTAAAACCTGCTGCAAATCGTGTGAGCACAGAGTGCACATTTTCACTTTGCCCTCCTTCGAACAGGTGAAAACATGCAACTAGTAGCCTGTGCCCTGAGGTCCGAAACTCAAAATGATGTCCGAATTTCTTACTCGGCTGATTCCATGTCGCACAGCATCTGTATTTAGGGAGTGTGAAGTTCGTACTCCGGATTGGACGCCACTTGTAATAAGGGCCTAGTAGGGTTTGTATTATTTGCCTTAGATCAACGAAAGTCTATGTTGACCACAACAAAATTCTAACGTGAATTTCCAATTGCTCCCAGTTCACCAAGTGGGAACATTGACCACTACTGTTTCGGGCACCTGAAGCAGGAAAACTTCTGCACCCAGCCTCCCTTAATCCCATATGAGGCGAGCAACAGGAGCTACGCAGGAAAATCAAGATTCTGGAAACTGTATTATCGCAACTAATAACCATGGTGTTACTGCAGACGTCTGTACAGTAAAAGTACGACTCGCACCTTTCGTGACGGAAATGACTTTGTGCACATTTGACACAAGGCCAGGTGGATGCTGGATGGCCAGGGTGACCTCAGGCACATCCACTCTGCAGAAGATGGTGTCTGTTTTATGGGGCCCGGTGCTCTTCAGGGGGACGCAGGGGGCACAACCTTCTGAACCGGGTAGTGAATGGGTCACATCAACAGGCACTAAGTTAACTAATGATGATTGCTGCAATGTGTTTACCAACTCAATTGTTTATATTTTAAGTTGGTGGGTGTTTTATATAGCATATGTTTTTATATTATATGTGTAGCTTATATATTGTATACATTATTTGCATAAACTGTAGCAATACTTTATAGTATCAAATATGCTGCTGTAGTAGGTACACAACAGGGGTGTTTCAGGGACCCCTGTTGTGTACCCTCTACATCAGTATATTCAATGGGACACCATCATTGTCCCACTGTCTGCAATACAAGTATTGCTTGCAGTGGGACAATGGTATGTCAAATTGAAATAACAGGTACTAGGATGTGTTTAATGTTACACTGCTTTACGGTCGCTCCTAAAGCGGTCTCAACATACATTGAGCTTGTTTTTTTCAGTGAGGCAGGTATCAGCCACGGCTTTAAAAGTGTCTCTAAAAAACTGCCACAAACCACATTCCTTTAGAGCTCAATTTTAAACAGTTTCGTTCCACGGGTTTATATCAACAGCTTCCATGCTGTTTGTAAAAAATCTCCACCTGCTTTATTCCTTACAATCCTGTATGAAACATTAACCTTAAATTAAACTTTTACTGTCTCCCTCCTTTATTTATTTTGACTGCACCTCGACTTCCCTTCTAAATGCTTCTTCTGAGTGTATATGCAAAATAAACAATTGATGGACGGAATGCTGGACAATGCAAACAATGACCCCCAGTCTGGTTTAATCCACCATTCTTTTGCTCACCACACCACCCCTGTGTAGACCCAGCCATATGCAAATCTAAAAAACTATGGAGTTAGGCCCAGATCTCTGTACTGGGTGAATGTATGACATTGTTCTGCATTCTGTCCATCAATTATTCTTTTTGCATTCTCCTGAGTTATGTCTCGGTCAAAATACTCTTAATCTTCTGTCTGTCCTATGTTGGTTTTTTATTTAACCATAATATCTATTCCTGCAAACATTTTGTAGTGAGCTTGCCTGCCTCGCGCTCGTGCTGTGGGCAACGCGCGAGGCACTGTTCTCGTGCTGCTGCCTACGTAATGTGTTTGACAGTTGGTGGCTCGAGCGCCCCATAGTCCACTGCCATTTTGTGCTTGCATGTCGTGCTGACGGAAGCCTTATTGACAATAAAGTCTAATCTTCATATCTTATGTCTGGTGAGTTATTACACTCATTTTTTCTCCTGACCTGCTCATCAATTTCTTGGGGGGAGGAATGGGATTTGAACCATTTGGACATCCATGCAGGCCTAAATTCAGTGCATGGTTTCCTGCCCCTGAGTAGTTCAAAGGGTGACACCCCTGTGGATGAATGTGGGGTGGTCCTGTAGAACCACAGCATGGCTCTCACACTCTGGGGAACCTCTTTGTTGTGAACAATAGCCCATTTGACACAATCACCAATAACTCTGTTGAGTCTTTCCACCAAACCATTAGTTTGAGGGTGATAAAGGGAACTTCTGTGGTGAGTGATGGCAGACTCTTTAAGGAATTCTTCCACTTCTGTGGACACAAACTGGACCCCATTGTCGGAAATGATGGAAAGAGGAAACCCTTCTCTCATGAAAATTTCTTTCATGAAGCCAATGATCTCTTTCGAGTCAACTTTGGATACAAACTTAGCCTCTGGCCATTTTGTGTAATAATCCATCATGACAATGGCAAATTTACACTGATGGGGTAAACTGTGGAATGGTCCTAGCACATCGATGCCAAGTTTCTCCCACGGCGCACCTGGAAGAGGTATGGGCGTGAGCGGGGGACAGACTGTACTTTTAACTTTTACCACCTTGTTGACAGAAAAAACTCAATCCAAACAGAAAGAATACTTTGATGAAAGGAAACGGGTGAAATGCAGAGCATTTGCTGTGGGGGACTGTATAAGGATTAAGAAACAAGGGTTTGTAAAGAAAGGTGATGCAAAGTTTGGTGATATTGTTAAGGTCGACAAAGTCTGTGGGAATGCTGTTCGTGTCAATGGACAGCACTGGTGGAAAGTCAACAAGGTGGTAAAAGTTAAAAGTTTTGATGACAAGCTGTTGAACTCTAATTGTGCTAAAAATGTTTCTTGTGATGATTTCCCAAGTGGTACCAGAGTACAGCCATCAGCTCCTCAATCCTCGGTGATGAGGAGGAGCACCAGAGCCATAAGGGTTCCCATTAGATTCCGTTGATTATTCTCTTCCTCCCTTTTGTTTTCCTGTTCTTCTCTCTTCCTCTGGTTCTTCTCTCTTCCTCCTGCTCTTCTCCTCTTTTCTTCCTTTCCTTCTCCTTTTAGGGAAAGGAGATATGTAGTGAGCTTGCCTGCCTCGCGCTCGTGCTGTGGGCAACGCGCGAGGCACTGTTCTCGTGCTGCTGACTACGTAATGTGTTTGACAGTTGGTGGCTCGAGCGCCCCATAGTCCACTGCCATTTTGTGCTTGCATGTCGTGCTGGCGGAAGCCTTATTGACAATAAAGTCTAATCTTCATATCTTATGTCTGGTGAGTTATTACACATTTGCATCTCACTTAGCCCTCTCTAATGATCCCTCTCACGTCACTAATGTACCACAAAAGGACTGAAGTAAATGCATGGAATGGTTTCTCTTTTACATGCAAGGCTGCATCCAGTGACTGATCCGTCTTTTAGCATGGCCAGACTAACTTTGAGCTCACAGGTAAGGTGCTACTTGCCTTAAAGAGCTTCATCTCCTCATAGGGGAAATTAACCGTCAAATAAATGCAATTTCATTTTTGTTCTACCCTTTGATCTCTAAACGAGGACTATTGGGCACAACAGTGGTTATATAGCTCAGATGGTTATTGCACTTGCTACAGATATCTGTACACAATCCATGGCTCACAAAACTGAATATTTATAAGACGTCTTACATGATTAATATGCCTGCTGCGGTGCAACCTTCAGGTAACATGTGTGTGTCTTAATATCTTAAAGCAGTGGATTCCCAAATTCTTTCAGAGTTCCTTGTTCCTAGTTTCTGTCCTTGCTAGTAGGTCAATGCTTACATTTGCATGTAGGCAGTGAGGCATAAAATGGATTCCTTGCGAGCTTCACTTAAACATCTAGGGGCAGATTTACAAGCTCCCTTGCAAAACATTTGCGCCGCCGTTGTGTCACTTTTGTGATGCAGCGGCAGCGTAAATCATGCGCTATATTGCGACTTATTTACAACGTGATGCATCTAGGCAGGTGCGTCACTTAGTAAAGCACTGAGCCACATGAAACCTGCGTCAGGTTTCATGTGGGCGTTCTGTCGCAGGGTGGGCGCTCCCTCACAGGCAAGCCCCGTAAAACTGATGCAGTGAAATCCACAAGATTTCACTGAGTCAGTTTTACAACACAGCTGCGTCAAACCCTTACGTCTGCTTGAAGCAGAAGGTGTGACGCACCACGTTAACTATGGGCGGCCGCTGTGCATTGCTGGAGTTGCGTTGCGCTGGCGCCACAAGATGCATCACACATCTGCCCCTCCTTGCACCATGGTGCACCGCATTGCAAATGCCATGCATTCGTGGTTGCGCAAGGGTGGATTGCATGGCGCATCTGTTCTGGCGCATCCCTGTTGATTTGCAGAAATGTGCCAGACATTGTAAATATGCCCTCTATTGTTTTAAGGTCAATAAAGTAAGTATTATATAGTTGGGCAGTATACTAATATTACATGTCCAAAGAAATACATTTTGTATGGTGTGCGGCATAACTGTCCGTTAACGTAATTATATCACAAAACCCACATATACATATATCTGTATATATATATATTCGCTTTTGCTGCTGAGTTTGCCTCATTAAAAATCCTACTTGCCTCCTACTGGATTCGTTTGGTCGTCTGTTTCGTCCTGGGGACCTGGGGCCACAGTTCGGCTATTGTCGTGCATGGATGTATGACGTTACAACGCATATTTTTACCACGCATACCATTACAACGCGGTATTTACAACGCATACCGTTACAACGCATAGCGCTTAGAGGTGCTGGATAGTGGTAAGTATAATTTTATATTCCAACTCCAGTCCCCGTGGACACTAGGGAAGGTGTTGGATATAAAATTATACTTATTCCCTATCCTAGAGCGCCCCCCAGCGCAATGCGTTGTAATGGTATGCGTGGTAATGCCTGCGTTGTAATGGTAGTGCGTGGTAAAAACTTCATTGTAACAGTTGTATACCGTCGTGCATATAGTCCCGTCGACTAATGCAGATTTTGGTCCAGTATGCAGAGATAGACGGGAAAGAGCTACAGAAGAAAATAGATGCACTTGAGGAGTCAATTAAGACACAAATAGTTGGAAAAGAGACCCCAGAGACAACAAAATTAAGGGATGACATGGTAACAAGATTGGCGAAGGGGGAGGAAAAAATTAAGGCCAGAAAAATTCATAAATTCAAGAGAGACAGAGATGATTATGCCAACGGGCAAATATTTACATTTGCGCGCCGCTATGATAATTTAAGAGCGCCCACAGCGAGCAAACGTGGCACAAAAAATACAATCACTGAACCACCAAAGTCGAGATTGGGTAATGAAGAGCTAACAGTGAGGGATATCGGCCTTTTTCATGACATGTGCCAATTGGGAAGTGAGGACAGTTTGGGGACACAAGAAAGAGTTGCATTAAGTGGGCAAAGGAAACCCACCACCCCATTTAAACCCAAATCAAAGTATATCTCCCTGGCAGCCCGTGATGGATTAGATGCCTTTAGTGAAACAGTGGTGACGCAAATAAAAAGATTGGCCCAAGTGAACAATAAAAAGGAGAAAAAATATACAAGCCAAGAAAGGAAATAGAATCAATTGGTGAATAAGCTACATGAGGCAGAACTGGTGATCCGCAATTCGGACAAGGGCGGGAACATCGTCTTATGGCCAATCAAAGATTATCTTCAGGAAGCATACAGCCAGTTGGATGATATCCAATGTTACAGAAGAAGCAACCCACAAAAATACAGGAAAATCTGTGTAAAAACGTGGTGGCCTGGAAGGGGTTAGGTATGTTGAGTGGGGATGAGTTCAAGTACATTAAAAAGGATCACCCACTAACACCATATATATACTTTATACCAAAGGTACATAAAAATCTTACCAAACCGCCAGGAAGACCAATAATTGCAGCATGTGGTGGGCCCCTAGAAAATCTATCGAGATACATAGACTATTTCTTACAGGCACACATGAAATCCTTGAATTCATATGTCCAAGACACTAGTGATTTCCTGCGGAAAATTGAAGAGATTGAGTGGAAATCAGACTTCCTCTTAGTAACATTGGATGTAAGTTCCTTGTATACCTACATCAAACATATGGATGGCCTACTGGCATGTGAATATTATTTAAGCAGCAGGCCAATGGAACTAGCCCACCACACCAAAAAGCTTCTTGAAATGCTATCCGTCTGCCTAGAGAACTTTATGTTCAATGGCCAATTGTTCCAACAGATCCAGGGTGTTGCCATGGGGGCCAGTTTCTCCCCAAGTTATGCCTGCCTCTTTATGGGGTGGTGGGAGGAACTGGTCCTCAGGCGCAAATATATGCACTATTGCACATCCAATATAATATCATGGCTTTGTTTTATTGATGACCTTTTTATAGTATGGCATGGATCTGAAGAAAGTGTTTTAAAATTTATACAGGAAATTAATGTGAATGATCTTAGTTTAAATTTTACTTCTAGTATCAGTAAGGAATCGGTGACATTTTTAGATGTGCAGGTTTTTTTATCTAATAATGTTCTTAGTACTACCCTTTTTAGAAAACCGACGGCGGGTAACACTCTGTTACATGCAACGAGTGCCCATCCACAACACCTGATCAAATCAATACCATACGGTGAGATGCTTCGCATCCGCCGTATTTGCAGTAATGATGAGGATATGAAGGTGAAGCAACATGAAAGTTTGTCTAGATTTGTGGATAGAGGGTATGGTACCAGAATAGTAGAAACCACCATCAGAAAGTCACGACAGAGAACTAGAAGTGATCTCCTAAAATACAGCCCGAAAGTGAGCCAAACCCAGAGTGTAGATACTAACCCAGTCCGGTTAGTACTGACATACTCCAAACAAGAAAAGGAGCTAAGGAGTATAGTCAGACGTAACTGGCATTTTTTACAGGATGATCCAATCATTGGAGAATTGATGCCCGCCAATCCATCAATAACCTATCGTAAAGGAATGAGTCTGGGCACAATTCTAACCAAGAAGAGTCAGGAATGTCTTGGTAAAGAACCCTGGCGACCTAGTAGCAAGGGGTTCTACAAATGTTTTACATGTAAGGCATGTCAGTATGGTGTGAATACCAAAAAATATACCACAGTCATCCCAAAGACAACTAGGGAGATCAAGCAACACCTGACTTGTAAAACAGAATATTGTATATACATCCTGGAATGCGAGTGTCAGCTGAAATATGTAGGCAGCTCAAAGCTGCCGGTACATAAAAGAATCCTGCAGCACCTACGTGCTATAACTAATAAAGATCAAAGTTATCCAGTTGCGAGGCATTTTGAGGCATGTCACAACAGTAAACCTCAATGTCTAAAATACTACGCAATTGAATCTATCCCAGTAACCAAACGAGGAGGGGATAGGGAGGCCTGCATGCGAAAAACTGAAACCAACTACATTCTGGAATTCGATTCTAAGTGGCCTGGGGGATTGAACACCACAGAAGACCTTCACACATACTTGTAAACGACCATTAAGTAACGTTAAATGTAAGGAAGTTAAGCAACATAACATCTAATATAGAGCATAGAATAATTAGGATATTAACCTGCTAGATTTGCACAATTTTTGTACTAAAAATATTTATTTCTTTTAAACTATTACAGTTTTTAGATATAGTACAGGTGCAGAATATTTACAAGCATTGGCCCACAATTAATTCTCGCTGTTTTTTTAGATATCAGGGTAGGTTTTATCCAGGTGTCTTTTAGATAGTTGGTTTTAATTGTGTCCCCGATATCCTTTTATAAATGTATTATTTGTATAAACTTGTTTTAATTTAACTATATTTCCGTCAATTATGGTGTTATATCTTAAGCAGCAAACCTAATATACTGCCCATCACATGAAGTACTGTATAAATCAATTTGAAACTGTCCTCGGAAGAATATCAAACATATGAATTTCCCTCCAAATGTTTCCAATGTTACATTGAATAATTAACTGAATTAATACCATTATGAACTGATATTTGATAAGTTATATGTGGTTTTATTAATTTAGTAAGCATGAGTCACTTTAGCTGTATTGCACTTTTGCACGAGGTCACTTTAGTAATATCATAGGAGGGGACCCTCCTATGTATGTCAAACCATCATGTGTTAGTCATAGTAAGCATTTATTTATACTACTGAGAATGACTCGTTCATATTGTTCAGTGACTCAAACTACACTTACAAAGGTATTTCCTGTGCAGTTTTTCCTTATTACATAGGGTTTAATTTTGAGCAATTTTATGATTTTCTTAAGATTTCTTCATTATGATTTATAGTTTGTGCACGTTAGGGTGAGCACGTGTTATAATTAATAGACATGGCAAATGGTTATGGTCGTTGTGAATTATGTTTTGGAATAAGGAATGAGCATTCATGCTGTTAGTTCAAACTTGATTTTGGTGAAAAACTGTTTTTGTTCGAAACATAAGAAATTCACAATTCAAGTAGTTTATTAACTGTCTTTTCTGTGCAATAAGGTTTACGTATTCATACGGTTATAAATGAGACAGCAAACTTGAGTCTTATCAATGTATTCATACAGAAAGTATTTTGTCTATTTCCATTTGGACATGTGATGCACTTGCACTTTAAAAGGGGCTGAGCATATTGCATTGTCAAGTGACCAAGGCCGCAGGGACGAGGGACGGCCGAAACGCGTCATGACTAGCTGTTTGGGCAAATAAATTGTATGCTACAACAAAGTGGACCATGCCTTGTTTTTCACCTGAGTGGTGGAGCGCTGCGAGGTATTGCAGATATATATATATATATATATATATATATATATATATATATATATATATATATATATATATATAAATATATATATATATATATATATATATATATATATATATATATATATATTACCTACTGGCGGTCGCCACTAGGTATATATAGTTAGGATTTTTTCTCTAAGGAACTTTTGAAAATTCTATGTCTAATAACTTTAGCGTTTGAGGACGGAATCGGCTGAAATTTTCAGGAAAATGGCACATTTTGTTTCTGATCAGCCCCTGAAAATTTGGGGGGGTTTCGTCAAGGGGGGGGCCGAGAAAAAAGGGGGGTCCCAAAACGTGTTTTTTTCCATTCATTTTTCCATAGGGCCTTTGGCCTCACTTTTAGCTCGAACGGCTGAATGGATTTACACGAAACTTGGCAAAATTATAGGGACTGTTAGCCCGATGTGCCTTTGCTGGGTCTCAATATATGTGCTTCAGTGGATTTTGAGAAATTAAGGTTAAAAAAACAGATATATCTGTGACAGCGTCCTAGATAGCGCACCAGATCGCGTACTTTTCGCGTAACGGAGCTTTGCGTAGTGAAGCTGATTGGCTCTCCGGTGTCTGTCAACATTCTAAACAGTCCGGTGCGGCCGCCATCTTGTCTCTCGGTAGGATCAAGAGACAAGAGGAGGAGAAAAACGAAGGGGGAATTTAATGAAAGGGGGCAAGGTAGATCCTTCTTGACCCCCTAGGAATGATGTTGGGGTTATTAAAGGGTCCCGTGGGGCAAATAATAAAAATTTGATTTTTCGCGGTAGAAGCGCTTCTCGGTTCGCGAACCGGGTCGCAAACTGTTAGCGAAACGTGAATTCGCCATTTTGTGTTTCGATTTAATTAAATTACTAGGTATAAGGGGGTACGGGAGACGTATCCTGACTCCTTATGTTTTCTGAGGGTGGCTGAGGAGGCTCATATATGTTGATACATGTCTTCCAGCGGCTGTGCGTGAGCTTTTTTTTTTTTTGCTGCGTGACGTCTGTTAACGTTCGATTCGATGGAAATCAGGAACTGTTGACCGCCATTTTGTCACTGCGAGTTATTATTTTGTTAAAAATAATTGTTATAAATTATTCCTTATTGATAAACATTGTTTGCGCCATCTTGCCTTTTTTGCAATGCCACACTTTTGTTGAGCACGGCAGCCATTTTAGATGCCTTGACCAGACCTACTCTCTGCACGCCGCCGATCCTCAGCATGGCTCCCCACCCTCGCAAGCATCTCCCCCACGCACTGGTCACCCCCGTTCTCTCTCTCATGCATGGGCCAGAAACCTCCACCCATCTGCGCTGTTCGTGAGCGTTTTTTTTTTTTGCTGCGTGCACCCCCGCTCTCTCTCTCATGCATGGGCCAGAAACCTCCTCCCATCTGCGCTGTTCGTGAGCGTTTTTTTTGTTTTTGCTGCGTGACGTCTGTTAACGTTCGATTCAATGAAAATCAGGAACTGTTGACCGCTATTTTGTCACAGCGATTAAATATTTTGTTAAAAATAATTGTTATAAATTAATCCTTATTGATAAACATTGTCTGCGCCATCTTGCCTTTTTTGCAATGCCACACTTTTGTTGAGCACGGCAGCCATTTTAGATGCCTTGACCAGACCCACTCTCTGCACGCCGCTGATCCTCAGCATGGCTTCCCTCCCTCGCAAGCATCTCCCCCACCCACTGGTCACCCCCGCTCTCTCTCTCATGCATGGCCCAGAAACCTCCTCCCATCTGCGCTGTTCTTCTCTGAGAATCACACCCTGTGCCCGCCCGACACCTCCCTTTCACCCTATTCACTACCGCACCCTCTGACACTCCTCTTCCTCTGTGTCCGATTGTCCAGGCCCAGGCTATCACCTAGTCCTGCAGGTGTAGTTTATGGCCCCAGCTGTAGAGAATCACCCCTCTTCAAAGGAGTTACAGTAGATCAAGGCCCCCACCTCATGAGATCCGTCACACCACATGCGTTCCTACTATCTGATAACCATCCTGTATTGTGCTTGGGGAGGGGATTCTCACTGTGAGGGTGTGTGGGTCCGAGCCTGAAGCGGAAGATTCCAGGGATGCCTTTTTGTACATCAAAGTCTTCACAATTATGTGTCACATTAAAAATATATAGCACTCCAACAAAGTTGTAGGATTATAACACTTTAATAACTTATAAATATATACAACGCAACAAAAACAGTAAATACATTTAAACATTTTTTTTAAAAAGAAGCAACAATGGTCAGTAGCTGTGTTTTGTGCGAATAGTCCCAAGGCAGCACAACGTGCTGAGTTCTGGACGGCACCCAGGTGATGTTACCTGGGTGCCGCACTGGTTTTTGGTATCCTACAATGCAGCTCCGAAAACCGGCGTGGGGCGTCCCGGGTGGTGCGGGGGGAGGCCTCGTCAGTAGCGGTCTGTTGTGCGAATAGTCCCAAGGCATCAGAACGCGCTGAGATGTGGATGGCAACCAGGTGATGTCCAGTAAGTTGCCGCACTGGTTTTGGCATCCTACAATGCTGCTCGGAAAAACGGCGTGGGGCGCCCCGGGGGGGGGGGGGAGGCGGCGTGAACGGGCCTCCCCAGGTGGAGGCTCGTCTGCTGTACTGGGGCGCCCCTTTGCCATTCCGCCCGCTTTTGCTACACTGTGCCTCATACTCCATTCAGCTGGTTATCGCCCGCTCTTGCGGCTACAGCGTCTCGCTCACCATGTAGTTGAGTTGCGCCCACTCTTGCGGTGCAGCGATAGGCGGCTGCTACAGGACTCTTAAAATGGCGGACGGCTCTTCGGATTTGGGCCTGGTCCACTAAAATGGCCCTGGGACACCTTGGAACTCGGATGTCCCCTGAGCCTTGAAGATTTTACAAAAGTCTTGAGGGCCCCCGACTCCTGCAGGCTTCCGGTGGGGAGCGGCTGCCATGATTGCTCGCGGAATGACCACGACGGAGCCACGAGATGGTGGTGCTCTCATGCTGACGCCAGCTTCAGTCTGAAACATCCAGGAACAAAGTGGGGCTTTCATCGTTTGGGAAAAAAAAAATGTTTTAATCCAATGAAAAGTGTTATTTTTAGGTCATATGATCAAGCCTTCTATCATTAGGAAACCAAAAGTAAAATGAACCAATGAAAAGTTTTACAAACAAGTCACATGACCTGTTATGCTTACGTTACGCGCTGGTATAAAAAGCGTAGAAAATCCGTTGGCACGTGAGGCGGCGTCAGTAGCGGACCGATGTGCGAATAGGCCGAAGGCAGCACAACGCGCCAAGATCCGGATGGCACCGAGGTGGTGTTCAGCAAGTTGCCGCACTGGTGTGGCCATCCTACAATGCTGCGCCGAAAGTCGGCGTGGGGCGCCGCGTTGGCCTGTGAGGTCGCGTCAGTCAGTGGGGGCTGTTTGAGAAAGCAATGTGATGCTGTGCGTCGCCCCCAAGATGGAGGCTCCTCGGCTGCAGTGGGGCGCCCCTTGGTGTTTCACTCGCTATCCAGCTGAGTTGCGTCCGCACTTGCGGCTACAGTAGACCGAAGGCAGCACAACGCGCCGAGATCTGGATGGCACCGAGGTGGTGTCCAGCAAGTTGCCGCACTGGTGTGGCCATCCTACAATGCTGCGCCGAAAGTCGGTGTGGGGTGCCCCGTTGGCTTATGAGGTGGTGTCAGTAGCGGACCGATGTGTGAACAGGTCGGAACCAGCACAAGGCGCCAAGATCCGGATGGCAAGTCCTGGATGTTGGGTGCCATAGTTGAGAGCCAAGATCCGGATGGCAAGTCCTGGATGTTGGGTGCCATAGTTGAGAGTTCTGAGCAGTGCTTGTAACACTGTCTGAAGCTTATTTGCACCTGCTGCAGCTTCACTATTGCCCTGGTGTGGCCAAAGATCGCCCATGACATAGGCGGCCGGCTCCCATGGTCCGGCGGAACTTTTTTCCTTTTCCTTTCTGCATCTTGTCCCACAATCCGTTTGACCTGAAGACACGACCAGGTCCCTGAATGTGTGCAGGGGGACGCTATTGATTGAATCAAAATGGCGGCTTCTCACAAAGCTGACTCAAGCGTTGCTGGTGATGCTATACAGACAAAAAATGGTTTTCAGTTTGTACATTCTTCAGGATTTTTCCATCCAAGTCTGCTTGAGAGTTTGTAGAACAATGGCTTTAGATCTTGCCCTCCCCTCTTTTGACTGTTGGTTTTTGTTGCCTATCTCTTCTGTTGTCATTTAACTGAACCTTTTTTGACTGCCGAAAGGGGTTCTGGTCCGACTGCTGGTTGGTGGAGACATTTTGACTATATCCTGGACCTGCCCGGCCTCGCCCAAAATGGCGCCGGTATAAATGGGACTCGTAACTCCTTGTTGTGTACTGGTTGAACAACCTTGATATCACGAGATACGTATGCAGTTTTGAAGCACATGGCGGGCGGGGACGAGTACTGATTGAACATTTGGACATCCTTATTGATATTAAGTTCTGATGTGTTATTGATTACTGTACTATTGTAAGTTCGAATTAACTTCACCCATGGTACTTGCCCGCAAATGTATATCTAGAAAATTTTATTGTAAGTGGCCCTGTCGTATTTTAATTACAAAATGTACGTCCACCGATTCCGCAACTGTTAGACACCTTAGTTCTTGCAACCTAATGACCCGCTCGTTACGTTCCTCTACAGTGTAAATGTTTCCTCATCATATACGATTCCAGTTTGCTCCGTGGCCGGCCCACGTGGTTATAGGCCCGTATTTGTATACTGACATTTTCACAATAAAGGTTTTTAAAACAAAACATGGTAGTAGTATTTACATTGGTAAAGTTTTTCATTTTAGTCACTGTTTTCGAATTAGTAAAAGGCAAGTGAAATAAAGCAGTCCAATTATATGACGGATAAAAGGTATAATACGCAGGAACGCAGTTAAGATAAATGGTCAAGGGCTGTTGTGTTTTTTACTCCTGCAACATAAAGTGATCGATAAGAATCTGATATTCAGGCGTATCGGCGACTAAGACAGCAGGCCGAGCATCTTTTTCTCAACGGCTCCGTCATGGGACGAAGAAACGCCCTTTTGCTAAAAAAGGAATATATTTTACTTGCAGGACAGTTGTAAATTTTCCGGGAAAGTACATTAGCCTGGAACATTATAACATATATGTTTAAGAAAAAATAATGTTCGAAAGCAATAAAAAGCGTAATTTTTAGGTCATATGACCAAGCCTTTCATCATTTGAATAATAAAAGTAAAATGAACCAATGAAAAGTTTTATAAACAAGTCACATGACCTGTTATGCTTACGTTACGCGCCGCGCCCCGGATCGCTTCCGGGAAGCTGCGCTTCGCGCACCGGAGCACTTCCGGGTGCGCTAACGCGGCGTGTCATAGAACGCATTACGTGACAACGTAGGTCCAGAATATAGTCAAAATGTCTCCACCAACCAGCGGTCGGAACACAACCCCTTTCAGTATTCTAAAAAGTTCTGTTAAATGACAACAGAAGGGACAGGCAACAAGAACCATCAGTCAAAGAGGGGAGGGCAAGTTCTTCCCTACCGGGTCACGTTTGGGCGCTACCGGAACTGATCGAATTGGTAGTCTAGAGTGTTTCTGGATGTTTCAGACTGAAGCTGGCGTCAGCATGAGAGCACCACCATCTCGTAGCTCAGTCGTGGCCATTCCACGAGCAATCATGGCAGCCGCTCCCCACCAGAAGCCTGCGGGAGTCGGGGGCCCCCAAGACTTTTGTAGAATCTTCAAGGCTCAGGGGACGCTTTCGAGAATGGGGCCCAAGCCCTAGCAGACAAGCGTCCGAGTTCCAAGGTGTCCCAGGGCCATTTTAGTGGATCACGCCCAAATCTGAAGAGCCGGCCGCCATTTTGAGAGTCTTGTGGCAGCCGCCTATCGCTGCATCGCAAGAGCGGGAGCAACTCAACTACATGGTGAGCGAGACGCTGTAGTCGCAAGAGCGGGCGGTAAACAGCTGAATGTCGGAAGAGGCACAGTGTAGCAAAAGCGAGCGGAATGGCAACTGAAACGGTAAAGGGGCACCCCACTACAGCGTGTCTTCAGGTCAAACGGATTGTGGGACAAGGTCCAGAATGGAAGAGAGTCATCAAAAGGCAAAAAGTACCGCCGGACCCCGGGAGCCGGCCGCCTATGTCGGGGGCGATCTTAGGCCACACCAGGGCAACACGACTTGGGGAGGGGGCAGGAGCCAAGCGCCCCCTCCCAGTCCGCGCCACCACACCGTATGTTGAAAATCTGAAGCTATCGTTCTACAAACTCTCAACCAGCCTTGGATGGAAAAATCTTGATGAATGTACAAACTGAAAACCAGTTTTTGTCTGCATAGCATCAGCAGCAACTGTCATGATTCCACCCCCCTCATCTGAACATACATCACCTGAACATACATGCACACCCCCCTCACCTGAACATACACGCACACACATACAAATGTAGACTTCCCATTCTTGAAACCCACCCCTGTCCCGTGCAGCCAGCACGCCAATGTGTAAATGTGTGATTGTGCAAGAACTTAGGAACTGATTATACTTTATTTCAGGTCTTTCTTTCGTGTATTTAACTGTAATGTTATTTGTCTTTACCAAGGGTTGTTGGATTCATGGCACGAGTTTCTTGTTGTAAGCCTAATACTCGTATTGAAGCGTGATTGCCAGGGTATTGTAGATATCTTTGCAGGAAGGGTTTTGAACTCGCCTCGCAGGAGGAACAGAGAGCTGAGAGTGGAGCTGCCGTTTTCAGCGCGCACGCTGAAAAACGGCACGCATGGATTTGGCGCGCGATGCGTCAACCTTCCTTGGGTGTGGCTGGGTGTGGTTCCCCTATAAAAGGCCACACCCAGCGCAAACTGACGCTTTGCCTTCAGTCTCCATGCTTCACCGAAGGATGTTCCTTGGCTCCCTCCACGACGGCCTGCATTCCGGATAGGACAGCGTTCAGCTTGAAGGTCTGCTGTCTTTTTGAAGGTCTTCTTTCACCGCGCACAGCACCTGGAAGAAAGAAGATAACATTTAAAGCTAAGTTACCGTCTTTTCTTTCTGTTTGGATTATTGGCGCCCCACGCAAGCAAGCATCCAGAAAAAGCTAAAGACTTACCTGGAAAGACTTAGAACTTATAGAAATCCCGAGGATAAGAACAATTACCAGGACTTTGGAAAAGTAATAGAGACTTTGAGAATTATCAAAGAGAGAATGTTGATGATGTTTTATACTTAAGTTTGCTTGCCATTTTCTTGTCTTTTGTTTTAATTTGATTCTTATTAGTGAAGTGAAGGTGAAGAACAGCATGGTGTTAATTCAGAGTAAGTTAAAGAGAGTTTGAAGGGACGTATGAAGAATGCAAACATTATAGTAAAGCAGTAACTCATCATTCCCTTTTGAATATTCCCCTTACAGAGAACTAACGCAGAACAAGCCATCTTCTACACATCTCGACATCTTGCCTAACCCTCCCTTCACGACGACAACACGGACGCGACGCCAAATCTTAACCAGTCGCAGGTAGGACTCGTTAAAGCCCATAGTCACTCATAGAAACCAGTTAGGACTAGACAGATTGAGTAGTAATCAGTAATTACAAAAGTTCTCCTTATTGCTTCGCAGGTCGACAATCAAGGAAGCAGGTAGCGTCCACGATCCGGCCTACCTCCCTGATTTCTATTTAATTACCTTTGTGTGAATTTACAGTCACTAGGTGTTGCCTAGAATTTGGGGAAGTTGGTCCATAACGTCTCTGCGAAATCATCTACAGGCATCCTACAGGTAAGGCTGCTTGTAATCTTGTCAGAAGGCAAAGCCCACGACGATATTTTCGCCCAGACGTTATGGATCCTTCTATCACAAGTTCTTTGCAAGATATTGCAAATGTGTTAACGGCTATTCAAGCCGACAACGCTGCCCTCCGTAGAGATATCACAGACATTCAGAGCAATATGCAAGCTGCTTCTAGTCAGTGGGGGTATCCCTCAACTCAAAAACCGGTTCTGAAACCAGCCTCATTTCAGCCAGGACTTCAGACCTTACATTCAGGCCCCAGTTCTTCCTCTGCTCCTACTCAGATTCAGGTAGTTACTCCTATTACAGTGCCCTTAGCACCTCCTGAACGATTTTTGGGAGATAGTAATAAGTTTTCGATCTTTTTAAATCAATGTCATTTGCATTTCATCGCTAAGCCCGCTGCCTTCCCTGATGATTCCTCTAAGGTAGCCTTTATTTTGTCATATCTAGGGGGGGATGCAGCCCTTTGGTCTGTGCCGATTGTAGAACGCGATGACCCGATGTTATATAACCTTAGACTCTTTAAGAATACTATGAAAAAGTTATTTGCTAAACACGTTTTTGTCCAGTCCGCAGACCATGAATTATTGCATCTTAAACAAGGGTCTTCGGACTTGTTACATTACATTTCTCAGTTCAATAGACTAGTCATTGAGGCTCGCTGGCCAGAGGAAAAAAGAGTTTCCCTTTTTTACAAAGGGCTTAGAGATGAGTTAAAGGATATGGTTACTCAGATCCTAGATCCACCAGACACCATCGAAGACTTTATAGATTTAGTAGTAAAGCTTAATCATAGACTCTTAGAACGTAGAGGAGAAAAAGGTAAAACAGAAGTCAAGGTCTTCACTTTTAAGGAAAGGTGCAACTCTGTGAGATCTGAAGGTTCATCAAAGGGTGATTCAGGAGTCGAACCAATGCAAATAGGTACTATTAAAGGGCCCTTGAGCAAGGAAGAGAAGGACAAAAGAAGAAAAATGAATCAGTGTTTATATTGTGGCAAACCTGGTCATTTCGTTAAAGAATGTCCAGTACGCCCAAATAAACCTAAAAGCAAGAATTCGGAGGTGGCTTTAGTACAACAGTCGGAAAACTAACCGGCTCGACTAATCAAGAGGTCAGATTGTCGAGTGAGGTATCTAGCTTGGCCTCCACAACTCCTGAGTTTACTTCCCATCATCTTAGTATTACAGTCACCCTACAATCTGAAACTGACAAAGGGAAGGAATGGACAGTTGATGCTTTGATTGATTCGGGAGCTACAGGCAACTTCATAGATACTAAGTTTCTGCAGAAGTTAGAGTTCAAAACTAAAGCCAAACAACATCCTGAAGTGGTTAAGGCTGTAGATGGTAAGGAATTATCATCAGGACTAATTCAATTTCACACAGAAGTACTATCAATGACTTGTTTACAAAAACATAAGGAAAACATCACATTTGACGTCATAGATGCTCCTCAGTTTCGCCTGATTTTAGGGATACCTTGGTTAGTCAAACATAACCCTAAAATAGATTGGGTAGAAAGAACTTTGTTATTTGACTCGGAACATTGTGTATCTTCCTGTTTAACCGCATCAGACTCCCAAGTGATAATTCTGGGAAATAATTTTCCTTTGACTACAAAGAGTATACTCTTATTGGAAGGGATCCCAGAAGAATATTCTGATCTCCATGACGTATTCGACAAGAAGAAGGCTAACACTCTACCCCCTCACCGGGATTTCGATTGCCGGATAGATTTGGTACCGGGGGCTACATTGCCGTGTAGTAGAATTTATGCACTAACCGAAAAAGAGAACGAGCACTTGAGAGAATATTTGGACGAATATCTGGCCAATGGGTTTATCCGACATTCGAAATCTCCTGTATCCTCCCCCCTCTTTTTTATTCCGAAAAAGGGGGGAGAGTTGAGAACATGCATCGACTATAGGGCCCTAAACAATGTCACCATCAAAAACAGATACCCTCTCCCTCTGATTCCGACACTTCTGGATCAATTAAAAGATGCTAAAATATACACTAAGTTAGATTTGCGGGGAGCTTATCATTTGGTTAGAGTCCGCAGTGGCGACGAATGGAAGACAGCATTTCGTACTAAATTTGGTTTATACGAGTACCAAGTCATGCCATTCGGACTGTGTAATGCTCCCGCAGCTTTTCAGTTTTTCATAAATGAAGTTCTGAGGGAATTTTTGGACATCTGTTGCATTGTGTACATAGATGACATACTCATCTATTCTAAAAACACCATAGAACATGTACAACAAGTAAGAGCCATTCTCCGAAAACTACTTGATAACTCCTTGTACATAAAACTGGAAAAAAGCGTCTTCCACACCACCAAAGTGGATTTCTTGGGATATGTCCTGAGCCCTGATGGTATTGAAATGGATCCTAAGAAGATTCAGGCAGTTCTAGATTGGACCAGCCCTTCTTCAGTTAAACAGGTACAAAGCTTCTTGGGGTTCGCAAACTTTTATAGACGTTTCATACGTAATTTTTCACAATTTGTGACCCCAATTACTAAGTTACTGAGGAAGAACACAAAATTTGATTGGAATACTGAGGCTGAAGAAGCTTTTCAAAATCTAAAAAATCAGTTCACTTCAGCTCCTGTGTTAATGCACCCTGATCCCTCAAATCCATTTATTGTCGAGGCCGATGCTTCACAGTTTGCTATAGGGGGCATTTTATCGCAAAGGCACAAAGACACTGGTCAAATGCACCCGATCGCATACTACTCTAGAAAGCTAACCCTTACCGAACAAAATTACGCCATAGCTGACAAGGAATTGTTAGCCATAAAAGCAGTCTTCGAAGAATGGCGCCATTACTTGTTAGGGGCGAGACATCCAATAACCATTTATACTGACCACAGGAATTTACAATTTTTACGCTCTGTAAAAGCTCTCACAGCTAGACAGCTTAGATGGACAATGTTTTTTAATGATTACAATTTTGTAATTACTTATCGTCCGGGAAGAGAGAACTTAAAAGCAGATGCATTGTCACGATTGGGAACTGTTGAAGAGAAGGAGAGTTCGCCCCAAGAAATTCAACCAGTATTACCTGAAACTTGCTTCAAGGTAGGAGTGGTGGTCACTGATGTTATAGAAGACATTAAACTAGAAATACAGGATAAAACCCTTCAAGAATGGAAAACTTTGTATCCTTTAATGCAAAATAGAGAAGGATTATTGTATTTGAATGAGCAAATTGTTGTACCAACGCAAGAATTGCAAAAAAAAGTAATACAATTGCATCATGATCCTCTTATGTGTGCACATCCAGGAGTTGTTAAAACTAGTCAGTTAATCAAAAGAAGGTTTTGGTGGCCAACCTTGTTGAATGATGTAAAGAACTATGTAGAAACTTGTGTGATTTGTATCCAACAAAAACCACAACACCAAGCACCTAGTGGATTCTTGCTACCACTTCCAATTTCGCCTCAACCTTGGCACACGATATCGCTGGACTTTATCGTGGAGCTTCCAGAGACCAAAGAGGGTTTCAACACCATTTTGACTGTGGTAGATCATTTCTCTCGCATGGCTCATTTCATTCCTTTAAAAGGCATCCCTACCGCTAGAGAATTGACTCACACCTTCTCTAAGGAAATCATTAGGTTACATGGGATCCCCTCTGTAATTATTTCTGACAGAGGTCCACAGTTTATTTCTCATTTCTGGCAAGAATTAGGAAAGACTTTGAACATGGACATTCGCATGTCCTCAGGTTATCACCCTCAGACTGACGGTTTAACCGAAAGGACGAATCAAACTATAGAACAGTTTCTTAGGTGTGCTTTAGCAGAGAACGAAAAAGAGTGGTCAGACATCTTGTGGGTTTTAGAATTCGCTTTCAATAATTTAGACAATTCTTCCACTAGTCTATCACCTTTCTTTTGCATTTATGGTTTCCACCCTAAGAATGTCCCAGAAAATACAAGCATCCCATCAGCCATACCATCACTAGAGGAACACATTACTAAATTGGTCCATGTTCAAAAACAAGCTCAATTTCATTTAGCTCAAGCAAAAGAGAGTCAAAAAGGTTCAGCAGATCTACATAGAAAACCATCACCAGAATACTCAATCGGAGATAAAGTTTGGTTATCTACAAAAAATTTGAGAATGACTATTTGCAAAAAACTACGTCCCAAATATATCGGGCCTTTTGTAATAGAAAAAGTCATAAATCCTGTCAGTGTCAAACTCACCCTACCTGGTAGGTATAAGTTCCACCCAGTATTTCACGTATCATTGATCAAACCCTGTAATTCTAAGACTAGGTTTCTTAAAAATCCACCACCCATCCTTATTGATGGTGTTCCTGAATTTGAGGTTCACAAGATCTTAGATGCAAAGAGAATCCGAGGTAAACTCTTTTATCTAATACATTGGAAAGGTTATGGCCCCGAAGAGCGGACGTGGGAACCTCTTTCCAACGTTCAAAATTCTGCTCGATTGATCAAGAACTTTCATCTACGTTATCCTAATAAACCAAAACCTGTACCACAAGTTTTGGGAGGGATCTTGAGAGGGGAGTACTGTCATGATTCCACCCCCCTCATCTGAACATACATCACCTGAACATACATGCACACCCCCCTCACCTGAACATACACGCACACACATACAAATGTAGACTTCCCATTCTTGAAACCCACCCCTGTCCCGTGCAGCCAGCACGCCAATGTGTAAATGTGTGATTGTGCAAGAACTTAGGAACTGATTATACTTTATTTCAGGTCTTTCTTTCGTGTATTTAACTGTAATGTTATTTGTCTTTACCAAGGGTTGTTGGATTCATGGCACGAGTTTCTTGTTGTAAGCCTAATACTCGTATTGAAGCGTGATTGCCAGGGTATTGTAGATATCTTTGCAGGAAGGGTTTTGAACTCGCCTCGCAGGAGGAACAGAGAGCTGAGAGTGGAGCTGCCGTTTTCAGCGCGCACGCTGAAAAACGGCACGCATGGATTTGGCGCGCGATGCGTCAACCTTCCTTGGGTGTGGCTGGGTGTGGTTCCCCTATAAAAGGCCACACCCAGCGCAAACTGACGCTTTGCCTTCAGTCTCCATGCTTCACCGAAGGATGTTCCTTGGCTCCCTCCACGACGGCCTGCATTCCGGATAGGACAGCGTTCAGCTTGAAGGTCTGCTGTCTTTTTGAAGGTCTTCTTTCACCGCGCACAGCACCTGGAAGAAAGAAGATAACATTTAAAGCTAAGTTACCGTCTTTTCTTTCTGTTTGGATTATTGGCGCCCCACGCAAGCAAGCATCCAGAAAAAGCTAAAGACTTACCTGGAAAGACTTAGAACTTATAGAAATCCCGAGGATAAGAACAATTACCAGGACTTTGGAAAAGTAATAGAGACTTTGAGAATTATCAAAGAGAGAATGTTGATGATGTTTTATACTTAAGTTTGCTTGCCATTTTCTTGTCTTTTGTTTTAATTTGATTCTTATTAGTGAAGTGAAGGTGAAGAACAGCATGGTGTTAATTCAGAGTAAGTTAAAGAGAGTTTGAAGGGACGTATGAAGAATGCAAACATTATAGTAAAGCAGTAACTCATCATTCCCTTTTGAATATTCCCCTTACAGAGAACTAACGCAGAACAAGCCATCTTCTACACATCTCGACATCTTGCCTAACCCTCCCTTCACGACGACAACACGGACGCGACGCCAAATCTTAACCAGTCGCAGGTAGGACTCGTTAAAGCCCATAGTCACTCATAGAAACCAGTTAGGACTAGACAGATTGAGTAGTAATCAGTAATTACAAAAGTTCTCCTTATTGCTTCGCAGGTCGACAATCAAGGAAGCAGGTAGCGTCCACGATCCGGCCTACCTCCCTGATTTCTATTTAATTACCTTTGTGTGAATTTACAGTCACTAGGTGTTGCCTAGAATTTGGGGAAGTTGGTCCATAACGTCTCTGCGAAATCATCTACAGGCATCCTACAGGTAAGGCTGCTTGTAATCTTGTCAGCAACGCTTGCTATCAGAGTATATGAGTTTCATACTCGATCGATTGAGCTAGCCGGATCAGGCAACAAAAAGTATAAAATAGTTATGTAAATAGTTATTTAATAAAATGTTTTACCCTGTTACTTTGCTGGTGTGTTGTATATATTTATAATATTTGCATAGAGTTTATCGTTATTTTGGGCGGGGTGGGTGGCGGAGCCGAGCTGTCTTGCAGCCCTCATGGTGTGGAGCTCAGTTCATCTCACTATTTTCGTATTTCTCAAGAAGGGTTGCTCCTAATGTTTCTATTTTAGCGAGGTCAAAAAGAGATCCCATTAGTGGCCTACTGATTTTGCTCGATTACTTTTATTTTTTTACACGATTTTTCACTATCTGCAAAGACTAAACAGAGTATTGCGACTTTGTGCTTGTTTGTAAATAGAGAATGAACCAAAGAGAATCAATTGTAAAACAGTAAATGCTTGGATAACAATCAATCAAATGGAGAGACAAGCAGGCACGGCGGATTACAACGGGGGTAAAGGCCTGCGTTAACTCTACCCTTCACTATCTGCAAAGAGAGAGTACTACTAAGAGAAAAGAGGGGAGGGGGGGCAGCGTTCAAAGCACATCAGCGTGCATAAACACGAAAAAGTTTTTACCTATCACGTACTTGACATTTGACAGCTTTTGATATTTGCTATTAAAAAACCATTGAAATTCACTGAAAAAACCATAGGTTTTAGCCCATATATAGTTAGGGATTAGCATTTACAAAACCTTTATATACTCGCACAAAACCATAGAAATTCGCATATATAGTTAGATGCAATAACTATATATCGCGCACCCGCAACCCACTGCTGATGATGTCACATATTACATCATTCATGACATGGTCAGTGACATCACTGATGACATCACTGATGGCATCTCAAATGACATCATTTATGACATGGTCAGTGACATCACTGATGACATCACTGATGACATCTCAAATGACATCACTGATAAAATCACTGATAACATCTCATTTGTCATTACTGATCACATCACTGATGATATCATTCATGTGATAATACGATCAACCTCTTCAGACTCTAATATAACCTTAGATACAATCAGTGTAAACAGACTCTCACAGACTGTCACTCATCCATGGAGTTACTCACACACCTAGTCAGTCATGCAAAGAATCAATCACACCTCCATTTCCTCAACTATACAGTTATACACACCTTACTTAATCAAACATATACTAACACATATTTACTCTCTTATACAATCCCTGATACAAGTTCACAATGATCCATACAGCCACTCACACATTCACTGGCTCTTATGCACAGTTATTTATATATGTCAACTCTTACATGTACTGTGTTTTACATATGTACTTACTTTGACATGTAGCACTGATAAATCCAATTACTCACCAATGCACTCATGCTGATAGTCAACCGCCCATACAGCTGTTTTCACATGCACTTTTGAACCCATACATCTTCTGAATCAACTGCTCACACATCTATGCACAGAGTCACACACCTCCCAGCCACCCCCACTCACACACTCACTCTCCCATACAAATATTTGGGCAATCAATCAATAACCCATATAGTTACTCATATAGCTACTGATCAACACATGCAGCAGTTTACAGAACTACAGTAATAATGATGCACAAATTAAGACAGTCTAGTCACTAACCCATGCACTCAGTGAGACACATTTAATCACTCACTCATACAGTCAGTCATGCACCTACTAAATCCTTCATCCAAACACTTATACATCCACTCATTCTTCAATATGTAAGACATATTTTAACTTTACAGAAACATACAGTCACTGGATGTTGTCATTTGAGATGTCATCAGTGATGTCATTTGAGATGTCATCAGTGATGTCATCAGTGATGTCACTGACCATGTCATGAATGATGTAATATGTGACATCATCAGCAGTGGGTTGCGGGTGCGCGATATATAGTTATTGCATCTAACTATATATGCGAATTTCTATGGTTTTGTGCGAGTATATTAAGGTTTTGTAAATGCTAATCCCTAACTATATATGGGCTAAAACCTATGGTTTTTTCAGTGAATATATATATATATATATATATATATATATATATATATATATATATATATATATATATATATATATATATATATATATATATATATATATATATATATGTGTGTGTGTGTGTGTGTGTGTGTATAAACACAAACACACGCACACATGTATATATACATATGTAAGCTTTGTTTACATTTATTTTAGAGTGAAGAGAAACATTTTTTTACTTTCTTGAATTGATGAAATTATGCAATATAGTTTGCATCAAGTGTTTGCTGCTGTTTTCTCCCTTTGTTCGTGTGGTATCATCACACAGATAGTCTTCAGAAATCATCTGTGCTTTTAAGAGAGCACGTAAAGCTAGAACCCATTCCTTGCGGCTTATTGGTTGGGCAGACTATGGTGACAATATAGCTTTCATTCCTTCCCATTCCCACAGACAAGGTTATGAGTTTACACTGTGCTGAGTTCTCATACCTAGTTCTGGACCAATATCTGACAAAAATGATTAATCTACATAGTTGTTTTGTGTCAAGGGAACAGCTTACCTAAAGTCCACAGGACTGCCTGAGAGCAGGAAAATAGAACTACAATCCAGCAGATGAATGCAACAACATAAGTAGAGACATTCCCATCAAAATCTAGGACAGCAACCCTAGCAACAGCTAGGAGGCAGTCAACGCCCAACCATGGCCATTCACTGTAAACTTTTTAAGGTAAGCATCTGCTTCCCTAAACTGTAGTAGAAAATTGAGCAGCGACGATTGACACCAAGGCAGACAATAAGAGAAACGTGCATTTTCATTTACAAACCACATTAGCACTTCTCATGAAATAGTACAAAACAGCATAGAGACTGAAAACACATGCACGTGGAGATCTGCAATGCACCACCAAGTGGGCTATGGGAAGGAAGTTGCAGCCGAAGTTAGTATGAGTAAGGTACATTCACTGTGGTTCACGGCTCCATAATGACTTTTTTTTCTTTCAGTAGCAGTAAAGTCGTTTTAGTTTATGGTTTTGTGAAATATGATAACAGACTAAAAAATACAGAGTGTTCCTTACCCCAAAACCACAAGCCGGAAGAATAGATGAGTGAGTTGAGTGCTTACCATAATCTTAGGTCAGCAGTTCCAGTGTTGGCAAGGCTGACCCAACCTTCCATCTGTCACAAGAAGGATACATTTAGTACCAATAAACTGGGCAAAAGTACTATCTTTAATTTACATTGTTTAGAAACGGCAAGAGTGCAGTAGGAAGTTCTGTATGAAAAACAAGTTATTATGGTGGTAATGTGTACTCCCTATGTATTTTGTCTCTTTTTATGACATGTACAAACATATTTTGCAGCCGTGTATGCTGGATGAAGCTGAGTGACACTTGCTTCACGTTTCACTCAGGAAGTCTTTGACAGTTTTGCTTGCAGTAAGAGGTAATGTGTGCTCGAAGCAAAGCAAAAAGCATCTCTCACTATTAGAGGCGTAATGCAAAATCTTGTGGCATCTCACTAAACTTGCAGAGCAGGTCCTAAAATTGTACTGACTGCCTCAGATGAACAAAGGCCGCTGTGGAGGATGAGGACAACTGTGTCTCCTCAGTCCAGATTCATGCGATGGTGACAGTATTTTGCATGCTGTGGTTGGGTCTGAAAACTGACTAAGTCATGACGAGGAGTTGGTGGTCATTGAAGTATTTAGTGAGGCATCTGATTTTCTCTAAGACCTTAGTGCTAGATTTGGGATGGTGTGATAATGGCTCAGTCTCATCACCTAGTCTGTGATGGCACTTGATCAGTCTCTAGTGATGGCTTGATTGTGCTTTGCATTTCAAAAAGGTGGAAACCATGGGACCCCGTTCTGTGACTAACAAAGGTAAGGTTTCTTTATTTCTATATGTATTAAGCAGTTGATATACAAACAATTGAAGCTTTTTAACCCCTCCCATGCTCGTGACGGAACCGTTCCGTCACGAGCCTCGGGTGGGCTGTGCTGGTGACGGAACGGTTCCATCACGGCCCTCTCGCCGTGCCTGCGCGGCGCGAATTATGCACCTGCGCTAACGTTCTGAAGCGCGGGCGGGGCCTTGACGGAACCGTTCCGTCACAAGCACAGCTCACCCGCGTCCCGTGACGGAGCGGTTCTGTCACTAGCACGGGGCCGCTGCGCGACCCCCCAACCCCTTAGCACTGCGGCGGAATAGCCGCTGCAGTGAAGGGGTTAATAGGACAAAGACAAGTTATAAGAAATTGAGTTGTTGACTAGGTGGGGAGTGATAACCCTATTCAAGCAACCACCACAATCTTTGTCAGAATGAATCCCAAAAGCTTAACCAGCTGGTAGCTTAGCACAAAAGCAGCCAGGCTTAACTGAGGAGCTCTGTGTAAAGTATTTATGCAGCACACAAACACTAATACAGTGAAAACACAGTAACGAATAAAATGATACTAGAACAACAAAAATCAAATCAGTACAAATGGAGAATTTGTAAGTTTTAAAGAGTTGGGTAAGTGTAGCACCTAAAAGCACAAAGCTCTGAGCCCCAATCACAGTCAACTCATTGTGCTAGACTGGAGAATAAGCATAAGCTCAGACTGACCACAATGAAACCCATGCCAGACAAAGGGACAACATTAGTTGCTGTAGCGCAAAGAGCAGGCCTTGTCTCGCAGACCGTTGTTGTAACGCAAATATCAGGTCGGGCATTGCGGGCAGTCATTGCTGGAGCTTTCCGTTGGCTGTCTCCATGGGCTGTCATTGATTTGGTAGTGCAAAGTGCAGAACTTGCATTGCCGATAATCACTGGCGGTCGCTATAGTGCGAAGAGTCTTGTGCCCTAGAGCTTTGTGTTGGTGGTTGTTTCAGATGTAAAAGTTTTGGTGCGAAGGACCCATTTGCACTTGCGAAGATCCCAACACTTCAGCACTCTAGCAGAGGCCAGCAGGGCTTTGACAGTCCAGTTGCAGTAGATCAGTTGGGCAGGCGCAGGAACACCTCTGGAGTTTGTTGTGTCCCTTTAACTCAGAAGGGTGCAGAACAGGAGGTCAGGCACCTGACACCTGGAGTCACTCATGTAGACTGTGAGGAAGGCAGCCCCTTCTCAGAGAGGAAGGCAGCCCCAAGCAGCAGAGACGTTCTCTGGGGAACAGTGCAGGCCTCAAGCAGAAAGAAGCCCTATAGGAAGCAAGGCAGGTCTCACGCAGCGGGATTGTCCTCTGGGGAACAAGGCAGGGTCAAGCAGCAGGGCAGTCCTCTGGAGAACAAGGCTGTCCTTCTTCTGTAATGTTCTCAGGTCCAGAAATGTACTGAAGAGCTGATCTGAGGGTCCCATATTTATACCGGGTGCAAGCCTTTGAAGTGGGGCAATCCCCTAGACTAACCGCACATCTGGTTTTGGAAAGTTCTTCCATTCTCCTGTCAAGGCTCCAAGAATTCTCGGTGGCAAAAGACTTATGTTTAGTTCTTTTGTGTTTGTGATGGTGGCAGTTGTTTGAAATGTAATTGGGGCAGGGAACAGTGTAGCCTTTAGCAATTCAGGCATGAATGTCAATCCTTACCCTTTAAGTCATTGTTTGGAAGGAATCCATAAAGCCCAACAGCAAGCCTATTCACAGTCATGTGACCCAGGACACTGACAGAAGGCTTCAAATGGTTAAGGCCGAAAAAGGGCAATTTTCTAAAAGTGGCATTTTTAGAATTGTGACTTAAAATCTAACTTTACCAGGAAAGAGGATTTTAACTTGCAATTCATTTGCCTCCTAACATTACATTTCTAACTGTTACCAAACAAAAGTTAGCACTTATTATATGTGATAAGGTAACCCAATGTTATTCTATGGGTGAGGTATGCCTTACATTGATGAAAAATGAATTCAGGAGTTTTTCACTACCAGGACATGTAAAACCTAAAAAACATGTCCTACTTTTTAAAAACAATGCACCGTGCCCTTTGGGCTTTTTAGGCCAACTTTTGTGGTGACTTATATGTATTCAAAAGGAAGGTTTAGGCCTGGCAAAATGTTTATTTTTCCAGATTAAATAGGAAGTTTAAAACTGCAATACAGGCTGCAATGACAGCTCTGAGACACATTTTAAAGAGCTTCTTTAGTGGGTCGCTCAAAGAATGCTGAAGGCTCACTAGTAGCATTTATTTACAGTCTCCGGGTACATGCAGTACCACGTTGCTATTGACTTACAAATAAATTACATTTGCCAATCAGGCGCAGTCCAATGATACCATGTTTTAAGGAGAGAGCAAAAGCACTTTAGCAATGGTTAGCAGTGTTAAAGTCTTAATTTCAACCCAAACTAATTAATAAAAATAGGATTGGTGAAGACAAAATGTTTGGCGGTAGTCCTGTAGAGAGGTCCAAGCCCAACAGAATTATAGTTGTTCATCAGACTGATGGCCTTGGAAGTCACTAAAAACAGTAAGTTATTTTTTGACCCAAACAATCTCTTTAGTATGGTGATTAGAACGTAATGGGAAATACTTCAGAATTGAACGTGATCTTCATAAGGAAAAAAGCATTTTGTAGAAGCCACTTTGATATAGCGTAAAAGCTAAAAGTGAATTCTAAACCTGGGTATTTCAGAGCTAGATTTTAACATTCTATTTTTTGGACACATCTCCTTTTAAAAACAAAAGCTCCTAATGTTATTGATACCAGGTTGTTGACTGTTATTTTAAAGGTTTGTAGTCAAGTTGTAGAGGAAGTCATCAACGCTTGTATGGTAAAGGCCTTTGGGTTGGAACGCTAAACATACCACTGAAATGTTCAGCTTCTAAAATGAGATACTAAAGATAGAATTGGAATTTACAGTAAAGACAATATACGAAATAATTTCTTCATAAATAGCTTGCTCACACTGATCATGTAAAGCGGTCACATTCATTCCCGTCTGCACCTCAAAAGTAAATTAAAGATGAAGGATAGTTTACCAGTTCTAAACCTATATCCGTAACATTTGGGGAAAGTAGAAAGGTCAATCTGGCAGCTGGAGTAGCACCTACCCAAGCCCAATAAAATACAGTAGCAAATTCTAGTCCTACAAAATTTCGGGACTCATGGAAGACGAATTTTGTGAATACCATGCAAGAACTCTCAATATATCTAACAATATGTTATGTGTATTTATATAGTGCACTATCGCCCATGAGCGTACCTGGTGCTTTGGAAGGTGTGTGAGGCTAGCCTTGGGGGGGCTTACTATATGGGTGATGCCTTTAACGTCTTCTGGAATTCAGAAAGGAAGAAGGAGGCTCTACTGTGGTGTGAGAGGTCATTCCATGCTTTAGGAGTGATGTACGAGAATGAGAAACCACCTGATCTGCTTGTGCATATGTGTGCCACCTTGCTGCACAACGTGAAAGGGAATGGACAGGAATGCCTCATATTTAACATAATATGACGCATTGCTGTCCTTTCCTTTCACCGTTTCGACTGCCTAGCGGAATTGCAGGCACTCTTGTACCATGGATCCAGGGATGCCAGCATTGCAGACAGGATTATTTTTTGTGTTTTGTGAATAAAAACAATTATCTGAGGCTTTTTCCTCTTTCTATGTGTGCTGCAGAATGCAACACACATAGAAAGAGGAAAAATTGAGGAGAATGAAAGATATTTCTCACATAAATCTGGGAATGCAACACAATCCATGGGTGGATGCGTGGGAACATCCAAGCTCCGCGCATGGAGCGCCTTCCCAGGGCACAGTAATGCAACGCAGCAATTTGCGCTGCATTGCCTTACTCTGGATTTAGCATGCAGTGCCACACAAGGAGGACTTGCGTGGCTTGCTAAATCTGATGTAGATTTTGCATCGTCCTTGCGCCCCCTTGGGTGGCACAAGGGCAACGCAAAACCTTCATAAATATGCGCCATGGTGGCATCAAATTGATTCATGGGAGCAGTGCAAGTGTATCAAACAGAATATAGTAGGCTGATGATGAGTGGCCTTAATTAAATTTAGAAAAGCTCCAACCTTCCCATTGAAATTAACATTTAGATTTTTCAATATTTGTTTGTGAATTAAATTAAATATTTCATAATTTAAGGGTTTGTTAGATGAATACTTGTTTCTATATTTTTTTGTATATTGCTTTGTGGTTCAAATCATCGAAAATGCTCAGGCCGGAGTCCCTGGATTCCAATGACGATTCAGTGGTGGTCTCCGGGTTTCAGTAATGATCATGTGGGGTTCCACAGAAATTAAAAGTATCAAGAACCACTAACCAACACTTTAGAAACTCTGTGAACATTTTAGCAAAGGCAGGGCGAAAGAAATTTATTTGCAAAGAAGGATACATTTAAAACTTACAGTTTCAAAAGGAATTTCAGGGTTTAGCACAGAACATGTTTTCTTGAAAAGATGTACGTGTATTTTTAAAACATCTTCGACACAGTTTGCAAGTTAGAATTTTGGATCTTTCACAATTTGTATTTTTTTCTAACGAGCAACTACTTCCGTTTTTAAGCAGAGACAGGAACTTACCAGTTTTAAATATACGTTATGTTTTGTCAGTGTTTTATTTACAAGCTAAGTGTTTCTCACACCCCAGTCTCTGAATTCCAATGAAGCTCGGAAGGGACCAAGAGCAGATGCTCAACAACGGATGGTCACAATGTTGTAAGTTACATTCCAATTCTTATTTGTAAGGATCTGGTCTGTGAGGGTTGGTCTTGTCATTCTCCAGCAGACTATTATCGAGACAGCTAGCGACACACCTTCTACTGCAGGAATTCAAAGCTTCTCATCCTGGGGCCTGTTAGCAGTCTGGCGGAAGAGGAAAGGTTCAAGGTTCTTCCAAAGAAATATTTTAGAAAAGTCTACCAACGTTTTGAATTCATAACCAACTGTTTCCATTTTTTCCAAACCAAGCAATTATAAACAGATGCCTTAAGCGTTCTCCCTCAAAAATGTTCCTTTAAGCGGCAATGAAATTGACTTTTAGAAACCAAAAGTGGACTTCTACAAACGACTGTCGCTCAACTTTATAACAGAACAGAATACATTGAAAGAGTTGCAACTGGGTTTGGGGGAAGCTATGTTTTTCCAAAATATTTTATAAAAAAAAAGCTGAGCTGTGTCTTTTGAAGCAACTATGCTCAGGCTTCTGGAGTGGTACAAAAGGGGGTGGTGATGGACGGAGCCCTTTTGTACCGCTTTTGGCCGCCATAAGTGTGGCAAGGTATGCTCAGACGTGAGTCCCTTGCTCACTTTGCCACTGGATTCTAGCAAGCCGGGCTGAAGACGGCTGGAATGCCAGAAACCGGTCCTTGGAAGCTTGTTTCCGGTCCAGGGAAGACATGGCTTGGCAGTTCGGGCTGGACTGCTCCCATGAGGCACAGGGTCAGACTGATTTGCATATGGCCATGTCTGAACTGGGGTGGCAGAGTGGGCTAAAGAACGGTGATGGATTAAACCCAGATCTTTTGACTGGGTGTGAGTGTTTGATTGATTCAGATGCTCCGTCCATCACCACCCCCTTTTGTACCGCTTTTGGCCGCGATAAGTGTGGCAGGGTATGCTCAGACGTGAGTCCCTTGCTCACTTTGCCACTGGATTCAAGCAAGCCGGGCTGAAGACGGCTGGAATGCCAGAAGCCAGTCCTCGGAAGCTTGTTTCCGGTCCAGGGAAGACATGGCTTGGCAGTTCGGGCTGGACTGTTCCCATGAGGCACAGGGTCAAACTGATTTGCATATGGCCATGTCTGAACTGGGGTGGCAGAGTGGGCTAAAGAACATGATGGATTAAACTCAGATCTTTTGACTGGGTGTGAGTGTTTGATTGATTCAGATGCTCCGTCCATCACCACCCCCTTTTGTACCGCTTTTGGCCGCCATAAGTGTTGCAGGGTATGCTCAGACGTGAGTCCCTTGCTCACTTTGCCACTGGATTCAAGCAAGCCGGGCTGAAGACAGCTGGAATGCCAGAAACCGGTCCTCGGAAGCTTGTTTCCGGTCCAGGGAAGACATGGCTTGGCAGTTCGGGCTGGACTGTTCCCATGAGGCACAGGGTCAGACTGATTTGCATATAGCCATGTCTGAACTGGGGTGGCAGAGTGGGCTAAAGAACGGTGATGGATTAAACCCAGATCTTTTGACTGGGTGTGAGTGTTTGATTGATTCAGATGCTCCGTCCATCACCACCCCCTTTTGTACCACAGGCTTCTGGAGTAGCATAATTTTAGCTCCATCCTTTCACGCTTGGCCTTATGTACTCATGTGACACAATAATACTAAAGAGATAAGGTATACTAAAGATACAGAAAGGACATTTACTGTGTGTTTTGATATATATATATATATATATATATATATATATATATATATATATATATATATATATATATATATATATATATATATATATATATATGTGTGTGCATATTAACGTTTTTTCCATTTCAGAGACATCAGGAGTAATGACATTTTTCTTCTATAGGTTTAGATTGTAAGGTGGTGCGTTAAAATGCATTTAATGCAGCACATTCACCAGTGATTAGTGAGAATGAATCATATGTGTGATAATGCTTTCTCTATAAATTGGAACCAGTTGTTGTTTGATGACTATCAGAGGCTTTGCAGCGCACCATGGTTTATTTCTATACTAATCTGTAGTCTACCTCCCAACCCTCTCCTCCCCCTGACTTGGCCCCCTATCCGGACTTGATGCAGCTCCTCTGGTTGGAGGAGTGTGGTTGAATAGCCCTTCACGGTGGAGGAGATTACTCAGGCTATTGCGGGACTGCCTGGAGACAAAGCTCATGTCCTTGACGGCCTCACAGCAGCCATTTATAAGGAATTATTGCCCATACTGCCCCCCCATCTTCTTGACCTATATGAGACATCAGTGAGTACTGGTACCCTCCTAACTTCCTTATGAGAGGCCCTTATTGTAACCATCCTCAAACCTGACAAAGATCCTAAAAGATATGAGTATTATCGACTGCTTCCCAAGATAAACATTGACAATAAGATCCTGGAAAAAAGTATTGTTTTTTGTCTCCTACCTCCTTCTTCACATGATCCATCCAGACCAATCTGGCTATGTTCCTTGGTGCTCTACAGCCACCAACTGCCATACTCTTTTTGCCCTTCTTCACACACTCAACCCAAACATGCAGGCTCCAGCTTTATTCTCAACGCTTCCAAAGCCTTATACTCTCAAATGACCCTATCTTTTTCATCTTCTTGAGCCCCTTGGTGTGGGTCACAAATTAATTTGCTGTATCCACCTGCTGTACACCTTGCCTGTCTCACGCCTTATAATGAACGATATGATATTGCCCCCTTTTGTGGTTGTTCGGTGCATACGACAGGGATTTTTGCTGTCTCCCATTCTCTTTGCTGTTGCAATGGAGCCGCTTGCGCCCCAGCCCTGCTGCAACAGCACCATTTACTTCGGGGCTTTGCCTTTAGATCCAGGCGGGTCCTTGTTTCTATGTATGCAGACGATGTTGCCGTATAAATGCAGACTCCATCCGACAACTTGGGCCTGCTCCTCCAGAAGTTTAGCTGATTTGGAGGCATAGCAGGCATCACCATGAAATGGGCGATGCCCATATTATTTCTGCTCACTGATGCTGCACAAACCTTCGTTCCTAACTGTCCCCTGACGTGGGCTACTGATTCAGTCCGTTATTTGGGAATCTGACTTAACCGGAGTACAGAGGAGCTGTGGAGGAATAATTATGGCAGGTTGATGTCGTGGCTTGAGGATCAGGGGCCTAATGGCCGAAAGTCCCGCTGTCCCTGACCAGCAGACTGGCAATAGCCAAAATGGTGGTCCTCCCCAAGTTCCTTTATCTTTTTATTAATCTGCCCCTTACTCTCACTTCCTTTTTTCACCGACAACTCAGCTCTAATTTAGTTTCATTAGCCTGGGCTGGTAGACAGACATGAATTTCTTGGGAACTTCTCTCCTTCCCTTTTGAGCAGGGTGGCTTAGGTGCACTGGATATGGAGCCCTATTTTCACAGTGTGCAGGAACACTGTGCACATTTCTGGTTGCACCCGATTTAATTTCAGCCCTACATGGTCCTTGAGGCAGGCCATGTAGCCCGTGCTCACTGCAGACCGTACATTATGAACCTCCCCAAAGAGAGAGGTGACAGGTAGATACGGTGACCTGCATGATCTGGGCGTAGAATGAGCTGTGGTAAAGAGCACACCTGCCCCATCTGTGTGCCCCTCTGTTCCCATCCCAGGGCATCAATTGATCCCTGCAGCCTTGAATGTTGGAATGCGGACGCGCCTCCACCGGCTAAAGCTTACCTCCTTTGGGATGGTATATTCTGACAACTCCTTTGTCACCTACCAACATATTTTCAAAGATAATTTGGCTCCCCTTCTGGATGCTGTGACGTATCACCAGCCCTGAACTGCTAGGCACGATCTCCATGACACCGTTCCAGTGTATTCTCCTGTGTCCACTGTACTGGAGGAAATGCTGACTAACCCCTCACTGCGAAGACTGATTACATGCATTGATACTGGCATGCAGCGAACAGTGCCACTCAGAGTTGCCGGTATGCAACAACCTTGTTTAGAGGGCATTAATATAGAAACCAGCGAAGAACAGTGATCATTTTGCTGCACTCAATCTAAAGCATTGTCGTCAGGCTATAGGTTGTGGTGGATTCATTTCAAATTCCTATATAGACTATATCATACACTTGCACAACTACAAAGGATGGGGCTAATGGAGGATCCGTGCTGCTTGCACTGAGCTGCACTGCATGCAGACTTTCTACACCTAGAATCGGAATGCACCGAAATTTGCGACTTGTGGGCCATGGTGTTAAGAGACATCGCGAGCTGTACTGGCCAGGCCTTGATAGTACGCCCCTGGTTGCCCTTTTGGGCTACATCAAAGAGATTCCTTCTGAGGTCCATGCATAGGGTGGCGATACATTGGGGCCGGCGACAGGTTGACACGATTAATGCATGGCTACATGATACAGCTCTTTGCCAATAGCTGCTGGACGCTTACTGGGAGCTGATGCCTGTCCGCATCCGCCCAAAAGACATCTGGACTCCCCTGACAAGCTATCTTAGGTCACTTAGCAATCTGACAGAGGATAGACTATGCCACGACAGCCCACCACAGATGGCATCCCTGCCTGCGTCTCCCCCTCATCGAGCCGCATTGCCCGTATGCCCCACTAAGTGCAGCAGGATTCTCAACAATCTGTCCAAAATAGATGTGCTTTTTCCAGACCTAGCTATCTAGCAAGAAGCAAACTTCTCTGAGTAGCAAGGTATTGGTTAACTCCTTGGTTACCTTTCAGCTCCATTTCCCACCCCTCCTGTCTTTTCTCCTCACCTCCTTTCTAAACACCCCTTGACTCATCTTGCATTTTCTGAATGCCAATCCCAATTGGTAAATTATGTGCAGAATTGGTTGAAATGGAATTTCATATTGTTGTTCTGTTTGTTGAGAAAACTCAATAAGTAACATTTAAATAAAAATATTTATCGGAATGTATCCGATGATGACAAGAGAAGATTTGCCTTTAGATCTCAGAGATTCAGTGGGACCAGAAGATTGGGATTTTTCAGGAAAGGACATTGGACTCATTAAAGCAGTTGAGCCTGTCCACATATAAATAGAACCAAATGTAGAATATCCCAGAACACTGCAGTATAATTTGACCTCTGATATAATTGCTGTGATAACTCCGGTGATCGAGACAATGATACAACATGGTATACTGAAAGAAATCATGGGGGAGTCCATGTAACTCACCTGTTATGGGCCTGCAGAAGCCTAGCGGTAAATAATGCATAGTGCAGGACCTTTGTAAGATCAATAATATCATGATCCCTTGTTGTCCCATGGTGCTGAATCCTGCTGTAATATGATTCCAAATTCCATGTGTGGCTGTATGGTATACCATTATTGATTTGTGCGTGGTTTTCTTTTCCATCCCCTTGTATGCGGACAGTCAGTTCCTCTTTGCCTTTAGGCTCGGGAACTGTGTTTTGGCATTGTGCTGAGTCCCACAAGGGTATACGGAGAGCCGCTCTATTTTTGACCAGATCCTTAAGAAGAATTTGGAGCCTTTGGTCATGCCGAGTAACTCTATCTTAGTCCAATATATTGACGACCTGCTGGTTGAGTCAAATACTCGTAAGGCATGCAAAAATGACACTATTGCATTGCTAAACCAACTGGCTGAGAATGGACATAAGGTATCTCCAAATAACTTACAGTACTGTTTGAAAGAAGTTATATATCGTGGTCATCACATTGAGAAATGTGAGAGAAGGGTGTTACAAGAGAGAATTTTGGCGATCATGCAAATGAATCAGCCAACAACACAGAAAGAAGTCAGCATGTTTTTGGGAATGGTGGTCTCCTGTCATCAGTGGATATCTAACTTTTCCCTAGTGGCCAAGCCTTTACAAAGGCTGGCACCCAAGGATGTGTTGGATCTGGTGCCTTGGGACAATGTCTGCTTGGTTGCTTTTCCTAAAGTTGGGAGAAAGTCTCTGCCGGTCCCTGACACTGGGAATGCCGGATTACTGCAAAGCGTTTTTGCTAACCTGCGGTGAGAGAGAATGCTGCGCTCCTTCAGTGCTAACACAAATCCATGGAGGAGTCCAAGACCAGTTGCTTACTTCTCAATCACGATAGATCCAGTGGCTGCCGCTCTGCCTGGCTGTCTTAATGCGGTAGCGCCGACAGGTGTCAGCATCGAAAGGTGTGAAAGCATAGTAATATGTCATCCTTTGATCGTGTATGTTTTTCATTCTGTCACAAGTTTGTAAACTAGAATGAGGACTTAGCACCTTACTTACAGTCACCTGACTCTCTATGAGCAAATCATACTGGTTGCCGGGAATGTATCCCTAAAGAGATGTTCTGTTTTGTATCCTGCCACTTTGCTACCCCTTCCTGAAAATGACAATGATGATGGTGAAGTGGAACATGACTGTCTCGATGTCGCTGAACTATGCACCAAGCTGAAACCAGATATACAAGATGAACCACTACCTGAATCTGATTAAACATTGTTTGTGGATGGCCTGTGTTTACGAGATCACAAAGGAGATTTAAAAGCTGCCTTTACAGTATGTACTGTTTCAGGAGTAGTGGAAGCTGCTTGGCTTCCAGCTGCGGCCTTGGAGGGAGTTCCGTGGGTAGAGAGGCGGGGAGGGGCAGGGTGAGGGGTACTAAACACAGGAATATGGATAATTGGAGGTAAGTAAACAATTTAATAAATAAAATAAATTTAGAAGCACCCCCTGCATTGCAAAATGGGATGCTGGGTGTGCTACAAATTTGTTTTTATTTATTAAATTGTTTACTTACCTCCAATTATCCATATTCCGGTGTTTAGTACCCACCACCCTGCCCCTCACCCGCTCGCCTCTTTGCCCCACAGAACTCCCTCCGCTGGCCGCGGCTGTTGGTTTCAAGGAGTAATCTTTGCACAAGTGGCTGAATTGATTGCCCTAACACTAGCATGCCACATTTCAGATTGATTACAGGTGACTATATTTATGTATCAGTATGCCTTTGGGGTGGTGCACAACTTCGGACAGTTATGGCCGCAGAGGGAATTTGTGACATCATTGGGGTCTCCTTACATTCTGGCGAGCAGGTGAGGAACCTGTTAGAGGCCTTGCAATTGCCTGTGCAAGTTGCAGTCGTAAAATGTTCTAAACATTGTAAGGGAGATGCCTATGTGACAGTTGGCATGGATATGCTGACAAAGTCATAAGGTACTGTGCTTTCAATGCTTGTACATTTAATGGAGAGTATGTTGAATGGCACAGACTAGACCAATTACAACCTTTTGCTTACAGCAACTGATACTTGGGAGGAAGACAAGAGGTTACAGGAAGAGGTGTCAGAAGCAGAACAGCAGAGATAGGTAAATGCAGGTTGTGTGAAAAGAGATGAGGATGAAATGTTGGCTTCAAGAGATGGCGGACCTGTGTTGTCGAATAGTTTGTTGCCACCTATGGCTCGACATTACCATGGTCCGACTCATGTAAGGAGGAATGCCACGGTTTTGCCAAACATGGTTTAATCCAAAGCTCAGATTGATGACAGAAGTGTTATTTCACAGATGTGTTGTGTGCCAAAAGAACAACTTTGGGAAAAGAATCACAGTGACATTGAGCCATTGAGCCACATAGAGAGGTCAGGAGGTCCTTACAACAGGATGCAGATGGGCTTCATTGAGATGCCATTGAGATTTCCTGTAATCTCCTATTAAGTTTATTTTATGGAGAAGGCAGATTTCAATATTATTTTTCGAATTATGATGTAGTTCTTCCACAAGTTCCTCTTGTCAAAGATTTGAATAAGAAACCTTATTTTAAAGGTCCAGGCAAATATTTTGTGTCTCTTAAGTCACTAGACACTGCGCATGCACACAGACATAATTTAACTTGCTTGATGGCAGATGTGGAAAATACATTTTTGGATTTGGTGGAGGATAGATGGAGAGACCTGAAATCTCAAACTGAAACTGATAAGGACCTTGAAAATAACAAGTGAGTAGTAAAGAAATTGAACACCAGGAAAAGGGTAATTTACCTGTATTAGATTGGAATCATAAGGGAAAGTTGTGTATACATGTTGATCAGAGTTATTTAGATTTGTTGTTTTTAGGGGAGAGAAAATGTGAACATACTTTTGATGGGAGAGGGAAACAATCTGTAGGAGTGATACTGAATGACCTGAAAATTAGACAGTTGTCTACAATAATAGACACATTGGCTACTACTACTGCAAATTCCCTCTTACTTGTATATACTGAGATGATTGCAATAAGGTCTAGGGTTTTGCAGAACTGGCTTGCGTTAGACCTTTTGCTCACAAAAGAGGGTGACATTTGCTGAATGTTGAAAGTTCAGCAGTGCTGTACTCATATTACGGTTGAAACTAAGGACCTGGAGAAATATATTAAGGATATATCCGGATTAACAAAGGATTTTAAAGAGGTGGAAGAGACAGGTACTTGGGAAGATATTAGATATGAGTTTGCTTCAATTGCTTGGAAAGTGAAATTTTGGGTGCCATTATGAAACCCTGTTTGAAAATTGCCCTTTGTGCGATACTCCTATATTTGATCTTTAAGGAACATCAGCATGTACAAGTGAGACAGGGAGTGAAGAGAAAGAGAGCAGATTTGGAATTAGAAGAAGGTCAGAGCAGAGATTATGATGATATGAAGCATCTAGAGGAGTCTAGATGAAAGGTGCTCAAGACCACTAGGTTTAATTGGTCTAATCTGATAATGATCTGAATGTAATCTGTGATGGCTTGATCGCCATCAGAGGGGGGATTAGAGTAGAAGAATTTTGGCTCCATTCTTTTCCGTTTGGCTAGGTCACATATATATTAATGTTTGGCCTTATGTACTCATGTGACGCAATAATACTAAAGCGATATGGTGCACTAAAGATACAGAAAGTGCATCTATTGCTTTGATATATATGTGTGTGTGCATATTAACTTTTTTTCCTTTTCATAGACATCTGGATTGCTGATATTAACCTTCCTATAGGTTTATATTGTAATGTGGTGTACAAACATGCATTTAATGTAGTGCATTCGCCAGGGATTAGTGAGAATTAATCATATGTGTGATAATGCTTTCTCTATAAATTGTAACCAGTTGTCGTTTTTGCTTAGTAAAATATATTAGTATATTGTGCTACATATCAGAGTATGCAAAAGACAAACAATTGATGGACGGAATGCAGAACAAATCAAAACATTCACCCCCAGTCAAGAGAGCTGGGTTAAATCCATCATTCTTTTGCTCACCATGCCACCCCAGTTTAGACCTGGCCATATGCAAATCAGACTTGACCCTGTGCCTCATGGGAACAGTCCAGACCGAACTGCCAAGCCAGGTCCTCCCTGGACCAGAAACAAGCATCCTAGGGCCGGTTTCGGGGTTTCACCACTCATCAGCCTGGACAGCTTAAATCCAGTGGCACAGTGAGCCCGGGACCCTCGTCTGGGCATACCCCGTGCACTTAGGGCGAGGAAGCATAGACTCACAATTGATGGACGGAATCCAGAACAAATCAAAACATTCACCCCCAGTCAAAAGGTTGGGGTTAAATCCATCATTCTTTTGCTCACCATTCCACCTCAGTTTAAACTTGGCCATATGCAAATGATGGATTTAACCCAGATCCTTGTAACTGGGGGTGAATGTTTGCATTATCCAACATTCCATCCATCAATTGTTTCTTTTGCACATATCAGAGTACAGCACAATATAGCTTGATTCCTTATTAAAGATCTCATATTTTGGATTATATGTAGGTTGTAGAACTAATATGTATTTAAGGAGAAATGTTAAGTTAGCATGATTGTGGGCCTTAAGTTTGCAGTCGAGACATTTAACATTAATATGAAAGTAGTTTTTCTGTATGTTTTTCTCCTTTGCAGGTGCAGACCAAAGGTATGTGTTAGTTAATGAAAAGCACATTGTATTTCAGAGATAGTGAGGCAAGTAAGAGCTGGGAAGTCAAATGATTTTAATGGAGAACAAGGCTAGTGTTATCAGTTGGACGAAGGGAGGAACCAAGGATGAGTGGAAGACGGGAGTAGTATTCAAGGTGCCGAGTTATTTTCTGGGAACTGGAAAACATATTATGATATGTATGAGGTCATGTTTTCTCAGATGTTCTTTGTGCATTTTAATTAGTGAACCCACCTTGGGTTTAGCCAGATTCCCTTTAGACTTAAAGAGGTAATGACATCTCCGATTGTGTGGCTTCATGATTCATGATTCTTTACCTACAGAACTTTTACAATTGTTCTGATGCTCACACCTTTCTTGCTACGTTGTTTCAATTAGGCTTCCCTATTCTTTGGTTCGTGTACGGTTTAGTAGATGCTGCAAATCTTTTCTAAATATGGGCGGAAGGATCAAGACCATTCGACAAGTCATCAAATTCTTTCCCTATCTTCTGTATCTTAGCTACTGATCCTTATATGTTCGTTGCTGTTGAGGACCAATATTGTAAGATACTTTGGTCTCCCTTTGGCTATTTTATACTTTTATATTATGCTTATGAGATTGAAATATATCAGTCTGGCTTTGAGTTTGTAATAAACATTTTTGACTTCAAGTTATTGACTCGGACCTTTTATTTTGCAATTTAAATTGTCATTAACCCCTCTTCCTCTCAGGGTACTACAAAGGTCCCTAGACCAGGGATGAATTTAGAAGAGGCGGCCCAAAGCGTTCTCACTTCTTTCAAACAGAATATAATCAAGACACATAACTGTAAAGGGTTATAGTCAGAATCCCATCAGCAATCCCACCACTCACTAAATAAATGCTTTTTGTGAGATTATTATGATCTTAACAAGAGCACCCCACTCTTGAACACAGAGTAGTGGCAACCTCACTCATAATGTATATGTTAGCCAAGGGGCTTTGCAGAGTGTGTGGGGTACTCTTTAATATTAAACATTAATATGTTTTGATTTCCTTAATGTCACCGAGCTTAGTATACGTACTGTTATATGTGCTTAGTCTCCTGATCTATTTGTACATGTGTCTGAATTGTTCATCAGTCATGGTGGCAGAACCCCTCTTTCTCCACTCATCCACCTACATGTTTAAAGGGCTACTTAAGTGGGTGGCACAATTAGTGCCGCAGGCCCACTAGTAGGATTAATTTGCAGGCCCTCTCCACAGGTAGTGCACTGTACCTGGAAGCTATAGGTAAATTAAATATGACAGTTATGGATAATCCGATCAAATCATGTTTAGGGTAGAGAACACAAGCATTTTAGCACTGGCAAGTGGTGATAAAGTACACAGAGTCCTAAAGCCACCAAAACAAATTCAGAAAAAAAGTCGGAGGAGGAAGGCAAACAGTTTGGGGTTAATCCTGCAGATATGGCCATTTTTCAACACTTTTCCAGACTCAACACATTGTGTCACAGTGTAGCTTCTCTGGCCTGCCAAGAACCAGTTTTCAAATATCACACTCACACTTTCTAACTGGCCCATCTGGCTGTGCCAGAATGCCTGAAAGACAAGTCCAGCACTGGTGGAAGACGATTTCAAAATCTACAAAGGAATCCTTGAAGAACTTTTCGTTCATTATGTATATTGGAAAAAAGACAAAGCTTGCACAATCCGGACTATGTGCGACTTACACAGATGGGACTGTTACCTTATCATTGTGTTTATGAGCTGGTGAGAAAATTAAAATGCACATCAGTTTCAAAACAATGTACAGCTTCGACTAAATATGAAAGAAATAGTTGGTAAAAAAGGAGAGCATAATTTTTTTCAAGTGAGTCTGTCCTCTTTAGTTCTTACAGGAGGACAGCACAGAGGAAGATGGTTCAGTAAGTTCAATGCTCCTGGCTGAAACATGCACTGATGTGCAGGTTATTCATTAAAAATCCCACCACACTGGCTCCATCTTCTCCATCCTTCGCAGGCCAGTTAAAATTCAATAGGTAACAGTAATAGATGCTATTATATCACTTACAAATGTATAATATAGTATAGTATAGAAATGCTTTCTAAAACATCAAGTTAATATGTATTTTGTGTACACTTTTAAACAGACCCAAGCAATTCTGTATTAGGCATTTGGAAACTTTTCAAAAGGAAAAAGCCCAAAGAAATGGCATACTAACTGTCTTTTTCTTATTCTTGTGGGCATCCCAATTCATGTGTAAAAAAGAGGTAATTGCGATGCCTTAGGGGGTTTCACTACTAGCCTTTCACCAGGTAAGGTGTAATCGAATTTCCGCTGATGAAAATTTAGAAATTTGGCTATCAGATTGTGATAAAAAGTGGTATTTCTCTGTTATCTCCTACTAGAGTGTAACACAGTTCACAATGAAGAATGCATTCCCGTGGTATGAGGGGAAATTCTGAGTGCAGTAGTATCATGTCAGTTTATTACGAAAAAGGGAATAAACCCATTCAGCTGGCATGATTTTCCATGCTAACAGCTTCCTTCACAGAAGTATTCTCTGAAGGAATCCACCCCACATTTCCAGACCATCCTCACCCCATTGTCATTATCATTTCATAAAATATGATGACATTTTAGGGTTTGCCATTCATTTATTATTACATTTTACATTTTAATAAAGTACATCTTTACTGAGCAGTAAAGAGAACAACTTTGAGATGGAGCTGTCTTAAGGATAAACAGATAATGTAGTCATACAGATAAAGATGACACTGTTTTATGCATAGCAAGTCTATATATTGCACTCTCAATCATGCTCACATCTCGATAGCCTCTCTCACATCTCATTACATCCGATATTCCCTGTGCCAGAACTCTGCTGGTTTATAGGGCTATTAATTTCCTGATGGGTGCAAAGTGGGTTTGCAATAATGACAGTACAGTCAGGGTGCAAGGGACATTATTTTAAATAATATTCATATACTGCTACAGGAAGATTGAATTACAGTCAGATGCAGGATCTCACACTTTATTGAGCCTAAGTCACACTTCATTGAGCCTATGTCTGGTGTAATTTTGAATTACACCAGATTAATTTGTAGCCCTGTCTACTAATGCATCTGACTCTTGATGCTTTAAGCATGTTCACCACTGCTTTTCTGCACTCTTCGTCTGACTACATTAAAGTGGTGCTGCTGTTTGCAGTTAACATTGTAACTTTGGGCTCAAAACTCCCAGCAGTAAAGTGCAGTTGGAAAACAGCCAGGATTAGCAGACGTTATCACACATAACAGGGATACATTGGAGGGGCATAGCCAAGATGGTGGTCATACAAGACGTACTTTCTTAAGCTCCAGCCCTGAAATGATCCTCCAAAATCTAGTATGGTCCTCCTCTTGCAGACCCTTTAACTGGTGCCCTGGCTGAAGGTACCCCTCTGTTGGGCCCGAGAGGGATTAAGAAGCCTGGTGCTAAAAGAACTGCCATTGCGTTGCAGCTGCCGTGCACCGAGGCCTGAGTGAGGCTGATCGGGTTCGGTGCCATAGTCAGCCGGGCCCCATGCAACTTATCTAAGGACATTCTGAGATTTGGCAGGGTGTAACAGCCCCCCAGATGGATGTATCAGAACTCGGTGAGGTCAACCAGGAAGTGCCAGGGAAAGCAGACCGTCCGCATCAAACTCCTGCTAACTCCCTGACCGCGAGCAGTGACTGGAGGTGAAACCAGTTAACACTGCTGTGCAGCTCTGTTGGAAGGCGCGAGATATAGTTTGAGACTTTGGCAAAGTTTCTTGAGGCCATGAATCTCCATGTAGCTCTACCCATGGTGGTGCCCTGGGATGCTGCTGGCCTTCTGGCCCATGGCTAAATCTGTACACCTGCATGGCTGGGGCTGGTCCTGCACCTTTTGGGGTGAAAGTGTCCGTTAGTGATACTGAGGGCTCCCCATTACCATCTAAATGGATTATGCTTCCTGACGTTATACCAGCAAACACTGGGCCCTGGGCACTACGGGGAGAGAGAGAGAGAGAGAGAGAGAGAGAGAGAGAGAGAGAGAGAGAGAGAGAAGTTCTTTCGAGTGGGGCCTCCCCTCCTCCCTAGGGTGACTCCCCACTCCCATTCCAAGACGTTTGGCTGGTGGAGAACAAAGAACAAAGAGGGGTCTGGACTGCCCCTGAAACCCCTGTAAATCGTTTCCTCTTGTGGGCCGACTCCGGCTGCCAAGACAATAATTGCACAGAACATTGGTTCATTTCAGACTCACTCCTCGATAACGTGAACCAGTAGTTGATGCTCTTGATGGGCTGCCCAAGTGGGGAAAATCCTTGGCCTCAATAGACCTTTATCTGTCAGACCCGTTTCACTTGCTCCTTGTGTGGTTGCACTGTTCCCTGGTGGTGAGTACTCTCATTCAGAAACTTCTTCTTCTGTGTATACCAAGATACGACAAGATAGACCACAGATTGTGGAACCACATAATGGTAAAGCCCAAATTAAATGAACCTCTGTCTCCCCACCAAAGACATTATGGCCTACTTATGAACATCAATACCTTGAAGCCACATTGAAGAAGTACTCAGAAAATTTCACAAAATCCTACAAACAGTTCTCAACACCAAAACTGCACTTGAAGCTAAGGTAAACACAGTATCCTTAGAAGTGAATCTACTCCATACAGATCCTAGAAAATTGGCTGAATTGGTTTGATTACATGTTGTCTGCTGTCATTGTGATTTGCCCCACATTGAAGTAGGTCCATGCCCAGTTACAGATTGGCAAGGCTGATATACTATTCTTGCTAAGGAGAGTAGTTGATGTAGAGAGGTTCTCCTGTAGAAGGCCCAACATGGAGCTCTTCCTTGAGCATGGTTGATGACTACTGTTCTGGCAGAAAGGGTTCTGAATTTTGTTTTGATTGAAGGGCCCATCAGATTACCGGGTGACCTCCACCACCAGAAGCCCCGCCTGGTGATTGCCCAACTACTCAATAAGAGAGATAACCATCTAATTCTACAACTGTTCAGGACTAAAAGCCCATGGCAGAAAAAGGACAGCGTCATCTCAGCTTACTCAGGCTACATGGCAAAGGTACAATGACGAAATTCTTATACAGCAATCAAACAACAATTGCACGGTGAGACGGAACAAAAAGGCCCAGCACTGACACCTAGACTGGCGGACAAATTGGTGTGATGATGAGCTGGACTTGTAGCCCGCGGTCGATGGCCTGCAACAAGAGCTGCTCTTTATGCCCCTTGTGGTCAACCAGGGAGAGCATGGGGTGTGGGAGGGGCAAAGGACCAACTGGCCGGAATGCATATTGGGCCCTGCCACGCACCCTTGATTTCTGAACTAGACATGTGAATTGAGATAATGGCTCTAAAGCATGCATTTTTTTGCTGCACTTATATGGCTGAACACGTATTGTACATTCAGCCTAGGGTGGGGAATTGGGTAGGTTGATGTTAGTACAAATGTTTTTGTACTGTTGCTGTAGCCGACACTTACTTTGCAGATTTTTGATTCTATTATTATGCACAAATAGAGGTAGTAGTGACGCACGGGGGGAACCCACATATTGAAACTCCTGTACTCCTGGACACTGGGAAGGGTGCAAGTGGATTGCTCAAGCACATCTAATGAGAACTATTACCAACTCCTCACAGCCTAGTTTTAATGTACTGATGTGGAATATACAGGGCAAGGCTACACTCAAAACAAGACACCAGGTGTATGCATACATCTGCTGTTATCATGTACACATAGCTTATTTACCGGAGACTCACATGGTACAATTTGAGCTGTAGAATGTCCGTAAGAGATGAAAAGGACAGGTTTACTATACCACCTTCTGATTATGCAAGGGGAGTATTGATCTGGATCTCCCTGGGGGTGCCATTTGTACAGGAAATTCTTAGAATTGATTCAGAGGGCAGATTTGTGGTTGTTGAAAGATTCCTGGATGGTGCCCTATTGAGGTTCATAGCGATAAAAATACAAAACATTTGGTCTTTTTAGATAGATTAACTCTGGCCCTTATGCGTAGTATTCAATCCACCTGCCTCTGGGGGAGACTATAATTGCATCCCAGACGTGAAACAAAGATATATGCACCTTGCCGCACACCAACACAACACTTCCAGCAATGGATGGACAGTATGACAAATCGCGCTTGCTACACCCAGATCACACAGAATACTCATTTCAATCAACTGTACATGTTAAGCACACAACATTGGGCTTATTTCTTTTCAGTGAATTACTGGGCTCCCGGCTGAGGAACGGAGTACCTGGAACGTACCCTTTAAGATCACTGTCCGTTAAAAGTGGTACTGAGGTGGAGCGGGCTACGGCTAACATACCAAACTAGAGGTTGGGAATGGTCACGCTTAAGGGCATGCTGTTTCGGTTCACTCATAGAATATCGACACCTAAAATGTCCCCATACACAAATATAGAGTCATAAATATCGATGTAAAAAATATCGACATCCTATATTTATAATGGTAAGAATAAAAATTTGAGAAAGAAATATCGATGTAAAAAGTATCGATGTACAAAATATCGATTTTTTTACATATGTAAAAAGTTATGTTAAATATATTAAATAATAAAATAATTAGGATTTAATATATTTTAACAAATATAAGTAATAAATGTAATTTAACAAAATTAAACATACATATATGAAATATTTCACTAGTACACAATAGTAGAGATGCACACTCAGAAGTAGATTAGCTGAATCATCAAGGTTTATTTAAAAATATTCCTACGCTTTTCGACACTTAGAAGTGTCTTCATCACACGATTGTCACTATGTTCCCAAAAACGTGCATAAATGAAGATTAAACACAAAAGAGGCAACCAGTAATTGCCTGCATCTGACGTTGGAAATGTCGGCCATCTTGGAATGGGTACAATCCCTCAAATAGATTTTGAAAAATTCTCAGTAATTTCATCATTCACACCCCTTCCTTAATTCGAAAGAAGGTACATCAATGAACACATTATACAAATTTGTAAAACTTGCTGTTTCATACATTTGATGATGTATATACATTACGTCAATATATACATATGGAATAATGAGGGCATTGCCTTTAGTTAAGCACCACATTAATATGCAAGTGCAGTCTACCTTTATGTCACCGCTTGCCATGATGGACCCCACAAAGTGCCCACAGCAAGAAAAAGATCAAGAGAAAAAGTATTCTGCAAATACAATTAATGCAGATATATAATTGTTACGGACTAGTGCCAGTAGAAATAGGTCCTCATGACCTTCTTATTTGTAGCAGACTAGTGCCCTTTACATGTCCTCTCCCCTGATCAGACGATATGGCTGGAAAGTGAAAAGCCAAGTGTATATAACAAAAACCAAAAATAATATATATATACATATTTACTTCAAAACAAATAATAAACTATCCAATTGAATTTGTTTTTAAATTTTATAAAGATATAAAAATATACAAATAAATATAAATATAAATATAAATATATATATATATATATATATATACACATATATATATATATATATATATATATATATATATATATATATATATATATATATATATATATATATATATATATATATGTATATATATATATATATATATATATGTATATATATATATATTTTTTTTTTATGCTCCAATTCTTCCGTTACCAAAGAATTATCCACACTCACGGGGTTGATTTTCCCAAGGTTGCTTTATTTACAGACAAGACAGACGCGCTCGCGTTTCGGCACACAGCCTTTCTCGATGTCAGTAGCCACTAGACATCGGCATGTTTTTAAACATTATCCTCACAATAAAGGAAGGACTGCTGGCTTGCTGACATTCACCAGCGCCATCTTAGAGTGGTATATTTTTCAAGGATGTAATCAACTCTATGCACGTTATATATTTAAACATACATTTTAACCACTCATTTGTCCAAGTATACTCGAACTGTGAAATGTAAATAATTTACCATCATTCCACACATACAATTTTCGGTATTTGAATTGAATTAAGTTACTCGGTTTTCAAACAAAAATTGAGCCGTGTATCGGCCATTATCCTCCCTTAGATGTTATTCAGGTCTGTTTTTCAAAACAAATCAACCATTAACATTTCCTTTTTCTATATACATTTTTGTAATGTTTTATCCAATATCAAGTTTCATACTTCATTTTTAGTTTTTTAGTTCATCTTATCAAATTTATGTTTTGCGGTCACGGGGCCCACCAAGGCATATCTCATAACTTCAAATAAGATTTCAAAGTCACAAATTAATCTGAAACCCAAAGGAAAGCGTTATTTCATCCAAATTAACCCTGAAACGCTTATCCTTATATACATATATACATAAATATACATATATACAAATAAAGGTATCATAAACACATCCTTTGCAATTTCATCATATGTTGTTACCAGTCATTTATGTACCAATGTGAACCATCAGGTCTTCGCCACTATTCATACCCCAAGGTGTTTTGGTATGAAGATCAATAATATACCTCGATTCTAGTCTTCGAAGTTTCTTAAGTCTATCCCCTCCTCTGATATTGTCATGGACTGAATCTAGTCCATAACACATTAACTGGTTCCGATCACTTTTATGGTTTTCCGCAACGTTTCTTGCGACCGGATATGCTTGGTCCGCCTTGTCTATTGCCCTCATGTGCTCTAATATCCGGATTTTAAATGGATGCACCGTACTGCCTACAAACGCAGCCCACATGGGCAAACAAGACAATACACCACATATGGTGTGCTGCAAGTAATGAACTTGCTGATTTTCTTGACCATACCAGTATCTTGAATAGTATATGTAAGCGCTCTTTTGCTGATACAACACGCTTTATATTTATGACAGGGGAAAAAACCTTTCATGCTCTTCAAGGTGTTAGTTTTTGAGGGTGTTTTTTCTAAGTGGCTCCGTACCAATTGGTCTCGGATGGACCTAGCCTTTTTAAATGTGACCAATGGATAATTGGGGACATCCTCACCTATAACATTATCCGTTTTCAGGATATGCCAGTTTTTTCCCAGCATTTATTTTAGATGATTAGCCTCCGCTGAGTATGGGGTGATTAGTCGGAATTTACCTCCTTCAGTTTTCTTATCCCTACTCTGTTCCTGTAAATTATCTCTGGTCATGGTTCTTACTTTGCAAAGTGTTTTGTTCAGGGTAATAGGATTGTAACCTCCTACAATTAATCTGGCTACACTCTCAGAAGCTGCCGTGTCAAAGTCACAACGCGTGTGCAATTTCTCCTGAGCCTAAGTAACTCCCCATAGGGGATACTTTGCACTAGTTTCGGGGGGGTGACTACTTGTCGCATATAATATCGAATTACCAGCAGTGGCTTTCCGATATAGAGAAGTCTCGATCTTGCCCCCAACAACTTGCACTCTCAGATCCAAGTAGTCCACGGATGTTGGACTGATTGTTTCGAAAAAATGCAAGTTGTGATCATTTTCATTCAGGTTGGCGATATAGTGACGTGCAGTCTCCTCTGTTCCTTGCCAGATGATAAATAAATCATCGATATATCGATGCCACTTTATCACTGAGCCACTTGATATGTCATCCCTGTAGGTTCTGGGCACCCGTTCCTCCCACCAGCCAACGAACAAGTTCGCGTAGCTGGGAGCGAAGCAGGTGCCCATCGCTGTACCAGACACCTGTTTGTAATATTCTTCTTCAAAAAGGAAAATATTGTTATTTAGGCAAAAATGCAGAAACTCAATCAGCATGCAATTGTGTTGCGCATATCTTAACTGTCTTTTTCTTAAGTACACAGTTACCGCTTCTATTCCTTTTGAGTGTTCAATACAGGTGTAAAGACTCGTTATATCAAGTACAACAAGTAGATAGTCAGATTGCCATTGTACATTTTGAATTTTAGTCAAAAAGTCCTTGGTGTCTTTCACATGGGAAGATAACTTAGTTACCAAGTTTGCCAGAAAAAAGTCAAGAAACTTTGAAACATGTTCCGTCAGTCCCTGAACTGAAGAAACAATTGGTCTCCCAGAGGGGTGCGGATTGTCCTTATGTATCTTGGGAATGTTGTAAAAGGTGGGGCAAGTTGGATTAGAGCTGCGTAAATATAGGTGTTCTTCATTCCCAAGCATTCCTCTTTTATACCACTTATTTATAAGTTCATCATATGCCTGGATACTTTGTTGGTATACTTTAGAAGTGGTTTTCTGATAGCACCTCACATCAGATAGTTGTCTCATTGCCTCACGATGGTATTGTTCCCTTGTTTGCACCACCACATTCCCCCCTTTGTCCGAGGGCTTTATAATGATGGAATTGTCAATAGCCAGCATATTCAATGCAGTTTTCTCATCCTGTGATAAGTTCATTCCACTCCTATTTGTCTTCTGTTTTTTACGAAACTGTAGGAGGTCCTTCATCATTGCCTCTGAGAAGGTATCCAGGGCATCAAACGACATTTGTGGGTTAAAGGTGGAGCACGGTTTATAGGGACTTTCTTCTCTGTCCCGTTCAATCCCCACATTGATTGCACGTTGTACTACATCTTGGCTAACTGCTTCATCCATCATCACGATTCAGGAAAGGGGGTGGTGATAAACAGAGTGGCTGAAATAAGCAGACCACTCTTACCCAGTCCAAAGATCAGGGCTTGATCCATCACCGTTAATTATCTCACTGCACCATCCGAGCTCAGAACCTGGCTATATGCAAATCAGTCTGTCCCTGGCCCAGTGCATCATGGGAACAGGGCAGACTAAACTACCAAGCCAATTCTTCACCAGAAAGGAGACAAGCTACCGGGGACCGGTTTCTGGCATTTCAGCCGTCTTCGGCCCGGCTTGCTTGAATCCTGATGGTGCAGTGAGAAAGCGACTCATGTCTGAGTATACCCTGCCACACCTATAGTGGCCAAAAACGATTCAGGAAAGGGGGTGGTGATGAACAGAGTGTCTGAATTAAGCAGACCACTCTTACCCAGTCCAAAGATCAGGGCTTGATCCATCACCGTTATTTATCTCACTGCACCATCCCAGCTCAGAACCTCGCTATATGCAAATTAGTCTGTCCCTGGCCCAGTGCATCATGGGAACAGGGCAGACTAAACTACCAAGCCAATTCTTCACCAGAAAGGAGACAAGCTACCGAGGACCGGTTTCTGGCATTTCAGCCGTCTTCGGCCCGGCTTGCTTGTTTCCTTCCCAGTATAAGAATTGGCTTGGTAGTTTGGTCTGCCCTGTTCCCATGATGCACTGGGCCGGTGTCAGACTAATTTGCATATAGCCAAGTTCTGAGCTGGGATGGTGCAGTGAGCTAAAAAACGGTGATGGATCAAGCCCTGATCGTTGGACTGGGTAAGAGTGGTCTGCTTAATTCAGACACTCTGTTCATCACCACCCCCTTTTCTGAATCATCCATCATCACTTCATTTCTTAAGTCCTCAAGTGCTTCTATTCCTGGGAGATCATTGACCGCAAGATCATCAGTTGCTGTTAGTCTTGCTGCTGGCTTCTTGTTTGTCTTTAAATGAGTTCTAGTTTTGAATTATTTATGAAGTTTCAGCTATATCTATATATATATATATATATATATATATATATATATATATATATATATATATATATATATATATATATATATATATATATATATATATATATATATATATATATATATATATATATATATCCACGTCGGTTCACAGGAATACAGGGAATGCAGCGCTCATGGAGGCAAACTCTGCGACTGAACCACGTCGCTTTTACATTCATCACTAACCTTTGCACGAAGGAAAAATGAGGCGCCCAGCCAGTAGTTTCCACAGCTCTTGGTTTTAATCAAAAGACCATTTCACAGGGTTAAAGCGAGATCTACGCGTTTCGGTGTTACAAACACCTCGGTCACGATTAGCTTTCCGCTTTTTTTGTCATTATTTAAACTTCTCTTAAAACTTCCTGTCACATGATGATTGGAGTCAATATTCACCTTCTCTAGAAAATATGATCATCTGAAACAACAAGGCAAAATGTGAAATATGGGCAATTTATCAAGCAGTGCATCGTCTGTGGCATCTTCTATATTATCCTCAGGAATAAGTGAAGGAGAACCAGGGATGTCTACTGATCATATAAAACAGTCTTTTTTAGGGGACATGCGCCTTGTGTTGCAACAGAGACAGTGTGAGTAGAACCGCATGACGCAACACCAACAGAGAGGAAGGGGAAGAAGGCTGCAGGTGGACTCCAAGAAGTACAAGAGAAGGAGTAAGAGACGCAAACGAAGAAGAAGAAAAAATTGGAACAGAAACTCGGAGCATGCGTCAGAGGAAGAACAAATAACAGATGAACTTCAAGTAGCGCCTCGTTTTTCCTTCGTGCGAAGGATAGTGATGAATATATATATATATATACATGTATACACTTACACCTATTGCATAAATTCTAATAAAAAACATTATATTATAAATGAAAACATAGTCTTTAAACTTTAATTTTGCACTCCATTGAGTGTAACAGTAGGCAAAGTGTTGGATAGCGGAGGGGTAAAAATAACTATTCCCAGTCCAGTTAGTGCAACAGTAGCAAAAATGTTGGATGGCGAAGGAGTAAAAAATACTATTCCCCCTCCAGTGAATGCAACAGTAGGAAAAGTGTTGGCTAGTGGAGGGGTAAAAACTACTATTCCCACTGCAGTGAGTGCAACAGAAGTAAAAGTGTTGGATAGCGGAGGGGTAAAAATGACTATTTCCACACCAGTGAGTGCAACAGTAGGGAAAGTGTTGGATAGCGGAGGGGTAAAAATTACTATTCCCACTCCAGTGAGTGCAACAGTAGAGAAATTGTTGGATAGCGGAGGGGTAAAAATTACTATTCCCACTCCAGTGAGTGCAACAATAGGGAAAATGTTGGATAGCGGGTGGGTAAAAACTACTATTCCCACACCAGTGAGTGCAACAGTAGGGAAAGTGTTGGATAGCGTAGGGGTAAAAATTACTACTCCCACTCCAGTGAGTGCAACAGTAGGGAAAGTGTTGGCTAGTGGAGGGGTAAAAACTACTATTCCCACTACAGTGAGTGCAACAGTAGGGAAAGTGTTGGATGGTGTAGGGGTAACAATTACTACTCCCACTCCTTTGAGTGCAACAGTAGGGAAAGTGTTGGATAGCAGAGGGGTAAAAATGTATATTACCATTAGAGTAAATTCAAAGTTAAAAACAAACAAAATATCAACTACAACACAAAAGATTTTAAAAAACAAAAAAATAAAACATATATAAAAATATAAAGAATTTACTAAATTTAAAAAATAATGTTAAAAAGATCTAACAAATACCTAGACAGATTTTTTTAAATGTAAAAATAATTCACAACCAAATAACTATTTTTAAATAGAAATTATTTATAATCAAAAACATTAATTATTACATAAATGTAATCTTTTTTATTTCTTACCCTATTACACCACACAGTTCACAACTCACATCAAATTAAAAAAATGTACCTCCATACTTAACATAATTAATTATCAATCAAAACAATATAATTAATAAAAAAATCAAATGAAAACAAATAAAAATTCATTTATTTCCCCAAAGTTACCCCTGTAAAACCGAAACCCACACACAAAATAAAATTAAACAATTACCCTAAATATTTATGAATTGATGAATTAATATTAATGATCAACTAATTATTAATTAATTAAACATAAACAACTTTCCACCCTCTACCCCAATAAACACTACAACCCACACCTAAAATCATTACACAATTTCCATAACTAACTTAACATTAATAAAGGAATATCAATTAACAACAACTTATTACTTTAAAATATATTACTATAAACCGCACAATTCACATCTAAAATTAATTACACAATTGCCATATTTAAATTGTAATTAATTTATTAGCATTAATCAACAAATAATTATTAATTTATTATAAATGAATTACTTCCCACCCTATTCCCCTATAAACCCCACCACCTGCTCCCAAAAAAATAACACAATTAACATAATTATTTACAATTGATTAATTAATAATAATTAACAATCATTAATAAATAATTAATAATACAATAATTCCCAATTAACACGATTAAATGTAAATCAAATAAATATTAATAAATAAAAAATATTAAAACCATTATTATAATTAAATTACTTCCCACCCTATTCCCCTAGAAACCCACAACCGGCTCCTGAAAAATGACAAAATTACCATATTTACCAATTAATTAATTATTAATTAACAACCAAGTAATAATTAATTAATAATAAATGAAATCCCATAATTAACACTAAAAATCTAAATTTAGTAACTACTAATGAATAAAAAATAAAAATGTTGTTAATATAATTAAATTACTTCCCACCCTATTCCCGTATAAACACACATAAAATTAATAACTACTAAAAATTTAACACATATATTAAAAAGCAAAAGCAATACTTATACAGAAAAATGGTTCACATACTTTTACAAAACATATTAAAATACATAACACTAATTAAAACATTGATATTTTAAGCAACTATATTTTTGCACATGATATTGAAGACTTCGATATTTTCAAAAACAATATTTCATACCTCCAAGTCGATATTCTTGACCACAGTATTCTTGCTGTCGATATTTCTGCATCACAATGTTTCCAACCTGAAATTTGTGCATTTCAACATTTAAAACTCGATATTCTGTCTGTGCACCGCTGCTTCATCATGCCATACTGACACGTTACTCAATATTTTAACACTAATGTGGACTCCACATCATTTAAGACACTGGAATGGGAGCCCCTTAAACAGTGAAGTGTGTACACTGCATTTCCACTTTATAGGGCAAACCCTGGGCAAAGACATACTGGTCACAGAACGTTATATGTGCCACCTCAATATTAAGACACTGCCACATTTCGATAGGACCGGACGACTACAGGACCTTAGACGTATCCATGCTGAATTAGAAGCACACCTAGCAAAACTGAATTACAAAAGGACACTTGACGAGGCAAAACGGCAAGGGAGAGTGTACAGGTAAATTGTTGGCATGGTTGCTGAGAGGTAATTCGGCACGCACCCCTGTAGGATCTATTAAGTTCACTGATGGCACCACACACAATACTCAAATGGTGATTAACATTGCTTTTACACAGAACTACCACTCCTTGTATGCGACGGATGTTTGCACAACTAATGACCAAATACAAGACTATCGGAATGCAATCCCCCTTCCTCGATTGAAATCGCTGCAGAGCAAGGAGCTGGATGGTCTCCTGAAGACTCGGGAATTACACTTGGCGATAACTCAAATAGTCGAAAATAAAACTTCAGGCAGCAATGGTTACCCCATCAAATATTTCATCACTTGCTATGCACTCCTCATTCCAAAACTAATAAAGGTCTATCATAAGGTGTAGGAGGTGGGTAGACTCCTGGAATCCCTCAGAGAGACCTTAATAGTGGTGCTCCTCAAACCAGTGCGTGGCCCAACAGATGTGAAATAATATAGACTGCTGTTGCATTTGAACCTGGACAACAGAATGATACCCATAATTGGCACACTGTTCCACACTGACCAAAATGGATTCATATTAGAACGATACACCTTTCTAAATATCTGGTGCTTGCTGGGACTGATGAGGTCTGATTTAGGTGATGATGGGGACCATCTGGCAGTATCGCTGGACATCGAAAAGAATTCGACACCCTCAAGTGGGCTTACAGACTGACGGCATTGTCATAGATTTGGATAGGACCGAACTTCCTTAGCTGTTTGAGAACACTTTACAGCCAACATACCACAATAGTTAACACAGGGCAAGTGATCTCAGATTTCTTTGAAATACATTTGGGCACTAGGCCATTGATTTTTGCCCTCGCTATGGAACCACTGGCATGCCTTCTTCACATGAAGGCCCAACAATGGCTAAGACCTGGATTTGGTGGATGGCATTTAGGGAATCATTAGGATAGCGGGCGGACTTTGTCCGCCTGCCATCCTGACGGGAAACGGGACCGCCCGCCATATGTGCGGTGGTCTCATGGGGGAGATAAGTATGCATCCGCAACACTGGCAGGCGCATCATGCATTTTAACATTGCGGCGGGCTGTGCTTTCAGCAGCACCCGCTGCAATGGTAAAAATGCATGTTGTGCATTTGCATGCACAAAGTAGCAGGCACTGCGCGGTGCCTGACGCATTGTGCATGCAAATGCAGGGGGGTACCATAGGCACCCCCATGTGCACATCCCACCGCCCCCCAACTACTTGGGGGCCCGCAGCGGGCCCCCAATTCTGAACTCTGCATGCTCTTCCAGGGTGGAAACGCCGCCACTGAAAGGCTGCTCTCCGCCTGCATATTAATATCGATGGCAGTGTCTAGCAGACACAAACATCATATTAAATCCTTTTCCGCCCGGTCGAGTTGTCGACCAGGCGGAAAAGCGGTGGATGGTCTTTCCATTCGCCGGGGTCCCCCTGTCATACTGATATGGCGGGGGAAATGGTTTGCGGGAGGGGCAGGATGTGGGGCGGATCGCCACCACCATGCGGGCGGTGTGGCTATCCGCCCTACATCTTAATGGACCCCTTAGTGTCCATTATGTAGACAATGCCCTTATTTACTTATGCACTGCAGTTAACTACCTTCCATCATTGATGGAGACTTTGGATAGATTTGGGGACATATTGGGCCTCAAAGTAATTGGACTAAATCTGTTATATTCCCCATAATGTTGATAACACCGTAGAAAAGCACTTTGACATGATTAAATATTTGGGAGTGCAACTGTACAACACTGATGACGACAATACTTGAGGAGGCTTACCTTATTGTGTTGGATCCTATGACAATCCACAAGATAGAATGTTGCATTGCCATTATCTCACTCGTGTGTTGAATTGTTCACCCAGGTAAATCATTGACAATCACTGTGCCCTTGTGGGATATATTTTAGGGTCCTCACCCACAAGTACCACCTAAGGCTTGCTTCGTCATCGGACCCTCATCCTGCTTACCTATAGATTCTATTAGGATGGCGGGCGGACTCCAGTCCGCCCCCTACCCTAGCGGTGCTGGGACCAGCCGCCAGTGGTGCGGCGATCCTGCACCGCCAATTAGGATGCGACCGCCACCTTGGCAGTTGCCACCAGCATATATTGCATTGTGGCGGGCGGTGCTGTAAGCAGCACACGCCACAATGCATAATATATGTGTTGCGTGGTGCCTGCCACCTTGTTTATGACAATGTTGAGGGGTACCATGGGTAACCCCCAAGTGCAGCCCTCCAATCCCCTCAACCCCCTGGGGGCCCAGAACAGGCTCCCAAAGGAAACACTGCATGCCTTTCCATGGCGGAGTATCCACCATTGAAAGGCATTACACCGTCAACATTGTAATATTGATGGCGGTGCCTAAAAGGCACCGCCACCATATTGCAGGCCTTTTACGCCGGGTAGGCAAACATGACAATTGCCTACCGGAGGAAAAGCGGTGGACGGTCCGCCGCAGTAACCCCCGCCATACTAATGTGGCGGGGGTAAAAGGCCGTCCGGCGGGGTGTTTTGACGGGCGGATCGCCACTGCCGGTAGGGCAGCGGCAATCCGCCCGCCATCTTAATAGACCACATAGTGTGGGGGGATGGGCCAAACACGTTTGTCAGTGGAGTTCTTTGGCTATGTGGTTTTAGGGATTGTGAGAAGAAATGAAAATTGCCTTCAAGATCCTACTACTTTTTTAATGGTTGATCCATTGACAAAATTAAAAACAGTGCAATGTCATAGGGGAGTAGTGACCCTATACATCTGAGGTCGACATGTTTCAGCCATAGCATCGCCGTGTGAGTCGGTCAGCTTTGTTCCGGACCTTTTTTTTGCACTAATCCCAGTAAGTATTGCTGTATATATCCATCTTTTTTAAAGTTTTCAAAAGAGGCTTGCATGCAAATCATACAGACCAGTATTTTGGACTTTTCCCTTTTTGCATTGGTCTGAGCTGAGGGAGAGAGAATCTTTATGCATTAATGAAATAACTATTTTGTATGCATTGTACGTATTTTCTCCCATGCTGTTGTGCATCTTGTCATGCACACTCGTGTTAAAAACATCTTATAGTCTAAATTACAGGTTAAAATAAAAATCAGGCATTTATAATAAAATTAAGTGATATTGCACACCATGCATGGGATTTCAAAATTGTACATAATCTACAGCTACTTGGCCTATTTAGTTAATAAGTCATCATAGGGTTAAGTGTGGGGAGGGGGTTGCTCCTCATAGTCACACTTTGTTGGAACAAATTCAGAAAATGGACTCAAGCACAGCATGTATATTAGGTGCACTGAAAAATATTTTAAACAGAAGGTGCATCAGGGTCTCTCCTGCTTTTTTGTATCACTCACTTTGTCAAAGGACAGCAGCTTTACCTATTCAGCTCCCCGCACCCTGTATCAAGGGGCGGAAGCTGGCTGTCTCCGGTTTTATCCTCTTACTTATCATGTGGCCATCACATGATCAGGAGGTCTGTGAAAGAACTACACATTTCTTGTCATTTATAGTTCTAGGTTTTTTCTTTTTCCTGGGTGTGATGTGAATCAGTGTCCTATTGGTCTTCGTCATGTAGATTAATAGACATTTTTTTAGGCTCGGATTCACAATAGTTTTTACATTGTAAATTACAGATTTTTGTTTCTTGAACAGAAAGTTACATCCTTTTCTTTGTCATATGACAGTCATGTGATCTGCTTATGAACTACAGAACTACTAATTTTGTGGGAATTGTAGTTCTTTCACTGATGTGGTTTAAATCCATTCTATTGAGTACTGTGCCTGTGTTTGTAGTTGTGTAATGTAGTTCTACACTTAAAATCATCTGTGGTGTTGTCATGCATGATCTATTTTATATCTTATAGGATGTTCCCCCAAAGCATTTCATCATTCAGTTCTTTATGTTGTGTGGATAATTTATAAATCCACCACAGTTCTTTTTCCAAAATAACTCTCTCTATGGCTCTGGATCCAGCTAGGACTTGTTCTAGAACTACCCACCTGAGTTCTTGTGTTGTATGAACTTTTGTAAGATAACGTTCTGCCTATTTAGTTGTTGCCCATCTGCAACATACGTTGCTTTGATGTTCTCCTATTTTGAAGTTCACTTTTCTTGTCATCGTGCCTATATAATGAAAATCACAGGGGAATGTTATCATATAAATGACTTGTTTTGAATTGCAGTTAGTCTGTTTTCCTGATGAAAAAACTGATAGAGGGTAACTTATATAAGGCACTTGACTCGATCCGATGATCCCCCTGCTTCTGGAAGTCTTTGCCATTATTCCCTCTAGGCCAAGTTGGCAATAGCCAAAATTTTCATATTGCCACATCTGCATTACTTTTTGGCATCCCTACCATTAATGCTACCTGCTCAATTCTTTAGAGAACTCCACTGGCTTCTACCAGACTTGATACGGGAGAGAGGCTGAAAACAGGTGGCAGTACACAAAACACTATGCCCATTAATAGGAGAGAGACTATGGGCCCCCAGCTATGAATGCTACTACAGGGCAGCACAAGTGCAATGGTTGCTACAATGGATGGGTGCTACACCTTGCGCAGAGACACTTGATGTCCAATGCAGGCTTAACGGATAACATAACTGTACTTGGCTATCGCAGCCTTTTAGTGCGAGGCGGAATGTGACCTATCAGATGCATGTAGCTCATAAGTGCTGGCATAAAAATATTCCCCAAATTGGGACATGAGCTCCATACTCCCCACTGCACCCATTATGGACCCTGCCGACATACAAACAATCACACGGCGGTGATCTGTGTTGGAAGCTGGCTTTTATGTAGCGATGCCAATGTAAGTGCTCATCATGCAAAAAGTCCAGATGACCCTTATATGGGTTTACATGGCTTATTTTCATAATCCCAAGTGCTCTATCAGTGGTAGTGTGGTCAAGCAGCGTAGATTTATCAGAGGAGAGTGTTACATATTTGTTTTACACACAGAGTCAATGAATGGCTCACACACTAAATAAGAAATCCAAGAATAATTTATAACAATAAACATTTTATAAGATTTAAGACACAAGATATTTAGAATAACTTTAGTACAAGTGGGGATAATTATTTTTGAAGGAAATAAAAAAATAGCTCAAATAACGTTTTTTTGAGGCAGGCACCACAAATGCTACAATGTTATCCTATGGGAGAAAAACAAGCATAGCAAACAGGTACTTGCAAGCGGAGCTCAGAGGTGCCCTTTGGAACTTAAAGTTCTAGGGGACCAAGGTCCAAAGTACCACCAGCAGTTTCACTTTACCGGTCTGTGGACCTTTGATGCAGAGGTGCTTGGCTGACTGACCGCTCAGGTTTGAGGCTCTCATAGTTGCCAGTATACCCACAGAGGGGAGAGAACAAGACAGCAAGACCTCTCTGGTCATGGATCTTATCTGTCCTGATATCCCTCAACATGCAGGAAGGCTTCCAAGACAGTGGTATTTGGCTAGATGTGAAACAAGCTTCGGCTGGTGCAAGTGCCCATGTACTCAGGGTATCAGGGGCTCTTGGAGTGCCTAGTCAAGTCAAATAATTTATATAGTGCACTACATACCCAGAGGGTCTCAAGGCGCTTGAGGAAGGGTGGGGAATTATTTGTCGAAAATCCAGGTTTTAAGCTGCTTTCTGAAGGCTGGGTGGTTTTGAGGGAGGCGGAGGTGAATGGGAAGGGAGTTCCATGTTTTAGCCGCTAGGTAGGAGAAGGATCTTCCCCCCATGGTGGATTTGTTGATGCGTGGAACCGCAGCGAGGGCTTGGGTGGAGGAACGTAGCTGGCGGGAGGGGGAGTAGAAGGATAATAGCGTGTTGAGGCATTCTGGTCCAAGTTCGTAGAGTGCTTTGTGTGCATGAGTGAGGAGGCGGAACGTTATCCTCTTATTGACAGGGAGCCAGTGGAGGTCTTTTAGGTGACCGGAAATGTGGTCTTTACGCGGGATGTCTAGTATGAGTCTGGCTGATGCGTTTTGGATGCGTTGGAGTTTTCTCTGAAGTTTAGCGGTGGTACCGCCATATAGGGTGTTTCCGTAGTCCAGGCGGCTTGTAACTAGTGCGTGGGTGACCGTTTTTCTAGTTTCGGTGGGGATCCAGCAAAATGTTTTTTTGAGCATGCGGAGGATGTTGAAGCAAGATGAAGAAACTGCGTTGACTTGTCTGGACATCGAGAGAGAGGAGTCCAGGATGACGCCCAGGTTCCGTGCGTGGTCCGTTGGAATGGGTGCTTTTCCTAGGGCAGCTGGCCACCAAGAATCGTCCCAGGCAGAAGGGGAAGTACCTAAGATGAGGACTTCTGTTTTGTCTGAGTTCAGTTTAAGACGGCTGTGCTTCATCCACTCGGCTACTTCTTTCATTCCTTCATGTAGGTTGGTTTTAGCGGTGTTTGGGTCTTTGGTGAGGTAGAGGATCAGCTGAGTGTCATCAGCGTAGGAGATGATGTTGAGGTTGTGTTGGTGTACAATGGCCGCGAGGGGGCTCATGTATACGATGAAGAGGGTGGGGCTGAGTGAAGATCCTTGTGGCACGCCGCAGATGACTTCGGTGGCCTCCGACTTGAACGGTGGAAGGCGGACTCTCTGAGTTCTTCCGGCGAGGAACGAGGTGATCCAGTCCAGTGCTTTTCCTTGGATTCCGATGTTGTTGAGGCGTTGTAAAAGGGTGCTGTGGCAGACTGTGTCGAAGGCTGCGAAGAGGTCAAGGAGGATGAGGGCGACTGTGTCTCCATTGTCCAGTAGTGTTCGAATGTCATCTGTTGCTGTGATGAGGGCGGTCTCAGTGCTGTGTTTGGCTCGGAAGCCGGACTGTGATGAGTCGAGGGATTTGTTGGCTTCGAGGAAGGCGGCAAGCTGGTTGTTGACTGCTTTCTCGATGACTTTGGCCGGGAATGGTAGGAGCGAAATGGGGCAGTAGTTTTTGAGTTCGGTGGGATCAGCTGTGGGGTTTTTCAGGAGTGCGCTGAGTTCGGCGTGTTTCCAGCTTTCCGGGAAGTTGGCAATTTGAAGGAGCAATTGAAGGAGTGGGTTTTTCTAAGACCCAGCGGTGCCAGGGATAACACCTAAAACCTTCGTGGGTAACCTGTTCCGGCGTACAAATGACAGAGACACGGGACACTTCCTTCGGCGTCAAAGATTCGCGGTTTATTACTGCAGGGAACACAGAAGTCACAAGAAGTACAACACGTGTAGGTTCGAGGAGACTGCTTCAAATTGTATCTGTGGGTCGCTCTTTTTATGCAGTTTTCCGTCATAGGATAACATGATGGACAAAAGATTACAACCCGGTTCCCACAGTAAATGTCATAGGGGGTCGCTTTCATGTATTCAGGGCCCGGAACATAATTACAGTAGCATTTGGCAGTTCCCAACTGTAAAAGTACATCGTTAGATCCGTCTGAAACGGTCGCTCACCACTCTCCCTAACCATCCCTGGTGCCTGTTGCTCTGTGTGGTATAGTAGCGCTTGGTGCCTAATATCGTTGTGCTTAAAGTGTAACTTGGTCTGTAACTTTGTAAGATCGTAACGCTTGCCGCCTAGAGCCATAGCGCTTTCCGCTTATTGCTGCCCCCTGATTTCCGACCCAACTCCCATTGTTGCACTGCTTTCATTCCCTGTATAATTGTTTTTTGCCTCTGTGTGCCGCTTCCACTACCCAGACCAAAGCATAGCTCCGGTGGTGCCCCTGTTTCGCTTGTTGTTTATACTGCCATTTTGTTTGCTAACTCCTGGCCCGTCCCTCCTCCCCGCTCACGCCTCCCAGCTCCTCCCCCCTCGCACTAAAGATATAGCTGATCCCTCCTCGACCAGCGCTGTGACCGCGTTAGATCCGTCTGAAACGGTCGCTCACCACTCTCCCTAACCATCCCTGGTGCCTGCTGCTCTGTGTGGTATAGTAGCGCTTGGTGCCTAATATCGTTGTGCTTAAAGTGTAACTTGGTCTGTAACTTTGTAAGATCGTAACGCTTGCCGCCTAGAGCCATAGCGCTTTCCGCTTATTGCTGCGCCCTGATCTCCGACCCAACTCCCATTGTTGCACTGCTTTCATTCCCTGTATAATTGTTTTTTGCCTCAGTGTGCCCCTTCCACTACCCAGACCAAAGCATAGCTCCGGTGGTGCCCCTGTTTCGCTTGTTGTTTATACTGCCATTTTGTTTGCTAACTCCTGGCCCGTCCCTCCTCCCCGCTCACGCCTCCCAGCTCCTCCCCCCTCACTCCGCCCCCTCCACTATCCACTTATGACAGTTGCTTCTACGCGCAGCATTCACGTGCAGCGGTCGCGCCCCATTCGCGCTGAAGGTGCGCCAAAGGTAAGCCCGTCTACGCCCGTCCGCGCCAAGCCCGCGCCCTGCGCCAGACCCCCTGGCCCCCGTCCCACCCACCCCACCCGCATCACATACAACGCCTCCACCCTCTTAGCTCTAAACCCTGGTCGACTCCCCACCTGCGCCCAAGCCGCCCCTGGACACACCCATGGACCCTTCACATGCAACTCCTGCAAGTATGACGGCACCAAGACCAACTCCTCATCCACTAACACCAAACTGAGATCTGACACCAACCACCTAAAATGCATCCTGCTCAACACCCGCTCGGTCCACAGACACGCCATCAACCTTTGGAATTTACTGGACACCATCTCTCCGGACGTTGCCTTCCTAACAGAAACATGGATGAACGCTTCTTCAGCCCCAGACATCACCATCGCCATCCCGGAAGGCTACAAGATCATCCGTAAGGACCGCACCATCCAAACAGGAGGAGGCATCGCCATCGTCCATAAGAATTCCATCCGCATCTCAACCAGCTCAGACGTCAACCTCCATAGCGCCGAACACCTTCACTTCCAGATCCACACCGACCCCAAGACCACACTCAGAGGCACCCTCCTCTACAGGCCACCAGGATTCCGTGCTAAATTCAGTGAAGACATCACTGACTTTATCACCCCACACGCCCTCCCCTCCGAAGACTACATTCTATTGGGAGACCTCAATTTCCACCTGGAAAAGAACAACGACATCAACACCACCACCCTCCTGGACAATCTCGCCAACCTCGGACTCAAACAACTTGTTAACACCCCCACTCACCACGCAGGTCACACACTCGACCCTATCTTCACCTCCAGCAAACATATCTCCTTCAGTCACACCACAGTTCTCCACTGGACGGACCACAGCTGCGTTCACTTTGTCTACAAAAAGACCACAACACACAACCATCCTCAACCTACTCTGCGAAGAAACTGGAACAAAATCACCATCGATCAGATCTCCTCATCGCTCCTTCAAAACCCCCCTGCCCACTCTTCGAACCCAAACCAAGCAGCCATTAACCTCACTCAATGGCTAACCAACAGCGCCGACAACCTAGCACCTTTGAAAAAACGTCAAATCAATCTAGGCAGCAAAAACGCCCCCTGGTTCAACGATGATCTTAAGAAATCCAAGAAACTCTGTCGCTCCCTCGAGAAGGCCTGGAAAAAAGACCCAAACACCAGCACCAGGGACGCCTTCAAAAACGCCACCCGCATACACCACCAACTGATCCGGACTGCCAAGAAAGCCGCATTCAAAGACCGACTAGACAACAACGCCCACAACAGCAAGGAACTATTCAACATCGTCAAAGAGTTTACCAACCCTACCGCCAACTCCAACGACATCACTCCCTCGCAAACCCTTTGCGACTCCCTAGCTTCGTTCTTCCACGACAAAATCGCAGACATCCACAACAGCTTCGACAACCAACCCAGAGACCAACCCACCCAACCTTCTGCCGTACCTTCACCCCCCTTGAACATCCTTAATGACTGGTACCCAATCTCCACTGAGGACACCATCCGCCTGATGAACTCCATCCACTCAGGATCCCCAACCGACCCATGTCCTCACCACATCTTCAACAAAGCAGACTCCATCATAGCACCCTATCTCCAAGACGTCATCAATTGCTCCTTCAAATCCGCCACCTTCCCGGAAAGCTGGAAACATGCCGAACTCAGCGCCCTTCTGAAAAAACCCACAGCTGACCCCACCGAACTCAAAAACTACCGCCCCATCTCGCTCCTTCCATTCCCGGCCAAAGTCATCGAGAAAGCTGTCAACAACCAGCTCGCCGCCTTCCTCGAAACCAACAAATCCCTCGACTCCTCACAGTCCGGCTTCCGAGCCAAACACAGCACTGAGACCGCACTCATCGCAGCAACAGACGACATTCGAACTTTACTGGACAATGGAGACACAGTCGCCCTCATCCTCCTCGACCTCTCCGCAGCCTTTGACACAGTCTGTCACAGCACCCTGTTACAACGCCTCAGAAACATCGGAATCCAAGGAAAAGCACTGGAATGGATCACCTTGTTCCTTGCCGGAAGAACTCAGAGAGTCCGCCTCCCACCATTCAAGTCAGAGGCCACTGAAGTCATTTGCGGCGTGCCACAAGGATCCTCACTCAGCCCCACCCTCTTCAACGTATACATGAGCCCCCTCGCGGCCATCGCACGCCAACACAACCTCAACATCATCTCCTACGCTGATGACACTCAACTGATCCTCTCACTCACCAAAGACCCTAACACCGCCAAAACCAACCTACATGAAGGAATGAAAGAAGTAGCTGAGTGGATGAAGCACAGCCGTCTGAAACTGAATTCAGACAAAACAGAAGTCCTTATCTTAGGTACCTCCCCTTCCGCCTGGGACGACTCTTGGTGGCTGGAGGCCCTTGGAAAAGCACCCATCCCGACGGACCACGCACGGAATTTGGGCGTCATCCTGGACTCCTCACTCTCGATGACCAGACAAGTCAACGCCGTTTCATCATCTTGCTTCAACATTCTTCGTATGCTCAAAAAAACATTTCACTGGATCCCCACCGAAACTAGGAAAACAGTCACCCACGCACTGGTTACAAGCCGCCTGGACTACGGAAACACCCTTTACGCCGGTACCACCGCAAAACTTCAGAAAAAACTCCAACGCATCCAGAACGCATCAGCCAGACTCATACTAGACATCCCGCGTAAAGACCACATTTCCGGTCACCTGAAAAACCTCCACTGGCTCCCCGTCAATAAGAGGATAACATTCCGCCTCCTAACCCACGCACACAAAGCACTCTACGACTTGGACCCGAATGCCTCAACAAAGGACTTTCCTTCTACACCCCCTCCCGCCAGCTACGCTCTTCCAGCCAAGCCCTTGCTGCTGTACCTCACATCAACAAAACCACCATGGGAGGAAGATCCTTCTCCTACCTGGCGGCTAAAACCTGGAACTCACTTCCCATTCACCTTCGCCTCACTCAGAACCACCTATCATTCAGAAAGCAACTTAAAACCTGGATTTTCGACATATAATTCCCCACCCTTCTTCAAGCGCCTTGAGACCCTCTGGGTATGTAGCGCGCTATATAAATTATTTGAATTGAATTGAATTGAATCTTCCCACCATTAGTACATTCCGTTCGGCTGTAAACGAATCAAAGGAAAAGACAGAAACAGGTGCAGAGGAAGACGAGGATAGCGAACAGATCGAAGAGAGTGTAAAAGGGGTGGTATCAGGAAACACGATTTGCAGGGATCAAAGGAGACGTGCCTAATGAATGCACAACTGAGACAATAGACCGGCACGGCAAGATGAGCCTCGAGCGGGGCCATCTGCCTTACAGTGTCATCCCCCTCATCATAAAGACACCCTCGAAGGAACACGTGTCTTCCGCAAGAGTTTGGGAATCCCAGGGTCGCGAAGCGGACAGCGTCCGTTCGCTGGCTACTTGAGGGCAAGAAACAAAATGGATGCCGTATCTAAAATGGAAGCCGTGGGCTCAGATGAAGAAACTCACAAAACAAACGAACGGTTTAGACTAGTACAGCGAAAACGCGTACACCCACTAAACTCGTCATTTGCGGTTCATAGATACCAGACTCGACCATATTCGGGCGAGTCGAAAACACCACTTACGATTGTCACGGAACCTCAGACGCTCCTTTTGCCCTCATGTAGGCAAGCACTAGTCGGAATCAGAATCGATTTCGATATTCATCAGACCATCCAGATGCTGCTGCAACATAATTCTATCCATCAGCGTTCCTTTGGTAACAGGCGGCCGCCTTATACACGTCGTAGCACAGAGGCCACACAATGCAGGACCACACTGCACACAAAGACAACACGTGAACAGAAATGCTACAACAACCCCAATGATCATCAGAATCTTCCAACCCCAAGTCGACATTAGGCCCCAAAACCACCCTAGTAGCGTCCAATCTCCTACATCCACGTGTATGGACTCGGAGATCTTATGCAACTTCGAGATGGCTTGATAGACAGATGGAGCGTTGTCAGGAATGAAAATACAACAGCTCGAATGGATCACCTTACATACTCCACCTCGATCTGCTAAGATGACGTCTAAAACCATATGATTTTGTAACGTCATAAGCCTGTCCGCCTGAAGCTCTGCTGTGATGTTGCCAAGGGCACTCGCAGTGATATTGGCGGTCGATTCCACCACTCGAGTCAGTTGTCTCAGGTTCCTACTATTGATCATAGGTCCCCAAAACGGCAAGAAACCCTTGAAGAAGTCTCCTGCTTCTTGACCAGCAGTGTCCTCTTTGCTAATCACGCCTCTCACAACTCTGGTCTTGTGATAATCGGAGATAACTGTAAAAGTCGGTGGCAGCAAATTTGCAATATAACAGGTGCCGAGAAGTCAAGGGGCAACCATGTATATGCACGGTCGTAACAGACAAAGTACGTACCCTTGGCAGTCAGGAGAACAGGGGAAGACAGCATTGGTAAAACATACGTTTCAGTGCAAGCACTCTCCCCTAGATGAGCTCTCGGGCTTCGGCCACGACCTTTCAAACGGAAATTACCAAGGTGGGGTACGATCCATATTGGAGATGAGCTTTTGAGCTGTCTATCACCCACGAGCACACTATACTCAGCCTCACTCAGATCCCTATAGGCTCGCACCTCTTCCTCTGGGATGAGCGATGGATCATAGATATCCCTATCTAAATCAGCAATCGCTATTGCCAAAGACTTATGGTACGGACCGGGACCAAAGTGTGGAGAACGTGGCTCTCGATTGGGGTAAGAATCTAGTGCGCTACGAAACATTGTTTGGAATGCTCGAGCTGAACCCTGGGAACTGTAAGGAAGGACCAAGTACGGAATTCCCTTATCGGTGGTATGTGGCATTAACCCACACACCCAACAATTGGTAGTGTTCATCACCAACTGATGCTGATGAAGGAGCTGAACAAAGGAATTGTTCATGAATTCCGCACGTCTAACCTGCTCGTGTTGGGGTAAGATGTGGAAGGAATGAGGAGAAACAGTGGAGGTAGGTTTAGGTTCAGAAGAAGGGGTAGGTGAGGCAGAAGGCAACAACGACTGTATCATATAATACACCCCACCCACTAATAACAAAGAAACAGTTAGGAATAGAAGGAACACCTGAAACATGAAGCATTTAGTACGTGCAATTCTATGCAATTCGAATCTTTGAGCTTGAGCCTTTTCCAATTCCGACAGCTTCGAGAAAGCCATCCTCTAAAACCGTCTGCAACGTTCTTGACGCACTTCGTTCTGTGTAGCAATAGTCAATCCCCAGGAGTTCCTAGGAATCAACGGTCTCCAACCTAGTGTTAGGACCTACTAAATAGAAGGAAGTACCCGCACGGCCCTACGGTCCACCCGGATGTAAGGTACAGTATATACAAAATCTCCTAGCTGTGGAAACAAATACATATATGCAGAAAAAGACTCAGAATTTACAAAATCACGATTATTCAAAAATGTTCAAAGTGGTAATGGGGTAACGTGAATGTCAGGGGAGAAAGCAAAAATATTTTTATTTGTCTCTGGTGTTGGAACGGAGAAAATATCTGCTTCTCCCAGGACGAGTCTGATCTTCAAACAGTTGGTCCGATGATAAAACAGAATCCTGTCGACCAGACAATTGTTCAGATCTTGAGTTCTTTGGTGACAAATGTTCAACAGTATCGTCCGACTGCACTGAGGTATCTCCGACAGGCTGAGCGTCGCTGAATGGGACAAAGTTTGGTACAACCTCAGCTTCAGACGAGGCAATGCCCTTCCTCACCCACGAGTCCGCTGGCAAGGGGATCAGTACCTTCTTGGTGTGGGTGGCATGCACCCAGTGCTTGCGACCCTCCAAACGAACAGCAGTCCTCGTGGCAAGGAGCACCTGATAGGGTCCGATGAATCTTGGCTCAAGATTTCGTTTTCGGCCAAAATTCCTCGTAACCACCCAGTCTCCGGGCTGGAGCTGGTGGCCTGGACCCTCCGTCTGCGTCGGTAGTGCTTCAAAGACCTGTTGGTGAATTAACCTCAGTTTAGCAGTCAGATCATGAAGATAATCGATCAACATTGGGTACTCAAGATCAGAAAACACACTGGGTCTGGGGACCCCCCAAACATTGGCAGGACGGCCGAACACAATCTCATATGGGCTGAGCCCTACTCGAGAGTGTACAGTCGCCCTAGTTGAAAGAAGAGCTAAGGGCAAAGCGTCAGGCCACGAGAGACCAGTCGTAGCCTGAATCTTTGCGAATTTCAATTTGAGAGTTCCATTATATCCCTCAACCAAACCTGCTGACTGGGGATGGTTGGCGCTGTGGAATTTTTGTGTATTTCCAAGGCCCTTACACACACTCTTCATCACACTCCCCACAAACTCACTTCCGTTATCAGACCATACAATCCGTGGCATTCCATACTGAGGAAAGTATTCCTTCAGCAGGACTTTCGCGGTGGACAGGGCAGTATTGTCTTTAAGAGGGTAGGCTTCGATCCATCGGGAGAATGCGCAAACCACAACTAAAACGTATTTCAGGTTATTGCATCGCTCCATATGGATAAAATCCAACTGAATCACTTCAAAGGGACATGAAGGGGGAGCAAAATGGCCAGGGGGTGTAGGAGTTCCCTTACCAGGATTGTACATCATACATATCATACAATTCTTGACCAGTCTCTCAGCACACTTAGCGATACCATCATTCTTCCATGCAGGGGACAACAACTTACAAATACCTTTCGCACTGATATGTGACAAGCCGTGTGCCATAGTCACAACAGCCAGCACATACGCATCCGGCAACATCCACCTCTTATTCTCGGACAAATCAATCCAACAGCCATTCGCATCCAGCTTTCCCGTACTCTCTTTCCACTTGGTCTTTTCAGTCTCAGTGGCCTCATTCTGAATCGCTTTCACACTCTCGATAGTGTCCTCACACATACCAGTTTCTGCAGGCCACCGTACCGAACTCGTCACATACATTCTAGTTGTAAGATTCCTTGCAGTCTCCTTAGCAATCTCATCAGCGAACGCATTGCCACAACCAACATCATCCGTCACCTTACGGTGTGCACTACATTTAATAATCGCCACCTGCTCGGGCAATGTAAGTGCATCCAAAAGATCATTCACAAGCTGTCCATGCTGAATCCTCGTACCATGCGATGTCATAAAACCTCTCTCTCTCCACAATCGTCCAATCGCGCAACACCAAACGCATACTGGCTGTCTGTAAATACATTCACCCGTTTCCCTTTCGACAAAACACACGCTCTAGTCAAGGCAATCAGCTCTGCCGCCTGTGCAGAATTCTGATTCAATCTCGCAGTCTCCACAACCGTACTCAACGTCACCACAGCATACGCAGTCGTCACATCACCATTCGGCAACTTAAAACAGGAACCATCCACATACAAGGTACCATCGCGGTCTTCCAATGGAGTGTTTTTCAGGTCAACACGACCTTTTGTTTCCTCCTCAGTTCGTAAGTAACAGTTGTGCGGTGCTACCTCGTCTGATTCCACATTGATCGGCAACAAAGTCGCCGGGTTTAGGACATTACAGCGCTTTATTTGAATGTGACTTGCCAAAAGCGTCAACTCATACCCAGACAACCTTGCACTTGTCAGATGTTGGGTTTTCGTACGATTCAAAAGAGTGTCAACTGCATGCGGAACCATCACCGTAAGCATATTATCCATGACCAATCCTGCAGATTGTCGGATGGACGCCGCAGCTGCCGCTGTTGCTCTCAAACAACTCGGCAATGCTCTAGCTACCGGGTCCAAGGTCGAGGAAAAATATGCACATGGACGCTGCTTACCACCGAATTGTTGCGTCAAAACACTCAACGCACAACCTTCCCTCTCGTGAATGTATAGTGTAAACGGCTTACTGTAGTCAGGAGTACCTAACACAGGGGCCGAACACAACGCATCACGCAGTTCAGAAAAACTTTTCTGACATTCTTCCGTCCATGGTAAAGGAGTTGGAACATCCTTGCACGTAAGAGCCACCAATGGTTTCACTAGCAATGAAAAATTTGGAATCCATTGCCTGCAGTATGACGTGATACCTAAAAAGGCACGCACATCTCTCTGAGTTGTTGGCACAGTCATTCGAGCAATCGCTGCAATTCTCTCTAGGGTCAACCTTCTTCCCTCCTTTGACAATAAGTGACCTAGGTAGGTTACTTCTTGGCAACAATATTGCAGTTTAGAAGGTGACACCTTGTGATGTAAGTCACAGAGATGCTGCAACAACGACACCGTAGCAATTTTGCAAATGTCCTGAGTGTCCACAGCCACCAATAAGTCATCGACATATTGGATCAAGGCCGCACCGGCCGGCAACACAAACGCGTCAAGTTGGCTCTTCAAGGCATGGCTGTATATCGATGGACTATCACAGTAGCCCTGAGGAGTGCGTTTAAACCTAAAGCTGCGGCCACCTAGAGAGAAACCGAAAAGGTCCCTACTCTCTTCAGCAATCGGAATGCTAAAGAAAGCATTCTTTAGATCGATCACCGAGAACCAGGATGCAGATGCTGGAATCAGAGTCAGTAAAGCCGTAATGTCGGGCACCACTGGGAACTGAGGAATCACAATTTTATTCACCTCCCGTAAATCGATGACAAAACGATAAACAGGAGGCTTAGATGGATCAGTGCGTTTCAGAATGGGCAGCACAGGGCTATTACACACGTTTCCCCGAGTCTCCTCGATAACATCTTTTTCGATCAAATCGTAGATGATCGCTAACAGCGCTCGTTCACCATCAAGGGAGATACGATACTGGGGAATACGTGGCAAACGCACATTAGATTTCAAGTGAACAACATAAGGGGAGATGTCAAGCAGGCCCACGTCATTGGGACCTGTTGCCCACAAAGATGCAGGAAGAGAACTCAATTCCGGTGGAAGCTTATCGATGGACAAATACATAGGAGAGATAACTCTCTCACCCAATGTAAGTTTTACTCCCACAGGAGAACATTACAAAGTCGCATACAGACGTTTCAGCAAATCCAGGCCCAAAAGATTTTCACCACAACCAGTAGTCAAAATCAAAGGAGCTTGCAGCTCACGAGGCCCAATTGTAAGAGGCAAAGGGCGTGAAACCGGATTGCTAACAGGGGCGCCAGAGATCCTACGGAAACATTTGTTAAGCCAGACAAAGGTGCGCCAGGGAGTTTCGAATGCATGATGGAACTTTTCGCTGCACCAGTGTCCAACAGAAAAGGCTCAACTACGCCCGAGGTGGCAACTGCGACGTAAGGCCCTCTCTGATCAACCGGAACTGATACTACTCCCTCTCCTTGTCTATGGCTGTCCTAGTAATTACCGTCGTCAGCACCCTGATCGACGTAATAATCATCCACATTGTACTGCGCGGATCTGCCTGATGATGATCCACGCTGATCGAAACAATTATTAGAATCAGAAGAATTATTAGAACGATCATTTTGAACACCACGACCTCTACCACGTGAGGCCTGTTGAGGACCACTACGGCCTCCTCTAGATAAATTACCACTATTTCGATCACGTAAAACTGGACAATCGAATTTCAAATGACCCTCACCCCTACAATAGGCACACTGATTGTACCCCAGCATAGATCTCTAGAAGAAGAAGAGTCATTCCGCGATTGTGACCTATTCGACTGTGACTGCGATCGGTTCCGTTGCTGCGAATCATTCTGATTCGAGCGCGGAGGATACGCTTGTTGCAACAACACTTTAGTTTTGAGCTCTTTCGTCTTTTTGTCCGCACGATCATTTTCCTCTTTCTCTCTATTTTCATAATATTGGGCCGTAGCCAATATCTGAGCAGAAGTAGAAACAGCCCACGCACTCTCTGAATTCTTTAATTTGTTGGTTAGGTCCAGCAACAAATTCGACACAAATTTGTCCACAAACAATCTCTGACCTCCCTCAGTACCCATATCTTGACCACTGTGATCAATGAATGCCTCCTCAAATCTTGTAAAGAAATCAGAGGCACTCTCATCCTTCTTTTGCTTGCAAGCGGACAATTTGTCCCAGTTGACTTTCATAGCTGGCATAAGCGTTTTCATAAGAGTAATTATTCTCTGAGGCAGATTGGCAATCAACTGTTCAGGCTTAGAGCCACCAACTTGCAAGGCATCTGCGGCACTAAGTGCAGCCCAGTCACCACCTAATTCTGCTGCATGATCTTGCTGACGAATCTTTGCCCATACCGGTTGCGGTACGACATTGCCGAACAGCATATCGATGTCGGCAAGATTCATTATCGTAGCATCCACTAGCTGCGACAATTCTTTATAGTACCCTGCAGGATTTTTGCAAGGGTCAGGCAAAGATTGCTTCACCTGCAAGACTTCCGATCGTTTCCACGGAAGATGTATCCACACTCTCTGGAAATGTGGCAAAACAGCAGGATTACCACCAGGATTACCTGGCATCCACACTGGTGGAACCTCGCGCATGGGATACTGACCAGGCGCTGCTGTCAATCCCTCAGTTTCGTCTCGAGGCATTATAGCAGGACGAAATGATAGCAACTGCTCGACAGCACGTCAAACATTGCTACCCACCGTTATTCCGCTCGCAAACTGAAGCTGAAGGTCAGTTAGAGCAGCCAGTACATCATCAGCCGCATCAGCTGATATCTGATCACGTAAGAGTTTGCACATTTCTTCAAACACGAATCTTTGTGTCGGCTCATTGAATTGAGAAAACGTATCGACAACCACACGTGGAGGATTCCTAAGGGGATATCTAATCCAATTTGTCTCCATATTATATAGCGTGTCACGTTCCCCACCACCAGGAAGCTGACTTCATCTTTGGGGAGCATCAGAACCAGCGGACCCAAGAATCGGTCCAAGAGAAGTGAAGAAGTTAGCAGCAACAGAAGGAACACGACGTCGAGCAGACGGGGTAGAAGAGTAAAGCAAAGGGGTAACAAGAGAAGTGTCAGAAACAGAAGGAACAGCAGGAGTAACCACAAGAGTAGAAGTAGCGGGAACAGGAGTGTGAGAAGGTATAGACGGAGGAGCAGTAGGAACAGGAGCAGGTAGAGGAACAGGAACAAGAGGAGCAGCTACCGGAACAGCAGGTTGAGGAACAGGAGGAACCACAGGAACTGTGGTATCCTGCGCATATGGAGGTGGCGATTTCAGTAGATAAGACAACAAAGGGTCCTCTACTGCTTCCTCTCCCTTCTTATCCGTACCCGTCGGTAAAGCGGGGTAACATTTATCGACTGTCATGCGCTGCAATCTGTCAAAAACTTCCTTTTCCTTCTCCTCCTTGTCTCGCTGAAATTGCTCTGCATTTCTCATCGTTGTAACGATCCCTTCTCTCTTATTACGTTTAAGCTGCTTGATTTCTTTCTGCTTGGCTTCTTTACGCCACAACCAAAAGGAATCAAACATGGCCGGCCTTGCTTTTCTTTGGAACAATTTAGCTTCAAGATTATCTAAAATTGGGGCCTCAAAACTACCATGAGGTGGCCAACTAAGGACACCGTCTTTTTTCGTGTAGCGAACCCAACACTCATTGAATGTAATTGGACCCAAACCATGTCGACTATATAATTCGTAAGTTGGAGTTCCAACCGGAGGTATTGGACACGAGTCCTCCAGCCGGGAATCCGCACCACAACCTCTAAAGCAACTGAACAAAGTACTACGGCCAGGCATCGTGCACACTAACCGAGTTTCACAAACGTCAAGGGTTATAGGATTACAATGTCCCTGCAAAAGTGCAAAAACCCTTGGTTTTTGGCGACTGCAGATGTCAAATAATACAACGAAGAACAAATTACCAAGAACCACAAATGCAATGGAATCATGCAACAACTAAGCACCCGCAACAACAATGGACTCTGGGAGCGACCCACAAATACTTAACTCAAAGCTCAATGGCGTCACCAGGAAGGCCCGTCAATCGTCTTGCTGTACCAAGGTCTACGCCAGGCGCCAAAACAGGTCTACAGTCAGGGCAGCAGTCCGTCGCAGCCGTCAGGAGGCGGGGATCTTCGCGGGAAAAGTCGTCGGGCCACTTGTGTCGACAACAGGATCGTTGAAGCGGGGTGCACCTTCCCTCGGAGATTTCACACGAAGTTCCTCACGATCGTCGGGCTTTGGACCGGTACCGCTGATGCAGCCCCATGTTGGGCGCCAACTGAAGGACTGGGTTTTTCTAAGACCCAGCGGTGCCAGGGATAACACCTAAAACCTTCGTGGGTAACCTGTTCCGGCGTACAAATGACAGAGACACGGGACACTTCCTTCGGCGTCAAAGATTCACGGTTTATTACTGCAGGGAACACAGAAGTCACAAGAAGTACAACACGTGTAGGTTCGAGGAGACTGCTTCAAATTGTATCTGTGGGTCGCTCTTTTTATGCAGTTTTCCGTCATAGGATAACATGATGGACAAAAGATTACAACCCGGTTCCCACAGTAAATGTCATAGGGGGTCGCTTTCATGTATTCAGGGCCCGGAACATAATTACAGTAGCATTTGGCAGTTCCCAACTGTAAATGTACATCTTCCCACCATTAGTACATTCCGTTCGGCTGTAAACGAATCAAAGGAAAAGACAGAAACAGGTGCAGAGGAAGATGAGGATAGCGAACAGATCGAAGAGAGTGTAAAAGGGGTGGTATCAGGAAACACGATTTGCAGGGATCAAAGGAGACATGCCTAATGAATGCACAACTGAGACAGTAGACCGGCACGGCAAGATGAGCCTCGAGCGGGCCCATCTGCCTTACAGTGTCATCCCCCTCATCATAAAGACACCCTCAAAGGAAAACGTGTCTTCCGCAAGAGTTTGGGAATCCCAGGGTCGCGAAGCGGACAGCGTCCGTTCGCTGGCTACTTGAGGGCAAGAAACAAAATGGATGCCGTATCTAAAATGGAAGCCGTGGGCTCAGATGAAGAAACCCACGAAACAAAAGAACGGTTTAGACTAGTACAGCGAAAACGCGTACACCCACTAAACTCGTCATTTGCGGTTCATAGATACCAAACTCGACCATATTCGGGCGAGTCGAAAACACCACTTACGATTGTCACAGAACCTCAAATTGATGACGTCTTGGAGATAGGGTGCTATGATGGAGTCTGCTTTGTTGAAGATGTGGTGAGGACATGGGTCTGTGGGGGATCCTGAGTGGATGGAGTTCATCAGGCGGATGGTGTCCTCAGTGGAGATTGGGTTCCATTCATTAAGGATGTTCAAGGGGGGTGAAGGTACGGTAGAAGGTTGGGTGGGTTGGTATCCGGGTTGGTTGTCGAAGCTGTTGTGGATGTCTGCAATTTTGTCGTGGAAGAACGAAGCTAGGGAGTCGCAAAGGGTTTGAGAGGGAGGGTTGTCGTTGGAGTTGGCAGTGGGGTTGGTAAACTATTTGACGATGTTGAATAGTTCCTTGCTGTTATGGGCGTTGTTATCTAGTCGGTCTTTGAATGCAGCTTTCTTGGCAGTTCGGATCAGATGGTAGTGTATGCGGGTGGCGTTTTTGAAGGCGTCTCTGGTGCTGGTGTTTGGGTCTTTTTTCCAGGCTTTCTCAAGGGAGCGACAGAGTTTCTTGGATTTCTTAAGATCATCGTTGAACCAGGGGGCGTTTTTGCTGCCTAGTTTGATTTGACATTTTTTCAAAGGTGCTAGGTTGTCGGCGCTGTTGGTTAGCCATTGAGTGAGGTTAATGGCTGCTTGGTTGGCGTTCGATGAGTGGGCAGGGGGTTTTGAAGAAGCGATGAGGAGATCTGGTCGATGGTGATTTTGTTCCAGTTTCTTTGCAGAGTAGGTTGAGGATGGTTGTGGGTTGTGGTCTTTTTGTAGACAAAGTGAACGCAGCTGTGGTCCGTCCAATGGAGAACTGAAGTGTGACTGAAGGAGATGTGTTTGCTGGAGGTGAAGATAGGGTCGAGTGTGTGTCCTGCGTTGTGGGTGGGGGTGTTAACTAGTTGTTTGAGTCTGAGGTTGGCGAGATTGTCCAGAAGGGTGATGGTGTTGCTGTCGTTGCTCTTTTCCAGGTGAAAATTGAGGTCTCCCAGTAGAATGTAGTCCTCGGAGGGGAGGGCGTGTGGGGTGATGAAGTCAGTGATGTCTTCACTGAATTGTGCACGGGGTCCTGGTGGCCTGTAGAGGAGTGTGCCTCTGAGTGTGGTCTTGGGGTCGGTTTGGATCTGGAAGTGAAGGTGTTCGGCGCTAGCGAGGTTGTCGTCAGAGCTGGTTGAGATGCGGATGGAGTTCCTATGGACGATGGCGATGCCTCCTCCTGTTTGGTTAGTGCGGTCCTTTCGGATGATCTTGTAGCCTTCCGGGATGGCTATGGTGATGTCCGGAGCTGAAGAGGCGTTCATCCAGGTTTCTGTTAGGAAGGCGACGTCCGGAGAAATGGTGTCTAGTAGATTCCATAGGTCGATGGCGTGTCTGTGGACCGAGCGGGTGTTGAGCAGGATGCATTTTAGGTGGTTAGTGTCGGATCTCTGTTTGGTGTTTGTGGATGTGGAGTTGGTCTTGGTGCCATCATACTTGCAGGAGTTGCATGTGAAGGGTCCATGGTTGTGTCCAGGTGCGGCTCGGGCGCAGTTGGGGAGTCGGCCGGGGTTTAGTGCTAGGAGGGTGGAGGCGTTGTATGTAATGCGGGAGGGGTGGGTGGTGCGGGGACCAGGGGGTCTGGTGCTGGGCGCTGTCCAGGCGCGGACGGGCGTAGACGGGCTTACCTTTGGCGCACCTTTGGCGCGACCGCTGCGCGAGACCGCTGCGCGTTGGGTCATCAGTCTTAAATGGATAGTGGAGGGGGCGGAGCGTGGGAGGTCAGCTGGGAGGCGGTAGCGGGCGGGTAGGCGGGGTCAGGAAAGCACAACACAAGATGGTGGTCGGGGCACCCAAAAACGAAACTTAGCATCTTGACAGAGCTGACCTCCTACAGCCATGGAAACCTTCTCCTGCATTTGTGCTTCCCCGGTGGTCCTACTGGCCAGCAACACGGTGAACCTAACAGATGCGGTCGGTGCCTGCAGATGCAGGGGGATGGCTCCTCCTGCACACATTAGATGATAGCTAGTTATCGAAGTGCTGGACAGTCCTCCAAGTGTTGGGGAAGATGTACAGCCACGGGATAAGCCAGGTCTTTGTAACAGGTGAGGAGCAAGCAGCGCGGCAGGATTTGTTGCCAGGTTCTCTGAAGGTCCTTGGTTCTCGCAATGTTGTTTCTTCTTTGTCCTACTGCAGCTCCCAGGAAGTTGATTCTGCCGACCTGGTTATGGGGGACCCCGAAATACTAAAATAATGGGTGCTCAGGGGAGTACGAGGAAGTAGTCAATGAGCTGCCTACCCCTATGGTGACTACACCCCCTATATGACCACTTCCTGTGAAGAATGGGCATAGGCAAAAACAAAATGGAGAAACTCTTCTTTGGCTGTTCACTTCAGGTGGTCCACCTTAGAGGTGTGGCTGGCCTCAGGGTGAAACGTTCCTCCTGAATAATTAATTTCCTCCCTGCTCTGGTTTCAAATGGGCCCCAAGGCAGAGGATGGTGTTCCCCAGGTGTGGGGGACGTTGGGGTGCATGTCAAAGGTGGCAGAGTCTTTGAAACCTCTGGCCTTGATACCCTAAATTGCAATCCATCCTGGTGGAGGAGGTGAGAACACTTTCTGCTGAGCGGGCATTGTTCCTGACCTCTGAGAGCGCTGGCTCTCTCTTGCAGGAGACCAGAAACCCGTCTGTGGTGGAAGGCTGGAAGATACCAGTCAGCCAAAACACTAAAAGACTGGTAAGGCTACAGGGGGTACATCTGAGCTTCCCTCTGAGGGCATGTCTTAATAAATCTGATACTGGCATCAGTACAAATTTATTAGGAGGAGTGTTTGATACCAAACACCAGTAATTTCAGTGAAGCCATCACGTTGCTGGGTAATTCGCAATGACCAGTGGCCTGTAAATGCCTTCAGAATGGCTTCCTGAACACCTGCAAAGATTGGCAATGGAACTAGGCATTACAGGAGCATACCTTCTCATGCAGATGTGCCGTCACATGTCATATAATGCACCCTGCCTTAGAGCTCTCAAGGCCTGCTGTAGTGGTGACTTACATATAGTACATGCGGTGTATGTAGGCATTGCATACAGGGAGTGGGCAATGTCATGTTTTACCAGGTGCCCCTGGTACCTATGCTCTGGGTACCAGGGGCACCATTTATTAGGGTCTTACAAGGGTACTTAAGTCCTTGCCAATTGGGTTACAATTAATGTTTGTGTTGTTTTTAGGGAATGGGCACTGGCACAGGAGCCCCTGTCCGTCAGCCTATTACTGCTCCAGTGACCCCATATCCTGCCCTGCACAGTTAAAGGTGGGCACACTGATGCCCACCCAGGGCACCCACCAGAGTTTTGTTGGGGCTGCAGGGAGAGCCCTAAGCTTCCCTGACCTCAGCCGATCCCCTGCCTACAGTGGGAGTCTGCATTGCTCCTCTCTGCCAGGAGCAGCTCCTATTGCTGCTCCCTCCAGGTGAGAGCAATATTTTCATCTGTTTCCCTTCCAACTTCCATGAGGGCAGGGAACGAGATGGAAAGTCTGCTCCCAGAGGGCGGTACTATTTTTAAAACTACTGCTCACCGGGAGAGGACTTGGTGTTTGCTCTCACGAGGTGGGAAATTAAAAAATGCTCCAACCTAGCAAGAGCAAACACAGGCTTCCATTTCTGTACCCATGCTGGCAGGAAAACAGCTATTTCCCCAGAGTGGGCTCCCCGGGTCTTAGCTTGCAAGTCAGCCCTGGGGAAGGGATACCTGGGACCACTCCCTCCCCGAGTTTGAGGCTCGGGGAGGGAGATTACATGGTCCTCCTCCCCTTTTTGTTAAATTTCAACCCCACAGGTGGGCTTCCTGGAGCATTTAGAGGCTCGGGGAAGGGGACCACGCAGTCCCATCCCTAGTTTGTAAAATGTTGATGTGGGGGTGGGCTCCGCAGGGCCATTAGAGGTCGGGGAAGGGGGCTTCGAGGCCATCCCCTTTTTGTCAACTTTTGACCCTAGGGGTGGGCTCTCTGGAGTATTTGAGGCTCTGGAATGAGGAAACACATGGCCTGCTCCCCATTTTATACAGTTTCAGCCCCCGCGTGGGCTCCTCAAGCCTTTAAGGGTTCAGAAAGGCATGGCTCCCAGTCCCCTTATAAAGAAATTTCAGCTCCACAGGTGGACTCCCTGGGGCCTCAGCAAGCTTTGGAAGGGGGGTCAGGCAGCCCCCCTCCACTTTATGAACACAGCCCCAAGAGTGCGCTCCTGGGGCATAAGGGCATTAAATGCATTTCTTTTTCGATCCCTGAGAGTTTTGTTTGATTGTGGCATTTTTTGCCAATTGTGTTTTTGGGTCCCGGGGGTGTCCCTCTGTGTCCACCCACATCAGGCCTAGGGGGTCAGGGTATCCCTACCTTGCCTCCTTATATTATAATTTTTTTAACTTCAGGACAAGGCACTAAGTCCCGGTGTTCTGTAATAGCTGCCAACAACATTTTTCTCATGTTGCTGGTAGCCAATCAGAGCACTTGCTCCCATGGCACAAGGGAAATAAATCTCCCTGGGCAAATCAGAATGCTTTATTTTTAAATTGGGACTCCTGCAATACTCTCGCAAACCGAACCATCCAAATATACAATCATTTTTGTACTTTATTTTCTCAAAAATTACCGAACAAATTGACATTAAAAAATGCACAAGAAGCACAATCTTCAAACCACGATCTAGCTTCCTGCCAAATTTGGTGTAATACTGTTGATCAGTTTTTTCTGTAGCCTTATCTAAAGAAGTCAATGGAAAGTGGGTGTGTGTGTGCACATTTGTTGTGTGTGTATTGATGTGTGTGTGTGTATATAGAGATATATATAGTATCCTCTTCTGCCATTGGTCTGCCTGGATGCCATTTATAATGCCTCCATCCACAGCCGTGTACTACATGGGGTAATAGATTAGTCCACATCAGTCATTGGCTCGCCTGCATTGTGAAAGATGGCATTTTCTGATCACATGTGCACATCCATCTGAAAATAAGTGTGCTTCCACATCTAAGCCTGGTTGGCTTGTCCTTTGGTTTTCCATTTTCTTTCTTTTACAGTTCCTCTTTAATTTCTTTGCTTTTCCTTTTTGTTTAATTTCCATTTTTCTTAAGAGGACATTACAGCTCGATAGGCAATGCTAACGAGCTGCTCGCTAGCCGCTTATTACATCTACAGGGTGCTGTATCTTACGTGGCCACTTCTTATAAATCAGGCAACCATTGTGGATCACTGTTTTCCATTGTGTGGTGGCTATGCTGGAACTTTGAAATAAAGACAGACTGTGTACAAAACCTCTGTGAGATGGACACCTCTACTACGTTTAATTTCATTATTGCAATAATATGCCAGTTGTGTTTAGATGCCACAGAAAATGCAGGTAAATGGTGAAATCCACACGTTCTAATGCAACAACTGTTCAACTTTTTGGTTTCTGACAACTATATATTCTTCAGTTTAATGATGGCTATTTTATTTTGGCTTTATCTTGCACCATTTTTGCTGTGGCTTTTTTTTGTTTTCCGACTGTTGCTTTGTGTTTTTCTGTTCTGAACCTTATAATTATTATTTTTAGTGTATTAAGATATGCATTAAAAGTAATGAAACCAAACAAGAGAAATGAGTGCATATGTAAATCAAAATCACATTGAAACAACATGTTTTGTGCATCAATATCGTGCAATAGAGCAAGTTCAAACACAAATTGATGTTGAGATATGTAAAAGTGACTCACATGGCAAAACAACTCAAGTCTTTAACTAATTAATTGCATTTACCATGACCCCTGTAAATGCATATGCAGTGCTCAGATATTGAAATAAGAAGCATTGGCAAAAGCAATAGGTCTCACTGCAATTGATGTATAATGGAACAAACTCCAACTTTGCCCACACTTGAGCAGCACCCAAAAGGCATACTGAAGGTGGCAAACCTTTATTTGAAGGGTACAAGCAGGCTCCTGTTAATAGCTTCCTTCTAACAGTCATTCAAATTGCAAATACGCCTATACATTCTCAACCTGGTAAAAACTGCAAATCTCACCACTCTTCCATCGATACTTTCCGCCAACAAAATTGCCACAAACCAGAGCCACAACTAACGCTATTGATATGCAAACTAGGCACTCCCATGCAAAAAAACACGAAAACACCATCTGCAATGCTACCTAAAAACAGGCGAGAGCCCCACTTACCAGTAACAAATTAACATCAAATTAACAACAACCTTTAACTAATGTAAGGACTTCAACTATCTTCTGCGTGAATTACACCCAACTCACACCCACATCAAAAGACCAACATGTGATAGAGGTACTAATCATGCAGCTCCGACACCCAACAAGACCACAACACCCAGCGCCACCACCACCAGAACCTTCCCCATTCCACTCCCCCGCTACTACAACCGAGGCAGTGCAAAATAGGACAATGGACCTTCCCAAAATACCATGTCCCCTCAACCTCACAATAGCTGAATGTTCGGAGGTGTGGCAACCAACTATGTGTGAAGGAGACAAGTCGCCCATCAACAATAATTCACACAATCCCAAGTGTACCGGTGATGTGCTGCACAGACCTCACCATGCAAAACACAAACCTCCCCATGTGGAGATATAGTATTGATATGTGTAGTGTACCGCACAGTGGACGCAACCATATTACCTCAGACAGTGGGGAAGATCTTGTTCATGTAGCTGTGTTGCCCCCCCCCCTTGAAGCGGAAGTGGAGTGGGCTGGTCGAACATAGGCAACTCCAGCGTAAGAGTATCAATAAATAGGCCACGCCCTGGGTGTGGTTCACTTGCGCGAAGACAAACGAGTCTGCCAGAGCGGTGGCCCTCACCCAGGCATGTAGCTGCCGCCATGGCTGCAGTCCTCCTCCACACAAGCCCCTTGCGAACCCAGCGCCACAACACCGCAGACTTATGCCTGTACCGACTACTGTGTTCGATCTACACTGCGGACTTCAGGATTCACAACTTGAATTCAGTCTTGATTTATTAATTACACAGAGAACTGTACTCTATGTCCTCGGATTTTGTCAAGAAGAAGTCACAAAAAGCATTCCTCAATGTCTATGCTAACTACTGCCTTTGATTTCCTTTGCGGATAGCGGGGTTCACAACTTGAATTCAGCCTTGATTTATTAATTGCACAGAGAACTGTACTCTATGTCCTCAGATTTTGTCAAGAAGAAGTAACAAAAAGTATTCCTCGATGTCTATGCTAACTACTGCCTTCGATCTACACTGCAGACAGCATTGAATTCAGCCTTGATTTATTAATTGCAGAGAGAATTGTACTCTATGTTCTCAGATTTTGTCAAGAAGAAGTCACAAAAAGCATTCCTCAATGTCTATACTAACTGCTGCCTTCGATCTGCACTGCGGACTTCAGGATTCACAACTTGAATTCAGCCTTGATTTATTAATTACACAGAGAACTGTACTCTATGTCCTCGGATTTTGTCAAGAAGAAGTAACAAAAAGCATTCCTCGATGTCTATGCTAACTACTGCCTTAGATCTTCACAGAGGACAGCAGGGTTCACAACTTGAATTCAGCCTTGAAGTATTAATTGCACAGAGAACTGTACTCTATGTCCTCTGATTTTGTCAAGAAGAAGTAGCAAAAAGCATTGCTAGATGTCTATGCTAACTACTGCCTTCGATCTACACTGCGGACAGCAGGGCTCACAATTCAGATGCAGTGGCGATTGCAGATGACGCAGTCCAGTTTGCAAGATAAGTTGCTCCCACTGCAGCCCACTGAGACCACCACTCATCGCAGGATGCGCACACGCTGTATGCTTCAGGTGCTACTAACTCACTGCACCATAGGTTATCTCCAGGTGGCCTTATCAAGTCAAGACATTGCTCCCACTCCGGACCTCCGAGACCACGTATTATCGCAGTGTGCGCACTCGCCGAGTCCTCCAGGTGCCACGAACTGTGCAGCTCAACTCAACGCCACGTGGCTGTGCGCCTATTCTGACTGCTACCTGCGCCCTACACTGGGGTTACACGGTTCACAATTCAAGATTAGTAGCAACGCAAATTGTGTAAGAGACTATAATGGGTTATGGAGACCAAATGCTCCCAATCTGTGCAGCTCAAGTCAGCGTCACCTGCCTGTGGACCTTTGCTGACCGCTGCCTCTGGCCTGCACTGTGGAAGACCAGCGACACGGGGTGGCAACTATCCCTGTTCAACGCAAGTCGATCCCACATGTGTAACTGGTTTCTGAGCCCTGAAGGGCAGCGGCCCCAACTTCGTGGCTGCGACCACAGCACCAGACTCCCTTCAATCAGTGAAGGATATTTGCATATGGAAGGCCAGCGACACCTAGTGCCACTGAACCTGTACTACGCAGGCCAGTGGAGCCACCAACGTATGCACATGGCAATCTGTCCTTGCTCACTGCTACCTCTGACCTACACTGTGAAAGACCGTTGACACATGGTGCCACTAACCGTCTTCAACACAAGCCGATCCCACTTGTGTAACTGTGTCCTGAGTCCTGAATAGCAGTGACCCCCAACTCCGTGAGACAACTACAGCAGCAGACTCCCTTCAATCAGTGAGGCATATTGCCAAATGCAAGGCCGGCGATATATAGTCCCAATAACCCTCTGTAACACCAGCTAATCCCACATGTGTAACTTAGCCCTAAATGGCAGGGAACCCAACTTCATGACAGCGACCACAGCACCTCTCTCCCTTCCATTAGTGATTAGTATTTACACATTGAACTCTGCCAACAAGTGGTGCCACTGAACCTGCACTACACAGGCCTGTGACCCCACTAACGTATGCACAAGGCTGTAGGTCCATCCTCTTCGCTACCTCTGACCTACACTAGGGTCAGCAGTCCTCACAATTCAGATACAGTCCCAATTCCACATGACGCAGTCAAGTACGCAAGACACATTGCTTCCAGTGCGACCCGTCCACATCAAACAACATCACAGGCTCCTACACTCTCAATGCTTCTGGTGCCACTTTCCCTATTTAACACAAACAAATCCCACATGACTAACTAACTGTGTCCTTAGTTCTGAACAGTCGTGACCCCACCTTCGTGTCAGCGACCACAACACCTCACTCCCTTCGATTAGTGAGGAGTATTTACAGTTTGAAATCTGCCGACTAGTGGTGCCACTGAATCTGCACTAGGCAGGCCGGTGACGCCACCAACATATGCACAAGGCTGTCGGCCCTTCCTCATTGCAACGACTGACCTACACTACGGTCAGCAGTCCTCACAGTTCAGATACAGTCCTGATTCCACATTACGCAGTCCAGAACGCAAGACACATTGCTCCCATTGATACCCATCCACATCAAACATCATCACAGGTTTCTTCACTCTCAATGCTTCTGGTACCACTAACCCTATTCAACAAAAACAAATCCCACATGTCTAACTGTGTCCTGAGTCATGAACAGCAGTGACCCCAACTTCGTGTCAACGACCACAGCACCTCACTCCCTTTGATTAGTGAGGAGTATTTTCAGACTGAAGTCTGCCAAGTGGTGCCACTGAACCTGCACTATGCAGGCCGGTGATGCCACCAGCGTATGCACAAGGCTGTAGGTTCATTCTCATCGCTACCTCTGACCTACATTACGGTCAGCAGTCCTCACAATTCAGATACAGTCCTGATTCCACAAGACACCGTCCAGTACGCAAGACACATTGCTCCCAGTGCGACCCGTCTACATCAAACATCATCACAAGCTCCTACACTCTCATTGCTTCTGGTACCACTAACCCTATTTAACACAAACAAATCCCACATATGTAACTGTGTCCTGAGTCCTAAACAGTAGTGACCCCAACTTCGTGGCAGAGACCACAGCACCAGACTCCCTTCAGTCTTATTTGTTGTTCTTTTCTTTAAATAATTTTTTTAATGTAAATCTATACATGACTAAGATTCTTTTTTGTTCAACTGCACAGGGATACTTCTGGGCCCAAGAAGGTTGTTGGGGGTATGTTGGTAATGTGGAAAAAGGGTATGTTACCTCCTAATGTAAGGGAGAGGGAGCGTCTAAAGGGGTATCACTTACAAAAAGAAAATGTTTTTTGAATACTTATGTAGTGTGAGCTGTGAACAGTTTGGAGCCAGGCTTGCACAGCGACAGCTGCGGCCCGTCCACTCCACTCACAGACGCAGTACTACGGGTTGTCTGCGTCATTGTGTCTATCCCTGCCCTGTTCTGTCGTGCGCCCGCCACGCCACTCCGATTATGTTCCAACGTTGGCCCCACATAGCTACCTGTCGAAGGCATTCTCGCTGTTGATGTGCAGGTCGGTGGTCTAGTTCTCAACATCTCACGGCCACTCCCTGAGGGCAAGTTTGCACACACACCACACTCATTCGGCACATGTGGCACAGGCCATGTGACCACGCAAATATAATAGATCGACAACTTCACATCCTTTATTGCAGCGCTGACTAGTTGGCGGACGGTCCACGCGTCTCAACCATAAAGACTCCATGAAAACTTGCACATAAGGTTAGTTGCACCCTCAACTATATGGCCATCAGCAGCCTACCATCCCCTTGGCGCGGACTTCATATGCATATAGTTACTGCCACCCCAAACTCATGTGGTCATCAGGAGCCTACCACCACGTGTCACGAACTTGAGTTCCACAAGCTTAGCGGCACCAAACCCTAAGGTGCTCTCTGCAATTGACAACTCATGACTTAACAACATGTGTGAGATATGCAGGCCGCGCAAAAGTTAAAGTGGTCTCCACCATACATGACTCAGCGACATCTGTCAGATCTGCAAAGAAGCTGATGTGGTATCCGCCATTTAGACTCAACGACATCTGTAAGATGTGCGCACAATGTGATGTGGTGTCCGCCATTCAGAACTCTGAGATCGGCGAAGTTTTGAAGGGCACATGCAGTCCGCCCACTGCTGCACACTCCGATAGCATCAAGCAATTATTTGGTAATCGATGCGTAGAGGCAACAGTCTCTCTCTCTCTCACACTTTTTTCTCTTCTCTCTCTCTCTCTCTCCCTCTCTTCATTCCTTACCCTCTAGCCCTCTCTCCCTTCTCCCTTTCTCACTCCCTTTATTTCCTTCCCTCTCATTTTCTCTCTGGCTTGTTTTTCCTTCTCTGTTTCTCTCTCTCAGTCCTATTATATGCACATTACCCACGTCCTTATTTTGTGCTTTATTTTCCAAGCTCTGTCGTTGACATCCATGATCCCCACAGGAATCTTCCACCTTGTTGTTTTCTATTATATTTGTTAAATTGTATTTATTGCTTTATTTTAATATATATATTTCAATAAATAAATAAAATTTGAGAATAGTTTATGGTTTATATAACTTTATAAAAAAATAAAGTTTGACAAGAAAAATTATAAACCTTTTCGATTTTATTCTTCACTGCTGTGTGACTCTTTCTTGTTCTTATTACTGTCATTTGCTGGAATCCACCTTGGTGTGAAATTTTAGAGCACTTATCGCAGGAATACTATTAATCTCTCCAGTTTGCACCAACCTCTAAATACTGTAGTAGATTTATCTCAACTTTAGTTGCATTAAAGTGCTAATAATGAAATGCAGAGTAGCCGTTCCTGTGCAAAAAGACACAAGGTGCACCTTTACGATTTATTCAACATAATAAAATTTCTGTATTGAATTGCACGGAGGTAGTCCTTGCACTTACAGTGTACACACAAAATCAATGAAGAAATCTCATTGTATTTATATTGATTAGGAATAGTGCATCAGATGCTGGATCTTGACGGGACACACTACCCAGTCCGTATATTGTTCGGCGCACAAACAAATGACATCACAACTACAATGCAAAATTAATTCCGGTGATAACCCACGTTACCACCAAGAATTTTACACATGCTTTCTACTAGTATTAAGCAGGATGACTACCTGCATCCTCAAAGGAAACACAGTGAAGAGACACACCAGAACACCCACAGGTGCCATAGAGTCAATGAGCATGATACAGGGATACCCATGAGGGCCACAAGACTCATTGCAACAACCCCAGGACCACCAACGCCCACCAAACCCGCATCTGAGCAAGTGTGTCCGTGTGGTCATTGTGTTAGCATGATAAGCAAATGTCCTGCAACATCACAGTGTGCTGTCTTCAGCAGACGTTACCATGTCACTTCAGCGTTAGCAGTGACCCTGGACATGTAGCTACGCATGCATCCTCCTGCAAGCACAACACACGTGTGCTGGTCCGGCCTATACAAGTCAGCGCAGGGGTGTGCCTATCCGGCAAGGGAAACAGGGTTTCTCCCACATGTCCGTGTGCAGGAAGTGTGGTAAGTTTGTCTCTGTGTTCTGATGTAGCTTGCCACAGGGGCCGCAGCAGACAATGTTGTAAAGTGGCATCCACCACCACCAAACAGCACTCTCATGGTGTAGTTCGAATGCCGTACGACAGGCCGAAATACGCATTACAATGCTGTGCGGTAGGAGTGCACGGGATACAACAGCGCACAGTACAAAAGTATTGAGTCTCGAAGGAAGGAGGAGCAGCTGTTTGGCAACATAACACAATGAACCCGCCCATGTGCCACGAGCTGGGCATCTCATCCATGATGACCACAGTCGCACACATCCAACAACACCCACGACCAGCCTTTGTACACATCCTATATGAATGCAGCGTGGTTTTCACTTCTATTCTCGGTCAGCGCTGTGATGTTGCCGGGTTGTGTGACTTATGCTCCTTATTGGTGTGTTTCATTTTGGCCATTGTTTGTCTATACTTGTGCTGGACTTCACTGTACATGTATGCCATTGCGCCCATCTCCCCCCGTCCTCCGACTCCCTGCTTCTTCCTCTTCCTGCTGCTCTTCTTTCTATAATTTTGCTCCTCCACACATAAATATATATAAAGAACAAATTAGAATAGTTCCTTGATTCTTTTAGGTTTCAAAACTTTTCTCTATTACTGTCTTTCTAATTTTCCATATAAACAGTTTTTTTAATGTTCAAGTACACATAGTCAGAAATGCAACGTATTCTATCAACACACTTTCTAGAACATTCTAGAACACGTGGAGATTACATTTTTTTAAACCTAACGATATTCTTTTGCAATATTTTCTCGAATGTTTAACGGCACCTGCAGGTTAAAAGTTTACGATTGTTTTAAGTTCGGACACTGCATTCTAAATGGAAGTAGCAGGTGTGGTTGAGTTGAGCAAATTTTATCCTATAATATGTACTCTACGTTCAAACTGCTTTTTCTTAACCAATCACAAATATGCTTTTCCACAAAATGAATGTGAACACTACTTTTACAAATCAATCCTTTTCATCTCCCAATCAAGTACCGTTTTGTATGTGAAAAAAAACTAGTTCCCTATCTTGAAATATATCTCTTATTCTACGAAGGAACTGCATGAGCTACAGACATCTTTCCATATCTTCCAGCCATACCTTCAAAATTCTAGTGTGGATCTTAGGACAAAGCTATGTTTTCTGGTACAAGAGGTATGCAGAAAAGAGACGGATTGACTTAGACCTCGGTTTACAAAATTTGGACATTAAATGGTTTGGACAGAGAGAATTGAAGTGGCACCAATTGTTGCTTTTGGTTAAAACCTGTTTGCATCTACAACACCCTGACCTCGTCATTGTGCACTGTGGCACATTGGCTGGGGTAGGTTTGGAAATCCTTATGAAGGACACCTTTGGACAATTGATGTTACTTTTGCCTCAAACTGTCTTTGTATATTCCATCATATCCCAAAGACAAAAGTGGAAATGGTCCAAAGAATTTTGTCCTCAGATTGAAAAATCTCTGAAGAAAGTCAACAAAGCTGTGTCTGCATACCTCAGATACCACAAAATGGGGTCCATTTACAACAACAACATACGTTTTGATATGGCGGTTATCTACAGAAGTAATGGAAATTTCACAGATCAGGGAAACTGAGTTTTCCTGAACAACTTGAAGCTGTGATTCCGCACTTATATGTAGCTCCAACTAATAAACGGAAGGTCTCTTTTTAGAGCCACCCTATAACTTACAACTTAGGCCTGCTATTTTAGGGCCACATAATGGCAACTCCCGGACCCTCGCCAAAAATGTTTCTCCACACAGTTGTGTTGCAGCAGCCAGACAATCTCACTTTGCAGCACAGAGCTCTCGCTTTGATCCCCGGCACTACTCACGCATAAGGGTGAGATGTTTGTGCTTTACAAACACCACCTAAGCACCATATACAAGTTGGACAGGTGTGACACAGCGCCCAGAGCACATGACTTCACAGCATAGCACACACAGTTTAGGCTCATGGTTTCATCCGCGACTCCAGCAGCAGCTCAATTTAACAGCATCACACTCTACGCAATACCTCACTTAATTTTTGTACCCCGCACTTTCAGATTGGTAGGGATCAGTAGTTCAACAGCTTTACCCCGAGTCCGTCAGCAACTCAGTTTACTCCCCCAGCACCATCAGACCTGTAGGAATAAGTACTTAGCACTTCACTAATACCGAATTGATTTGATACGCGCAAATTTACCTTCGCACTCCCTCTATAACACACCCCTAAACACCATAAATAAGCTACAACGTTTGAAACAAAAGTTCCACCGAGTAGCTATAACTACATGCTGACCCTACTTGGACAGATACGGCACATTGGCCAGAGCACAGACTCCGCAGCATATGACACACAGTTTGGGCTCACGCTTTCATCCCTGAGTCCGGCAGCAGTTCAGCTTAGCACCATGAGACTTTAGACAATACCTCACACATTTTCCGTACCCCAGACCAGTACGGGTCAGTAGTTTTTCATAGTAGGTATAAACACAGGTAACATTACTTCGCAGCCACTACTTCATAGTACCTTTTATATGTATCTTTTACTTAGCACTTTCCATTACTTTGCATGCTTTTATTACGCATGCTTCTACTATGCAAATGTCATTACTACCCAACTACGCAAATAAGAAACATCAAATTAGATTAAATGTAAGTGTTGTTAGCAAGGGCGGAGAAACGCACACCACACACTGGGTAATCAACAGGCGCTCACTGCTATCAATGCTGCACATCCTGGAGAGTTTTAATGAATGCACATCCGTCTCCAATATGATGTACACGGGCACACCTTTGTGGCAAAACACCGGGGTCACAATGACAGCGGGAAGGACCTTAGGCACAGCAGACAGGTATCGTTGGATCATGGACGCACAAGGTAATTAGAGAGAGTGCTCAGAGTATATTTAATGAATTAAAATCATACAACTGTCCTTTTTCTATTTTTAGTAAAATGGAGTACGTAGATGTAAGAATGTAAGAATGTAACAACATCATTTGGAGGATCAACACACTAAGGACGAAAAGCATAGAAGATCGCTGTACAGGTAAAAGCTTAAAAAAAGGTTAAATTATTTATTAAATGATGTACTTCTAAATAGAAAGAGAGTGGAGGGAGGATAGTTGGATTAGTGAGGAGTAGAAAAGTAATAGATTTCTAAATGAGCAACAAAAAGTAAACGAGGAAAGGTAGCAAGAAGTAGAACGGAGTCGGGACTTTTTATCAAAAAACGAAAAATGAAAAGAATAAATTAGTGTGTGTAAGAGGATATAAGAAAGAGACACCCATAAAAAAGGATATTGCAAGTTCAGTACAATGCTGAAATGCAATTTTAAGAGTGAAATTCTACGAACTAGTGCAGCGGAAGCAGGAAAGAGTTTGTTTTAATAAAGCATGAAAGATATAAGTAAAGGAAATATTTAATTAAAACGAGCCAAAAATGCGTCATAGTTGTATGAGTTACATTTAAGTGCGAAGTAAAAGAGCATTTTTAATACAATATTATGAAGTTAAGAAATAAAAGCATGAGCACTAAGAATGATACATAGTACTAGCATTTGCGAAGTTAAAACTACGTACTAAAAGCATGCAAAGTATTTATTTGCGTAGTAACGACTCATATTCATAAACACATGCTGATACCACCCACTGGCCACAGCGGCCACGGCACATGACTTCCCAGCATAAGACACACAATTTGAGCTCATGCTTTAAATACCGAGTCCCCCACCAGCTCACCTTAGCAGCATCAGACTCTACGCAATACCTCACTTAATTTCCATAACCCAGCACTTTCAGACCAGTAGATATGAGTAGTTCGCTTTGCACCCCCTGCATACCACACCCTAAACACCTCACAGAGGTTGCAGTTCTCCTACCCTCCTCTTTCCTATATTTTTTGCCCTTTTTTCCCCTTACTCGCTTCAACGAAATCACAAAATGGCGGCCAACACTTCCTAGTTCCATGAGGCTCTAGACAATACCTCACATATTTTCCGTACCACAGGAGTTTCACACCAGTACGGGTCAGTAGTTCATCCTAGTAGGTATAAACACATGCTGACACTACTTCCACAACTGTACTGCAGCGGCCAGGGCACATGACTTCACAGCATAAGACACACAGTTTGGGCTCACGCTTTAATCTCCGAGTCGCGCACCAGCTCACCTTAGCAACATCACACACTAGGCAATACCTCACTTAATTTCCATAGCCGAGCACTTTCACATCGGTAGGGGTGAATACTTCGCTTTGCACCCGCTCTGTAGAACACTGTAAACACCCCACAAAGGTTACAGTGCTCCTACCCTCCTCTTTCCAACTTGTTTCCCCTTACTTGATTCAACAGAATCACAAAATGGCAGCCAACACTTCCTAGTGGCAACCGCTTGCAGCGCTTGCAGCCAATCAGCAGAAAGCTTGTGCTCATAATGCCTTAGCCAATCAGATGGCAGAATTCCCAAATATCGATATCTGTAAATTTTGATATTTCTCAAAAACTACTGAACGGATTGACACCCAATAAACAGAAGCGTGCTTTCCAGACCAAGACCAAGACCCTTCTCCCTGCCAAATTTGGAGTAATTCCGTTCACCCGTTCGACCTGTAGCCTTGTCTAAAGTTTCCTATGAAAATTAGCATGGAGAAAACACGTTTTGGGACCCAACTTTTTTCTCGGCCCCCCTTGACAAATTAACCCCAAACTTTCAACATAGGAACTGATATAAACAAAGAATTTGTTTAAAAAAATTTGCAAACATTCTTCAACTGGCACCAAAGTTATTGGAAATAGAATGTTGCCGTTTTCCTATGGTAACTAGGTCCTAACTATAACTATCTGGGTTATATATATATATAAAAGTGCCTTTCCTGAAGTCTAAGGTCTGGCGCTCTTCTTTCCTCGGAATTGAAGTTATTTTTGGATATATATATATATATATATATATATACATATATATAAATATACATATATATATGTATATATATACATAAATATATATATATATATTGAGCACGAATAAAGCATAACTGCCCCAGTTTTGGGTCTCGCTTCGTCTTTTGCCAAATACCTGTGAAGACGTCCCTTTGCTATATATATATATATATATATATTCACTGAAAAAACCATAGGTTTCACACCAGTTATAGTTAGCTGGAACTTTTACTCGCATAAAACCATTGAAATTCCCACGTTATAGTTAGTTGGACTCACTATAACTTGCGCGTGTAATGCACTGCTGATGACATCACATATTACATCACTCGTGATATGGTCAGTGACATCCCTCATGACATCACTGATGACACCATCCTTGTGACAGAGTGACTGACCTCCTTTCACTGTAAAGTAACCCTTGAAACACATATTCAAAAATAGAAACTAACATTTTCAAAAAAGTGGAGATACCTATACCAGTTACAACAACCAATTCAGTAATTCCACCATTTATATACACATCCACTCATTCACCAACAGTTCTATATAGTCATTCATACATATACTCACTCATCATATGTAGTGAGACAACTATACATCCGTTAACACACCGACAGTCTTCCAAAAGTTGCTCACACACATACTCACACATGCAAATAAACTATTGAACATCCATTTTTTTGCATATACAGCTATACACACACTACCACCTTACTTCTAAGGAAACTTACACATACTTACTCTCTTAAACAATCACTTATAGAAACACATACTTATTAAAACAAGAACTCTTTCAATCTCTCACTCTCACATATACTCACTTATATACATCAAAACTCACATATACTAGATTAAAACATATGTAGTTACTGATAAAGACACTAGTAAGACAGTCATTCACTTACTAACACAGAGATATACACACTCATTCGCCCATACAGTCCGGCACATATGCTGTCTTCAAAACACATACAAACAGTGAGTCAGTCATTGATGCATCTATGTGCTAAGTAACACCCCCACCAAATCATACAGACACTTATACTGATACTAAAAAAAACATCTAATAACCCATATACACACACATGTAGCTACTCACCAACCCATGCAGCCACTTATACACAAAGTGAAACACTGATACAAACATTTAAATATGTAAACAATACTCGCTAATATATGTATTCACTATGATACACTTAATAAGCCAGTTAACCAATCAATTTTATTTTTTAAAACATCTATTAAGACACTTATTGAAACATTTATTCTTCCATCGACCTTTACATATACATATATAAAACATGTTTATTTTTCAGAAAGACACACATTCACTGGATGGTGTCATCAGTGATGTCATGAGTGATGTCACTGACCATGTCATGAGTGATGTAATATGTGATGTCATCAGCAGTGCATTATTCGCGCAAGTTATAGTGAGTCCAACTAACTATAACGAGGGAATTTCAATGGTTTTATGCAAGTAAAACTTCCAGCTAACTATAACTGGTGTGAAACCTATGGTTTTTTCAGTGAATTTAATAGGTTTTTAAAATGCTAATTCCTAACTATAACTGGTGTGAAACCTATGGTTTTTTCAGTGAATTTCAAAGGTTTTTTAAATGCTAATTCCTAACTATAACTGGTGTAAAACCTATGGTTTTTTCAGTGAATTTCATAGGTTTTTTAAATGCTAATTCCTAACTATATATAAGGCCACAACCCTATGTTTTTTCCTTTGAATTTCAAAATGTTGTTAATAGCAAATGTCTATAGCTATAAAATGTAATATTTTTGAAAATGAATGAATCCTATATTTTCTTTGTATTTAAATTTTTTTTTAATGTATATATATATATTTTTTTTTTAAAAATGTTTTACCCTGGAGCGCTCCCGGGGCGTGCCCCTGTGAGCGCCCCGGAAAGCGTAGTCTTTTGAAGCGCCCCAGGTCGCGCTCCGAGGAGCTTCCCGTTAGCATTATTGCCGCGAATGAAAACATCATCGTGACGTATCGCGTAGCCGCGTCCACGTGATATGTACGAGGTAAGTGCACCTGGAAGCACTCGAGCGAATACGATCGCGCAACGTAAACATGTGATGCGCTTATGCGACGCGCCCGGGGGCGCGCCCCTGGGCGCGCCGCGCAAGCGCGTCGGTCATGTGGCCTGAAAATAACACTTTTGATTGGTGCAGAACAGTTTTGGTTCCATAATGATGAAATCCCTGGTCTTGTGACCTGAAAATAACACTTCTCATTGGTCCAGAACAGTTCTTTTTTCCAAATGATGAAAGACCCCACCTTTTTTCCTTATTCTGACTTTGTCCTTTGACTGAGGAAGACCTGTTTCAGCAATACAGAGAACTATTTTGTACTTTCAAATGGCTACTGTAGCAGCAACAGCTGGAGCATCTGCACCACCACCACCATCACCACTACCAAGAGGACCACCACAACAGTACATTGGTGGTCAAGAAGAGGAGGAGGAGGAAGAGGAAGAGGAGCAGGGGAGAAGATGGCTGCCTGAACAGAATACCCCATACCAGCCCAAACCACACATTGTATGGGAGATTTTTTCAATCCCAAAGGGTAAGAAAAAAGTCAATGCGGCCCGGTAACTTGCCTAATCTGTGGCATGGAACTCTCAACCCAAACAAAAAATATTCATTTGGTAACAATACCATGATTAGGCATATGACCCGCAAGCATCCAAACAACTATTCTGCTGCAGAGTTCAGGGAACTGGCCAGTAGCCTCCCCCAGTCTTCAAGGACCACCTCCAAAAGAAAGCAACCCACTCCATCGGGACCAGAAACAACAGAGACGATGCCTTGTATTCAACAACGATTTGAAGATTTTAGAATTACATGCATTCATTGTGGCAAGCTGATCTCCTATGGGGAAAAGAGCGTAAAGCTCATCGTCCTTGCTGGTGACAATCAGAATTGCCCCAAAAACCCCTAATTTTTTCCGTTTTTTGTTTTTTACTCCAGTTGAGCCATTTTCAATTCCCTGTTTTTTGTTTCTCCCCATAAAAATAACAAAAAAAATTTAAAATAGTTCATAAAAGCCAAAAAAAGTACAAAATGTTCAAAAAACACAAAAAAATATAAAACAACAAAAGAAGAAAATAAACAGTTCTTTTTAGAATTACCTCCAATTTATAAATAAAGGCTACATTTTTTTAAAACTCTGTCATTCTTCTTTCCCCATGGGCCGCTCCCCGGTCCGCTCCCCGGTGCGCGTCCCGGGCGCTCCCCCCGCGCAAATACAAGAATTTTTTTTTTTGCCCCGAGGGGCCCTTTTATAACCCCCACATCAAACCTAGGGGGTCAGGGGGGTCTACTCTGCCCCCTTATGGTGTTTTCCCCCTTTGTTTTGGCCACCTCTTGTGTCTCGATCCTACCAAGACACAAGATGGCGACCGCTCCGGACTGTTTAGAATGTTTACAGACACCCGACAGCCAATCAGATTTCCGTGCGCACCTCGCGTGTCGCGCCCGGTGCGCTCCCCGGTGCGCGTACCGGGGCGCTGCCATAGATATATATATTTTTTTGAACCCAAATTACTCAAAATCCACTGGAGCACATATCTTGAGACATAGCAAAGGAACATCGGGCTACCAGTCCCTACAATTTTGCCAAGTTTGGTGGAAATCCATTCAGCCGTTCGGGCTAAAAGTGAGTTTGACCGCCCTATGGAAATGAACATGGGGAAAACATGTTTTAGGACCCACCCTTTTATCTCGGCCCCCACTTCACGAATCCCCCCCAAACTTTCAGGGAAGGACCGGAGCTTGACGAGGCAAATTAGAGGAAATCTTCAGGCAGATTCGTCAACCGACGCCAAAGTTATTCACAATAGAATTTTGAGATTTTGCATTGAAAAAAATCCTAACTATAACTACCTACTGGCGACTTAAGATGGGTCGGGTAGTTTTCTGGGCTGGGGTGGGTCGGGGTTATTTAAAGTTGGCCTGGGTCGGGTCGGGATTGTTTTGTTGGCTGGTTGTGGGTTGGGGGTAGTTTTCTGGGCTGGGGGGTGACTAGGGGTGTTTTGAGGGCCAGGGGAGGGTTTAGGTAGTATTCTGGAATTGGGGGTCAGGAAAGTTTTCAGGGCACAGGGTTAATGTTTTAGGGTTAAGGGCGGGGAGGGGGTATGGATCGTGAAAGAAGTTAGGACTTAGGTTGATTTTATGGCTTAGGGGGTATTTCGTTTTCAGGGCTTCGGGACGTTTTAGCTTTCAGGGATGGGGACAGGGGCATTTTTAGAGATTAGGGGGTTGTTTTTGGGGATATACGGACGGGGAGGTGAAAAAGTTACTACGGATGGGGAAGTGGGGTACTTTAGGAACTCAGGCCAGGTGTAGGGTTCGGGGATTAAATTCTTAACCACGAATATGTATTTACCAAAAATACCTTAACAACACATGATTCGTTGTAAAGGCATCCGTGGTAAAGGCATATTTGTGATTAAAAATTTCCTTGTTTAGACTTCGTGGTTCCGGCATGCGTGATAAAAGCATTTATGGTTCAATCATACAATCATATATATTTATTTTGCAGTATTTGTGCTCAAGTTTTCTGCTGCACATCGTATTACCACCCAATACTCGTGTGAGAGGCACTGCTCATCTCTGACACTACCTGGGGTTATCGACATACTGCATGATGGGACAGGTAGTTTTAACATTGAACTGCCGGTTGATCTGCGGGGTAACGAGGGTCAGGTGAGCGCCCTGCCATTGTGGAGGGAGGCGCATTTAAGAACTGCATTTGTGAACTGCGGCATCGCCGAAATGCGTCATGCCCAATCTTCAATAAATTGAATTTGAAGCCCCGCTCTGTCCCTTGATCTGCTCTGAAGGGAGGAGATGTTGATATATCAGCTTGCAAAGTGGAAGAAAGTAAGGGACATTTGAATTGTTGTGTGTTTCCCCACCGCACTACACCGGAGTATCAGCTTGCGGTATTATGGGACTGGTAGTTCCTTGTGATTGATGCAAGCAGTGATAACGAGGCGTAGATGAGCCAACCACCACTGGGGAAGGAGGAGCCTGCTTGTAAGATGTCTAAGTGGGTGACACACGTTTGGGACACACGTTTGGGACTGCAGCATTTGATGAAGGCATTTCGCCGAAACCGGTCATGCAAGCCTTCCATTAAAATGCCTTATGAAGCCCTGCTGTGTTCTGTGCTTTCAAATCCGTAAAGGAGGAGAAGTTGCTTTGATAGATATATATATATATATATATATATATATATATATATATATATATATATATATATATATATATATATATATATATATATATAGAGCCAACAGACGCGTTTCACCATCAAGCCTCCACAAACACCCTCAGGCTTTGGTTTTATCGTGCTGCCCACGGCGCGCACTCAGGACCCTTTCAAATGTGAGGACAAGGATAACATGGGAACTTTTTTTTTTGTAGCCGAGGTATCGGATATTTCCTTGACCCGCCACCGCAAAGTGGAAGAAAGTAAGGAACATTTGAATTGTTGTGTGTTTTCCCACCGCACTACACCGGAGTATCAGCTTGCGGTATTATGGGACTGGTAGTTCCTTGTGATTGATGCAAGCAGTGATAACGAGGTGTAGGTGAGCCAACCACCACTGGGGAAGGAGGAGCCTCCTTGTAAGATCTCGAAGTGGGTGACACACGTTTGGGACTGCAGCATTTTATGAAGGCATTTCGCCGAAACCGGTCATGCAACCCTCCCACTAAAACGCCTTATGAAGCTCTGCTGTGTTCTGTGCTTTCAAGTCCGTAAAGGATAAGAAGTTGCTTTGATATATATATATATATATATATATATATATATATATATATATATATATATATATATATATATATATATATATATATATATATATATATATATATATATATATATATATATATATATATATATATATATAGAGCCAACAGACGCGTTTCACCATCAAGCCTCCACAAACACCCTCAGGTCCAGATAGTCCGCTGCCACCAGGCTAACTGTCCCCGAGAAGTGCAGGTTGCAGTTGTTATCATTCAGGACCTCGATATACTGATGAGCCATCTCCAACGTCCCCTGCCACACGATGAAGAGGTCATCAATGTATCGGTACCACCTCAACACCCTTCCTGCCTCATGCCCTCCGATCTGGAGCGTCATGGGCACCTGCTCCTCCCACCAGCCTACTAACAAGTTTGCGTAGCTGGGGGCAAAGCAGGTGCCCATCGCATCCCGCCAACAGTACACTGGGTGCAGACTCCATGAGTCTGGCCGCGGAGACAAGAGACGAGATCGCCCACGAAAGTACTATCGATGCGGATATGACTTTCCGCACACTGATGTGTGTCCAGCACTTAGTCAGCAGTGTCAAAAGTGCGGCAGAGAAAACCACTTTGAGGCTATGTGTGGAGAATATCGCAAGGAAAGAATGAGAGAGACAATGAGATCATCGTGCCCTGACACGAGGCGTCACCATGTGAAGGCAGTCCAGGATCTGCCGGAGTCTTCCTTTGTCTCCTCACACTCCAGCAGAGAGTCTCGCAGGCCCCAGTGGGAGAGAAGGTCCCTATCTCGAGGATCCAGGTCAGCATCTCGGGAATCGGTGTACACTGATGAGTATGTCTGCATGGTAGCAGATCCAGACCAACTAAAAAAATACCCCAGACTCGACATCAGTGTGGGAACTCATGCAACCAAGTTTGTACTGGAAAGTGGGGCATCATTAAACTACATCCCTGTGACTGAATATACCAAAAGGAAACCACCACCTGCTCTAAGCCCAGCGCATGTCAGAGTTTTCACATAGATGTCAAAGAAACCTCTCCCTTGTTTAGGGAAATTTGTAACTACTCTCAAGCACAAGACCACCTCTGTGCAAGCCTACATACATGTAATTGAAGGGCCGGAAGCTGACTGTCTCCTCAGTCTGCACACTGCGGAGCGACTTCGGCTGGTCGAAATTCTATACAGAGTAAGTGATGATCCGGACATCATACACAAGTTCCCGAAACTATTCACCGGACTTGGGAAAATGAAAAGGTGTCAGATCCGCCTGCACATCAATGAACGAATACGTCCCGTCGTACAACATCACAGGCGAGTGCCCTTCCACCTTCAACAGGCCGTGGAAGATGAAATCCAAGAGTTGCTAAGGACGGACATTATCGAGAAGACAGAAGGGTCAACACCATGGGTTTCACCAGTTGTCATAGTGCCAAAGAAGGGCACACGTGAGAAGGTGAGCGCCTTGACGCCCACTGGGCTAAGTTTGCGCGATACAAGATTCCCCTCATTCATTCATTCATTCATGTGTGGACATGAGGCTTCCCAACACAGCCATCGAAAGGGAGCATCACCCAGGACCCCATTTGAGTGACATGATTTCATCATTAAATCGCACGAGAGTCTTCTTCAAACTAGACTTGAATAAAGGATACCACCAGCTGGAGCTGCATGAGAAGTTGCGTTATATACCAACATTCGCCACTCATCTAGGGCTGGTCCGCTACGAATTACTTAGTTTTGGCATTTCATCTGCTGCGGAGATATTTCAAGAAGCCATCCGTCAGACCACTCATCATATACCAAATACACTAAATTATAGTGATGACATCCTGGTCTATGGGTCAACTGTCCAAGAACATGACAAAGCGCTAGACCGGGTGTGCCATGCTCTTCTGGAGGCCAACCTCACCCTCAACAAGGATAAGTGTGAGTTTCATCAATCCACTTTGAAATTTTTTGGCCATGTGTTTTCTGGAGCGGGGATGAAGCCAGACCCTGATAAGGTGATTGCCTTAAATTACACCAAGAGTCCCCAAGATGTGAGTGACATTCGATCTTTTCTGGGCATGGCAAGCTAATGTGCCCGGTACATAAAGGACTATGCCACCATCAGTCACCCGCTACGGGCCCTTACCAAACAAGGACAGCCATTTGTCTGGACTCCCCAATGTGAGCAGGCATTCCGAGAAATCAAACATGCGGTTGAGTCCGCGGACAACCTGGCATACTTCAGCCCCAAGAGAAATACTGAGATCACTGTTGACGCTAGCCCGGTGGGACTGGGTGATATACTGGCTCAGTTTGACAAAGAAACAGACCAGAGACACATCGTGGCCTATGCCAGTAGAAGCTTGTCAGACACTGAGAAAGCTTATTCCCAACCGGATAAGGAAAGCCTTGCGGTTGTGTGGGCGTGCGAGCACTTCCACATTTTTATATACTGCAAGCACTTTACGCTAGTAACCGACCATTAATCGCTAGTGACCATTTTTGGAAATCCCAGAGCCAAAATGCCACCTCAAATTGAGCGCTGGGGTTTGCGTTTACAACAGTACACCTATACAATAGTTCACAAGCCAGGTAAATCAGCGAATCCGGCTGATTACATGTCGAGGCATCCTCAAGCATCACAGGCGTCATGTCCATCTGTGGCGGAAGAGTACATACACTTCGTTGTGGACCAAGCCAGACCACCGGCGGTTCCTCTGGAAGCCATATGCGAGGCCACCGCTCAAGACGACATCCTTCAAAAGGTGATGTGTCGATTACGGACCAATCGTTGGCGTCATGACAGCGAGGAGGAAGGGTACGATCCACACATCCACCAAGAGATGCAGGCCTTCAGGAATGTGAGTGAAGAACTATCTGCTACCTCAGAGGGGCTCCTACTGAGAGACCAGCGGATTGTCATCCCTATGCAACTTCGCCAGGGTGTCATTAACTTAGCCCATGAGGGTCACCGTGGAGTGGTCGCTACCAAAAGAGCGCTCAGGGAGCGAGTATGGTTCCCGCTACTTGACCAGATGGTGGAGCTCACCCTGAAGGACTGCCCTCAGTGCCAACTGGTCAACCAAGTAGATCCTCCAGCACCCTTACAGATGTCAAGGCTACCTAGTGGGGTATGGCAATAGCTTATAAACAGAGATGTGGCTTAGTGCACAGCAATGGTTTGTTGAAGAGTTCTAGTAAATTTGTAAAGTTTATGAGGTTGGGTGCTCCACCAGGTAGCGTAACCGTCCAAGTACACTCAATGAATAATACTTGGTTAGCGCACAAACGTTGTAAGTGCGTCCCTGCGGTTGGGCACACCTTTGGGTTCGTCACGAAGGACAGACTCCGTTGTTTTATATTTGTTTTTTTTATTGTTGTTACAAGTTCAATCAGTTAATTTGTGTCACACTTTCATTTATCGAATATTTCATTTCATATCCTCAGTTAATGGATTCCAGTGCACATTTACAGCGCATGCCAGTGACTGCCCCGAACTTCGCTGTCATTAGTAATTACCCGGTATGTTTTGTTCTTGTTTTTGAACACCCAGTCGTCCGACACGCCGCAATGTCACTATGCACTTCCACGGTACATGACAATACACGTTTAGCATGAAGTAATCCAAACAACACTGATATAGTTTGCATGTTTTGCACATTTTTTCCTGGTTTTTTTGCTTCTAATCTTGTGTGATGAATGTCATATATCATGGCAATACCAATGATGTTATTTTCACCAACAGAGCTCCTTGAGAAAGGGCCATGCCCGAAATGCATCGGAGCGTTTGTTTTTTCACCATAAATGTGCACTGGAATCCATTAAATGAGGATATGAAATGAAATATTCGATAAATGAAAGTGAGACACAAATGAACTGATTGAACTTGTAACAACAATAAAAAAAAACATAAAACAACAGAGTCTGTCCTTTGTGACGAACCCAAATGTGTGCCCAACCGCAGGGACGCACTTACGACGTTTGTGTGCTAACAAAGTATGGCAATAGCTTGCCATGGACTTTTATGGACCTCTTCAATCGGGCAAATATGTCCTAGTGATAATGGACGAGTACTCCAGATTTCCAATAGCCCATTTTGTATCATCCACCAGTGCCACCAACACCATTGCGGTGTTAGATGAAGTATTTGCTGCCTGGGGTGGTCCTAAAGAACTCAAGACGGACAATGGCCCCCCCTTCAATGGGCACGAATTTGAGAATTTGCAAAGCATCTAAATTTCATGCACCGCAAGATCACTCCTCTATGGCCTCAGGCCAATGGCATGGTGAGCGATTTATGGCAACCTTGAAAAAGACATTCCAGCAGGCCACCAATGACAAGAAGGACTTACAAGTGGCTCTCAATGAAGTTTTGAGAGCATATCGAATGACACCTCATGCCACCACAGGGAAATGTCCTGCCACTCTCATGTTGGGTCGACCGATCAGAACACGGATACCTATGTGGGAAGGAGCCCTGAGACCGGTGTCGCCGGCAAGAACACATGAGGAGCTTGTAGTGGCTGACCGAAGACGCAAGGACAAAATTAAATCCTATGCTGATGCTCGGAGGAGAGACAGATCTCCATCTCTGCAAGAAGGAGACTGTGTCCTGGTCAAGCAGGAACAGCAGAGAAAGACTGACTGCAAGTTCAGAGCTGAACCCCTAATGATCACTCAACAGAAGTGTACGATGCTAACGGCTGAATCAGAAAAGAGGCGAATTACCAGGAATGTGTCGCACTTTCAGCGGTGCAGCCCCGCTGTCAAGGATGCTCTCCACAAAGTGACTGAGAGACTGGATACCGAGGAGTCTGGCCGCGCAGCCGCAATACAGGGAGCTGGGACTCCTGCTGAAGCCGATTCTGAAGGAAGTGTGGTCCTACGACCCAGACGAGACATTCGACGACTGGTGCGACTGATCGAAGAGATATGATCAAGTCAGACTTTTATTTTCTAATTTTGCTAACAAAGGGGGAGTTGTAAGATTGTGTGCAGTTTAGTGGTTAGTTGGTGGAGTTAGGGGGACACAGGAAGAGGAGGAGCGGCAACAGGAATAGGGCAGTTAGAGTAGGGACGGGGAACCTAGAGGAAGTGTAATAAAACGCTTGTGAATATATATATCCTTTGTGTAGCGTCATCATTGGTAGCACGATGTTACAATACTCACCCTAAACACTAAAATTAACCTTACCAGCCAAAATTCCATACACACCCTAATCACTATAATTACCCTTTTCACCCCCCCAAAAAAAACATGCACACCCTTTTTACAAACACTTAGGGCCTGCTTATGAGTTTGGCAGTCCCAAAGCTCATTGAAGAGCCTGCCATACAGACTGCACCTCTCAAGGCGCCTACTGCACCTTCCTGTCTTGTGTAGCATACATGTGAAACCATTCAGGAACTGGGGGTGCAAACACAGGGGAGCATTACAGTTGGCCCCGCATGCACCCCATGGGCCCAGTGGCAGCTTAGTTGCCTCAGTGCCGCTCTCTTCATGGCACGGTCACTACCATGAAATGGGTGGTGGTGAGGCAACTTGTGATACGCTTGATAGTGATGCAGCGGCACCACCTTCATATTGCTGCCTCAACCTGCACCGCTTCCGTTGCATGGGAACCGAGAACCCCCTTGAAGCTGGCAGTCTTGTGGCAGTCCGACCGCTGCAGTCGAAATACTGCGGGTGGTCCCACAGTGTGGCAGTGATCAGACCGCCACCGCAGGCTTGGCGGTCGTAATCCGGCCCTTAATACTTACATTTAAAATGCATATGTCTTTAACATTCTTTTTGTAAAGGCATATGCACGGTAACATTTTGCGATGTAATGGTTTTAACGGCACGTGCATTGTTATAACTGCATTTTAATATTAATGCATTGTAACGTCCGTGTTATAATGGCCGTCTCACCTGTGAAACATTTTGTTTTTCCAAAGCTTTTTTTTTTTTGCAGATGTCCGCCATGTGTCTATAAAGAAAAAATAATTTCAGCATGGCTACTGTGCTGATACATGCATGAGCTGTGGCCGTCCTTGAATGAAAATGTACTCAAGAAAATGTACTCAAAGATGGTTGCTGAGCTTGCATGGGCACATGTGGTGGACATTTTAAACTAATTTTAAGATGGCCACCAGCTGATATAGCCCTTTGATGGCTCTCAGAAAATGAGGGACCTGGGGGTCAAGCAGGGGCTGCAAGAGATTTATGCTTTTTAATAAAGAGAGCACAGCTTGAGGCAGGAGATGGGGTGAGCCAACATTTACGGCAAGAGAGGGAGAGAAAATAGTCCTTCATACACAGCAATGCAAGGCCTCACGTCAGTCGTGGTGGATACATGTGATCCAATCAAAACATGTTGAGTCTCGAATACTCCTTGGGTTGATCAAACAAAAGAATAGAGAGGAAAGCCATAAAAAGAGGAACATGGAACTGACACAAACAAGGTGACCATTGACTCATGATTGCTCATGGCAAGGGGTTGACACAAAGCACCACCTGTACGTCTATCTTGTATGAAACAGGTATATAGCGTCTGTATGCTGTTGTGCCTCTCATTTTAATGTCATCACAGTTTTCTAAGCTTAGAGTGTTATGCCAGCATGTATTCTGTATTCTCTTACCTGTATGGTTCCATGTTCTGCATTCTGATCCTGGCGGTTGCTGAGGCAGGATGGTTGATACTTGTACTGCTGTGCTTCCTGAATAAACTCACCTTATACCAGCTCCTGGACCACGACTCTTCTCTTCATTTTGGCGACGAGGACGAGGAGTCTCTTCTGTTCCTGGAGAACTGTTTCCCTACACTTCGTTCCTCTCTGCTGGTTGGCGTTTCCTCTTGACTCTCGCTTAGCGCTTGCCCTTCACAGCGTTTGCCGCTCCGGTATTTCCTTTGAAACCGGCAACCCAAGGTACTGTTTTTTCATTTTTGGATTTTGGCGGTGTCGCTGTGCGCTCGAGCACACAGCACAAGGCACACAGCGCGAGCGATATTGTGTGAACGTTCTCAAGCGCCATTCCTTTGTGCGAGCGCGAGAACTCTTTAGAGCGTGAGAACTCTTCAGCGCGTCTCCTTATTGCCAGAGCGTCCTGTGCCAGAGACGCTGTATGCGCGCTGACGTCATTGCGCACTGCGTCTGGTGGCCATTTTGGGACCTTTCTTCGTTGTTTGCCAACCACGCATGAAAACTGCATCTTTAACATTGCCGTTTTACCAACCACGTTTAATTTCAACTGGCAAAACAACTTTATTGTACTAGATACGTTCTATAGCACAGTTTGTGACAGAAAACCTTTATTTATTACAAATACAAGCCAAAGTATTATATATTACGTTCCTGTTCACCTGCCTCAGCTTTAATCCGCAAATTAAATACGCAATAAATTTATACGCATACAATTTACATGGCTACCACTGCCAACCATACAATTTCTCCTCCACCTGCCTTTCTCATTGAAGGGGAGATTCCCACTACAGAATGGGAAGAATGGCTAGGATTTTTCGAAAATTACCTTGAAGCCATAGATGGCCTTAGGTTTCCTGCGACCAGGAAGAAGGCTATCTTATTAAATTCCTTAGGCAAAGCAGGACAACATGTTTTCAAATTTCTGCCAGAACTCCTAAATGATGACGGTGAGCCTATTGATAACCCCTACAATGAAGCAAAATTGAGGTTAGAAAAATATTTTGGAAAGCAAATTAATATCGTCATGCAAAGACACAAATTTTATACTGCTCCCCAGAAAGGCAAAGAAACAGTTGATCAAATGGTTGCTCGCTTAAGAGAATTATCCCTGAAATGTGACTTTGGAGCTATGGCGGACCAGATGATTCGAGATCAACTGATAGTACAATGTAAAAACAAGCGCATGCAGCAAAAACTGTGGGCAGCCAAGAACCCTACATTGTTGGAAGCCATTACAATTGCTAAAGTCGTCGAGGAATCTGATAAATGCATGGAGGAGATGCGGCTTCTTGAAATAAAGAAGGAAGAGACTGTCAACATTGTCTCCAAGTCTGATAAAGATCCAGCTTCTAATGTTGATAAATTTAACTCTAAACCTAAAACTTTTCTTCCCAAGTATAGGTCTGTTTCTAATAATCCTGGTGGGAAGGTGAAATTTGTGGGATGTTTTCGTTGTGGAGATATGTCTCATCCTGCTGATTTTCAGGGTTGTTATGCTAGAGACAAAACCTGCCGTAAGTGTGGTAAGCGTGGTCACATTAGCAAAGTGTGCAAATCACCTGCATTTAATAGAGTTAATTTTGTTGAAGAGGATGCTTCCTCTCAAGAAATGTTCTTATGTGTGGACAATGATGCTGATGATGACAATACTCATTTTGTCTTACAGAGGCCAAGAGCTTCTTTTATTCTCAACGATGTTCCTGTTACTCTCATGGTTGATCCAGGCTCAATGTTTTCCATTATACCTTACAGTATGTATAAGGAGCATTGGCCATCTGTACCACTCTTACACAGTGATTTTATGCCGAAAGGTTATACAGGAAAAGTAATTAAATTGAAGGGAGTCATGGATACTTCTTTTCAGTTTAAAGGGAGATCTGCTTTGGGCAAGGTTTTCATTTCTGAAGAAGGCCCAGCAATTCTTGGGTGGTTACAACAGTATGATTTACATATTATTCTTGACCCAAGGTCTGATGATGTGGTACTTGCAGTCGATGATTTCTACAATGTTGAAAATGTTCTTTCTAAATTCACTGACGTTTTCCGTCCTACTTTGGGTAAATTGAAAGGTTACTTACATGAAATTAAGATTAAAGAAAATGCTTCCCCAGTTAGACATGCTTTAAGGAGAATTCCCATTGCTGTTAGGAAGGAGGTAAAGGAAATGCTTGATGACATGCAAAAGCAAGACATAATTGAACCGGTGGAAGCTTCTGAATGGCTTTCGCCAGTTGTAGTCACACAGAAAAAGGACGGTAAGCTCCGTTTTTGTGTTGACCTTCGTTCTCTTAATCAGAACATTATAGTTGACAAATTTCCCTTGCCTAACATTTCAGAAATGGTTCTGTTAATGGACAAGGTTAGATTTTTTAGTAAATTAGACCTAAGGTCCGCCTATCATCAAGTTGTGTTACACCCTGACTCCAAAAAGTTTACTGCTTTTGTTACCATTGAAGGGGTGTTTCAATTTAAAAGGTTGCCGTTTGGCCTAGCCTCTGCGGCAAGCATTTTTCAACGCATGATGCATTCCCTTTTCAAAGACTTAAAGCATGTCCACTTCTTCCAAGATGACATCTTGATTACAGGCATAGATGAGCTTGAACACAATTCTAATTTGTCAAAAGTTTTACAAATTTTATCAACTGCTGGTCTTACTTTGAGAAAAGACAAATGTCAGTTCTTGTTAACCGAAATTGACTACTTGGGGTACATTATTTCTCAGAATGGTGTTAAGCCAAAGGAAGATCTTCTAAAAGCAATCAAGTGTGCCCCTATTCCTACTGACAAAGACCAACTCAAGTCGTTTCTTGGTTTAGTGGAGTACTACTCCAAATTTGTTCCTAATTTCTCACATAAAACTGAACCTTTACGTACATTACTTAGGAAAGGTGTGCATTTCGAGTGGGGAACTCAACAGTCTCAAGATTTTGAACTGGTTAAAAGTGATATTATCAATGCAGGCATTTTGACAACTTTTGAACCAGGTAGGGATACCTATGTTACAGTTGATGCAAGTGCATATGGTATTGGTGCTGTGTTGTCTCAGAGGTGTGGAGGAAGTGAGAAAACTGTAGCGTTTGCTTCTCGCTGCCTCAATTCCTCTGAGCGTAACTACGCTGTCATCGAGCGAGAGGCTCTAGCCGCTGTATGGGGCGTTTCGCACTTTCGTACCTATTTGTGGGGTACGGTGTTTTGTCTAAGAACTGACCATAAGCCCCTTCTCAAAATTCTGTCACCGGGTGGGGCTAATAATGGTTCTCCCCGCCTAATGAAGTTTGCTGCCAAGTTACAGGACTATACTTATAAATTAGAGCACATCTCTGGTTGGAGGAACACACAAGCGGATTGCTTATCACGTCTTCCTGTTTTTTCGGAGTGTGTTGGTGAGGATTTGGAGGATGAGAGTGTCTGTTTAATTGCTGCCTTTGAGGATGCTTGTTCTTCTGAGTTTCACTCTATCTCTAGAGAAGAATGGCATCAAGCTGTCTTGGAGGATGCTGATTTTGGTGAGTTGGTTGATGCTATTCGTTTGGGATGGAGAAGGGAAGGGAATGTTAAACCTTCTCTGCGTCCCTTTGTCAAATTACAAGAAGAGTTGAGTTTGGGTGTTTCCGATGATTTGGTGTTACGTGGTGAGAGGTTTGTTCCACCATCCTCTCTTAGGAGGAAAGTCTTTTGTTTAGCTCATGAGGGACATCTCGGGCAAAACATGACTCTTAAGAGGATTAAAAAAAACTTTTGGTGGCCTGGAGTTGACGATGATGTGCGTAGGTGGGTTGAGTCTTGTCTTCTGTGTAAAGAGAGTGAAAAGAGGTTGAAGATCTCCTCTCCTCCACAGGGCTCCATTGTCAGTTCTTGTGTCATGCCTTGGGATAAGTTATGTTTAGATTTCATTGGTCCCATGGATTCCTTACCTGCTGATTGTAGGTTTGCTTTAGTTCTCGTTGACGTATCCTCTAGGTGGTTGTGTGTAGAGTTTATGGGGAATATCACCACTGATGCTGTTATAAAACAGTTAAGGTCTCTATTTCTTAAGGAAAGCTTTCCGAAAATCCTTGTTACTGATAATGGCACCCAACTCACGTCGTCCTCTATGCATTCCTTCTTAGCCAATCATGGAATTCAACACATTTGCACTTCCCTTTACAACCCCCAGGGTAATGGTTTGGTGGAACGGATGAATCGTTTGATTAAGGGTACCATACAGTTGTCGGTGCAAGGACAAAAGGATGTACGCAGGGCGGTGGAAGATATGGTGTGGTCTTACAATACCACAGCCCATGGAGTTACTGATTTGGTCCCGTTTGAATGCATGCGTGGCAGAAATCCCAGAACCAAGCTAGTCCCGCAGTGGCTATGGGAAGGAAATGTTGCTTCTAAGGTAGTTCCTGGAAAGGTGGGTAGAGTTGAAGTGGGCGACTTGGTCAAAATCAAGTTGGGGCGTAGGGAGTTTGGCATGAATACGTTTTCCGATCCCATGAGGCTTAAGGAAGTACATAAATGGCATGTTGTGCTAGAGAACGGGCAAAATTGGAATTTCCGCAGGATTGCCTTGTACGCCAAGAAGGAGGTTTCTGATGGGTAGGTGGTCGAGCAATCATCCAGGGATGTGTCCTTGAGGGGTGGCTCTCTCCTCGGGGGTTCCCAAGTTGCTTCAGGTTCTTCTCAGGGCACCTTTCAGTTGCCAGACTCTTTCCCTGTTACACCTACTTGTTCTAAGAAGTTTTCTTCTGTTCCTGGGCCTTCACAAGGAGTGCCCTCTAGTTTGGGTCGCACTTCTTATGGAAGAACTCTTCGTGTTCCTAAGAAATTTGATGAATTTGTCAGATATTGATTTTTCTTATTCTCTGTTCTTCTTCTCTCTTCTTTTTCTTCTCTTCTTTTGGTTTTCTTTCTCTTCTTTCTTTCTTGTTTTTTTTTAGTGTTTTTTTTTTCTCTTTAAGGGGAGGAGATATGTTGTGCCTCTCATTTTAATGTCATCACAGTTTTCTAAGCTTAGAGTGTTATGCCAGCATGTATTCTGTATTCTCTTACCTGTATGGTTCCATGTTCTGCATTCTGATCCTGGCGGTTGCTGAGGCAGGATGGTTGATACTTGTACTGCTGTGCTTCCTGAATAAACTCACCTTATACCAGCTCCTGGACCACGACTCTTCTCTTCATAGGCGCGACCAAAAACTGTCCAATGTTTGCAAATTACTGGGAACGTCAACCAAGAAAGAGTTGCACGAATGACCCACCTGAGCAATTACAATACAAACAACATACTTTCTGGGGGTAATATAAAACTAGATAGGTCTTTGTTTAAGATTTTGTGCTAAAATACAAATGTGCAAGGTACAAACAAATGAACACAGGCACAAGTACAAAATCAGTCTGTTAACAAATTTCTAGGACACCTGAGCCTGAAGGCTTCTTTGCACAGCCTGCCAACATATATTTCTATTGCCTGGGAGTTATATGTGGATGTCCTGTTAATACGAAATCACTGGGCTAGATTCACAAAGGTCTGCACACTTAGGTGTGACATACGAGCACTGAAAAGCAATTTGGGATTACGGTGTTTGCATCCTGATTTACAGGATCGTAACTAGTGGAACTTTCTAAATCGAAAGTGCGCTTATGATAGTGCGGAAGCAGACAGTATACTCGATTTTGCACTGTCATAAGGTGGAGGGGACAATGAAAAAACGTGGCCTGCAAAATGGGCAAGTCTGTAGGCATATATTAATTAATATACATAACATTTTACAGGCAGTTCCCAACCCTGGAAATGCACCTGGAACACATCCTGTGAAAGCCAAGTGTCTTTCCAAGGTGAGAATGGAGAGGGAAAACCACAGGTGTAGGAGAAGTGTTTTCTTTGCAGGGGAAAGAGATTTTAACTGTGGGAGTAACACTTAAATGTGCAAATGTCGATTTCAGCATGACATAAACGTATATTTGAGTACATTCTGGAGATCTACTCCACACACAGGAGAGAAAAACAATTAATCTGCATATAGAGCTTTGTGAATCAGGCAGAATGTTTTTCTCTCATTCTTATTCTTCACTAAATGTGTTGCCACTTCCAGAGTTAAGAAGCGTCACTGATATCGCTCTGACTGCTAATGCGGTGAGAGATGGCATTCATTCTTGTACTCGGGTACTATCAGTAAGGATTTATCAGCAGGCCCAGTAATGGGAACGGGTTGTTTGCCCTTCTTTTGCAGTGAATTAGTTGTGTCTTTGTTCAGCTTTAGAGCCTATCCTTGACTTGTCTTGGGCGGAGAGTTGCTGCCAGTTGGATGGATTCGTATGAACAGACTTAGATAATAGTTATTCTTTTATATGAACTTCCATGCTGAGTGTAGGGTCAAAGGTCCATCCAAGAGCTTTGGAATTCTCTTGGGTGGTAGTCATGGCTCTTCACATGGAATATGAATTGCATAGTTGGTGTGTGTTTCAATTCCACCATAATTATGTTTTCAGAAAATTTCAGCCTAAAAACACTTAAAGATATATTGTGTTCAACAGGCTACAGAAGTAGTGCATTAAGCAAACAGCGACCCATTAATCCAAATCAACAAGCACCGATTAATGGGACAAAGCAGTGCAAGTAAAACATTGGAAAGTACAGTCAAGTGCAACACACAACATAGTAACTGAAGGGAACAAAATGTGCTGATTTTCATCAATGATTTACGTCCAATTATTAATCCCGCTGCAACACCTACTTTTTCCAATTGACTATTGCAACCCAATTTAATTAATTAGTTTATTATTTTTCACCTTCTGATATAGTATATTCTAAAATCGTATCCGGATATCCTCTTGGGGGTAAGGCTGAGTGGTGTGGCTTTTCTAACAAAGTAATACATGAATGGAACTCTAACATGATGAAAATGCCCTTTTACAATCATTAAATAAAGACCCCTGCTGTTGTGATTGTTCCTGCATTGCTTGCAGGTCAAAGGCCATTGCTTTGATGATGAAGGCACTGCGTCATTGGAGGTTAGGCTGCAAGAAGCATCAGTTTACAGAGGCCTCTACACAGCCACTACAATGACCGGCGGTGCCTGCAGAACAATAGAAATACACAAACAAGACACTGCAGATAAAGGGCAAGAGGGCGTCTGACCTTCAGCCTAAGATGGCGATCAGAGAGTACGTGACTGCTGAACCGCGCATTCATTGTACTCTGTTTGACAACGTCACAAAAACCTGTGGGGGCAACTAGACATCAGGCAAACCTCTGGTTCTGCCTCCCACATCAAAGAACGGATGGCACGCCTCTCCCAGAAGTTTGGCGCGTAGTAACCAAATCTGCTTTAGAGCATGTTCTAAAGGTTTAAAACTGTATCCCGAATGCATTATGGCGCCTGTAAACAGAGCGCGGGCCAGGATAAGTGTGGGACAGCAGTTTTGGTACAAGCAGGTGCAACCGCAAGTATGTATATCCACACACGTCTCGAAATGACGAATATATGAATTATATTTTTTATTCCAAGCACTAATCAAATCCAAGCCAGGGCCAAAAAATGCGGTGGGGCTTTAGTTCCGGTCTGGTGCGCAGATGGCATTTTAATAGCTTTCGGAATTTCACTTCTCAAATTTGAACTGGTGAGGCTTTTCTAACTTGGGGGCAGGGCTGGGGCAGCATTTAGAGTAGGCTGAACAAGTCGTCTGTATCTAATAAACAGTAATCAGGGTTAGACGACGGGCCGTTGGCCAGTGTTAAAAAGCGGGGTATAATCATAAATGGGGCGGCTCCCGGTGAGCGGGTGGTCTGAGACTGTGTATGTACACTTGCAGCCAAGTGATCTGTGTGACGCCTTCTGCTGCTTAGGGTGAGGAACCTTATGCAATACATTCAGTGTCCCCAACGCCAGGAAGCTCGAGGACTAATGTGATGTAGATCTCAATGTAAATCTCTGCTGGGTGAACCTCAGAATTCCTTTATGCTCCAAGAAATTAAGGCGACGACCTACAAATTGCAATGATAGATACTGCTAACTGTTTTGAACGAGAGCAGTTTTTATTGTCCTCAAAGGGTTAACAAATACATTGTTGAAACTGTAGCCTTGCAGTTTAAGTATTAAAATGAAAATGTAATTGGTGACTCTGAAATGTGTTTGATTACCCACCATAGGCAAAAAAGTGCATGGAAGTGTGCCAAAGATGAACAACTTTAAGTGAACATAGTATAAACCTATATTTGACCTAAGCAACCCCTGCAGGAAAAAAGAGATTTTTGGTAATTATACATCATTTTTAGCAAAAAGGTGATTTAATATATGCTCCCATGGTAACCCTGTCCCGTAGGGAGGTGAAGTGTCTGATGTAGGAGTGAGCCAGCGCACAAGAAAATACCCCAACACCGAAATAAGGCGTTCACACAGGGCAACTGTGGTACAAATTACTACAGCTTCATTTTAGCTGCCTAAACCCATGAAACGCTTTGGCCTAACGTTTGTTTTTTCATTGAATATCAAGGGTTCTTTTAACGTAAAGTAAGATCTTATTACTATGTCTAACTATAAAGTGACTTTAATGGGAAGTGGGCTTCAGCTGAAAATGCCAGGAAATTAGCCTTCGCCCGCGCTATCGGTGCCCTAAGGAATTTTGCAATAAAATTAGGAGGCAGACCCATAGCTGTCCTCATGGACATCTATAATGCCAAATGCGTGTCCACAGCAATTTACGGAGCAGGCATATGGGGTATCACAGATACCAGCAAGATCCAGGCGTGTGAAAACGCCTTTTTACGGTATCTGCTGGCTGTCCCAAAGTCAACTGCCACTTATGTCTGTCACAAATAGTTGGGCATAGTATATGTGTCTGATCTTCTTTAGGTGAGCCCTGTACTGCTGTGGCACAGGGTCTGGGTCTCGGTCTCTCAAGAGACAGGGCTGAACAGGGACAATATCAGCGACTGCATGAGCCATCGGAGGCATTTGAGTGTAGAATGGATAAATTACGTTAGACGTTGGACATCGGGATTACTTCGACAACCCAGGCAATATGGTGGGTGTGTCTAGAAGGAAACTTAAGGAGATGTGTCTTTCATACCTGGAAGATTCCAGGTGGCAAATGGAGAGCAAGAAAAAATCTGTTGTGCACAACCATATGTTGTTAATGGGCAATGGCCTCCAGAATTACCTATCCGTCACCTTAAACTGCTTTACCCGGATGCTCCTAACTCGTTTCAGGGTGGGCAGCTTTTTTAGATTGGTGACTTTCCCTGAGACAAACACCTGGATAGATCCCTTGCCTTTTTGTCCCTGTGATGATGTATCGCAACAATCAAATATACATTGTATTATGTTTTGTAAATTCTATGCCACAATTAGGAAAAGGTATATGCTTGGCTTGCTTAGACACTGGGGCCTAAGACAGTGCAGACCGGCTTTGTTGCGACTGCAAATGATGGAGGATGAACTTACTCTATTTAGTATTTCAGTGTTTCTTAAATCTCTTATGAGATGCAGACTATCTATGAGTCATAGTTTTTTAATGTCAGTCATAGATAAGTGGCATTTCGGGTTTTTTAGAACTGCTTTGTTTTTATTATGTTTTACCCATATCACAGATGTATATACGAATTTTAGTATAATGAAGAATTTTGTAATTGTATTTTTAAAATGTGCTTTTATGGTGTTTTAAAATTGATACCGAATAAAGCTACTTTTGACTCGACTTGACTTGAAGTGACTTTAATCGTTGGTCTTTCTCCAGTGAATTTCAGTTTTTGTTAAAAATCACATTCACCTAATTCCCACCCTGAGCATAGCTTTTGACTATGCAAATAGAACAGTTTTCCCTCAACCGCCACAATATTTCAGTATAAGTGTATATCCAGTATTTAGTGTAACATGGGTGACAAACGCACAACAATCTTATTTATTTTCTAAAAAAGTGTCACGTTTTATTCATTATTATAACCACAACCTCTGAAGAGAGGAGACTGGAGCCAAATTGGCGGGGACACCCTGACAATTTGTAGGTCTCAATACACTGTATGAGACCTCGCACTTGGTCGAATGTGGTGAGGGTATGAATGTGTGAGTATGTTGTGATGGATGGTTAGTTACCAGGGGTATAACTATTTGTGTGAATTGATTCATTTGTACATAACTGTGTATTATGTTTATATTTATGTATTTCTTTTTTCTTTGCATAAATTATGAAATTGTTCATGTATCAAATATCTAAAAAAAAAATCTTAAAAAAAAGGAATGTTCCACTCTGAGTAAATATGAGAAAAGAATAAGGACAAAAGAAATGACAACTTGAAAATAATGAATAAAACTTTACACTTTTTTAGAAAATAAATAAGATTGTTGTGCGTTTGTCACCCATGGTACACTAAATACTGGATATTCAACTATACTGAAATATTGTGGCCGTTGAGGGAAAACTGTTCTTTTTGCTGTTCTTCTTATTCCCTTCCTTTCCCTGGCCAAATTTAGTTCTGAGGGGGTCCCATTAATATTGCTATTAGCTTTTGACTATGTACAATAGGAGGTTGGGGGCCGGTCCTGACGTGCAGCCAGGCCCTGGGCTCAACCCACCACCCCACAAACGGCCTATCTATTTCTGTGCACATCCCTTATTCGGTGGCCAGGCTCTGTGCCCAGCCCCCGGTGGGTGACCAACCCTCGGCCATGCACCGCCTTTGGTCATGTGTTGCAGGGGATTGGGTACAGAGCCAGGTGTGTGGCAAGGACCTGCTCCCAACCCACCACACACGAGCATCCCCAGCTGCACACAGCTCAACCCCCTTTGGGCGGCCAATGCCCAGTTGCTAGCCAATTCCCCAAAGACATCCACCTCACATTTTTCATTTGGGTGTTTTTTTTTCAGAGTACTGTGGTACTCCAGTAGAACCGCAGCACAAGCCCCACTTCAAGCTTCAGTTTTTAACACTTGCATGTTCCACGGTACCCCATAGACCCACTCAAGACCATATGGGAGGACCGCATTTGGACTTGCTGCATTCCCACAGAAACCTAAACAGAAAATGATTTTTGTAATTTTGGCACCAGGGGTTCTCTGTGGAACCCACTCTCAAGGACCAGGGGTTCGAGTATCTTACCAAGCCCCCTTGAATGTACTTTGGTTTTGTAAACACTGAAGGGATTTGCGACAGAGGCCCCAAGTCCTGAAATGGCAGAAAGAGCATTTCTTTTCATGTTGCGCCCAGCCAATCAGATTCTTCTGTCCAGATAATCGAGAGTCCCATTCCAGAGTGCACATGTATCTATAAGGTAATTAAATATATAGATAATTCATACTTTCTAGCCCACAAGAAGTATAAACACACACATGAGCATTCACATTCATAAAGTACTTGGTCAACTGTACAGATGAACCTATATAAAACTATTGAAAAGTTACCACTATGCCTCACCAAGTTACCAATTTGAAATCTGTTTATGCCTAAAACAGCATCAGCAATCCATCGAACAAATGACATATCAGAGCAAACTCACTCACTCCAAGTAAACAAGCCATTTTACAACCTAGGGTCTGATTTAGAGTTCGGCGGATGGGTTACTCTGTGACAAAACTTGACGGATATACCATCTGCTGTATTGCAAGTGCCATTGGCTATAATGTACTTGCAATATGGTGGATTGGAAATCGGTCATATTTGTAACAGAGTCAACCATCTCCTGAACACTAAATATGGCTCTTAGTAGAGTATATCCTGGTTAGCAATGTGTGCACTCCCTAATCTCTTCACAACATAGCTTGTACCACTGTACACAAGGGAGTGGTGCCTGTTCAGACTGCAAAATCATATTCACAAAATATTCAGATAGCTCGTATCACGGTAACCGTGGTGCCATGTAAATCCTAACATTAATAGCATCGTTTGAATACTACATAAACATTGTGTAGAATATGGTAGGTACTGACATGACCATTCTTCACAACACTGCTGCACACAAATCCTGACCATGAAGAACCTGCCCTGAGCATTCTTGGAAAACATTGGTAAAGAATTGCCATGCCCTTACCACACATGTCTGGGAATTTCAGATGTACGTCTGGAATCCTGGAGGGGATGAGAGATGAGGCGCTGTAGGAAGTGTCCTCCCCAACCATGTCATCACCTGAAGTATCCTACATGTATTGACCTGTCTCAGACGAGGATTTTTAAATTTTCTGTGGAGTGAAGCTCTGCCCTTAGTCAGGACATCACTTTGTGTTGTTAGGTAGACCTTTGTACATCCTATTGGTGACATGCTTCGTCATTGGGTCTCATCCTGGTCCCTTAAAACTAGGCTGGGATCAACTATATTCTAGGGAGCACTTTGGATAATTTCTCCTGCTTGGGTCCTATAATATGAATATATTAAAAATAACTAGAAAACACCAGACGTGTCCCTTTTATTTACGGTGTTTCTGGTATGATAAAAAATATATAGTAAGGGTGTTTGTGGAACTGATGATCCTACACCCTCTCTATGTTAGTTGATATGTTTGAGACCCCATTCTAATAGGCCAAAAGGTCCAGGGCTTTCATCAGGCCTACAAGAAGTTAATTTTACCCCGGAAAAAGTACTTTTCTATTTTCGTCCAGATAAACCTATTCAGTCAAGATAAGACAAACGCCATGTAATATGGTTGAGCCCATCCTGGTTTTAAGGGATCAAGATGAGACCCGCTGATGAACCATGACACTAATAGGGAGTGTGAGGGTCTACCCAACAACACAAAGTAATGTCCGGACTAAGGACAGAGCTTCAATCCACAGAAAATAAAAAAATAACTCCACTAGGATGTGTCAACACATGTGGAATACTTCAGGTGATGATAAAGAATTGTCATAACAGCATATCCCCAAAAACAAACATCAATGCGGTGTCACAACACATAATACTATCTGTTGTCGCTCAAGGATAAAGGACAGAAAAATAACTGTAATCCTAAGATATACCTAAGCATCAGCTTATCTGCACAGGCACTCATGATACCGGATACATATGGTGATGTGGAGTGCAGCATCCATATTGGACTTGCCATTTAAATGAACAAGGACCAATCATGTATGGTGTACATCACACTACCAGCACTCCCAAGCCTAAGGTAGGTTGCATTAGTAGAAAGGTTGTCATGTTGATGTGGTTTAAAAAAATAGGGTTTTGGGAAAGCATTTCCAAAAAGGGGCTTGTAACCATGTCCCAAACCTCCTAACATAAAAAACGTCCACATATCCATGGCACCAAAATAATCTAATATCACTGCCTATATTATGCTAACCTTTCCCACTCAAAAAATAAGAAGAGTAAGTTACCCAGGATGTAACGAGATGTCCAACCATCGGCTTACCTACATGTGTACATACGCATGATCTCGGACGCAGATAGTAATGTGGAAATTGGCTGCCATCTTGGACACGTCATTTGGAGGAACAATGATCAATCGTGTTCGTGTTATGTCATATTACGAGCAATCCCTTACATAATACTGATTAGGTTTGTGAAGCAGTCACCATCTTGATGTGGTATGAAAAGTGGAGATTTAAGAGAAACATATTTAAAAAAGTAGGTTAACATTTCGTGACCCTAATTGGAAACACTCATCTATCTCAGACATAATTTCGACATCTCAGCTATATATATGGTTATTTACCAGTCATTTAATGCTGAAATATTGCATCAGTAAATATAGTGTGATGAAACCAAATCCAAAATGTTACAATTTGAAAATACAAGAAAAAGAACTAAACCAAATCAAATAAAGAGAACAATCCTAAAAAAGAGGCAAAACAATAATTACTAACATTTAATATATATGCCATAAGTCGATGGGCTCGCTGATGTATGATCAAAGCATCTGGACAAAATCATATGCAAACAGTGACTTCTACAAGGTCACAAAGAAACTCCCAGTTGTACCATATGTACCATGGGACAACTGCAGCAGGGTAAGCCATACATGTTGTCCCTCAGTCAGTATTCCAAGTGCACTTCTCCAGAATTCGAGTCAATCAATCGTGCATTCCATACTGAATACATGCTAAGTGCATGCTAGATTTCAAATTCATTTATGAGCAACAAACGAACCATTGCTTGGACCTGACACATGCAAGCATAACAAAATGGTTTATCCAAACTGGCAAATCAGATAACCAGTGGACTAAGTATAGGCGCAAAATCCGCTCCGCTCGCAAAATTTGCGAATTTTTGGCAATTTTGCAATCCGCGAATCTCGCAAAATTGCCGAAAAATTTGCGAATTTCCGAGCGGATGGTTTTTTTTTGGCCTACATGAAGCACAGTTAAGGCAGGTGCTTGAGTTGAAGCTAACTTTGAAACCATTATAGAACAGTGCCGGCAAGCTGCCACAGTGCTTGCTGGCGCCATCCTAAAATGGTTACAAAAATAGCTTCAACTCGGGCACCTGCCTTAACTCTGTAATTGCTTTCTGTGGGCCAAAAATTAAACCTCAACAGGAAGCACTTGCAGATATAAATAAAGCAGGTGCCTGAATTGAAGCTCAAATTCAGTAGCGTTTTAATCAGCCCAAAACATTAGTGAGTACGGTCGAGGCTGGGCAAGTGTGCTTTAACCCCATATCTGCCATCGAAAATTATCTGTAATACCCGAGGGAGTTCTTTGCATCCCTGAGTTTCTCGAGCGCAATCCCCGTTCCTGTGACCAGGAGGCTGCTTTCTCCTCACCTGCTGCCCTGCTCGTTCTCTGACCCCTTATACTAGAGGCATGTTGACACGCATAGAAGCCCCGTCCCACACACTAGCAGTATCAAACGTCTTCCCGCCCTTTCCCAACTATGATGGACAGCTCACTCAAGGGACCTCGGCGCCTATTGGCGCGGTGGCATGGTCAGTGGAGACAAGTCTTCTGGCCCTTTACGAAGCCGCAGTGTAGGAAAAGAACTATCATTTACCCAACGAGGTAGCACTTACTGGATTAGCCAGTAGAAAGTACTCCAGTTGAGTAGAGGTATTGCACAAAATGGTGGCATCTTCGTGGATAACTATGCAGGGCAGGATTCATTCTGGCACGAGGCTCCTGTCACAAAAATTAAACCTCAACAGGAAGCACTTACAGATATAAATTAAGCAGGTGCCTGAGTTGAAGCTCAAATTCAGTAGCGTTTTAATCAGCCCAAAACATTAGTGAGCACGGTCGAGGCTGGGCAAGTGTGCTTTAACCCCATATCTGCCGTCGAAAATTAGCTGTCATACCCGAGAGAGGTCTTTGCATTCCTGAGTTTCTCAAGCGCAATCCCCATTCCTGTGACCAGGAGGCTGCTTTCTCCTCACCTGTTGCCCTGCTCGCTCTCTGACCCTTTATACACAAGAGGCATGTGAACACGCATAGGACCCCTGCACCACACACCAGCGGTATCAAACGTCTTCCCGCCCTTTCCCAACTATGATGGACAGCTCACTCAAGGGACCTCAGCGCCTTTTGGCGCTGTGGCAAAGTTACAGGCACACATGGTCAGTGGAGACAAATCTTCTGGCCCTTTACGCAGCTGCAGTGTAGAAAAAGCACTATCATTTACCCAACGAGGTAGCACTTACTGGATTAGCCAGTAGAAAGTACTCCAGTTGAGTAGAGGTTGTGCACAAAACTGTGGCATCTTCGTGGATAACTATGCAGAGCAGGATTCATTCTGGCACGAGGCTCCTGTCACAAAAATTAAACATCAACAGGAAGCACTTAGATATAAATAAAGCAGGTCCCCGAGTTGAAGCTCAAATTCAGTAACGTTTTAATCAGTCCAAAAGCATTAGTGAGCACGGTCGAGGCTGGGCAAGTGTGCTTTAACCTCATAACTGCCGTCGAAAATTATCTGTAATACCCGAGGGAGGTCTTTGCACCCCTGAGTTTCTTGAGCGCAATCCCCGTGTAGTTCCTGTGACCAGGAGGCTGCTTTCTCCTCACCTGCTGCCCTGCTCGCTCTCTGGCCCCTTATACACAAGAGGCATGTTGACACGCATAGAAGCCCCGCACCACACACTAGCGGTATCAAACGTCTTCCCGCCCTTTCCCAACTATGATGGACAGCTCACTCAAGGGACCTCGGCGCCTATTGGCGCGGTGGCAAAGTTACAGGCACACATGGTCAGTGGAGACATGTCTTCTGGCCCTTTACGAAGCTGCAGTGTAGGAAAAGAACTATCATTTACCCAACGAAGTAGCACTTACTGGATTAGCCTGTAGAAAGTACTCCAGTTGAGTAGAGGTATTGCATAAAATGGTGGCATCTTAGTGGATAACTATGCAGGGCAGGATTCGTTCTGGCACGAGGCTCCTGTCACAAAAATTAAACCTCAACAGGAAGCACTTACAGATATAAATTAAGCAGGTGCCCGAGTTGAAGCTCAAATTCAGTAGTGTTTTAATCAGCCTAAAACATTAGTGAGCATGGTCGAGGCTGGGCAAGTGTGCTTTAACCCCATATCTGCCGTTGAAAATTAGCTGTCATACCCGAGGGAGGTCTTTGCATTCCTGAGTTTCTCAAGCGCAATCCCCGTTCCTGTTACCAGGAGGCTGCTTTCTCCTAACCTGCTGCCCTGCTCGCTCTCTGACCCTTTATACACAAGAGGCATGTGAACACGCATAGGACCCCCGCACCACACACCAGCGGTATCAAACGTCTTCCCGCCCTTTCCCTACTATGATGGACAGCTCACTCAAGGGACCTCAGCGCCTTTTGGCGCTGTGGCAAAGTTACAGGCACACATGGTCAGTGGAGACAAATCTTCTGGCCCTTTACGCAGCTGCAGTGTAGAAAAAGCACTATCATTTACCCAACGAGGTAGCACTTACTGGATTAGCCAGTAGAAAGTACTCCAGTTGAGTAGAGGTTGTGCACAAAACGGTGGCATCTCGTGGATAACTATGCAGGGCAGGATTCATTCTGGCACGAGGCTCCTGTCACAAAAATTCAACCTCAACAGGAAGCACTTAGATATAAATAAAGCAGGTGCCCGAGTTGAAGCTCAAATTCAGTAACGTTTTAATCAGCCCAAAAGCATTAGTGAGCACGGTCGAGACTGGGCAAGTGTGCTTTAACCTCATAACTGCCGTCGAAAATTATCTGTAATACCCGAGGGAGGTCTTTGCATTCCTGAGTTTCTCAAGCGCAATCCCCGTGTAGTTCCTGTGACCAGGAGGCTGCTTTCTCCTCACCTGCTGCCCTGCTCGCTCTCTGGCCCTTTATACACAAGAGGCATGTTGACACGCATAGAAGCCCCGCACCACACACTAGCGGTATCAAATGTCTTCCTGCCCTTTCCCAACTATGATGGACAGCTCACTCAAGGGACCTCGGCGCCTTTTGGCGCTGTGGCAAAGTTACAGGCACACATGGTCAGTGGAGGCAAATCTTCTGGCCCTACTCAGCTGCAGTGTAGGAAAAGCACTATCATTTACCCAACAAGGTAACACTTACTGGATTAGCCTGTAGAAAGTACTCCAGTTGAGTAGAGGTATTGCACAAAACGGTGGCATCTTCGTGGATAACTGTGCAGGGCAGGATTCACTCTGGCACGAGGCTCCTGTCACAAAAATTAAACCTCAACAGGAAGCACTTACAGATATAAATAAAGCAGGTGCCTGAGTTGAAGCTCAAATTCAGTAGTGTTTTAATCAGCCCAAAACATTAGTGAGCACTGTCGAGGCTGGGCAAGTGTGCTTTAACCCCATATCTGCCATCGAACATTAGCTGTCATACCCGAGGGAGGTCTTTGCATTCCTGAGTTTCTCAAGCGCAATCCCCGTTCCTGTGACCAGGAGGCTGCTTTCTCCTCACCTGCTGCCCTGCTCGCTCTCTGACCCTTTATACACAAGAGGCATGTGAACACACATAGGACCCCCGCACTACACACCAGCGGTATCAAACGTCTTCCCACCCTTTCCCAACTATGATGGACAGCTCACTCAAGGGACCTCAGCGCCTTTTGGCGCTGTGGCAAAGTTACAGGCACACATGGTCAGTGGAGACAAATCTTCTGGCCCTTTACGCAGCTGCAGTGTAGAAAAAGCACTATCATTTACCCAACGAGGTAGCACTTACTGGATTAGCCAGTAGAAAGTACTCCAGTTGAGTAGAGGTTGTGCACAAAACGGTGGCATCTTCGTGGATAACTATGCAGGGCAGGATTCATTCTGGCACGAGGCTCCTGTCACAAAAATTAAATCTCAACAGGAAGCACTTACAGATATAAATAAAGCAGGTGCCGAGTTGAAGCTCAAATTCAGTAATGTTTTAATCAGCCCAGAAACATTAGTGAGCACGGCCGAGGCTGGGCAAGTGTGCTTTAACCTCATAACTGCCGTCAAAAATTATCTGTAATACCCAAGGGAGGTCTTTGCACCCCTGAGTTTCTTGAGCACAATCCCCGTGTAGTTCCTGTGACCTGGAGGCTGCTTTCTCCTCACCTGCTGCCCAGCTCGCTCTCTGGCCCTTTCTACACAAGAGGCATGTTGGCACGCATAGAAGCCCCACACCACACTAGCGGTATCAAACGTCTTCCCGCCCTTTCCCAACTATGATGGACAGCTCACTCAAGGGACCTCGGCGCCTTTTGGCGCTGTGGCAAAGTTACAGGCGCACATGGTCAGTGGAGGCAAATCTTCTGGCCCTACGCAGCTGCAGTGTAGGAAAAGCACTATCATTTACCCAACAAGGTAACACTTACTGGATTAGCCTGTAGAAAGTACTCCAGTTGAGTAGAGGTATTGCACAAAACAATGGCATCTTCGTGGATAACTATGCAGGGCAGGATTCATTCTGGCACGAGGCTCCTGTCACAAAAATTAAACCTCAACAGGAAGCACTTACAGATATAAATAAAGCAGGTGCCCAAGTTGAAGCTCAAATTCAGTAAAGTTTAAATCAGCCGAACACATTAGTGAGCACCGTCGAGGCTGGGCAAGTGTGCTTTAACCCCATATCTGCTGTCGAAAATTATCTGTAATACACGAGGGAGGTCTTTGCATCCCTGAGTTTCTCAAACGCAATCCCCGTTCCTGTGCCCATGAGGCTGCTTTCTCCTCACCTGCTGCCCTGCTCGCTCTCTGACCCTTTATACACAAGAGGCATGTGAACACACATAGATGCCCCACACCACACACTAGCGGTATCAAACGTCTTCCCGCCCTTTCCCAACTATGATGGACAGCTCACTCAAGGGACCTCGGCGCCTTTTGGCGCTGTGGCAAAGTTACAGGCACACATGGTCAGTGGAGACAAATCTTCTGGTCCTTTACGCAGCTGCAGTGTAGGAGAAGCACTATACATTTACCCAATGAGGTAGCACTTACTGATTAGCCAGTAGAAAGTACTCCAGTTGAGTAGATGGAAATTGCAAAAAAATCAGCGATTTCATGAGAAAATCTGCGACTTCGCTGACTTTTTTGCGATTTCGCGTGAATTCACAAACTGCAGATCCGCAGAATTCTCCCCGGAAGGTATATCATCCCTTTGCTATTGCGTGAACTAATAAGGCCAATGCTAAAGAGGAACAACATGAATACCAAGCAAAAATCGCTGAAAGCAATAGCATAATCAAACATTAACTCCTGCAAGAAACAATGCAATTCTTTACCCACATTGAGCCCTTATTTAAGAGCTCTCAAGTGACATATCAATCAGCTTGTCACAATCAGAAGCATCTGATTTCCCCTCTCATAACTGGTTTATCCATTGAATTAATACTATGGAAGCTGAAGCATGCATGATTGTAAATTAATAAAAACCCATGTGCCAGTAAATAATATGTTGTTTCCTTAATTTGATTTGCTCTCGCACGTTCTGAATCCGTACATTTAGTTGGAGTGTTGTCCTCTCAAGTTATTTGAAGGGGGAACAAGGGAATCCCACTCACTAGGAGCCAGGGTATAAAGTTTTAAGAAAAGAACAACGGCTCCAGTGGATAAGTATCAAAAACACTTATGATAAGTACTTATGCACAATGGCAATGAGGGTGGTATATTGGATGTCAAACAAAGAAGCTGACTACACATTGGGTCAAGTTTTTCAAAACATTTCCATAGTTTATATCAACATAGATCAATAATTTCTTTACATATAATACAAAAAATAGTAACATACAAAATGTAGCAAGTAATGGTGTGTCCCTAATGAATTTTTGAAAGAACCTAAACTAGTATTGTGAACTGAAGACTTGGTTTGTAACAAGTTGGTGAACAAAAGGTTTCTATTTTTCATTTGTTTTACACAAGAAAGAGACGACAATTGTCCAGTATATCCATTAAATGTACTACAGTTGGAAATTTAAGCAACTGTTGATCTTGGTCTGTCTCTTTTCAACTGCCGACGACGTTTTGATCCATGGTGGATGTCGGATCTCCTCAGGACTTGTCAATGTTGTATTGATAAATTAGATTAATATGATACACCTCTTTTTGTTGTCTGCAATTCTGGTTACGAGAAGGAAAACTAGGACACACTGTACGTGAAGCAAGCAATGCCTTTCACGGTGAAATGTTTACATAATATTTGTGATTGTGCATTACAAGTATAAACTTGCTGATTCAGAGCATGATAGGAAATTAATAATTAAAAAGTACAGATTGAGCCAGATAGAACAAGCTCAATAGACCTGCGAATGACGTATCCGGAAAACTTACCTAAACATGCATCAAAGGCAACAAGCACAGTTGGTTAGACGGATTTGCAATTTAACAAAGGGCATGTGACACAGTCACAAGCATTGAATACATTCCAAGTACAAAAACAGAGAATGCAAACAGAGAGGATGCAAACAGATCACAGTGTTTTGTAAATAGTGAACATTTAAAGGACTATTTCTTCCTTCTTTCGCTCATGCGCCTTCCTCCAATCTCATCAGAAGTAACCTTAAGTGGTAGACGCATTGCCCACCACAAGTCCAGAAGTATAAATGTTAGCTACATGCCAGCTTTCTTTGGTGGAGACAGCATCGCCTCACAGGTGATCTTGGTCCAAATACACGATCTTTAACCAGAGCCAGATCATAGGAACAAGTTCCCACATCTCTTAAATAGGAATTGAAGGCTTGAGAGCAGAGGTTTCAGGCCTCACAGGAATCAGTTTGCATGTTCTTCTAGTGTTAATCAGGAAGCTCCAGCACTAGGTGCAGGCAATTGGTAGCGCTTTTAGTTACTAGTGGCATTACGCCCTTCTCTTGTCTTCCTCGTTCCAGTCCTTCCTAATGTGGCTGTTCTATAGCCAGGGCAATTTTAATTAATATGGTACTCCTCCTTCAGACCTGCTACAGTGGTCTGGCAGTATGTGCTCCTGCTATATACCCTTGTTTTAGCCTGACAGGTCAGGTACAGGGGCGGCTCCTCCACGTCAGTGTTGGAGTGTCGCCCACTGCTTTCTCGCAGTGCGAGAAGCAGAAACGTAAAATGGTGTGAATACCATTTTACGTTTCTACATCTCTCACTTCGAGAAAGCAGAAGAAGGATATGCCTGATTGGGGGCGGGCAGGTGGGCGGGTCGGGGAGGAGTGGCTAACCCAATGTTATGGGCGGTGACTGTTTGGTCTGCCCCAGGGCCGACCAAACCAGTCATGAGCACTCTCCCGTTTTCTCCATGTAGGCTGCATGCAGCCTGCATGGAGAAAAACACCACTCCATAGACACCTGTATGGATGGCGTACTAGCCACTCACAACGCTGCCATTACAGCATTGTGACTGGCTTAGGGGAGGAGAGGGAGGCTGCCTGCTTCTGCTTCCTGTGAGTAGAGAGAGAGCAGGAGACGCAACGTGGTAGTCCGGGACCGGAGGAGAAGGTAAGTTAAATTTGATTTTTTTATTAAACTAACCCCCATCCTCCTCCCCGTGCCCCCCCCCCCCCACCTACGGGTCATGCCGGCTGCGACTGGTCAGTTGAGGACATCTTTTATGGTGCTCAATGTACAATATCAGAGATCTGCGTACGCATGGTTTTATTAGTTGGAAGTCTGTCTTCGTTAGTCATTTTACTGGGTATGGAAGTTGTATTAGGCACAGGTGATTAAATAAAGTGCCAGTGGACCACCATTTTTGGGGAACCCTGACACAATATTGTGGGAAACAATATTGTGGACAAAACTATTTTGTAAAAAATATCGCTTACCACAATATCGTGCTCCTATACTTATAATGGTAAGCACCAAAATATCAGAAAAAATATTGTTGACATTAATAGCATCCACAAATATACAAAAATGTTGATATTTCAATATAAATAGAGTTTAAAGTAGTAAATGTTAAATATTTTAATATATAAAGCAGGGGCGGCTCCTCCTCTAGGGCGCCCCACTGCTTTCTCGCAGTGCGAGAAGCAGAAGGATAAAATGGTAATATATTACAGTTTTATCTGTCTGCTTCTCGCACTGCAAGAAAGCAGAAGGCTGGTTGCGGGCAGGCGGCTGGGCGGGGCTGCTCTGCGAGCAGGGCTGGACAGGGGAGGAGCGGCGTGCCCACTCCTGTGTGCGCATGACTGCTTTGGTCAGCCCTCTGAGGCTGATCAAACCAGTCATGCACACTCTGCCCTTCTACATGTAGGCTGTAATGCATGTATAACTGGTATGAAACCTATGTTTTTTTCAGTGAATTTAATAGGTTTTTTAAATGCTAATTCCTAACTATAACTGGTGTGAAACCTATGTTTTTTTCAGTGAATTTAATAGGTTTTTTAAATGCTAATTCCTAACTATAACTGGTGTGAAACCTATGGTTTTTTCAGTGAATATATATATAACCTGATTTCGTGTTTGCCTTTGGTTTCACGCACCTCAGGATTGTGAAGTTCGATATATATATATATATATATATATATATATATATATATATATATATATATATATATATATATATATATATATATATATATATATATATATATATATATATATAAAGTGTGAATACTTAAAATATTTATTTTACATCCCTTTTTTTAATATATTATAACAGTATAATTATGAAAACACAGACATATATATATATAATATATAGGTATATGTATTATATATATATATATATATATGTATTTCTCCTACTATGGCAAATGCAGGCATGCATCCCAACCATCAGGTGTTCCGTCAATCCAGCGTGCGCCCGTTCGTGCTATCAATCACCAACATCCAGCATCACCTTAACAACAAGGACTCTGCACTCCCAGCAGTTTATGATTATGTTCTCCATTTATTAGGCGTGCGAGAACAATCAAGGCGTTTCGGTTGCACTGCAACCTTGTTCCATTTTAAATTCCTCATTTTTTTTACATTTTATTTCCATGTGTTAAAATAAACAAAGGACATATTGCATTATTCAGCTTCTTACCTATCCTTGGTGGCCATATTGGATTAGTCATACGTGTAGCGACAAGCTTTAAAAGACCTTGTAAAAACTTGCAAATCAATCTCATTTGCTGATTCATCCACATTATCTTACACCTTACAAATGAATTGCAGTATGATTATATTTCTCTTAGAATGCATGATTAATTTATTTACACTGACTTAATATCCCTATCATTGTTATGTTATCAGTGTTCTAATTTACCTAAATGTGTACCTGTTGTAAAACAGTCTAACTATATTAGCATACAAGTGTATCGGTTCTCTCATCTCGCCCTAATGGGCTTTAAATAATTTTATAACTTTCAGTCCCTGATACAAAACATGGTCATCATACCGCCCAACGTTGCAATATCTGTACAACTTTTCCTTAGAGACCTACTTACTTGGTGTTACACAGAATGGTACATCAAAACATCCATTTAATGTAGTTTTAAACATGATTACTGTTCAATATGTCAAAAATACCCTTATATACCAATCTAATTATTATCTAAGAACATGTACAAAAAAATAATACAGATTTAGATCCAGATGTACGATCCTTCCAATTAGTGACTGGCAAATTGCGTCATTTTGCGACTCGCACAAGAGTGTCTCAGACACTGTTTACGATTCCTAATGGGGTCGCAAATTGCCAGCCTCATATATATTTATGAGGCAGGTGAAATTTGCAACCCCATTGGGAATAGCCAGCATTCCCAAGGATGGTGGCCTGCTGGGTCTGTAGAACACCATGTCTGTGACTGCTTTTTAAATAAAGCAGAAAAAAATGCAGCCCATTAGAGTAGGCAGAGGCCCATGGGACCACTGCCTGCTCTTAAAAATATTTTCACTGCCAGTCACAAAGGGAAAGGGGTCCCCGGGGGACACCCATTTGCGAGTGGATTACCACCCTTTTGAAATGGGTTGTAAACTTCTAAATCATCAAGCATAGGTTGATGGTATGCAGCACATAGGAACTATGAGGTCCATTAGGATGGCGGACGGATGCATGACCGCAGTGCTGGAGGCGGCGGAAAATGCACCTCACCGTGCACCAGCAGCGGGCCTTCCGTCCGCCTTCCGACCGCAAACTGGGTACATTTCCCATCCGCCGCGGAAAAACGTGAACCGCCGGGGGAACACACCAGACACCACGGTGGACGGAGCCAATCCAGCCTCACCACCGTGCGGAATGACGTCCCAACCGGCCGCCATATCACATAGTCCCAAACACACCAGACCAACGCAGCGGAAAAACCACCATCTCATAGACTGCGGAAGCACCACAACGGAGAGGGAAAGCAGTACCTCGAGACCCACCACACGGACTCAGCCACCATGGACCCAGCCCTACACGCCCTCCCGGCCCTGTTCGTACTTCACTTCCAGCAAGTCATGCACCGTCGTGGACGCCGCCGCAGGTAAGCAAGTAGGCAATGCACACATACCACGCCACAACATACCTCTTCACACCAGCAGCGTAGGATTAGCGATGAGGGCACTAGGGCACTTGCCGAGGGGCCAGTGTCCAGTCCCTAGCTGAGGGCTGCTGTTGTAGGCAGCCGTGGTGGACCGATCTGGGCAGTCCCTGCATATGTACATGACCGCCAGCGGCCCAGTGAGTGCCTGAGAGGCCTTCCTGTAAGTAAATGCCACCCTCCCATCAATGGCAGAGGTGTCACTCCCTTACTCTTGCTGGGCCGGACCAGTGATATATATGTATATTGAGCGGTGCAGGGGACATGATCAAAACTCGCCTCACTAGTTGTTAGGTGCGTCACCATTGTGAACTAATCCGTGGCAGACAGGGCATGTCACACAAGAATTCAACAATGCAAGTACGCAACAAGCACGGACACTGGCAAAGTACACAACATGAGTAACTGCCTTTATTAAACATCACACAGATAGCACTCTGATGTGCCCAGGAGCCAGCCCAGTGGCCAGTACACATTGCACAGCATGTCCATGATTAGCTGCACAACCAAAGGGTAACACGCAGCACAGTTCCAGGCAGGCCAATGAGAGAGTGCATTGCATGTCCAAGAGAAGCTGCACAACCAAGGGTAAACAAGCAGCACAGTTCCAGGCAGGCCAATGAGAGAGTGCAGAGCATGTCCATGAGAAGCTGCACAACCAAGGGGCAACAAGCAGCACAGTTCCAGGCAGGCCAATGAGAGCGTGCAGAGCATGTCCATGAGAAGCTGCACAGCCAAGGGGCAACAAGCAGCACAGTTACCATAGAGCCTGTGGCCAGAACAGAGCAGGTACATCAGAGGCAGCACACATGAGGGGCAAACTGCATCACATCGCTAACATGGCCAGTGGCCAGAACAGAGCAGGTACATCAGAGGCAGCACAAGTGAGGGGCAAACTGCATCAACAGTCCATGGTACAGAACAGAGCAGGTACATCAGAGGCAGCACAAGTGAGGGGCAAACTGCATCAACAGCCCATGGTACAGAACAGAGCAGGTACATCAGAGGCAGCACAAGTGAGGGGAAAACTGCATCACATTGCTAACAGGGCAAGTGCCAAGAACAGAGCAGGTACATCTGAGGCAGAACAAGTGAGGGGCAAACTGCCTTACATTGCTAACAGGGCAAGTGCCAAGAACAGAGCAGGTACATCTGAGGCAGCACAAGTGAGGGGCAAACTGCCTTACATTGCTAACAGGGCCAGTGGCCAGAACAGAGCAGGTACATCTGAGGCAGCACAAGGACGTGTGTCATACGGACAGTCCCATGGGCAAGAATATTGCAAGGGTGGTTACAATGAACAGTCCAGACATCAAGTACAATGAATGAGATTTATATAGCGCACGACTTACCCTGGGGCATCTCAGCGCTTGCTTAGGGAACCCGTCCTGGTATTCCCCTGTGAGATACCCTGGCAGGGTATCCACAAGGTGAAAGCCAGGCATCCCACCGCGAGGGGCCGTTGTGGAGATTAAGCAAGCTATTGCCCAGAGTCGCAGAGTGTGAACCCGTGAGTCGAGAAGGCACCGGAGCGAGAATTAACGAGTCCGTGGAATTTTTGAGCCCAAGACCCGCCGAGGCGGGGAATTGAACCCTGGTCCCGGGCCGAACTCAAGCTCCAGGTCTGCCGCCTCTAACCCCTGAGCCACACTTCTCTGAGATTTGAGTGATGGGAACTGCACCTCAGAGCACAGAATCAGGTGGACTGTGGGACCTCGTAGCTTCGGACACAGTGGCAGGACCTGATACAGGAGTGTGAGTAACAGCCACAGCTCTAGTGACTGACACATGAGCAACAGACCCTGACACACTGCCAGGACCTGATACAAGAGTGTGGGAAACAGCCACAGCTCTAGTGACTGACACATGAGCCACATACCCTGACACACTGCCAGGACCTGATACAGGAGTGTGGGAAACAGCCACAGCTGCAGTGACTGACAGATGAGAAACAGACCCTGACACACTGCCAGGACCTGATACAGGAGTTTGGGAAACAGCCACAGCTCTAGTGGCTGACACATGAGCGGCAGACCCTGACACACTGCCAGGACCTGTCCCTGGACACTCACCAACAAATACCATGCCAGCATCTGAGACCTGAGATTCGTGGACACCCACAGTGGCAGTACCTGAAACAGGAGAGGGCACAACTGACACAGTGCTACTACATGAGGCATGACAGCGAACAACAGACACTGTGCCACTATCAGACACATGAGAGTGAAATGCAGCTGACCCACTAGGACCACGGAAATGATGAGCTACAAGGCTGTATGGGTGGCACTGGGAGCTGGGGACAGCTGTAGTTGTGCAACATTGGGGTGGTCAGGTGTTACCCGTGTGTGTTTCCTTTTCTTGGGGATTTGGAAGGGCACTCTGGACATGACTAGACTGGTAAGTGGTGCGGCCTCATCTGAAACATCACCCATCAAGGTTGGATCATGTGCATGTGTGGGTATGCTCTCTGGGGACGTGCTGGAACCTGCTTGATGCTTGCTCTGGCCCTGCCTTCTGCCCTCTGCATCATGTGTAATGGGGGATGCAACAACAGTATACTCATTCCTCTGCTTGGATGGGAGTAGAGGTATGGGGGGTCTCCACCTCCCACACATGTGCTTTACGTTCCTTCACCAACACCAGCTTCAGGGGACGCATGGGTGATGGAGTGTCTGTCCTTGGTGGATGTCCTGTCCATGGGAGATGCCTTGGCCCTGGGAGGTGCCTGCTCGCTGGGAGTAGCCTTGGCCGTGGGAGACGCCTTGGCCTTAGGAGGTGCCTTAGGAGGTGGTGCTCTGTCCCAAGGAGGTGAGTCACAGCCGGGGCACGGCGGTGGGTACCGCTATCTGCATGGTGGGCCCCTGGACTGAATGGGCATGGGCGGTTACCCACCACAGGGGCGGTGAGTCACCACCGGGGACCGGCGGTGGGTACCGCTATCTGCATGGCGGGCCCCTGGACTGAATGGGCATGGGCGGTTACCCACCGCATGGGCGGTGAGTCACCACCGGGGACCGGCGGTGGGTACCGCTATCTGCATGACGGGCCCCTGGACTGAATGGGCATGGGCAGTTACCCACCACATGGGCGGTGAGTCACCACCGGGGACCGGTGGCGGGTACCGCTCTCTGCATGGTGGGCCCCAGGACTGAATGGGCATGGGCGGTTACCCACCGCATGGTCGGTGAGTCACCGGTACCACTATCTGCATGGCGGGCCCCTGGACTGAATGGGCATGGGCGGTTACCCACGAGTTTGCAAAAACAACAGGTGATGGACCGAATGAGGATCAATGTCACACATTCAACCCAGTCAAAAGATCTGGGTCCTAATCCATCGTTTTTTTGCACTCCACACCACCCTGGGTTAGACAATGGCGATATGCAAATCAGCTCTGACCCTGTGCCCCATGGGAACAGTCCAGTCCGAACTACAAAAGCCATGTCCTTCCCAGAACGGAATCAAGCATCCGAGGACCGGACCGGTTTCGAGGGAACACCTCTCATCAGCCCGGCTAGCTTGACTCCAGTGGTGTGGAGTGCCTGGGACCCACGTCTGGGCATCCCCAGTACACTTATAGCGAGTTTGCAAAAACAACAGGTGATGGACCGAATGAGGATCAATGTCACACATTCAACCCAGTCAAAAGATCTGGGTCCTAATCCATCGTTTTTTTGCACTCCACACCACCCTGGGTTAGACAATGGCGATATGCAAATCAGCTCTGACCCTGTGCCCCATGGGAACAGTCCAGTCCGAACTACAAAAGCCATGTCCTTCCCAGAACGGAATCAAGCATCCGAGGACCGGACCGGTTTCGAGGTAACACCTCTCATCAGCCCGGCTAGCTTGACTCCAGTGGTGTGGAGTGCCTGGGACCCACGTCTGGGCATCCCCAGTACACTTATAGCGAGTTTGCAAAAACAACAGGTGATGGACCGAATGAGGATCAATGTCACACATTCAACCCAGTCAAAAGATCTGGGTCCTAATCCATCGTTTTTTTGCACTCCACACCACCCTGGGTTAGACAATGGCGATATGCAAATCAGCTCTGACCCTGTGCCCCATGGGAACAGTCCAGTCCGAACTACAAAAGCCATGTCCTTCCCAGAACGGAATCAAGCATCCGAGGACCGGACCGGTTTCGAGGTAACACCTCTCATCAGCCCGGCTAGCTTGACTCCAGTGGTGTGGAGTGCCTGGGACCCACGTCTGGGCATCCCCAGTACACTTATAGCGAGTTTGCAAAAACAACAGGTGATGGACCGAATGAGGATCAATGTCACACATTCAACCCAGTCAAAAGATCTGGGTCCTAATCCATCGTTTTTTTGCACTCCACACCACCCTGGGTTAGACAATGGCGATATGCAAATCAGCTCTGACCCTGTGCCCCATGGGAACAGTCCAGTCCGAACTACAAAAGCCATGTCCTTCCCAGAACGGAATCAAGCATCCGAGGACCGGACCGGTTTCGAGGTAACACCTCTCATCAGCCCGGCTAGCTTGACTCCAGTGGTGTGGAGTGCCTGGGACCCACGTCTGGGCATCCCCAGTACACTTATAGCGAGTTTGCAAAAACAACAGGTGATGGACCGAATGAGGATCAATGTCACACATTCAACCCAGTCAAAAGATCTGGGTCCTAATCCATCGTTTTTTTGCACTCCACACCACCCTGGGTTAGACAATGGCGATATGCAAATCAGCTCTGACCCTGTGCCCCATGGGAACAGTCCAGTCCGAACTACAAAAGCCATGTCCTTCCCAGAACGGAATCAAGCATCCGAGGACCGGACCGGTTTCGAGGTAACACCTCTCATCAGCCCGGCTAGCTTGACTCCAGTGGTGTGGAGTGCCTGGGACCCACGTCTGGGCATCCCCAGTACACTTATAGCGAGTTTGCAAAAACAACAGGTGATGGACCGAATGAGGATCAATGTCACACATTCAACCCAGTCAAAAGATCTGGGTCCTAATCCATCGTTTTTTTGCACTCCACACCACCCTGGGTTAGACAATGGCGATATGCAAATCAGCTCTGACCCTGTGCCCCATGGGAACAGTCCAGTCCGAACTACAAAAGCCATGTCCTTCCCAGAACGGAATCAAGCATCCGAGGACCGGACCGGTTTCGAGGTAACACCTCTCATCAGCCCGGCTAGCTTGACTCCAGTGGTGTGGAGTGCCTGGGACCCACGTCTGGGCATCCCCAGTACACTTATAGCGAGTTTGCAAAAACAACAGGTGATGGACCGAATGAGGATCAATGTCACACATTCAACCCAGTCAAAAGATCTGGGTCCTAATCCATCGTTTTTTTGCACTCCACACCACCCTGGGTTACACAATGGCGATATGCAAATCAGCTCTGACCCTGTGCCCCATGGGAACAGTCCAGTCCGAACTACAAAAGCCATGTCCTTCCCAGAACGGAATCAAGCATCCGAGGACCGGACCGGTTTCGAGGTAACACCTCTCATCAGCCCGGCTAGCTTGACTCCAGTGGTGTGGAGTGCCTGGGACCCACGTCTGGGCATCCCCAGTACACTTATAGCGAGTTTGCAAAAACAACAGGTGATGGACCGAATGAGGATCAATGTCACACATTCAACCCAGTCAAAAGATCTGGGTCCTAATCCATCGTTTTTTTGCACTCCACACCACCCTGGGTTAGACAATGGCGATATGCAAATCAGCTCTGACTCTGTGCCCCATGGGAACAGTCCAGTCCGAACTACAAAAGCCATGTCCTTCCCAGAACGGAATCAAGCATCCGAGGACCGGACCGGTTTCGAGGTAACACCTCTCATCAGCCCGGCTAGCTTGACTCCAGTGGTGTGGAGTGCCTGGGACCCACGTCTGGGCATCCCCAGTACACTTATAGCGAGTTTGCAAAAACAACAGGTGATGGACCGAATGAGGATCAATGTCACACAATCAACCCAGTCAAAAGATCTGGGTCCTAATCCATCGTTTTTTTGCACTCCACACCACCCTGGGTTAGACAATGGCGATATGCAAATCAGCTCTGACCCTGTGCCCCATGGGAACAGTCCAGTCCGAACTACAAAAGCCATGTCCTTCCCAGAACGGAATCAAGCATCCGAGGACCGGACCGGTTTCGAGGTAACACCTCTCATCAGCCCGGCTAGCTTGACTCCAGTGGTGTGGAGTGCCTGGGACCCACGTCTGGGCATCCCCAGTACACTTATAGCGAGTTTGCAAAAACAACAGGTGATGGACCGAATGAGGATCAATGTCACACATTCAACCCAGTCAAAAGATCTGGGTCCTAATCCATCGTTTTTTTGCACTCCACACCACCCTGGGTTAGACAATGGCGATATGCAAATCAGCTCTGACCCTGTGCCCCATGGGAACAGTCCAGTCCGAACTACAAAAGCCATGTCCTTCCCAGAACGGAATCAAGCATCCGAGGACCGGACCGGTTTCGAGGTAACACCTCTCATCAGCCCGGCTAGCTTGACTCCAGTGGTGTGGAGTGCCTGGGACCCACGTCTGGGCATCCCCAGTACACTTATAGCGAGTTTGCAAAAACAACAGGTGATGGACCGAATGAGGATCAATGTCACACATTCAACCCAGTCAAAAGATCTGGGTCCTAATCCATCGTTTTTTTGCACTCCACACCACCCTGGGTTAGACAATGGTGATATGCAAATCAGCTCTGACCCTGTGCCCCATGGGAACAGTCCAGTCCGAACTACAAAAGCCATGTCCTTCCCAGAACGGAATCAAGCATCCGAGGACCGGACCGGTTTCGAGGTAACACCTCTCATCAGCCCGGCTAGCTTGACTCCAGTGGTGTGGAGTGCCTGGGACCCACGTCTGGGCATCCCCAGTACACTTATAGCGAGTTTGCAAAAACAACAGGTGATGGACCGAATGAGGATCAATGTCACACATTCAACCCAGTCAAAAGATCTGGGTCCTAATCCATCGTTTTTTTGCACTCCACACCACCCTGGGTTAGACAATGGCGATATGCAAATCAGCTCTGACCCTGTGCCCCATGGGAACAGTCCAGTCCGAACTACAAAAGCCATGTCCTTCCCAGAACGGAATCAAGCATCCGAGGACCGGACCGGTTTCGAGGTAACACCTCTCATCAGCCCGGCTAGCTTGACTCCAGTGGTGTGGAGTGCCTGGGACCCACGTCTGGGCATCCCCAGTACACTTATAGCGAGTTTGCAAAAACAACAGGTGATGGACCGAATGAGGATCAATGTCACACATTCAACCCAGTCAAAAGATCTGGGTCCTAATCCATCGTTTTTTTGCACTCCACACCACCCTGGGTTAGACAATGGCGATATGCAAATCAGCTCTGACCCTGTGCCCCATGGGAACAGTCCAGTTACCCACAGCATGGGCGGTGAGTCACCGCTAGGGAACGGCGGTGGGTACCGCTATCTGCATGGCGGGCCCCTGGACTGAATGGGCATGGGCGGTTACCCACCACATGGGCGGTGAGTCACCGCCGGGGACCGGCAGTGGGTACCTCTATCTGCATGGAGGGACATACCAACTGCCATTTCACCATGTAGATTTGAATGTTGTGGAAAGCCTGCCCCGCCCACGCGGCATGCGTGAACCTCGATCGCGGTGCCGGAAACTGTATGCATTTGTAAGATGCACCCTAGCTCCAGCGCACGCATGACCGCGCCGGTGTGTCCCCGCCATGGCACCCTATTCAACAGCCAATGGGAGAAGCATCCATGGAAGCTGAATGCAAGTTTTGAAATTGCGGCAGGCGTGCACTGCCAGCGTGAAGTCAATTACTGCATGGTCAGGCACACATTCCGTGTTGACAATTGGACATAGGTAGCTGAGCAGGTACATGGTACCTGCAAACACTGCATGCTGTGTCGCGGGCGCTGTCCAAGGGTGTCCATTGGCCACCATGATCATGCAACAGGGCAGTGCTAACATTGCAAGTTACACATCCAGACCAGTGCTGAGTGCACATGCCAGGCCAGAGCACATCTGTGACAATGTAGTGATGTGGTGGCTCACATGTGACATGGGTTGTTGGTTTACATTGACACAGTTCATTGTTACTTTGGACCTGCAGATTGTGTTACATGTGTATCTGTGCATTATATGTGCAACGACATGTGATGATGTGATGGATGCACTATGAATTTGATGCTGTGTGATGTATGCCTGATGGATTGCCCTCTCATGTGTCCTTGTCCAGCCAATGCAAGTATAGTCAGAGGTGCATGACCTCATGGACTGTGTATTTATCTATTGGCATGGTGCAGCACAAAGATTAGGGCCTGTGTGGATGTAGATCTACACATAAGGTGTATGTTGCACAATCAAGGCTGTCTGTGCTACATGTGGGAACGTGCCTTTGGGCATACACATGTCTGTGACGTCATTGTGGGGATGTCAATGTGTGACAAGTACACAGGTGTGCCATTGTTGTGTGCCAGGGCCAACCCACATGTAGTCTGTGGTCCCATCACTAGTGATGTCAGTCATTGTTATTGCTGTGTCTTTCATGAACAGAAATGTCGTACAGCTGTGTTGTGTTTACAATTGACATGTGCTTCCATCCTAAGAGGGCTCCGAATGTGCACCGTCCATACACTGTGCTGGAGGACATTGTGAACGACGAGGTGATACACAGATTTTGCTTGGACCGTGCCACATTGCAGATCCTGGTTGCCCAACTGGAGCCCCACCTGCAGCCACGCAGGGAATATCCCAGGGCAATCACACCAACGGCCAAGGTGATGGCGACACTTCACTTCTTCGCTACTGGCACTTTCCAGCACACAATTGGTACAGCAGGGGGGATGTTGCAACCCATGTTTAGTGTGATACTGCGTGATGTCCTGGCAGCCATTATGCTGTTTAACCCCTTCCCTGCTCATGACGAGCTCAGCTCATCATGAGGCACGGTTGAGCTGTGCTTATGACGAGCTGAGCTCGTCATGTATAATGGGAAAGCTCACAAATAAGCACAGGAGGGGAAAACCCATAGCAGCCAAGGTGTTAAGGATGAATATATCCATTTTCCTGGGGCAGCGGAATTGCCAGCTGTGAAGGCTGATTTCTACGCTCTGGATCGGATTACACATGTGGTGGGTGCCATGGATGGCACATATATTGGTCTGATTCCACCACAGGCTCGTGAATACATTTATCGTAATAGGAAGCATTACCACTCCATCAACGTCCAAGTGGTGTGCCAGGCCAATCAGATCATCTCGCATGTGTGTGCCAGATTTCCAGGCTCTGCACATGACTCCCACGTCCTGCGGAGCAGCATGGTGCCCCGATTGATGGTGAATATGCATCCAGAACGTGGCTGGCTTGTTGGTGAGTTGTAAGTGTCAAACACTGTGTTGTATGTGTGCCCTGCTGACCCCCACCATAGTGGTAATGTTGTATGTGCCTGTCCACCTCTCCCATATGTGACTCTGAGTATCCAAACCGCCCATGGTTGTTGAGCCCAGTACGGAATCCCACTACCCCAGGCGAACAGCGATATAATGTGGCACATGGCAAGACACGTCCGGTGGTGGAGCGCACATTCGGGCTGCTGAAGTCAAGGTTCCGCTGCCTGGACAAGACCGGAGGGGCCCTGCCTTACTCACCCGCAAAGGTCTGCAAAATCGTGGTCGCCTGCTGCATGCTCTACAACCTGGCCCTACGGAAGGACATCCCCCTGATCTTTAACCCTGCAGACCAACAAGTGGCTCCGCATGCTATCCCGCCCGTGTCCAGTGATGATGATAGTGGAGAGGAGGAAGGTGTGGACCAGAGACGTCAGCTCATTGAGCGCTACTTCCCTTGAAGGTGGGTGTCAATGTACGGTGTTGACATGTTATGCGGGAGGGGTGGTTGGTGATGATGTCTGGATGTGTGTTGTGACTGCTGCCTGTGGTTGGCTCTGTGATGCTTGCAAATGTGCATGGGACATGGTAGTCATGCATGGCACACAAATGGGTGTGTTGTGACTGGTGAAAATTGTGAAGTGGATAGATAGCACAGCCGTGAAATGCGGTGTGGTATGAAGGCTGTGATGCAGTTTCCTGACATGTGTATGTTGTGCTCTTGTTCTCCCTAGGTCGCTTCTTTTACAACATGAGTACAGACAAGCATTGCTCCCTGGACATAGTAACGTTTATATCATTGTACACCCTGTGACTTAATCATGGAGTACACACAGACATGAGTGTTTCAAGGGTGTTTATTTACAATGGTGGCAGTGTTGGTGGAGTGCATATTTACAAGATGGGTGAGTGGGGATAATCAAGTTGAAAGTCATGGTGAATGAGAACATTGTGTAGAACCCACATTGTCGTGGAAACCCAGCACAACACATAAAAGCGATGGCCTGGCGGTGTGGGGGAGGATAGTCAGCAGAGTGAAATGCAGGCTCAGGGCATGGTGAAGTCAGCGCTGGCTCCTCGTCTGGTAGCTGGCTGGTGCTTTGCCACTGGTTTCAGCTGGCTGTTTCCTCGGACGTCCCCTCTGTATTTTGGCCGAAGGGGTGACTGCTGTGGGGGCAGCTTGCTCGGTGGACAGATCCCTCTTTGTGGCCTCCGGGGTTGTTTGTGTAATGACATCCTGCAGGCCACTCGGAGTAGGGGGAGGTGGTATATGGCCTGCAAGCTGCTCCCTCTGAGACGCTGCTTGCTGACCCATGATGTCCACCAGTTGTGGCAGTCTGTTGTTGATGGACCGCAACAGCTGCCGGTGCTCCAGTGTGTCTTCGCGTACCTGTGCCTGTGCACGCTCATAAACGTCCACAACCCTGTTGATGGCATCCAGGGCCTCGGCACCACAATTAGGTGGATGTTGCTGGCCACCTGCCCTCCTGTCTGGAACCTGTTGTCTCACCTGGGTCCTAGACCGGAGACTCTCCCTACTCTCCTGGGATTTGGTGGGTGTTTCATTGTCCAATGGGTCTGGGAGGGTGGGACAGGGTAGACTTGTTACAGTGGTGGTGGCAGTACAGGTCCCGACGGCAGGGGCCACTGTTGGTGTTGTGGTCAAGGTGGTGGTGATAGCAATGTCCTGGGACCGTTGAGGCACTGGCGACACTGGTGTACTGGCCACTTCCACGGCATCCGAGGCCTCGAGGTCTTCAGCTCCAGAGAGTCCATGGTCTGAGGGGGGTGCCTAGTGTTGCCGGTTGCTGACATTTCCTGCCAGTTCACGATCACCTGTTGTACAGAGGATAGAGAGTCATTGATGTGTACTGCACAGGTTGGTTGTTGTGAAATTGGGATGTCATGTCATGCAGCACAAGATTGGCGTAAGCATCCCATTGTTGTGGTACACAGTACTGGGCATCATGACGGGTTCGGGTGGCATATGCCACTTGGCTAGGTGTCATACTGTGCTTGCCCCTCAACCAGGTACACCCCTCCCTGTGAAGATGGCTGCCTACCTGTTACTTTGGTGAGAGGGGTTGCATTGCTAGCACATGGTGTGGACTCCATCTTGCTGGGCTGTGGGTTAAGGGGGCCTGTTGGGAGTTGTAGTGCTGGCCCCTCAACCAAGTACACCTCTCCCTGTCAAGATGGCTACCTGTCTGTTACTTTGGTGAGAGGGGTTGCATTGCTAGCACATGGTGGGGGACTCCATCTTGCTGGGCTGTGGGTGAAGGGGGCCTGTTGGGAGTTGTAGTGCTGGCTGCTTAGCCACATGTGACCCAGGAAATGGTGGTTGCTCCGTGTGTGGGTGGTCAAGGTGGATGTATTTTGGCCCTGACATTCACACATTTGGATGTATGTATGCTCAACATGCATGGTGTGGGGCCTAGGCGGAGTGCCTTAGCAGTTGTGCACGGCAGTACTTGACATTGTGATTGTGGTCATTAGGTTGTACTTACCAGCCTCCATTCCCTCAGCTATTCCTTCCAGGCTCTCCGGGTGCAGTACTCCAAGCACCTTCTCCTCCCATTCAGTGTATGGTATTGGCTGGATGGAACTTCCTGAGCCAGTACGGTCGGCCCGCTCGCGGTTCGTGGCTCTCATTGACTTCACCTTTGCCTTGAGGTCCTGCCTCCGCCTCTGGATGTCTTTTGTTGCGTGGCGCGGTCCCTGATGTGTTCACTCTGATGACTATTCTTTCTCACATTTTGGTTTTGTTGGCCAGTGTGGTCTGTTGTACAAGGTTTCCAAACAGTTTGGGTTCTACGCGTATGATCTCATCCACCATGACTTTCAGCTCACTCTCTGTGAATGCTGGCTGTGTCTTGTGGGCCATGGTGTGTGCTGTGCAGGGTGTTGGGGGTGCAGGTGTGTGGTTTGATGTGATGGTGTTGTGGTGGATGGTGAGGTGTGTGTGTTGATGTGCAGGTTGTTGTTTGGCTATTGGTGTATGTGGTGCTGTGCTCTGCTTTGTATGTGGTGCTGTGCTCTGCTGTGTGCCTCTTCCTCTCAATTCTGCTGTGAGCCTCTTTCTCGAGGTTCTGCTGTGATGCAAAGGATTGTGCGGATGGGAGGGGCTCCTTTTATTTTCGTCTTTGTGGCTGTGTCCCAATGGGATCTTGTAGACAGGTATGTTGTGGGTGTGGACCCTTGCCTGTCAGGTGTTCCACCATGGGTCTGTGTTTTTGATGTGGGTTATTGAGGAAGGAGTGTGTTCTTGGTAGATTTGTGTCCTGATTTGATGGATTGCATAGTGCCTTGCTGCCGCCATTTCTTTTGTGGTCAGACCGCTGCCGGGGATTAGCTTTGGCCCTTCCGCTGTTACTTACATTTGTCAATGTTATTTTCCGCAATGCTTGTGGAGGGGGATTCTTTACGTTGCCCTGGCGGTGTAATCCTAATCGTGTGGCCGGTAATTCCGCTGCACTGTCGGCGGTTGGGCCTGTTACTGAGGCCACTCTGTCCGCGGCTGTCGTCTTTTTTCAATGTTTCCGGCCGCGGTCGGCGGTCCTTGTTGTCATCCCTCCGCCGCGGACGGGTTTTCTATGCTCCCGTCCGCAGTCGGCGGACTTTGATGTCATCCGTCTGCCGCGGTCAGGTTTTGCTGGAGGGGAATCATAATTGCACCGCCGGTTTCACCACGGGGCGGTCGGACGGTCAATTGCCGCTGGACTGGTGGTCCGGTCGCTTTCCGTCTGCAATCCTAATCGGCCCCTATGTTCCAGGTCAGTCCTCTACAAGGGCTTTTGTTCAGCTCTTTCAAGGGTGGGCTATATGGCCAGGAAGCCCCCACCTAAAAAAGCCCCCGATCCTAGTCAGGAGCAACACAACCCACCCCCTCTGCCCTAAAGTGATAATTGTGCCAGTCCAGTAGAGAGTCAGGTCAGTTACTGTTGTTCTATGAAGCACAGAATCTGTCATCTTCAGATGCCTGCATCCATGGCATTGTGGCAGAGGGTTGCAAAATAGTGTGCCAGATGTACTTTTCATAGCAACACCTTCTCTGAGAAATCCCTCAAAGAAGCAGGTAATCCTTCAGGGGGCTCAAGTCTTGCTGGCAAAATTTGCAATTGTCCCAGTTTCAGTAGCAGAAAAGGAGAGAGGATGGTACTTCAGAATGTTCATAGTGAAGAACCAGTCTGGCAAATTAAGACCAGTTCTGTACCTCAAGTTACTAAGTTGGTGTCTAGAGAAAATACCTTTAAAAATGATAATTCTACTGTCAATTCCTCCATTGATTTGTCTGGGAGACCTCTTGGTATCCATGTATTTGGTGCACATTTACCTACCTATTCCTATTCATCAGAAGAACCATTTCTGCATCTGGGGTCACCATTACCAGTTCAGAGTGCTACCATTTGGCCTTTCTTTATCACTAAGAATATATGCATGAAATGACTGACACTATTGATGGGTAACTTGCATGATCAAGGAATTCAAATGTTATCCTTATCTGAATCCTCAAGAGGATGTCAAGACAGTGAGTGAAGCACTGCAGCGCATGCATTTCCTCCAAATCTCAAGAAGTCTCAGTTATATCCCTCACAGACATCTCTTTACAAAGGATTAAAGTTGAAAATAGCTGTGAACAAAGTTTTCCACCCAAGTCCAAGGAAAAGGGATCTGAGGGAAAGACTGTCCAGGTTGCTGAGGAAGGACAGTGAAACAGCCAGGGAATGGCTGGGTCGGCAAGAGAAGATGGTGTCCTGACTAACCTTTGCAACACAGTCCCAGCTGCGTCTGCATCCCTTGGTTCAGAATTTGTTGTCCATCTGGAATCCATGGCCACAAGAGAATAAGAGGAGGTCAGCTGGGTGGGGGTTAAATCCGGTGAATCTGGAGAAGGGTGTGTCTCTAAATCTGCTAATTCTAAAAGTAGTAACAATGAGCCTGAGCAGCACAGGTTGGTATGTTCTCTGATCCCCTCTCAGAGGGCCTGGGGCCGGGATGCTCTTTGCTGTATGCTTTTGTATGCAGGTTGCTGTATGCTTTTCTTCCCAGTTCTATCCTGTCCAGAGTGCTCAGAAACATCAAGCTGGAGAAGTCCCAGGTACTACCGGTATCACCTTGTTGGCCAAGGAAACAGCGGTATCATTTGATTTTAAATCGAGTTGAAATTAATCCATAGACTTTTCCCACAGTACCATCCGCTCTTTGAGTTCCCTCTTTTAACGGAGCCCTGTCTACTCCAATTGGGGGTTTGTAAGTTGAGAGTTTAAAATGTATTGAATAAAGGTGTTCAAAGGAAGTAGCAGGTGTTTTCAAGACTGGCTACTTTGAAGATCTGTTTAGACACTAGAAAATGTTTAGCAATTAGTGCTCAACCAAGGGTGTGTTGTATTCCTCCTGTTCGCCAATGATGCTGTTAGATTTCATTACAGATTTCTTATTGTAATTGTCTATTTTGAAACTCTGTTGAGAATGGCAGGTGGGCGGGATTCCGGGTGGGGCAAGATGGCCGCCGTAGCGTTGTAGAGAGAGGTCTCATCTCAACCCCTCTCCGACCCAAAGCCCAGATCGAAGCCCAGACCCAGGAGACAGATGACCCCTAAAAAATAGTATGCAGCTTATTCTCCGCTGGATAAAGGGCCAACAAGGTGGAAGCAGCAGGACGTTTGTACAGAGGAAGATCGGAGTGTTTTACAGAGCTGCATGCATATGGGGAAGGGCAAAGTCATTAACTATATCCCTGGTTGAAGCACTCCGCAGTAACGTACTGGAGAAGGGGATGGCACAACGTGGAAAGGAGAAACAGCAGCCGATGCCTAGCAGCCTGAGTAAGGAGGCGAGTCAGAGAGACGCGGGGAAATCCGGCACCATTCCTAAGATTAAAATGCCTCCGCCGATTAAGCGCTCCACTCCGGCTGTCTCTGCGGCGACCAAAGCCCAGCAGCGCAAGTTGGATAAAGTAATCGAGAAGGAGAAGGAGACCAAGAAAGACAGGGATGCGGCTGCTCGAAGCAATGGGACCCAGGAAAAGCCGACGCAGGATTTTACAGCGAAGAAAAGGATCGAAAAAGAGCATACCTATAGACAGCCATCAGTGTCAGAAGTATTCGGGCCGAAACCGGCTGCGGGAGCAACAGGAACATCCACGGCAAGTCAGCCGACCGGGGGTGCAAGCGGCAACGTCCTCGAGGACGCAAGCGGCAGTGCTGCTAGGCAACCAGAGTACGCAGACCTCACGCTTCCCGCGGCAATCTCGGCAGTGCTGACTGACAGCCCTGAGAAGGAGCAGGGGCAGGAGAGCCGAGGAGAGATGGAAAACGCCGATCTGAGGGTGAGCGAGGCTGCTGCTGGGGCAGAGTACAATAACACTGCACAAATGTTAGACGCACTAAAAGAGGTGGAGGCAGAGATGCTGGGAGAACAGGCTCAGCTGCGGGGGCCAAAGAAGCAAAATGGGGAAGTCTGGTGAGTCTTGGCTCTCAGAAGGGGCAGACAGAGGCGGAATTCACTGAGGGGCCCGAGGGAGACAGGTTCTTCTCGGTCCCAGAAGAGTCTGAATCCACTATCGCCAGTAGTGATGAGAAGAAAGATACTTCAGACTTAAGTCTGAGCTCCGAGGATAGTGGAGGCTCCAGGGGGAGATGTACTCAGAAAAGACGCAAGGCTGTAACAAGACGGACAGGCTCTCCCCTGAGCACCCATAAGAAATTACTATGGGACTACTCAGCCACGTCCAGCATGTATAGAGAGGATGGTCAAGACGGGCAAGGTGAAGGGGGGAAATTGGACATTATGTTTGCCACCTTAAAGCAGATACAAGCAGAAGCTAGAGCGGAAAGCCGGAGAGCAAGGCACGGCACAAAAAAAATCCAAGCCTCAATCAGGAAAGTAAATAAAAAATATGAAGAGGTCGAGGGGAGAGTGGTAGGAGTTGAAGATAGAACTGTTAGGCTGGAAGATGAAGTCACGGACAGGCAGGCATTCAGAGTGGAACAGACAAAGGTCATGGAGGACCTACAATGGAAGGTTGAGGATTTGGAAAATCGCCAGCGGCAAAATAACGTTAGACTCCTTGTGCGGGAGGAAGGAGTGGAGGGGCAAGATCCAAGAGATTTTGTCATTAAGCTCCTAAAGGGGGCCTTTCCAGAGGCACCATGGCAATGGGAGCTCGAAGTTCAGAGGGCCCACAGGTTTCCACTGACACTGAAGAAAAGGCGGGACGGGGGCGCAGATACGCTCCCAAGGGCCATGTTGGTCTTTTTTGGGAACTTTCTAGCGAGACAAGAGTTGATGGAGAAAGCCAGGCCAGACTCCAAGAAATCTTTTGAAGGAGTAACACTTTTTGCTAGACCTGACTTTTGCCACGTGACAGTGGAGAGGCGATGGCGACTTAGACAACTAATTGCTGCATTTCAGAGACAAGGGGCGAAGGCTTATCTGATGTTCCCGGCAAAGTTAAAAGTTATCCCTGCAGGACGCACAAGAATGTTCTTTTCCGAGATAAAGGCGGGTGAATTTTTGGCAGAGCTAACAGAACAAGGGGGAACTAGGAAGAAGTAAAAGGGAATATATTGGGGAAAATAGGAAGAATGATAGGGGGGATGCGGCTGGGCCTCGTAGTCTGGGTCTGGTAAGAAAATGGTGGATGGAACAGAGGTGAGGGAAGGAGAGGGGGGCAACACTACAATGCTCAGTGGTCACGCATAGGTCTGTTGTGACCTATTTGCCTGTGACAGGGGGGGTGGGTCAGTGGAGGGGGAGGGGGGGGGGGGGGTGGGGGGGCAAAGGGGGGGGTGGTGGTGAAGGGGATGGTGCAGGAGTTGGGGGTTGGAGACAGTACAGATTTCTAAAGTTTATAAAGGAGACAGGCAGCGGTTGGTCAATCTCAAAGTAGTTACTGGAAAGTTGGCAAAACTAAGCATGAATAAATGGCAGCTAAATAATGGAGAAAAAAGGCAAAAGCTAGCTGCGCTGCTTCGATTTTGGAGAATTGATATAGTCTGTCTATAGGAGACGCATGTGGCTAGCAAAGATAAATTCATGTTGGATCAAATGGGGTTTGAGTTGCTTGCGCACACAGGACAGGAAGGTAGAAATAAGGGGGTGGCGATATTAGCCAGGAAAGGTGTTGTAAAAATCAAAAAGAAAAAGGAGGATCAAGATGGGAGATGGGTTATGCTGGATGTGGAAACCATGGCTGGGAGACTTACACTTACCTCATTGTATGGGTCAACTGAAGATGAACCTGAGATGATTGAATTCCTGGATGGGGAACTAGCATTGTGGCCAGAGCCCGTAGTATGCTGTGGGGATTTTAATATTAATGGTCTGAATGGCCTAATTGACAGAGGTGGGGGTAGATATCGGGGAAGGAAGAGAAAGACATACAAAGCTGTACAGAATTTGGTTCGGCATAACGCGCTGGTGGATATGTGGATGGAGAAAAACCCAATAGGCACAGGCAGTACTTACTACTCAGCTCCACATAAAACGGTTGCTAGACTGGACTACTTTTTCATCTCTAGTTCATTGGTATCCGGGGCCGCAATAGAACGGCTTCCCAGGATAGTGTCGGATCACAATCCATTGGTTTTAAGCATGACTTTGACTAAAAATAGGGACAGGACGACTAATGCATGGACATTGGAACGGGGGTTGCTGAAGGAGAAGGAGTACATTATAAGGATGCAGGAATGGATAACACAATTTTGGGACATGAACAGGTATTCGACTTCAGCGGATATGGTATGGGATGCAGTTAAAGCCGGAGTGAGGGGAGAGACACTAAGCTATACTATATTAAGAAGCAAGAAGAAGAAGGAGAGCATGGAAGAGAGGATTAGAAGGCTGGTGTGCTTAGAGGAGGGTCTAGTAGTTGCAATAAGTAGGCAAGAACCTATTGAACAGATCCTGCTGGACCTGGAGATACAGAAGGCAGAGGCAGGTGTTAGTCTGGCGCAAAAGGCAGCTGGGAACTTCCTAGCAAAAAAAGAAAAATGCTATGAATTCAATGAGAGGGTGGGCCATTTGTTGGCAATTAGGACTAGGCAGACACTAGCAGCAGGCGAAATAAAAGAAATCAAGGATAGTACAGGGACCATAGTCAACAAGGTGGAGGAGGTACAGGAAGTGTTCAGGAGGTTTTACGAAAAACTATATGAGCAGGACTCAAATAACGTAGAGATAGGGATTACAGAATACTTGGCACAGGTACCACAGGTAGGGCTAAGTGTGGAAGAGAGGGAAAAGCTAGACCTGCAGTTAACCATTCAGGAGGTAAGGGAGGCGACATTCAGTCTCCCCTCTGGCAAGGCGACAGGTCAAGATCAAATTCCGGCAGAATTCTATAGGACTTTTTGGGATGTGCTAGGAACGGACATGTGGGCAATTTGCTGCTTGGCACAGGGGGGTAGGGTAGTCCCACAGTCCTGGGCCGGGGCGGATATAATTGTGATATTAAAAAAGGATAAACCTCCAACAGATCCAGGGTCATACAGGCCAATAACACTGCTGAACGCAGATGCAAAAATATTTTCTAAAGCCTTGGCAAATAGGCTAAGTAAGGTTATCGAGGGGTTGGTGTCCCCGGCACAGCATGGCTTTATCCCAGGTAAAGGGACTACCCAACATACAAGACAGATGATTACCATCCTAGACGCAGCTGAGGTTGCAGGAGACCCTGTCGCTGCTATTTTTTTGGATGCCGAGAAGGCCTTCGACAGGGTCTCCTGTGGAAAGCCATGGAATGGGCTGGTATAGGCAACAGCTATATAAAAGCAATCCAGGCACTATATAAACCCCCGTCGGCCAGAATAAGAATTAATAAATCATATACGAAGGCAGTACAGATTAGGCAGGGGACTAGGCAGGGATGCCCAGCTTCGCCTCTACTGTTTGCCATATATCTGGACCCATTGCTAAGAAGGCTCACCTACAACTATAGGATTCCCCCAGTTAGGCTGCATGAGCAGGAATACAAATTATTCGCTTATGCGGACGATGTAGCTATTACAACACCAGAACCGGGGGGGCATTGAGCGAAATAGAGCAAGAGGCAAGGAATTTCGGGGCGATTTCAGGATACCTTATAAACAGAGGAAAGACACAGATAGTGCAGAATAGGTTCACAACATTCCAGGACACGAGGGTAGTTACAGAAGCAATGTACTTGGGGATTAGGGTCTCAGCGGATCTGGACAGATTAATAGAGATTAATATGGAGCCACTTCTGGGGAAGGTTAAAAGAAATTTGGAGAGAATCAACAACTTACATTTGACATTAATGGGGCGTATCAATACGATTAAAATGGTTACTTTTCCAAAAATTTTATATATTTTCAGAGCGATTCCCTTATACTTTGATGGCACTTGATTTAATAGATTAGAAGCAACACTGAACAGGCTAATATGGGCACAGGGGAAGACAAGTAGAGCATATCGATTCTTGACACTACCGAGGGAGAAGGGGGATGGGGGGGCACCTGATTTTAGGCTGTAATATTGGGCAGTAGCTCTCCAATACTCTCAAGGGTTATTAGGAGGCAGTAGCCAGCATGGTGAGAGATTGGGCAGCAGGAACGTTTATGAAGCGGTTCTGGGCAAGGAGGCAGAGAATGCCTTAGTAAATACAGTGGATTATGCCTACTTTAAACACACTAGGTTCAAGACACTAAGTGCTATATATAAAATCTGGAAGGCCGTTGGGAAAAAACTAAGGTATTGGGAGGTATAATAGATATTTGAGGCTTTATACAAACAATGATTTTCCTGCAGAGATTTTTAGGGATGCAGTTATGAAAGATTGGGATGGCAACGGGATCAAGAGATTAGGGGATCTGCTGGATGTAAAAGGGGTGTTCCTACTGTTTCAGGATATTCAAAACAAATTCAAGATACCAGGGAGCAATTTTTTTAACTATCTACAAGTGAGGAGCTATTTTTATAAGAAACAGGGTGGGCCAGCAGGGATGGCTCACTGTAGGATAATGGACTATTGGGGCGTAGCACTTGTGGCACGATTAGGCAACTGTACGCAGAGCTCTATGCACTAAAAACAGATGATAGAGAGAAATATGCTAACAAGTGGGTGGAACAAGTAGGGGCGCACCCCGAGGGATTACAAGCCTCATTAGATCTAGGTCGGTCGGTGTTATGCTCGGCAACGCTACAGACTCAACACTATAAGACAGTTTATTCTCTTTATCATACACCTGCTAGAATTGCCCAGTGGGGGGTAGCACTGGAATAACTTATCCACGGTGTAACTCAAGTAGTGCCAATATTACACATATGTTTGCACATTGCCCACAACTCTATACACTAAAACTGGCAATTGAAAAATTCCTGGAGGGATCTCTAGGGTTGAAGATTAAATTAACGGATGAGTTGATAATGCTAGGGGTGAATATAGGGGATAATAGTGAATATCCAGAATTTATGTTTATGGTTACAGCAGTTTTTAGGATTATTATCGCAAGGGCCTGGCTTGACAAGACGGCACCAACATTTCAGTCATGGATAGCAAGGCTTCTTTCCACATACAACTTGGAGAAAGCCATCTATGAGAGGAAAGGTAGTAGGGCAAGGGTACTGGGGGGTAGGATATGGTTTCCCATTGAGCAATGGAAGAATAGGGGAAAATAGGGGTAAAAAACTGTTTCTTCAGGTTATTTTTTATTTTTCTTGTTGAATGTCGAACTTTTTGTGTATGTAATATCTGTACTGTAAAAATGCATTGGATTTCTTGGAAAAATGTGGGGGGGGAAAACTCAATAAAAATATATTTTAAAAAAAAGAGAATGGCAGGTGGGCAAGGTATTCAGAGGTAAGGAGAATCGGGATCTAGATCATCAAGCTTCTAGATTATTCAAGAGTTTTTTCAATAAACAATCCGTGGTTCATTGCCCTATTGCCTCTTGAGATTTGCCATTACCACTAAGAGATTTGTAAGGTGCTCAATTTGAACCCCTTGAATAGTTTTGCTTAAGTTCTTAACTTTTAAAGGCTTTTTCATAGTGGCTATACCCTCTGGTACTCAGTTAGGAGAATTTGGAGTTTTGGTTGTTCAAGACCCACATCTAAAATTCTTCCAGTTAAGGTTTTTCTTAGAACTGATCAATTCTTCTTACCTAAGGTAGACTCCTTTTTTTCTTTTACAGGAGGAGATTGTCTTTCCAGTATTTTTCCTTCATCTTCCTCAGAAGAAGAAAAGAGGCACATTTTTGATGTATATAGAGCATTATCAGTTTTTGCTAATAATTGCCGTATGAGCTTAACTCATGCCCTCACCATGCAGTTCAGTGGAGATCCACCAGAGGAATGGTGGCTTCCTGGGTGACCTTCAAGGATATATTCAATGCTGTCACTTGGCCTTCCCCTAATACTTTTGTCTTTCATTATAGGTTACAATTGGTGGAAGGTGGTGTTTCTGCATCTTTTGTTGAAGGGTCAGCAATTAATGATTGAAATCATTCTGGTTTATAATACACACTGGATGTTGCATCTTAGCACAAATATTATATGGATTTCTTTAGGTTGAAAGAAATCGGTAGTCAAACATATTGAGTGTGACTTGGATACATCCTCATTACTAAGGACTGGGACGAGCAAGACAAGAGGAGGGTGAGGTAATGCTCTGATTTGTTATCAGCAATTTCATTACTCCAGTCTTAGTCTTCCTCATCACAGTCATGAGTGCCCTCCCGCCTACCCCTTGTTTATACAACTATAGTGCATTTGGGTGATTAGTAAATGATCATATTAAGTCTAATTACAACATGAAAAGCCTTTATTTAGTCCCTCATTTATTTCCATGGATTAGGGAAGAGAAAAGGTTCAGAGATCATTTACATTTCTTTATAATCATTTTTCACTGCTTCTAGGCCTATCTCTCCCTTAGGATAATATTGGACTTGCCTTATTACATTTTATAAGTGCAATTTCCAAATGAGAAGAGAAAGCCAGTTCATGTGTGGTGTCTCTGAAATCCCAATTTAAAGTCCTAACTCATGGTGAAGTCGGATTTTAAATTACGATTCTGAAAATGCCACTTTTATAAAGTTATGTATATAAGAACAATAGTTCACAAATAATTAAGCTTCATTTGGAGTTTCACCATCTGGGAAGCTTCGCAGATGGCGAAACTCCAAAAGAAGATTGAATCCCTTTTGAACCATTGTTCTTATGAACATAACTTATTATCCCAGGTTCTCGGTATTTATGGTCTCTAATATCTAAGGCATTTTCTTGCCTTAGATATTTTGGTGCTGATCCATTTTCTGATTCCAGTTCATCGCGTATCAACACACATCATGTGGGTGGTCGGTGAGCGGCAAGTGAGGCAAGACGCGATCCGCTGTGCTTCTCTCGCTCTGTATTGGGGGATCGCTTGCGGTGCCCAGTAACAGCCCTCAGGAAGAGTCCTGTTGCAGGCGCCTCAGTGGGAGTCTTCCACGGTAAGTGGCAAGCGTGGCCGCCATTAGTCGGCGGCCGCAGTGAGAGTGAGCCCTTGGTGGTGTTGGGGAGGTGGCCGGACTAGGTCCGGTGCAGCCTGTAACCCCACCCTGTGTGCCTCGCTTGCCTATCTCCCCTCTCCCCTCACCTGCTACCATGCCACCCATTTCAGCCCACTTCAGCCTCAGCCATTAACCTTAGCACCTTCCGCATAAAGCACAGAGCTTTTTAGAGCAACCAGGAGCACCTAAAGCGTATTAAAGTTACATCTCAAGACTGCCTCGCTCTTTCAGGACACGTAGGGAGCAAGGGAAAAGGAGCTAGGGGAAAAGTCATATTCTCCCATAGCTGAGCACAACAGCTCCTGGCCTTCAAAGGCAGCACTCCAGCAACAAATAAGTAAACCCCCAAGTGCATCCAGGCCTAACTAAGTCACAGCACTCCAGGGTTGGGACAAATCCGTACGTCATAGACTGCATCCTAACCTGTTCCAGTATCCACACCATGAGATCAGGAAAAGTCAGAGGCACGACAGGAGAGCCGCAAGGAAAACCTAAAAGGGAGGGAGGGGACCAACAAGCAATGGAAAACCTTAGCAGGCCCCAGGAATGGCAATTGGAACCCGACCAAGACCAAGACAAGGAGAGCAAAATAGATAATACTGAAGAAAACAACTCTATCCTTACCATCGTCACTTTGTCTCCTGTTAAAACCAGCATCAAACCCAGCAAGCGGGCTCTCATAACAAACTTTTTAAAAGTATGGCGTAGTCTACCTCTGGAAAAGAATAAGGCCCGCAAAGCAGCCAAGGAAGCCAAGGAAACTAAGTGAAATAGGCCAGGTAACATCACTAATGATACATACAGAGATAATAATGACATTAAAACAGCAAAGAAAGAAGGCACAGAACAAGGGGATCTTACGCCTACTGCAATAGAAGGCGCAAGTTGTGCCATTCCTACACTAGACTATTCGAATTCATTTATAGAGCGCCAAAGACCCTAATATCAGGCCATAGTCCATAACGCCCCAGGATCAAACTGGGAGTCTATGTTCAGACAATGGATCTGTCTGGCCCAACCAAGCCACCAGCACCAGCAACAAAAACCGCTTTGCAGCACCCTGATGTCGACCTTGTGCTTTGGCAAGACAGTATTGGAAGTCCTTGCGCCTTAACATACTCACTGGCAGACCCTCAACATCTCGATCAACCTTTGACTCTAATAACCTGCAGGCAAGAACTGGTCCCTTCAAATTTTGAGATATTAAATAATCAAACCCAAACTGCACAGTAGTTGGAACAGGGACCATATTAACAAAAGATAAAGGGGCCAGCGCCCCATGAGCCCCACAAGGCTGAAGAACTCACGCCAGCTTGTCCCTCTGAAGCACAAAACTTACACAAAACTGCACGACCAAGAAACACCAAGGAACAAGGGGCCAATCTCTGACGGAAGTACAAGAATGTCCCGTTCGGATACAGCTATTAGGCACCATGGAAACGACCAAATCTGCTATGACCTTTCAATGCGACAAGCTGGATATCCAAGTCGAGCTACTAAACGTTTTAGCAATATACGTCCAGGGGATAGAGCAAAAGTTACACAACCTAAACACCATGATAACAAAGGTACAACAAAAGCAGGACATCACATATTACACCTGCCACTGTCACCAAATAATTGATAAGCTTGCAAGGGTTCCAGCCATAATGTCAGAGCTGTTGGGGGCTGTCAGGGAAACTCAAACCATCCCCATAACATCCATGGAAAGAGACCCAAAGGAAACGGACGGAGTCAGTGCGGAACCTACAGGAGTAATACCAAAAGAGTGAAAGAGGAAATCAAGTCTCAAGCAGGAAAATATAGAACCTCATCAAACGCTGAGAAAGGGTCTGAACAACTGAATGAACAACCACATTCAGAGGTTTCAGCAACAACTCCTAACCAAAGTATCTCACCAAAGGAAGCTGTAGAAAGCAAGGAACAAATATGCTTGAAAACACTCCTCACAAAGCAGGAACGAAAACGCTTGAGGAAAGCAAGGAAAAGTAAACTAAACAAAGTCAGTTCACAAATATCATTGACATCCACCCATGAAGCCATGATAAAGGAGATGAAAGCAACAGCAGCGCAGTTAGCACGCTGGATCATAACAACTCAGCAAGACAAGAGGCTGCCGCTCCAAGAAACCATACCTCGCAAAAAAAGGAAATCTCATCAATAAGCATAATATATGACATATTCAAACCTCCGGTTCAGCAGGAACTCAATAACACAACAAGCAAAGAAATTCTAAAAACAGGTACAAAACTAACTTTACAGGAATTAAAGACAAAAACAAGTGAAATTCGTACTCAGGATGGAGGGTGCGCAAAGTCAATAACAGAATCAAAACTAACCCACAGTTCCAGAGGAGCAGAGAGTCCATCGAATGCACACAACAAGATCAAGCTGGACATATGCATCACGTGGCATCATATCATCAAGGCCAACAGAAGCATCAAAAAGGACCCCGATCGACAGAATAAAAACACAACTACTCACTTCTCATGCTCAGATAGAGCTGGTCTCACATTACAAGTCAAGGGGATCCCACGATATATTGAACAGAAGTGCAATAATAAGGCTACTCAAAACTCTTCTATCACTCAGACATATTAAATCCAGGGGCTTGGAAAGAATTGATTTCAAACCTAACCCAAACCAAATAGGGCCTGAAATTACAATAGCCACCAGGATAGATCACTCCATCACTGAACAGATTTTGAGGCACAAGGAGGCATGTGCATCATGGGGTATAGAATTAAAAAAGGCGAAACCACCCTGTTATCCAAGCCCACTACAACAGCCCCACTGCACCGGGGGCGTATTAAAAGGAGTGAAATGTAATGATAATCCAGACCAAACGAAGGGTGAAGCCCAATCAATAAGACAAATCTCGATTACAATCTGACATTCAGAAACAGACAATAATGAGGATAACCAGCACTTGAGAGCCTTAAACATACAACAAGAAGCAGCATGAACAAAAGCCCAAAAAAGCCAAACACATTACAGAGCTGTAAAATCTGCTCCTGGAACGTTAACGGCTTAACCTCAAAAATTGAAGAAATCGACTTTGCAGACTTCCTCCTATAGTACGACATACTGCTATTTCAAGAAACATGGCAGCCAACAAACACACCAATTGTAGGTTGCAAAGAAAATCTGATTCCAGCTAAAAAGGAAGCAATACATGGAAGAGCAAAAGGGGGCCTATCAATCTATATTTCAACAGTTATCCTATGAAATGAAGAAAATATCGACTTAGACACCCCAGGATGCAAAGTATTAAATGTACAGCCTCCCCCTCCAGCACGTTGTTAATCCTGAACATTTACATGCACCCCGCTTACAAGCACAAGGGGAGAAACATCCAACAATTGGTTGCAGCTCTCAAAGCCTTAAAGCTCACTTACCCACATGCCTACATAATACTGTCCGGGATTTCAATATGAACCTGATGCAAGCCCAGGAAAAAAATCTATTAATACACATGAAGGCCAGGAACGGAAACACAACCAGATGTAACACTTTGGATAAGAAATGCGCTGCATTACTGGACAAACTTTCACTGAATACCTTAAACAGTCGAGGTCCACAAGACAGCCCAGCAGATTTTACAAGAGTGACGGTAAAGTCAGGAGCAACCATCAACTTCACTCTAGCAGATCCCGATCTATTTCCCTTCATAACGAATTTTCAAATAATGGAAAGAGTAGACAGCGATCATTATCTACAATTCTTTACACTAACCAACATCCAAGAAAGGTCCCGGCCATCCCACGCCCTCACACAACCCACTCTACTGTACAATCAAAAACGATTAATATTGAACAATAACAGCGGAGACGTAATCATGGAGCCCTGTTTTGCTCTATTGGCCCCTCCTGACGCAAAACCATTAGGGATAGAGGCCTGGGAGTCTTTCATCAATAGCCTCAATAGAAAGTTTTCAATCAACTCAAAAAGCCAAAAACCTGCTAAGACAGTGGGGCAGCCTGGTACACTCATACCCTATGGATAAAAAAAATACAACTAAATAAAGCTCACAGACTAATGCGAACTCATGGACTACAACCCTCACGGCAGGCCCTGACCATAATTAAACAAATGAAAAGAGACCTAAAAAAAGAGATTAGCGCAGCAAAGCGCACATACACAAGCAATTCTGGATGAAAATGCTTTACGTTAGCCAGCAACGAAACTCTAAAGAGTTCTGTGCTCATATTAATCTCCTATTAAACGGAAAAAAACGGCATTACAATTCTGATGTAACCAAACATGCATGGAGAGCGCATATAGTAGCTACATTTAACACCCAGATAGTCCCTGGCGCTCCCTGTTAATAACGATACATCGAAGGCGAGACGGACTGGCACTATTACCTCTAGGGACACTCCAACAAAAGAGTCCCGGACGGCTGGGACACTGAGACCGATTTCCCAGGCCCAGGATTTGAAAACCTGCACATTGAACCCGATAGATCATTGTAACTCCCAAGTCAAACAACCAGAAGGCAAAGGCCAGTCTGGTCCACTTGAAACAGCAGGGTCAGACCCACTAGTCCACCATCTACAGATTAAACGAAAATAAGTATTGAACGCAATAAAAAAAAAACAGAGGTCCAATGGGGCCCCGGGACCAAATGGCTTGGTCAACGCCTTATTCAAAAAAGATACAGCTTTCTGGTCCAATCAATTATCATGGCTGTTCGCTCAAACTTTGGAGACTCACACCATCCCTGAATCTTGGCGAGGAAGCATCCTTCACCCAATATTCAAATCAGATGCCCGTTCAGACCCATGTAACTATAGGGTAATAGCCTTCATCGACGTTGAGGCAAAAATGAATGCCGCAAATTTTTTGAAAGATCTAGAGGACTGGGTCTACAGCACAAAACAGATCCCCAATACAGAAACGGGCTTTCGAGCCAGGATGGGCTCCGTAACAAACATAGCCGCAGTCACGCTCCTGACCAACCAAGCTAATGCCAACTCAAACGTTTTGTATGCCTGTTTCGTGGACTTTAAAGCAGCCTTCCACAAGGTCCCCACATGCGCCCTCTGGGTAAAAATGAAATCCTGGGGAGCCCCCACAAAACTATTGGATGCAATAATCAACCTCCACTCAAAAATATGGGTCCAAATAAACATGGGGGACGGTCGAAGTCTAAATAAAATGACCACCACCAATGGCTTAAAACAGGGGTGCGTTCTAGCCCCCTGTCTATTCAATATCTCTACAGTCAGCCTAGACAATAATCTATGTTTAACATTAGGGGACTCTCCAAAATTGGGGAAAGAGCGAATATCAAGTCTGCAGAATGCCGAAGACATCATGTTGGTATCCCAAACGTCCCACGGCCTCCAACGAATGATAAATCGACTAGCAGAATACACAGCTGCAGCTCAACTAGATATAAACTTTAAAAAACTGTGGTTATGTGTTTCTCTAGTGCACACAAAAAACTACTGAAATTTACCTGGACGATCAATAGCACCTGGCTGGAACAGGTAGAAACATACAAATATCTGGGAGCAACATTAGATCGCCATCCTAACTATAAGCAATATCTAGAACTGCGGAAAGTAAAAGAAAAACAACTACTATTTTCATTTAAAATCTTGCAAAAAAAACTTAGTGACTGTGCGATGACTCACTTATTAAAGGTCGTGGCAGCAAAATTCTTGCCATTAATCATGTATGGATCAGAACGCCTAAACACAAAGGACTCAATCATTCTAAATACCGCCCAAACCAATCTCTTCAAAAATGTATTCACAATTCTGCGCCACATTCCACAAGCCCGGATTAGATTGGAATTTGGGGTAAAAAAACAGATCCCAACAAGACAAGGGGCTCTTGTAAAATACTATTGGAGAATGAGGGCAGCGGATGAAGAGTCTCTGGCACATTACTGCTGGCTGGAGGTTGAAAGGCAATCCATTTTGAGTAACTCAGTTTATCCATTCCAGAAGCATTTGATTGAATCTCTACAGTTAGAGGTAGCTTGGCACACAATATCATCCTATCCGGAGTTTAACTCCTTGGACGCTCATGACGAGCTCAGCTCGTCATGGTGTACACCTCCATACACTCATGACGAGCTCAGCTCGTCATGAACAATGGGATTTTAAAATATTCAGCATCCTGGAGGATTACCTTTAGCATTGATGTGGTTAAACAAATAGTCAATAAAACCATCAAGCACCAATCTCAGGAAAAAGACAAAGCCTCATTGACCTTAAAAGCCAACGCATGGATGGTGTTGCCAACATATAAAATGCTAAAGCTCCAAACATACCTTTTGGCACTTTTTGCCAATCACAAAAAGTGGAAACTGATTTTACTGAGACTGGGAGTGTATCCATCAAAAGATCTTATCCCAAAATTGAAATGGACCTGGCCCTCAATGGATTGCTGCCTTTGTGGAGAAGAAGATGAATCATTGCTCCACCTACTATGCATTTGTCCGGCACTATTATCCATATGGAAAGAACTTCTGCGGCCAACAGTGAATAGAGAACAAATAAGGACTTGTAGAGCCGCCATAATAAAATGCTTAGGAGGCTCGACAGTACAACTGGCATGTAAGGCAATAACGTTTCTGAGCTTAGCAGCCAACGAACTAGAAAAGAGGAACAGAGAACTTAAACCGGTTAGGTACGCAAGGTGACAAAGCGCAATGAATCACTCCGCAGCCTACTTGTTTACAGCACAATGCACTTTGCCGCGGAGAAATAACAGGAAATCATCAATGGGATCAGCACCTTATATCATAACATTAGGTTGAACTTCAAAGTGTTCATAAAGGAAACATAACACAAAGACACAGTTTCTTAGAATCACATATTTCCTTTTAAATGAACATTGTCACTGCATTTGCTAATCACAATGAGGCTACTCTGAGAGACCACGAACCCAGCCCGGCCGTGCACAGCCCAAGTATAACCTCTCAAGAACTACGTCTTTCATAGCATAACTGGCAACCACTAAGTCTGTAGGAATCAATTGCACACTGTTTTAACTTGTTTTTATTACAAATTTTAATGAAAGTCTACCAACAAATCGGTACATTAGCTTGTGAATGTTATGTGTATTAGCGGTTGTGCCGCTCTTTTATGATTTAAACTAAATCAAATAAAAGTAATGTTTTATTTCATTTCATGGTGCCTGCAGTCTGTCTCTGGGTCACATGACTAGGTGTGGGTGACAGTTGGGCTTTGTGTATTCCTCCTAGACTGCCACAAATAATGGGAGCTTAGGTGTGACTAGATGGGCCATAACTGGCCGGTTGGCAGGGAGGCCCTGGGCACAGCCCAACTTATACTTGAATAGACTGTCCTGTCTCGACACAAACGGCTGCAAACTCCCTATAGTTAGTCTGGAGCCAGGACCAGGAAAGCAGGGCATCTGTGCACTACAAAGGCATGCCTCTAGAAGCTTCTCCCCACTTCAAAGTCACAACTGTGTATAAAAGAATGAGTCCAGACACCACCACTTCAGTACACTTCTGGACCTGTGGATACTCTGTCAACGAGAAGGATGGCTGTACTGCTACAAGACTGCCAATCTGTTCGACTACTTCCCTAAAAGGAACTTCTGCACAGCTGTGCTTACCTGCTGCCTGCTGCACACCTGCCTGGGGAAGGAGAACTGGCCCTGCAACCTCATCTTGAACCCACGACCTCAGAGTGACTCAAAAGGCTAGTCTGCTGGCCTCCTCATCTGAGGTCAGGTACATGAAAGGCTCCCCAAAAGCTCTTGGACCTGTTTACAGTGAGTTCCTGCCCCCCCCGCCAAGGGGTGCCTCTCAGGTCTTGGAGTTTTGGTGTGGCTGTATGAGCTCTTAAATCAAGCTTTAGGAATCTTCGCGCCCCCGAATGGGCCCATTCGTACTGGAGGAACGCTGCTCACACTGAAATACAGCTTGAGCCACCGATAGCCCATGGGGGACTGTCAACGCGAAGCTCCAGCCCACAACCCTGTCCAACAGAAACGGGATCCTTAGCACAAAGCTTGAGAAGGTAAACGTTCAGTGGGACTATTCTGGGACTGCACCTGACCCGTGCTCCATCACGATCAGCCTGAACTTTTGACTTTGGCCCGGTCCAGCGCGACTAGATAGCAGTGGTTAGCACTTTATGTTTTTAGGTGCTATATTGTGGTTTATTCTTCAAAAATTCAAAACTCCAGTTCTACTGATTCGATTTTTGACGTTTTGGTTGTGTTTTATTAATTAAATTATGCTCTATTCTTCTAAATTGCAGAAAGGAGAGCTTCCTCCTTAGTCCAAATGTAGTACCATTCTCAACAGACCAATTTGAGGGTCTTCTACACCACCCATCAATTCCTGTAGCAACTTTCAGTTTCGCTGAGGACTGATGTTGAGCATTTCAGGTGATGATCGACAATAAGAATAGTGGCTGGCAAAGCTACAGTTGAATGGAGAGATAATGTACAATGAGAAGTAACATGAAATTCAGAGGTAAGAAACAGAGTTAGACTGAGAGATTGAAGGCAGTGATGAAGGTGAAAGAGAAAGGCACCAATGGAGGAAGAGAACAACAGGATCGTACTTAAATAGAAACTGGGACTAGAAACCAAAATAAAAAAGTGCCCCCTGTTAATGAATTAGATAGCAAATAAAAGTGGCTCACATTTGCAAATTTGGGCCATTTTAAACTTCTAAAGACAAGCAACATGTATATTTTGGAAGATATAGGTGGCTGCGTGCATTTCTGCTAACTGAAGTCAATGTTTGTGGTAATGCCGGAGAAAAATACAGACGATAAAACTAGCACTCACAGTATTCCTGTGTTACTCAAGAAACTACCTAGGAGAAAGACAGTTTCGGTAATCTGGCAGCAGAGAGCAGCAGAGAGCCACGGTGAGCACAACGGTCAGAGGAGTTCGGCAGTAGAGGAGCACGGCAGCAGGTAGGGTGGAAGCCACAAGAGAAGGGGAGCAGAAGTCAGCGTTCTTGGTATCCTGCCGCTTTCCGCCGCTCCCTGCCGCTCCCCTCCCGCTCCCCTCTACTCCTCCACAGCACCGGAAACCGGAGCCGGAGTCGGAGCCGAAGGGCGGGAGAGCCGTGAAGTGCGAAGCGGCCAGCTCCCAGCTCCGAGGTCTCAGCATCCCCAGCTGAAGGATTTGAGCATAGGAGCATCACCCCCGCGGCGTCTTGGCGGCTCGGCGTTTGGTGAGGTAAGAGGCGGAGGAGGAGGGGAGGACACAAGCGTGGCCGCCGTTAGAGGTGGTTGCAAAGTAAGAGCCCGGGGAGTAGATCGAGGGAGGCTGTCTAACTAGGTTTTGTCAGCCTGCGATCCCCCTGTGTGCTACGCTTGTTGCCCCCCTAAACAGATCAAAACGGATCAAGCCTGCATCAAGCATGCACCCCTGCTTCGTAATTAAAGCTGCCCAAGCTAACAAGCTAACACAAACGCCAAGGGCAAGGGCAGGGGCAAATTGAATCACTCCCCGTGGGGGACAGCAGGCACTTTTCAACCTTTCGGTTTGCCGCCCGCCCACCACCCTAACCTACCACCATAAGTCACAAAAACCCAATCAGCAAACCAGCTCGTAAACGAACTCATAAAAACTAATAATCACAAAAGATAAAAGATAAAAGATAAAAGAAGGTTAGTTCCGGCTCACCGACGGCACACCAACGGAACCCTCAGCTCAAGTTGCCCCATAAACCAAAGGAACAATCGTACCGCTCAAACCCGAAGTATCTCGATCATGAGATCCGGGAAGATACGAGGCGAGGAAACCCCAGCTGAAAAACCACAGGCGAAGGCAAACAGGGCCAAGGGGGATCCTCCGGGCACTATCAACGAGCAGAGGAAGTGTCCGCCTCAGGCGGGAATAAGAGCCCCAAGAAGCCAGTCCCGGAGGAACAAGGCATTAGTTCAACAGACCTCGCAAAACCTCCTCCCGGCTCAATACTCCAACGTGATAAATCTGGGTTGCAGAGCTCTGACGCTGGAGCTAAGGGGCTCCACAAGGTCAGCACAGTCTGTAGCCCCATAGCCAGGAACAAGGAATTATCGATGCCACGCCATCACCGAACTATAAAGTTCAAGCTCAAGCCCCACACCTCAAATCAAGCAAACAGGCATTGATTACAGATTTTCTCAAAGTCTGTCAAAGACTCGCCACTGGGAATGGAACGGAACTTCCACTACATGATGCTAGCTCTAAATTCAACAGTACTCAACACAAAGCGTTCAAGGAGGGCACGAACAAAGGCGCCTTACCGCCATCATCACCATCACTTCACATAAGGTGTTATAGCGAACCTCGCAATGCTTTTAATCCAAAAATAGGAAGGATCTCTGGGAGTGGGAGATCTGGTCCTCCTGGGTCGTACGATTAAATTACCCGACAACTAGCCAATGGCTCAGACCAATCCAGGGGGTACTCAATTCCCAAGCCTCAACAAACAGTTCATATATCACCGGCTCGTGCCTTAGTCCATTGGGCCCCGGACACAAGCAATGACTCAGTCTTTTTAGAGCAACCCCCACAACCCATCCAGAAAATGACCCCGATAACAACTGAGGAATGCCTTTCACAAACACAAACATCAAACCGCATTCAAAACCCACTGCCATCGGCAAATTCTCCCAGTAATTCGAGCTACCAGTCCATATCGGTACTAGATAAAAAGCACCGCCTTCCATCTGCTGGACAAGCAACGGGAGAAACCGATGTCATCAAACACAGTAAGACATCGAACCCACAGGAAGAAAATGTAACTGCAAGTGAGATCGTAGAACTGTAACGGAGCATGCGTCAGTTCGCAGCTCAATATGACCAAACCCCTGGCAAGGAGGAAGGTAATGTCAAAAGGTCATCGTCAAGGAGTGCGCAACCGTGCGAGCATCGCAATCAATCAGATCCTTCTGCGCATCCTCTTACCTCACCCATACTTACCCATATTCAGGGGGAAACATCAGTGAACCCCAAACGGCCTCCATTTGGCCGCAACTACTAAAGACAATGGAAACCATCAGCGTCGCCATGTCCTACCATGCGGACAAATTGGACACGCAAGTCGACCTGCTTAACCTTTTGCCCTTTCACGTTCAGGGCATTGAATCAAACTCAAAAGATCTAAACAATATGATCACGAAGGTGCAACTCAACAAGGACTCCACCTTTCATACTTGCCACTGTTCAGACATAATAGACAAACTGGCTACAGTACCCAGCCTGATGATGCAGATATTGGGGGCTGTCACGATATCCTCAACAGATTCACTTATGGCAACAACTACAACCATAAGACAAGCAACCAGCCAACAGTATGCCAAAGAGGGTCCAGGCAGGCCGTCTGAGGTTAGCAGCGGCGAAGCAAGCTCGGAATCCCAAGACCAATCATATCCCTCCACCTTTAATGACATCACGACACCAGCAAGCCCACACGAATATACTCTAGCTGACCACGGAGAGGAAGCAGACTCAATTCAGGCGTCCCCGCAAATTGCTGCACTCAGTCCCAATCTTACTGTTCAGGTACACGCGCTTACTAAAAGGGAAAGGAAGCGCCTAAGGAAAGCTAGAAAAGCAAAAGCACACAGCCGAGGCGCACCACCAAAGCTCCCCAAAAAAACCAACAACGATCCCAGCAACATCGAAGATAAAGAGCAGTTAGAGGGTGCCCCACCTCAAATCAGAACAACTCCAGAGCAAGGGTTTACCTTAAAAGTCCTACCCCCTGACAAGGAAATAACCACCCCAAAAAGCCACAGATTGCACAAATTCAATCCAGAACGCAATAAAAGCGTTCAGCATTTTCAACCCACCCGGAGAAAAGCCAAATCGCAAGTCACCAATAGACGAGCAAGTTATCATCACAAACATCAAGCGAAGAAAAAGTTCAAAGGACACCATCTTATCTACTCAAGCACCAGAAAACAAAAGACAAGTTGGCATAGATAAATCCGCAAAGATCAAGGGACTAAACCCATGAGACTTGCAGGATGGAGAAACCCAAGCTCCACCAGCCCTAGTCCTCAACGGACAAGCAACCACAAGCAGTGCACAGCTAGTCAACCTGCACACGTTAGAGCCAGAGGTGGACCGGGAAGGAATGTCTCTCCCAATCATCAAAGAGAGCAGACGACCAAAAATCCAAAAGCGGCACTTTTTAAGCAATAAAATCGAGCTTATTTCGAAATACTGCTCAAGAGGGACCCATGACATCTTGAACAGAGAGCCAATCTTAAGACTCCTAGAGGAACTACCAGGCCTGAGTCATATAAAATCATGCGATTTGGAATCAGTAAAGTTCAAACCAAACCCTTCTCAACCAGGCTCCGATTCCACGATAACAACATGGATTGATCACATCGTCACAGAACTAATCCTGACCCATTGGGAGGACTTTGCCTCCTGGGGCATTGATCTAAAAAAAGTGGAGCTAGCTCGATAACCCAGCCCGCTGCGGAAACAAACTCCAAAACGAGGCCTCCTAAAAAACGCCAAAGGACCAGAGTTAAGAGGCAGCATAGAAGAAGAAGGCCACCAACTCAGGCAAATTACAATCACGTTTGGCCGTCAGGAGAATGGCCTGCCCGAAAGGCACCACATGCCCCTCTGGCATCAATCCATAGGAACACAGACTGAACCAACAGTAGACAAATGGTTGGGAAAGAGCAGGGCTGCACGTTCTGTTCATGGAATGTCAATGGTCTAAAAGCGAAGCTGTAGGAAGAAGACTTTATAGAGTTTATCACTCAATTTAAAATATTAATGCTCCAGGAAACTTGGCACACCAAAAACACGCCTCTTGTGGGATATAAAGAATTCTTCACACCTGCACATAAGGAGGCACGCTCCGGCAGGGCAAAAGGAGGCCTATCCATTTTTATATCGACGGACCTCCTATGGCCACTCAGTCGCATTGACCTAGATTCTACATGGATGCAATGCATTAAAATTGAAATTTCCCCAAGGGTAGAGGATAAAACAACTAGTTACTGCAATCAACACGCTAAAGTCCACCTATCCAAGCGAAAACATGCTTATAACTGGAGATTTTAATATGAATCTAATTCAACGTCAGGAGGGAACCCTCCCCACCCACATTGTCCCACGGCAGGGCAACTATTGCAGACAAAGTGCAACGGGAAGGAAATGTGCTAGGGAGTTGGAAGCCCTCCAATTGTACACCTTAAATGGAAGGGGTCATCTGAATACACCGGCTGCCCTAACAAGGGTTTCTAAGAATTCAGGATCAACCATAGACTATACCCTGGCTGACCCCGACCTATTCCTTTACATAAGAGACTTCCATATCCAGAAACGTGGAGAAAGTGATCATTTCCCACAGACCTTCACCTTGACAATCCAACCAAAAAAGTCTGAGCAAGCGCCGCCTCTATCCTTGAACACTCAAATCTTTAACCTAAAACGGCTAAATTGGAATGAAAAAAACCTCTCCAACCTAATGGCGTCATGCCACGCATTGCTTTCACCATCTGATATATCAACGGGCAGAACAAAGATCTGGGAGTCCTTTGTAGTGGACATAAACAAGAAATTTCAATCTAACCACAGAGAACAAAAAGCCATAAGAAATAGAGGAGGGAAATGGTACACCCCAAAGCTGCGACAACTAAAAAGGCAAATGAATGCATTTCTCAGGACTGAACGCAAAAAGGATTCTCACTTTTCACAACAAACTCTGAAAATAATCGAAGCCTTAAAAAAAGAGCTAAAAAGAGAGACCAATCTGGCCAAGAGAATGCACAGGGAAAAACTAGTGTGCACCATACTCCACGCTAGTAAGCTGCAGAACTCTAAAGACTTCTGGGCAAAAATAAACTTCATGCTCAACGGTAAACATCGGCAGTTCAACTCAGACATGACTGACCAGCTTTGGTGCAGCCACATTGAATTACTATACAACTTCACACACGATACATCACTAGACAATAAAGTCGTGCCTCTCCCAGAGTGTGCCTGCCAAGCCTGAGAACAAAGACAGACTCAAAGCCCTTTGATCCCAAAGCTACCTGCGAACCACCAATAAAGCATACAGGAGACACCGACCTGATGACACTAACGCAGGTCTCTAACACCATAAAATCATTGAGAGCAGATAGGGCCCCTGGACCAAATGGTCTCCCCAATGCCCTATTTATTAAAGACCCTACGTTTTGGTCCAGTCACTTACTCCCCTTATTTTGTCATAGTGTAAAAACCGGGAACATTCCCGAATCGTGGAGGGGCAGCATTTTACATCCAATACGTAAATCTGGGTCTCGCTCTGACCCTAACAACTATAGGCTAATAGCCTTAATAGATGTGGCGGCCAAGATCTATGCGTCAAATTTACTGGTAGAATTGGAGGCTTGGGTAAGCAGCATAGGGTTAATCCCCCTGACTCAAACAGGCTTTCGCCCAGGAAAGGGCACCCTCACCAACTTATCTGCGATAACCCTACTAGCAAAAAGGGCAATTGATAACTCTAACTCGCTGTATCCTTGTTTCTTGGACTTAAAAGCAGCCTTTGATAAAGTGCCTGGATCCAAACTCTGGGCCAAAATGAAAGCCTGGGGTGCACCGCCAAAGCTAATGGGAGCAATCATAGAGCTTTATTCACAGACCTGGGTCCAAGTGAAAAAAGGAGACGGCTGATGCCTGACAGAAATTCCGTACACTCAACGGCTTAAAACAAGGCTGCATATTGGCCCCCTGCCTTTTCAACATTTACACCGCGGACCTAGAAAGTGATCTACGCTCTATTCAGGGAGATCCACCAAAATTGGGTAACTTACCCATAAAGAGTCTACAATACGCAGACGACATTGTGCTTCTGTCGCAAATTCCTCTCGGCCTACAACGTATGATCTCTAAGCTTGCGTTGTACCTCTCGAACGCACAACTGACAATAAATCTTAAAAAAACTAACGTCTTATGTTTCTCTGGCTCTCGCAAGAAAAGACAAAAATTTGTCTGGAAGATAAACTCCACCACACTAACTCAGGTAGACCAATATAAATGCTTGGGCATCTCACTGGACCATCAATTAAAGTATAAACAGCACTTGGAACAGGGGAAATCAAAAGTTAAACAACTCCAATTTGCCTTCAAAACAGTCCAAAAACATCTATGCGGAAATTCCACCGCCCACATTTTAAAGATCGTAGCTGCTAAATTCTTGCCATCGCTTACATATGGCTCTGAGATGATGGCAACCCGGGACTCCACAGCACTAAACCTCGCTCAATCCAGCCTGTTCAAAAACCTTTTTTCAATCCCGCATTACATTTCGCAATCCCAAATACGTTTGGAATACGGTCTCACAAATCAGTTCCCAGCAAGACAATGAGCCCTTGTCAAATACTACTGGCCAATGAGGGACGCAGAAGATCATTCCCTGGCTCATCTGTGCTGGCTGGAAGTGGAAAAACAGGCAGGACTTCCCAATTCCACATATAAGTCCCTCAGGCAAGCGCTTCAATCATTAGCACTGGAAGAATCCTGGCTTGCACCCATGACTTATACTGCTTTCAAACTGCGAACCAACAAAGCAATCAAACAAGCGTCACTACTAATGGACAAAGCTGCAGTGGCAGGTAAAAGCCACGCCTGGATTGTTCTGCCATCATACACCCACTTGAAACCCCATCCATATTTGCAAGACTGCTTCAGGGACTATTACAAAAGGAAATTAAGCCTGTTAAGTTTGGGCTGCTTTGTGAGCAAAGATCTCACCCCCAAATGGCTACGGTCGTGGCCAACTTCCGACTGTCGCCTTTGTGACAATGGCACAGAGTCACTACTGCATTTAATATGTATATGCCCTGCACTTCAGAAACTAAGGAAAGTGCATCTGTTACCACTCTTAAGAGACGCTCAGGTGAGAACCTGCAGGGCGGCCATCATCATATGCCTCAGTGGGTCTTGGATAAAATTATCTTGTAATACTATAAAATTTCTGGAGCATGCTGCTCAAGAGCTGGGAAACAAGGCAGCAACCAAAGAGGACTCAGGATAACAGGTCTGGACACAGCCGGCTATGAACTCACCTTTATTTTCCTAACGGACTTTTTTGTTTCCATTACCTAGTATTCCAATTCATGTCACAAAAGTGTACCCTTTATTTTCCTTATGGACTTTTTTGTTTCCATTCCCTAGTATTCCAATTCATGTCACAAAAGTGTACCCTGATCCAACTTACACCACTTCCCTAAGTTTTACTTTCCCCCTTAGACCACTTTCTTAAAAGCCTGTGTAATTTTATATTCTCTTTTCTTTTCCTTTTTTTGTTTTATTTCGATTTAAAATCGATTTTGTGCTGTTTTAAAATGCAAATATTGACCAAATGGTGGTAAGCTCCACCCTTTTATGATTTTTTTTATAAATCAAATAAAAGTATTATTATCATATCAGACGATAAAACAGACTCACAAATTGCCAACAGCTGGCCCACACACTGTCCTGTCAGACGAGCCCTTCCGGCACTGCCAGATTACCTATTAGGCCAGTACGACACTGGAGACCAAAGCTCTTGAATTGAAGGTATGGGGGCAAGAGGCAAAAAGCACAGTTCCACATCTGCTCAAAGCAAAAAGCCCATAAAATACATAACCCTGAAGATTTTTTTAAACTACTGCAAAATAGAAAAGAGGTGCTGGAATGTCGGACCTTTGCTGATGGTGAAGACAGAGTTTACAGCTTCTGCGTTGACCTTGGATTGCATGAGCTGAGTGTGCTGTGTAAAAAAGCATGTGCAGCGCGGTGCAGAGTGCAGTGTGGAAAGTGGTGCATGCTGAATGTGGAAATGAAAGGAAAGTGCGGTGCGTGTGGGGTCCGCATGGGTCAGCGAGTGTGGAGTGTGGATTATGTATGTGTGGGCTGTGCTGAGAGTGAGGTCACTTCTGAGTGAAGAGTTACTGATTGTTGAATGCGAGGGTGTAGGTGTGTGGGGGTAGATCAGTGTGTGTGATCTGTGGTGGGTATTAAATACTCGGAATGTCATGTGCCCTGTGCGTGATCTTCCTAGTTAAGGGGCGTTCAGCTTCGGGGATGAGGTGAATATGCTGCTGTGCGCTGCATGAGTAATGCTTGCAGGAAATATAGTGAGTGGTCAGAATGCGGGTTTTACCGAATGTGGGGGGCATTGTGTGTGTATATTTGTATGCATTGTTCTGCATGCAATATGTGTAAATAGGTGCAAAGTATAAGGGATGCAACATGTGGTGTCGACTGTATCTATGTGCTTGTTATTCAGATGCAACATATGGTGTCGACTGTATCTATGTGCTTGTTATTCAGAGGGCGCTGAGTGTTTATGTGATACGCAACATGTCCGGGGCATGTTAAGTGTATGAGGTGCAGCATATATTACACACAACCTATGATGTATACTGTGGAATGCCATTTGGAGAAGAGCAAATCACCTCCCCCAATCAACACAAAAATATAACTTTCACCAAGGTAATACATATATTATTCCATAGACTGTTGTGAACCTATAAAGCCTCGGACTGCACCAATAAGTCCGAACAAGAAGAATGTAAAAGGTTATTCTTAATTTCTTGTATTAATTGGTATGCAAATTCCCTATGCCAGATTTGGGGGACATCGGCACCATCAAAACCAGAGGGCTAGTAATTGACTTGAATCATAATCTAAACACATTAATACTCAATAACTTTTCAACTATCCAAATTCGAAGATAATATTTTTTCCTGATCAGCTGTCCTTTGCAGCTGCTTAACACAATAATCTTCCCAATGCTATAAAAAGCAAGTGTTGTCCGTAAATAGAGTTGAATGTTTGTATTGTTGTTTTTAATCGCAAATGAACTGTTGCAAAATCGACCTTGAGACAAATATAACTTGTGAGCTGCTTTTATTTTCTGAAATTAGATTTTAGATAAAAGAATCAACATCTGCGCTTGTGATGTGTGAGAGGCTGTCATTATGTGTCTAGCATTCTGCTTGTACAGGGGGGTGGGGGGGATTAAATCCACAATCCCAAATCTGGCCAAGCGTATACAAAGGTTACCAATCGGTAGATAAACTGAAAATTACTAATTACTTCAAACGTCCCTAAATAGACTCGAAGGAGTGAACAGTTGTATTGATCACTTTCCTCTGCGACTCCATACTTCAAACGTTTGGTACATCTGACCTGTCCTCTCCCGTTCCTTTTGTCTTCCCCTATAAACTCTTATCCGCAACCCTAATCTTGTCAAAACCCACTGTTTACCTGTTTAACAAGCTCACTGGACAGAAACCATTATAATCCCTCCTATAGGACCCTCATCTGGGAAATTAAAGGCATTTTCCTCTCTGTACTGCTCAAAGAAACAAGCCCTTTGACTAGCTTGGTCTGAGATCCCTGCCCCTCTTGGAGTAGATCCTTGGGGGACTTTTGAAACAGAAGCGTTGGCTCCTTTTAGCCCTGCTAAAATATTTCCTAGCCTGCCACCAGCACCATCTTAATTTGTGGCCTTCCCGTTCTGAAGCGCATCAAGTGATGCGGAGTCGCCCAGGGATCTTACCTGCCAGCCATGCTCTTCTGCGCCATCCTGCGCCACATCCTTTACCGCATAAGCAGCTTGACTTCCTCGGTTATTCATGTGCTTATGGGTCTGGCTTTTAATTGTCAATAAAATATAACAGTACCAAGCCCAGGTCTTAGCCGACACTCTGCCGTCTAATCAAGGAGAATTGTCCACAGAACTGTTAACCTTTCACTTCAAGATCAACAACCATTCACCACTCTTACTCCAACCATTGTCACGACAATCTAGCATCCAAAGCACCTTAGCCAAAATCCTTGAAGTCTCTATCAAACAAAATCAGACTTGACAATGGATTCTCAGATAGTAGGAACTTGTAATAACTATTAAGGACACGGTTTCCTGTGATGTCTGGTAATAAAAAGGATGGGAATTAAGTTGACTTAGTATGGTGGAGTTCAAAGTGTAGGTAGCATCCTAACTCATGAATTATGTGACTTTTTTGTTTTTTATAGCAAAGCAGGCACAATAAAACTACATCGGGTGTCCAGTGCATTTAAAATGTATGCCCAGACGTGGGTCCCTTGCTCACTACGCCACTGGAGTCAAGCTATCCTGGATGAAGATGGCTGATAGCCAGAAACCGGTCCTAGGATGCTTGATTCCGGTCCAGGGAAACATGGCTTGGCAGTTCGGGCTGGACTGTTCCCATGAGGCACGGGGTCAAGACTGCTTTGCATATGGCCATGTCTGAAATGGGGTGGCTTAGTGAGCAAAATAACGATGGATTAAACTCAGATCTGTGACTGGGGGTGAATATTTTGCCATTGTGCAACATTTCGTCCATCATCTTGTTTGTCTTACATTTAAAATGTAGGCCTGTTGGTTACAATCTGCAATTTAGAACTAAGTAGAGTTAATTTCAGCACGTGAAACAGAGCCAGACACAGCAAACGCATCAAGCTAATTCCTTATACAATATCATTCCTCATTTGTATCTTATGAGGTAATGCAAACTAAGGACACGGGTTCCGGTGATGTCTGGTCTCTTATAACTCCAAATATTTGAAACATCCATTTGTTCCCAGTTGCCCTGACTTGACAGAAACCCAATCCTCAGGTTTATAAATCAACCAGGAAGTTACAACCAGATTCGGTGAAAACAACATCCGAAGATGTGACATCTCTCTTTCTCTCTCAATGTGAGCACCAAAGTATCTTTCATGATCTATTTCATAAATAAAATGTCATTACATGCACTATTGCAAGCCTACACCTCTGCTTTCAAGTAGCCAAATAAAATCATCTTCACAGCCATCATCATACACCAAAACACCTACCATCATTTGCCAACACAATATGATCTTGCACCCCCGCCCCACAGCCTCCATAACAATGCTCTACCGTATTACTCCAAGAACTTCGTCACACCATCATATAAGCTGTTACACACTTACAAACATAATTCAATCCGTCTCTAAAACACAAATCTTTTCAAACTTTCATAAGTAATAAAAAGGATGGGAATTAAGTTGACTTAGTATGGTGCAGTTCAAAGTGTAGGTAGCATCCTAACTCATGAATTATGTGACTTTTTTGTTTTTTTATAGCAAAGCAGACACAATAAAACTACATCGGGTGTCCAGTGCATTTAAAATGTTGGCCTGTTGGTTACAATCTGCAATTTAGAAATAAGTGGAGTTAATTTCTGCCCGTGAAACAGACCCAGACGCAGCAAACGCATCAAGCTAAATCCATATACAATATTTTTCCTCAGTTGTATCTTATGAGGTTATGCAAATGCAAAAACAAATAAATAATGATTCCCAAGAGATCTGGCATTTGAGCATCCTTTGCATTTTGACTCACTTTTTGATGTGAAAAAAATCAAAGATTTGCCAAGGATAAAAAAACAAATATAAGAAGGTACACAATATTAAAGCAACACTGGCAATACAATAATAATGGTGTTTTTGTATACGACGTTGTACTTGCATCAGCTTTTTGAGAAGAGATGACATGCACACAGGCAAGCCTCATACATGACCACTGTTAGGAGATTGATTATAAAGACATTATAAATTATCGATCCTTATAAGATAGGACTTTGGGCACACAGAACCTTTAAAGGAGATATATGACACAATTGTAAGTTTTATTACTTCCTTATATTTTCTTAGGTCTTTTTCATGCAAGGAATTCTTTTGTCCACATTCCGTGCATCTTGTACTTATTGTGTTTTACACACAAATCGGATCTTCAGTCCTAAGAAGCTTTGCAGAGCCATATTTGATTTTAAGCATTGTGGACAGAGCACTTGACTATGTTTTTTAGATATTTAAGATCACAATAACTACGTTGAAGCCTAAAGAAATGATGATTCGTGAAACAATGGTCTGAGTCGTGACAATGTTTTTTTTTTAATGCTCCACACACTAGTCAGTTTGCTACTGTTTCAAATATAGTTTACCTAAAGTGCAATCTGCCATTGATACGGCCTCACATCTCTTTTGGAAATTCATCTCTCTTTGACGTAATCTAAAGGTGTGCCCTCTTTCACTCGGCTGTTAATTGCCACTTTATCACATTATTGGCACTAATGCACAGGACAGTGGAAAACCCAGTATTGTTAGGTCTCGCCTAGGCAGCACATGCGCTGTCTCTCGAGACATGCTGTTACTACTGTATGGGCTTCAGCATGCCTATCTGTTTCGATTCGTAAACTCATGTGCCTTTCGAAATTCCTTTGTTTATCTTGGTATTAGTGTACATTTGTCCCTCCTTTTACTGTTTTCATCAAGCCCTGGAGACTGGCCCAGTTGCATGGATCATTTCACTATCGGCCATAAGTTACTTTAGGCGCACTACTTTTTGGTTCTTTTCTTTTGCCTGGGCTTATTTTGGCTTTGCGAACGCATTCAGCAGATGGCTGCAAACCATGCCCTTATCTTGTTTTCCACTGTCTTTGATTTCACAAGCGCTTTTTGAGGCAGAGGCTATGTTGTTTTACATCTGACAATATGTTTGGTTTCATTGGTTCAAATGTCCAAACCTTAAATTATATACTTACTTAATGGAAGTGTAGTTTAAGAAGAGGGCTGACAGTAGGAGCAACCTATTTACATTGTGCTTTTGACAGCATGATTAATTGGATAAGATTAAAGAGGTAAACATGCTGTTATTGCTCCGTTTTATAAAAATGGAAGCAGCTTTAAGTTGCGCGCTTTCAACTTTTGATGCTTTCTTTTAGGTTTCAATCATTGTTGAAATAAAATCAATATCAAAGGATATCTCCTTGCACTCTCCAAATATGGCATGTAATGTGAAGTTACTTAACAATATACCCTCCAAGTAGACAGTGAACACCAACGCAGCACCACCTCAGTATCAGCGCAGCACCATTTCAACACAAGTGAGCGTCACTCAGCACCACTTCAGTAGTTCCAACACAGGACCACCTAAGCATCACTCAGTAGCACCTGAGCACAACAACAACAAAATATCATCACCTTCGCATCACTCAGCCCCAGCACAGCACCAACTCAGCCCTAGCACAGCATCATCCCAGCACCAGCACAGCACCACCGCACCACCGCACCACCTCTGTACCAGTGCAGCACCACCTGACTACCAGCACAGCACTACCTCGGCATCAGTGCAGCATCACCAGCTCAGCATCAGCGCAGCACCAGCACAGCCTCACTCAGGACCACCAGAGCAACACTCAGCACCAACTCAGCATCACTCAAAAGCACCACAGCACCAGCTCAGCATCATCACAACGCCACCTCTGCGTCAGTGCACTACTGACAGTGCAGCACCAACTCAGCCCAGCCCAACCACAGCATCAGCACAGCACCCCCTCAGCACCAACGCAGCCCCACCTCAGAACCGATACAGCACCACTTCAGCATTAGTGCAACACCACCTCAGCACCAGTGCAGCCCGCCTCAGCACCAATGCAGCACCGCTTCAGCACCAACACAGCACCACCTCAGCATTAGTGCAGCACCACCTCAGCATCAGTGCAACATCAGCAGCACCATCGCAGCCCCAACTCACCATATCTCAGCCCCACCTGAGCAATAGCAGACCATCACCTGAGCACCCCCAAAGCATCACTCAGCCCCTCAGTATCACTCAGCACCACCTGAGCACCACCTCTACACAAGCACAACACCACCTCAGGACCACCCCAGTATCACTTAGCACCGCCTCCTCACCAGTGTAGCACCACCTGAGCACCACCACAGCACCACTCAGCATCAGCACAGTGCCACCCCAGCACTAGCACAGCACCACCTCCTCATCAGTACACCACCACCACTGCAGCACATCCTCAGCACCAGTGCATCACCACCTCAGCACAAGGGCAGCACCTCCTGAACATCAACACAGCACCACCTCTGCATCATTGCACCACCACAAGTGCAGCCCCACCACAGCAGCCCCACCACAGCACCAGTGAAACGTCACATCAGCAGTAATTCAGGCCCAATTTAGGACTACTTCAGCATCAGTGCAGTGCCACCTCGGTGACACCTGAGTATCATCACCGCACCGCCTCAGCATCAGCACAGCACCACCTCCTCAGCAGTGCACCACCACAAATGCAGCACCAATTTACCATCAGTGCAGCACCACCTCTGCATCACATCAGCACAGCACCAACCTAATATCACTCAGCACCAGTGCAACACCACCACCTCAGCATGACTCAGCATCAAAGCATCACCCAGCACCACACAGCACCACCTCAGTACCACTCAGCATCACCACCACACCAGCACACAACCACCTCAGCATCACTCAGCACCACCTGAGTATCATTCAGATTCACCTGAGCATCACCTCTGCAACAGCACACCACCACCTCAGCACCACATCAGCATCAATCAGCACCACCTCAGTCTGCCCAGTCTGAATCTGGCATCTGTTGATTCTCTACTCGTGTTGTAATTCAGTTACTATTTCCAAACCTCTACCCCTCCTGTTGTTTATGTCACCCCATAACAAAAATAAAAAAGCTAAGACAAACAAGCACTAGAACAGGCAGGAAGAAGTTGCCAGCATTACAAGGACAGAAATACTAGAAGACATTTTTTACATTAATTCTTTTTTTAATAGGATCATTCAGTTGTACACGGTGTCTTCTTGGTTTTATAAGGAAACAAAAATGCTTATAACACTTTTTTATTATAACTTTTGAACATTGCTGTACAACATAGCTTGACTAAGCACTTATAAGGTCCGAAGGCAAGACTTATTGGCTATACCAAGGCATGTTTTTAATTTGTCATCCTATGTAAGTACCACAACATTATACACCCTTCTCCAGATTATTTCTGGTATGAGGATTCAACATCCCATTATTTGCATGCATCACAAAAGGATATGTGTCCGGTTGCAGGTTTTGGTGAGTCATTTACCCCAAGAAAAATCAGATTTTACACTGTTGATATGTACATTGAAAACAATTGAAGCATACACATTCCTTTTCTTTTAGGCAAGCAAGCACATATTTAATTGATTGTTAATTAATGCCTCCACCAGACTTTCTCTTAGACGGTTTATGCAACAACGGCTACACCTGGGCTATAAATAATTGGAGCAGGTTTGAAGATGACTCACTGTGACTCAGTTCAGAAGGCTGTGTTCAGGTAGATTGCCTCCAGCTGCTCTGTGGTCTGCCCAAGGAGTTGTGGTTTGGCATTACACTAGCAACACCATGTTCTCGAACTTTGGCTCATCAATGTTATATTGCTGCACACCAACATATACTGCCTTTTGATTATGCCTAGTTTTCACTATAACATGTTTCTGACTCAAACCAATATGTTTCAGTTGCAATTTATTTATAAGAAGTTTGCATTGACATAGAAATGTGATGCAACCATTGTATAAATCTTTAACTTGGTGCATTTGTATCACAGGATATGTCTGCCGCTCCTTCTGGTCCAACCCATGGATCATTAGTTAGGAGTAGCAGGTGGTAGCACCTGACACCCCTGGCATGCACTAGACTTGCTATCCCTGGGTCAGATGTTAAAAAGCAACAGGACCAAAATCTAAAGAGGGCTCTCAGAGGTTTATGTGCTTTCTTAGTAATAACAATGAGTCGGTTTAATGAGCTGCTAACTCTGCTGAAACATTCTGTGGCTGGTTCCATAGCCAAATGTGAAAACTTGGAGGTCCAGTCATGGCCCAATATCATTCAAATTTAGGGTATCTCTCAGTCTACAGTCTTTGATAAACCAGTGTCATTTGCGTAAATACTGCTAACCAGGGCCGGACTCAGCGCAGCAGGCACCAGGCATTGTACTGGTGGGCTGGAAGGGTGGGGGCCAGTTTTGGAGCGGTGGGGGTCTGCTTTTGTTACAGGGGCTGCTTTTGCTACAGTGCTGCAATATTGCCCCCTTTAACGAAAGTAGCAGCAGTGCTTTACCGTAGTAACCTCTCCCCTGGGCCAGTCGAGCTGAATTGCCAGGGCTGCTTTGTGTTCCCAGTCCGGCCCTGCTGCTAACAGAGATTTTGGTTGGGGATATTTCTCACAGTGCTTTACAGTTTAACGTACACATGGGTCCCTGTTTATGAGGCAGCCACAATGGGAAACGGCTCCCCTGATCATTTCCAGACTCCTGACTTTTTGGGATAGGGACCTTATCCTTCAACTGGCCAGAGAGCATGACAAAATAAATCACTTATCCTGAGTCGGATCGATTATTGTAACGGTTTGTTACTCTCTGCCAACGAAGGAGTGCTAGATAAACTACAAGTCATTCAGAACACGGCAGCTCGCCTTGTTCTGAATGCCCCCCCAAGAACTGCCTCCAAACCCCTCCTTCAACAATTACATTGGCTCCCAGTCAGACAAAGGGCAAAATTTAAAATATGCTGCCTGATCCATAAGTGTTTGAACGGACAGGGACCCATCTATCTTGAACGGAGATTTGCTCCTTATGTTCCAGCTCGATCTCTTAGATCAAGCAACAATCTCCTCCTTGTGGTCCCCCATGTCAAAAGAGTCAGACATGGAGGTAGAGCTCTGTCTACCATGGGTCCAAAGCTGTGGAACAAACTACCCCTGGCTCTAAGACAATGCAAAGAGCACTTAACATTCCGCAAACTTCTAAAAACTATCTTATTTAAAAATGAAATCTAATTCCATCCCTCAGTATGTCTGCTGATTTTCCGGTCAAAAAGCGCAGAGATACTCCTGACGGAGTGATTCAAGCGCTATATAAACCCACAAATAAAAAAATAATAAATAAATAATAATAAAAATACCAAGGTGCAAAGATCCTTTTTTAATCTGGTTTTACAAGCTTCCAGACAAGCATTCCCTGATGCCAAGGGAGCACTACATGAGGCAGGCTCGAATTATTCTATGTTGTACTAAGAAAGAGAAGGGCAAGGATGAGACAGTCAAAGAGTATATCATGAGTCTCAGGAAATTAGCTGCAACTTGTAAGTTTGGTGCCACACTATTTGTTCTATGATGTGTAAGTGATAAGGTAGGGGAAGAATTGTGGCTAAAAGATGACCCACTTTTGGAAGAAGTTATTTTAGTGGCGGAAAGAGTAGAAAATATGCTGAAAAGTGTTTCAGAGCTAAGTTCTACAAAATTGGAAAGCAACATTTCTAATGGAAAAGTTGAGGGGGTGGTATGTGAAGTGAAAAAAAGAAACTGTCAAAAGTACAAGTACAAGGGTTTTGTGTGTATGCTTTAGGTGTGGAAGAAGTGGGCACAAGGGTAATGCCAAGAAATGCCCGGCGTTAGGTGTATTTTGAAACGGTTGTGGTAAGAAGGGACATTTCTTTAAATGTTGCAGGAACAGATCTAATAGAAATGTGATGAAAGAGGTGAAAGAGGTACCAAAATAAATAGTTTTTCAAGTCAATACATTGAAAGATCATGAAGAGCATCCTAGTGAAAAGGTGATAATTGGTGGAGTGGAAGTTTTTATGAGATTCGACTCCTGTTCAAGTTTGACAATCATTTCTAGAGATACATGTGAACATTTTTTGAGAAATACAGGAATCTACATGTCATGGATGTGGTTCCAGGAGATTAGGGGGTCAACCTATTAAAATTGGATATTATGAGGCTTGTCTGGAATTGAAGGGATGGGTAAAATCTATGTTTCAAACGAAGGAGATAATTTATTGAGCTAACCATATCAACGATTGTCTGGGGTGGTACTTAATCCAAACGCAAATCCAAACGTTCAAAAACAGGAAGTTGAACCAAAGAAATTGGAAGCTGTGAAGCAGAATTTCCTGATTTGTTCAGAGAAACTTTAGGGTTTAAAAAAAATGACAAACACCACATTAGGTTAAAAAATGACGCAGTTCCCATCGCTGTCAAGGTTAGACGGATATCTTTATGTTTGCAATATCAAGTGAGCTGTGAGTTAAAGAGACTTGAGGCTGCAGATGTCATAGAGTAAGTAGAAGCCATGGAATGGTTGGCACCGAATGTGACTGCTAAAAAACCGAATGACAACATAATGTTATGTGTGGATCTTAGAGCGCTCATTCTGGAGATAATAGTGAATAGGTTTCCTCTCCCCAATCTAGAAAAAAGTATTGCAACATTGGAAGGAGCGTAATTTATTTAGTACGTTAGACTTAACTTCGGCATACCATCAGATACAATTGAGCCCCAGCTATCCCATACAAAGGACATCATCACACTGGTTCAGTCAACATACATTGGGTTTTTATAAATGTAGCGACTGTGGGATGTGCAGATGGGTGGATGATAAGAAAAATAATTTCAATGGAACTGACGGAATAACTTATGAGACACTCTACAACATTAACTACAACATGAAATATATGGTGTACATCATTGAATGCAGATGTAAACAGATCTATGGAGGAAGTACGATAAGAGCTCCTAAAGAGAGAATAAATGAGCATCTTAAAGCATTCAAACAAGTGGATCCTAGCTATCCCATGGCAATTCATGCAGTGGATTGTGAGGCACAACAACAACATAAGCAATTTACTTTCTATGGCATAGATCATGCAGGTTTTGACCCCAGAGGGGCCAATAGAGAACTGGTGCTAAGAAGCAGACGGGGAATGTGGATATTACATTTGAAGGCCATGGAGCAGAGTTTGAACTCAGACCAGGAATACAATGCTTCTTAGTAGAATGAGACTGGGCTGATGTAAGCACCTAATTACTGTAACTATTGTACACAGTGAGACATATTTATAATGAATTCATACACAGTATCTGCATTACAACACAAAAAAGTCTCTTGACCCTGAAAACTATAATGATGTAAGAAACAAGATTTCACTTGTTTTGTAACTGCTGGATGTATGGAGAAGTATTTGATACATTTACTATGGTACAACAAATTGGAATGCATATTGAGAGATAACATCACAATTGCACAGATGTAAAAATATTCTCTCGGCCAACTATTCCAAGGTTGTCCTGATATAGGAATCAACAAATCGAGTAAATGTTCTGAAGAGCATATGTCTAAACACTGCATGTTAGAAATGATTTAAAATAACAGTAAGTTGAATCTGATGGGACGCGGAAGTATTGTTTAAAATAAATTCCATTTGTTCTAATAAAATTCTCAACCATTGAGAAATAGAGACACAGAGACAGTACATTAATATTCAACAAGGAGTGTACTATCGCTACACTGAACTTGGCATCAAAACACTTTGATTTTGAGATACAGCTCTTTGTTTTTGAAAGAACGGCAGTTCTGTGACGGCAATTTATAGAGCTTTGTGAATACAATAGGTGCGCGTTCTAGTCTTTCGATCAAATCAGCCCGGCTAAAGAGAGAATGGGGTCAAAGGTTTTGATTCAGCGTCAGTCGAAGAAGGACAACGCTCGGGACTCACTGGAATGTAATGTTGCTAGTGTACTCGCCTGCAGGTAAGCACTCTTTAGGCGAATGGTCTACGTCAACAGATAAAATAAGGAAGAATTGTGAAGAGCTTAAAATAACTGTGACCATTTAGCTTGTTAGATAGCACATTGTGGAGGAGATACTATTGAAAAGGAGAATCCTTGGGCACACTCAGGGGTGCAAAGGGCGTGAATGTACGAGCCTGAGATATTGAAAGCTTACAATTGGAGTTATTCCAAATGTTTTCTGGATACAAGTGAGAAATGGTAAAAATTTTATGGGGGATTCGTGGGGATATGTAGAGGAATTTGGAATAGTAATTGGGTGATATTATTCTTAGACAGAAACAATGGTCAGGAAATTGACATAATACAGCACAGGGGTCAGAAGTAAAGCCAGTGGCAAGGTAGGCTATTTCGCAATTTTTGGGAACAAACTAATTATTGGTAGTGAATACCTACTAAAGTTGGTGATATTATATCATTTTGTATACTTTGGCATTGGTAGAACTGAATACAAGAAGCTAGAAAGGTAGGTTGAAAAACTAGTGTTGCAACGGGATTGATCTTGTTGGATTTTTTAATTTTTCAACACCCTTAGTCTCAAATTCAAAATCATGTCACCTCCTATTCGATACACACTGAATATTGATATTATTTAAATTATGAACGTAAATAAAAAAGAATGATGTTCCAGTTTTATAAGCATGTTAGCATTTGTTTCCACATGTTCATACCAAGGTACTCTACTTGATAACAGCACTGTGTCACAGGTGCAGTGGGTCTTTGTTATGTGAGCACACTGCAACCAGAATGGTGTTGCTTATTGTATTTTTTAGGCCTGAAGAAGTTGTGGGTTAATCCTTACACAACGAAACACGTGTTAGGTGGCTAAAAGAAGACAGAAAATGAGACGATGTTTTCGTTTTTGGAAACTCTATTGGTGAGCATGACACCAGAGTGTGAGAGGTTCTAAGTAGACTACTTGAATCAGGCTTGGTGTTAAAAAAAGAAAAATGTCAGTTTGGTATACGTGAATTCAGTTATTTAGGACATTTGGTATCAGGTGAAGGAGTTAGACCGAGGAAAGAACTGGTTGATACTATTAGTAAATTGAAAGCACCTTGCACCAAGGAAGAGATCAGTTAATTTCTAGGCATGGAAGAATATTATGCTAGGTATATTCAGTACTTAGCAGATAAATCATTGAATTTAAGATTGTTATTGAAGAAAGAGAAAGAGTTTGAGTGGAATGAATCATGCCAGAAAGAATATGCCTCCATATAAAAATGAGTTAAGATCTGCTCTCTGTTTACAAGCCTTTATTCCAGGAGAAGAAACTTGTATTGTCACAAATGCCAGTGCCAAATGTATGGGTGCTGTGTTAATTCAAAAGATCAAAGGTCAGGAAAGATTGATTGCATGTGCTTCAAGATGTTTGGGTGTCTCGGAGAAGAATTATTCTGTAATTGAAAGCAAGGCACTTGTAATTTTATGGGCACTTAAAAAATGTAGGAATTTTTGTTTGGGGTTCAGAATTTAAAGTGTGCACAGATCACAAACCTTTAGTGGAGGTATTCAAGAAAAAAGGTCTGAACTTTTTTTTTACTGACTTTATCAGCACTTTTTATATAACCAAGAGATCTGATACTGTACAGTATAACGATCAGCTGATACAAAAAGAAAACAAATGAAATAATAGAGACATGCTTCAGCGCAGCATGCCACAGTGTTACCCATCCACTAAAATCGCACATTTTCTCATACCCACAATGACAATCAACTTTTACAACAACATTTGTACACTGATTCGCAACACAATCAACACTTATTTAATGTAAGGTCCCCAATTGTTTCCTATGCCTGCTAGCCCCATAATCACAAACAGTCTGTCAGCTCGACCCCCAGCGTCTGAACCGATAAGTCTGCAGCATCACTGGGCCTGCTTCCACCCATCATCTCGCTTGGCAGTGTCTGAGGCCACAACATCACCTTCTTCGGCCGTGAGATACGTTCTGTACAATGGCCAAAAGTTTTTAGGGCGACTGATTGGTGGGAATAGTTCACTATAATTTTCTGTCTGCGTGCTGCATTATAACATATCCCTGTTCCAGTCAGCAATAGTTGGAGTCGGGCCTTTTGACCAGCATATCGCTACTCTGTGCCTAGCAAGTAACAAACCCATGTCAACTAAATGTCGGAGTGCATTCGACAGCAGATTGGAGTACCCCAGTAAAGCAAGCAAGAGATCCGGTGCTAGCTGTGTGTCTATTATCTGTAATACACTCTATTTAAAAACTTAAAGTGAATGAGCCTGTGCCTCCCATTCAGCGTAATTTGCTTCTTATTTTCGCAGCAGTACCTCCAGGTTGCATAATCCACCTCTTACTCCATATCAGTTTGCCACGCAAGTCTGGCTTTGGTGTAAAAGTTTTCACTATACGCAAGTGCTAGTTTGGATATTTTTGACACAATTTGGGCTAGAGAGGGAGCTTTTATCAGATAAGTGAGTGGCGCCACCTCCGGTGGCTCCTCAAATCGTTGTCCAATAGTCCCATCAGAGCCTGCCTTGTTCTGTGGAATTGAAATTTGCGTAAAAGAGTTATATGTTGTCCAGTTTCTCCAGCTCTTTCCATCTCTTTGCTGTCCCCTCAGTAAACAAGTGAATATAGGAGCTCCCTCGCTTGTAGTTTCAACAAGTGCCACGCATGTCTGGTAGAATTTATGGACTCTAGTATCCCTGTACTGCGATCTGTCGGAGTAAACAACATATCAGGTAACAGGAATGTCTCCGCAGCCACCCTCTCAATCTGAACATGGGGAAACCTCCAGGGAGCCATACATCCAATAATAAACATGGGCCCCCTGTGCCACTCAGTAGTGTAGATCCAGGTCCGGAGCACCTAGACCACCAAGACAATAAGGGAGTGTAAAAATCTCCCACTTGACCCTGGCCTGTTTCCCCGCCCACGCCAGTCTTACAGTCTTATCAAAAGTGATGTAAGCGTGCGGAAAAAGGTACCCGGGAGCACCATAGAGATGTTAGAGAACAGAAACAGAAATCGAGGTAGTATCACCATTTTCATTAACGCGATCCGACTTATCAGTCGGATCCAGTTGTATATGTCCTCCTCCAGCCTGCTAACAGCCACCCTGTAGTTCTCCCTGAAGACTACCTCTGAGTCAGTGTGTACCTTAATCCCTGAATATCTCACCAGACCCGTCGTCCATTGCAATGGATAATCAGTCTCAAAGGGTAGGTGTAAGAACTGGGGTCATCAATTCCACTGCGGTAGCTTGGCGCGAGTGGGAAGACACCCAAAGGCTAGGTGTAAAGCAGAAGTGCAGCACACACTCACACTGAGACAGGGAACGCACGCAATAAAGTGACACCACACCAGCTAGTCGTTTTAAAACAAGATGCTTTTATCTAGATTTGTCTCATTGCAGGTAAGTAATTCATTATTATAATCAAGTATCAATTCCTCAGGCAACATTTCATTGTAGAAGTATAGGTAAAACCATTCCTTTAAAACACAGGGCATGCTCCTGGCCTGCGGCAGCTCGGGGGGCTCTCGTCTCTTCCTCGAACCCCCTTGCGACCGCTCTGGGCTCTTCCGGGGCTTCTTCCGGCGTCAGGACCAATCCGGGACGGTCCCTAGGAGGTCCGGCACCAGCCGCCAATCACAGCGCAGCCGGCCAGGGGGGTGCAGTCGCGGCGGCCAATTGTAGAGGAGCAAGGGCGGGGGCGTGGCCGATGATGCGGCTGGCGCCCAGTCACGTGAGGACGGTGTTCATGGCTTCACAAGCCCAGCGCGGGCCTCCCCGATGACGTGGCGGCCCTCTCCTTGCTCCGAGGGCCACAAGGAGAATCAGGCACTCGCGGCACTCCTCCGATGAGGAGCTGGGCCGGGGCGGTGTTTCCTGGCCCCAGGCGCAACCGACAGCAGCGCCACTCGGCAGACTCTCCCCACGTTGCACCCGCCCCCGGCGGTGATATACGGCCTCCCAGTGCTTCCAGACAGCGCAGGGCAGCGCGAGTAACCCCAGGCCGCAGCGGTGAAGGCCACAGCGCTCTCAGAGGCAATAGCGCTTCGAGGGGCACAGCACTTGGACCGGTGCAGAGCTTCAATGGGCACACAGATGAGACCAGGGCTGCAGCGGTGAGTCAGGCATGCAGAGCTTCAATGGGCACAGCGCTTCCTGTGGCAGGGTGGCGCAGGGAAATTATAGTGCTCAGAGGTTCACAGCGCTTTGGGCACAAGGGCAGTCTCTAGCAGGTCTGGGTAGTCCAGGGGCAAGATAGCTGAAGCAGGACAGCACAGAGGGGCACAGTTTAGTCAGGGGATGGTGCAGCGCTGTTACCTGGTTGATCTCCCAGCGCTCCTCGCTGTAGGTAAGTGGTTCCTTGCTGCGCTTGATGGTTTCTGTGCCCTTCTTAGGCAGTTTCTTGGGGGGGCAAAAGAAGGGGGGTTGAGTTGGTGGCACAGAGACAGGGTTCCCCAACGCTGGGCCAGATCAGTGGGTTTGGTAGAGTCCCTCATCTAACTTAGAAAGCAGTGCCTAGGCCCAGTCAACTCCAGTGGTGTAGGTTCCTCCCCTAGGCCCTACTGCCTAAACTCCTGACGCAGTTCCCCCAGGTCCAGTGATGCCCCAACTGAGAAGCAGGGTTCCCTCCTTTCCCTAAATACCCTTAGGTCAGGTGACCACTCTCTCAGAGCGGCAAAGTGTAACCCCTCCCCTATTCCGGAAGGTTCCAGGAGCTTCCACAGTCTGGGCTATGGGCAGAAAAGGCGGGATGGCATTGCTACTGTATCCTAATGTCCCAGCCTGCTCCTGACTACTAGTGTGGGTTTAAAAAGGCAACTCCGCAGTAGCAGGGGCCTGTGGCAGTCATGTTGGTAGGTGAGAGCACCTGCACCTTAGCACTGACTGGCAGTGGTAAGACGCCCAGAGACCTAGGTCCAACAAAAAAGAGTGTGAAAAAAACAAGGCAAAGGGTGAAAAAACGGGGTAAGACCACCATCCTAGGGCTGACAGGTCTAACAGTAGGGTAGCAGGGGTGAGTGGAAAAACTATCGATTTTGTCCAGTTCACTCGGAGCCCCGAGAGTGTGCCAAATTTGACCACTTCCCGCAATACAGGTGACAGGTTACTGTCCGGGTCCCAAACATAGAGCAACGTATCTTCCGCATAAGTGGAAACTCTCCGTTTGTACCGCGGTAATCTTTTACCTCTATACCTATGGCATTCCCGTAGTGCGCAAGCCAGTGGCTCTGCTATTAAGTTTCAGATTTTTATTCTGGCAGTTGGGTAGTTATATAAGGTCTCAACCAGTTGTAAAAATACACCCCAGACCCATTCTCGTCAGCACCAGTCTCATAAAAAGCCACTCGACCGAATCAAAGGCTTTTCCATGTCTAAAAATACCGCAATAGCCTGTACATCCTGGCGGGTGTGCCGGAATGCTCTGAACACCATCCGAAGCTTATATGTCAAGTTCCTTTAAGGGACAAAGCCTGCTTGCTCCGGGACCACTTGGAGCGGGACTAACGGTGTGAGATGAGCTGCCAAGATTTTGGCATGAATCTTGGTGTCTACATTGAGGAGCGATAAGAAGGGATACAAGGAGCAGTCAGTTGGAGACTTGTCAGGCTTCAGTATACCCACAATAACAGCTTCTCTCATGGAAGGCAGCATCCTACCATCGACACATATCTCATCAAAGAGCGGAGCTAGGTGGGGGACCAGTTGGTCTTGGAACGCCTTGTAGAAGGTGACTGTTTGGCCAACCACACCCAGTGCACTACTAGATTTCTTCCCCGCTAGCGCGAGAGTGTTTGCTCCTGCTCTAATGGGCTCATTAGATATTCACAATGCTCATTGGTGAGCCTTGGCAACTTAATATGCTTCAAATATTCCAGTATTTCCGCCTCCCCACCCGTCTCGCGTGCACCATATATAGTTGAATAGAACTGTCTGAACTGTGCCGCTATCTCAGTTTCTTCAGTTAATATCTCCCCCTCAGCACCCCGAAGCTCCGACACCACTACAGTTTCCCTCCGCTTCTTCAAGAGAGAGGCCAGGACAGCGCCCGGGTGCTCCCCCTCATCATTCGCATATTTGCCTAAATGCTTGAGTTCGGCATCTGCTGTATCATAGTATTCTTCTAGCAGCATTTTGAAACTCACCACGTCGGTTTCAGTCACGTTGCCTAATGCTTTCTGTTCAAGGGATTTGAGAGAGGCCTCCAAGTCCGACAGCCTCTTTCGGAGCGACTAAAGAACTGCAGAGTGCTTTGACATGGCGATCCCTCGGATGTAGACCTTAAATGCCTCCCAGATAGTAGCAAAAGATCTACTGAACCAACATTACAAACAAAGTATGTGTCAATGGCTTCCGCAATCTCAGACTTGAAGACTGTAGCTAACAATGAGTATGGCGGAAAGCACCAGGTAAAAGGGGGAATATGTTTCTGTGGAGCCTCCACCACTACCAGAATAGGGGAATAGTCTTAAAAGGTGCGAGGGAGCACAGCACGGTCCCTTATCTGTCATAAATGTTCCTGGAGACTAACAAGTAGTGTATTCTGGTACATAAATTGTGAAACGCGGAGTAATGTGTGAACCCGCCACCCTCAGGATGCTGCGGTCGCCACACGTCACCTAGCTCCAGTTGCGTCATTTCATCCACAATTACGCGGGCTGATGCAGCAGTACGCCGTTCGGGACCACCCGACCTATCTAGGCTAGGGTGCAGGACGCAATTAAAATCACCACCCCAGAGTTGTGATCTACCCCCATATCCCAGCATTTTATCCATGAGTGAGGTACAGAATTTTGGGTTATCAAAGTTAGGGCCATAGATGTTAACAAGGATCAAGTCCAGACCTTTTCTCGCACATCTGGAGACCACATGCCTGCCATCCTGGTCAGAGTCAAGCGGCTCAAGTTTTAATTGAGACTTTGGATTCACCCAAGTAATTACTCCTTGGCAATGCGTGGTGAATCCAGCCGCATGCATCCCAATAAATTCCTGCTGTGGAGCATACCACTATCTAAGGGCAAGTGCGACTCTTGTATCAGTGCTATATTTATACCATGTCGTAGCAAGTCTGCCATAACCTTCCTTAACTTTCTACGGTCATTTAGGCACTGGACATTCCATGTCAGCAGTCGCAGCCTACTGTGTGTGATTTTGTCGTGTGTATTGTTAGTAGTCATCCTAGAGAGAGCGCAAGCATTCATGGACAAGTCCAAGTCGTGTGGCTGAGCGCAAGACAATCTCCATGCAGCTGAAACATTGCAGTATTAAAAACGTTGCAGTATATCAGACTCTGTTCCACCCCTTCCCCCAACCCAAGCCACGCTGTCCCCAACTGTGCAGTGGCAAATCATCCTCACAATTCCCCCAAAAATCATAACAAATTCACATCTACAAGTGATGCAATAACCCTAAATAGGTTTGGACCCCGGTTGTGGAGCACACACGTGGGCAGATGTTGCCTGACCATATACTAACTTAGTGATATAAGACTAGCTGCCCACAGCCGACCGCCACCCACCCTATCTTGTCAAGGGACCTATACTGGACTTCTAATTCCTTTGCTCGTGCCCCGCATGCACCCTTTCTATTCGTACACCTTAAATCAGTAGTCACCTGCAATTATGAATGTTCAGAGTTTTCCTATGGACACAGTTCCACCCTCTATTATAAACCCCATGGCCATGCCTGCAATATGCTATAACAACACTAGACCCACCCGGCAGAGCTTCCCCTAGCTAACATACTGTGCCAGACTTAGTCTAGTCCTGGTCATCAAGGGTGCCTTCAGTCGCACCCTCCAAGCTGCTCTGCTCCGGACTTCCACTACGCTCTTTTGACCACTCCTTCAGAGCTTTCTGCAGTGCTTTGGGGTCAGCAAAATTCCTGGAGTTCTTTTTATTTTTTATTTTATGCATTTATAAAGCACCTGAATCACCCCAAATGGGGCATCTCCGCGCTAAGGACAAGAGCGGTACAACATAAGGAGGAAAATGAAGTTAGAAAAGATGAATCGTGAGATTTACCCTGCGTGTTGATGCGTAGCCTTGCCGGGTACAACATAGCAGAGTCAATGTTCTGGTCTCACAGCTGTCGTTTATGGGTGCAAATTGGCTCCGGGCCTCCTGTACTCTGATCGTGAAGTCCGGATAGAGCGAGATGGTGGACCCCTCGCACTGCAGTGACTGCTTTTCCCATGCAGCCCTCAGGGCTGCATCTCGATCCCTGTAGTTTAGGAGTTTTGCAATGACAATGCGCTCTCTCTACCAAAAACATTGAGGAGAATGTGTCCGATCCTAGCAATGTGACTAACAGCTTCTCCACGAACAGCTCCATGTTTCCAACCTGTGTGGATTCTGTTAATCCCGTAATCCGTATATTGCATCTCTGAGAACGGGCTTCAAGGCCTTCCGCTTTGTCCTGCAGGGCTTGCAGCACTCTGGCCATCTGTTGTTGCGTAGTGTCCATTCGAGTCTGAGCCTCTTACACTTCTGTAACCCTACGTTCAGCCATGTCCAGCCACTCTGCCTGTTTATCCATGCGTTCGGACATTCTGTCCATCCTACATGACAACAAATCCAGCTTTGTATCAATGGCCGTCAGACTGCCCTGCAGGCTTTTCTGCATGGCTACCAGCATGATGCGAATGTCACCTTCCCCCCGTTCTGGTGCTTCCTCCTGCCCTCATGTCCCCCCTCTGGGGTGACCTCTCTTGTCCTGAGCTTCCGCTGCTCGAAATTGAGCTTCGGCTGCCCTTTATCCACTTTTCCCATCGTGACTGCACAGAAGCAATAATGCGCGCCTACTCAGATGCGTGCAGGGATGTCCAACCAGGTTCCACTCCCAGCGTCTGTGCAAATGTCTTGCTCAGGGGGTGTTTGCCCCACAGGCTCAGCGTGCAGAAGCGTCTAGTATGCGGCACCCCTGCTCTCCGTTGCGACCGCACAGGCTGGATTGCACAGCTTCCCACTGCTGGAGCGCAGGCCCCAGGCCAGCACGTGCAGGCAAGGTACCAGGTAGTGTGAGTAGATGGACACCAGCTGTCCGCAAATCTGCCCCTCCGCTTACAGTAGCCAAGAATCCTCAGGAAGGGAAAGCAATGTGAGTGTCTGACCATGCCAAGGCCCCTACCCAGTATACAGCAGAAGCTGTGGTGAGCAATGGCATCTCAAACCAGGTGCGCAACACCCATTGGACTCACCGGGCTTCAGCCCCCAACCCCCCCTAGCCCCCCCCCTCCCCCCCTCCCCCCCCCCCACCCCTCGTGTGTGGCAGCCCGGGATGAGACAGATCCCGGGCACACACAGAGCCGCACCTGAACGTTTCACAGGTCTTTAAAAGACCATTTGAATGTTAATTAGGCCTTGCTGTTGTTTTACCCCTTCTAAGAGCCCCTGCAGCTCCACTCTGCCTACTGATTAAAGGTTCAGCCCCCCCGAAACCAATGGTGCTATTGAACGGTTCAACAAATACATGAAATAGAGTATTCAGTTAGTGAGGGTTAGCTGCTGGGATTGCAGATCTGAACTTCAAAGGAGAATCACAGCATATCGAATGTCTCCACACTCAACAACGGGCAAATCTTTGTTTGAGTTATTTAAAGGGAGATCACCAAATACCATATTATATCCGGCCTGGATAGATTGGGACAAAGGAGTCCAATTTAATGGATTGGGAAAGTAGAGAATTAGAGAGAAACTGTTATGTCAAAGAAAAAAAGAATTTGATGAGAGGAAGAAGGTAAAGGATGTGAATATCAAAATTGGTGATCATCTTCAAATCAGAGCTCCTGTGGGAAGTGCAATGTGGTCAAGGTTCGCTAAGACACAAAAAGTCATTAAAGGATATTGTAATGCAATAAAAGCAGAAGTAGGAAGAATTTGGACTAAAAACAGAGTGGTCCTTCTAGATCGTGGTGGGAAGGCGAACAAAGAGATGAGTATGAAGGGCAGTAATGACCATACGGAAAGCTCAGAACATAATGTGGATTATTGGGAGAGCTCTCAAAAGGTCAAATAAAAACATGTTGATTTCATACAGAATAGAAACTGTTGTAGTATTAGACAGGGCTGTAGCCACGGGGGCCAGCAGGGCCTGGCACCCCCATCTTAATGCTTGGCCCCCCCACACGTTCTTGGCAGTGGGCAGATGGCAAGGATATTTTAAAATATATGCTTAATACCATCCAGGCATTTTTCACCTCGGGAGAAACACAGAATGTAAGCTAATGTGTGCTCCAGTTAAGAATAAATTTTTCTTAAGAAAAAAGCTTAGCATTGTTTTTATGACGATGAACAAATCTGTTTCCATCTTCCATTTAACCCCTTCCATGCGGTCGCGATTCCCCTGGTGTGCTGTAAACAACACGAACAGGGGTGGGCCGTCATCAGCACACGAGCACCGTAGTGCATGACGGCTGGGGTTCGTCATCAGCATGGAAGGGGTTAAACACTCCGATTTCATACCGTGATGATCTGTGTTCTAATAAGTGGCTGGGAACTGTGCAATGCACAAGTATAATAGATGCAATCTGGACTACAGTAAGGGTAAAACGTTCATATTGGTATTGGAGCTGGAAATTAAAATGCAGGTGTGCCTGGGAATTACTCTTAGGAATGCAGGAACTGCAGATTAGAAAGCAGGGCTACATTAAATATAAATGGACCTACAAACAAGATAAATAAAAGCATGAAAACTAACAGGCTTTGGGACACAATATTAGAATTCATTAAATGAAAATTGGACTTTGGAAAACAATTGATTTGTTTTTACATAGCAAAGAGCACTCCAATACCTTTAGGTTGAGTTTTCAAGATATAAAACTGCACAAATTAAAGAATATAAAAAACAATATATGATGACATGGTGAGCACGTGTCACATGGAGTGTGATGCACATACGTGTGGCAGAGGGTGTGAGAAAGACTCAGCCACACCTGCATGCACTATAGATGGATTCCTATGTTGATCTGCATCAGAAGGGTCCAAAATTGTATACCGCGCTCACCAACCACCAACCGGTCACCATACGTATTGTGGAGGCATTGTTAAAACACAAAGTAGCATTATAAATGGAATAAAGCTTCCCCTGCCATACATTATAAAGATATTGCAAGTCACCAAGGAGTTACCAGACCACATAGAGGAGCAAAGCAGAAGGACAAGTATGACATTCCCCTGCCTGAAAACATTTTATAACCTTGGGCACAGATAATCAAAAATGTTACAAAATGCAGCACAGCAACCAAAGGTACTGGGCTGTGATGCTTGACAAGGAGAGAGGACAAAAGTATCATATCTACAGAGATATGGGGCTCTCCTCCTCTCTCTCTCAAGTGCCAACGCACAATCAGGATGCCGAGTTACATGCACACCATTGTACAAGGTTGTCTGCACGAGTCGTGCATTTGGTTTGTACTGGAGGGGGGCCTTTCCAGTACAAAATACTATGATTAGACTAACTTTAAAACTTTTCCCACTTTGAATGTATGCTGTGCAGTGCAGCACAATGCAAAATGAGAAACTTTAGGAGAAATAAAAACATTTCTCCTTTTTAACATCTGTCTCAAAGTGGCATTATTTTTGTCACAAAATCCTGCCTACTTTTGTTAGTAGATAGGGTTTTACATAAAAAAACATGGGTGGTTGCATGAGAACACACATATACAACCCATGTAATGCCCCTTTGCAGTGGAGCACATAAGTGAAGTGGGAACAGTTAAACATCTGCAATCCATGCAACACCCCCTTTGGACAGTTGCAAAGATAAGGGCTTCTTTGTGTTTCTTTGAGGGAACTTAAGTTTTGCGCTGGAAAGTAAAATTAAAAAACAAATATGCTCATGTTTGTGTCACTTTTGTGACACAAAAGCAGCATAAAATGTTTGGTTATCTGGGCCTTGGTGTCTTGCTCTTTCATATCCATTACAGATAAGAAGTATAAAAGCATAATCTGTAGTGCGAAATTAAGCACACCAAATGCACATACACATTTTTTCAAAAATATAATAGAATCCGTTTAATGCAAGTCAGGTTAAAAAGGCAGTATATTATTTTGAAACTTCTAGGGATTCTAACTTTCTTGCAATGACCTACAGTGTGGAAAAAAGAAACATTTTGGCATGAATATCTCTTCATTGCTGTTCACCTTGTCTTCTTAGAAAAATATATCAAAAGTAATAGCCGGCTCCCATTTTCATTGGTTAAACTGCCTTTCATCCTAGCTGCTGGCAGCAGGCACTCTGATGTCTGCACTCAACTGTAGTAACTTATTATAGTGGAGCGGCTATGTTGTTTCACTATTATAGGTGACTAGATGGGTCCCAACTCAACGGTTATAGAGAAATTAGGCATGGGCCTTTATACAGGGATTGGAGGTTTGAACGTATTATGTGAAGTCTGTCTAAAAGCATCAAGGAGAAACAAAAGAACAACTAATTGGAGGTGCTGTTGAAACATCAAACAAGTGCTGTATAATGTATACTCGGTAGAAACAAAGGAGTGATCCATTGGAGGAATTGTTAAACTACACAGGAGTCTATCCATTTGTGACATAAAATCAACCACCAAAACAGTAGTGTATGGAGTTCGCCCAGGGTGGGGTGGGAAGGGGCTTGGAAAATCAGAGAACAGAGATAGAAAGGAACCAAAGTCTGGCTCAAGCTCTAGCGTCTATCAGGTACAAACAGGGAACACACCACAGACAGACCATTTTATTATTTTAGTTAGATGGCCAAAATGGACACTTTGGTGGGAGAAATAAAATAAGAAAGTTGAGCAACATTTACCAAGGGAGGAAGGAGGACCTGGAATGCAGCAGGCTCAACCACTGAACCTACAGGGAAATAGGCTGCTTAAGGCAGGGAGGAAGCAAGGGGCTGCAAGGTCTGAACATAGCCCAATACATTGAACACAATGCTAGACACATGGGAGGAAAAACAACACAAATCAGAGGAGGAAACATTTAAAATTGTAAGTACTGTAGATCCACAAACACAACAAATGGATACCTTTTAAACGTACAGACGTTCTCATACATAGGTGGGGTACCTAAGACTACTCTCACATAACAACAAGAGTGCACAAGTCAAAAGTAAAACATGAGGCCTCTATGAGATTAGTTCATCACATGTATAGAAGTTGTCTAATTGGAATAAGATAGCCTATCTATTTCACACTTACTCACAAATAACCGTCACTGTTGACAACTTCAGCCAGATCACCTACTAGTTAAACAACTCTTTACAATATGCAACTCATACGTTGTTTGGAAAAGTGAGTCTGTAATACCCAGAATACTAAAATGGTGTTGGCTAAAAAGACACAACTGAATGCAGTCAGCCCAGCATTGTGAAGCCAGTTAGCAGTCCTTGCCACCTCCTCTCTGAGCTGAAGACATTAGGCCATTGCACCAGACCTATTTGATTGCTGCTGCTGGAAATATACTAATTTTAACAGAAACTTAGGGCCAGATGTACATATTTTGCAACTTATATTTTTGTAGCAGCTAAATTATTTGGTGAACCAACCTATGTATTAATAGGTCAGATCGCACAATAAGGATTTGGAGTGAGGCACAATCCAATCCACTCCATTATCCTTCATGAATTTGGTAGCAAATTGTGACTTACTAAAAATGGATGGCCATTAGGGGAATGGTGACCTGCTGTCAGCATATCAGCATGTCTGTGAACTCGTTTTCAATTTTTTTATTTTAAATGGAGTCATTTTATCTTGAAAGAAACAGTGCTGCATTTAACATTTTGTTTTTCTAAGTTCTACTGGACCACTTCTCACTCCCAACTTTTTTTTTACATTCACAACAGGGAAAGTGTCTTAAGATGACCACTTCATCTTTGTGAATGGGTTACAAGCACCTTTGTGGAGTTGGTAACCGAAGAATGGTTTGCAACCCAAATTATGGTCACAAACAATTGTTACATAGCATTTTGAAATGCAGTTTAATAGGGACACTGCACCTGCCCCTTCCAAATTTAGATTCGGTATACATTTTGAAATTTGACAATTCAGTACTTGGCAATCTATTGTTTCTGTGTTGGTTAACAATGATAAGGTCCTTGTGCTCATTAACCAAACCAAAAACCTTCTTTGAGCCCTTCCCACCCTATCCCCCCAAAAAACGCAATCCCTGGTGCCTATTGGGCTTTCTGCTTCTGCCCCCCCCCCCCCCCCCATAGGCAGAAAGGCCTAAAAAACTGGCCGATTTGCCACCAGGGGTGGCTGAAAAAATATGCACAATATATGACCCCCTTTGGAAGCGACCCTTGCCCAGGGGGTCGCTTCCATTTAAGAAAAATACCATCCCTGGTACCTAGTGGGTTAAAGAAAGGTTAAAAAAAATGGGCTGATCTGGACCAGGGGGGCAGAAAATCATGCAACAAACATGAGCCCGTTTGGAAGCAACCCTTGTCGAAGGGATTGCTTCCATTTAAAATAATTGATCCCTGGTGCCTAGTAGGGGCATTTCTGCTGCACGATCGCGACGCTGTGCGCGATCGTGAAGCAGAAATGCCCTGCAAGGAGACATCAGGGGAGAGAAAAAACTCTATCCTCTCCCCTGATGCCTCGATCCATGTAGGAAGACCCCAGGAGAAAGGAAACCTACCTTCTCCAGCCGGACGCCTGGAAGCAAATGGCTTCCAAGGCGTCCTGTTTCCTGATGACATCGGAGCACGCTGTGCACGCTGACGTCATGGGGTTCCCATGGGGGGGGGTGGGGTTGGGGTGGCATCTGCCATGCCTGTTTGTGGGGGCTAGATGGGCTGCCCATGGGGGGAACACCAGCGCTTCCCCCATGGGTGGGTGGCATGACTGAGTGGTTCCGTTATGAGCACACGCCCACTGTGGCTCATGACTGAACCGCTCCGTCATGAGCATAGAAGGAGTTAAAAACAAAGGAGAGGCTTTAAGAATAAATAGTTTATGTACTTTTATCCTCCTTGGCATAACTGTGAAAGCCAAGGTTTGTGCAGCTGCAGGGTTTATAACATAAAGGTGAAGACAACAACTTAAAAGAATAGTTGTTCTATATAACTTTTCTTCTCCTACATCCTCCTCCTCCTCTCAGGATCTTCAATTTTGGTAAGACCTAAACATGGCTTCTTCAGTACGGAGGGGGGTCTCTCTTTCTTTGAAGGAAGGAATCACAGTAGTCTGAATCATTTGCTGGATGACTGCCAGAGATGGTGTACCCGCAGTCTCTGCTTGACCGTCCTTAATATTGTGGGTCTTTTCCTTTTCCTTGCTTGACGACTCCATGTTGACTCTCTTGGCAAAAACTGGAAAGAACAGAGCCTCAGCATTACTAACCCCTTTTTTATAGTTGCCAAGCAATGAGGCCAACATGCAAAAATAAGTTTGACCCATTGTTTAGCATCTACAAAGGCAGCCGAAAGCCACAGCACACTTACTTGTTTCAGGGCCATGCCTTTGGTGAAACATGGAACTCTGTGAGTCAACATAATTTTGCTTTCATTGCTGTAACAGTACCCTCTTTTCTTATCACTGTAAGCCCCCTATAACAGTTCTTCGTGACTGAGAAAATTATCTTCAGAGAATGAAACAATTCCCAATTACGAGTCCGCTAGAGCTAGTCCTCGACGGTCCATTAAAGCAAGACCTCACTAAAATCTATGTATATGTGTATTCTTACCTGAGACTTGCTTGCAGGTCTGCAAAGAAACTATAAAACAGGGGGAGGAAAGGGTTGGACTTCCTTCCGTAAACTGATTATGGGGAAGAGGAAGTTGGCCACCTTAGGAGGGATGGGAACAACCAGAGCGCCTATTTTTGCTTAAAAGGTTCTGTCCATAGAAGCTATCACTCATATAATTATGAATGTGGTGAGGAGGACGGAGAAGGAGGTAATAATCAGTTTAATATGTCATACACTCACATTTGCAATAACCTCAATGCATGGGTGAGACAAACATAAAGGTCATTTTATTTATTTTGTCATCCTGAATTAAAAATTTTAGGTTTTGCATTAGCCAAGATGTTTTGACTTTACTAAAATGATATTATAAACTTACTTATGAGGCATCCAGCCCTTTCTCTCTTTATCCATTGGCCGGCGTTGCATCATTCATATTGCCCCCATGCATATCGCATGGGGGGAAGGAATATGCCCACTTCAGCTGTTGTCTTACTTCACTCTGATTCTATGTCAGGGTCAGAGGCTTCAGATTATGCTGACTCTTTCTTCACTGTTTATTATCGATTATACACAGCAGCCATTCAAACTTAACATCAACATAGAAAAATTACTTTTCTTATAACTGCTCATAATGTCATCTTGAAACCTCCAATCGGGCCCTGCACTTGAAGATATAATCCTAGGACGTCATGTTACATCCTCTTTCTTTGGTGCTTCGCCTAGAGATAAGTGCCTTTTCAAGATTCTTCTGCTATTCCTAACGTTGTGTGAAATTTTGTGTATTGGCGCTGAGAGAGCTTGCCAGTGGTATTTTGCTTTGTTACACTATGCCGTGCGTGTGTCACTGCTTATCTAGCATCATACAGAGGTGAGTGGGAGGCGGGAGCAGAGCACTCTAATGCTCGGACCATGGTCCTCTTTTTAGCTCATTGCTCGCAGTTCATGCCTCGCACACCCTGGGAGAAGCCCTTGTGCGTAACGAGCCGCGCTGCCTCCCGATTAGAGAGCCACAACTCCTGCATTCCAGCATGCACAGCAATACTTCCCCACACCCTTGATGGCAAGTGTAAACATTAATTCAACAAAAGAGTTCAACCAACAAATGAAGTGCTGGCAAAAGAAATCACTCTTGTTTTGATAAAAGAACCCTCACTCACCAACCTAGTTGGTGACATACTTCATCATCGGGTTCCCACCAGACAGGCCGGGTCCCTCTCTGGTGTGCTACGACCCCTGACTACTGCGGAGCAGGTTTTTTGGTGTATGGTGTGAGTGGAATACGTGAGTGAAAAAAGTGATTAAAAATGCCTTTGTTTTATTCCCAAAAGCTTTAATGGTGGAAAAACTAGGCACAGGTAAAAACAAGTGTGTTGGATGTTTTAATGACTGGTTAATTTGACCAGGTACATCCTAATGTGAATAGAAGATTTGGTCAACATGTTTCTGCTTCAAATTGCTCTTAGTGAAGCATTCATCGGGACCAGCGCACCACGGCAGTATGCGCACGCTAAGGCATTCCCTAACCTGTGGTGGGAAAGAACCGAATAGACTCACAGTTGTTGTTGAGCCTTCAGGATTTCCGAAAGCCGCAAGCATCTGTGGAAATAAAGAGAGATAGACAGAACATGTCACATGGCACATAATACATGATAGTTCAAGTGCATTGGGAATGCTCATAAGTGACCAAACTCATGCCTCTGTTTAGTGCTCTTCAAAGTGCAGCACCTGGTTTTATCGTTAGTAAACTATGTTTAATGTGTAAACATTATACAGGCTTCGCATGAGTGGCTGGTGTCTACTTGGTTTGCCTCTCTGCGGTTTATTTTGTCCTGGTTTGTGGTTGCCCCCCCCCCCTGGTTTTTCTGCCAGTATCCTCTCTATTGCGCATTCACTTAATATCTGAGGCATCAGGGAGACAATTTTGTGATGACAGCAAGAATATTTACCTCTGTTTGAGGAAAACTTGTTTGAGGCCCTTGATGCCTCAATGACACATTCCGTTAATAGAGTCCTGCCCTTCAAACCTTCACTAGTCACCTGCAGTGTTATGCTTTTAACTCTGCTCCGTCTACCCAGGTTCCAATAGATAATAAGGTATCGTCCTCTAAATGGCCCTATATGGCGATCATAACCCGTTTCTTGCGCCTTCACATCGGATCATGCCTCTACGACATGTAACACCTCTCTTAAGGCCTCTTTTCCTTCCCCCTCCCATACTTTATGATCAGGATTCGGCCCTTTCCTCTGCCCCTCCCTCTGACTATGACAGGGTGACTCCTCCACCCCAGAAACGCCTGAAAGACCAAAGCGACTCCTCTTGTCCCTCCACTTCTTCACACCCCCTACCTCCGAATCCATTGGACTTTGACCCAGACGAGATTGTCCACCTTCATTCCGCTGCCTGGATTCCCCTCACTCCTGTCACAGAGTATACCCACGAGCACGTCAGGAAGGGTTTTGACAAAAAGGTGCACTATAGATCCCTTTCCGAGTGCCCCTGACTTTGCAGATAGGGTTACTGACACACCAGAAATAGGCCCAAACCAAGCCACCTTCCTCCAACTCTCTTCTAAAGAACACAAAAAGGGATCAACAGGTCTTGGAAGGCCTGTCAATTTAAAATCCTGTATTGACCGGACCTTTATGCAAGATTCTAGAGATGGCAGTCTCTTCCAAGAATTCCTGTGCCCCCATTAACCCTGATGCCTTAGCTGGGTGGACCTAAAGAGCATTGTATGGAGGGAAATGCTAAGTGTGTCTTATTGTCAGTGATGGAGCAAGGTTTCACATATACTGAGACTTGCTTGTACTCAACCCTCTCTAATAACCTGTAATATACTTACCAACATGTTTTATTAACTAATATTTACATTTCACAATATTTCTAGTATCTAGGGGAAGCTTGACAATGTGCTTTTACTAACAGTAACTGAAATGCATTAAAAGGGCCGCCGCAATGCGGGAATTTCACTGCGCATGCGTCTGCCATACTCACATGGTGTGACGTCTTTTCTGCTTAGTGGGAAAACTTTGCTTCTGTGCACTAATGCCAGAATTGGCCACTTTAAATCTCACATGCTAATGCTTATGCTGCAGATTGTACTAAGCTTGTTCGTTCTGCTTAACTATTAATCCACAAGTTAAAATAAAGTAAAGGGGTTAGAATAGAGATAAGTGGTATACAGTGCATTAATTTATTTTTGTATTCTAATAATGTTTCTCTTTGATTTTGTTACTAGCTTGTATTTGGGCCTGAGGGGTGTCTTGAATCGGGGGAACATCCTTTACAACGCAACTTTTACAACGCAGTGCCTTTACGACGCAACTTTTACAACGCAAACCATTACAACGCATTGCGCTGGGGGGCGCTCTAGGATAGGGAATAGCTTTAATGTACTATTCAACACCTTCCCTACTATCCACGGGGACTGGAGTTGGAATAGTAAATTAACCTATTCACTATCCAGCGCCCCAAAGCACTATGCGTTGTAAAGGCATGCGTTGTAAAAACCGCGTTTTAAAGGCATGCCTGGTAAAAGCATCCGTTGTAACGTCATACATCCCTTGAATCGTCATTTTGAATGCATACTGCGCATGTGCCGGGAGAAACGAGAGACCTCGAACTGTGGCATTGAAACTATGCCAGGGATTGTCTTACCCGCGATGCGCCTGAGAACCTCACCACATGACCTGGGAAAAGGAAGAAGACTGACAAAATATTTAAACTTTGTATGCTAAAGTGAAATAATATTAGTGGACGGAATAAAACCATGAGAAAATACATGATGGGTGGAAATGTGATCAATTCAAGTCAATTGGGATGATCTCATCTTACTATGGTGTGATGACCTCTCCTCGTCTTTCCAACTAATCACTGAAAGGGAACACATAGATTTGCAACATTTAGGGGTAGTACATTACCCTCGAAATGGTATATCTAAGGTAGGTTTAGATAGAAAAATTGTCCGACTTGTCCGAATAGCTGACCTGTCACTGACCCAACGCACTCAATAGGGGATCGAGAGCAGAGGTGCTGGCGGAGCACTCTGTCAGAAGAATCGATTACCCAATCGGGGTACTAATTGGCTTTCCTAGAGAGAGGGGTGTGATGCTGGCGTTGCGCTTAGCTGAGGTCACAAGTCCTGATCTGCACCTGTCTTGTCCCGTGAGCACCTGGTCCCGGTCCTTTTTGCCCCAGCCCGAGGCCAGGATTGGTTATTGCACCATTCTAGGTAAATATAATCCATGTGGTATGTCCTTGTGCTATTTCCCTTTCTCACGCTTCCCAGGCTCCAATGTCTAAAGATGTTACTGTGATTTCTTACAAACTTTATGACCTATTGGTTATATTCTTGCTTGTAAAATGTATGGTCACAAGATTGTGGCCTTTTCAATTTTGACTCAGAAGATCTCTCATAGATAAAGGTTTTAAAACTTTTCCCGTGTCTGTGGTTATTATAAGAAAAGTAAATGTGTTTAAAATATTACCTGTTTATTCTAACTCTCTCATTCACAGGACTTATAAAAAGATGACAGTGTTTGGTAAGTCATGGTTTACAGGTATAAGTCCTAAATCGGACCTCTGGGCAACTGATAGGGTGACTAAATTAGTAATTGGTTAGGCAGGACAACTAGTTCAAAGTATGAATGTTATATGGGCCCAAGGTGAGTATGGTAAAACTGAGCTAATTGGTCCCTGCGTGCTCTATCAGTATACTTTTCTTGGTAGCAGTAGTATGGTTTGGGATTAGTTAAAAATAGGTAGTTAGTTGTATATTGACTATTGATTATTGATTATTGGTTGTTTATTGATTTTATGTGCTAACCAAAACTGTTTTCATGTTAAATGTTGTCTGGAATATCCCAGGATAAAGAAAGCAGTTGGCAAATAGAAGCCATACTGTTGTGAGGTTACTTGCTGTGAGTAATAGGTGCATAAAGTTAGGTAAAACTTGAAGCACTAGTTAGGGTTTATTTTCCTAAGTATGATTATGAGTCTGATTGGTAGCAAAAAAGTTCACTTGTGAAACTTTGGTCTTATCAGTCAGTCAAAACAAACTTTATTTGGTTTGTTACAACCATAAAAGTACAATTTGCCTCTTATCTTACTAAAACAGGGAAAATAAAAACAACAGAAAATACATAGCACGGCGGTATCGATAAACATATTACATCTTAATATACGTATACTTAACTATCATTTTTAAAATCGAAATGTTATCACAATTAATTTAAAAAACACTTAATTCATATCTATGCAACATCTTCCTAATCATACAGCGCTATTTTAAACACTTTAGATCTTACTCTGTGCAGCTGAGGAATACCTTAACTTTTTTTATATATTTCCCCAAGGCACAGGCTATGTCTAAGTTCTCCATTTCCATCAACAATTTAGCGGCTTGCATCCTATTTGTAAATTATAATTTTTAAAAATCAGACATAAAATCTCCTTCCTTACATTTAAAAACCACATACAATCTAATAAAAGGTGTATAATATTACAGGTAGTACCTAAAGTGCAAGTGCAGAACCCGTTACAACTTATCATTTGATTTAGGGTTCCATTATTCGCGTAGCATGGGTTTATTCCGATTCTCATTTTTAGGACTTCCCGCCTTAAGTTATGACTTGGTAGCCGGTCCACATACGGAAAGTGTTGGTCAAGCTCCCAGGCAGATGTCATGTGGGCTACCGAGCTTTTTTGTGAGAGGTACTCCTGGTCATAAGTGCGGGACATATCGGTGCCTTGGAGCCTTAGTTCTCTTTTACCTATTATTATATGCTCTTGTAGCAGGCAGACCTTCAGATCGAGCACCCTGTATGCATTCCTTATTGATGTTCTAGCCTCTTTTGCCCAGGGTAGGTCGCTCTTTGTAATTTCCTCTTTGGCCCACTGAGAGATTTTGAGGAGCTCATCTGTTCCCAATCGCTGCCAGAATCGTACAAGGGCCATACAGGCGGTTATCGCCTACGAGGTGATTCCCAACTCAAGTCTGGCCGCCTGTACCATAGAAAATTTGGGCAATGCAAATAGGCTTTTTGGTCTTATATCACCTAGAAAGGGTAATTCTGAAGGTGTAGCGGGTTCTTGTTGCTTAAGTGAAGAGTAAAAGGAAGGTTGTTTTACTCGCAGTGTTTGAAGAGTAGGCGGAATTAGGTTTACTCGTTGTGAACGAAATTAATCTTTCCTTTGAATTTAGTCAATCAGGCACAGTAGCGAATGTATCATGTTGTAAATTAATGAAATGTATAATTGAATTTTGAAAGAAATTAAATTATCGTATTACCTTGAAATGGAGGAAGTCAGTCGCGGGTGCTGCACTGACGTCATAGAAAGCCACGCTGGGATTGGTAGAAACAGTGGGTGTGTAGCCGTGAGAAAATTGTAAAGGAAGGGTGAGTGCAGAGAGTGAGATTCACGTCACAAAAAAGCAGCGCAATCATTGGTTAACGCTAGTAAGTCTAAATTTCATTGGTCATTTAAAATAAGAGATGCGCTGGTATTGGAGAATTATTTCGGCAAAGTAAGCAAACTGAGTTAATTGAATTTATTGACATTTCGTACAAAATTAAATAGCGGTATATACGGAATTTAGATCCAGCAGTTATAGGAAACCGTCCTGATAAAAAATATTTAGGATTTGCGAGAGAACAACAAATTAGAAGACGACCTTATATCATGTACGGAGAACAAAGGGAGATGTCACTTTTCAGTAGAATAAAGAATTATTTTAAAAAAGACAAAATTATTCAAACTAGAGAAGGGATTATTATTCCACGACCAAATACGCCCGCATCATAAATGATGATAGAAAGGGGCTATCACACAAGCGTATGGTTCGAAAACTGGATAGAATACACTAAGGAAGACGGTATTTTGGCATTTCCAGAACATGGTACCTTCAATGGTAGAATTCTGTACAATTTAAGAAATCGTATGATTAAGTTAGACCCCAGACCAAGATTAATGCAATATGAAGCTCTAGAAGAGTGGGAGACAGAGGCATTTGAACGAGACAGGTCCTGAAGTGACAGAAATTGGAGTAAGTTTTATCCCAGATTCCAAAAAGAGACAAGAGATAAACTAATGAAAAAGTGGAGACAGTCCATGCTAGTGGAAGGATTATATCCTGTTTTTACCACAGGAGAACCGTCAGGAAACAAAGGTACAGGGCAAAATTTAATAACTAGTAGTGATTCGGATGATGAGTTATTAGATGACTTGTTAATGAAAAATCCACCACCATATCCAGAAGAAACACAGAGAGTTGCTCCTAGTGCCCCATTTTTACAACCACCTTTAGTTCTGCGGGTTAGACATGAGACCTCATTAGAAAAGATACTGCAAGAAAGAGAAAAGGAAGCTTTAAATAAAAAGCGTAGTGAATTAATTCAGAAAAATTCCCGATTAAACACAAGTCCTGAAGCTTTGACCATACCCGTAACAATAGGTCTTGTAGTTCCTTTGTATGGAGATAAGCAAGCTAATTCTAAAACTCCTGTTCTGGCTACACCCATAGTTCAGACAAGAAAAGAAACTCTAAAAGTTGATGATCAAGCAAGTGAGTGCGAGTTGGTAATTCCCCTAATGGATTTACCTATACGAGAACCAGTAAGTGACTCGATCAGGAAAGTTACACCCCCATGTTCAAAAGAGGTACAGATTGAAACATCCTTGGCAACGAGGCATGCAACTGTAGTAAGTCTGGAAGAATTAGACAGATGTTCTCGAAATATAGAAAAGCCTAAATCTCAGTCAAAGGTATTGGACATATTCAAATTAAGGGTGGAATTGGAAGAAATGGTAGCAGGAAATGTGGGATTGGACAGACTGAACTCATTTGATGAAGATGAATTATTGTTTATATGCAGAAGCATTACTCGCAATACAAAGATATATCATGAAAAATTAATGAATTTGACTTTGGAAATGGGAATTGACATTGGCAAATCAAAGGTATTGCAGAAATTTTGCAGAAATATTTTATCATTTATTGATGATTTCCCAAAGCTCAGAGAAAAACCTGTAGAATGGTACCGACAAGTCGAAAGGTTTGTGAAAGTGTCGAAAGTATTGTTAAAAGATTTAAATGGTTTATTTGACATTGTTGTTCCAGCTGATTTGCGGTCCGAGTGCAAGATCACTGTCGATTGGCCTAGTGATGAATACACTAGAGATCAAAAGACAGGGGCTCCTTCAGGGGAGGTGATGAAGAAATGCAACCAGGTGATAACTTACTTAAAGGGGTAAATTCCCCCAAAGAAACTGATTGGACTAAAATAGACAGAACTACCCAAACTAAAGATGAATATGCATATTATGAATGCCTCTTGCAAGTATTTAAACAGGACAGTGGTTTAGAAAACATTGATAATAAGGACAGGACTCATTTTATTTATCGTTTAGTGTCTGGATTAAAACCTGAAATTTCACAAACGATTAAAGAGCATAAACTGTGTTGGCAAGCAAAGCCTGTCGACACATTTCTCAGGTATGCAAAATACTGTGAGGAGGAAATTGATAACAAACGAAAGAAATTAGAAGAAAAGGTAATGTGGGCCCTGGTTAAAATTGCAGAACAACAGGAACTTCAGTTAAGTCAGCAAGCAAATAATCAGAGAAGACTGGAAGGCCAAAGTGAAGGAAATGGGGGCAAACCCAGAAGAAAAATTAGTAAAGAAGAGGCGAAGAAAAGTTTCCTTGTCATGGGTGTGGAAAATTAGGGCATTGGAGAAACGAGTGTAAATTAATACAGAATAATAATGTCCAAACTCAAAGTTTAAATCCACAAACGCAGAATGAGTTGTCAATGAGACTGCCGCAACAGGTAATACAAGATCAATTGCCTCAAGCCTCTATGCCAGATTTTGTGTGTCAACACAAATACAGTGTGGACACCGGATTTTGGGAGAGAAGTGTTAAGAAAAATACAGTAACACCACAGTTTCTTTTACAGGACACATTTTTTGAGTCGGAAGACTACTGACGGTGCCTGAGAGGGCGGGAAGGAGGATTGCGTACTTGCCGCATCCTTACCGGTAGATCAGTCAGGGGCTTACATTGAAGGGAAAGTGGAGGGAAATGATGTTACCTTTTTGTTGGACACTGTTGCTACCCGTTTTACAGTGAGAACAGCAAACATCTCAAACCTACCTCTCTCAGGAGAAGCGATCCAAGTAGTGGGCGTTTCTAATAAACAAATTAGGACCCCTGTCACAGAACCTATGGAAGTTTGTAATGGCAACTTCCAAGAAATGCACAAATTCGTAGTGTGCAATTCTAGCCCTGTAAATTTGCTAGGAAGAGATTTACTGTGCAAAATGAACTCCACAATCTTTTATACACCAAATGGTGTTTAAATTCAGACTCTACATGAAGACGGAGTGTATAACATTATGCTGGCGAGACAAGAAACAGAAGTTAAAAAGATGTCTCTAGAAGACTAACTAGGAAAACTAAAGACTTTTGTAAATCTTGATGTGTGGGATTTTACTGGGAAATAGGTAGGCCTAATGGCAGATGTCGATCCCATAAAAGTAACAGTGAAAGAAGGTGCAGTTTACCCAAACATTCGACAGTACAAAATGAGTCCCGAAATAAAAGCAGGAGCCGCACAAGAAATCGGGCGTTTGGTTGAACAAGGTATTCTGGAAGAAATAATGAGCAGTCCATGTAATTTGCCTATAATTGGCATAAAGAAACCAAACGGGAAATACAGGGTAGGGTGGTACAAGACCTGCAAAAAAATTAATAAAATTGTTGGCCCATGTTGTCCAGTAGTACCAAATCCACCTGTGATTCTATATCAAATACCATGGGGCGCCGGATGGTTCACTGTGATTGATTTATGCCATGCTTTCTTTTCCATCCCACTGCATCCAGATTGCACATTTTTATTTTCATTCAAATTTGACGACAATGTTCATGTTTAGAATCGTGCCCCTCAGGGATACAAGGAAAGTCCATCCATCTTTAATCAGATTTAGAAAAAGTGCCTTGAATCGCTAGTACTGCCTGGAAAATCTGTCCTGGTGCCGTATATTGATGACCTATTGTTGGCATTGAGATCAAGAAATGACTGTGTAATTGATTCCATTACATTGCTGAACCATTTAGCAAAAGGTGGACATAAAGTGCCCCCAGAGAAATTGCAATACTGTACAACCTCAGCAAAGTATCTGGTACACCCGATAGAAAGAGGGGTCAGGAGAGTGACATCTGAAAGAATCAAAATAATTCAGAACATGAAATTACCTTAAACTCAGAAAGAAATCGGAAAGTTTCTCTGAGTTGTAGGTTATTGCAGGCAGTGGATTGTGGGATTTGCAGTGCTTGCAAAGCCTCTGATTCAAATCACAAAAAAACGAGCAAAAGATCCAGTCGAGTGGGATGATGAAAGTATGACTGCCTTTTTAAAATTGTGTAACAGTCTGGGTGAAGCTCCAGGATTAGGAATGCCAGATTATTCAAAAGAATGTGCACTATTTTATGACACAAGAGACAATTGTGCACTTTCAGTCCTAACCCAGTCCCATGGGGTAATGCGACAACCTGTGGCATATTTTTCTGCAACATTGAACCCAGTGGCATTTGCACCGTCAGGTTGTCTGAAAGCAGTACCTGCAACATGCATGAGTCTTGAGCAAAGTGAATCCATTGTCATTGAACATCCTGAACCAGTGTATGTTCCACATTCAGTCATGATTCTGTTAACCAGAACACGTACTCAGCACCTAACACCTAGTTGGATGACTAAGTATGAAAGAATTATCCTTGAATCAGAGTATGTGACAATAGTGAGATGCACTATTTTAAAACCAGCAACCTTGTTGCCAAATTCTCACTTTGAGGAAGTCAGAGAGGTAGTCGAACATGATTGTATCGACTTAACTGAATTCAATACTAAACCTCGCGCAGGCATACAGAAAGAACCTTTAAAAGACCCAGATCATGAGTTATTTGTAGATGGCTCATGTATGCACCATGAGGAAGGAGGACTAAGCGATGCTTTAGCTGTATACACTTTATCAAACATAGTTGAAGCATCCTATTTACCAGGAGTCAAGTCTGCACAAGTAGCCAAATTGATTGCTTTAATAAAAGCATGCAAAATTGGGAAAAATTAGAGAGTAACCATTTACAGTGATAGTCGGTATGGTTACGGGGTAGTGCACGACTTTGGACAGCTCTGGATGCAAAGGGAGTTCCTGACTTTTTCAGGAATTCCTATCAAAAAGGGAAAATATGTAAAGGAATTACAAGTAAATTACCTAAATAATTGGCCGTGGTCAAATGTGCTGCTCACCAATCTGGAACTGACAGAGTGACAGCGGGTAATCATTATGCTGACCAAGTGGCTCAACATTGTGCCAAATATAAAATGGCAATAAACAAGAAAATTGAAGCATGTGGAAACAGCTGCCAACTTATGCTTTTGTGTGGTGTGAATACATGGGAGGAAGTGAGAGATTTACAAGGTGAGGCAGAGCCCGAAGAAAAGGAAGACTGGCAGAAAACAGGGTGTCAAGTGAGACCTGAAGATGGCATAATAGTCTACCTAGATGGGAGACGAGTGTTACCTGGCTGTATGCTTGCACCAATGGCCAAAATTTACCATGGGGGTACACACATAGGGAGAGATGCTATGGTGAGACTGTTTAGAAGGGACGGGTTCAATGCGAAGTTCAGGAACATAGCAGAGAGTCTTTGCCAGAGATGCCTTACATGTCAACGACCAAACACTTGTAAGAAAACTTTAGTGTGCCCTGGGAAAATTGGGAAAGCAGAAGGCCCTTTCATTAGACAATAAATTGATTTCATTCAGTTACCTGCTTGTTGAGGATTAAAATATGTCCTGGTTATTGTCTGCCTGTTTTCAAAATGGGTGGAAGCATACCCTACTTGCAGGAACGATAGCATAAATGTAGCAAAACATTTCTTAAGGGAACTCATCCCAAAGTTATTTTCCAGTAACGATTGAATCAGACCGAGGAAGGCACTTTAATATTAATTATCAGTCTAATCTGTGAAGCATTTAAAATTGAGCAAAAACTGCACTGTGCTTATCGCCCAGAGGCTTCTGAGGCGGTAGAACAATTGAATGGCACAATTAAAGCAAGATTGGGAAAGATGTATGAATCTACCCAATTGGAATGGCCTGATGCTTTACCTCTTGTCTTGATGGGGCTCAGAAGCATTCCAGACAAGAAAATAGGCTTGAGTCCCCATGAGTTACTCATAGGAAGGGCAATAGGGCAAGCATGTTTACCAGGACATCAGCTGTTAACTATATCTGATGATTTCGTGTTGAAGTACTGCAAAGAGTTGGCTGACCATGTGCGTTCTATCTCTCACCAGGTTGGGGAAGACGCAGAAGTCAGACATTCAACTCCAGCACATGACTTGAACCCTGGAGATTGGCTGTGATAAAGAATCACACTCGGGAATCTTGCCTAGCACCAAGGCGGGGAGAGCCACGGCAAGTGATATTGGTTACCACCACAGCTGTAAACTGCAAGGGAATCCCAAACTGGATCCATGCCAGTCATATCAAACGGATACCAGAACCTGACAAAGTTGAGGCTGAAGGTTGTGCAGCTGAAGGGTGTCAAGAAGTTGATCCTGAAGTAGTTGATGAAGAACAACCGAGCACCAGTCAGGATGAATGGTTCCCAGTGGTTGACATACCTGAAATCAGAGTGAGAACAAGAAGTCAAACATATTTAGATATTCAGTCTGATAGTGAGGACGAGATAGGTATAGAAGAATGAACTCAGATTACAGAAATCCAAGCCAATGGTAATCATGAGGAGAATCAGATAAGTAAAGAGCAATATACTCAGACCAACAACACCCCTATCAGAACTCTATTGTCTGAGGAGGGACAGATAGGTACTAGTCAAAACGCACAGGCGGAAGACAATCAATAATCTGAAAGACCTGTGCAGGACCAGACAGGAGTAGTAAAACGGATTCAGGATGAAGAAAAATGTCCAGGCCCAACACATATCCTAAATCAGGTCAGATTAGGATAGAAGGATCAATATAGGCAGATGGGTCAACTGTATTAAACCCTGAGGTAGGTGAGTTAGAGAGGAAACCTGAATTTGACTAAAATCAAGTTGTGCCACAACTTAAAGAAAACAAAAGAACACTTGACGAATCAGAAAGCACAGTACTAGCCAAAAGAATCAGAAAAGGTGATAAATGGCCTGGTTTTGTTAAAAGACTGAAATATCGCCTAGCGACGATAGATGAAGAACCTGAACAGGTGAACAAAGTAACTAGTCAAACTGAACGGACAACAAGCAATCAAAGAAGGAGATGTCCACGCCTCAAACAGTTGAACAATAAATTCAAAGGCCCTGAATGGACATACATCATCCTTGAGGATTTCGAAAATCTAGAAATCAGTGATGACAGTGATGAAGAATTGATTGCTGATCAAGATATAGAAGAAGTGAGGTCAACTTGAGATAAATTATAGGTGTATTCTGTGTAAAATTCTCAAAGAGGGGTTAAGCCTCCTTAGTCAAAAATGGCTGATAAAAGAGTTACTGGAAACTCAAAAATAAGTTGTATAAAGATATGCTTTAGGATATGCATATGTAGTGTATTGATAGTACTTATAGTATGGCTAGGTCTGACAATAGCAATACTGTACTTGATGGCTGCTAAGCAAAATGAAACTAGTATACACGGAAAGATAGCGCACCACAAACAAGATAGAGTAGACTTAGAAGCACCAGATGAGATAGAATTACATCACATTAGAAATAGAAACGAAACTGAAATGAATGTATTTGCTAGTCTATTAGTACATTATGTAGAGACTATGCAAATTAGTGATTGTTATGTCTGTATGAAATTAACTACTTCTGTAGCTGAAGGTGTTACCTACCATCATTTACCCCTGACCTATGGAATTTCATGTAGCATATTAACAAGCCTGTTTTATAAAACTGGAAGGTTGCAGTATTATTATTCTAACATAGATGTTATTTTTCCTGAGATTCCTGTCTGTAGAAGAATGAATCCTGTCCTTAGTGCTAAGGATGCCCAATTCTTTGGTGAATTTTTCCTAACAATAAAAGAAATAGATATAGATAATGCACACCAAGATAATCTAACATGTCGTTTACACGAAGAAGAAAAGGTATTTTTAAATTTAGCAGAGAAAAGGAGACAGGATTTCCATAGAAAAGCCACTGAAACGAAACCCCAGATACCCAAATGGGCTGAAAGGGAAAAATTTATGGCAACTGGAAAACCTCATGCTGCTATGTCTTTGGACTTTGAAAAGATGGGGAAAATCTGTCTCCATAGAAAGGAAACTGAATATAACAATGTATTCATCTGTTCCAGTGAATGTGAACACAATGTCCTCATAATTGGGGGATGTGGACTAAAAGGGGGAACTGATCCAGAATTTCCTGAAGTCTATTACATTAGGAACAAAGCTTACTTTAAGCTACCTGATTATTTGTTCATTTTTAACTTTATTTTCCGGTTTTTGCATAAAGAACAAGTTTAATCATTACAGTGCAGAGTATTACATCGGCCGCAATAGATCACAAGTACAGCAAATATTTATTATAAAATGATCACAGTTTTAAATGACAATAGACGGTGCAGTCTGGTAATATGTCGAGGATACCCATCCAATGAAGGCAAGAAGGTGAGTCGCACTAAGAGGACATAGAGATCGTGTTAGTGAACAAGCATAACAAGAAGGAACACCTGGCAACCACCATTAAACCAAAGCAGTAGATCGCCAATAAAATATGTCTCGCAGAGCTGACATCTAGCCAATTCCCTCCGGAACAATGCCGCTCGGCAGCAGCGAGTCCCAGTCAGACTGCATCTTGGTAAGGAAGTCCCTATATGGCCCCCAGATGTCTACAGGACGTGACGCACTAGGGATCAGGGTAGAGTATTCTACGCAGTTTACATTGCAGAATGCCAGACTACGGAGCCATGCCTGCAGGGAAGGGGTTCTTCTGCTGCCCCATAAAAGGGCAACCTCTTGCTTGGCCAACAGGAAGCACAGAGCCGCCAGTCTCCTTATCTTCTTAGGGAAGTTGGCCACATAGCCCAACAGTGCGATTTCAGGGGTGTGCGTAAGCTGCACGGACAGCATGTCACCTAATGTGGAATGAACAAGAGACCAATACTGGTGTATCTTGGGGCAAGTCCAGGAGAGGTGCGCAAAGTCAGCAAAATGAGCCAAACTCTTCGGACAATTATGGGGTCTGTTGTGGTCTATGCTATGTGAGCGTGCGGGGGTGTGATACCTTCTGCAAAGGAATTTAAAATGAAGTAACTTGTGCCTGATATTCAGCGAAACCTCCTTGGTGGCCCTGCAACACTGCTCCCATTGATTGTCTGTGATGGGCACACCCAGATCCGCCTCCCAGGCTGCACGCACCTTAACGTCAGATACAGGTCTGAACACCCCACACTGTTTATACCATTTCGAAACCAAGTGTGCGCCAGTAGGACACTGTATCAACAATGTTAGCGGCAGGTTAGGTTCAGGGGCTGAGGGAAATGACGGGAATGTGGCCCGAAGCATTGAGTACATACGAGTCATGACAAAAGTGTCCATAAAGGATTGCTCCGAAAAACCAGCCTCCTCTGTAATGGAGAAGATGTGACCATCTGGGAATAGGTCGCCTATTGTAAGTATGTGAAATGTATCTAACGTGCGCTGGACCAAAACGTCACCCGTAATGGGAAGCAAAGAAGAATTGGGCAGGGGTAGTGCAGGAGAATACAGTGTGTCGAGTCCAAGCAGTCTGCGTAACCTGACCCATGCCCAGCATGTGGTGGAGACTGTTTGAATGTCTTGGGGGTCTCGAGGGAACCCCGTGGGGAGGACATTAGAAAGGAGGCACAGGAATACCAGATCTGCCTCTGGTCTTAAATATGGGACGCGCGCGTCCGGGTGAAATCAGCAATGCGCGTAACAACACTGTGCAATGAGGTAATACAGATACAAATCGGGAACCCCAAAGCCCCCCTTTCGTACGGCAGGGTCAAGGTTTGCCAGGGAACCCGAGCTGTCTTGTCTCCCCAAACAAGGCGCAACAACAGTGTACCCAACTGTGCAAAAAAGGTCTTAGTGAGAGGAAAGGGTCAGAGATGGTAACATTGAGACGTAATCTAGCGGTGGGTCCGGTATATAGCAACGAAACCGTAGAGACAAAACATTCTGGCATACCCATCCGCCGCATGACTGACAAAAAAAAGGGCCACTCAAGGGAGTCGAATGCAGCAGGTGTGGCACGGTCGATCCTATGCAAAACAGTGAATAAGGTCCGAAGATTCAGGGAAGTGGACCTGTGAGGGACAAAGCCAGACTGCGCCAGCGAAATGATGGATTCCATTAGTAAAGATAGTCGAATTGCAATTACCTGAGCCAATATTTTGTAATCTAGGTTCAATAACGATAACGGCCTATACAAGCTACATAATTTGGGGTCCCTCCCAGATTTGGGAAGTAGGATAATGACCGCCTCTCTGAATGTCGGAGGAAGGGTGCCAACCTCAAGCGACTCCGCATAAACCTCCACCAAGCGTGGCACCAGGATGTCCTTGTATGCCTTATAGAAATCAGCAGAAAAGCCGTCAAGCCCAGGTGCAGAAGAGCCCCGCAACGCCTCAATAGCTTCAACTATGCTGTCCGGAAAAATGGGGATGGATAAAAAATCCTGCAAATATCTCTCTAAGTAGACCGGTGCAATTTCGGACAGATAGTCCCCCTGGTCACGCAGATCCCCGGTAATTCTAGAAGTGTATAATGTTTTGTAGTATGAAAGAAAAGAATCACAGATTTCCGGGGTAGAGTGTATTGGGTCGCCCAGTGGGCCGGTGATTTCGGTGACATAAGCCGAATCGCGCGGAGGGCGTAGAGTGTGCGCCAGTAATTTACCAGGTCGCTCCCCTTCGCCATACCTACGTGCGGCGTGTTGTTTATTAAGGAACAGCAACTCCCGTTCAGCCGTTTCTCTAAATTCAAGCAGCAGGGCCAGGCGACGCGCCTCTCCCATACTGGAAGTCGAGCCAATTAACTCACCGTCCAAGTCAGCAATGTCTTTCTCAATGCGATCAAGCAAAGAGCGGAGATCCCTCAGGACCCCGGCATGTTTGGCAATACAAACTCCCCTAATGTACACCTTGAATCCTTCCCACAGGACCGCCCAGGTGTCAACCGACCCAGTGTTTAGTTCAAAATACTCCTCTATTGCCTGTCTAACCTCCTCATTGAAAACCTGATCCAGTAAAGCGCTTCCGGGGAACTGCCACTGCCGTTCATAACCACCCGGTCGGGAGATATTCAATCAAAGCACGACAGGGGAATGGTCTGAGAGCGTGCGTGGAAGAGTGTGTATACTATCCAGCCAACCAGCCACCCCCGGAGAAACCAACCAAGTCTATCCTGGTCCACGTGTTATGAAACCCCGAGTAGTGTGTGAAA